>NC_056630.2:52651265-53923765 GCF_002870075.4 Lactuca sativa
GATCAATGGCTGCTTTTCTTATCAAGAAAAGATGTTAAAGAATTGGTTCTTGAATTAGGTGGCGAGTGGTTTAAAGCACCTACTTGTCTTTTTTCATGTCAAAAGCTGGTTAATTTGGAGCTTTTTAGATGGGCTTTAAACCCTCCATTATCTTTTAAAGGCTTCCCATATTTGAAACACCTTAGCTTTCAACAAGTTCTTATTGGTTCAGAAGCTCTTCAGAATCTTATCTCGGGTTGCATTCTTCTTGAGACATTGAATTTATCGTATTATGATAGCTTAGAACTTACAATTTGTTCACCAAATCTAAAGTTTTTAATCTTGGAAGGTGAAATTAAAGACATATGTCTTGAGTATGCTCCAAAATTAGTTGCTATAACTGTTTCCATGTATATGACCGATGATTTAGCCCAACATTTCGGTCAAAGTTCAGGTTGTAACTTTGACAGGTTTCTTGGAAACATACCTTCTCTTCAAAGACTCATTGGTAGAAGTTACTTTACAGAAGTAAGATATTGATATAATTATATAACTTCATTTGTTGATTTTATCAGCTGTTGAATTACTTTTTTTTTTGTATGTTATTCAGTATATGAGTATAGGTAACAACACCTTTGGAAAAACAGAGATGAAGTATGATAAGCTTAAGTTCATTGAGCTCTCTCAAGTAAGCTTTGAGCACATGAAAGAATTAAAAGTTGTTCTTCGATTGATTCTAAACTCTCCAAATCTTGAAGAACTTCAAATTGCAGTGAGTTTAAAGAATCTTTATCAATCTTGAAGATGAAAAGCAACCCATTTGTGATTCGACTCTAATTTTATTTTGGATATGATTTTTAGGGTTCATCGAATTCATCATCTGCAAGAGAAGCTCCGGATTTGGATTTTTGGGAGAAAGAATGTGAGTTTGATTGCAAATTTGAACATTTGAAGATGGTGAAAATGATGGATATGTCTGGAGTTCCACATGAAATTGGATTCATAGGATTTATGCTTGGAAATTCACCTGTTCTTGAGACTATGAGCATCACCCCAAGTGTGTATATGACTGAGGACAGATTAAATTTTTTGATTGAGTTAACAAAGTTTAAACGAGCATCACCAGAAGCTGAAATGATATTTGTTCAAGATTAGGGGTAAATCTTGTCTATTTATATGAATTTCTCAATCTCTTATGACTTGTATTTTCATGTAACAAGTTCCAACCTTAGTTCTACTATTTGAAATTTTTTAAGGATGTTACATGTTTTCTGATATCTTTGGTGAGATATTTCCACATCAGCTTTTGTGATGATATAAGTTCACATATAGAAGATTGTTTTCACATGTGGATTTTGGTCTTGAGGAAGAAGCAAAATAGTTGTAGGTTTCATGAGAAGGTTCGGGGTGGAAGTTGCATGTTTAATGTATTGCGTCTCGTTTCATAGGGAAAGGATGGAATGGTGCTTTCAATAGTTATATAAAAAATTGTCATTTAATAAAAGGGAAAATGCCATCTAATAAGAAATCGCCATGTAAATTGCATGTTTAATGTATTACCAATAAAATTCGTTTCATTTTTTAATCACAGATAAATGTGGTTGATTTAAAAAACTTATTTAACGTTCTATGATTTATGGGATATATACATAAAGTCCTAATATTTTTATCAATTTGACAAGAAAGTTCTAAACTTTATTTTTTTGACAGTAAAGTCCAAATTACCGGGAGTTTTTAAGATTTTTATTATTTTTTTTTTTCGGTTAGCCGGTAATTTGGGATTTTTTGTCAAAAAAAAAAAAATAAATAAAATTTAGGAATTTCTTGTCAAATCGTTAATTAGAACTTTACTGTAAAAAAAAAAAATAATAAAGTTTAGGATATTTTTGTCAAATCGTTGAAAATATTTGGACTTTAGTGTATTTTCGTAACCCAAGAACTTTTAATTGTCACTTTTGTTGCAGCACCACTGTTTTTCTTACCATTATCATCTTTACCCTGATACAATTACGATCATGATAAACATATGCAAAAGAGAGGGCGAGAAAGAGTGAAAATACTTGGTAAAACTTTCTTCTTGCTTCGCCGTCAAATATTAAACTAAAAAGTAAGAATAAATTATACAAACACAAACAACACATGTTTAGTAAAAAAAGTGTGAATGTGTAGAAAGGAAAGAAGGACAATTTTGTTTTTTTTTTTGGGTTTCTTATTTTTTCATTTTTGAGACTATAAAAAGTCAACACAATCTTGGTTCTTTCTTTCTTTATTGATTATTTCAATTTTTTTCAATATCAGTTTGTTGAAATTAAAAAAACGATTTAACAAAAGTAAACGTTAATGATTTCAAAAGGATCTAGCTAACTATAGAAGGTTTCAATAACCTTTATACTTAAAGAGTATCATATCATTAAATTTCTAACAAAAAAGTGATATATACACTAAAGTCTCAATGTTTTCAACGATTTGACAAAATTGTTCTAAACTTTATTTTTTTTTACAGCAAAATCCTAATTGACGATTTGACAAGAAATCCTAAACTTTATTTTATTGACAGAAAAATCATAATTATCGGCTAACCGAAAAAAATATATATATATCAAAAATTACAAGTAATAAATCCGAATAACACAGGTACTTTTGAAGTCAAAAACCAATTAAACAAAACCCAATAAATCCGAACAACACAGGTACTTTTGGGTTTTGTTAGCATTAGACTATTAGGGATATAATTAGAGGTTAGGTCCCGTTTGTTTACCATAAGGCCTTTAAAGTGGTTCGTGCTTAAAAGGAAAACCGGTATACTTCTTTCGCTTTCCTGCCGCTCGATCATATTAGAACCATAAAGTACGAATCTTCTTCTTTTTACGTCTATTTTGGTCAATCTTTTTCTTTTTTGCAATAGCCCTAGATGCCTGATTTTTTTTTTTTTTTTTTCTGTTATGATATGCGTTTTCTTCAAATAGGCTTCATCATTATTGTTTCTCCTTCCCTGGCTTCTTCTAAAGTTTGCAATTTGGATTAAAAAAAAACAACTCAATTCACTAGCACGCTTGTTTGATATCTAAAGAACTTTAATCAAATAAAATTTACTTGATTTAAAGAATTCTAAATAGTACTTTTTTTTTTAGTTCTGTAGATCATGTCCCTAAAGCTTAGGGACTTTCTTAATTGTATGAATTATTGTCCTTTTTGTAGTATGTTTACGTTTTGATTTCATATGGCTCATTCTCGGTTTTTCATGGAAAGCCAACCATTGGGTTATCGATTTTGTTTATTTGGACGGAGTTTTTTAATAGATTAGTAATTTGAGGCCCTAAAGTGATTCTTCTTAATAAAATTTGAATAAACCCTAATATGCATTCGTACAACTACTCCTTCCAATAAGGATTGAAAGTTTAACTTTTGAGTCTAAATAGACTATCTTTAAAACTTAATATTAAAATCAACAAAAAATGTACATGGCATAAAAATTAAGTCATTGTTTTGTAGAGCACAAGGAACAAAATGGGAAGGAGGGGAATTATTCGGTTCAAGAAAGACCATATAAGCGATCTGCCTCAAAGTATTATCGAAACCATACTCACAAAGATGCCATTAAGAGATGCTGTAAGAACAAGTATATTATCTTCTAAATGGAGATACAAATGGGCTACACTTACACACCTTGAGTTTGATGATAAATGTGTGTCTAGGACTCATAGTAAATCACATGCAAAGAGCAATCTTGTAAACTTTATCACACGTTTTCTTTTTCTTCACGATGGTCCAATTAATGGGTTCGCTTTATCTACCACTTATCTACGAAGCTCCCCCAATATAGATCAATGGCTGCTTTTCTTATCAAGAAAAGATGTTAAAGAATTGGTTCTTGAGTTTGGAAAGCGCAAGTTGTTTAGAGCACCTTCTTGTCTTTATTCTTGTCAAAAACTGGTTCGTTTGAAGATTGTTAATTGGGAGTTGGCGCCTCCGTTATCTTTTAAAGGGTTCCCTTTTTTGAAACACCTTATTCTTAAACACGTTAGTATTGCTCCAGATGCTATTGAGAATCTTATCTCGGGTTGCATGTTTCTTGAGAGCTTGAACTTATGCTCTTATTATGCTTTACAACTCAAAATTCGTGCTCCCAACTTAAAAGATTTAATCTTGGAAGGTAATTTTAAAGAATTATCTCTTGAGTATACTCCAAAGCTAGTTGCTATATGTGTCAACCTGCTCATGAGCAATATAATTTCAAGTTGTAATTTTGACAAGTTTCTTGGTGGGGCATTGTCACTTGAGAGGTTTATTGGGCGCGATGACTTTACGCTTGTAAGATGTTGATCTAAGTTTTCATGTTATTTATATCTCCATTTGTTAATATTGTTAATTGGCTGATGAATTGCTTTTTTGTTTGTTATCCAGTATACGAGTATAGGTAACACCATCGGGAAAACACAAATGAAGTACCAACAACTAAAGGTTATTCAACTCTATGAAGTAAGCTTTGAGAACATTAAAGAAGTAATGGTGGTTGTTCGATTCATTTTAAATGCCCCTAATCTTGAAGAACTTCAAATTTCGGTGAGTTTAATCAACATGTATAGATTTCATCTTCAAATTCTATTGTGGTCACATAGAAATGCGGTATAAAAGCTTGGTGAGTTATGTTGTGACAAAAATAACGAAAGTTTGAAGATACAAAATAGTTGGTCACAATATATTATTGACAATTGACCCTTTGAATTGCGGTATTCATCTAGAAATTTTTGTTTCCTTATGAAGTTTAGCTGATAATTCAAAGAATCTTTATCAATCTTGAAGATGAAAAGTAACCTATTTAACCTTAAACATCGATGTTGTTATGTTTTTTTATTAACCTTTTTTTGGAAAAATTTAGGGTTCATGGGAGTCATTATCAGCAACAGAAGCTCCAGATTTGGATTTCTGGGAGAAGGAATGCCCCTCTGACTCCACATTTGAAAGGCTTAAGATTGTAAAGATGACACATATGAATGGTTTTCGACACGAGATTGGATTGATAGGGTTTTTGCTTGTGAGTTCACCGGTTCTTAAGACTATGAGCATCACTCCGAGTGTGTACATGACTGAGGACAAATCAAGCTTTTTGATCGAGTTATTGAGGTTTAAACGAGCATCAACAGAAGCTGAAATCATATTTGTTAAAGATGAGGTGTAAATATTGCATATATATGAATTTCATGCATATTCTGAATTTCTGATGCAAACACGAGATCAATGACTAATTGGTATAGGTTTATAAACTTCGTGCTAATGGTATTAAGGTTATGGAGACAACAAATCAAATGCTATCCAAAGGACTATTTCGTTGGATGGAATTGAATCACAAAAGAATAGAATTGGTCACAGTAATAAAAATGAGACCTATATATTAAATGATGATGTTTGATTGGTATGTAGGAAGGAAGTGCATGTTCATATGAATTCTTTTTATATTATATGTAAGAGAAATATCACCGTGGCACATTAAAGTTAGTTCTTTGGTTCAATTTAGTCACTAAAGTTTTCTCTCCGTGCAATAGGCCATTAAACTATAATTTATCTCATTATAAATCATTTTTTTAGTTTTTAACAGAGCTTCCGTTAACCAGTTTTACGAAATTACACGAATGGTTCCTATGGTTTCAATTTCTTTCGTGAATGGTCCCTTACCATCACTATTTATCATCGGCACCACTACCGTTCACTTCCCGCAACCACCATTGTTCTCCTCCGACAAGTCTTAGTCTTTTGCGACGGCGTCAATGCCCCTCTTCTCGTTTCTTGCGGTCAACCCCACCAAAACTTCATTAGCCAATTGCCGATGTGTCAACATATTTCTAAACCAATGCCTTGGTTTCCACTGGTTAGTAACAACATCAATCCAAAAAACAGCTGACGATGATTGAACAAATTAAAAAACAAAATTATCATAATTGAAGTTTCTTAGTGTCGTAACATGATAAATATAAATACCTTTTGGTGCCATTTTCTAAAACCCAATCTATGTTTGCACTTTCCAGTTAAATGTTGAATGTTTATTTGAGAGGGTATTACCTATTACCACAACTTAGAGCCTCTCCAACCATAAACACCAAAATGATAATTATTTAACACCATTTTAATGATTTCATTCTAGCCAACCTCTAAAATGGTGATTTTTAGAGGATTTTATATTTAACTTCTATATTTCTTCTATTCAAACTTGCTCAAACATGAAGGACATAAGACAACAACTTAGATCTAGCAACGTTGAGCAATAAAGTTTGAGCCTTTGACACTTATAAATGTCCAGAAAGAATATCAGGTGATGATGATGTTGTTGATGTTTCCTTGCAAGTTCCACCAATAGAACACCTTCTTCTCCTTCTTCTCTTATTCTTTAAGCCAACAATTGCTCCAAAAAGGCCAATAATCACCAAGGGAATTAGGGTTAGGATTTTTCTGAGGTAATTAAAAGGGTGACGAGGGCTGAAAATGAAGTCTAAAATCGACTTAGAGAAGTTTAAATACGGAAGAAACCCTAAAACATTATAGGATTGGGTTGCTGCAAGCTTCACGTCATGACACCGTAGGTCTCACATCGTGAGGACGGTTCCGAAACGTGCTTCTCATATGGGCTTGTCATGTCATGACCACCTTATGATCATGTCCTGATACTCGATTTTCTCCAAAAATCAAGCTTTTGACTCCTTAAAACCCTAAATCGATCCATCCTGAAAAACGGGTGTTACAAGCTTTTTCACCACTATTGATTCTTAGTAGTCACAACAAGAAAAGAAGAGATTAGGGACGACCCTTTTTGCGACGACATGAGTAATAGCGGCGACACCAGAGTACACGCGTTTGGTGTCGCCGCTAAAACTTTGATGTCGTCGCTAATAGCGACGTCGCTAAAGATCACCACCGGTTATCCGTCGGAGACACGCTACTTTCAATCCGCACCCTTGGTTCGGCAAATAATCCAACGGATAGGGTTTCTTCGTGTGAATAAGAATTAGAGACGACGCTTTTAGCGGCGACGCGTCGCCGCTAAAGGTGTCGATCCGTTGACCAACGTTAGACCAAATACCGGCCCTACGATGCTTTCCCAATCCAACGGTTGGGAATCGCCAGAAAGCGCACATATGATTTCCCTCCAGCTTGTCGCCGCAAATGGACCCTTGTTGCCACTAAAAGCTCCTGCGTTGTCGCCGCTAATAGTCCCTTACCTTTTAGTTCCAGTTCGTCTTCCCCAGACGACATTTGCTCCCAATATTTGTTGAAAGGGCGATCGATTCGTATATCTCCGGCGACGACCCCTCTTTTCCACCGGTGTTTGGGCTCCAAAGTCGACTCCCACCCCCGATTTGCTTCCAAAGCCGAGTCCCACCACCTCCTCAGCCGATTGCCGCCAAATTGCCGACTGGAACTTCGATTTTCTGTTGATATCTCTGACGAGGTTTGTTTTCAAGACCAATTTCTCTTTCAATTCTTATGTTAACACACAGAAAAACCACCGATTAATTCTATTTCAATTGATTTTTTTTTTTAAATTTTTTCTCGTTCCAGTCGGAACGTCGACGATTGCAGCTTCACCACCGCATTTACCTTCGTTTTTCCGGGAGAGAAGAGGTTAGTTTCATTTCAGTTCTTAATATTGACTTTGAAATTTGGAAACTGTGAAATTTATTTTGACTTTGAAATTTGGAAACTATGAAAAAACTGTTAAATTGAATGTGTATTTATATCTGATTGAAACTTGTTAACTTTGTTAATATGGAAACTGTACTGTTCAATTGAATGTATATGATTTTAATTTTGACTTTGGTTATTTTGATTTTTTTTTCACTTGTTTGAATGTATGTTGAATGTTTAACTTGTTTGAATATATATGTAAAACTGATTGAAACTGTTAACTTTGTTTGAATGTTTATGTAAAATTGATATGTTTGAATGTATGGAAACTATTGTATGCAGGAACATGGTATTTTGATTAGTTTGATATGTTTCATTTGTTGATAATGTAAGAATTGATGAATTTATATGTAAATTGATATGTTTCACTTGTTGATCATGTATGTTCATGTATGAGTTGATGAATTTATATGTGAAGTTGATGTATATATATGTGAAACTATTGTACATCATAATAGATACTTTTTTTTTCTATAAGATAATAAAGAAATATTGGTCAAAAAGGTTTTTAAAAGAAAAAGAAAAATAATAAACTAATTAAATAAATAACAAATATATAATTACTAAGTTATAATTACTCAAAATAGAAAAAATTAAAATTGGCCAAAAAGGTTTTAAAAAGAAAAATAAAAAAAAGTAAAATTGTTTAATGTACTCAAAATAGAAAAATAAATCAAAATTGATAAATCTAAGTTATAATTACTCAAAATAGAAAAAAATAAAACTGTTTAAAGTACCCAAAAAGGTTTTAAAGAAAATCTACTAAGTTCTAATTACTTAAAATGGAAAAATAAAAACAAAAATAAGTTGATAAATCAAATTGGTCAAAAAGATTTTAAAAAGAAAAAGAAGAAGAATAATAATAAACCATAATAAAATAATTAAATAAATAACAAATATATAATATCGGTTAAAGTAAAATGTTATAATAAAAAAAATTAAATAAATAACAAATATATAATATCGTTTAAAGTAAAATGTTATAATAATAAAAAATTAAAAATTAAAACGCTAAATCCACTAAGTTATAATTACTCAAAATAGAAAAATAAAAACAAAATTAAGTTGATAAATCAAAATATGAAAAAAAAATGATATAAATAACAAATATATATACTATCGTTTAAAGTATCATGCTATAATAAAAAAATAATTTTTTTTGTTTAAGCCTCTTCTTTTTAAATCATCAAAAGCCTAGAAATACCCGTCCGAAATTGATTTAGAAATTAATTTCGTGTTGTCCCCGTTTTGGGACTGCTTTTTGAATACCTTATCTCATTTAGGATGCATATGTGTATTATATGATTGATTGTTTAAGAAATATTCGGTTGTTATTTTCTCTTTGTTCCTCGGTATATAATTTTATATATACTTAGGAGCTAAAGGGAAATGCGTCCAAATTTTTCTTAAACCATTAATCATGGAATACACATTTGCATATGAGGTAAGGTATTCAAAAAGTGGGTTTAGAAGTCTACCCTTGTGAATAATCTCCTATTGTCTGGTTTTCTATTCCATCTGATTGAGCGGTTACTCCATCCTTATAAATATCCAATCCAAACTCTACTTCTTGTAGAGTAAACACTAAAACCTAACTTATGTTTCAATTGCAACATGCCTATTGATAAAACGTGGACTACTATTGAAAACCGTAACTCTACCTTGTTCCAACAAGGACTCGAATCTTTTCTCGAGAGGTCCAAACCACATGTCGATAACAAAGGTCAAACTAGATGCCCGTGTAACAAATGTAATGTCAATAAATTTATACCACTAGCCATAATGAAATTCCATATACTTCAACATGGTTTTAGTCCACATTATATTATATGGAAGTATCACGGCAAAAATACAACTCACCCGGTTGTCGAAGACATACCGCGTAGTAACGAGATGACCGATGTTATTGATGATGTTATGGGGGGTGTGATTGAAAATGATACCAACTGCAACGAAGGGAACCCAGATACATATGGTAGAGGTGTTGATGATGGATTTCAAAAGCTGTTAGAGGAAGTCCAATTCAAATTATATCCAGGATGTTCGTTTTCGTCCCTTGACTTTTTAGCAAAGCTGATGCATAACAAGGTGATCAACAAATGGACTGATAGTTCATTCGATCAGCTTCTTGAGTTGTTGCAAACTGCATTTCCTGAAGGAAACAGGGTCCCCCCCGTCACATTACGAAGCGAAAAAGACACTTAAAAAGATCGGCTTAGGTTATGAGTCAATACACGTATGTAAAAATGACTGCTTTCTTTTCTGGAAAGAACACGAGTTGTTGCAAAAATGTCCAGTTTGTAATGAGAGTCGGTGGGTTGATGAAAATACAAAGGGTAAGAAGGTGGCTTATAAGGTTTTACGATACTTTCCCGTGACCCCTAGACTACAACGTTTGTACTGTTCAAGACACACAACTAAAGATATGATTTGACATAGTACCGGACAATCCAAAGATGGTACGATGATTCATCCCGTTGATGGTACTTCATGGAAAAAAAATTGATATGAAGTATCCTGGCTTCTCGAGGGAACCCCGAAACGAACGCTTAGGGCTTGCTGTTGATGGTTTTAATCTGTTTGGTAACATGTGTAATCCTCACAGCACGTGGCCGGTCATACTCACCACTTACAATCTTCCACCATGGCTATGCATGAAAGAGTCATCTTTCATGTTGACCTTGTTGATTCCCGGCCCCAAAGCACCCGGGAAGGACTTGGATGTGTTCCTTAGGCCGTTGGTGGATGAGTTGAAGCAGTTATGGAGTTTTGGAGTACGTACTAAAGATGCAGCGACAAATACATTCTTCAATATGAAAGCGATGTTGTTATGGACAATAAACGCCTTTCCCGCTCGTAGTAGTTTATCCGGTTGGAGCGGACAAGGGTACAAAGCTTGTCCAACTTGCAACGAAGACACTCCGTCATACCGAGTATCAAATAAAGTTGTATATGTTGGTCATCGCCGCTTCTTAGATGCTGACCATCCATGGAGAAAAAGTTTGGACTATAATGGCGAACATGAGACAAGAGGTCCTCCAAGACAGTTTAGTGAGGAAGAAATACAAGCGCAACACTCTCGTCTATTGTTTCGTCCACTGGGTAAAGTAGCTGCTCAACGAGTTGGTATTAAGAGAGATCGTGAGGATTTCGAGTTGAATTGGTGCAAAAAGAGCATATTCTTTGAACTTGAGTATTGGTCTTCTCTGGAGCTGAAGCACAATTTCGATCTTATGGATGTTGAAACAAATGTGGGTGAGAGTCTTGTGGGTAGTTCTCTGATGAATGATAAGTCTAAAGACACATCAAACGCTCGAGCGGACTTGACAAAACTGAACATTCAGAAAAATATATGGTTGAAAAAGAATGGAAACAAGTTCCATAAACCCCATCCACCTTACTCGTTCACGAAACCTGACCGCATTCATTTTTGTAAGTTTATAAGAAATGTGAAACTGCCAGATGGGTTTGGATCTAACATCGGTAAGAAAGTGAATGAAACCAATACTAACATTATTGGGTTGAAATCCCATGATTATCACATTCTTATGCAACGTTTGTTACCCATTGGAGTTAAAGGTCTTTTGGGGAAAGGTGTTTATACACCAATAATAGAGCTTTGTATGTTTTTTAAGCAACTTTGCTCAAGAACATTGTCGGTGAAGGATATGAAAGAAGCGAAACCAGCCATTATTAAAATATTGTGAAAATTAGAAGTGATCTACCCTCCTGTGTTTTTTGACATCATGGTTCATTTAGTTTTGCATTTACACGATGAAGCTATTTCTGGAGGCCCAGTATGCATGAGATGGATGTATCCCTTTGAAAGGTATATGAGAAAACTAAAAAACTATGTCAGAAACAAGGCGATGCCGGAAGGTTCTATAGCTGAGGGTTATGTCGCTGAAGAGGCATTATCATTTTGTTCGATGTACCTTGAAGATGTTGAGACTCGATTCAATCGCCTTGAAAGAAACGAGGATGTTGTCATAGAAGAAACAAGGATATGGGTGTTTCGGTCTAAGTGTCGACCGACTAGCGCAAAGAAAATGAAAAATCTCAGTCTAGATGAGAGAAAACGTCTACATTGGTTTGTGCTTGATAATTGTGAGGAAGTCAGAAAGTATATTGCGTAAGTGTTCTTATCTTTTAATTCATTGTCTTTTTTAATTTCTCATTTTTACTATATATATATATATATATATATATATATATATATATATATATATATATATATATATATATATATATTTTTCATCAATGTAGTGAATTCAAATCATTACATCCTGAAAGTGATGAAAAAATTGAATTCCCTAAATGGTTCCTTCATAAGGTCTATGATATGAAAAAACAAAAATCTCCAGAGTTTAATAAGGAGTTATCATCTCTTTCAATCGGTGTGCATGTGTATGCCTTTACTTACACCGCTTGCATAGTGAATGGTGTTAGGTATATGGTACTTATGCGTGACGCCCAACGATCAACACAAAACTCGGGGGTTCTAACTGAGGGAGAGAATAAACAGAAATATTATGGTCAGCTAAAAGAGATTATCGAGTTGCATTATCCTCATAAATATTCCACCGTACTTTTTCGTTGCAAGTGGTTCGATACTGCAGGAGTTAAATCTGATAATAATTTCACCACTATCGACCCACAACGCGAATTGAGCAGCGAAGATCAACTCATATTTGCTACGCAGGCCAAGCAAGTATTTTACATTCAAGAACCTTCTCCAAGTGACGAAAATGACACCCAACGGTGGGTTGTTGAAAATGTTAATCATAGAAGAATTTGGGATCTACCGATGAATGGTGTTGATCATGATCCCATTGAAAATGTCGACAATGATTCAACCGATGTCGTTCTTAGTAATGCTTCTTCTAATTTCACTCTCTCAATTGACTTTAGTCAATACTTTCAAAATTCTCAATCGGTTGAAGATGATATTGAAGTTGACCCACCGACGAGTATCATCAATAATATGTCTGATTGCGAGACTGATTATGATGAGGAAGATTCTGATTATGATAGTGATGTATCGGCAGACACCGAAGTGTCTGGGGGCGAGAATGATTAAAAAAATCTTTTTACATTTAATTAGTAGAATAAGGTTTGTATTTGTTGTAACTATTATATTTATATATATATATATATATATATATATATATATATATATATATATATATATTGTGTTATAATTTTTCAGGATGTCAATTTTTTGGATTGCATTGCTCCATCTCATGGCTGCTGTGATGGGTCATGGAGGCGACGGTGGTGACGAGCCACCACATCCGTTCGGTGGAGGTTTTGGTGATCACATGGACAGAGGTTTCTGAAGCCGAAAGGGTTGGAATGTTGCTGTATCTTTCGGTAAATTATTTATAAAGTTATATATTTAATATTTTTTAATTTTGATTTATTTTTAATTTCTCTATTTTTTTGTAGACATGGTTTGATTTTGACGCGATTACAAATCATCCCATGGCTTCAACTTATCGGGCATCACTGAACAATCGTACATGTGCGCGGTATAGAGGCCGCAAAAATATTGCAAAAAAACCGTTTTGATGATTTTGCAGGGAATGTGGAGGCAGCAAGGGCTCAAGCCCCTACGGGTATGGATCAGCAGCGTTGGAATGCTGCTATTGACCATTTCTTAACAGAAAAACATAAAAAACGATCGGCTGGAAACAAAGAATGCTGGAAGAAGCAAGTAGTGAAGAATCGTGGAGGGACGTGCAGCTACGGTAGTGCTTGTTTCAAGAAAGTAAGTTACAATAATGTTTATTCAGTTGTAACATATGTCACACCCCCGAACCTGGCGGCGGAAACGTTCGGGGGCTGTCGTGACTCAATTGAATACCATAACATTGAATATATATGAAACGTAACAACATTCGTCACCATGCATTAATATAGTACAACCAGTAGAGTTTACATGAAATACATTGTTTAAACATTACATTCCCAAAAATAAATTGTTGATTCGTTAATAAATAAACTGCAAGCCATCACTGAGTACGATTTCCTTGAATTCACTGGTTACCTGAGAATACAAGTATTTTGAAAAACGTCAACATGTGAAATGTTGGTGAGTTCATAAGCGGTATTTGAAAAACCATGTTTCGTATCGTTTGAAAACCACCAGAAAATCCGATATTTTCTGAAAAGAAAAGCTTTTGAAAACGTTTGTGAAGATCCATAGGTATGCTTGTTTGTTTCTATACTTGTAAAAATTTTTCATTAAAATTGTATGCATTTCGAATCCGTATGTATTGAAAACCCTAGGAAAACCCGATGTTTTCCTGATTTCTTGAATTCCATGAAGTTACATTGAAACCATTGCATAGCGTGTAGTGTCAGTCCCAGGCGACGTTGGATTATTTTTTAGCATGATTAATTGCTACAAACACGCATTACACAAACGACCAGTTTATAGCTATACTAACGACCCCGTAGGCATCGTCCGTACTAATCACGTTATCCAATCGCCCTGACTATGTGTAGTCCCACATCCGAAGAGAAAGAGGGCACGAAGACCTCGATGACTCCATTAACCGGTTGGGGATAAAAAAATGTACGAGGGGTCCCAGACCCGCCTCGCATGAAATGTAGACTTTACTAGCAATACCAAAGGACCCTTGGGGACCAGTAGTATACAAGCCATTGAAAGTCCTTTTACGTTGTGTTGGATCGGTAAAACCCAACACTTCGTAAGATAGAGGTCTTCGGGCCTTAAGATCAGGTCATTGGGCTAGCTAGGCCCAACAAACAAGATTTTACACTTTTGGGGCCCAAAGATGGTGCGTAGACGTCTGTGCACACTCGCATGTATATGAATTCCCAAACGTTACTTGTATGAATCGTAGTGTCGTAGTGTTAGTAGTTTCGGATTTTTATTGGTTCGAGACCGAACCAATTCGTTTCACAACGATTTTTGGTATTGTAGTGTATTGTATTTCGTCGATAGTCGCGGTGCCATTATTTGATCAAATTGCATGTATTGAATTAGCCTTGAAAGTTTTCTGTTTTCAGCCCCTCATTGTTTGTAAAAATTTACTTTTTCAACCCTTTAATTAGATACTTTCCGGTTTGGTCCTTAAATCAATTTTCTTGACATTTTAACACCAAAAATTATTGAAATTGATATTTTTCAGCATATTTTTCAATGAAAACAGTTTAAGTCCCTGAAATTTCAGTTTTCTCGGTTATAACCCTTCTTTTTCGCAACTTTGACAATTTTGGCCCAAATTGTAAAATTTTTGCAACTTTGGTCCTTTTTAAATTTAAAAAGCATTTTAAACCTTTGAAAAGGACTTGGAACACTTATAGTCCACTGTTTTACAGAAAAATACAGTTTTGGCCCTCCAAAACAGAAAATCTCGCATAATGGGCCTTATTGGGCCGAAAATGTCATTTTTAGCCCATTAAGCTTGAAATTTATGTTTTTAATCCTCCAAATGAGTATATTTCCAGAAATTGTTTTATTGAAACTGTTTTAACACACCTCATCCATCAGAATTCGTGATATGTCAATTTGGGCCCTTAATTTTGTATTTTTCACATTTTAGATCCAAAAATTTGTGTTTTTAGCCCAAAGAAATGGTTACTAAACCATTTAGCCATTTTTCTAGAAATACTTTGTATGTAGAAATATATTTGATGCTAAAATCATTTAACATAAGGTATATCTCGGTTTTGAGGGGTTTTATGGCTAGATCCAACATTATAACACACAAAAGCATACATATAAGCATGGAAATCATACAAGGCATACAAAACACATATAGATCTACACTTTCACTTGTATTCCCCCCCCCCCCCCCCCCACAAAACTCATAAAAACAGAAAATAGGGGGTATGAAGCTCACCTTGAGATTTGGATTTGGTTTTTGATGAAGATTTCGGCCCTAGCAAGCTTCTTGAGGAGCTTTACAACTTAGATGGCTCTAGGATGTATGATTCACGAAATGGAAAGGGTTAAGAGGAGATTTTTGAAGAAATCAAGAAGCTAAACCATGGATATAAGTAAAAACTTACCTAGGATGGTGATTTTTGGTGGAGAATCCTCTTGAAAGCACACACCAACTCGAGATTTTTGATGGAGGATGGAAGAGGTATTTGAGAGTGTTTAAGAGAGTTTTTGAATGAAAAATGAAGGTGGTGAGAGGGTTGGCCGAGAATATGGAGAGAGAGGAGAGAGAGATCATAACCTTGTTATTTGTGAGGTAATAGTTTGCCTTGAAACATGAGATGTTACCATAGATACATGGTGGTTAAACATGAGTTGTCACATGCATGTCTAGTCTTCATTTATCCATTCTTTTCTCTTTTTTTTTTTTTATTAAACATGGGCTGATTTGGGCTAAGGATAAAGGAAAGGAATCATCTTGGGGCCCATACTCGAATTTATGAAGCCCAAAAGTAAATTTTCGGCCCCATTGGGACAAACGAAATCTTTTATGGCCCAACAAGGCTCATTAGAGGTAAGATGGGTTATTTTAGGCCCACATGGCCCAAATTGCTAAAGTTATATGAATGTGGTCTATATAGAGCCCACTTAGGGCTTCTAGGCCCAATAGGAGAATTTTAGTTCATAAGGAACTTGGACCGGGATTACTAAGGTTTCCAATCCTTAGTTGAACATATGAGGTGTATTTTGAATGAGGATAGAGTATGGTATTCACTTAGAGTACATGCTCTTACAATGGATGATGTTTATATGAGAATAGAATTTCCTAGCTAAAAATGCTAGTTGTGACAACATAATTTTTAATGTTTATTCAAATATAACATATTTTGTAATGTTAAACAGAATTTGAATAGACTTGAAGTATTTCATCGTGCGCATGTAAATAAAAGAGGGGAATTTGTTGATCCTTTGGTTGAAAAGCAATATGTAAGTTATTATTACTTAAAAATAAAGTAGATTGTTGAATTTTTTTTTTGTTAGTTTGAACGTATATTAACAATCTTTGTGAAATACAGAATGTCTTAGTTGCTGAGGTTGCTCTACAAACTCATCACATAGCCAACTATGGTGGTGATCCAGACATCATTGATTGAATCGCAATATTTGAGAAGGTATTGGGTACTCGAAGGGGGCATGTGAGAGGCATTGGGTCTAAAGCTTCTTCAGCTGCGGGTACAAGTGTTCCATCCCAATGACAGTCACAGTCACAAGCATCGCAACCATCACAGGTACTTGTTAAATTCTTAAAGAATTTGGTTGCTTTGTTATATTGTTAAGAACTTAATGTATTTGTAGTAATTTTTGGTAGCTCGGTAGTTTGTTAAATTGTTAAAGACTTAATTGATTTGGTGCTTTGATGGTTTGATAGTTTGTTGAATTGTTCATGACTTAATTTGTTTGTGACTTAATTGTAGGATGTTGATGTGAATGCTCTTCTTTAAAACCCGGCATTTGTGACGACCATTGGAGACATTATTCGCTCGTTTAAAAACCAAGTCAACGAGGAAAACAACGCTAAGGAGGACGATGGGGAAGACGAAGACAACTAGTATTTCTTGTTTTATGATATGGAGGATGTTATTTTGGATTTGGAAAATAGTTTATGTATGATACATATTAGATGTTGTTTGAGATTTATTAGATATAGTATGTTTGATGTTTGTTTGGAAAATAGTTTATGGAATATGGTATGTTTGATGTTTTTATATAATGTGGTATGTATTTTTATCAAAATTGCATTTTATAATATATATAAATTAATATTATAAAAAACAAGTTTTTTCTCAAAAAAATAAAAAATAAAAATAAAAACATTAGCAGCGACGCCTTTAGAGACGACTGCTATCAATTGCGACGACAAAGACCTCCGGCAAGTATTGCCGGAAAAATTCCTACCGGTTGCCGGAATATTAATAGAGGCGACACTATTAGAGATGACAGTAGCGTATTAGGGACGATATGTATTAGAGACGACAAAGGACTATTAGCTACGAGCCAATTGCGGCAACGCTTTAGCGATAACAGGAATGACTAATTGCGACGATTTTTGTCGCCGCTAAAGGTTAGTTTTTTTGTTGTGAGTATAATACAAGAAAATGCATCAACATTACAAATAATCACATATAGACCAAATATACAAAACTAGAAAAGTGTGAAATTAAGTTCAACATGGTAAACATCATAAACCCTTTAGAAAATACCATTTCATCCAATTTTAACTCTACACTTTCACATGCATAAATGAAAAAAAAAAAAAAACCACATGAAAACTTTAAACGCATTTTCAAGTTCCACATTTCTATATGTACTTTCTTCTGCGTTTCTTCAAGTTTTTTTTTTCTTCAATCTAAGCAAACTTGGAATCATATCGTGTGCCATAAGGCACAATGGAGTGTCTATCTATCTAATAAACGAATACTTACCACTGAATCGAACGTAAGCGTAGAATCTCCTTCCCGAGTTTGAGGTCCGTCCAAGATGTAATTAACCCTCACTGTTGGACTTCTACATGACACAAGTCACGATTGGAGAGGAAGAGTTCGAGGTCAGCTTCTTTCAAAACAAGGAGAAGAAACGTTTTTCAATTTACAGGTTAGCATTATGTTGATATAAAGATAGAGAATGTAAAAAGACGATATTACCCTCACATCAAGTATACGTGGTATGACTTAACAGACCGGATCAACGAGTGTGAGCCAAAAGTAGAGGTGGCAAAAATTGACACGACACGAAATAAACGGGTTTGGGTAAGATATTTCAACCCGTTTAAATAAACGGGTTGACACGACACGACACGAAAATTAAACGGGTAAGGTTAGGGTTGAGAATTTCAACTCGAATATAACTCGAAAATGACCCGTTTATTTATATGCAAATTTTTTGAATTATTTAAATAAACTAGAAAGATACAAAACCAAAACCATAAGTAAAAGAAAACCTTCGAATTGAGTCGTTTTGTAATGTTGAAATGACTTAGCCGTCTAGATCAAGACTTAATTTCAGTTTTTCCATTCTCTCACAAACTACCCACTCTCTTTCACCACTCTCACATCCTCGCGACATTTTCATCCGCCTCCCCAACTCCCACTCTTTTAATTTTGTCATCTGAACTTGCTATGACTTCATCTATTCTGCCTTCAAACTATTATTTTTTCCTCTCCGCCTACCCAACTCCTACTCTTTCAACATGCTCAATCTTTTAACACACGACATATTTCAAGGTATAGCCCTAACCCGAAACCCGACACGAAAATAAACGGATTGACACGACACGACACGTTAATTAAATGAGTCAGATTAGGGTCAAACACTTTCAACCCGTTTAGTGTTTTGACACGACACGAACCCGACACGATTGGATTGCCACCTCTAGCCAAAAGGATGCAACTTTCCCAAACCATAAAAACAAAAAGTATAAAGAAATGTAATTTTGTCTAGAAATTATATAATAACTATTCGAATAGCTCGATTTGCTAAACCAGACCTATACTGGTCAGGTTAGGGTCAAACACTTTCAACCCGTTTAGTGTTTCGACACGACACGAACCCGGCACGATTGGATTGCCACCTCTAGCCAAAAGGATGCAACTTTCCCAAACCATAAAAACAAAAAGTATAAAGAAATGTAATTTTGTCTAGAAATTATATAATAACTATTCGTATAGCTCGATTTGCTAAACCAGACCTATACTGGTCATACCTGGAAATGGTTCATGATTTTATTCATGTCAAAGAACTCATTTCGATACGAACAACAAAAAATTATACAACATTTCTCTTACAAGATCAACACTCGGAACAAACCCAAAAAAAAAAATTCACTCAAAAACGATAGTTATGACTTATGAACTATATTTCGGCACCTGTACAAAGAAGTCCAATTTATTCACCGTCTTTGCAATCGGGAGGCCCGTATCACCGGGGCCCTGAAAGCTCCATTGCCTGTCCAAGCAACGAAAAGTCGTCTGTAAGATCAGAATACCGCTCCGACGACAAGAACTCATTCGGCCGCCCTCTATTCGATTCAACTCTCTTCGCCGCCTCCCATTTCTCCGCCAATCCATCGCCTTCAAGCATCCTCGCCACCTCCGACATCTTCGGCCGTTGGTTCGGTTGATACTGTGTACACAGCAACGCCACCTGAACCATCTCTTCAAGCTCTATTCTATCGTAGTCGTTTTTCAGATCCTTATCCACCAACAAATCGAGCTTATTCTCGTGATGAATTTTCTTAACCCAGTCGAGCATAACCCCCTTTTGATTTGCCGATTTCCCAAATTCCAAAGCTCTTTCGCCTGTTATCAGTTCTAGTAAGAGAATCCCGAACCCAAAAACATCGGTTTTTTCCGACGATTGGCCGGTTGAGAGGTACTCCGGAGCTATATGGCCTACTGTTCCTCGAACGGCGGTTGTAACGTGGGAATCATGGTGGTCTAAAAGCTTTGCTAGACCAAAATCACCCACCACTGCTTCACAGTAATCATCCAACAATATATTTGCAGCCTTCACATCTCTATGGATTATCTTCGGATCACATTGCTCGTGTAAATATAGTAAACCTCTTGCTGCCCCCAATGCTATTCTCTTTCTTGTTCCCCAATCTAGAGCCGGTTTGACTGTAACAAGAGACAATTGTGATTATTCTCGGTCTAAAGGTCTAAAAAGACTATGTCCGGAGACAGAGTCCGGACCGGTTATCAATTAGTGTTTAAATCGGTCCATACTGTTTAAACTGTTAAAGTTTAAACAAAAGTATTGTATTGTTTGTTAACAGGTTAAACTGTTAATAAATAAATATTTTTTAACTAAAATGAAAAAAAATGCACCTTTGAGACGAGAAGCGACACTCCCGTTAGACATGTAGGGATAAACAAGGAGGCGTTCGGATGATGTCATGCAAAAACCGTAGAGTCTAAGTAGGTTTCGATGAACGGCTAGGCTAATCATCTCGACTTCGGTTTGGAACTGGATCTCACCACCAACTGTGTTCCCATCTCTAAGCCGCTTAACGGCGACAACGGTTCCATCTGAGAGAACACCTTTGTATACAATTCCAAAACCGCCCTTTCCTAGTATGTTCTTGCTCGTGAAGTTTTTCGTGGCAACTTGAAGTTCTCGAAACTGAAATCTCCTTAAGTTCCCCAAACATATTTCATCTCGATATTGTTCTGAAAACAAAAATAAAGTTTATCATGCGTTTGTCATTAATCGTTGTTACTGCTAAAAATTATTCATCCATAAACTCATGCACATTACGTGAGATGTAAATCAGGTGCAATCAGGTACACAGTGACCATGACTAGTTAGTTGGATGACATAAGTACAATGTACACAAGGCGCTCAATCCACCTTAGAACTTAAACTCCCACACTATGAGTGAGATGTAAATCAGGTAGATAGTGATCATTTAGTTGGATGACAAAGCGTACAATGTACATAAGGAGCTCAATCCACATTGGAACTTAAACTCCCACACGACTGTTGAGACTCGAATTGTTGACATTTTCTACAATTAAACTATTCTAACACATAATTAGAAGTTTTTATTAATGCTAACCGTTGATATCAAAGAAAACTTGTTGGTTGTGTCGTCTCCTCCACCAAAAAACAAATCCAAACCCGAAAAACAGCAAGCAAAAGCACCCAAGGCTTGTCCCGAACGCTAAAGCCATCTTGTGAGATTTTGGCATAACGGATGGGTTCAACTCTACTTGTTAAAAAAAATGTGAAAAATATGATGTCAGATAATTTCTTCATATATACTACAATGTTTATTATATGGTACATAAGTACAAACAATTTTTTTTATGAAAGGGATGAAGTCTTACTTTGTTGAGCGTTGAAGGAGAGTGACGTTGACATGGGTGATGTTCCATTGCAATCTTGCGCTGTCCCCGTCGCACATATAATTGGATTTCCCATAACACTGTTTATATTAAGGATTAGTTATAATGTTGAAACGTAAAAGGTTGACCTTTGAGGTCAAATATATGATTTTCATGTTTGTTAACTAATGTCCTCATCAAGTTTGGTATGAATACAATACAAATTTAATATGAAAACTTTGAATCCGAAAGTTAAAATAGACATGTAACTTACTTGAATGTTTTAGCTTGAAACTTTGGCACAGGACCACTTACATTATTAAAGGATAAGTCCCTGTAAAAGAAAGGGCATTTAAGTAAATTCAAACCAAAAGAAAAAGATAGTCCAGTCAAAAGATTAAAGTGTAAAGTTGTTTTTATTAAAGTGATTACAAGAATGTGAGCTGTGTCAAGTTAGCCAAAGCCTGTGGAATTTGTCCTGTGAGACTATTGTTATTTAGCCGCCTGTTACAATTCAAACCCCAAAAGTTCAATAAAATAAAATCATTACATTTGATTATCATAAAAGTGAAGGGTAAATAGGTAATTTCACTACTTACAAATACTGGAGGGTCTTGATATCAGCTAAAGAAGATGGGATTTCACCATTGAACATGTTATTAGAAAGATCAAGTGTTTGAAGCTTAGGCAACATCCCAAGCTCATATGGAATTGGCCCTACGATTCTATTATTTTGTAGCAACCTGCATTAAGCACTAGTACCATAAGCAACACATATTGTACATCACGTTTTTACATGTTGTGTTATTTTTTTTATTACTTAATGGACTTAAAAATGAAGAGAACTTAATTCTCTTTTCTTTTTGTCCCAATAAGTGTATGAATTACTTAAATCAATTGCCTTAATATATGAATTAAGCTATGTATGGATATCACTTTTTAACATAATACACAGAAAAAAGAGCTTAATACTTACACTGTTTGGAGATTTGTTAAGTTACCGATGCTTGGAGAAAGGAAACCAGAAAGATTTTGGCTTGGACTTCCCCTACAATTTTATTCAACAAAAATCGAGATTATGTTAACTTAAGATTCACTAATCCATCAATGGAGAAACACCCAGAAAGATGAAGATCAAGATGCTTACAACCCAATGACGAGTTTATCTGAAGAACAAGTGATCATCGTCCAGCTGCATGGATCAACAGCATCTGCATCCCAGTTTAAGACACTATGCGGATCCTTCAAACCATTCTTGATGTTCATCAAAGCTTGCACTGCAAATTCATCAAACGATTGATCAGTTTTTATCATATATATGTGATAAAGATTATGGAAAACTTGCATGATACTGATTTCGATCATCAAGAAAGCTTCAGATTTAGGGTTCATGAATGGTATATAATTAACAGTTTCAAGTACCTTCGAAGTTGACACCTTTGGGAGAAAGCAAAGCAGTTGCAGAAGAAGCCCATGAAGTGAAAAACAAAGCCAGCAGACATAAGAAAAGAGGTTCAAGGTCCATTGAATCGAATGAAAATGGTGGAAATCAGAAGGTTTTTTTGAATGAAATGGAAGAAAAAGTGTCAAATTTGAAACAAGAAGAGACCAAAATGATGATGATGCAAGTCACTTCTCATTTGCTTTCCATATTAAATTGGAATTGCGATGGAAGCTTTGTGTCAGCACCCACGAGAAAGAAACACACAGTATAGTGATATGGAATAGGAGGGAAAATGAGAGTGAGAATTGAAGTGAGAGAAATTAGAAGACAGAGAAAGAAAGAACATGCATCCCAGTTGTTTCAGTAAAGAATATATACTAAAGTAGTGTATTTATTTATCTCTACGAGTCAATCAAGGAATCTTAAAAATTCATAAATAATATTTTTATAATTCTTATGTTGACATAATAATTTTATATATATTTTTTGTTAGGTATGAGGCATTTCCGAAGCACAAACTTGTTTATTATAGAATACATATATAATATTTATTCAAATCTAGTAATTTAATTTATTATATACTAGATAACACGTTTACATCAGGAAAAACACAAAATGAACATCAAATGAGCATTATGCAATCCATCATTTCTCTCCTATCATTTGTTTTTTTGTTTGGATAAATTACGTCATGTGTCAAAATATACGTTTAGTTTCTATTTCCAAAATTAACTTGGACCATTTCTTATATCGTAAAAAAGTGCACGTTTCATTCATTGTTAGTTTAAATTTGCATTATTCATCAATTCTAGACTTGAACTAAAATGTTATTTTCAATTTCTTTTCATTTATTTTTAATATTTCTATCTATTTTTAATTATTAGAAATACTTTAGTTAAAGTTAAGAGTCCAACGATCACTTTTAAATGATCTTTCTCTTTTGTTAAAGAACACTTAACCACCACCATCATCAGAAATCTACACCACCACCGAAAACCTGCACAACCATCATCCGGAACATGCATAACCATGATTAGTGGGTTTATTTTTGTTTCAAGGGGGGGGGGTCGGTGGATTGGAGGCGACACAGGGAGGATTTTGTTCCAGTTCTGGAAAACCCGATCTCGTCGGTCTCCTCTTAATCTTCCACCCATCGATTTTGTTTCCCTCAACGTCTTTCTCTCTCTGATCAGTGGGTTTAGAGGAGAAAAATTAAGGATTTTTTTGCCGGAAACCAACCCAAACACCACCAACTCCACTAGATATGAAACTCCCATCTGAAACCCAGATTTGAAACGTCACCAGCTTTTTTCTCTCTTTGCTGCTATTGTTGTTCTACATCTTGCATTAAGGGTGAATTATTTCATGATGTCACCAGAAAGGAAGATGAGTTGGAGAGGAAGATGAACGGATGGGAAAGAGGGATAAAATATGGGAAAAGGAAGGAAGAGGTTGTGGATTTTGTGTGAATATTTTTTCCTTTTTTTTTTAATTTAACAAATCATAAATAAATAAATTTAAATTAAAAATGAAATTATAATGACAAAATAATCATTTTATGTCAGTTGGGGCTAATCATATAAGAAAAAACAAATTTAGACCGTCCGAATTAATTTTTGAAAATAAGTATTAAACGTACGTTTTGCCACCTATACGAGGGACGAATGATGTAATTTACACATGATATTTTAACCAATTCACACACACACACACACACACACACATATATATATATATATATATATATATATATATATATATATATATATATATATATATATATATATTCCAGTTCCGGTGATGACTCAAAAAATAATGATGACTGCGATGACAGTTCTCCACTACCCATTTTGTCTAGGACACAAACGTCAAACCCAAATAGTTGGTCGTGGTGCGTTCGATGGCGACCCATGTCCGTGGTAATTGATATGGACTCAAGAATATATATATATATATATATATATATATATATATATATATATATATATATATATATATATATAGAGAGAGAGAGAGAGAGAGAGAGAGAGAGAGAGAAGAGAAGGATCATTTGAGAACCTATAGTTTCCTGATAACCCGAGAACTAAATGTGGAACGTTAGATAAAAAATGGCTAAGATGCAAGGTGACGTTTTTGTAAATAAGTAGAAAACTAAAGAGCTGGGGGTATCATAAACTAATGAGTAAAGGGTATTATAGGAATCAAAAATATAATTTAAAAGTATCCTAATCTATTATCTGGTAGAGTAATCTTGCAACACTTCTCTCTCAAAAACCCACGATCATTCTTCCTCCTCCCATTGACCTTGTTCTCCGATGCTTCCGTCTGTAACGTTCTTCTCTGGTGATGAACTACGTTGTTTCATCATCTCCATCTCCTCCGCCGATGATTCATTCATCGAGTCTTCCGATTTCCCCCAAAATCAACATCACTTCATCTAGCATCCAGATCTAGAACTAATCCATGTTCCAAATATGAGATTGTTTTCAGCGATCTGTTTCATTTTCCGGAATTTTTTGCCAATCGAATCTCAGTCTCTCATTTCCTCTACTAGAATACAGTGAAAAAAGTCCTTATTTTCACATCAAACAAACCCTCATTCTATATGTGATAAGTTTCTGATCAAAGATCACTCTCTCTCCCCCCCCCTCCGATGATACATTCGTTGACTCCATTATCTCTCTTAATCAATCAATCAAAACAAGAGTTATTCATCTATCCAATTTTGGAATCGATTGTTGGAATCGATTTCCAGTTAATTAGCTAAAGTTTTCGCTGTACATTTGGATCCGAAGTCCATCATCATTGATTAATTCGGTTAATCAGAAGAGAACGAACATTGATTTCGAAAGACTACACAAAAGTATGTTACTCATTTCCTCTGATGCCTATGATTATGTAAGTTTCATTTTTCTTTTGATTTTAATTAGTTTTTTTAGTTTAGGAAGTGTGACATTCCCATTTTCTCGGCCAGAAAAGACCGATTTTGTTTATGCTTTATAAAAATCAGAGTACATCTTTTAATAAAAATGTTGTAGAATTTGTTCCCAGTAAAACATGATAAATACGTTATCAAAGCATTTCCGAAGAAAAGTATTTTTATTCATTTTAAAACATTTGGGATGTCATCGTCAATACAAAAACATAAGCATAAACAGAACTTACATTCATTATCACTAGTGATTTATATCTCCTTAATCTCTTAGTATAATGTGACTTCATATCAACACTTGTGATATAAATAAACTGAGTGAGTCGGGTTGGGAAACCTGGTGAGTACATAGGGTTTTCAACCCACAATAATATAATTATTATGTTTAATTATCAAACAATTAACCTAATTACTCATCCCCATTATCTTCTTTAATCTTAACGATCTACCCTAAGAATCAACTATTTCTCGTTCATTCATTCCTAAGGATTATCCTAAGGAATAGGTACGAAGTCCATCGTTGTCAATGAAACAGCTGTCAAGCACAGTTGCTAGCTCTATTACTTAGGCGCAGCTTCCATAATTGTGATATTCTATATGAGGCGCAGCTGCCAGTATTGTCCTTCGAGCACAGCTGCTAGGGTTATCTCGTTTATTGACAGTATCGTTTTCGAGAGTCCACTCGCAATACATGTCAATGGGTTTTTAGAGTACACCGGTGAACACATCGTTCACAACACCTACAGGTTGCGAGTCTGCTAGTGTTCCACTGGACTATCTAGAATAGTCTGTGGTTGTCATCCATACACTGCTAGATAACGGGGCCAACATTTCAAAACAAGGCTTCTCACATCATCCACCTCTCACCCTTACCTCAAGGTCTATATCACCTCTCAACTCATCATCCAACTCATATTTCATCTACCCATGTTTTACCCAACATATTTTGTAGATATAAATACATATACAGTTTAAATCATATAAAACTTGTATAAAATCGTTCATGCAGCATAGATAGCAAGTATACAGATAATATGCACACATAACACGTAGTTTATATAAAATACTTCATATCTATGTTTAAGATGAAAGGGACCATGCACTCACTTGAAAAGGTGGTGATTCCGAACTCAGACAACGTTTCACTTCTTAAAAATAATTTCCTTCGACGAAACCTAGTATTATTACCACTAGAGTTTAGTCTATTATTCATCGAGACTAATTAATAGTCTAGCTATTATTACTATTATATAAGCGTTAAACAATACTTATAAAACTCATAATAATAGCCCAAGTACTTATTATAAGTCCCTAATAACGTTACTATAATTAAATAAAAGTTATATTAAAAACAACGTAGGCATAGCTCACTTACAGCGGGTTTTATAGAAAACTGGGATTTGCTTGGAGTAGCGTTCCCGAGCCGAAAAGCTCTTCTCATCGGAGCCGTCGAGCACTCCGGGGCTTCCGCCTCGTGCTAGGGAGGTTCCCTGGGCTTTTGGGGGGGGGGGGGTGGGGCTAGAGAGAGAGAGAGAGTAAAGAGAAGAAAGAATGAGAAAGGTGTGAAAAAATGAGGGTGGGAGAGGTTCTATTTATAGGGTGAAAATGGTTGAACTTGGTGCCACATGTCACCATCTAGTGTCAAGATTTGGGGAGAAAGCAATGGCCAAGATTGTGTCACATCACCTATTTTCGCACATCACACTTCCGAATTTTAAAATCCGTAACTTTCACATACGACCTCCGTTTTTGACGTTCTTTATATCCACGCATAGGTAAAAATAAGATCTAAAACTTTCATTTTGACTATGTTGGTTAATTCTTTACCGATCTTAAATTTAACAGTACGGACTCTGTTTTCGTCCGTTTTTTTACCGTTGAGTTCCTATTAATGAGATCTTCAATTCTCATTTAGGTCGCGTAGGCCAAAAACTGCTCGATCTAAAATTCGAGTTTCGGGTTGTGCACTGCTAAGCCAAATCTTAGAAAATTCATAACTTCCTCATACGAAGTCAGATTTAGGCATTCTTTTTTTTGTATGCTCTCGGTTTAACGTATAGTACAAAATTTGTTTAGATCACTAAGGATAAAAAGTACTATTTACATCTCCCGGTGTCGTGCCGGTTTTGCCGTAAAACTTCGACGGACCATAACTTCTTCGTTATAACTCAGATTTTGGCGTTCTTTATATGTACGGAACCCTTGAGACATATTCTACAACTTGGTTAAGATTAATCCTTCTAAATAATCTTCCATTAAAAACTCATTTTTGACGCTGATTGTCTCTAAATTGGCTAGCACGGATCTGCAGGCGTTACAGGAAGAAGGTTTGATTTATATTTTTTTTTATTTTAGTAAACTGATAGTAATTATGAACTAATAATTTGTTTTTGATTTTTGATTTCTTTTGTTTCTTATAACAAAACTAGGGATAATATTATGTAATGCTATTCTAATTTCAGATTTATTGTACTATTCTATGATATATGTTTAAGTTTATCGATTGGTTAATGAATTCAAGGTGTTTGTTAAAACGCATCAATGAAAAAGACTAAAAATGATCAATTATGGTTATCTATGTTGTAAACTAGATAATTTTACACAAATTTCTTTTCTTTTCTGTTATAAACTACACCATATTTTATGTCTTATTAACTTTAGTAATTCTTATAGACAAGGAGCTTAATTTGAAAAAAAAAATCATTGACTTGGATGCAATTTATAAGAGATAAAAGACACTGGTTGATGTTTCTCCACTATTTTACTATTTCCTCCATTAATTTATATTTTATGCTCAAATTTGCTTCTGGTTTGGATCATGATAGCTCAATTATGGATTCATATGGACATAATGACCCAGGATCGAAAAAACGGTAATTATTTCTTCCATCTCAAGTACATATGCATGTGTGTGTGTATATATATATATATATATATATATATATATATATATATATATATATATGGTTGTGAAAAGATTTGTTCTTCATTTTTCCTTTTAGATTTATAAACAATATTGTTACTTTGATATGAGAAGATCTAAATCTTGGAATGGTACAAGTAGCAAAGCATGTCGAAATAAATTGAGGAGAGATAAACTAAATGACAAGTATACATTTTTTCTGCAACGTGTCCTCTTCAGTCTTTATCATTTCTGTCACAACTAGAAACTTTGTGTCTTGTAATCACTACACTCAAGTAAAATGTAGAATCAAAAACTTAAGAGCATGTATGATGCTTACTCTATGACAACAAAATTTCAATCCAATACACCATACAAGTATTACAAATGGTCAATAAGCAATTGGAAACCCTAAAAGTCCTTGCTTAGATCTATTTTGGACTAGGACTTCCTTATTGGGCCCAATGGACCAATAAGCTTCCAATTTGACCATCTTGGGTTTAGAACTCTTAAATGAACTCTAATTGGACCCATTTCCATTTAATTCAATATTTTGGGCCAAAATGGGCCTAGAATGAAATAAAACACCCTAATGGACCTTATTGGGTCACAACAAACTTATATAGCCCTAATGGATCATAATAATTATTCCTTGATTTATTGGGCCGAAAATTTTCATAATTAAGTCATAATATGGGCTTAAACATAAGAAGCCCAATATTCTTCCTTTCCTTTCTCCACTTCTCGACCCAACAACCCAACATGGAAGAGGGTTGACTTTCAATTGCCACCTCATTATTACCTCATGGTTCTCCATGCAACCTATCTCATACTTCCATGCATATATCACCTCAAGATCTATTTCTTTCTCTCTCTCTTGCTCTCGGCCGACTTTAAGCACACACACACACACATTTCACTCATCATTTCTCTCAAGAAACTCTCTCATTTCTCCTCCTAAATTTCGAGATCTAAGGAGCTTTCAAGAAAATATCTCCACAAATTCTCCACTTAAGCTAAGATCAAGTTAGGATCTATGATTTTGGTACTTTGTTTCATCAAAATCTTCTTCTAATCCATGTAAAAGTCTTGATCACTCTCCTAGAAACTCTCTAAGTTCGAGATCTTCCAAGGAGGGGTACTAAGGCCAAACTTTCTTCTCACTTCTTCTAAAAGCCGAAACCACACCCAAAGGTGAGCTTCATACCCCCTATTTTTCGGTTTTTATGAGTTTTGTGGGGGGGGGGGGAATACAAGCAAATTTGTAGATCTATGGGTATATGTACGCTTTGTGTGATTTCTATGTTTATATTCATATTTTTATGAGATTGTGGTGTTGGATCTAGTCAAAAAGTCCTTAAAACTGAAATTTGCATTAGGATGTATGAAACAAGTATAAAACATATTATTACACACAAATCATTTCTAGAAAAATAACTAAGTTGGTTAATATGAACTCCTTGGGCTAAAAATCCCATTTTTGGACTCAAAATGTTAAAAATATAAGGTTAAAGGGGCCAAAATGACAAAATACTAATTTTGATGGATGAAATGAGTCAAAACAGTTTCAATAATGTATTTTCTGGAAATATTCTCTTTTGAAGGATTAAAATGTGAAATTTTAAGCATAATGGGCCAAAAATGAACTTTTCGGCCCAATAAAGCCCAAAATGCGAGATTTTCAAATTAGAGGGGCTGAAACTGTATTTTTCTGTAAAACAGGGGACTAATAGTGCTCCAAGTCCTTTTCAAGGGTTAAAAATACTTTTCATATTTAAAAGGGACCAAAGATGCAAAAAATTTCTATTTTGGGCCAAAAGTGTAAAAATTGCGAAAATAAAGGTTTCAGCCGAGAAAATTTCATTTTGAGGGACTAAAACTGTTTTTCAAATAACTTTGAGCTGAAAAATACCTTTTCTACAAGTTTTGATACTAAAGTGTCAAAAAAAGTGGTTTAAGGACTAAAATAGAAATTCTTTTATACAAAGGGTCAAAAGTGTAAATTTATCCAAAAGAAAAGGGGCTGCAGAAAGTAAAATTCTAATGCTTTAAACAATAAACCCGACATGATGAAATACTAGTACCTCGACTATCGGTGAAATATAATACACCTTCAACACCAAAATCGTTATCAAACGAATTGATTCGGTCTCGAATCAATAACGAATCCGAAATTAATAACACGACGATACTTCAATACACACGCGGAAACCTCAGGAATTCAATACACACATGGAAATTTCGGGAAGTCAATACACACGTGGGAATACACCAGACGTCGATACACCGTCTTTGGGCCCGAAAGTTTCAAATCGTGCTTGTTGGGCCTAGCTAGCCCAATGACATGATCTTTAGGCCCGAAGGAAACTCGCTTACATGTAGTTGGGTCTTATATGACCTAATTTCGTGTAAAAGGACTTTTACAGGCTTTGTGCTGTTGGGCCCCAAGGGTCCTCTGGTACTGCTAGTAAAGTCGAGAATTCACCAAATGCGAGTCGGGCTGAGGGCCCTTCGCATTCACGATAGCCTTGAACGACTTATGGAAATATCGGGGGGGCTTCGCACCCTCTTTTCCTCCTCGGTTGTGGGGCTATGAGAAGTCCGGGTGATTGGATTAAGTGAATAGTGCGAACTACGCCTAAGGGATCGTTTGTATAGTTGTAAACTAGTCATTTTCATTAATGTGTGTTTATAACAATTCACAACCCGTAATGAATCCAATGTCACCGGGACTCAATGAATACACACATCGCAACGAAATAACAAAATATAAAACACTTGATTCAAAGTATTAGGAAAATATCGGGTTTTCCTAGGGTTTTCAATTAATACACCTACGAGATGCATACCGAGTTTTACAAATTGTACTTTTACATTTATAGAAACAAACAAGCATACTTACGGATCTTCACACTTTTTATACTATGCTCTTTTCAGAAAATATCAGATTTTTTGGTGATTTTCAAAACAATACAAACCACTATATTTCAAACATTACTTATGAACTCACCAACATTTCATATGTTGACGTTTTTCAAAATACTTGTATTCTCAGGTAACAGGTAAATCGAAAAGGAAAAATGTATTAAGTAACGTCTTGCTGTTGTTTTAATTAGTATCGAACAATTTACTTTTGGGCATGTAATATTATGGATCAATTTATTGAATGTAAACGCTACCAGTTGTAATATTTCAATGCTTAGTAATGTATGATGTTATGTTTCATGTATATTCATTGTGATGGTATTCAATTGAGTCACAATAGCCCTCGGATGTTTCCGCCGTCTGGTTCGGGGGTGTGACGGGTTGGTATCAGAGCTCTGTTTATAGTGAACTAGCATATCTAACCATACATTGATATGCAACTATAAACCAAAAGAGGGACTAACACAACTCTGAACAAAACAAGTAAAATACAATAATAAAACACCTTTGCTTGCATTAGGAATAAAGAACATAACGCCGAACCAAACAAGATAATGCTAGTATCTCGGTTAATTCAGGACTGTTCTTAGTGGTACCAAGGAGTGGATGTAGCCTGATCAACTACATCCTCTCCAAAGTATAACTAACACACGTTCTGATGAGATCGTGATAGCTAGGGAACCTAAAACTATACCCCTTTATCACCAAAAAGAGAACGCCTGCTTAGTCTGTACCATAGTTGTAGCATCCTAGGAATAATGTTAGCATGTTTACATACTCACGCAGACAGCATGGCTGGTTTTCATCACCCCGGAGATCCTTATTTCCCTAATCAGGGAAATAACGGATGGTTAGAGGAAGAGCCTGAGGAAGAGCCTGAGGAAGACCCCGAAGAGGAATCTGACGGGGAACTGGAAGCAGGAGTCGAGGGCGAGCCTGCCGAACCAGAAGAAGATGAAGGGAGCTTTGAGGAGGAACCCGATGACAGTGAAGGGGGTGATTCGGACGCGGAGCCCGAAGTCATCAACCCCCCTTACCCGATCAGGGTGCCTGCTTACCGTGTGGGCCCCACTGGTCCTACCCCTCCCTCGGGTATTGATCTTTGGAGATGGAGCAGACAGTGGGGACAGCGACCCCCGTTCGGCATGTCGCGCGAGTTCTTTGACCTGAGGGACGGAGGACCGGCCGATCGAGCCCTACCGGTCATGGTGAGACGATTACAGAACACTGGCGATCTGGCTCAGGGCACTACTGATCAGGTACGCTAGTTGTGGACTAGGGTCGAGCGTGCGGAACAGGAGACACGTGACGTCCTTCGGGAGTTCCACATGAGGCAGGTAAGGTGGGAGTCTCGACTCTAGGACGCAGAACGACTGGTGGCTCGTCTTCAGGGAGCATCCACATCCTCGACACCACCTCCGGACGCAGCTCATCGCGGTTAGGGATAGACTTATCTTAGTAGGTCATTAGGAACTATGCTATGTACCCCGACTCTATGTTTAAGTGACTACACTACTCATAGAGCCGTTATGCTGTCGAACTAGTGTCACTCATGTATGCTCTTACGAGCAAAATTTTCATGTATCAAATGCGGATAGTATTAGTAAACTTTTACGTGCTTTGTTATGATATTACAAATTGCTATGTGTTGCGAATCTATGGTTGTATGCTAAATGGTAGGAGTGTTTAAGTTCGTACCATGCACCTAGTCAGTAGGGTCACAACCTCCCAGAAACCCCAAACACTCAACATCTTTCCGTTTCATGACAGAAAGATGCCTCGCCGACCTACTCGCGGAAACCCTGGACTAACCCCACCCGAAGTTGACTCCACTGCATTCCAGGTGGCCGTGTCTGCTGCGGTCACCGCAACTATGGCACAACTTCACCAAGGGAACAACGGAGGAGGCAACGGGCAAGGGGCCGGGAGTTCGAACAACGGGATGAATCAAGGACCCACCAGAACATGTACCTACAAGGACTTCACAAACGCCAAACCACAAACTTTTAACGGCATTGGAGGAGTGATCACTCTGAAGCGATGGATCGAGAAGGTGGAATCGGTATTCAAGTTATGCGATTGTCCTGAGGAGATGAAAGTGAAGTTCGCAGCCTGCACTTTTGTTGATTAAGCGCTCACTTGGTGGAACGGACACGTGGAAGCCATGACACTTCCTGTAGCCAACTCCATGCCGTGGTCGGAAATGAAAGAAATGTTGATGGCTGAATACTGCCCACGAGGTGAGATTCAGAAAATGGAGCAAGAGCTGTGGAACCTCACTGTGCAGAATGCGAATATCGATGCCTACATATCGAGATTTAGTGAACTATCTCTGTTATGCCCGGGTATGATCACCTCGGAAGGAAAGAAGATTGAGCGATTCATCTGGGGACTAACATCACCAATCCAAGGAAATGTGATAGCTGCAAACCCCAAAACATTTGACAGTGAAAAAAGATTGGCGAAGAAGTTGTATGACCATAACAACAAAAAGGGTGAGAAGCCAGCAGAGACTGAATGCAAGAAGGAAGGTGATGGAAAGAAAGGGAAGAACAACAAGAGGAAGGGGCGTCAGGGCCCTGAGACCTCTATGAAGCAGCAGACAGTGGCAATTAATGCTGTCACCGCACCGGTTCCAGCCACACCACATGCTCCAGCCTCAGCTGCTTCAAGTGCTCCCAGACCTTATTCCGGTAATCTTCCCAAGTGCAACAAGTGCGGTTTCCATCACAATGGAGAATGCAAGGAGTTGCAGTGCACCAGTTGTAATCGAAGGGGACACACGACGAGGTACTGCAGGACTTACCCTCCCCAGAACCAACAACAAGGAAACAGCAACAACAACAACAATCGCAACAACAACAACATCACCACCGGCGACAACAATGCAGGGCCTAGCCACACCTGCTATGGGTGTGGGAGGACTGGGCATTTCCGCCGAGATTGCCCTAACAACAACAATCCCGGAAATGGAGGAACAGGAAGGATGCTGACCATGGGTCAGGGAGAGGCGATTCAGGACCCCGCTGTTGTTACCGGTACGTTTCTCCTAAACCACACTTATGCATGCATCCTATTTGACACCGGAGCAGAGCGAAGTTTCGTGAGCAATAGATTTAAGCATTTATTAAAAGAACAACCCCAGAAGCTCAATGAAACCTTTACGGTGGAAATGGCCAATGGGAAAACCGAATCCACCGGGGAAATCTACATCGGATGTACCCTAACCCTAAACCAACACGTCTTTCGAATAGACTTAATGCCTGTGCCCATTAGGAGTTTCGACGTGATTATTGGCATGGACTGGTTAAGCCCCCACCATGTTGAAATTATGTGTCACGAGAAGGCCGTTCACCTTCACCTTCCCAATCATGAAACCCTAGTAATTTACGGAGACAAACCTAGCATGAACCTTCGCCTCATCTCGTGCATCCAGGCACGAAAACATCTACTAAAGAACAATTTGGCGTTCCTGGCTCACATAGTGGATAAAACCAAGGAAGAGGTTAACGTTCAAGACATTCCCATTGCATGTGAGTTCCCAGACGTGTTTCCTGAAGATCTTCCTGGAGTACCCCCAGAGAGATAAGTAGAGTTCCGAATTGACCTCGTTCCAGGAGCAACTCCTCTCGCTAAATCACCCTATCGGCTAGCTCCTGCTGAAATGCAGGAATTGTCCAGCTAACTCAGTGAACTCTTGGACAAGGGATTCATCCGCCCTAGTTACTCACCATGGGGAGCTCCAGTCATCTTTGTCAAAAAGAAGGACGGATCTTTTAGAATATGCATCGATTACAGAGAGTTAAATAAACTCACTGTTAAAAATCGCTACCCACTCCCACGAATCGACGATCTATTTGACCAGCTCCAAGGAGCTAGTTATTTTTCTAAGATAGATCTACGGTCCGGATACCACCAACTTAAAGTCCGGGAAGAGGATATTCCAAAAACCGCTTTCCGAACTCGTTACGAACATTATAAATTTGTCGTAATGCTCTTCGGTCTAACAAATGCCCCTGCCGCATTTATGGATCTGATGAACCGGATCTGTCGACCATTCCTCGACAACTTTGTTATTGTCTTCATCGACGACATTCTCGTCTATTCCCGAAGCAAAGAAGAGCATGGCCAACATCTCCGACAAATCCTAGAAACTCTGCGATCGGAAAAGCTATACGCAAAACTCTCCAAGTGTGAGTTCTGGCTCCGGAGTGTGAACTTCTTAGGTCATGTAGTTAGCCAAGATGGAATTCATGTGGATCCCTCTAAGGTCAAAGCTGTTGAAGGATGGGCAGTCCCGACAACACTTACGGAAATCCGTCAATTCTTGGGTCTAGCAGGCTACTATAGGAGATTCATTCAAAACTTCTCTAAGATCGCCAAGCTACTTACCTCGCTTACACAAAAGGGTGTACCATTCAAATGGACGGACAAACAAGAAGTCGCATTCTGAAACCTAAAACAAGCTCTCTGTAGTGCCCCGGTACTATCACTACCGGAGGGAACGGAAGATTTCGTGGTCTACTGTGACGCGTCAAATCAGGGCTTAGGTTGCGTTCTCATGCAGCGTGGAAGGGTGATAGCTTACGCATCCCGCCAACTAAAGACGCACGAAGTGAATTATACGACCCATGACCTAGAATTGGGAGTCGTGGTCTTTGCCCTGAAAATTTGGAGGCATTACCTGTACGGTACGAAGTGCACCATCTTCACGGACCACAAGAGTCTCCAGCACATCTTGAACCAAAAAGAGTTGAACATGAGGCAACGAAGATGGGTTGAATTATTAAACGATTACGAGTGTGAGATCAAGTACCACCCATGCAAGGCCAACGTGGTAGCTGACGCATTAAGTCGGAAGGAGTACTCTAATCGTCGTACGAAAACTCTCTCAATAACCATTCAATCTCACCTAGCCACTCAAATTGCAGTAGCCCAGTCAGAGGCCATGAAGACGGAAAATAGAGCAAGCGAAGCATTGCGCGGAATGGAGAAGAACCTAGAGGCAAAGGAGAATGGAGTATACTATTTCATGAACCGTATTTGGGTCCCTAAACTCAGAGGATGTAGGGAGGTAGTTATGAAAAAAGCCCACAAGACGCGATACTCCATTCATCCCGGCTCAGACAAGATGTATTTGGATATTAAACAACACTATTGGTGGCCTAACATGAAGGCGGAAATCGCCACCTATGTTAGTAAGTGCCTTACATGTGCCAAGGTAAAGGTGGAGTACCAGAAGCCCTCGGGATTATTGCAGCAACCGGTAATCCCTAAGTGGAAATGGGAAGGAATTTCTATGGATTTCGTGACCAAACTACCTAAAACGTCGGATGGACTAGACACCATATGGGTAATAGTCGACCGACTGACGAAATCTACCCATTTCCTGCCAATAAAGGAATCCTACAAGATGGAGAGATTGACACGTTTATACATTCGAGAAATCGTGAGACTCCACGGAGTACTGGTGTCTATTATCTCGGATAGGGACAGTAGGTTCACTTCACGTTTTTGGCAATCACTCCAGAAACCACTGGGAACTCATCTCGACATGAGCACCGCTTATCATCCACAAACGGATGGTCAAAGTGAACGAACCATTCAAACGCTCGAAGACATGCTTCGCGCATGTGTGATAGACTTTGGGAAGTCTTGGGATACCCACTTACCCTTAGCCGAATTCTCGTATAACAACAGTTACCATTCGAGCATCAAGGTCGCTCCTTTCGAAGCACTATACGGGCGTAAGTGTAGATCACCGCTATGTTGGGCTGAGGTGGGTGATACCCAACTAGAAAAAGCACATACATCGGATAAGGCGCTAACGGGACCAGAGATCATTCGTGAACCCACGGAAAAGATCGCTCAAATCAGAGCTCGATTACAAGCATCGCGCGACCGACAAAAGAGCTACGCCGATAAATGGCGAAAGCCCTTAGAATTTCAGGTCGGGGATCGAGTACTGTTAAAAGTCTCACCCTGGAAAGGAGTTATTCGGTTCAGAAAACGGGGAAAACTGAACCCATGATACATTGGACCTTTCGAGATCGTCGCCCGAATAGGTCCAGTGGCGTATAAACTGCAACTACCCGCAGAGCTAAACAGTGTACACCCCGTGTTCCATGTCTCTAATCTAAAGAAGTGTCTATCGGATGAAACACTCGTCATTCCCCTTGACGAGATCGAAATCAACGAAAATCTCCTGTTCGTTGAAGAACAGGTTGAAATCATGGACAGGGAGGTGAAGCGTACTAAGCAAAGTCGCATCCCGATCGTGAAAGTACGGTGGAACGCAAAGAGTGGACCAGAATTCACATGGGAACGTGAATACCAAATGAAGCAAAAGTACCCTCACCTATTCTAGCATTCTCAAATCTAGCTTTCAAACAGAATTTCGGGACGAAATTCCCTCTAACGGGGGGATGATGTCACAACTAGAAACTTTGTGTCTTGTAATCACTACACTCAAGTAAAATGTAGAATCAAAAACTTAAGAGCATGTATGATGCTTACTCTATGACAACAAAATTTCAATCCAATACACCATACAAGTATTACAAATGGTCAATAAGCAATTGGAAACCCTAAAAGTCCTTGCTTAGATCCATTTTGGACTAGGACTTCCTTATTGGGCCCAATGGACCAATAAGCTTCCAATTTGACCATCTTGGGTTTAGAACTCTTAAATGAACTCTAATTGGACCCATTTCCATTTAATTCAATATTTTGGGCCAAAATGGGCCTAGAATGAAATAAAACACCCTAATGGACCTTATTGGGTCACAACAAACTTATATAGCCCTAATGGATCATAATAATTATTCCTTGATTTATTGGGCCGAAAATTTTCATAATTAAGTCATAATATGGGCTTAAACATAAGAAGCCCAATATTCTTCCTTTCCTTTCTCCACTTCTCGGCCCAACAACCCAACATGGAAGAGGGTTGACTTTCAATTGCCACCTCATTATTACCTCATGGTTCTCCATGCAACCTATCTCATACTTCCATGCATATATCACCTCAAGATCTATTTCTTTCTCTCTCTCTTGCTCTCGGCCGACTTTAAGCACACACACACACACATTTCACTCATCATTTCTCTCAAGAAACTCTCTCATTTCTCCTCCTAAATTTCGAGATCTAAGGAGCTTTCAAGAAAATATCTCCACAAATTCTCCACTTAAGCTAAGATCAAGTTAGGATCTATGATTTTGGTACTTTGTTTCATCAAAATCTTCTTCTAATCCATGTAAAAGTCTTGATCACTCTCCTAGAAACTCTCTAAGTTCGAGATCTTCCAAGGAGGGGTACTAAGGCCAAACTTTCTTCTCACTTCTTCTAAAAGCCGAAACCACACCCAAAGGTGAGCTTCATACCCCCTATTTTTCGGTTTTTATGAGTTTTGTGGGGGGGGGGGAATACAAGCAAATTTGTAGATCTATGGGTATATGTACGCTTTGTGTGATTTCTATGTTTATATTCATATTTTTATGAGATTGTGGTGTTGGATCTAGTCAAAAAGTCCTTAAAACCGAAATTTGCATTAGGATGTATGAAACAAGTATAAAACATATTATTACACACAAATCATTTCTAGAAAAATAACTAAGTTGGTTAATATGAACTCCTTGGGCTAAAAATCCCATTTTTGGACTCAAAATGTTAAAAATATAAGGTTAAAGGGGCCAAAATGACAAAATACTAATTCTGATGGATGAAATGAGTCAAAACAGTTTCAACAATGTATTTTCTGGAAATATTCTCTTTTGAAGGATTAAAATGTGAAATTTTAAGCATAATGGGCCAAAAATGAACTTTTCGGCCCAATAAAGCCCAAAATGCGAGATTTTCAAATTAGAGGGGCTGAAACTGTATTTTTCTGTAAAACAGGGGACTACTAGTGCTCCAAGTCCTTTTCAAGGGTTAAAAATACTTTTCATATTTAAAAGGGACCAAAGATGCAAAAAATTTCTATTTTGGGCCAAAAGTGTAAAAATTGCGAAAATAAAGGTTTCAGCCGAGAAAATTTCATTTTGAGGGACTAAAACTGTTTTTCAAATAACTTTGAGCTGAAAAATACCTTTTCTACAAGTTTTGATACTAAAGTGTCAAGAAAAATGGTTTTAAGGACTAAAATAGAAATTCTTTTACACAAAGGGTCAAAAGTGTAAATTTATCCAAAAGAAAAGGGGCTGCAGAAAGTAAAATTCTAATGCTTTAAACAATAAACCTGACATGATGAAGTACTAGTACCTCGACTATCGGTGAAATATAATACAACTTCAACACCAAAATCGTTATCAAACGAATTGATTCGGTCTCGAATCAATAACGAATCCGAAATTAATAACACAACGATACTTCAATACACATGCGGAAACCTCGGGAATTCAATACACACGCGGAAATTTCGGGAAGTCAATACACATGTGGGAATACACCAGACGTCGATACACCGTCTTTGGGCCCGAAAGTTTCAAATCGTGTTTGTTGGGCCTAGCTAGCCCAATGACATGATCTTTAGGCCCGAAGGAAACTCGCTTACATGTAGTTGGGTCTTATATGACCTAATTCCGTGTAAAAGGACTTTTATAGGCTTTGTGCTGTTGGGCCCCAAGGGTCCTCTGGTACTGCTAGTAAAGTCGAGAATTCACCAAATGCAAGTCGGGCTGAGGGCCCTTCGCATTCACGATAGCCTTGAACGACTTATGGAAATATCGGGGGGCTTCGCACCCTCTTTTCCTCCTCGGTTGTGGGGCTATGAGAAGTCCGGGTGATTGGATTAAGTGAATAGTGCGAACTACGCCTAAGGGATCGTTTGTATAGTTGTAAACTAGTCATTTTCATTAATGTGTGTTTATAACAATTCACAACCCGTAATGAATCCAATGTCACCGGGACTCAACGAATACACACGTCGCAACGAAATAACAAAATATAAAACACTTGATTCAAAGTATTAGGAAAACATCGGGTTTTCCTAGGGTTTTCAATTAATACACCTATGAGATGCATACCGAGTTTTACAAATTGTACTTTTACATTTATAGAAACAAACAAGCATACTTACGGATCTTCACACTTTTTATACTATGCTCTTTTCAGAAAATATCGGATTTTCTGGTGATTTTCAAAACAATACAAACCACTATATTTCAAACATTACTTATGAACTCACCAACATTTCATATGTTGACGTTTTTCAAAATACTTGTATTCTCAGGTAACAGGTAAATCGAAAAGGAAAAATGTATTTAGTAACGTCTTGCTGTTGTTTTAATTAGTATCGAGCAATTTACTTTTGGGCATGTAATATTATGGATCAATGTATTGAATGTAAACACTACCAGTTGTAATATTTCAATGCTTGGTAATGTATGATGTTATGTTTCATGTATATTCATTGTGATGGTATTCAATTGAGTCACAATAGCCATCGGATGTTTCCGCCGTCTGGTTCGGGGGTGTGACAATTTCGTGTCATGTATTACCACTTATACCATTTAAATTTTACTATTTAATCATTTAGGCTGATGTTGTTGCATGCTTTAAGTAGAATGCTGACCTTGCTGAAGAGTTGGATAGAAAGCAAAATGCATATGTTGCTCTTCCATTGGATAAATTTAACTTTTTAAGTGTCATCTTATCAGGGAACCTATTGGTGTTGTTGGATTGATTACCGCATGGTATACTTTCACTCTCTTCTGATTCAGTGATTCTTATACTAGTTATAATTCAACAATAATCTCCTTCATTTTACTTCAAAGAATTACCCTTTGTTAATGGCCACCTAGAAAGTTGCTTCCGCCCTAGCAGCTAGATGTGTTGCAATACGTAAACCATCAGAATTAGAATCTATGTAATAAGATTCTTAATTATTTATGTATGTTTTAAGTTGGATGCTTTTTTGTTATATATCTGAGTTGCAATTTGATTTCAGTACTTGTCTAGAATTAGGTGAAATACATAAAGAGGTGGGACTCCCTCCTGGTATTCTGAATATTATAAATGAGTAAATTAATTAGGCCAAGAAGCAGGTGCACCATTAGGAGCTCATACCAATGTTCACAAGGTCTAGTTCTTGTTTCCTTTAAATGCTATTCACCTCTTTTATGCACAAATATTAAAATGGTGAAAATTGATTCTTTTACAGATTGCATTCACGGGAAGCAGTGCCATATATAATGATATATAAAAGCGGAAGAACAAGACTCGAAAGAAGAATAAGGACCGCCATGTGGATATGATTCCAAGTGCCATCCAACAACTCTTCCATCAGGTCAATCATAACTAATAATGGTTAATGTTGGAATTTTCGTGAATTTTGGTATTTGTCTGAATCATGGTGTGACGGTTATAAGTAAATCACATGTAATTCAAATGTGATTCACTTGTGATTTACATGTGAATCACATGTAATTCATGTGTGATTCACTTGTGATTTACATGTGAGTCACATATAATTCATATGTGACTTACATGTGATTTACTTATAACCATCACATGTAATTCACATATGAATCACATGTAATTCATATGTGATTCACTTTTGATTTACATGTGAATTACATGTAAATCACAAATGAATTACATGTGATTCATATGTAAATCACAAGTGAATCAAATCTGAATTACATGTGATTCATATGTAATTCACAAATGAATCGCATATAATTCACATATAAATCAGTAGTGAATCACATTATATAATCACATGCGAATCATACATAATATATACATATGTATTTTTATGAGTGTTCTTACAGTAATAATTTTTTTTATTCTCTTGTAGATGTGGAAGAATTTGTGCAAAATATTGAAGAGGTAAAAATGGATAATTTGAAGAAAATATGAAAATTTTGACACGAAAACATTAAACGCTTTGAAAATTTATAGCATTTTTTATTTTTTATATTTTAATTTGTATCGAATAAAATAATTGTGCTATTATGTTTATGGATTAGTAATATAAATGAGTTTTTTTATGGCTTCTTTACGAATATTATAGTATAAGAAATTTGCATATATGCACTTAAAAAAATATGTATATATGCACAAAAAACGTTGATTTTTTTGGTTAAAAAAATTTATATACTCCATTTTTTTTTAATTTACTTATTTTAAAAAATTTAGTGCTTTTATAAAAATTGTAGTTTTTTTATAAATTATTTTTTTTTCATTTGTTTTTTAAATTCATGTTTTCTAAAGAAATCTAAAAAATCTGCATTTTTTTTAAAAATCGTTCTTTTAAATCTGAGAATTTTGTTTATTATTTTAATTTTTAGATATTTTTATTAATATTTCCAATAACACAAAAAATTAAACACTAAATAAGATTGGTAAGATGACGATCATGTATTTAATGATTTATTTTTGATCTAACGTTCCACCTTTGGCTCTCGGGTTCTCGGAAAACTATGAGTTTTCAACGGATCTCACATATATATACATATATATATATATATATATATATATATATATATATATATATATATATATATATATATAACAATAAATAAAATGAGAATGTGAAAACATTTTTTATGTTATTATTCTATTATTAAATTTTTATATACAACTTTGTATCATTAGTCACAATGAATATATCACTCATTCTCATTCTTACAAAATATGATTATCAAGAACACATTCTGACATAATGAGAATCCTAAAAAAGTTTATAATAACCTTATAGAATATTTAATTAGTGAAAATTCATAATAATGATAATAGTTATGTGAGGTTGAACGTATTTGCATTACCAAACAACAAATTATGTTAGTGATTCTTACAGAATAACACGTTTACACGTCCACATAATAGATGTTCATCCACATATGAACCTAACTCTCTCTCTCTCTCTCTCTGTGTGTGTGTGTGTGTGTGTATATATATATATATATACAGAGAGAGAGAAAGAGAACTAGGTTCAAGTATTCTAACTAATTATTGTGTGGATGTAGGAACCAATGTAAGTCAATCATTTAAAAACTTAAATAAGGTAAATTTTTAATGTTATCAATTAATTAATTTTAGTAATTAAATAAATATTTAATAAATCTCTTTAATTTAGGCAAGATGGTTTAAGAATTAATTAAATAAGGTAAAATTTTAATGTTATCTATTAATTAATTTTAGTAATCAAATCTATTTATTTAATAATTGTATTTTAAGGATGTTATTTAACTATTATACTATAAGAATATATGTATGAATCTATATTTGCATTACAATGTTTGAATATATAAAGATCATGTTATATTTCAACTAAATGTTCAAGAATGTTTTTTTTACAAGAAGTTACTTCAATCAAAATATATACTCCATCAGAATATTTTTTGGCATTTTCGTAGAATATCATTCTAACATAATTGCATGCTAAAAGAATAAAATCGAGTAAAATTAAAAATTGTGTTAGCATTAAAAATGAATTAATTAAAAAAAATCAGAATTCAAAATTAAAAGAATCAATATCCCTTAATATCCGAAATTTTCATTAATTAAACATGTGTTTCCTAATTTAAAAATGTGACTCCTAATTTAAAGATAAGTAAATCATTACTTAAAATAACTAAAACCATTTGTCTACATTCATCCCTACATCCACACAATAATTAATTAAAATAGAATAATCTAAGCCTATATATATATATATATATATATATATATATATATATATATATATATATATATATATATATATATATATATATTATTTATTATGCAAATTTGGTCAAAGGCTGAAAATTAAGAGGTACAAACCATTAGTACATCATGTACAATGACTTTATGCATTAAAAGAATATTGAATCTTATCCGGTCAACATTTATGAAAAAGTCAAATAAGATGATGATAAGATTTTGAATTGGTCAAAGTTTGACCAAGTGTTCCTCATATCTAATTGAATCGGTAAATATTAAATCCTATCCGGTCAACATTTATGAAAAAGTCAAATAAGATGATGATAAGATTTTGAATGGGTCAAACTTTGACCAAGTGTTCCTCATATCCAATTAAATCGGTAAATACTGAATCTTATCCGATCAACATTAATGAAAAAGTCAAATAAGATGATGATAAGATTTTGAATGGGTCAAAGTTTGACCAAGTGTTCTTCATATCCATTTGAATCGGTCTAATAAGATGTACACGTTATAAAGCATTTCATATAAACTGTAAAAGGCACATTGACCTAGCATTCGTCTATCATGAATGCCTAGCCATTGACCTTAAAACCTTGGTTCTCTCTCATTCTCGATGTCTCCTCCTTTGGTTTTTCTTTCTACTAAAATCGAATGAGCCAAAAATATCTTACCTTTAATCCTAGCCCAGGTATAAGAAATCTCTATCTGTTCGTCATTTTGTTTAACAAATTTTTTATGTCATTTTGTTGATCCGCACCCGTCACTTTGCATGGGTAAACGGCTAGTGTGTATATATATATATATATATATATATATATATATATATATTAAATTTTTTATCTTCTTTTTTAACTTTAACCGTCGATCAAGAAACATGCTCTGTCGAAATTACGAATCTATTCTTATATGTACCGCTCAGAGAAACACAACCAAAACTAAAAATTAAATGAAATATAGATTATGTAATTGAACATAACTTTTCATTTATTTAAATTGGTTGATAGTCCATCTTTCTAAAACCAATAACGAGTAAAGAGCTTGACGGTTACAAATAATATAGAACTAAAACAACACCAATATTCTCAAAGGAAACCAAATACAACACCAAAAGGCTAATGATAAACCTAAAAACATCAAATTCAAAATTACAAGGCACCATCAGCAAAGTCATTGGGACTTAGAGATGGATCGATCAGTAGGTCAAAAGTATGAATCTTAGAACATGTTGTATCCGATCCCCATACGAATTGAGTTCCAATCTGAGACGGATTACAATAAATCTCGCCCCCATTTCCCCCTTTTATGTCTCCATTTCTTCATGGTAGCCCATCACCATGATTTTCATCATCCCCCCTCCCTCCCTCCCGCGCGCACGCGCGCACAATTATCCTCGACCACAATTAGCATAATTCACATGAACCTAAAAAATAAAACTTCAAAATTACAAATAAACACTCATAGTTCTAAAACTTCCAAATGCATCTTCACTTATAGAAACAACTCAAACAAACTAATCAAATGCATAATTACAAAACACAATTAATTAAGAATGAAGAAGCATTTAACATGGGATTTATGAATCATTTGTAATCCATTTAATTACCAACTCATAATCAATTATAACTTATTACAATCCTAACCTAACTTACAATTACTAAAACCTAATCTAAAACCACCGATGGAGAACTCACTGACAATGAACACACCTTAGTGGATTCATGGATGAGAGTTTCTAGATGGTGTAAATCTATAGAAATTATATACTCGTTTTCATTTTCTATGGTGGATGTGAAAAGAAAAATGATGTATCTACTCTACTGATGGAGAATGCGATCAACGATCTTGATGCCAACGGTGACATGTAGCAGAGAGGATGGAGGAGGTGCTCGACAATGTTGATGCCGACAGTGAGAATTAAATAGGGAAGATAAAGGGGGTAAGTTATATACTTTGAGTGTGGGGGTGGACGATGATTGTTGGCTTTTATTATAATTTCTCTTATTTATATAAATGGTCCTTCAAATTTCCTAAATAAATAACAAAAGAATTAGATAAGAGTAAGTAAAAGGGTCATTTCACAAGTATTTAACCGCTATTTTAAACGGAGTTAGCCAAAAAGACTAACTGTGCTTGATTTTGAAACCACAATGACCAATAATGTAATGTTTTCCAAAGAGATCCTGAAAGTGATACTTTTTCTAAACCACGAGGACCATTTATGAAATTTTTTCTTTTTTAATTTCTATTTTATTTTATAGTCTATCTCCTAACATGTTGGTTAGGTTTGTTGTAGTTGAAGTTTATCATCTAAACTTTCAAATATATTGATTGGAGGGATCAGAATTAATTGAAGGAATAATTATAAGGAATAATGACTTAAATGGATAATATACTTTTCGATTTGTAAACATTTTGTTATTGAGTTTTTTTCATTCATATTTGACCCTTCAACTTGTTTAACTATACACATTCAGTCCTTATGACTGGCTACTCCAAGTAAGCCGGAAAAATGACTTAATTAGGTAATATATTTCTCACTTTGTACACATTTAGTCCTCAATTATTTTTCACACTTAGTCATTGATATTTTTGCATTTCAAAATAAGTCACTGTTGTTTTTATAAACACTCGGTACTTATGAACAATTTCTTTAGCTATTTTCTTATGACATCCTACAGAGGACAATTATTAAGGAGGTGTTTGGGGTTGTTTATGTTTATGGCCACTACAACCTCAATTGCTTGGTGTTTAGGTCTTGTGTTTTGAATATAGTAACCTCTTCATACGATCTCATATTTTAGCGATCCTTATATCAACACATTCGTATTTGAGTCTACTACAATTTTAATATAGATTACTCGCATTAAAAAGATATATATTTTTACTTACGATATTATAAAAAATGTTCATACATACATGCATGTATATAATGATCATAAGTAAAAATATGTTCATTTTTAATGGGAGTAATCTAAACGAAAGTTGTAGTAGACTTAAATCCGAACGTGTGGATATAAAGATCGTTAAAATCGAATATCGTATGAAGAAGTTATGACTTTCAAAATACAACACCTAAGTAACCAAGCAGCTGAGTTCGCGGTGACGATAAGCATCAACATCCCCAAACGCCTGATTAATGATTGTCCAACGTAAGATGTCATGTGAAAAACCTAAAGAAACCGATCATAAGTATTAAATGTGTACACACACAATAAGGACTTATTTTAAAACAAAAAAATATTAAGAATTAATTTTGCAAAAAAATATATTAAATACTTAATGTGTATAAAGTGAGAAATATATTACCTTGTTAAGTCATTTTTTCCGGTTTACTTAGAGTAGTCGGTCATATGGACTGTATGTGTAACGTCCCAAAAAATTAAGACCAAATTTTTTTTGTTTTTAAATTAATAAAACTGTAATCCAAACATCATCATAAAACCAAGATAGAATAAAGTGTATCAAATACATCATGAAACATCAGAGTAATCATAGAATGTGGAACAAGATGGTGTGTGCACTGCAATCATCCCGTGCTCTTCCCTTTCAAACCAGAAGTACATGAAACATAAACTGAAAACTATAAGCACAAAGCTTAGTGAGTTCGCCAAAGTAACACATACCATACATAATAAAGAAATAATGGGCCCCGCCCGTCATAGGGCCCCGCTCGATATACAAATTTGTCAGTCATTAGGCCCCGCCTGGCATCGGGCCCCATCCGGTATACATATAACATATAAACATATAGTCATATAAACACATGTAATAATCACAAAGATAATAGCATACATGATAGTCATCAAGCCTTGCCTGGTAAACATACAAGCACATAACACATGCAAGAGTCACGTAGACATCTAGCACCCTAACATAATAAACCATGGATAGGCATTGGTGCCTTCGACCCGCTAAATATAGTGAGGAAACTCACCTCTAGCTGTTGAATTACTCGAATGAATCTCTGACTGGTGGCCCGGTAAATCCCTGCACTATCAAAATCAATAACATCCAACTATTAAGCGGATTCTGACCCATAACCAAAAGTCTAAGCTATTTGGCCCATAACTAGGGTAAAAGACCATTTTACCCTTTATCTAACTTGGTCAAAATCCAAGGCCCAAATCAACTGTTCAAAAGACTCAAATCCTAAGGCCCAATTTATGGCATAATCTTCCAAATTAGGCCCAAAACCCATCATGGGCCTAATATCCAAGGAAGCCCAACAAGCTAGCTCCAAGCCCAAAACAGAGGTCTAATGGCCCAACTAGGCCCAAACGTACAAACCCAACTATGGCCCAATACCAAGGACGTTAAGCCCAAAAGCCCATCTGCTGAGTACGCGGGGCGTACTCAGCTCGTATGCTTAGCGTACGCCATCTGGGCTAGTACGTGCAGCGTACCAACTGGGTACGCCTAACGTACTCCTCAGTTTGCCAACCTACTCCATTAAGCACTTAACCAGTTGAGACCTCAAGTCAAACTCTCAGATCTAGTCCTAGAAGGGAACTTATCACATAAAGTTGCCAAATTTATACTCATGCATGGCTTTATAGGACTCAAAAGCTCAAAAAGGGGTAAATAAAGGTCTTAATGCATACATGGATCAAAATACTCCATAAAGTTGATATTTTTATGAACATGGGTCCTGAATGGAGCTAAGATCTAGCATCCATTGCTTCTGGAGTAAATCAAAAGCTCACCTTTAACACAAAAGACTCAAAAGTACACAAAATACACCATAAACTAGATCTAACATATATGATCATCAAGGTGTGAAGATTTTACCTCAAAGAGCTTGCAAATGAAAAAGTTAACCCTAGATCTACAAGCTCAAGTCACTCCTCCAAGTGTTCTTCTTCTTCTTCTCCTTCACAAACCACTAACACTCGCTCAAGCTCAAAGCTCACTAAATCACTCTAGGTTTCAATTTCAGGGCAAGGAGAGGTGGAGGTTGGTCTAAAATGTCCAAGAGATAAGTTTAAGTCATTTAAATCGGGCACAAACCCTAAAAATTAGGGTTTATCCTAGCCCTGCATACGCCACGTACGCTCCACGTACATACGTGGAATCTACAACCATCAGAAGGCTAGTACGTTAAGCGTACTCATAGAGTACGCCCTGAGTACTAACAAGGGACCCAAATTGATAAAAAAAAAAAGTAGCATTAAGGACTAAAAGAGAAACTTACCCAAAACTTGAATTTTACATGATGTGTACGGTTAAACAAGTTTAATGGGAAAATATGAACGTGAAAAAAAAGATCAGTGACCAAATATATATATATATATATATATATATATATATATATATATATATATATATATATATATATATATATATATATATATAAATTGAAAAATATATTACTCTTTTAAATCATTATGCCTAATTAGAATGGACTCAATTATCTAAACAATTCACCTAAAGGAAGGTACATGATGTGACTAATTATGACTCCGTTGTAAAAAGTAGACACTATAAAATATACGAATGCTTTTTTTCTCAACACTAATTCGTCCTAAAATGTTTGAAATGCAAATTAGCTATGAAATTTTCCATGTTTGAAAGTTCGTTTTGTGGTAGTGTTATGAACCAAATCATTATAATTACTAGGTCTGGCAATCGTGTCGTGTTCGGGTTGGCGTGTCGTGGGTTGGCGGGTCAAAATATGCCAACCCAAACACGACCCATTTAAATATACAGGTCACGGGTTGACGGGTTTGGAACATAAACCCATATATGACCCGTCAACCTATTTATTTATACGGGTTCACAGGTTTGCGGGTTCGTGGGTCAGATTTGGGTTCGTGGGTCTGAATTTTTGACATTTAAGTCTTAAACATCCAAATGAAAATTAAAAACATTCATAGAAATATGTTACAAACTTAGCCTTATAGGTTACGACTTACGACCTTAGACCATCCACCACGAGTCAAAATTTCAAAACAGTCAAATGGTCTATGAATCAATGGTATATATTATATAATACTTATTAAATATTAATACTTGATACATAAATACATTTAAAAATAAAATAAATTTTTTTATTAAGAATATAAACGGGTTGGCGGGTCAACCCATTTAGTTTTTGAGAAACCCATATATAACCCGTTAATAAACAGGTTGGTGGGTTAGCGGCTTGGCGGGTTGAAAAACTCAACCCAAATCCATTTATTTCGTGTCGTGTCGCGGGTCGTGTTGAGAATTGTCAGCCCTAATAATTACTAAAATAAATTGTAATGGAAATATCATTTGTATGTATTACCATGTTGAGAATGTGACAATTTTACGCTAAACAATGATCCAAATCCAAGTAATCGAAGTTGCATCCCGACTAAAACAATCAATTATTTCATACTCATTGGGCTACCACCCACTAAGTGCATATCTTCATCATGATTTAAGACCAAACTTTTTAACCCCACTTTCTTTTGACTATATTTTTGGCTCCAATACCTCTAATGAGAGAGAGGAGGAGGCATCTTTGATATAAAAAAAGTAATGTGATGGGAGATGGAAATAAAGTTAAAAGTAAATTGACAAGAAAAATGGCCCAAATCTTTGCAAATTGCCATGGATATATACTAACTTTTGCTTGTGATGGCCACGAAAAGATGGCAATAAAGAAGGGACAATGATAGTTAACCCTGGTACCTTGTTACTAGCCTTCATGAGATTGTTCATTTACGTATTTCCAAAATTGTTTATTTTGATGAAGGCCACTAGGGGAACAAGTTTTAATCATTTTGTCATGACATTGTAGGTAATTAGTGTTTTTTCTAAAGGAATCTTGGACCAAATATAGTTTTTATAGCCAAGATCCAAAGCTTGAAGCAGTTGCAAGCTATGCCCTCAATCATGAGTTAAACTTGTACCCTTCTGCTATGGACAAGGGAAAACGATTTTGTGACAGCCCATTCCACCGAACATCAATTTAAAGTTCCTCATGAGTATTAAACAGTGGATATATCCTTAACAATTTATTATTATGGTTTTAGTTGATTTATAGGATAGTGGAACAGTTTTTTACTTAGGCGGAAATGGCAAGAAGTGGTTTCGAGATATTGGTTCTTTAATGTCTAATGAGTACTTGAGTAGGACTCGTGTATCTTTTAAACATAATAGTCCTTTTTGTATAGAACTTACGATAACTTTAAGGATTTAGTGGGGACTGTATACATTATATCTCATATCAATTATAAATCAGAATTTACTTTTGTTTGTCGCCCATTAAAAAAATGGTACACATTATTTGCATTAATAATTGTTGGCACTTGACACCTTTCTCAATCCACTTTTTTTATAATCACCATCACTCTCTTGTCAAAATTTTCTTCTATACATTGTACTTTGGTACCCAAACCTCGTGTCATGTCACATTTATCCATGGACTTCACTTATTTTTCTTTCATCGACTAAAAGATATAATAGATTTTCACAAATTATTAAAATTATACAATAATACGTCGTTTTAACATTACATATATAATCGGTGTCTTGTGATAAGTAGACTGACTTTGCAATCAAATAGTAGATGACGTCGAATTTGCCGTTCATGTTGAAAGTTTTATGAAAACTCAAGCATAACTATGTTTTATTTTGTGAGGCGTTACATTTTTTACCATGACTTTTATAATATCGAATTTATTTGTTTTTAACTTTTAGACTATATTTGGTATTAAGTTATGACTCTTGTCGTTCCATTTTCGATTTTTCTCTTTTTGGTCTCTTATGTGTCCTAGAACTTTTAGTAAATCATTTTACTACAAAATTATCTTACTTGCAAGCGAATGAGCTTGGTGGTTTCTTATATTATGCTACTTTTATTTAGATTTTAGCTTTAATGCTGAAATTCTTGAACCACTAAACGGATTATTCAACCACAACTAATATACATCTTATATTCTCGTCATAAAGTGAAAACGGATGGAACTCTTCGCACCAATTGGAAGGGAAAAGTAAACTATTATGTGGAGTTCATTATTGGAGGTGTCTCGTGGGCCGAAAGGGCAAAAGGATGAACAACATTAAACCTTTTTCGTCTCCCCAAGAGGCTCCAAACGAAACTAAGTACCAAAAAAGGCTATGAACAAAGAACAAAGTAATGATCAATCGTATTGCTTTTAGTAAAGGAAAATCTGAATGAATGAATGTTAATGGTGTGTAATGTCGGCACCTCCATTTGGTACCTTTTGGCTACTTTAAGCAAACAAAGAATATGTTCTTCTCATTTTTGAACTTTGGATGCTGCAATCGCAACCTATGCTTTTTAGTAATTTTATTATTAGGTGAGTATCACACACTACATAGAATAAACTTGTGTAGTTAATATTTTGGCAAATAAATGTTGAAAATAATTATGTTATTTACTAAATAGTTCAAATAAACATCCTTTGTGCTCCTTACTTTGTCTTTTCATTGAACATGTTCCCATTTAACCACCTTCGATCTTTCAATCAAGTCCATCAGTTAGCTTTGTTCCTCAACTTGTCTTTTATACTTCCTGATTCCACATCTTTCTTTATCATTTTTCAATCGCTTTTCCATCGTTTTCTCAAATACATAATTAGTTCAAACAAATATCAAACTATCAAAGCATGATCATGCCAAGGAAAATTCGATGTTTTGTAGTTAAATATGCTTAAATTGAAATGATACAAAACGGTAACATATGTTTTGTAGTAACTATACCTAATGGTGAATCTTTCTTAGTCAAAGGCATGCAGTATCAAAGTATTGTTTTGTTTCATTATCAAACTGAAGGTACACGGGATTATATACACGATGTACAACATGGAAAGGAGAAGGTACAAGAAGTATCTAAGGAGAAATTATAGGAGCTAAAGTAGTAATAATATTGTGACAAATAATAACCATAAATAAAATAATTTAAATTGTTTGACCAATTGTATTCTTGGTCGTGATACGCCCCCACAAGATGGAGGATCCGTCAGATACTCCAATCTTGGAGCGAAGATGAACGAAGGGGCTGTGCGATTGAGGGGCTTTTGAGTGCGTCCGCCAGTTGATATGAATAACTTTTAACTAATCGTCTGCTACTTTTTCTCGTACAAAGTGGTAATCCAAAGCAACATGTTTCCTTCGAGAATGATATATTGGATTGGCGCAAGAGTACGTGGGACCCGTATAATCAAAGAATAGCATAGGAGGAGACAATTGTGTGACACCAAGATCTATAAGTAAATTTTGGACCCAAGAGATTTCAGTCGTCGCATTGGCTAAGGCTTTGTACTCCGCCTCTGTGGAAAATCGTGAGACAGATTTTTGATGTGCTGATCGCCATGAGATAATGTTTGAGCCTAGATAAAGGATATAAGCAGTGGTTGAGCGCCCACTAGTTGAGACCCCTCCCCAATCTGAATCTGAGAATTCTTTGAGGTCAAGTGAGGATCCACGCTTAAGATATAGGCCATGATGAATTGTGCCTTTTAGGTAACGAAGAACCCGTTTTAATGCTTGCCAATGAAGTTGAGACGGGGAGTGGAGGAACTGGGAAAGTTAATACACAGCAAAAGAGACATTTGGCCTTGTGAAAGCCAAATATTGTAAAGATTCTTCTAACTTCCGATAAGGTGTAGGATCAACACTTGGAGAGCCGTCCATGGGAGTGAGAACAGTAGAAGAGTTTAGAGGAGTATTTACCTCTTTTGCCAAAGGGCTGGTAGCCCAGCGGTATCAGGTGGTACCCTCCCTCTTTGAGGTCGAGGGTTCAAGTCCCGTTGTGGACATAGGTGAAATAGATGTTGTTAGCTTAGGAGTAGATTAGAATTGCCGCTTCAAAAAAAAAAATTACCTCTTTTGCACCATCCATATTGAACCGGGTTAGAATGTTTTGAATATGTTGATGTTGGGAGAGAAAAAGACCGTGTTGGGTAAGAATTACTTCAATACCAAGCAGTGGGAGAACGTAATGGAGGCCGGAGGGGGCCATGGCCTCCCTGATTTTGAGGATTCTAATACTTCTATATATATATATATATATATATATATATATATATATATATATATATATATATATATATATATATATATATATATATATATATATATATATATATAGTTTAATATATTTTATTGATGAAATAAAACCAATCACCATTAAATTGGCTAATTAGCCCCCTTGGTTTTTAGATCTTTGTTATTAACTTCGAGTCCAAATAATCAAACCAAGCAACAAAAACTCTGAAATCAATGGAAAGATTAAAATAAATCTAGTTTCAATCTCATGAATTCTATAAAAGAATAAAAAATCTAACCAAATTTACACAAGTTTTTAACTCAAGCTTTGTGTTTAAGAAAACAAAAAACCCAGAAAATCTATTTTGGTCGCCGGAAAAATTCCTAATCTCACCAAAAATAACGCAGCCGCCTAACTGCCTCTTTACCACCGGTCTCTGTCCTCAGACAGTCGCCTTTTTCATGCTTTCTATCAATCTCCGCCGGTCACCATTTTCTGCCTCTGTAAGATCTACCTCTCCTCCATGCCGGTCGCCAACTTGCCGACAACCGCTCACATCTTACTTCGGTTGTGCGCTTGCTTGCTGCTGCTATGAAAGGTAGTTTCTATCTCTTTTTCTCATTGTATTTCTCTTTATTTGTTTTTTCTCTCGCATAAATGAGGAAACCTGTGAATATGGATAATAGGTATAAAAGTAATTTATAAACAGTAAAAGAATACATATGTATTACTAGTGATTTAGTATACATATATTTATTTTGATAATCATTAACATAAGTTTAAAGAACTTATACTACTTGTTTTTATTTAATTATTTTATGTTATTACTAAAAGATACATACCTTATAATCGTGATACATGATATATATATATATATATATATATATATATATATATATATATATATATATATATATATATATATATATATTGAAGTTTGAAATCGGCCCCCTAGTCATAATGTGTGTGTTCCGCCCCTGATACCAAGGAAGTGATAGAGGGGACCTAAGTCTTTAATGGAGAATCGCTTGGCTATGGAATGAGTGAATTGGTTTAGAAAGTCGATATTGCTACCTATAATGACAATGTCATCGACATAGACCAGAAAGAAGCACAAAATGTTGTCATGATTATAGATAAATAAAGAGGCATCAGCTCTTGATTTCCTAAAACCACAAGTATGAAGAAAGGATGTGAGTTCCATGTACCATGCTCTAAGTGCTTGTTAAGGCCATAAAGAGACTTTCTAAGTTTACATATGTGGTTTGGGAATTAGGGATGAATGAATCCAGGTGGTTGAGGCATGAAGATTTCCATGAAGAAAAGCATTGTTCATGTCAAGTCTTAAGGGCCAATTCTGAGAGAGAGCAATAGAGAGGACGACTCAAATAGTGACCGGTTTTGTTACTGGACTGAATTTGTCAAATTAATCCTTCTCGTATAGGTGAAGGAACCCATTGGTAACCAAATGAGCCTTGTATTTTGAAATAGTACCATCGAGATTCCTTTTGACTCGGAATACCCAATTTGCATCCAATTGGGTTGTAAGTAGCTCTTGGACTAATTCCCAATTTCTATTTTTCATTAAAGCATTGAACTCTTGATCCATGACATGTCGCCACTTGGTATCTTTCAGAGCTTGAGTATAGGTGTTAGGTTCAATGGTGGAAGGGATAGGATGGATGGTAGTGGAGTTGATGAAAGAAGAGTTAAAGTATTTTAGGTTTTTATTTCTAGTTCGTTGTGGTGGAGGGGGCGGGTTGAGGAATGGAATTATCATCCTAAGAAGTGGAGGTAGTTGGGGTAGGACATGAGTTGGTGGGAGATGAAATATGATTGGATATGGGAGTTTGCGGTGTGGATAGTGGGGTATGTGGAGTAAAAGGTTGTGTAGAGTGAGGATACATATCTGATAGTGGTGAAGTAGGTTGGGAAGTAGGGGTTAGAGGGTGGGGTGGTGAATCTGGACGTGGTATTTGTTGTTGCATAACATGAGGTTTAGGGGTTTGCATAAGATAACATTTTTTATGAATCAGATGGTGAAAAAGAGCCTGATACATGATTGGTTAGTGGAATTTTGAAGAAATCAAGGGCAGTGGGGAAGGTATGGGAAGAGAAGTGGGAAGGAAAATGAGATTGAATAAGCTAAACATGATGAGAGTGGTATAAGCGGCGAGTGTTAGGGTCAAAACAATTTTAAGCAAATTTTGAGGTGGAGTAACCTAGGAACAAACATGGGGTTGATTTTGGTTGCAACTTGGATTTTGAGTAAGGTCTTAGCCATGGATAGCAAACATAACCAAAGGGTTTGAGTTTGGTGTAGTTTGGTGGTTGACGGTAGAGACGTTGGAATGGACTTTGGTTTTTGAGGATGGGTGTAGGAAGTCTGTTTATAAGATAGACGACGGTTTGGAAGGCGTAAGACCAAAAGGTGAGTGGTAATTTGGCATAATGAAGGAGATCAAGTCTCGTCTCAACCACATGTCGATGTTGTCGCTCGAGGACACCGTTCTGTTCAGGAGTACATGGTGGGGTGGTGAAGTGAGAGATGCCATGAGCTTGTAAAAACGGTGTAAGGCCTTGGTATTCACCGCCATTTTTAGTAAAGATTGACATAATTGGTGTTTGGAAGAACTTCTCAACAAGGAGTTTGAATTGAGGAAATAGTATGGCAACATCAGATTTCTATTTCATAGGATAGAGCCAAACATATTTCAAGTAGTAATCTACAAAAAGAACGTAATAAGTGAAAATTTCAATGGAAGTTTGAACCGGACCCCAAACATTAAAGTATATTAATTGAAGTGGTTTTGAAGAAACAAATGAATTCGGATCAAAAGGTAGCTTGCGACTTTTATTGATTGAACAAGAAGAACAATGCATACAGGAATCAAAAAATTGCTTAGAACAAAGACCTATGTTTAAGACATGAGACTTGAAAACTTTGATGGATAGATGGCCTAATTTGTAGTGCCAGACAGGTGGAGAGATTTTGGTGGTGGCATTGAGTTACAATATGGATGGGAGGTTAGAATAGTAAGAATCATCAAGGTTCTCCCATCGCATAAGACGCACCCCCGTGCGAATATCCTTCACAAAAAATGAGAGGGAAAAAATCAACAGAAACCCGGTAAGTCTTGCACAATTTAGCAATAGATATAAGGTTTCGATATAAATTTGGAACACATAACACATTTGGTAAAGATAAGGTTTTTAGTGGTGTGTCAATGTGTTTAAAGCCAACAGGAGATATTTTCAAACCTTTACCATCACCAAGTATTATTTCATTAGGTCCTTCGTATTTGGATATGTTATGAAGTGTAGACCAATCAGAGGTGACATGATTTGAGGCATCACTGTCAAATAACAATGTTGGAGGAATAGATGTTGATCCAGATCTTGTGACATTTACTGTAGGAGTTGTTGAATCAAGGTTACCGATGGTAATGTTGTTGTCTTTAAGGAACTTGGATAGTTTCCTGCAGTCTCGAGTCTGATGTCCCAGAATGTTACAGAATTGGAAAAAATTGTTGTTGCAATTTTTCCGGCCTCCATGTGGTTGAGACGTTGTCCAAGATGAGCGACTTGTTCCTCTGTTGTTACTTCCACCACCTCTCTGTGAACCAAAGGTTTCTGATGGGTACCTATAGTGTTGTCGTCCTTGTTGACGGGTGGTGTAATTAGCAGTAACCAAAGTTGGTTCATAGTTTGGTGTAGCTTCTTTGAGTGCTCTTTCAAAATCACTAAATTTGTCAAAGCGTTCTAGTTAAGATAGTGGATTTTTTCGAACCTTTATGGCAGCCAAAATGGTGTTATAGTCATCACCTAATTGAGATAAGATGTGAACAAGAAGATCTTCTTCAGCTATAGGGCTTTGTGCTATGGCGAGATCATCTGCAATAAAGTGCATATCTTGAACATACTCAGCAACACTGCGATTACCTTTGGGATTTCTAACTAGTTTGGATTTGAGTGAGATTATTCGGGAACGTGAAACACTAGTAAACGTGAGTTTAATCGTTCCCACACATCTCTAAAAGTAATAACAGAGGAGATAAGTGGTTGAATGGTTTCTGAGCAGCTTCCAAGAATCGTGCGTTGATGATGAGTTGATCTTGGCGATAACATAACAGGAATTATGGGTTCTGTTTTTCACCATCTTTATCTGTAACATCCACCTCTGGCACGTATCACAATATTGTCCGTTTTGGGCTCCCGGCACGAAAACTTCCCAGGGGGACACCCTTCCCTGGATTGCTCTCGCCCGGGCACACTTAACTGCAGAGTTCTTATGGGATCTGCTGCCCTCACGGATTTAAAACGCGTTGTGACACGGAAGGTATCCACACCCCTTATAAGGAAATGTATCGTTCTCCTTCCAAGCCGATGCGGGATTAGGTGCAACCCACCTTCAACCCCCATTATAGGGTTCGACGCCCCCGTCGAACACATCGACTCGTGCCCTAGCTCAGATACCATTTGTAACATCCCATTTGGCACGTATCACAATATTGTCCGCTTTGGGCTCCCGACACGAAAACTTCCCAAGGGGTCACCCATCCCTGGATTGCCGCGCTCACGTCTTTAAAACACGTTGTGACAAGGAAGGTATCTACACCCCTTATAAGGAAATGTTTCGTTCTCCTTTCAAGCCGTGAGGGCAGCAGATCCCATAAGAACTCTACAGTTAAGTGTGCTCGGGCAGGAGTAGTACCAAGATGGGTGACCCCCTGGGAAGTCCTCGTGCCGAGTGGCCCAAAGCAGACAATATTGTGATACGTGCTAGAGGAAGATGTTACATTATCTGATATGAGACGTGTGGGTTGAGTGCTTGTGCCCAAGATGAAGGATTCAAGTTCGAGACCAATCAGAGTTGATTCAATTTGTTTATGCCATACTGGAAAATTATTGGATGTTAATTTGATTACAAAATGGGTAGCAACTGCGATTTGGACAATGGATTTGGGTGCCATTTTAGGGTTTGAAGATTAATGAAGAAGATGATTAAAAGAGATGAATGAATTGGTTATAAGGGTTTGGATCGACTCTTTAGAGCAAAGGTAAGCTCTAATACCATATGCAATATTAAAGTATTGTTTTGTTTCATTATCAAACTAAAGGTGCAGAGGATTATATACATAATGTACAATATGGAAAGGAGAACATGAGCTATCTAAGGAGAAATTACAAGAGCTAAAGTAGTAATAATATTGTGACAAATAATAACCATAAATAAAACAATTTAAATTGTTTGCCAATTGTATTCTTGGTCGTGATAAGGTAAAATATTTATTTATGACAATTTTGGTCTAAAATACGTTTTGAATGTTCCAAAATTCAACTACATGTTATTATTTTTAAGTCAATTAACATGTGATCTGCAATGTTTGTTTGAATTTCTTTCAAGAACATGTTTTATACAAAATTTACATTCGAAGAACTAGATTGGGATCCGTAAAGAGAATGATGACCTAAATACTTGGAGCCTTTCAAACAAAAAATATGGCATTTACGGTTTTAAGTGAACAATTTTTTCGTACAAAATATTGGGACATGCTTCAGATGAAGTTTTACGAAATTGGATATTAGTACTTGCAATCAGTTTTGTAGTTCTTATATTATCTTAAAACAAATTAAAATTTTCTTTTCCTATTAATTTTTTTTTATAAAATAATGGATTTTTTTAATTAGTACGCATGGATGTTTCAGGTTGATATCAACATGCTTCTTAAAATGGAGCATATTCTTTTATTTCTATTGTTGATGACCGTAGTCGAGGAGTATGGGTCTACCACGTGAAATATTGATATAAAGCGGGACATTATTTAACATCATCCCACATTATGGTGAAGACACAATTTGACAAAAAGATAAGTCGGATAAGAACGAACTATGGTTCGGAATTCAGGTCACAACATATGTTTGCGTTTTATAAAAATCAAGGAATATTGTTAGAAACTTCATTTCTTTACACCCCACAACAAAATTGTATAGTGGAACAAAAGCATCAACACCTACTAGACATAACAAGTGAAAGCGTTTTCAAGCCTCATTAAGAAATTGAATTTTAAGGAGATTGTATAGTAACAACAAAATACATCATGAAAACTACCAACTAGAGTGCTAGGAGAAAATACTCTTCATGAAATTCTACTTGGAAAAATATTGTCATACAAACACTATAAATTTTTCATATTTCTTGTTTTAAGTAAGATATATTTCATCAAAGAGGAAGAACATATGCTTTTACAAGATATCCCATGATACAAAAGAGATAAAGTTTATGACTTGAAAATGAAAAAAAAATACACATTAGTCGAAATGTTACCTTTATTGGAAACATATTTTCCTTTGGAAACAATGATGAAAGACACAGAAAATAATATTCTGGTTGCTCTGAATGTTTGCGAGAATTACAACAAGATTTTTAAAAAATATGGACTTGTGCCAGCTCCAAATTGACACCAGTAGCCTATAAAATGTCAACAGCTCTAACGAGGCCATTGGTAGGGGTGCAAACAAGCCAAACTACTCGTGATCGAATCGTTAAAAGCTCGACTTGAGATCAATTTTAAACGAGGCCGAGCCGAGCCCAGGCTTAATATTAGGCTTGTTTATTAAACGAGCTCGAGCTCGAGCCTCTATTACTTGGCTTGATTAGGCTCGCGAGCCTAAACGAGCCTACATATATATAATAAAAAAATATTTTTATTTTTATATATTAAAATAAATAGTAATTTAATAAATACCATTTTAGGAAATTAGAGTATATTGTATACGAGCCGAGCCCAAACCGAGCCCGAGCCCGTATAATTCTTAACAAGCCGATCTCGAGCTTTATACCTCAAGGCTCGAAACGAGCCGAGCTTGAGCTCGAGCCTATAAATATTTAAACGAGCCGAGCCCGAGCCTGGTCAGGCTCGAGCTCGACTCGGCTCATTTGCAGCCCTAGCCATTGGTGTCCGATTTTCCTCCACTAATTGGTTGGACCCTCATGAATCTCCTGATGGCCTAATGCTAAGTAATATCCTAATTTCACCCACCAATAAACTAAACAATGAACCTGCTATGGAAAAACGAGACCCAATACACATACAAAGGTGAAAACATAACACTTAGAAGAATTTATCTCAATAACTCCACATTCGCTTGAAAATTTTGCGATCTAGTTCCATACAACACTACAAGAAAAAAGGTCTTTTACGACGCGCAAAATACGACGCTCATTGATCTATGTTACGCAAGAGAGAGTGACATTAAAAAAATGTCATCTCTTCAAAAAATTTAAGTATATATGTCGCGTTTTATTGAGTGTCTTTAGAGTTAGTGTCTAATGTAAAAAACTTAAAAACACGGAGGGCACTTAATGTAAAATGTGCGCCGTCTCAAAGTGTCGCATTATAATTTTAGTGAAAGGCGCGCATCTGTTCACAAAAATCGAGGTTACTAACAAAATATCTAACACTCACTATTCATCAGTCACTTCACTCTCTACTACGATTCTATCGACGGTGAGACCTCGACTCGCCTTCCCTTGCAGACAACGTCTCCTCCTCCGATCGTTAGGTTACTTCTCTGGCTGATTTCGCCTCGCCGACGATCGTGGGTTCAACTGACATCATTGGAGACTGCTAAAATTTACGTGCCCTAGGTCCGATTAAGGTGTTCCTGTTGAACCGATCATCGACCCAAGTGAGCTTCCCGGTTGGCCATATAACGTTGTAACAAAAGAGAAAGAGCAGAAGAAAGTCGAGACAAGGGGAAGAAGCGCCTGGTAGCCATGAATCTGATGCTAAGTTGAACACATTCAAGGGTTTCTCACCTACTGAAGCTTCTCAAGTCGAACACAAGGTAAAATCTCAAGCTTCTCAAGTTATATGTAATGTTTTTATCCCCTTCTTTCATCTTGCGAACATTTTCTCTACTTTTTATCCCAAACTTTCACCTTGTTCTCAAGGTGAAGAAAGGATTAGCTAACCGTGTATACATAATGACAGTTGCCTAAGAAAAGAGTCGAAAAATCCCTCAAAATACTCTTAATCTAACTCCCCTGTGAGATGTTTCTCTTCAGGTTCTTCGAACCCTGGTCTGGTAGAACATAATTTTTTATGTTTTCTAATTGTACTTATGAAATTATGAAATCATGTTGTATCTTTCATTTCGATTGGGTGTATGTATGGACGATTTGTAATAGGGATTGAGATTATGAAATCATGGTTGAAGCATTCATTAAACCCTAAATGTAGATGTCTGAGTCTAGATTTATTTTTTAACTGTTGAGAAATTCTGCAAGGACACTTGATCTTCTTAAGAACATAGAAAAAAGTTCTAAGTTGTTTCACTTAATTAGTCAAAAAGCATCTTATTCTGGAACCAAAAGACTAGTTAGAGCATATTAAACATTGAAAGTGTATGTATTTATGAAATCAGCCATTGATTCATTTTGCATTTTGATCATCACACAACCTCTTTGATAGAAACCAAAATCCAATAATAGATAAATGAAACTCAAATATGAGATATATAGATCTAGGAAGCTATTTGATTACTAAATGGAAATAAGAACAAATCAGAAAGGAAATCCAAATAATTATCCTCCTGCCCTAATCAGAAAAGTTCTCTCAAGAGAAACTTCCTGCACAAAGACCAAGTCGATAATCAAAGTTACAAAATACTAAATGATTCAATACTCTTAAGAATTAAAAATCTATAAAAAGCTTGCCTGTTTGTTTAAAGCATCCAAAGTTTCTTCATTGAGGTCATTACCAGCAGTGATTCCAGTCTTTCCAAACCTTGGAACTCCAAATTCCATTCCAATTATTTCAAAGAACTTTCTTTTGTCACATGAAAGATAAGCAAGATCACCAAAATCCAACCGAATTCCCTTTGCTTTATACCTATACAAATAAATACATCAATTAACATATTAATTATTATCATTAAAGTTTAAACCTTGTGTATCATAAAATAGAAAAAGACAATAATACCCTAGATCATTTAGTGCTAGAAGAACAACACAGAAGTTAGGAACACCACTCTTCATCACTGTGTGTGAAGGTTGGATCTTCCAAAAAAAATCACGTATTAAAAACCCACCCAACAATCTTTCTCCGAACTGGGTATCAACTATCAGGTTAGAGCTGCTACTCTCCACCAATACCAGCAACCATTGCAATCATCAAGGTGCGTTCATTGGAGAGTGCAACCCAATTGTTTTATCCCTCCGATGCCTTTCAGATATAATATTTGCTAATTTGCTGTCATCATCTGAGCTTCCCAGTCTTCCACGAACACCCTTTCGAATCAAAAGATGTAAAATACCCCGATTACCCTTTCTATCTCTCTTTATCTGTGGGTGTGTTTGCAAAAATAGAAATAAACCTCTTTGATTTCGAATTTCATTATCTCACCTCTTCATCACTTCTATAACCGTCCCTCTCCCTCTAAATGAGAAATCTTTGTTGATTAGATCTGAAAAGCGGAGGAAGAGAAAAGACATCATGAACCTCGGAAAAATTTGACCAGGTAATACTTGTCTTATGTTTTACTTCATATATGTTCTTCTGTTACGCCTATTCCACTCCGATCCCAACTTAATTTTCCAACATAGTTAAGGTTTCACATAGTTGCTCTCGACTTGTGTTTTTGTTGGAAATATTTTAATTAAACTACTACGTTTGTTAACATCTTTGATTTTTTTGGAAGATCCAACCTTCACACACAATGAAAAAAAAATTATCTGATAAGTGTTTGCTGACATGCAAACTACGTGGCATGTACTTGGCAAATTATTAAAAGGTTAAGGTCATATAATAACTCACGTATTTGTACTTTCTTACATATATTTTTTAGTTAAAATACTTCAGGCCTCAAGTATTTTATGCAAAAAAAATAATCCCTGTCAATTTTCATCACATACAAAAAATTTCAGGAGTGAAAATGTAACACCCAATGCACAAAGACCAAATTACCCTTTGCCTAATGCCTACCTTTTGCTTATGACTACCTTCAGCAGTTTGTTTTGTTTCAATAACAGTGCTACGTAGGGATGTTTCTGCATAAGAGCAAAACAGATATACTCTATCAATACCACCATCTTGAAGGTCCATTCTTTATCACATTCTCTATCAATACCACCATCTTGAAGTAGAGGCTTGTAAATAATGATATACTCATCAGACTTATCATATTCAATTTTCAAATAGGTGCATAATTTGCAAAAAAAGACAAACACAAAACTGCTAGCTAAAGAAAATTCTGATTTTATTGCAACAAATCTTCTGGCTACAAACAAACAAAACATTCATCTCATCGATCTTGTTAAAAATAAAGTCGATTCTTTGCCTTAATACAAAGCCAATTAATAATTGTTCATGTTTGTATATCAATAACAACTCTTTATTAGTTGATTGTACTAAGATATAACACCAATAAACATCAACCACTAGACAATTCAATTCAACAGTGGAACAGGGAACCAAAATAACATTGTGATCCGGAGGTTTAGGAGGTATTAATTCCCCTAAAGCATACAAACCTCTGTATGAAGAATGAACTAACTCTATATGTTTTTCCAATTGGACTCCAAAGCTGTACAAGGCTTCATTTGTTAAGCCTCCTATTAGCCCCTTAGATGGATCATTGACTCCTTGCGTGGAGATATCTGAAGTTGATTTAACTTCACTGACAAACACCCATGTACCAATCTCAGTAGAGAAGAGTAGTTTAATCTTACACCTAGGCTTATCAAGGTAGACCGAGTTATAAATAGATGGCAAGGAGATTGCAGGTACAATCAATCCTCCTGAATTGTAGTATTTAGCTTGCATGTGGGTCGATGAAAACAGAAAGCACACAATATTACAATTCGGTCCCTCCACTTTTCCCTTGTTTTCAAAGAAGATCCATTCTTTTGGCTAATGGCTACTTCCAAACATACATACATACATAATACATAGCCACACACATGTTCAATTCTTTTGGTCTCTCACACCTTTCTAAAACCAAAATATATACACCAACTTATCTTACTATCTTGTTTTATGAATATTAGTATTAAACCACTTTACAATGTTTATTTACAGCCAAGGGTCAGATTCAAAAACTACATTAAAACATGGGTTCTTAAATAATTATAATTTGTATAAACATGAGCATGCCTAATAAGGCAAGCCTATCTTCAACTTCTTTTCTGTACACCTGTATCAAACCACTGCCATCTGTAACTTGAAGCTTCCCATTTAACATTGTCTTGTATTCATCATCTGTAACTTGAAGCTTCTCATTAAACATTGAAAGTGTATGTATTTATGCTTCTAACTATTTTTGCTTGTAGGACTATTGGCAAGAGGATTAAAAGTGCATTGATCTGGGTGGTAACTACAGCTGTATGTGGCTTGGTGCTGTGCATATTATACGGTTAGTATCTCCTCCAATTATTAATTTATTCTTACAAGAAACATTTTCACTTATGATCAAATGCAATTAGGAGTAGAACCTACTTTTAGTCATTTAGAAGGTTGATGTCCCTGGTTTCCCATGCAAGTAGGTATGATGGGCACTGCCAAAAAAATTAGCTTACATGGCAAAAATTACTATTCTAGCTTTGCATTTTGTATACTTATAATAGGATTGATGAATGAGATGTTTCTAGGCTTTGACATAATCTGACTGTGGTTTGTACACTAAATGGTGTTCGTTAATTTTTTTCATAATTGTGCATTGCAATATGCATGTAGTTACAATGAGTTACAATTTTTTGTTACTTGCTGCAGGCTCAAAGGGTGATAAAGCAACAGTTTCTGCTATAAATTACACTGATATTCCACATACTCAGGTAAGAAAAGGAATTTATTTTTAATCTATCTATTTTTTAGGGTACATAAGTTTTTTATTTTTCATTTTCTAATATAGATTCTATTATATTATTTTGATTAAAAATTCACTTTTGTGAATATTCGTTTAAAATATCCAAGCCTTTTTAACTTAACATTAAAAACAATCAAAAGCCTAACATATATTGTACATACTTTACAATAAATACATATAACATATAGCTCAACAGAATGAGATTAAAAAGAATGTCATCCAAAAAGCTTCTTGCTACTCTACAAGCAATACATATAACACCTGCACCTCTTCTTTTCTAACAGATCCATCATGTTCACCCTTTAACAGGATTCATACAAATCAATTCAATCATATTATAACAAAAACAATAATTAATCTATAACTAAACTTATTACAGATTCTAAAAACAACCTTGAGAAACAGAGAGTTTACCTGTGATGAAAATTTTATAACAAAAACAATAATTACTCACCCTTTCACAGGATTCATACAAATCAATTCAATCATCTTTAAATAATAATAAAATGATAATTAATCGACTTGTGATGAAAATTTTACTAACCTCAATCTCCCACATTAAATCAGGAATGGAAACAAGTAGAAACATCAACTCATTAACCAACAAAGACAGAAGAGAAAGAAAGAAAGAAAAAAACAACAAAGAACAGCCATACCTATAGATCTTAGGTACTCACCCTTTAACAGGATTCATACAAATCAATTCAATCATATTATAACAAAAACAATAATTAATCTATAACTAAACTTATTACAGATTCTAAAAACAACCTTGAGAAACAGTTACCTGTGATGAAAATTTTATAACAAAAACAATAATTACTCACCCTTTCACAGGATTCATACAAATCAATTCAATCATCTTTAAATAATAATAAAATGATAATTAATCGACTTGTGATGAAAATTTTACTAACCTCAATCTCCCACATTAAATCAGGAATGGAAACACCACTATAAATTAACCAACAAACATAAATATTTATACATTTGTAGAAACATCAACTCATTAACCAACAAAGACAGAAGAGAAAGAAAGAAAGAAAAAAACAACAAAGAACAGCCATACCTATAGGAACTTCTTATGTAGTATTAATCACAATTAACATCAAACATAAATATTTATACATTTTTAGAATGTAACTGTCAACTGACAGTTAATACCTAATTTTAAACAGATTGACCACCCAAGGGTATAAAGGTCAAACCCATAAATTATGAAATAACGGGTTTGCAGGTGGTTTTGTGCTGGACACATGTTTAGCCCATTTCTAACTTTAAAATTTCTGCAAAAAAGATCATATTCAAAATTTTAAAAGTATTTCTAATTTTCAAATTTCTGTAAAAGTTCATAAAATTTTATAACAAACACATAAAAATATTCAAACAAGCTGAAAAAGTAACTGGATGCTGAAAAAGTAAATGATAACCTATACAGTTTTGTTCCCTGCTTCAGTTTTGTCACTGTACAGTTTTGGCCCCTGTATAATTTTTTTGTCCCTGTATAGTTTTGGCCCTGTACAGTTTTGTTTTTGCATAGTTTTTGTCCCTAAACATGCGTAATCATTATTGCTTTAAATGTTAAATAATTATGTAGGTTGGCAACAAATGTTTAATGGATAAATCATGGATTTCCTCTAGTAGATTATCAAATGCATATGATGAAGGTGTGAATGCTTTTCTAGAGTTTGCACAAACTAATAATCCAAAGTTAGATGTTATTCCATGCCCTTGTGTAAATTGCATCAATTTGTGTCACCACTCAATTGACAATGTCCGTTATCATTTGTTTGCCCACGGCTTCGATGAGAATTATAAGATTTGGTCTTTCCATGGAGAAAAACAACCCAATAGTGATTCTAGATGCCCTAACAATTCCATTCCTCCTGATGCTATTTATACAAAGGATATGCTTCATGATGCCTTCAAATACGTAGACGATGAACCTGATTCGTTGAAATCACTTCTTGAAGAGTGTGATAAGCCACTTTATGTAGGGTCAAAGTATAATGCACTTAGTGGATTATTGAAATTCCAACATTTGAAGGGTCAATTTGGATGGTCTGATGCTAGTTTTGATGCTTTGTTGTCTGTCCTAAAAGATATCTTACCATCAAACAATACCATCCCTAGCTCGATATATGAGTCCAAGAAGTTGCTAAAAGGAGTAGGTCTACAATATGAGAAGATTCATGCATGTGAAAATGATTGTGTTCTATTTTGGAAAGAACATAAAGATGCTTCTCATTGTCCAACTTGTGGCACTTCTCGTTGGAAGAAGAATTCCAAAAACGTACCTTCAAAAGTTTTGTGGTATTTTCCTATCATCCCTAGATTTAGAAGAATGTTTTCAATACCACAAATTGCTCATGACTTAACTTGGCATGCACAAGGTCGGGTCAATAGTGGGAAGCTTACTCATCCTCGCGATACCCCTTCTTGGAAGCTTGTTGATAACACGTGGAAAGAATTCGGACAGGAAAAACGAAATCTTAGATTAGCCTTGTCTGCTGATGGTATCAATCCACACAAGTCATTAAGTTCCAAGCATAGTTGTTGGCCAGTTATCCTAATAACATATAATCTACCCCCTTATTTGTGTATGTCAAGAAAATTCATGATGTTGACTCTGTTGATATCCGGGCCAAACCAACCTGGTAACAATATTGATGTCTACTTGGCACCATTGATAGAAGATCTAAAGCTCTTGTGGGAAACTGGCGTTGAGACTTTTGATTCTCATAAGAAAGAATACTTCAATTTAAGAGCAATATTACTTTGGACTATAAGTGATTTTCCCGCGTATGGTAATCTTTCGGGGTGTGTTACCAAAGGTTATTATGCTTGTCCAATATGTTCAAAGAATACTTGTTCACAATGGTTGCCAAAGTCCAAAAAAGTATGCTTCCTTGGGCATAGAAGATTCCTACCACTTGAACATCCTTTTCGCAAAAGAAAAAAACATTTCAACAATCAACAGGAGCACGATTTTATGCCACAACCATCATCAGCTGAAGAGATTTATGACTATCTGGCGGGATTTGAGACTACATGGGGTAAGAAGATAAAGCCAAAGAAGGTAGTATCAAAGAAGGTAGGATCAAAGAAGATAAAGTTAAAGAAGATAAAGTCAAGGAAGGGAGTGTCAAAGAAGGAAACGCCAAAGAAGGAGAAGACAAAGAAGAAAAAAGAAAGTATCGACGAGAGATCTAAATTTTGGCATAAAAAGTCAATTTTTTTTGAACTTGAATATTGGAAGAAGTTGCCTGTTCGGCATCAGTTAGATCTCATGCACATAGAAAAAAATGTGACCGAGAGTGTTTATGGGACAGCGTTGAATTTGCCTCACAAGACGAAGGATGGATTAAAAGCACGACAAGATCTTGAAGCGTTGGGCATCAAGACTGAATTACGACCTGAACCAAAAGGGGATCGACATTGGCTTCCGCCTGCCAAGTACACATTGAATTCTGCAGAGAAACATCTATTTTATGAAACCCTGTCTAACATAAAAGTTCCTTATGGGTATTGCTCTAATTTCAAGAATCTCGTGTCGGATGATGTTTCAAAGATGAATGGTTTGAAGTCTAATGATTGCCATGTACTAATGCAACAACTTCTTCCATTTGCAATCAAAGGGGTGTTAGATGTGAAGGTGCGGAGAACAATCCTAAGCCTGTGTCATTTTTTCAATGAGTTGTGTAGTAAAGTTGTTGATGTTAGTAAGCTAGGCAAGTTGCAAAGTGACATCGTATTAACATTATGTTTGTTAGAGAAGTACTTTCCTCCTTCATTTTTCGATGTCATGACTCACTTGATGGTGCATTTAGTTAGAGAGGTGAGGTTGTGTGGCCCGGTTCATTTTAGGTGGATGTATCCATTTGAGAGATACATGAAAACACTTAAAGGGTATGTAAGAAATCATCATCGACCCGAGGGTTGCATTGCAGAGTGTTATGTGGCAGAGGAGGCCTTAGAATTTTGTTCAGACTACTTAAAAAACAAGAAATCAATTGGCAATCCTCATGAGCGTGTTGATGAAAGAATCCGCAGTGGCAAGCCTTTATCAAAGGCTACAATTGATGCTGTAGATGCTCAGTTACTTGATCAAGCTCATCTTTATGTATTACGAAACACTGCTGTTGTGGAGCCGTATATAGAGTAAGAATTACATGAAACTGTATACTCTTATACCATTATCTATCATATAAAACATTCTTTTAACTTGTAATACACTTCAGGCAGCATATGTTGGAATTGAAGGATCTGAACCCCCGTCATGCTCGCAAGAGTACATGGTTGCAGAGCCAACATAGTCGGACATTTATTAGTTGGTTTAAGAAAGAGGTTTGTTTTTAAAATAAGAATGTTAGAATTACAATATTTTTAATTATTTTTTTGAATTACATTAATTATATATTTTTCTATTAGGTTGGAAAACGTTTGGCTAACGGGGAAGATATTTGTGATGATGTTCGTTGGTTGGCCAAAGGGCCTAATTTTGCTGTTTCTAAATATAGCGGTTTTGCCATAAATGAATATCATTTTCATACAGCATCTCGAGATGAGTCTAGAACAACTCAATGCAGTGGAGTGTCTTTAGTTGCACATACCATGCAGATTGCTAGTGCAAAAGACTCCAATCCTGTGTATGGTGCTGTAACTTACTTCGGCCGTATAAAGGAGATATGGGATCTTAATTATCACATGTTTAGTATTCCTGTATTCATGTGTGATTGGGTTGATAGTCGTGGAGTAAAAAAGGATGATTTAGGATTCACGGTAGTTAACTTTGATAGGCTTGGTCAAAAGTCTGAACCCTTCGTATTAGCTAGTCAAGTCAAACAGGTTTTTTATGTTCAAGATCAAGAAGATGAGAATTTGCATGTTGTTGGATTCACACCTCATAGGATGTACAAGTATGGATCAAATGGTGAAACTGATGATATGTTGGAATTTGATGTTACTTTTGATTTAACACAAGACTCCGCTTTATTAGACCTTGATGATGATTTTTTGTGTACGCGTCCGGATGGCGAGGGCATATTAGTTTAAATAATTATTTTTGCAGAATAATAAAGTTTTTGGTATGTTTTTATTTCAGATTTTGAATGTGATTAATCAATGTCCAACTGCAACAAATAACAACGTACTTAATTTAATTTGAATCTTGTTGAAACAGGTTGTGTTTTTGTGACATGGAATCAGATTCAGCTTCTGATCACGAGGACTCCAAACAAAGAGGTCCGACAACAAAGACAAAAGCTAATAAAGTGAAGCTTGTAATAACTTACAATAAAAAAGGTGTCCCGGTTGGAAAGGAAGCCACAAAACTGTCTACTTTTGAGGGTTTGGTTGCAAGAACAATGGTTCCCATAACATATGACTCGTGGCTGGAAGTTGGTGAGGAAGTAAGGGAAGGATTATGGCAATATGTTTTGGTAAGTCTCTGTTTTCTTCCTGTTATTACCTTTGTTCAGATATGTTTTTGTCCCTGTTTTTGTCCCTGTTCAGATTTGTTTTTGAACCAACCTTTTTTTTATGTTTCAGGAAAAGTTTGTAGTTGACCCAAAGAGCCGGAAGCAAATTCTCCAATCGATCGGGAAGAAGTGGAGAAACTTCAAGCATTATCTATATGCAAAGTTCATTAAGAACCGAAGTAAAGATCCCAAGGCAAATCTATTCAAACCTCCGAAAGATTATCCGTTTATAAAGAAAGAAGATTGGAAAGTTTTTGTATCCCATAGAGTTACAAAGAAGTGGGAGGTTTGTTAAACTTTTCTTATATGCATTTTTAGTTACAATTTTAATGTTTGTATTTATAATTTTAATGTTTCTAATGCAGGAGAAAAGTATGAAAGCTAAAAATACTCGTGCACATCATAAATACAATCATCGTTTGAGCAGAAAAGGATATGCTGGACTCATTAATGACATTGTATGATTCCCACTAAATATTGATTATTTTATTTGTATATATTTATGTTAATTGATTTTGTTATTCTTGATAATTTAGATGCAAGAAACCGGCAAGACGGAAGAGGAGATTGATAGGACAGTGCTGTGGAAAAAAGCACGAGAGTTGAAGACAGGAGGATACGATGCAGATGTGAAGACGATTGTTGATAAAATTGTAAGTTTCATTAATTCCCAAATATATAAAAAAACATAACATTTGTCCCATTTTATTTTTCTAACATTTGTCCCATTTTATTTTTTTACAGGATGAGCTTCAGAAATCGGGAAGCTTTGGAGAGGTTACATGTGGAACACATGATGTGCTTACAGAGGCGTTGGGTACTCACGAACAACGTGGGCGTGTACGAGGGATGGGTAGATTTATAACGCCACAACAATACTTTTATTTACCCAAGAATGTTAAGTATTACTTGGAGATTGAGAACGAGAGGGTGGATAAACGAATAAACAAACTTGAAGATGACTTGGAGAAACTAAAAAGAGGTGTACTTAATGTTTCTGAAGCTGCAAGTTGCCAAATAGGGGGCGTCATTGAAGATTTTGAAAAACAACCACAGAATGAATCACTTGTAAGTCCTTGAAGACAATTATGAAAAATATATTTAAATAATTTTCTTTTTCTACAAACTAACATACTATATTTTGCAGGATAATTCATGTCTTCTTGCGGTTGAATTTGCTGCAAATGTGGTTGCTAAAGGAACCATAATGAAAGCATCGGGTATTTTGAAATATATTTGCATTATTATTATTTATATATTTTCATTTTTTAGAAGACTGAATCTTAATTATTTTTTATGTTTATGTAACAGATGAAAACATTGAAGTTATGATTGAAACAATTTTGCAAGGAGAAGCTTTAGTACCCTTTCCACTTGAAGAGGAGTTCATTGTGAAGGTCAAAGATGCACTGGGACACATACTAAGCTGGCCAAGACACTTAGTTATTCGATGCTCTGACCTGGTAATACTATTTGAACATATTTTCCCTTGGTTATCTTAATTTTTCTGATATTTGAGTGACTTCTTAATTTTTTTGGTAATACTATTTGTATTTTTGATTGCATTTGTAGGGAAAAGTGGTGGCGAAATCTGTGAAAAAGCATGCAACACCAGTGAAGAAAGCTGCAACACCAGTGAATGAAGATGTAACACCAGTGAAGGAAGATGCAACACCTGCAAAAGAAGAAATAGGAAGTAATAAGAAAGAAAAACAACCATGTGATATGGAAGGAGGGAATGATGTGGAAGAAGGGAATGATGTGGAAGAAGTACTGATTGGGATAGAAAAGAAGATTAAAAAGGAGAAACAAAATGTGACCGTTCAGAGAAGGTGGACCAGAGCACAGATGAAGACAAGGATAAGGATTGAGAACAGTAGTATTTTGAAAATGACTGCAATGATGGCTGATGGACAAGTTACAAAGGTTGATTCTATAAGAGTGCAGAGTGAGAATGATCTTTTTGGGTACGATAGTTACACGTACTTAACTTGGGATGATTTTGAAGCAGTTCTTACAATGGATGAGCTGACAGGTGCTGTTATTGTGTCTTATATGATGTAAGTGCAAGAAATTTAATTTAAATAACAATGTGTCTTAAAAAAATGTTTAATGAATTTAGTGTTTGTATGATAACAGGGTGTTGTTTAACAAATTGAAGTATGGCTCCCCAGAAAGAGACCATGGAATTTGCTTTGTGAACCCGGCAGTAATCTCACCAAGTACGCGTAAAGGGAAATCTAAGAATGTTGACGATGCAAGCAGAGGTTTAGCAGATCGATTGTCTAAAAGAAAGGGCAATGACATCATCTTTATGCCCTACAATCCTGGGTATTGTTATTTGACATTTTATTTTTAAAATGACTGCAATTATGTTATTTGACATTTTATTTTTTTTTGTGGTTTTTGTAGAAGACATTGGGTATTGGGTGTACTAGACATGAAATCGGATACTTGCTATTATCTTGATTCCTTGAGCTCTGGCAATTTCAATATGCAGTTGAAGCAAATTGTTGATTCGTAAGTAATATAAATTATCAAAACACTTGATGTGAGTACAATAAACGCATATTTGTTAATGTTTTTTTTATAGGGCAATGGTTTTGTACACTACACAAAGTGGATCCAACAAAAGGGTTAAACTAAATTGGGTTAATGTTACGGTCAGCACTTAATTCCTTATTGAAATTGTAGTTTTAACTTTATTTTTTGGATCAATTGAAATGATCATTTTATATGTAACTTTGTAGTGTCCAGTTCAGCCCGGATCTACCGAATGTGGCTACTACATGCTAAGGTTCATGAAGGAGATAGTGGAAGAAGGAATTGAAGTGTTGGTCAAAGACAATGTAAGGATATAGCATTCTACTTTCATTACTATAATTTATGGCATCCTTACTGTTACAGAATATTTTAATATGCTATTTTTTATTAATAAAAACAATATGCAAATGTTTTCACAGATCGGGGATGGCAAAGCTGAGTACACAACTGCTGATATCGATGAGATACGTGAAGAATGGTCAACGTTTGTTACAGGCTTCATTTATCGATGACATGTATGGTCTTTTGACAATGTATCCGCAAAACAATGTTATGGTTAACCACTAATGCTAGGTATGGTCTTTTGACATGTGTAATGTTAGGTAGTCTTTTGAGACACATGTACAATTTTTTGCTAACTTTTAGTAATGTTACTTAAGGTAACATGTAGTTACAACTTAGGTAATTCAACATATATGTAAAGTTTTGGTATATTTGACGTTTAGATGAAATGAATGTTTTGGTATATTTGTCATTTATTATGTGTATTCACGTTGTAAATGTGTGTTGTAAATGCACGTCGTAAAAACGTCGTAAAGGCGCGTAGTAAAAACGAGAGACGTAAGGTTACGACATGCATTTGAGCGTCGTCTTTGTTTATGACATGGCCTTCCTTGACGCGCATTGCGTATCATAAGAGCGCGTCGTCTCTAGACGACGCGCATTGAGACGACGCGCATTTGAGCGTCATCTTTGTTTATGACATGGCCTTCCTTGACGCGCATTGCGTATCATAAAAGCGCGTCGTCTATAGATGACGCGCACTTGCACGTCGTCTATCTTTATGACATGGCCTTCCTTGACGCCCATTGCGTATCATCAGGGCGCGTCGTCTCTAGATGACGCGCATTTGCACGTCGTCTATCTTTATGACATAGCCTTCCTTGACGCGCATTGCGTATCATAAGAGAGCGTCGTAAATGCGCGTCGTAAATGCGCGTCGTAAATGCGCGTCGTCTCTAGACGACGCGCATATGCGCGTCGTCTATCTTTATGACATGGCCTTCCTTGACACGCATTTGCGCGTCGTCTGTGCCTTTTACGACGCGCAATGAGCGTCGTAAAAGGCCTTTTTTCTAGTAGTGCAAAAAAATCATCCACCATACTTCCATTTTCATAATTTGTTTCTTATAAAATTTTTCAAACTACCATCAACCATTGTTAGCAGGAATAACATCCTGTGATGAGCCCAAAAACTTTTCACAGGCAACCACTTATTCCAATTGGTGTGAAGCCATGAGTAATGGAATTCGACCCCTCAAAGAAAATAGGACATTGATTTTTAACTGATTTGCTACTAATAAAAAGAGTTATAGATTCAAAATGGATATATAAAATAAAATATAAACCAAATGGAGAAATTGGTCAACATAAATCTAGACTGGTTGCATAAGGTTTCACACAAATTGAAGTCATTAGATTTTGTGAGACTTTTTCTCCCGTTGCAAATTTGGAAATTGTACAATGTGCTTTGGCATTTACAGCTAAGAAGAAATGGAAATTCACTTGTTAGATTTTAACAATGGTTTTTGCATGGAGATTTATCTATAGAAGTTTATATGAAGGTGCCTTGGTGATTTAATAAAACAAATGAATATTTTGTTTGCAAATTACATAAACCTATATATGGCTTATACAACAAACCCATAAAATTCACAAAAGAACTAGTTAGTAATAATTTTCAACAATTGAAAGCTAATCAATCCATGTTCTTTTTCCAACAAGGATCGAAATATGTCATCACATTAACATATGTTGATGATGTGCAATTAATGAGCAATGGTAACAGAAAAAAAAATAAGGATAAAAAAGATCAATTATAGTCATATTTGGCATTTTAGACTTGGATCCACTCAAGTACTTTTTAGGGAATTGAAGTCTCTCATTCAATTGAAGGGGTAGTACTTATGCAATGAAATATACAATAGACATATTAGAGGATAATGGCATCCGAGGATGTCCTCCTAGTAACTTCCCAATGGAGCATAACGTGTATTTACATAAAGATGACAACAACACAATCGTTGATACAACTCATTATCATGGCTTGGTACGACGACTATTATATCTCAAAGTTAATAGACCGGATATATATTTTTAGGTAAATCAACTAAGCCGATTTCTTTCACAACCAAGAAAGATATAGATGTTGTTAGAGTCTTATGATGTCTAAAGTCTATTCCAAGACAAGGTTTGTTTTAACCCACTACTATAAATATTGATTTAGTTGCATATGTGTGATGCTAATTAGTTGAATTGTTTGTCTACTATAAGGTCATTTATATGATTTTTTGTTAACTTAGGTGGATCTTCAGTTCCATAGAGAACTAAAAATAAAAGTTTTGTCTAGCGTTCATTAAAAGAGGCAGATATATTATAGGCCATGGAACAAAAAATTATGAAGTGTTTCTGGTTAATATGGTTGTTACAAGAGTTGGCGGCGACACAAAGTTGTGTTCCTCCGCTAATGTGTGACAATGAAGTTGCATGTCATATTGCGGTTAACACAATGTATCATGAAAGAACAAAGCATGTAGAAATGGATAGTTATTTTATGAGAGAGTAAGTAATTAGTAGTTATGTTAAATGCTATCCTATACTCTCTACGTATGAACCAACAAACATTTTCACCAATCATCAGGAGTTGAGTGTTTTAGCTTCTTACGTGTCAAGTTAGGTGTTCCTGATCTTCATAGTCCAACTTAAAAGGAAGTGTTTGGATATTGTATGGTCATCAAGTCTCTTTGTTATGTCAACATCATACACATATATGTTATATGTATGCTTGGATATTTCTTGCTCATTAAGGATCCATGCTTTATCCACATAATACATGTATATAAGATATGCATGCTTGATATTTTTTTGCTTTATCATTAAGTCCTTAGTTTAATAAGGAAAACTTAGGGCTGTTTGTTTACCACTTAATGTCTCTTAAAAGGAGGTAACTCTAAATCTTTAAGATTTGGAGTGTTTTTTTACCGCTTAATAAATTATCTGAATATGAAAAACACATCTTACCAAATCAGATCTACTGGCCCATCTGGAAAAAAAAAGACACATTGCCCTTAACCTAAACGCGTTCGTTCTATCTCTCTCGCCTCCACCTTCGCGCCTCTACAACCGACTCTCCAATCATCAACATCGCATCTCTCCGTCCGTCGCCACCCTCCCACACTTGTGGCGCCACCGTCCAACAACAACAAACCAGGTATGTGCTTCATTCTTTTGCTAAACTCGGAGATGAAGAACATCGTGACTTCATGTTCAAATCAATCATATCTTGCTTATTTGTTGTTATAATTATTGGTTAGTAATCATTTGGAAAAATATTAGCTAAAAATACTCTAAAAAAATATGTGTTATTTCTTGTTGTGATGAAAAATAGGTGATGATTTCTGAAACATGTGCTTGTTTATTGTTGAATTTTCTATTGGTTTTCTAAAATATGTGCTAAAATTTTGTTCAAGTAATCTCGTTATGTGCTAAAATAGTGTTTTCTCTTGTAAGTTATTTTTATTTGTTGTTGTGATATGTTTAATTGGTTAAATTTTTGTTGATATGAAATGTTCTTGTTATTTTTTGGTGAAAATGTTCCTGTTTATAGCTAGATCTTGTTGAAATTATCCTAGACATGGCACAAAAGAAGCCTAGGATTAGTTGGAAGATAAAAGCTATAAAAAGAACTTCCCTAGAAGCATGTTTGCATGAAATTACGGTTAATGGTTGGGAAGGTGGTAGATTGAAAGCACTCTCTTGGAAGATTATAGTTGAAAAATTAGCAAATGAATATAATTTTATTATGAACCAAAAGCAAATGAAGAATCGGTACAACTACTTAAAGTTAACGTTTTCAGCTTGTTTGAAGTTAAAAAAACAAAACCGAGAATGTTTATAATCACGTAACCAACACATTTAAACTTCTAGAAGAAAATTTTCAAGTAGAAATCAATGTATTTTGTTTTCTTATAAATAAAAATTACTATTATGTTTTAACAATCTAATATAAAAAATTTCAAGCATTCTCTTGAAACTTTGAGAAGATCGACACTACCATTCCCTAATCTTTGTACTCAATTGTTGAAGGTCCGACTTCGATAGACATTAACGTTGGGCGCGCGCACGCGCGGGGGGGGGGGGGGGGGGGTGTAACGCCTGATTCATGGTACACATTTAATTATAATTTATTCATTTTTGCAGGGCTACTCGACGAGTTGGGAGCCCTAGACTCGTTGAGTACAAACGACATTGGACGCGGGATTTAAGTCGCCTACTCGACGAGTTGAGAGCCTCGACTCGACGAGTAGGGCTGCCAGGATGAAACACTAATTTCGGGGTTTTGCACCCAATTTAAGCATCTTAATCCCCACTTGCTGGCCTCATTTCTAGCCTCCAAGTCCCAAACCCTAATCCATGAAACCCTAGAGCCTTGTGTGATTTTATGAGCCATTTTGAGTGAACTTTGTGTGATTTGAAGCTTGTAGAAGAACAAGAAGCAAAAGGATTCCTGGAGAAGATTTGCAGATCCAGAAGCAACATCTCATCCTCTTCATTTTCTGGTAAGCAAGTCTCAACCTTGCTTGGTAGCTTGATAAATCTCCTTCTTTTCACTTTATGGGGTTTTTGGTCCAAGAAGCTTAGTCCTTGGGAAATGGACGTCCCAAGTGATCTACCTTCCAGATATGGGGCCTAGAAGGGGTTTATGGCATAAAGGTGCAAACTTTATGACCATGGAAGCCCCATGCAAGCTTTAAGGAGTTATTTTGGCCTTTTAAGCCTTAAAAGGCCATGCATGGAAGGAAAGTTAGGAGCTTTACGTGTTCACATGATATCTAAGGCCTAGATCTATGTTAGTATGCTTTAGTTTGGAGTATTATGGCTTTTGGATCAAGATCTATGTCCTAGGGAACTAGGGTTTTAGCTAAACCCATTAAGAAGGACTATTAGTGGGTAAAGTTGGAAACTTTACCCTTAAAAGGGAATTTCCAATATGTGGATGAAGTATGGAGTTTGGATATGAAGAGTAGGGGCTTAATCCTTTAAGATAACCCAAACAGACAGAGGGACTCAGCGAGTCCAGAGAGGGACTCGACGAGTTGAGTTCTTTTGTCCCAATTTAGTATAAGGTAGAACTCGGTGGATCTGAAAATGGACTCGACGAGTTGACTCGCCAAATCGCGACTATGAGTAGCCAGGCGACTCGGCGAGTCAGGGGGATGACTCGACGAGTTGGATTGCGATTTCAGGGTTTTTGATTTATAGAACTCAACGAGTTGATGAGTCAACTCGACGATTTGAGTCAACCCGGAACGTTCACTTTAACTAGAATGTTGACTTTGACTAGGGGTAAAATGGTCATTTTACCCTAAGAAGGATCATCAGATTTCGACTAAGTGTTATTGTGATAATGATAGTCGGGGAGTCGTTGGAACAACCGTCAGAGATTCCTCACAGCGATATTTCACAGTCAGCTTTGCAAGGTGAGTTTCCTTCAGTAGGAACGGGTGGAAGGAACTAATGTTGGCCCGTGAAGAGTATGTATGATTGTTAGTAGCTAAGTGTGGGAAGGGCCTGTATCTTAGACTTATTTATGATGAGTAGCTAATTATGGTCAGGGCCCGTATCTTAGACATGTTTATGATAAGTAGCTACGTGTGGATTGGGGCCGTATCTTATTATTATTTGAGTATGTTTATGAATTGGTAGATTATGGTATACTTGTTTTCTGCATGATACTTGTATGTATGTTTAGATAGCGGGGTGTGGTCGGAGGCCCATATCCTCAAGATAGAGGAGTATGGGCGAGGCCCGTACCTCCTAGCCATTTGAGTGTGGGCAAGGCCCATACCTCATGGATAGGTGAGTGTGGGCGAGGAATGTATCTCATAGTTAGTCGAGTGTGGGCGGGGGCCCATATCTCCTTGAGTGTGGGCGAGGTCCGTATATCCTAGTTGCATGTTATATGTTACGTGTATGGTATGTGGTAGTTTGGGGAGACTCACTAAGCTTTGTGCTTACATTTTTAAATTTTCGTTTCAGGTACTTCCGGTAGCAAAGGGAAGAGCTTAGGATGACTGCATTGTACACACCGAAGCGTTTTAGCCTGGGAGTATTTACTCTGTTGGTTTGATATATGATTGGGATACAATGTTTGGACATGATGTTTTGATATATTACCACTTATGTTTTTATGTGATGATTGGATTACTATGATTTTATAATGATTTAAAACGAAATTTTTGGACCGTATTTTTTGGGATGTTTCAAGGAGGGTAGGTGTAACGCCTGATTTATGGTACGCATTTAATTATAATTTATTCATTTTTTCAGAGCTACTCGAAGAGTTGGGAGCCCTAGACTCGTTGAGTAGAAACGAGATTGGACGCGGGATTTAAGTTGCCTACTCGACGTGTTGAGAGCCTCAACTCGACGAGTAGGGCTGCCAGGATGAAACACTAATTTCGGGGCTTTGCACCCTATTTAAGCATCTTAATCCCCACTTGTTGGCCTCATTTCCAGCCTCCAAGTCCCAAACCCTAATCCACGAAACCCTAGAGCCTTGTGTGAGTTTGTGAGCCATTTTGAGTGAACTTTGTGTTTTTTTAATCTTGTAGGAGAAGAAGAAGCTACAGGATTCCTGGAGAAGATTTGTAGATCCAAAAGCAACATCCCATCCTCTTCATTTTCTAGTAAGCAAGTCTCAACCTTGCTTGGTATCTTGATATATCTCCTTCTTTTCACTTTATGGAGTTTTTGGTCCAAGAAGCTTAGTCCTTGGGAAATGGACGTCCCAAGTGATCTACCTTCCAGATATTGGGCCTAGAAGGGGTTTATGGCATAAAGGTGCAAAATTTATGACCATGGAAGCCCCATGCAAGCTTTAAGGTGTTATTTTGTCCTTTTAAGCCCCAAAAGGCCACGCACGGAAGGAAAGTTAGGAGCTTTATGTGTTCACATGATGTCTAAGGCCTAGATCTATGTTAGTATGCTTTAGTTGGAGTATTATGGCTTTTGGATCAAGATCTATGTCCTAGGGAACTAGGGTTTTAGCTAAACCCATTAAGAAGGACTATTAGTAGGTAAAGTTGCAAACTATACCCTTAAATGGGCATTTCCAGTATGTGGATGAAGTATGGAGTTTGGATCTGAATAGTAGGGGATTAATCCTTTAAGATGGCCCAAACAGACAGAGGGACTCGGCGAGTCCAGAGAGGGACTCAACGAGTTGAGTTGTTTTGTCCCAATTTGGTAAAAGGTAGAACTCGATGAGTCTGAGAAGGGACTCGACGAGTTTTTTGGGTTTTGAGCATTCTAACACTCCTAAGTGTACATGTAACCCTAAATACCTTGGATCTATGTTTTCTCTACTATACATGCAAATATGAATATTCCAAGGTATTACCCTAATTAGCATACAATCTTTTGATACTTGGGTAATAAAATGGATAGAATACATACCTTGTTGATGTACCTTGACTCCATGAATCTCGAGAGCCTAGTGCCCCAAATGTGACACCTCAAATGGTTCACACAACATCATCAACACATGGAATAACCATGAGGAGAAGACACTCCATGCTCAAATCGGCTAGCCCTCATATACGTATCACTAGTCCCAATTTCTTGAGCAAAAGGGGTCCTTATATAGTGTGCACATTAGGGTTACACCATGTAACCCATGACTTTACCCATTCCTTATGCTCCATGGGTTGTAACCTCCATGGAGTATCCATCGGTCACCACATGGGTTAAACCCAACATAAAGAATCATGGATCATAAGCCCAAATATATAAGAATGAATGATTTACACAATCAATCACCATATATTTAATTAGTCTCCTTCTGATCGCATAACTAATTCCAAATTAATTCTTGAGCAATACTAATTAAATAACATGATTTCATATTAATATATTAGAACTTATAATATATTAATATGTCACAAATGTCCTCTTCTCACAAACGGTCTATCCAAATGTTCTGATGCCATGCAACCCAAATGGACCATGCCGAGTCGGGTCAAGTACATACCATTTATAGTTATGGACTTAGACACTAATCCAACAATCTCCCACTTGGATAAGTCTAAAATTATTATTGAGTACGACTTCAAAACCTAACTGGCAATCGTAGCTCTCAAAAGCCGCCGTCGAACTCTGACCTTGTCGATGAACTCTGACCTTTGTCAATGACTTGTCCATTAGATAAGGGATCATATATTCCTCCATTCTAGATATCATATGGGCTGAGACATGGATTATTAATCATTCTCTCTGTCCAATTGTTGTTTCCCGATTTTCGATTTATGGTGACTGACAGATTGAACATATCAAATCATTCCTGGCTTGGCCAAGCACTCACATGTGTCATCATTAAATCATCGAGGGGCCCATAGATATCGCTTTTATCCCAAAGGTAAAAGAAATGGATAAACTTCGACTCATATGGCTTGTTCTACTACTTATTAAATCATACACAAAGGCACGTTTTATAACATCGAGTTACCAATGTGTTTTCGTGCGATCAATGTATAACCAACTCATAGTAACAACTCATATCTCTAGGTTTGAAGAATATCAGATATTATCGTCTCATGATCACTCGTGATAAAATCCATGAAGTGATTCCAATGAGCGTGGGTTGAGTCCAATACTCAGAACTTATGAGCACTCATGAGTGTTGTAGCACCACTTTGTCCACCAACTTAGACCTCTACAATCCAACCCATGACAGTCTTGATTCATATCTACTTCCAACATATGATCGAATGTGGATGGTTTGAATAACTTAGTCAATCAGGAAGAACGACTTAGTTATTCTGGAAGTCGAAACATGCAAAGTGAAACATAAGAATAATCGAATCTAATATGGTCTCAGAACTTATGAATATAAATAAAACATCTTTTATTTATCACCATATTGATTACCCATCATTCATTGCATACTGTTTCAAACTATCAACTTTATACTTGAATTAAAACAATAGTTGTCCCATGCTCCAAGCATGTACACTATGTTCTTCTAAACAATAGCTTTGCCATACACCAAGTATGCATCCTATGTTTGTCTAAACATTAGTTATTCCATACTCCAAGTATGCATACTAAGTTTGTCTATGATCTTTGCTTTGTGAAATAGATCGATTGCACATAACTCCAATGATTCTCATTTCACAATCCTGAATCCTTACCGCAAATGCAAGAATTCCAAATTCATGCCATTTACTGAAATCTGTTAGATTCTAAACTTATATGCATTGATCCTCTTGTAATGATTATGCACAAAGTCACAAAGACTTGACAACAAACATTACAGAGCATTCCAAAGGAGATCAACTCCTTGGAAACATCCTTCTTGCCTTAAGTTTCCTAATCTTACACAGATTTTAATGAATAATTTCCACCTATGGGAACAACTCCATATTCCCATTTTAACTATCACTCCTGAACAAGAGTTGCCTCTTTTTAGAATATGTCAATATGGTCCTTCCAAAATTAACACTATACTTCCAACTGTCCCTCAACAACCAATCTTTGGTAAACCTTAGATTGTCCTCGACAATTGCTTAATCCTTTTAGTCATATCCAATTCTAGACCTTTTCCCTTCTTAATGCCCCAGGCATTTGGAAAATTTTTAGAAATGATGAATATAACACATGTAATCGATCCTATATCTGAAGCATATGAGACACGATTCATGATGTCTCACATAAAGACTAGACCAGTCTTTTGCTATAATATTTCTATTTCTATTTTCCATGTTCTCACAATTCACAATTTTATAGGCATACAATTTATTTATATCTCGACATCAATCAAATAACCAATCCATTTAATATAACCCAAGAAACACTGGCCTATTAATAATTAAAAAAAGCATTAAAAATTATGGAAATTTAAAATGGTAGTTAATCATTCATGACACCCTCAACCCAATCCCCTGCCCTCCTCCTTTCAATGACACCACTACCGATCGCCGACCAGACTCACACTCCAACAGGTTTGTGCAATCTCAATTCCCAATTGTACTACTTTGGTGTAATGGTATTTGGTTTAAGGTCTTTGTAACTTTATTTAATTATGTTTGTAGTTCACTTAATCACTTCCAATATTTGTTGTTATTTGTTTTCAAATCCTCGATTCACTAGGGGTGGCAATTTTTGTTTATTTGTTAATTTATTTGACAAATGACAAATTTTTTTATCGTTTTCCAAGTTCCAAATGACCAAATTTCAAGACCTTTATTATTTGATTCACGGGGGCAATTTTTTCGATATATTTGACAACTTGACAACTGATCTTTCATCTTTTTGGTCTTAGTTAATAATTTAATTACATTACTTGATCACTTTCAAATTCCAAGCCTTTGATTTACTTTTCACACTTGTTGATCTGACAGAACGATCAAGTATGAATTTTTATCATATGAATCAAAGAGGTGAAATTAGAAGAGCATAGTTGCAAAAAATGACTTTTCCAACCTCAAAACTATATGCCCGACCCCTTACTGGTACTTTTTGATCTTTACATTTCTATATGTTTCACTTAAATAGTGAACCATGTGAGTTTATCTTCTAGACTTGCCACTGCTTGTATGATTCCAAGTTTCTATCCAACTGAAAACTTGGATGATGAGAAGCTTTCATTATTTAGTAAATTTAGACACTACCACAAGTGAAAGAGTCAATTTCATATTTTTCAATATTGCTAGAAACATACAAACATCAAGTTTTCATAAATTCCATTGCAAGGAGATATAAAATAAAGTAAAACAAACTTTTATTTATTTATAAAATGCAGAAAAAACTTTTCCTTACAATGCAAATTTAAATGAAAACTATGTTATTACATATTTCCTAGCAATCTATCATAACTCCTAAGAGTAGCTCAAAAATCCGATCGTTAATCAAGCGATAGAAATCCATCTTCGCGATCAGATTCAACATACTCTTTCTTTAAGTTTCCTTCACTTTTCCTTTGATTCTTAAAACATCAACATGTTAGCCAATCACATCATGTAATAAGAATCTCATAATAGAAACTTACTCGAGTTAGATAGTGGACTTTACCTGAAGTAGTGTCAAACTTCTTGACTTTATCAACATTATGATCTTTCAAATAAATAGGTAGCTTCACAATTAATGCCCCTTCCTTTGGAAAGAGAAATCATATGGACCCTTTGGTAATGGTATATGGGACAATCTCAGACTTAGCCTTTCTCTTTACTATTTGGTCAATCGAGTTGACTATGACCAATCCCTTTCCATTGGGAAGAGAAAGCTTTTACTGGGTATCCAATGCAACCATTGTCAGTGTCCATTGAAGGTTTGGAAAGTTGATCTACTAATCAAATTTGATTTACCAAAGCTCCAAATCATTGTTGATTCAGTAATACCAAGTAAATAGATAAGATCATTAAGGGTCATGTCATAGTCTATTGCATAGTAGTCCCAAAGATAACTCATTATGTGACTTAGAAAATGATTGAACATCCAACTTTATTAAGACTTTGACACCCAACTTTCCCGTCTTGTCAATATGTGACTTCATCTCCAAGATATGAGAACACATAGACCTTGCTTGCCAATAGGGCTAGAGTGACCTTGAACTTGTGGGTAAGGGAGAATAATTGGAGGAGGTGGAGGAAGTGAAGCTCCAAGAGATTTGGGAAGATCATAGATGTCTGAACTAGACATCTTTTGGGAGATATTCAAGATAGTTGATTTAAAGTCCTTAATATAACACCCAACATGAAATATTAAGGCTAGGACCCAACACAATACTTTTATAACATGGAAGAGGGATGTCGTAATTCAAACTATAGAATATTTGAAGGTAGGTGAATGATGATTCACTAATTTCCACCATGAAAAACGAAATAATTTAATTAGGTTTTACTTGGATTTGAAACTCCTAGATCTTTTGAGATTCATTGAACTGTTCAATGGCATGTTTCAATCTCGAGTGTGCCCTTCAGGTTTTGTGACCGGGATGCTGAGGATCACAAAACAAGGTGTGAAGTAACCATTCAAATTACTTGGTACCCTTAATATTTACCCCTTAATCGATGTGCCAGTTAACCACACGCGCTCCACCGATACTATGATAAATATTAAGTTACCCTTTGCCTACCTTGTTAAATCAAGCTAGTGTGTCGGTTAACCACACACGCTCCACTAACCGACTTAAGCAAAGTGCAAAATGTAATTTCATGGATTAGCACCTTATTCATATTTTCCTAAAGTAACTATGATTGGGAATTATAAAAACATTTTAGTTACTTTATATTTATCATTAATACTTTTAATGAAGGGAGAATTATAGTCCTTGTCCTACCTGTTCGGCTAACGACCCTCCACCAGTCAAGGAATCGGTGGGTGAGAGTGGACACCCATTAAACTGCCATTTTATAGGCAGTAACCTTATACCCCCCCCCCTTATAGACCGGCTTCGTGAATGAGGCCTACTAATGGTAAGACGACTTGCTCTTATACATATATACATACATACATACATACATACATACATACATACATACATACATACATACATACATACATACATATATATATATATATATATATATATATATATTATTGACTTATAATAATATAAAGTATAAGGGTTGAATTTTAACTTTTAAAATTCTAAGTATTCTAACTTGGAATTAAAGTATTCATAAGGAAAAACTTTTCAAATTCCAAAACTTGAGGGCAAGTTTTGAAACTATTCAAAACTATTCAATTCCATAACTTATGTGTTTAAACTAGTTTTAATCCAAAAACTCTTCAAGTTCCATAACTTGAGGACAAGTTATGGAAGACTTTAAACTATTAAAAGAATGTGACTCTTCCTTATTCATAACTTTTGGAAATCTTTATGAGTTTTATAGATCTTAAATGTGACTTTTCATATAACTTGAGGACAAGTTACAAAAACACATTTTAGAACCAACTCTTAGATTAATTTGGATTGAAAACAACAATTTCACATAATTTTCCTATTAATGTAAGCAACTCATAAGAACAAGATAATTCAAATCAAACTTTTTCATGCAATTAGCCTAATCCTTAAACTAATACAAAACATGAATCTACTGACAATTATCTTTGAAATTGGATTAGCATGAACATTACCACATCAAAAAACAAGTTTACAGGTTCAAAAACAAGTTTACAGGTTTAAAACGGCTTATGGTAATGTTCCCAGTCCAATTCCAGCCAAAAACATCAAACAGCAAGCTGTCAGCACCCAAAACTCATCGAGTTCTTTAAGGAACTAGTCGAGTTCATGCCCAAAATGATGAACTCGTAGAGTTTTTTGCATAAAACTCGTCGAGTTTTATGGTCTGGACAGTTTCAGTATTGAAAAAACAAGTTTGCATCAAGTACAAGTGAAAACAAGCCTAGGCTCTGATACCACTGTTCGGTTTTGAGCATTCTAACACTCCTAAGTGTACATGCAACCATAAATACCTTGGATCTATGTTTTCTCTATTTTACATGCAAATATGAATATTCCAAGGTATTACCCTAATTAGCATACAATCTTTTGATACTTGGGTAATAAAATGGATAGAATACATACCTTGTTGATGTACCTTGACTCCATGAAGCTCGAGAACCTAGTGCCCCAAATGTGACACCTCAAATGGTTCACACAACATCATCAACACATGGAATAACCATGAGGAGAAGGCACTTCATGCTCAAGTCGGCTAGCCCTCATATATGTATCACAAGTCCCAATTTCTTGAGCTAAGGGGGTCTTTATATAGTGTGCACATTAGGGTTACACCATGTAACCCATGACTTTACCCATTCCTTATTCTCCATGGGTTTTAACCTCCATGGAGTATCTATCGGTTGCGACATGGGTTAAACCCAACATAAGGAATCATGGATCATAAGCCCAAATATATAAGAATGAATGATTTACACAATCAGTCACCATATATTTAATTAGTCTCCTTCTGATCACATAATTAATTCCAAATTAATTCTTGATCAATACTAATTAAATAACATGATTTCATATTAATATATTAGAACTTATAATATATTAATATGTCACAAATGTCCTCTTCTCACAAACGGTCTATCCAAATGTTCCAATGCCATGCAACCCAAATGGACCATGCCGAGTCGGGTCAAGTACATACCAATTATAGTTATGGACTTAGACACTAATCCAACAGAGTTGACTCGACAAATCGCGACTATGAGTAGTCAGGGGACTCGGTAAGTCAGGGGGATGACTCGACGAGTTGGATTGCGATTTCAGGGTTTTTGATTTATAGAACACAGCGAGTTGATGAGTCAACTTGACGAGTTGAGTGAACCCAGAACGTTGACTTTGACTAGAATGTTGACTTTGACCAGAGGTAAAATGGTCATTTTACCCTAAGAAGGATTATCAGATTATGACTAAGTGTTATTGTAATAATGATAGTCGGGGAGTCGTTGGAGCAGCCGTCAGAGATTCTTCACCACAAGATTTCACGGTCAGCTTTGCGAGGTGAGTTTCCTTCAGTAGGAACGGGTCGAAGGCACCAATATCGACACGTGAAGATTATGTATGATGGTTAGTAGCTAAGTGTGGGCAGGGCCTGTAACTTAGACTTATATATGATTAGTAGCTAAGTATGGTCAGGGCTCGTATCTTAGACATGTTTATGATTAGTAGCTATGTGTGGGCTGGGCCCGCATCTTATTGTTATTTGAATTTGTTTACGAATTGGTAGATTATGGTATACTTGTTTTTTGCATGATACTTGTATGTATGTTTAGATAGCGGGGTGTGGGCGGGGGCACGTATCCTCCAGATAGAGGAGTGTGGGTGAGGCCCGTACCTCCTAGCCAGCTGAGTGTGGGCGAGGCCCGTACCACATGGATAGGTGAGTGTGGGCGCGGCCTGTATCTCATAGTTAGTTGAGTGTGGGCGGGGGCCCGTATCTCCATGAGTGTGGGCGAGGTCTGTATCTCACTAACCTTCATGCTTACAATTTTTAGTTTTGGTTTCAGGTACTTCCAGTAGCAATGGGAAGAGCTCGGGATGACTGCATTGTACACACCGGAGTGTTTTAGCCTGGGAGGATTTACTCTGATGGTTTGATATATGATTTGGATACAGTGTTGTGACATGATGTTTTGAGATATTACCACTTATGTTTTTATGTGATGATTGGATTACTATGATTTTATAATGATTTAAAACGAAATTTTTGGACCGTATTTTTTGGGATGTTTCAAGGAGGGGAGGTGTAACGTCTTATTCATGGTACGTATTTAATTATAATTTATTCATTTTTGCATAGCTACTCGACGAATTAGGATCCCTAGACTCGTTGAGTAGAAACGAGATTGGACGCGGGATTTAAGTCGCCTACTCGACGTGTTAAGACCCTCGACTCAACGAGTAGGGATGCTAGGATGAAACACTAATTTCGGGGTTTTGCACCCTATTTAAGCATTTTAATCCCCACCTGCTGGCCTCATTTCCAGCCCCAAGTCCCAAACCCTAGAGCCTTGTGTGAGTTAGTGAGCCATTTTGAGTGAGCTTTGTGTGATTTAAAGCTTGTAGAAAAAGAAGAAGCTAAAGGATTCCTAGAAAAGATTTGTTGATCCAGAAGCAACATCTCATCCTCTTCATTTTCTGGTAAGCAAGTCTCAACCTTGCTTGGTAGCTTGATAAATCTCCTTCTTTTCACTTTATGGGGTTTTTGGTCCAAGAAGCTTAGTCCTTGGGAAATGGACGTCCCAAGTGATCTACCTTCCAGATATGGGGCCTAAAAGGGTTTTAAGGCATAAAGGTGCAAACTTTAAGGACATGGAAGCCCCATGCATGCTTTAAGGAGTTATTTTGGCCTTTTAAGCCCCAAAAGGCCATACATGGAAGGAAAGTTAGGAGCTTTATGTGTTCACATGATGTCTAAGGCCTAGATCTATGTTAGTATGCTTTAGTTTGGAGTATTATGGCTTTTGGATCAAGATCTATGTCCTAGGGAACTAGGGTTTTAGCTAAACCCATTAAGAAGGACTATTAGTGGGTAAAGTTGGAAACTTTACCCTTAAAAGGGAATTTCCAATATGTGGATGAAGTATGGAGTTTGGATCTGAAGAGTAGGGGCTTAATCCTTTAAGATAACCCAAACAGACAGAGGGACTCGGCGAGTCCAGAGAGGGACTCGACGAGTTGAGTTGTTTTGTCCCAATTTAGTATAAGGTAGAACTCGGTGGATCTGAAAAGGGACTCGACGAGTTGACTCGCCAAATCGCGACTATGAGTAGCCAGGGGACTCATAGAGTTGGATTGCGATTTTAGGGTTTTTGATTTATAGAACTCAACAAGTTGATGAGTCAACTCGACGAGTTGAGTCAACCCAGAACGTTGACTTTGACTAGGGGTAAAATGGTCATTTTACCCTAAGAAGGATTATAAGATTTCGACTAAGTGTTATTGTGATAATGATAGTCGGGGAGTCGTTGGAACAACCGTCAGAGATTCCTCACCGCGATATTTCACAGTCAGCTTTGCAAGGTGAGTTTCCTTCAGTAGGAACGGGTCGAAGGCACTAATGTTGGCCCGTGAAGAGTATGTATGATAGTTAGTAGCTAAGTGTGGCCAGGGCCTGTATCTTAGACTTATTTATGATTAGTAGCTAATTATGGTCATGGCCCGTATCTTAGACATGTTTATGATTAGTAGTTATGTGTGGATTGGGCCCGTATCTTATTATTATTTGTGTATGATTATGAATTGGTAGATTATGGTATACTTGTTTTCTGTGTGATACTTGTATGTATGTTTAGATAGTGGGGTGTGGGCGGGAGCCCGTGTCCTCTAGATAGAGGAGTGTGGGCGAGGTCCGTTCTTCCTAGCCAGTTGAGTGTGGCGAGGCTCGTACCTCATGGATAGGTGAGTGTGGGTAGGCATGTATCTTATAGTTAGTCGAGTGTGGACGGGGGCCCGTATCTCCTTGAGTGTGGGCGAGACCCGTATCTCCTAGCTGCATGTTATATGTTACGTGTATGGTATGTGGTAGTTTGGGGAGACTCACTAAGCTTCGTGTTTACATTTTTCAGTTTTGGTTTCAGGTACTTCCGGTAGTAAAGGGAAGAGCTCGGGATGACTGCATTGTACACACCACAACGTTTTAGCCTGGGAGGATTTACTCTGATGGTTTGATATATGATTTGGATACAGTATTTTGATATGATGGTTTGGGATATTACTACTTACGTTTTTATGTGATGATTGGATTACTATGATTTTATAACGATTTAAAACGAAAATTTTGGACCATATTTTTGGGACGTTTCAAGGAGGGGAGTTATATACTTCCCCATCACTCTCAGGATTCAAGTCACTACCCTTCCCTAATCTTTGCACTCAATTGTTTAAGGGTGTGACTTTGATTGACGGTTGGCGTGGGGGGCAAGTTCTACACTTCCTCGTTCTTCTCGAGATTAAAGTCACTATAACTTGAATGAATTTGATGACATAGTTATATACTTCCCCATCACTCTTAGGATTCACACCACCACCCTTCCCTAATCTTTGCACTCAATTGTTTAAGGGTGTAACTTTGATTGACTTTTTTTTTTTTTTTTTGGGGGGGGGGGGGGGGGGGAGTTCTAAACTTCCTCGTTCTTCTCAGGATTAAAGGCACTATAACTTGAATGAATTTGATAACATAGTCATTGCTTGTTTTGCATTCCATAATTTCATAAGGAAATACAATATTTATGATAAATTATTTATGGCGTCCAGGGAGGAGAACACTGGTCAAGCACAAGGGTAGAGAGTGATGACTAAAACATACTCGATATGGAATAGAGTTCACAAGGTAACAAATACATGACGAATTTATGTGACCAGATTGTGAATCAATTATTTTCAGATGTTTCAAATTAAAATTGTAGGATTTAATTTGGATTTCCGTATAATTTTGTGGATTTTAAAATATTTATGTTTGATTTGAATTTGTGATTAATTTTAATTTTTGTTTAATTTGGATTTTGTATGGTGTTTATATATTTATTCAAAAAGTTGGTTTTATGATTTTATGAACAAAACATTGAATTCAACACAAAAATACAGAAGGTAAAATGATCGTTTTTATGATTTTGGAAATAATTGATAGGTTTCGATCAAATAGCATGTTAAATTTTCAGATATTAAAAACTCAAACCCTTTTAAAAATCCTGGACTCTTAAAAATTCAAATTTCAAAAATTTAAATCATACCAAACATCCCTCGAGTCTTTTTGAGAATTCGCATTATTTTTTTACTTCTTAAATAAATTTATTAGGAACTGGAGGCCGATTGATATGAACTATTTTGTTACTTCTTAAATTTATTGTATCGCTGATTTGGTTTTCCAAAGTATGTTTTGTGGTAGTGTAAAGTGAAATATGTGACAACCGGGATTTAACCGAGAAAATCAAGGAAGATTCAAGCTTCCATGCCCAACCGTCAGTTGAAAAGTTTTGGAACATTCTACGTCAAGAATATTATAGTATTAATACTATAATCACTATATCGAATATTAATATCAATATTAAAATTACTATAACATATCTTAATATTAATTCTCAAAGAAAGCTTCACAAATAAAATAATTACAAAACTTGGTTATTAATTACATTATCCTTTAAAAACCCAACGAATCTATATTCAAATTTGTACAAAAAATCAACGATTGAACATGGAAGTCACACATATTCAGGAAGGATTTTAGGCAATGATTAACCCGCATTTGGGGATGACAAAAACACATGTTTAAGGGTCTTTCTTATTATTATAAAATATTTATTTTTGTTTACTGCACCACAATCTACTATAATAAATGAAGATCAATTTTGTCACATGTCAATTTCTCATGAATTTTGACACTTGTCATTTTGTGATATTTTTTAAATAAATATTTTCCATATGTTAATTTATGAGTTTTTTCAATTTTTAAAATTAAAAAACCACATAATATTTTTACTTATATATATAAAGTATTAAATGTAATAAATATGATAGTAAATTGCAATTAATATTTGTTCATTCCTTTTTCAAAATTTTATTTTAAAAATATTTACTATTTATTTCAATATTTAATTTTTATAATCAACCCGTATAATATACGGGTCTTACACCTAGTTTTTTTTAATATATAACTAGGTGTGAGACCCATGTATTACATGGCTTTATTTAAAAAAATTAATATAAAATTTAAAATATTTGAGAAGTTTGAATTTATAAGAAAAGTGAGAAAAATATTGAATTATAAAAATTAAAGTGTTTTTTTTTTCTCTTTTAAATTTAAACAAATAATTTAAATAAATAAATAAAGGAAATTAATGAAACTTTAATTTAGTAATTTTGAAATTAAAAGGAAAGTCCATTAATGAAATTGATATGCATTTATTATTAGATTTAAATAATATTTGACATTTAATAAAATAAAAAAACCATAAAATGACAAGTGGAATAAAAATTAATTTAAAATTACTATAATATTACATGTGGCAAATTGAATGAGAATATGACAAGTGGCAAAAAAAACCTTCATTTATTAGGGTAGATGATATTGCAATCAATACAAGGAAATTAACTTTTAGTACTGTATTAGTGTAACTGTTAAATTTGTAGAAGGAATCGTTGATTCTTTACATTATTTAGCTGGTGATTCCAATTTATTAAAGATTTATATACTTTGCTACTGTTTAGAAAAAAATATTTTCTTTTTTAAAACAGCAGAATATTATTAAAACCTAGCAAAAACCAAAAAAAAATCATTATAAAGATATAAAACCTTAAGCTAAATTATGTAAGCTTATCTTTACTAAACCTACTATTAAAAAAACTAATAATAAATCCTACTCTAATAAAAAAGTACTTTTATTGTCACGTATCTTAAAGCCTTAGCAATTCATTTTCCCGCTCATTTTAATTGCAAGTTAAATTACTGTATTGCCCTTAAGCCATAAAATTTGCATATATCTTGTCAAACTTAGATAACCAATTTAACCCTCAGAATAAAAGTCTCCACAAATTTAGATCGATAATATTATTCATTTAAATTCAAAAGCAAATCGTATATATTTCAAAATAAATTCAATACCTTAATATCAGCAATTAGCGTAAATTAGCGTAAATTAGAATTCAATCCTGTTAAATCAACAACTCCTATTCCATTAATTTGATAAACATCCCCTGTAAAATATCAAAATTTTAATGATCTTCTGGATCTCTTCTCCTTCTCCGGCTCTAGATTTTGATCTCTATCTCTACCCCCCAAAGCTACAAAATTAACATCTCTCACCTCTATCCTCTTGGAACACAATAATTTTACTCACATCTTGCATCCCCCTTTATCCCTATGTTGATAGATTTTCTTCATTTATATAATCGAAACATCATGTAAATAAGTTTTGATTTCGGTGTGTTTTTTTCTATTTAGTCATTGATGATGTATCATGTGTTTGATATTTTTCTCGATCTTCCATTTTTGCTTCTTGGATTCATGGGCTTCACTTGGAAATAGGCTTCCATCATTAACTTTTCAATTTCAAGCGAGTTGTCTGGTGTTTCTTTTTCCATAAATTCAAGGTAATAAGTCGTCTTCCCCAATTACTTATGTGATTTCCTTTATTGCATCTGATTCTGACTTCATTGTTTTTGGTTCCATGAGTTAAAATCAAACTAAACTTTTGACTGTCTTTGCTAGTATGCATCCGATAAAAAGTCCATCTATAAAATCGAATCACGTCTCATAAAATCAAGTTACTTTTTGTATGTAGCAACATGCAAGTGATGTTGTAGTAATATAATTATAATATATTAAAAATAAAGTCAAAATTAGCCAACAGAGTCTAAACGAGAGTTTGATAGCATAATCTCACATTCGCGTCGATATAAAGAACGTCGAAAACGGAGTTCGTATGCGAAAGTTATGAATTTCTGAAGTTCGGGTCGCGAACCCCAAAGTTGTGTCAGAGACCACGACGTGGCAGGTCTTCTGACACCTCCTGGAGTCCCCCAAATGCAACTTACGATGACGCATGCAGTGACGATCAAGCCCACGACGTGGAAAAAGGTGCCACGACGTGGCAATGGCAGATTTTGCCCTCTAAATAGATTTGAAGGGCCAGCCGTTTAGGGTTGCTATGTTCTCTCCTCTCTCCCGTTTTACCTCGATTTACGTGCAAGAAATATCCCGAAGCCCCGGTATTATCCCGAGACCCGAAGCGAGTCCCGAAGCCCGAAGATCCCGAGAAGAAAAGAGTTTCCAAGCCGAAGCTTTGCCCGCGAGGAGTCTGGTTTTTGTGAAGATCTTCCAGATCTACCGAAAAATACTACTTCTACAAGCCGCAGTGCTGTCTGATCATCTTCTGATCAAGTGAGTGTGTAGTTACTTTCTTCTAACGCATAATTATGAAGTATTTTATACGAAATACATGTTATGTGTATATTTTGTTGTTATATGTGTGAATGTATATTCACTTTCTTCTGTCTCATGGATATGATTTATTTTCTATGAAATAAGTGTTATGTGTATATGTCTTATCTTTTATCTGGAATGTGCTTTGAATGAACATATTATACAGGTTTTAAACTATGTATAAAAATGTATATTTTATCTACTAAAAATGTTGGGTAGAATATGGGTAGATAGTTTTCTTGTGATAAAAAGATGAGAGGTCTCGATGTTTTTGATTTAGTCATCTAGCAGAGTTTAGATGACGACCACAGACTTTTCTAGACAGTCCTGTGGAACGCTAGCAGGCTCGCCACCTGTAGGTGTTAATGAACTTGGGTGTTCATTCGCTGTACTCCATCCCCCCCATGGTTGCCTTATTTGACTTATATTGCTGAGGAACCCCTTAAGCATGTGTTGTCGCCCCGATGAAATATTCTTAGACTAGGTCCCTTATGTTAGTTGTCTTAGGGACGTAAAGTGAGAATAACGGGAATGGGTAATTGGGTTATTGTTGGTTGGTGGAATTAAATATAATTATTTATTGTGGGTTGAAAACCCTATATGCTCACCAGGCTCCCAAGCCTGACCCACTCAGTTTCTTTGTATTATAGGTAGTGGCGCCAGAGTATAAGTTGGGTGACTTGTCAAGTTATTTTTGGATTATAGACCTGTTGTTGTAAATAACTGTTGTAAGGTCTGTATTGAAATGTTTATGCTTTTGGTCTGTTTATCGGAACATGACATCCCGAGTATTGTAATATAATGAAAAATACATTTCTTTAAGAAATGTTTTGGTAAATCTTATTTTATCATATTTTGTTTTGGGACGAATTCCGCAACTCTTTAAATCAAAGGATTACTCTGAAATCATTTTAAAAGCGTAAATTAAACTGGTCTTTTATGGCCGTGATTTTGGGGATGTCATAAGTTGGGCTTTCTTTTGGGCTTTGGTGAGTGGCTTATTGATGGGCCAAATGGAAACATGTTTATGGACTAAGGAAATTATTGGGCTTTAGGATAAGGTCCATTGGAAAGGCTTGGGCCCAATTTGGAAAATTGGGCCATAAGTGGGCCATAATTAGGCATTCATGATTAACAGATATTGGACCATCGGAATGCCAAGTGTTTGGACTAGAATAAAGGGTTGGGCCTTAAGGTAAGTGTAACATCCCAAAATTCAAGACCAAAAAATTCGTTTTTGATTCATAAAACACATTATAGAAAACAACATCAAGTTATCTTATTTTATAAAAACCATAGATTATATGTCTCAAAAGCATGTCATAAGATAGTAATAATGTCAGAGTACAAATCCCAAGAATCTCATATGCAGAAAATCATGTGTGTGATGCACTGCTACCGTGCCGACTCCTTTCCCTTCGAAGTATCTGAAACAAAAACTGAAAACCGTAAGCACAAAGATTAGTGAGCTCCCCCATCATACCAACATACCATATAATCACATAACGCCTAACATATCTGGGTGTTGGCCTCCCCTTCGGTCTCTTTCAACCGGTAACTGCCTAGCGTATCTGGGTGTTGGCCTCCCCTTTGGTCTCTTTCAACTGGTAACCTTGGACTATTTCACCCCCTACACTACCACATAATACCCTAGCAAAAACATATAAATCATATACACCCTAGCATATCTAGGTGCTGGTCTCCCCTTCGGTCTCTTTCAACAAGTAACTGGGGACTATTTCACCCCTACCACTACCAACATAATAACATAGCATACTAGCACATAAAGCATAACAGATAGTGGCATACCAGACAATTATCACAAAGACAATCATCTCAAGTATAATCACCTACTAGTGGAACGACATTGGTGCCTTAGACCCACTCCTACTGGAAGGTAACTCACTTCGAGTGTCGCGTAGTAGTTGTACTGTCCTCGGCTCTAGGATCAACTCCTCTCAAACTCCTACACATAATAATCTCCTCTAATTACCCCTTTCATACTCATAACCCCCCTTAAGGGTCAACTATGGTCAATGGTCAAAGTCAAAGTCAACATCCTGGTTGAATCAACTCGTCGAGTTGGTCCATCAACTCGTCGAGTTCCATGATCCATAAAACCATGAAATCTCGATCCTACTCGTCGAGTTCTTTCATGAACTCGTCGATTTACCCTTCATAAAGAGTCGAGACATTTCGCTCACAACTCGTCGAGTTCTTCAATCTTCAAACCCAAAAACATGTCCAACTCGCTGAGTCATCTCCTAGACTCGAAGAGTTTGGCCAGTGACATAAAAGGTTGGGGAATCGCAACCTAACTCGCTGAGTTGTATGAACAACTTGTCGAGTCCCCCATAGTCTAAATCCATTTAATCGTTTCCAGTCGGGTTCTGTAATGACGTGAAAATTTAAAACAATTTCTCATTTTTCAAACATAACATATCTCATATAAATCATCTCAAAACTCAAGTGTATCAAATGTTATCACGGTAAAACATATCCCAGGATCTCAAATACAAAACCCTCTGTCAATGTGTACAAATCATGTTGACACCTTCCTGCGATCATCGCTAGTACCTGAAACACATATCACATAACACGGTAAGCATAAATTCTTAGTGAGTTCCCCCAAAATACCACGTACATACAACTAACCACTCGAGGCTATAGCTCTATGAGACCTTCTGGTCAATGTGTCTCAGGGGCCTGCCGGTCCCACAATATCAGTAGACCTTCCGGTCCTACTCTGTCGACCTTCCGTCCATACTATATTGACATTCCGGTCCATACACTGCTGACCTTCCAGTCCATATATTGTTGACCTTCCGGTCCATATCATGTTGACCTTCTGGTCCATATCATACCACTCATAGCATACATAACACATAGAAACATATATCACATACTCGTCATAGCACATAAGACCTTCCGATCACACATAATTAGTACTCTAGGTAAGGTATAGTGAGAAGACTCACCTCGTATGATGTCTAGTAACTCCCGTGCTCGATATCCCCAAACTCGAAACAATGACCTAGCCCCGCCTAATCACATAAAGTAATTATCTCAAATCAATAACGGCTCTCAAGGCTATACTAATCCCTTCCTATGTTCTCTCAGAAGGCTAAAAGACCATTTTACCCCTCTAATGGTCCAAAAGTCCACATGTTCACCAAACCTTAAAAGTCAATGAAAGTCAACTGTAGGGAGGTACACTGCGCGTACCAGCTCTGTACGCGGGGCGTACTCCGTGGTCATCCAGAATCGGAGAACTTGACCCCCTACGCGGCGCGTACTGGGATTACGCCCAACGTAAGTCCCAGTTTCATACTTTCATGATTTTTGGTCTGAATAGATTAAGGCATAAGCTCATATCTCAGATCCAGGCACTCTACTGTCTCTTAAGCCATAAAATCGAAACCTCTAAGCCTTTGCATGGCTGTAAAGGTTACCAATCACTTCAAACACATATCCTCTTTCCTCATTAAGCCCTAATCTCATGCATGACTTAATCTTAACGTCCAAGATTGGATTTTTATGGATTTATAACACAAAATACACTGAAATGGGGTAGATCAAGATCCAAGGAGTTCCTTTGCTCAAAAATTCTCCACCTTTGGGACTTAAACCCTAAAAATGCTCCTATATGATGTTCATCACAAAAGAGTGGTAAAGTTTGAAGCTTTTTACCATTGTGAGAAGCTCCCCACTCAGTTTAGCTCGGATCTAGAAGCTTGGACTCCAATCTTTCCTCTTCAAGGTCTTCTTTTCTTCTTCACAAGCACACAATGACACTTTCAAGCTCAAATACACACACACAAGTTCAGAACGAAGTTTTAGATCTTTTAGGGTTTCACTCTCAGGAAATGGTGGCTGAGATGGAGGCCATAGCATTCGTTTTTATAGTGCTCATGTCTCATTTAGGGTTTTGAGTCTGGGCCCATTACGCCGAGTGTAACTATGGTATGCCCAGCGTACCGGGTAGGATCCACGTCAAAGGCACGTCCATGGGTACGCGCAACATACTCTTCAGTACGCCTAGCGTACCCACTTGTCGCCATTTTCTATTTTGGGCTAATTTTGACAACTTGGAAAAGAAGAAGGATTAAAGAGATATACCTAACTTTCAAGATGTTACAGGTTCAATGCTTCCAAACCATCGAGCTGGTCTCCTAGGGTCGATATATCACGTAAAGTTACTAACTTTACGTCCATGCATGGGTTATTTAGCTCAAAAGGCCCTAAAATATGGTTCACAAGTTGCATGGGACTCCCATGGCCATAAAGTTAGCACCTTTATGCCATGGAGTCCCTCTTGTGGCTCTATATTTGAAGGTTCTTTCCACAAGGGATATCCAAATCCTAAAGGCCACCATTATTGAACCAAAACATGGAGAATAAGCCCTAAAACTATATCTAAACACTCCATAAGCAATGTAAGAACTTTATACCTTAGGTGGACCAGAAATGAGACTCTGCTTATGGATCTACCCTTCTCCTTTGCTTCCTTGCTCTTTCCTCAAGTCTCATCTTCTTCAAAACCTCAAGAAAGCACCAAGAATGGCTCAATACTCTCAAAAATGTATTAGGGTTTCGTAGCTAGGGTTTGGGGTGATGGAGGTTGCAAATGAGGCCAAACTTTGGAGGTTAAGGTTCTTAAATAGGGTGCAAACCCTGAAAATTAGGGTTTCACTTTGGCAGCCCTACTCGTTGAGTTGAGGCTTCTTAACTCGTCGAGTAGACTTCAAGTCTCACGTCCAAAAATATGTTTCTACTCGACGAGTTGGGGCCTCCAACTCGTCGAGTGCCTTTGTAAAAATGAATGATTTAATTTAAAATACATACCAGGATCCGGGAGTTACAGTAAGACCATGTAGAGGTTTGGGCCCAATTTGTAAAATTGGGCCATTTGTTGGGCCTTGGTTGATTATTTGGCTTTTGGGCCTTCGGAGTATGAGTTTGGGCCTTGGTTTTGAACCAAGCTAGGTTAGGGGTAAAATGGTCCTTTTACCCCAAGTATGGATTTATAGTTATGCATTGAAACCCAAATGGTTAATTGGGTGTTGTTTTGATATGGACAGTTCGGGATTCTGTCATCCAACAACTATAGTTTTATCCACGAGACTTCGGCAGTGTAAGGTGAGTCTCCTCACCATACCAATGGGTCGAAGGTACCACGGCCGGCCCATTTATCTAGTTGTGATGATTATTACGGATGTGCTATCGATACATTATGTATTTATGTGAAGACCATACGGGGGTTCCCATGGCAATTAGTTATATTTGGTATGCTATTTGATTATGTGTTATGTGGTATGCTAGCTGTCTTTGTGATACTTGCATGGAAGACCTCGGGGGGGGTTCCCGAGGCAATTGGATATAAGACCATGTGGGGGGTTCCCATGTCATTCCAGTGGGCTAAGACCATGTGGGGGGTTCCCATGACACCCAATGTAAGACCTTGAAGGGTTTCCATGGCACCCTTAGTTATGACCATGTGGGGGTACCCATGGCAGTGGGCTCAGACCATGTGGGGGTTCCCATGGCACCCGGTGTAAGACCTTAGAGGGTTTCCACGGCATCCTTATATGTTTGTATGTATGGTTTATATGGATTGTATGACATTTCTTCTGATTAGTTAAAACCATGTGGGGGTTCCCATGGCAGTGGGCTAAGACCATGTGGGGTTCCCATGGCACCCGGTGTAAGACCTTGGAGGGTTTCCACGACATCCTTATATATTTATATGAATGGCTTATGTGATTATGTGGGTTATGCTCTTGGGAACTCACTAAGCTTCGTGCTTACAGTTTTGTTTATGGTTTCAGGTATCATCGGTTTGGAAAGGAATGGTTCGGATTGATCGCAGTGCACACACCCGTGTTTTCTGCATTATGTGATTTTGGGATGTAACTCTGATAAATGTTTTAAATTAAGCAATGTTTTTGAATGGTTGGATTAAGTAACATTTGTGTTTGACTATAATGAAAAATGAAAATTGTACCTTGTATTTTTGGTCGTTACAGTTTAATGTTTATAAATTACAAAAATACCTTTATGCCATATATATTTCCCCTGTTCCTCTCTCAAAGTTCACGATCACCACCACCGACTACCAAAAACCCACCACCACTGCCTGCCTACTGTCACCACCACCATCCGCCTTTTGCCACCACCACCGCTTGACTGCTACCACCAACACCTCTAACATTTAACATCATAACCACCTCCAACATTAAACACCACCACCACCTCCAACATCAAATATAATCACCACCAGCAATGTCATTAACCATCAACACCTCCAAATTAATTGTATTGTATACCACAACCTACGGCATCAAAATAAAACCTGCATTAGTAGGTTTTTTGCGAGAATCCATTACCCATATCGCCATGAATTCATTTCTCTAAGTTCTCGTTATTTACATACTCATAAAGAAGATTTTTGTAATCCTAAATTAAGAATTGAATCAACATCAATGCACAAATCAAAATTAAACAAAATGAGGTAGATTATTGAGCAAATTCGTGATAACGAGTGAGATTTATCAACAAGAACATGCACTAAGAAATCGCAGCCCCTTCCCCTTATACTAAGCTCAATCACTGGTCCCATTCTTTCAAGATCGATTGCAACTCCTTCTATCTTATGAATCGACATCACAGGTCGATGCTCAAGATGATGATGATCGGTGGCATGAAGGTGAAGCAGTGGTATATGGTGATAATGGTGAGATTGTGAATAAAATCAGACAAAATCGGTTTCGGAACGAAATTCTCTGTTCTATTCTAATCATCATCATCATACAGCCCAAATAGTGGCAGAGGAAGAGATGGAGAAGGTTTTTTGAATGTCATCTCCATATTTGGATAAGGTGGTGGTGAACGGTAGAGGCGAAGATGGAGGCGATTCAATTGTGTTGGCAGATAGTTGTGACAGTAGGATGCGATGATTCTTGTGTTTTTGGGTATGTTATTGAGTGATCTTTGGAAAGAGATATGGTGTGTGTGTGTGTGTGTGTGTGTGTATGTGTATGAGAGAGAGAGAGAGAGGCCCCATGTAATAACAAAATAAAAGATGGGTAAAATAGTATTGTTCATGTTAGATTTAACAACAAAACTAAAGGTGTTAGTCATAACGATTGCTTACGTGCAATGTTTGCTCCAAATGGACTATCCATGCAAAAAATGATTTCATAAGGATTATATTAAGAAACAATTAAAAAACATTAGGACCATTTATGAAATTTTGTCTAAATTTTATGAAAGCATGAAGTACATGGTCACTAATGTTATGTAATACATCTTTCTCAAATATACCATAATATATAATTATTCATAAATTGATTAGTCTTCTTATTGTGCAAAAGTGCAAATTATTATTGATCAATTTCATTGTCGAAAATACATGTTCAGTTATGGAGTTGCAACATGTAAAAGTAATGCTAATTTTGTAATTTTCATAAAAAATATATCATTGGATACAGTGTATGTTTGTTTGTTTCAACTATAATATTTGGCAACTTTTTAATTTCGTTCATTAAAACCATGCATCTTCACATAAAACAATAATTCAATTTTGAAGATTTTCTCTAAATGCCTTAATGTCATGTTTTTGGAATTCATTAGAAAATTAGTAAATACAAATATTAACGAGTGTTTACTCATCTCAATTTACATAAACGGAACGTGAATTGAATTCAAAAACTCTTGCATCCGATGTCAAGTTTCTATTTTAATGACCAATCTTTTTAAATGACTTTTTTCCTTTCAATATTCTTTATTGTATAATCATAAAAGAATGTGTCCAAACCCATGGTAAATGTGGATTGAAATTATTATACTTGTAGGCTTTAACAAGTGAAGGTCTTTATTGCATGCTTGCTTCAGTCTAAGATGATTATGGCCTATCATATTATCTTATCCTTATGTCTGTTAAAGGGATCATAATGTATACAGTTATAGACTTATATCTTTTAGTTTTTTTATATAATTTATATAACGTAGTCAAATAAATTAGATTTCCACGGTCACAAACAAATAAGAGCTCACTAGTTACTTCATTTTATTATAAAGTTTTTGCATCAGTACGGTCTTTAAAAAGTAATGTACACAATCACCTTTTTAATTCCTTCTGTCATACGCAGTCTAAATTGTCAGTCCATCTAAAGTCTAAACCGGTCCATACAGTATTTAATTTACTGTTTAAATAAGGGTCCATGACATATTACTATTGGCTTACGAATTACAGTATTAATTGATTATTTGGGCCTTATTTCTATTGCGTTTAGGACCACATGGTAAACCCACAACTAATACGTTCGTAAATGGGCCTTATAATCTGCTAATTTAAGGACCAGTTGGACCAAAACAGTTATATATAATATTTGAGGTGAACGTTGTGTGGTTCAGTTTTATTTGTGCGGTGCGGTTTTATTTTTTATGTGTTGCGGTTATTAACCGCATGGATTTGGTGCGGTTATTTTGTGTGGTTTTAACCACAGTTTAGAGCTCAAACGGTTTTAAGAGTTCAAACATATTACTTGTAATAATAAAAAAAAATCATAAGGTATAAAACAATTAACTTAAATCACAAACAATTAATATTTTAAAAACGTCAAATCAATAGTAATTAACAATAATTTTTTTAAAATTGTCTAATTTCACCATTTTTCAAAGTTAAACATAACAAAAAAACCAATACTTTTGTCTTCTAGTATTTTATTCATTTTTCATTCATGAAACTTGTCTTACTTTTAATATTTAATATATTAATAATTAATAAAAAAAACTTGTATATAATATATGCGGTACGGTGCGGTTTTTTTTTTTTTTTGTAGTTTTTGAAAACTAATAACCGCACTGCACCGCAAATTTGCGGTTTTTGAAAAATAGAAAACCTCACCATCGGTTTTTAATGCGGTTGCGGTTATTTTTAGTTGCGGTGCGGTTTTTGCTCACCCCTAACATATATATATATATATATATATATATATATATATATATATATATATATATATATATATATATATATATATATATATATAATAACAGTTTTATTAAAATTAAATAATAACCACTATTTTCAAATATAACAACTATCGATCATGAGCATGTTCACCCACTCAACAATGAGTCGGCTATCAGGCGTCTAGGAATAAGCTCTACTTAGGGGGAAGTATTTGGAGCTGCGGACCGGAGATGTAATGACGTTGACCTGTATAGGCCTTAAAATGTTCAGTTCAAGGTCCATCATTTCTACAAAACCGATATGATCCAAGAGTTGGTTCGGCCTGATTCGGTCCAAGTACTGTAACATTCGTGATTTGAGGTAATGTTAATTATTTAACTTTCATAATTTAATTGTTGGACTATGAGATTAATGTGGGATTATTTAGTTGGGCCTTAGTGAGTGGGCTGTTATATAGTTGGGCCGACTGAAGACGTACGTTGGGCGTAAGCTTGGCATATGCGGGGCGTAGTGGCAACATTGGATGTGGGGGATCGATACGCATACGCGCAGTGTACGCGAGTAGACTCAAAACCCTTATTTTTAGGGTTTAAGCCATATAATACCTCATTATGTCCCAAATCCTAGCCTCCTTACTAGCCACCTTGACTCGGAAACCCTAGAAACCTAACCTTCTTCGTCTTTGTGTGATTTTGATCTTATGAAGCCCATTTTGGTGATTTGGAGTTTGGAAGGAGAAAAAAGAAGTTAAAGAAGAAGAACTTGAGTAGCTTGAGCTCAAGGATCTGAGATATCATCACCATTTAGCACTCATTTAAGGTAAAAAGCTCACAACTTGCCTCACGTATGCTTAGATCTATGATAATGGTGTTTTGGACCTTTTTGGTCCCAAGAATGGATTTTTTTGGTCCAAATCTGTTTCTAGGCTTGGGGTTGCCACCTTTAGTGTTATATGAGTCCCAAGAATAGAAAAGTTTCCATCTTGAAGGTCTTATTGTGGCCGCATGAATTTTAGTCATTTCCATGGAAATTAGCTGCCATATTTCAAGTTTGGGTCCGTTTGGTGGGTTGAAAGCCACCAAGTAATTGAATTCATGGGTTAAGACACTTTAGTGGACTCAGATCTGTGTTTGGAGCTTAAGGTCTTAAAGGATTAATCCTTTTTGGAGTTTATGGATTAACAGGGTAGTACGATGGGCGTACAATCCCGTACGCGCATCGTATAAGCCATGCAGGATGTATGCTTAGTGTATAGAGGAGTACACCTCGCGTACTCACTGGATTCGAGTTCTTCGTCATTTGGGCCTCGATTTGGGCCGATCTTTGGACTTCTTAGCTGTTAGGCCTTAGTGGGCCATTAGAAGTGAGTTAGTGGGCTAAGGACATGTTTGGGATTAAAGGAATGCCCATTTGAGGAGTTGGGCCCAATTTAGAAAATTGGGCCATAAGCGGGCCATTAGTGGACTTGGAAAGGCTATATATAATTGGAGCATGGATGTTATGGAATTGGGCTTATGTTATGGTCCAAATTAGATCAAGGGTAAAATGGCCATTTGACCCTAAGAAGGATTATTAGTTTTTGACTAAGTGTTGTTGTGGTAATGATAGCTCGGGGAGTCGTTGGAGCATCCGTTAGAGATTCCTTACCGTGAGATTTTGCATCCGTTGTAGGAATGGGTCGAAGGCACCAATGTCGGCCCGTTTATGTATGTTAGTATGTTTTGGACTAAGATCCAATGTCGGGCAGTGCCCGATGTAGGTTTATATGTTTTCGGATTTCTGACTCGATGTCAGGTGGTGCCCGATGAATGTTTGTATGCTTGATGTCTTTGTGATTCTTGCATGTGTCTGTTTTGTATGTTTCTGGATTTCGGTCCGATGTCAGGCAATGGCTGAGGAATGTTTGTATGCTTCCGGATTTCGGTCTAATGTTGGGCGGGGCCCGATGAACGTTTATATGTTTATGTTATGTGATTATTTATGTTCGGCGGGGCTTGATTCCGGGTGGGCCCGATGCCAGACTCTGTCCGATGTCGGGCGAGGATGTTGGGCAGAGCCCGATGTCGGATAGTGTCCGATGTCGGGCAGGGCCCGATGAAGCAGGCGGGGCCCATGATATGTTATTATGTGATTATGTGATTATGTGCATGATATGTGGTAGTTTGGGGAGACTCACTAAGCTGCGTGCTTACAGTTTTCAGTTTTGGTTTCAGGTACTTCTGGTAGCAATGGGAAGAGCTCGGGATGACTGCATTGCACACACCACGATGTTTTAGCGATTGATGTTTACTCTGATATATTGACATATGTTCTTGGATATGATGTTTTGAGATACTATGACTTACATTTTGGATGAGATGAGTTTGATAACTATGGTTTATGTATGATTTTAAAACAAAATTTTTTGTCATGATTTTTGGGGTGTTTCAAATACTCACCCTTACAATCGTAATAGATAAAATAACTTTATGTAGGCTTTAACAAGTTGTATCATATGCAATTAAATTTGAACAAGTCCAATGGGTACACGAATCGGAAAACCCAAACATGGACCGGACCTCGACCGAGCTCAACCAATCTGGTCCAAGGGCCACTAATTCCGGCCAAATCGGTACGGTCCAAGAGTTGTTCTGGTATGGTTCAATATAAATGCTCACCTCAATCTTTGTTGATGTTTTAGAGGGATTAAAGTTAAGCATGTTCGTGTTGGATTTTGTATACTACAACATCATATGGTGCACATACAACCCTAAATGCTTTGGATTTATGTTTTCTCTAATTATACATGCAATAATGTTTCCAAAGCATTAAGCCTACAACTAGCATGCAATTGACATAAACAACATAAAATACTAGTTAGGAGTACTTGGCTTTTAGGAACTTAGTGCCCTAAATGTTGCACCTCAAATGGTTCACAACACACCTTGGACAAAGGATGACTTTTGATAGAGTATTCTTGCACTAGAAATCATCTCCATGAACTCTTAGAACATTAAGTTGGCGATTTTAGCTATGGGATGCTCTCTCTCTCTCTCTCTCTATATATATATATATATATATATATATATATATATATATATATATATATATATATATATATATATATATATGTTAGGAATCCAAGAGTCATGGGTAAACCTTAATCCATACTCTTGGGCTTATTATCCATGATCAATGATTCAAGTGGGCTAACTCTTTATGTATTCTTCCATAAACTTGGTCCATCATGTATCATAAGCCCAAAACATATATATAACTAATTTACACAATTAGTCACCATTAATTTAATTAGTCTCTTTTGATCACTAAACTAATTACAAATTAATTATTGATCAATACTAATTAAACCATATGATTTCATATTAATATATTAGAACTTATTATATATTAATAAATCATAAATAACCTCTTCTCAAAAGTCCATCCTATCAAATTGTCGTGGTGATATGCAACTCAAATAGACCATGCTACTATCGGGTCAAGTACATACCAATTATAGTTATGGGCTTAGACATCTAATCCAACTGTCTCCCACTTGGATAAGTCTAATAACTATTATTGCAAGTACGACTCCATAACCCGACTAGCAATCGTAGCTCTTAAAAGATGTTGTCGAACTCTGACCTAGTCAATAACACGTCCATTAGATAAGGGATCATATATTCCTCCATTCTAGATATCATATGGAAATGAGACATGGATTATAATCATTCTCTTTGTCCATATGTTGTTTCCCGATTTCCAATTTATGACGACCGACTAATTGAATAAATCAAATCAGTCTAGGCTTGGCCAAACACTTAGGGTTGTCATCACTAAATCATCGAAGGGCCCACATTTATCGCTTTTATCCCTCTAAGGGTAAAAGGAATGGATAAACTTCGATTCAATTGCTTGCTTGTACTTACTCATCAAATCACACACAACAATATGTTTTATAACACCAAGTTACTGGTGTGTTTACATATGTCAATGTGCAATCGACTTGCAAACTACAACTCATATGTCTTGGTTTCAATAATATAAGATATTATCGTCTCACAATCACTCGTGATTCCATGAAGTAATTCAGGTGAGCATGGGTTTAATCCAATACTTGAATCTTATTCCAGGAGTACTCATGAACACTGCAACAAACTTGTGCTATGTCAAAAACACCTAGACAATCTACAGTCAGATTCATGACAGTCTTGCCTCAATACCTACTTCCAAAGTATGATTGACTATGAATGGTTTGAATAACCTAGTTATTCAGGAAGTCAAAACATGTAAAGTGAAACACAAGAATAGTTGAATCCAATATGGTCTCAGAAGTTATGAATATAAATAAAACACCTTTTATTTAATCACCATATTGATTACACATTATTCATTGTATAATGTTTTGATTAATGAACTTAATACTTGGATTAGAATAATAGTTATCCCATGCTCCAAGCATGCACACTATGTTTGCATATGGTCCTTTCTTTGTGAAATAGATCAATTGAACACATCTTCAATGAAACTCATTTCACAATTCCAAATCCTTACCGTAAATGTAAGAATACCGAATTCTTGCCATTTACTGTAATATGTTAGATTCTAAACTTATATGCAATGATCCTCTTGTAATGACTATGCACAAAAGTCACAGAGACTTTGGCAACAGACATTTCAAAGTATTCCAATGGAGAGCAATTCCATTTAGTCTCACATTCAAAGTACATTCCTTTGAACATCCTTCTTGCATTAAGTTTTTTAATCTTACATAGATTTAAAGAATAACTTCCTTTTATGGAAACATTTCCATATTCCCATTTTGACTATCACTTCTGAACAAGAGTTACCTCTTCTCATAGTATGCCAATATAGTCCTTCCAAAATTCAGAATATACTTCCAATTGTCCATAAGCAACCAATCTTTGGTAAACCTCTTATTGTCCTCGACAATTGTTTAACCATTTTAGTCATATATCGTTCTAGTCCCTTTTCCCTCTTAATGCCCTAGGCATTTGGAAAATTAGAACAGATTAATATTATAGTTTATGTAATCGATCCTTTATCCGAAGCATATCACATAAAGACATGATACTTTACCAGTCTTTCGCTATAATATTTCCACATATAGAATTTCCTTATGTTGAATCATTTCAACATAACATTCACATATGTCCATGACTAAATTCGATTAAAATCTCAATCTAAGCTTTTAGATTTTAAATGAAGTATGAATTCCTCTCCCTTAATTATAGAAAAACAACTTTTCAAACCTTGCAACTTTGTGAATTGAAACTTTTGTTTTCTATAATTAACATTGCTAACTTGCAACAGTTATCATAATGATTATGCTCCCACTAGCATAAAAATTGTTTATTTATTTAATAGCATAACACTTATGCTCCCACAAGCTTTGACATGTACCCATAAAACAGCTGGATTTCTAGAAATCAATACTTATTGGCTTCCTTACCAAAGTTCATATTTCTAACACAAGATGCTTCGATAAGACTTTATCTAGGCTTTTCAAACTCATACACCTTTCCTTAGATAGCTCGCATGTGTGTCTAAACACTTTTAGAACTTATAGCAATAAGTCCCAAATGTTTATACCTTTTCCATTTCTCACAATTCAAATCATAATCGAATTTGAGAATGCAAATATCACAAATGCTATCTCCTTAAAATCAACTTAGTGAAAGCGTTTCCTTACAATCATTTTCATGAATTGGAGATAAACCTTATGACACTTAGATTTTATGGTATATGTGTTCCTATCCATGTGAATTTGTCATAACCATAATCACAAGACAAGGTTAGTGACAAATCCAAACTCATATGGATTGAACTAGTTCAATCTTACTTTCTAGCCACTTGCCAACACAGGGCCTGCCATTGCTTCCAGGTTGTTATGCAAACAATTGAGCACTCATAGAACTCACATGCATAGTCAACTTCAACTGGAATGGGCATAGAAACAAGAATATGTCAACACGATAGGTTATAAACCTCAAGTCGTGAGCTAGTGATTAATAATAGGTTTACTCTTGAAAAGTTCTTGAACCTTTTCAAGATCTTTAAGACTACCACTGACCTCTTGACATATAATTTTCTCTTTGTCAAGAGACATTACTTGACAAACAAATATTCAAGAGTTAGTGTGGTTTCTTATCAAGACAAACACTTCACACAATTGGTCTTAGTTGGTCTTTGTTTTATCCAAAACATCACAACTTACCAATTTTAAATGTACAAGAGTAAGAAACATTTTACTCTACATTTGATGAGTATTATAAACCTTTATTAAGACCATGTCACTAAAGTTACAATCTTGGAGTATGACTATAAGACATGATTTTGGAACGAAGTATGATTTATCTTCTTGATTTAACCATTTCAAAAATTCACGATTCCTCTTCTTAGCCATACAAATGCACTAAGATGTCCTTAGAGGATCAATTGTGATGTGATTTCATAATCACTAAGTAATCATAAAACACGATACTCATGTACTTTCCCTTCTTCTCAGATTGGAGAAACTTTTATCTTTTTGCCTAATTTGATTCTTCTTATTCGTTCTGCTATACATTGAAACTTTTTCAATGATTCAGAATTACATGTATCTTGTAAATATAACCATATTTACTAAACATAACGAATAGTCTTATCGTTTTTTGTGGTGGACCTAACTGGCGCACAAACAAGTGTACCCAATCCCCCAGTCCTTCACTTGACTCACGTATACATGTGAACAAGGAATTAGTCTTAATTTCCCAAAGACGAAGGTTCTCATTCATCACACAATACAACTTGCATGATTCCAAGTTTCTATCCTACTGAAACTTGGGTGATGAGAATCTTTCATTATTTGGTAAATTATGACACTTCCACAAACGAAAGAATCAAATCCATTTTCCAATATGCTATCAATGGAAACATATAAGCAACAATTTTTCACAAATGCCATTGTAAGGAAATTTTAAAAATAAGTTAAATTTCAAAATTTTCTTTATTTATAAAAATTACGGAAAATTTATCCTTACAATGCAAATACATATGAAAACTATGTTGTTATCTATTCCTAAGCAATCTATCATAACTCTTAAGCAGCAGCTCAAGATTATGACACTTCCACAAACGAAAGAATCAAATCCATTTTCCAATATTGCTATCAATGGAAACATATAAGCAACAAATTTTCACAAATGCCATTGTAAGGAAATTTTAAAAATAACATAAATTTCAAAATTTTCTTTATTTATAAAAATTACGGAAAATTTATCCTTAGAATGCAAATACATATGAAAGCTATGTTGTTGTCTATTCCTAAGCAATCTATCATAACTCTTAAGCAGCGGCTCAAAATTCTGATCATCGAACCATGCGATCGAAATCCATCTCTTCACAATCAGAATCATCTTACTCTTCCTTTAAGTTTCCTTTCATTCCTTTAATTCTACAAAACATCAAAATGTAATTACATTACATCATGTATTAAGAATCTCCAAATTGGAACTTAATAGAGTTAGATAATGGACATACCTGAAGCAGAGTCAAAATTTTTGACTTTACCATCCTTGTAATCTTTCAAGTAAATATGGAAGCTTCGCAACTAGTGTCCCTTCTCTTGGTAATAGAAACAAATGGACTCTTTGGGAATGGTACACGAGACTATCTCAGACTTAGCTTTTCTCTTTACCATTTGGTCAAATGACTTAACCATGGCCGCTCCCTTTCCATTGGGAAGAGAAAGCTTTTCTGGACTTCCAATGTTTCCATTGTCAGTGTCCATGGAAGTTTGGGAAGTAGATCTTCCAATCAAATTTACTTTACCAATGCGCCAAATCATTATATATTCAGCAGCAACAAGCAAATAAAACAAAAAAAATAATTTAAGGTAGTTTAGAAGTTTAAATGGTGATTCGGAACCAAATGTGATGACAATCTGGAACTGTTCTGCGCATTCCAGACTTGTTCTCCATGTTCCGGAGCAGTTCTTCGCATTTTGGACATGTTCAGAATATCTTTTGTGTGTTCTGGCATACCAAATTTTGATGTATAATAGACTAACACAATAACTAAACTAGTTTTTGGGTTGGTCCTAATTGTAATTAGGTTAAAATTAAACATATGCAACACCATCCAGAATGTGTTCTTCATATTCCAGACATGTTCTTCATGTTCCGGATTAACTCCTTTACATTAACAATATTAAACCTAAACAACTAAAAGTGTATGAATGATAGTTTCATTTTATCTACTTCTTTTTATATTTTATTTTATCATTTTTTATTCATAATTTAGTTAACCTTCATGGATATTTTCCTTCTTGTTATTTTATGACTATTTCGAGTAATTTCTAGTTTTGTGAGCATAATTGCAGATTTTAAGGAGACTAGGGGAGCGGGATCTTTGGGTGGCAAATTGAATTGGAGGAAAATGAAGATTCATGGGCTAAAAGATCAATGAATATGATGTAAATCATAAGATTGTTGATTATTTGAAGGCTTGGGGAAGATGAGCTTTGAATTTGAAAGAAAATGGAAGAATATTTGTGCATGTGGAGATTACTGATCGGGAGAATACGTGAGCTATGGGTAATTTGGAGAAGACAAATCGGGCTTAAATCGAAAAAAAATGAAGAAAAAATGGGCTATGAGCTGATTGGACTTGATCTGGTCTAGTTGGCTAAGCTTTGGAGGCCTACAACTCAAATTAGCCCACATCAAGAGGCACTCGTGCAAGGCACCCGCGCATAGTTGCACGACCCGTGCAAAGACATTCAGGGGCATTTTCGGAATTACATCTTAAGTGCTATTTGATGAAGGTTGGTGTGCATCTTTTGAATACTTTCACACATCCGAATTTTTGTCAATTCTCTGGAGATTTGGGAGGTATTAGAGCACTTGAAGAACATCAAAAACATCATATTTTTGCTCTTGATTCTTGCTAAATGTTTGGTACTTTTAACTTTTACTTTGTTTTATTGAGTTTAGCCATGCTAGGCTTAACTAATCTTGGTTGAATTTAGTGAAATCATTTGAATATTTAGTTGAATGTTGAAGAACACCATGAACTTGTTCTTGAATCTTTATGAGAATGTTTTATGTTTTAACATCTTCTTGCTACTTGTATGTTTTTATTCATGAGTTTAAATGTAATTGTAGTGATTAGTTGGCTAATTTCTTGATTAAGTAATGGATCCTCAAATTAGCAAGCAACATGTGGTTCTTGTGTTAGTTTTCACTTCACACAATCACAAAAACATTTTCTCCAACATGGCAGTGAAAGCATTTGACTCATCTTGGATTTGGTTACTTTTTGGTTCTGAATGCTAGTTAATTAATTACATGCTTAATGGAAATTGTGACTTTAATTAAGGAAATATGTTATGAACTTCTCTAACTATTTTAATAATTAAGAAGGTCTAGGTAATCTCAAGCTTCTTGGATTACTATAGCCAAATTAGAGATTTAAAACAAGTATTGCACATTGGATTATAATGACATGTTCATCAAATGTTCAAGTGAAAGAACCTTAAGTCAACCATATTTCTCTCATTGATTTTACACTAAACTCTTTCTTTTGTTGAATTGTCTTTTTAAATCTTAGTTTAACTCTAGTTTCCTTTTCAACATTTCAAAGGATCAAACCCCCCCCCCCCCCCCCCCCCATTTTTATTTTTAATTTAGTTTTACAAGTATTTGTATAACAAGATTTTCATAGGAACAACAAATTGAACCAATCTCCGTGGATACGATCCCTTTACCATTATATACTATTTTAGTGTACAAGATTTACGGTTATTTATTTTGTTGGCCTTGACAATCACCAAATTTTGATGGCGTTGTCGGAGATTGGTTTATTCTTAATCAGTTTGTTTCTCTATGCTCAGATCTTATCGTACATGTACTCTAATCTAAAATCTTGAAATTGAAAAAAAAAAACAAAAAAAAAAATATGGCTTGGAAATGAACACTGCTTGCATTGAAGATCAACTTTTTTAGTTAGCACAGTTAGTTATGATGATTGAAAGTGACCACAGTGTGCAACCCACACCTCTTCTTTACGATTTTTGTGCCCAAAATGGAGATCATTTCGACATGTGTCCATATTTACAAGGAGAATGGGGAGAATTGCAAGAGAGGGGAAGCTACTACTGGTCAAACCAATGGAGTTATGATGATTGAAAGTGACCAAAGTAGGCAGCCCACACCTCTTCTTTGAGATTTTTGTGCCCAAAATGGACATCATTTCGACATGTGTCCATATTTACAAGTAGAATGGGGAGAAGTGCAAGAGAGGGTAAGCTACTAGTGGTCAAACAAATGGAGTTATGATCAGCCTCAACATGATCAATGATGGGACAACAACCAAGCTTAGGGAAATAACCAATACCAAAACCCATACGAAGCATGGGGAAATAACCAATACCAACCAACTCCACAGTTCCAACAACCATATCCTTACCCTCCTCTATAAACTAAAATTTCAAGCATGTCCTTAGAGGACATTATGAAAAGCATTTCCACTTCTACCCAAAATTTTCAGGAAACAACCCAAGCTAGCCTCAAAATCTTAAAGCAACAAATAACACAATTTGCTTAATCAATGAGTATAATGGAAGCTCAAGACAAACTACCATCTGAAGTGATCCCATAGCATAACACATGTTCCATTCCTTTGAAAGATGAGAAAAAAATGTATGGCCCAAGAGTGTTATATGAAGAAGAAGAAGAAGAAGTAGTAGAACAACCACAAGATCTAGAAATGAAATTTGTCAGACCCTTCAAAGGATATGTATCCCGAGAAAGAAGACGCCCAAGTGGTCACCTACTCAGCCACCATGTCAAAGAGGGAAGAGTTGGTCACCTTACTGAACAAGTACAAGAAATAATGTGGTTGGATGATTTCTATTATCAAAGGTCTAAGTCTGGTATGGTTCTCCCATAAATAGAAAGTCAAATACAAGAAAAGAGTCCCAATGGAGGTGTGGAAATTAAAAAATGTCGACATGGGGAAAATATGCAAGGTTAATGGACATCGATTGAATACGTTCTATGAAGTCTTTGATTCAAATGTCCACGATGTCATCTATTTGGATGCCCCGAAGTGGTAAAGTGAAGTTTGGAGGCGTCTTGTCAAAGACGTTAAAGAAGGGCATTTTTGGAAAGCATTGTGCTTTCATGTTTTTAAATTTGAATAAAGAAGTTTGAAGATGTTTTTGGGATCCTCAAGGAGTTTTCTTTGAAGGAATTAACTGTTTCCATATGTTCGAGGCCTTCTACTCCATGAAAATGCAAAGAAACGGAATAAAATGAAGCAAAATAAGAATTCTCGAAAATGCCCGTGCAGAGCTGTGAGCGACCTATGTGTTGTTGCGCGAGTGGTCTGCATGGACGAACCTGATCAAAAGGAGATGCTCGAGCAAAAATCAAAGAATCATAACTACATGGTCTGCGCGACCCGCACACCGAGCTAGACCATTTTTGACCATCTTTGACCAGATCTTTAAGTGGGTTAACTTGTTGACTTTCATTGACCATATAGCTTATGAATGCAATCTTCTTCTTCATTTCTCCCTTGTGCTCATCAAGTTCTTCCCTCAAGCTCCATTTTCTCTCGAGAACATAAGTTCCCAAACACCCACCTTGCCGGAAAAATCAATATTGTCGGAGTTCTACCGGTTGGAATTTCACGATACCACCACCACTGACATTTCCCGCCTTCCGATCCTCCGAACTAGGTCATATCTTCCCTTACCTTAAGAATTGAGGACAATGCTTGTTCTTAAGCTTTAGGTGGGGTATTCCCTTTTACTTTTACTTTTGCATGCATTTTTAGTTAGGATTGCATAACATATTAGTCTTTAGCTAATTTACATTCATTTTTTTAATTCCAAAAAAGATTTTATTTTCTTCTTTTTATTTTTTGCATAACATTTAACTTAGGACATTAGCATGCATGCATTTTTGTTGTCTGTTTATTCTCACCCCCTTAGATGCCATGGAACAAGTTCATAGTTATTGTATTATTATTGGTCCATGATCGTGTTGTTATCTTACACATCGAACCGGGACCATTATGTTGCAGTTTGGGACTTCATACTTGGGATCAATTATTGGAAGTTAAAGGGGTAAGTGATTATGGTCATGTAGTTTTCATGAAGAATTATGCATGCAATACTAACAACTATATGATATACTATAGCAATGGATGTTTTTACCCTGCGGTCCACGCCGCTGAGAGGATCACACTTGATCATGTTTGAATCATTAGGATGAAGCATTGGTTCTTGTCCCCTAGTAAAATCCATATTTGGTCTCTTTACATCAACATTTTTTGTTGCAATTTTCTTAGGTTTTTGGAGAATCTTTTAGTCTACACTTAGACATTTTCATTATATTTTGAAAATCACAAGTTTGAAAAGGAACCTACAACTTTATGCTCCACACATTGGTCATTTTCAAAAATTAGATCATTCGGATTACTATCTTTTGGTTCCACTTACATACTTTTCGGAACCAAATTTTGAGTCAAAAGTTTTCTTGGTAAAAATTCTGATATGTTACAACGTTGCCTTCAAGCATGAATAAAAAATCAAAAAAATCAAAAAATAAAATAATAATAATAATAATAATAATAATAATAATAATAATAATAATAATAATAATAATAATATACACTTCAAATCAAAAAAGAAAAGCTCAAACAAGGAATTCTAAGTAGATGGGTGACCGGTTCAATTATTGAACAAGTTTTCTTACATTTTGGTCACCCGACGATTGATATTCATTTAGATATGTATGTTTTATTGTATATAGATCGAGTTGTTTTTCGCAGATTGGAGATGTTAGGGAGTCTGTCGAGTCGGATACTACAGGATGTTCAAGTCAACACTAAGTGAACTGATTCCTACAACGATGCCGAAGCGATGAAACCAAATCACACATTAGAGCAACCGTCATACGTGAGATCACGCAAATTTCATGATTAGACTGTACACTTAAATAAGAGCTCCACACGAGCCCGTCCATTTGCTTTCTCCCTACTACAGAGGTTCTTCATTGTATGCATGTTCCATTGGGGTTGCGACTGACCATCCCTCCTTACTCGTTTATAGGAGTTGTTCTAGCTGTGGTTTATGGTTCCAATGTCACAAGAAGAAAAATTATTGGGATAATAACAAGATCAATTCTGACCATGTTGACTAACTGTGATCAGGTTCTATGGTTCTATCCATTTTTTTTTGATAGTTCATCCCAAGTCATTTTAGTCTAGTCTTACTTGAGGATAAGGTTCAAGTTTGAGGTGATTTGATGGTTTCATTTTATTTACTTCTTTTTATAGTTTATTTTAGCATTATTCATTCATAATTTAGTTTATCTTCATGCATATTTTCCTTTTTTATTTTATAACGATTTCGGGTACTTTCTAGTTTCGTGAGCATAATTGCAGATTTTAAGGAGACTAGCAGAGCAGGATCTTTGGGAGGCAAATGGACTTGGAGGACAATGAAGATTCATGGTCTAGAAGATCAACGAAGATGATGCAAATCATGGGCTTCTTGATTATTTGAAGGTTTGGAGAAGATAAGCTTTGAATTTGCAAGAAAATGGAAGAATATTTGTGCATGCAGAGATTATTGATCGAGCGAATATGTGAGCTATGAGTGATTTGGAGAAGCCAAATCAGACTTAATTGAAGAAAACTTGAAGAAAAAATGGGCTATGAGCTGATTGGACTCGATATGGGCCAGTTGGCTAAGTTATGGAGGCCCAAAACTCAAATTAGCCCACATCAGGAGGCACCCGCGCACGATTAAACAACCCGCGAACAGACACACATGGGCATTTTTGGAATTCTATCTTGAGTGATATTTGAGGAAGGTTAGTGTGCATCTTTTGTATACTTCTACACATCCGAATTTTGGTCAATTCTCTGGAGATTTGGGAGGTCTTGGAGCAGTTGAAGAATATCAAAAACATCATCTTTTTGCTCTTTATTCTTGCTAAATGTTTGATACTTCTAACTTTTACTTTGTTTTCTTGAGTTTAGCCATGCTAGGCTTAACTAATCTTGGTTGACTTTAGTGGAATCATTTGAATATTTAGTTGAATGTTGAAGAACTCCATGAACTTGTTCTTGAATCTTTATGAGAATGTTTTATGTTTTAACATCTTCTTGCTACTTGTATGTTTTTATTCATGAGTTTAAATGTATTTGTAATGATTAGTTGGCTAATTTCTTGATTAAGTAATGGATCCTCAAATTAGCAAGCAACATGTGGTTCTTGTGTTAGTTTTAACTTCACACAATTACAAAAACATTTTCTCCAACATGGTAGTGAAAACATTTGACTTATCTTGGATTTGGTGACTTTTTGGTTCTGAACGCTAGTTAATTAATTACATGCTTAATGGAAACTGTGACTTTAACTAAGGAAATATGTTATGAATTTCTCTAACTATTTTAATAATTAAGAAAAGTCTAGGTAATCTCAAGCTTTTTGGATTACTATAGCCAAATTAGAGATTTAAAACAAGTATTGCACATCGGATTATAATGATATGTTCATCAAATGTTCAAGTAAGGAAACCTTAAGTCAACCATATGTCTCTCATTGATTTTACACTAAACTCTTACTTTTGTGGATTGTCTTTTTAAATCTTAGCTTAACTCTTGTTTCCTTTTAAACATTTCAACAGATCAAAAACCCTCATTTTTATTTTTAATTTAGTTTTACAAGTATTTGTATAACAAGATTTTCATAGAAACAACAAATTGAACCAGTCTCCATGGATACGATCCATTTACCACTATATACTATTTTAGTGTACAATATTTAAGGTTGTTTTATTTTGTTGGTCTCGACAACCACCAATAAATGAAGAACTTACCCGTAAAACTATCAAATCTTCATAATCATGTGTCATATCTTCTTTGATTCTTTAGCCCGAAATATGTAGATATTCCAAAATAAAATCGGGAATAACCTTTTGTACTTTGTGCTTCGGAATATGTACGAATGGGTTGAATGGGTATTCCGGAATGCATCGAATGGGTTGCGTCGGATCCTCATATTCTGATATTGTCTCTGGAATGGCCCATTTCGAAGAAGATTGTTATTTTACAAAAAAATAAATAAATAATTAAATCAGTTATTGTCTTCAAATAACCAATAAAATATGGTTAGATTATTTAATTTCCCTTTTTATTAAGTCTTTCAAATAGTTATTCTACTTTGATTGTTATGCAATCTAATAACTTGTAAAACTTTCCAAACTACTATTTTTGTAATACCAATCGTCCATTTTTTGATGCTTCATTCTCAATATGGTACTTAACAAGTTACTTGATGATTTGTCCCACTCTGTGCATTTATTATATTTGTACTTTGACATCGTTCAACTTCCATCCTTTCTTGCATTAACATAAACCAATATTAAATAGGCTTTGTCATCTTACAAGTTACAAACACATAAGCTAATAAACATATTCTAATTACCATTTCGTTTTCACATTTATAGTACAATCCCATTCTTTTTCTTTCCATTAAATATTGGAGTGGAGTTCACAACGCCATCTCAATTTCAACGATCATTATCTTTCAAACAAGCATAACAATTTCATTTTGTTTTCATCTTTACCAAAAGAGTAAAAATATCAATTATGTGACATATTTAACTAGTTATCCACCAACTCTAGATTATATGAAATTTACAAGCTCATTTCAAGTGATCTTTCAAGAATCCAACACTAATTCAAGCATACATTTACAATTTCATTCAAGATTTTAACTTGGGGTTAGGAACGTTAAAATATATCTAAATGAATGATACCGGTAAAAATTGGTGATGTTTCAAACATAACAGCCACATTCGCCCATTTATATCCATCCATAATCATCGTTTGCCGGTGTCATCGCTACCAATAAACACCTAACTTTTCCTTTCTCTCTTTTCCAACACTCATACTCATTTGATGACTCTTAGGTGTTGTTTGTTTTGGAAGTGATTAAATGTCTTTTGTCTTTTTCCAAGTTTGCGGAAGAAGACGTGCACTTGCGAAACGTCTACCCGCCAGAAGGAAAAAGTGTTCAAAAAGTACTTTTGTAAAAAAACAAACCAGCCCTTACTCTCACTCTGATTATCTTTATCTCTTTGTCTATGTCCTCTTTCTCAATCTTTCTTCTCATCTGTTTTTTTCTATTTTTTTGTAAACTTATGACTATCATACCTCAATCCACCCCCTTTGATCACCTTTTTATTTATAACAAAATAAATAAAAAGAATTTTCAATTTATTTACCGTTTTGGGCTTGAACATCTTTTGAGTTAAACTTGATAAAATCTCAATGATTTTGTTTATTAATTAATCTAACGATAAAGAGGCCCGAGAATATTTTCATTTATTTTGGGATGTTATACAAAGCATTCACTGTGTCGTATGGGTGGTGTGTAAGGTCTTGAGAGGATGTCACATTATCACCATATCTTTGAAGTAATGAGTGTACTGAATATCCTAAGAAACGTTGATTTTCTAGAAAGAGAATGGTTTGTAGGCCCTTTTAGTTTAATAATTACAAAAACATATATTAATATAAATGACAAAAAAATATAAAAATATATCTAAATGGAAAAATTAGTAATTTTATTTTGCATAAAGGCATAAACCACTTGTGCAACAAACTGAAATTTTAAAGAGATCATATCAAATTCTTGAAGGTTGGACTCAAAGTGAGAACTTTTAAATATCAGAAGGGGCATTTATGTAATTTACTCAAAAGATAAAAGAACAAACAAGGTTTTCAAATAAAAATACATTAGAATATGTCCGATCATTCAAAGATATGTGGTTGCTTAGCTAGCTTCACGTTTTCACAAACTAGACGACAATCGGCCTAAAATGCCAAAGTTTTAACCCGCTTTCCGTCCCTTTTCCTTTTTTGTCTTTTACCTTTTGTTATATTTTTATATTTTTTAAATTTTTATTCATGTATTTAAATAAAAGAGCCTTTTTTCGCAACCTTTTTAGTCCACTTATAACGAGTTAGCCATTAAACGTTATATAATATGAGTGAAATTATAGAGAAATGATGCCAACAATATTATTATGCGAGAATAACTGAATAAGTGCGGAATTTATATATATATTTTTAGTTTATCAATGTAAATTTTAAAAAAAAAAATGTTGAATTTGCATTATTTCAATGCGTATTATTATACGAATTTTAATTTTCTTAATAAAAATACATATATTATTTTTAAATAAACAAATATTTTTACAGTTACATTATATGGAAATAAAGGAAAACAAGACAAAAACAGATCTCGCATGGATTGCTCCAATCATGTCTTCTTTGTCAGCGCAAAGTAGATAAATCGTATATATCATTTTTTTAAAAATGTTTTATTCAATTTCTCATTCTCCATTTTTTTTCTTTTCATAAATTACAATATTTATTAGTTTGTTAATACTTAATTTTTGTAATTTTTTAGAAGTTTGTTTTATTTTATATTTCTTTGTGTATATTTTAAGTATTTGACCACCATATTTTTTAAGATTATATCTGTATTTCTATAGCAAAAATATTAATCAGAAAGCATAATAATTCATGCCATCAAATTTTGTTATTTTGTTATATTTTAATAAATATAATAATAGTTCAGTTGTTATAAAATTACAAGTGCATCTATTGAAACACAAACTTATCCAAAAATAATAATAATAATAATAATAATAATAATAAATAAATAAATAAATAAATAATTCTTATGGATTCCAATCCATTACGACATTTATTGGGATACCAGATTTGACCTTACGTGTTGTTCATTAGACCATGGTGGCCAGCATATCCCTTCTCCAATTTTCGTTCTCATTGGTTTCATTTATTGTTCTTTTTCTTTACCACCAAGTGTATTACTATTCTTATTTTCCTCAATAAGTTACATTTTTCTATTGCTATATAACAAGATTATTATTTCCAAATATATCTTAGTTTCTAAAGATTTTAAAAATATATATTTTAACATACCTAAAGATTTATGTATGTACAAATTTACAGCCTAATTGTTGAGATTTTTGGCTAAAAGTTTCATGATTGTATATTGTTGTCGTAAGTATTAGATATGTAATGATTATGTCCTCCAAAGCAATGACATAAAAAATTTGATAACACACTTTTATCTGATTGTTTTAGAATAAATGAGTATGATAAATATGTAAATATAATATCTATGTCATTATATGTGGACTACGCTTATAATGGGAACCAATTAGGATGTTATAAACCAAACCAATAAAATGTTACACTTTTCATTTGATATAGAGGATGTGAGAGTAGCTGATGTTATTTTTGGTGTGAAAGTAAGTAAACTATGATAGTTATATTCTTACTCATTCCCACTATATAAAGCGCAAGCTGGTTGTTATCCTGTTTAATCATTCTAGTCGTTTTCAGAAAAATTTAGATGATATTATAGTTTGTCTTGAATATACTTAAGTTCTTGGATAGATGCATATAATGAATTGCACTAGATCCAACCATTGCTATTTTGTTCAATATAATGTTTTTCTGTAACTAGCTTCTTGTTGATTTGCTGATATAATTTTCGTTCTAGAAAATAACATTAACTGGAGTAAATAAATATATAAACTTAGTGTCCATGTTCATCATAAATATGGTTCCAATTTAACATGTCTTGAAGTCGACATGGGAGGTGGCGCTCACTGTGCAAGTTCATAATAAAATCGACCCACATATGTGAAATATATGAAAAACATTTCAAATGAGTTCTCACATGTTTTACTTTTAAGAGCTTTTAACTCTTTGGTGTTCAATTTTCTCTTCTATAGATACCGTTTGTTTGTCACATGGTTTGCGAAACATTGTGTGAGATTTACCATCATTATAAAAACAATAAAAAAGACACATTAAAACAAATTATTAGAATCAAATGATACATGATTTTATCAATGCATAATTAAACTTTAGGATAATGAATAAAAGAAGTATGATATGTTTAGTAAAAGCCGTGACATAAACTTTGTGTTTATCACTTTATGACTATACTCGTCAAAAAAATTGCTTTTATTCAACATACATAGAACTTTTGGCCACTTGTGAATACTACTTATTATATCATTCTCCAAAAATAATAAGACATATCAAATTGACTAGATCTATTAAATCAAACGAGACAATAGAATATTTATGCTCATCATAGTATTAACATATTATATAATGGGGTAGAGAAATTGACAGGATTCAAGACAAGCGTCTCGAGCATGTATCTTCCAAACTTCATATTTTCTTGAAGTATTTGAATACTTTAATTATTTTAAAAGTGAAGATTTAGAACAAACAACCTGTGACTATCATTATTTTAATTTTTATAGATTAAAACAAATAGATATTCAATTACAAGCACTTTTAAGATATTAAAATATACCGTATAACACTGAACCCAAACCCGTATTGTTCTTTACAAGCCTAACATATATATAGGTTTTCAAATAACTTTTTATACTATCTTATTTCTAAATTCTTCTCAAAGAAAAAATTTAAAATACTTAGATTGATTAAAAAAAACATTTGATGTTGATAATCTGTTAACATGTATTTAGTATTTACATTCAACTAAAATTTCAAGTTGAATGAAAGCATCGAAGAACATTCTTCCATCAGATACAAACAAATATATAAACAAAATAGCAACCAAATTAAAAACCAAATGATGCACAGCATCTATATCATCTTTGATAATACCAAATAGTCATAACACCAAACGTAAACAGAAAACCAAAAAAAAATCCATAACAAAACCATGTTTATAATAACATGGCATTTATTTAATTAAATATTTTTTATTAAAACCTACTCATACTCCTTTTCTTCATTCTCCTTCTCTTTCCACCCTCCGCTTTTCAACACAGACCTCGGAGACCCACAGCAGCTCCCACCTTCCTTCACAAACTTGAGATACACAATCGATTCTCCACCACCAATTTCTTCATAACTTTTTTCTTCCACCCCATACCCTTCAATCTCAATTCCGCTTCCAATTCCGTTTCCAATTCCTCCACCAACAGCAATCGAAAACTCACCAGGCTCAAAACAATCCAACACCCTTCTCACAAGGCTTTCCAATCCAATCTCCTTCAAGTCATACCCAACAGCCTCAAAGCTCGCGTAACTAAACCCATCTTCCGGAGTCACATGAATAGTTGAAACAGCGGAATCCTCAATTCCATTCATGGAGTACCCACACGGGTCGAATTCAAAGTCACAGATTCCAGAGTTTGGGAGGATCGAACGGATACCGGAATCGTTCGTCATTGTTTCTGCAGAACTCCACTCGGTTTTGTAAAAGACAGAAGCTTTTTCACGGTCTAGAGTCGTCATGCACATCTCGAGCGTGTACATGTCACCGGAATCGGAATCAGCAACACCGGAATCAGAATTGGCAAAAGCGGAATAAACGTACCACTTGTTAGGCTTGTCAAAAGCACCCATTGCATAAGCTTTGCTTGATAACCCGAGTTTCTCAAAATGGGAATCGAGAACTGAAACTTCTTCGGTGAAGCTTCTATGTGGGAAAGATTGAGCTCCGGGGAATATAAAACTGCCACGTGTATATCTCACTGATCGGACAGTGAGAGAGAGTGTCGCCGCTAGCTTCAGAATAGCTGGAATCGACAACAAAAGCTTGGTGGTCCCACATGTTTTGATTACGAGTTTGTATGGGAAAATAAAAAGACTCGATTCTGAGAGAACGTAAGAGTCAACATGGTCGTTGGAGAGAGAAGACACGATTGTGCATTCAGCTGGGGTTAAAATTTCATCGATTTGGGTCTTTGAGAGGACCCGAAGACCTTGACCATTCGGGTCGGAAAAGATGCTGGGCTCGAAGAATGTTAGTTCGAGTCTTTTTTCGTAACCTTCAAAACCGATTGCAGAAACTTGTTGCGCCATTTGAGCAAGAAGAGGAGAAAGATGAGAGAAGAAGAAAAGGGAAGAGGGTTTTTTTACTAATTCTAAACTAATTTGAAAGCAGTAAAATTAAAAGCACGTCAAGTGACGTGAAGGGGAAAGCGATTTAGGGAATATCAGGATGGTTTGCGAGCGCACTGTAAAAAGAAAAGAAAAATATAATTAGTATTGAATTCATTGATAGAGAAAATGGAATTGTAATGGATGGAATGGAATTTGGTATTGTGCTTACGTTGGAGTAAGCAGCAGATCTGAATTTCTTGATTCCTCCGTTTGGGCGAACGTCTTCAATGCTGTATCCTAGGGGAGCTTCATAAAACGATTTACTACTACTACTACTACTAGGCTTTTTCCCACCTTTGGTTTCCATTAGAACATTCAGTTTTGTCCTGTAAATCAAACGATGTTGAAAGATTAGTTAAACGAACAAAGAAATTTGTTTAAAACTAGTGGTTTATATAGAGAGATAATGACAAATGAAAAGAATGGTGAATGAACGAATAATGACAAAAGCAAGATTATGATGTTACGTTACATTCTACAAGAAAAAGTTAAAATCAACGATTAATCTTTTGTAGTTCATAATCGTTTCAAACTTTATGATTTGGTAAACAAAGATAAGAACATAAATCAGCGTTTATTCTTTTGGGATTCACATTCAAGATCTAATTTAGTTGAAAGAACAACGTTAAACACACCAACCGATAGCTAATCAACTTGTTTTAGTTGTTTAATTGGAACAGTAATATTTAAATGTAAAGGGAACTTGAACCAAGAACACAATTATTACCATATAAAGCAAAAAAGACAAGTAAAAGACCCACTTCAATCATTCAAATCGGTTAAGCCAATGATAGAACCAAAAAACGTGTAAAAGGGTTAACAGACAAAACTATATTTAAGATCTAAAGAGAAAGTTTCTTCAGCCATCAAAAAAGGATTCCCGATCAAGCCTCAAAAACTTATGATAAATCATTGAGAAATTGAAAACCCTAGACATGCGTACAGGAGTGCTTACGTATATACATTCATATAAACACAGACAAGATCAAACAACTACGATCTAAAACGAGAGGTGTTTGAACTTACAATATAAATTTTGTTGTTGTACGACTCCTCTAGAACGAAAATTCAGATCTCCGATCTGCAATAAAACCCTTAAAACATCAATGAAAAGAACACAAAACACGAATCTCAAACCAAGAAGAAGAAAGAGAATCAAAACAACACGCTTACCTTGATGAAGAAAAGAATAAAACGATCGACGATGAATATCAAAGAAGAGGCGTGTTCTTTCCTTTGATTTTTAGGGTTATCGTGAACGTAATGTTGATAGACGGCAGAGATATGAGGGTATATATAAGAGTTTGTGATTGTTATCAGCCACTAGTTTACAAAAATATTACGAATATGCCATCGGGTGCAGTTACCTAGAGACTTCTCTGTGGTGTATAGCGTCACAGCCACGAGTTTGGAATATTTGACAGCTAATGAGAGGAAATACGATTTAGTTTTAATTTTTAATTTTTAATTTTTAATTTTTAATTTTTAATTAATTGTGATTTTGTTTTATTAAAATTTTTTAATTACATTATTTGATGAATCTAATCCAATGGCATTGATTCATTTATATATTTATTTGTGTAATCCTTATCTCTAATATCTAAACGTTACTAAGTGTTTAGTTTCCGTTATTATTTGTTTTTAAAAGAGCTAACAAATTTGTTATGTTTTCATTATTATGTTGTACAATTTAGAATATTGAAATAAAAGTTTTCTACTTTTTGAAAATATTGAAATAAAGAGTTTTCTACTTTTTGAATATTAAATAAATATAAAATAATTATTTCCGGAAACCACTTTCCTCTTTTTTTCTCTATAAACTGTTAACTATCAACAAGCATTGAAAAAACATTTTCCATATGAAGAATATGTTGGAGTTTAATAGTGTATTGTATATATGTATTAACTATCAAGAAGCATGAAAAAATATTACTAACAATGTAATTTGAACATAATGGGTCTTGGAAAAGTAATGAGTGATAAGATTGAAATGATATCAATATCATTATGACACCTTACAATAATTGTGAGGAACAAATGCATAAAAATGCAAGTGTTGCATGTTTTAAAAACGAGACAACATGACCAACAATCGAGATAGTCATATTTGTGAGGTTGATTATACTATTGAACTAAAATTCAATCATTAGACAGTTTTTTTTTGCATGTGTCTGAACAATTTTTTTGTTTCAAGTTGTTGGATTTTGATGGTAGTTTAAAATATAAATTAAACTAAGCATAAATATAACCATCAAGATATTCCACGAATTTATGTTCAACGAAAAATTGCAACAAAAGTAATCCCTAACAAAACCAATGTCAATCCACGTCCTTTGGCATATATTGAAATTATTTTGACCAAAAAAATATTGTAGACTCTTGTGGCCAATGTAAAGTTTACACGTTGCTACATAAAGCTTATATTTTCAAATCTTCATTACATGGATAACTAATGTCAACTTCAAATCATGTATGAGGTAATTTAATTCCTGAATCTTTAAATGGTAAGAGGTAAAAGGAATAAACTCTACATTCATCAGGTAAAGGAGAAAACAAATTTGTTATTTCAGAAAATTCCTTAATAGATAGTATTTGGTAATAACTTGTTGGATCCAAAAGATTAGAATTTCGGTTGGGCTTTTAAGTGTTTCCTATTTCATGATTGCTCTAATTTTGTAGCATCTACTTTAATACCATCTCTACCCTAAACTTGGAATATTTTGAAGCTTCTCCCTTTTGAGTATTTCAAGTATTTCTCTCAATTATGTCTTATGTTCTTAGTCGTTCTTTGGAGTAAATTAGTATATCATCAATGAATAAAATCACAAACTTATCGAGGATTGATCAAACCAAAAGAATAAAATCACAAACTTATCGAGGATTGATCAAACCAAAAGACATAAACATGTCACTTCTACTTGGCAATATATAAATCAAATATTAATATTAGAAAAGAAGTTTTCCTCATGTAATTGATCAAAAATATCATCAATCCATGGGAGTAGATATCATTTCTTCGTCACCACCTCGTTAAGTTTCTATAGTCGATGTACATTCTCCTTGGTCCATCTTTCTTATTAAAAAATATGATCCATATAACGGGAAGAGCCTAGACGAATGAGTTATTTATCCATTATTTCTTAAAGTTGAGTAATAACGTAACACCGTAAATTTCAAACCAAATTTTTCAATTTAAAAACGCAATTATCTCAATTCAAAAATAACAAAAGTGTCACAATATCAATCATCAACACATGTTCAATATATATATATATATATATATATATATATATATATATATATATATATATATATATATATATATATATATATATATATATCACACCTCTAGGATCCTCTCAAAACATAACTCAATCTCTGATGTATGTACAATCAAACCGATGTTTTCCCATGATCCTGAGAAGTACCTGAAACACATAACACAGTAAGTACGAAGCTTAGTGAGTTCTCCAAAATATCACACACATCTCATTAGCCACTCGCTGCTAACTCAATACGACCTTCCGGTCAATGTGTCTCGGTGGAGACCCTCCGGCCCCACAACTCGGATGGACCCTCCGGTCCTAACTCAATAAGCTCATAATAATAATACTTAGCATAAATCACAAAGACATAATGCAGAATATCACAATACACAAGTAAGCACATAAGACATCTCAGTCACACAAGATACCACTCATGGTAAGTATAGTGAGAAGACTCACCTCGCAAGAAATCAGCTAATCTCGAACTCAAATCACCGGTCTAGCCTCTGCCTAACACATACGACAATTATCCCTAATTAATCATAGCTCTCAAGAAGCTAAACTAACCATTATACAGACTCACAAAAGGGTAAAAGACCATTTTACCCCTCAATGGCCATAATTGTCCACAAATTGACCAAACCCTAAAAGCCAACCAAAAAGTCAACGACAAAGAGTACGTTGCGCATACCAGCTCTCTACGTTGGGCATACTCAACTGCCATGAATGCATTGGAGATGCTCGACCCCTACGTTGTGCGTGCTGGGATTACGCCCATTGTACGTCCAGTTTCACTCTTCTCACTCGTTTGGTCTTAATCAGTTAAGACCTTGGCTCATATCACAGATCTGGACACCCTAATAGCTCTTACTCCATAAAGTCAGTGACTTTAAGCCTTTGCATGGTTGATATGGTCACAAACACACAAGACACTCACTTTCTTAACTCAAAAGCTCATAACTCATGCATGGCTTGAATCCAACATCCAGGATTGGATTTTTATGACATTACACCACTAAATACACTCAAAGGGGTTTATCATAGTCTCTGTAGCTCAATATCTCCTAAAGTCTCCAACTTTTGGGATAAAACCCTAAAATACTCTACTATGATGCACAAAACAAAAGAGTGAGAAAGCTTGAAGCTTTATACCTCTGTATGAAGCTCCCAACTCAGATATGCTCAGATCCAAGGGCCTGGACTCTCACTCCTTCTTCTTCAAAGCTTTTTCTCCACTTCAAGAACACACAAAGACTCTCAAAGGCTCTCAAATGCACTCACAAGCTCTAAGAACGAAAGTTAGGGCACAAGAGGGTTTGTTGTCTGAGAATGGTGGCCAGGAATGAGGCCATCATAACCTTTATATAGGGGACTCACCCTAAATTAGGGTTTTCAGTCTGATCCTAGTACGCCTAACGTACCCTCTGGTATGCCCAACATACTAGGTGGCTTTCGCGTCAAATGCACGCATATGAGTACGCTGAGCGTACACTCGCATACTCATTCACCACCTTTTCTCAAAAAGGGACTAAAATGGACAAGTACTCAAAAGATCAAGGGTTACAAGGTATACCTGGACTTGGGATGTTACAAATAAATTACATCATTTCAGTCGGTGCTAAATGATAAGGTATCTTAGTGATTGGTTTTGTTACCGATACCAGATCAATCGAAACTCTACTTAACACTTTGGTGGTAATCCATAAAGACTGTTAGGAAGACCTTAGGTATATTCTAGTACTACATCAATATCATTCATCTCTTTATTTATTTTTCCTCATAACATCGATAACATAATCCAAAAATCAATGACTTCCATTTCCTAACATCTTCTTTACTTGAGCAAAATTATGATGTAATAACTTGCTCTTAGTTTTTCCCATAATTAATGATCGATTTTCCATTGGGTGAATTCACTCTCACCAACTTCATTCCCACAAACATTTTTAACTTGATATGTTGTAACGCCTGATAGTTCTAAGGTATCTATTTGAATTTGGTTATTTATTTATTTTGATTTTTGGGCCTTGAGGTCATTCGACTTATCTATTTTGGGCATGAGGTGTGTTGCGCGGGGCGTACCACCCCATGTACATTGGACGTACTATAGTAAATGGATTGTGGATGCCATGCACGTATGTGCGGCGTACATGTCCAGACCCTAAAACCCTGATATTTAGGGTTTAAGCATTATTTAAAGAACATTATGTCATGAGGATCTTTTCTATCAGCCTCCCTCTTGTCCCTAATCATCCTCCACGAAACCCTAACTCCATTGTTAAGTGTTCTTGAGCTTAGAAGGTCTTTTTGAGTATATTTTGGGTGTTTTTAAGGAAGGAGATCATCTTGATGCTTCATTGGAGGAGTGAGAGCTTGTAGATCCGGATTATGTGCTCCATTTCTAGCTTGTGTAAGGTATAAAATTTGATCTTGATCTTTAGAAGCATATATATTCTTGTTTAAGCTTTTGGACCCTTTTTGGTCCCATAGATGAGATCTTCTGGTTTAATACCACTTCAAAAGCTTAGAGTTGCCATTCTTGGTGTTCCTTTAGTCCTAGATTCATAAAGTTGTCACCTTTGAAGCTTAGATCCATCCATGCATGAGTAATGGCCATTTTTATGAAAGTAGAATGTTATAAATCGAAGTTGGGATCTTTTGGGGCATGCAAAGTCACCAAGTCAGTGACTTTATGGTTCTAGATAATCTTTGGGCCTAAAATCTGTGTTTTGGACCTTTGGACCTAAGCATCAAGATCTTAATGGAAAAGTTGGCTTAATGGAGGAGTACGCTAGGCGTACAAGTCTGTACGCGCATCGTACAAGCCATGCAGTGTGTACGCTTAGCGTACAGTTGAGTACGCCCCGCGTACTCAGTCTGTTTGGGCTTCATATCTTTGGGCCTTGATTGGGCCACTTCTTTGGACCTTTTTACTTTGGGCCTTATTGATCCATCTGAAATCAGGCGTTTGGACTAAGGAAAATTATTGGGCTTTAGGGTAAGGCCTATATGAGGGGTTTGGGCCCAATTTGGAAAATTGGGTCGTAAGTGGGCTTTAGATGATTATTTGGTTTTGGGCCTTCTAGATTGTGGACTTGGGCCTTAGTCTTGGATCAAACTAGGTCATTTTACCCCAAGTTTGGATTATGGTTATGATTTGGAACCTAATTGTTAATTGGGTGTTGCTTGGATTGTCTAGCTCAGGGAGTTGTCAGGGTAGCTGCTAGGGATTTCTTTCAGTGAGATTCAGCATTCGAGGTGAGTTTCCTCACTAGGATTAGTGGGTCTAAGGCACTAATGTTGGACCTTATTGGTTATGATAGGATGTTAGGAGTTTGCATGACATTTGCATGTGTTATGTGTTGTTATGTATATCTGGTGAGGCCCGATGACTGGAACATATGCTAGTGTTTATGATCATTATATATGTTAGCATGATTATGTGATATATATTGTATGTGTGTAGTGGGCAATGCTCAGTGACAGGCGAGGCCTGAGAATAACATATATGTATGGTATGGGGTAGCTTAGGTTGACTGCATCGCACACACCATTGGGATTCTGCATTTGAGATTTCACTTATATTTTTATGACATTTGATACACTTGTTTTATTTGGGAATGTATGAATGATGTTTGGACTACTGTTTTACTTAGATTAAAAATGAAATTTTTGGATCATATTTTTGGGATGTTTCATATGTACTCAATCAATACATGTACAACACTACATTGAATCCACTAAGTTGCATAAGGATAACATCTTCCGAAAACATAAATTCACTAAGATCCACCCACACATCACTAAATTATATACTAATAGTCATTAAATCACCATTGATACTCTACTAACAAAGTGTAACATCTTAAAATTGGGCCTAAGTGTTTTTCCCTTTTAGATAGGAAAATAGAAATTTAGAAATGCAAATAAATATAAATAAACAAGAAAAAAGAAAAAAAATAAAATAATAATTTGTTTTCTATATTTTAAATAAGAATTTAGAATGAAATTTTATTTAGTCTTTAAAAGTCAAGAAGAAAATAAATGAGAGACTAGCTTTGCTAAATAGCAAACTTGAAGACTAGTTTGACTTAGTCAAATTACCGATTTGATAAAATTAAGTGTTATAGGGACTAAATTATGAAAAATAGAAGTTGCATAAGTTACTTGGTTGAATGGTGTCAAAATAAGAAACATGAAGCTTAGGGGTCATTTATGCAAAATATCAAAAGTTAGAAGCTAGTTAATGGGTATTCTCCCTTGTTTTCTTTAGAGGAATGAATTGGAAGGGGAAAATATCCTCTAATGGCAATTTTAGAGGCATCCATGAAGATCTAGGGTTGCATTTGAAAATAAAGAACTAACATTCAAAGTAAAGCATCTCGATTGGTGATTTGAGGTATAACCTTACCTATTTCTATCTAGTTTTGTAATATCTTATTCCAGGTACATGCAATTTAATTGTTTAAAATTCTTCATGGATGGACCTAGGACATTTTGGACTTGAAATTCGATATTGGGTTTGTCCATCCCAGAAAGCATGGAGCATTGTTGTAAAGTGTGTGGTTGCCCATATTTTTAGGGTTTAAGAGTTATTTAAAGACACTTAAGCCTCTAAGATCATATCATTCTTAGCTTCCATCAACCTTAGAGAGTGTTTTAGCAAACCCTAGCCCCCTTCTCATATTTGAGCTTAAAATCCTCTTGAGAGCTTACCTTTATCATCTTTGTGGTCAAGACTTGAAGAAGAATACTCCATTTTGGTGTGTGGAAGAAAGGGGTGTTGTAGATCGAAAAATATTGCTTATCTTTTGGATCTTTGTGAGTATAAAGCTCCCAACTTTCCTTCTCATATGATAGATCTAGCTATGTCTCCCTATTTATGCTTTTAGTCCTATACTGATGATGAGATTGGAGTATTGATGACTTCATCTCTTTCTAAGTACCTAGAGTTGTTAATTGGACCATTCTTATTAAGAAAGTTAGAATCATTAAGCTTGTTCTCTTGTTCATGCAAAGTAGGTTGTCTTTTGGCCTCTTTTGATGTTTAAGTTTAGATCTTGTAGATTTGGGTTCATATATAATGGATAAAGTCGAAAGCTGTATCCATTAGGACATCGTGGGAGTCTAGAACTAGAATTTGGGGCCCTGTCTTAACTAATTAAAACAAAAGTCATTGAAAAATTAGCTAAAGCGTGATGCGCTTTTCCTAATCGTGTGGCGCTTTTTAGAGTTTTCTACTATGAGTTGGTTTTGTTGAAAGGGGTTGACTGTTTTGTCCCACTGTGAGCTTCAGGCGCTCTTAGGAAGCTCGATGCATTTTTTACTAGACTTTGACTTTTGTTGACTGTTGGCTTTTTTACTAGTTTGACCTTGGGTCTAATTTATAGGTTTGGGGTTTTTGATCAAGGTGTGACCTTTGTGGGGGTGATAGTTGGATCATGAGTCTGTCATGTGCGAGGAATTGAGAGTGTTGCAGTATTCTCCGAATTTGCATTTCATGTGAGTTTCCTCACTATACTATTTGTTACAGTGTTTGTCCTTATATGGTAAGATGTAAGGAAGTAGTGGCATGCTAGTTAGAGTACCACTAGAACAGTGATTATCAAATTGAGTGTCATAAGGCTTGTATGTGGTCATGTAGCATAGTCTGAAAACTCTTGATATAGGTTTTCTTGCTTGTTACTTGTTTGGTTGTGGCTCTAGAGCAGGCTTATCTGTTCAATTGACTATTATACCTATGATTAGATACAATTATTTATTCAACTGTTGATCTTCTAGTCGTGGTGTAGTATACAGTATGAGACATGTATATGTTTTATTAGGTTGTTAGACATGTAGACTAGTATAAGCAGTTGCTTATGTTGCTACTAGGTTTTTGGTGGTTTGTTATATATGTCGTCATATGTTGGGATTGTGAGTTGAGGCAATCATGCTTTGTGTAGTAGGCCAAGATATTTAGGCAGGACAACGGTATGTTGAAAGTCTAGGTGTGGGCCAGTTGTATGTTGTAGGGAAGTAGGTGGTGGACAAGTCATGAACTAAAGGCATATGTGTGTGTGGTTATACATATATTGTGGTATATGGTATTTTGGAGAAACTCATTAAGCTTTGGCTTACAGTTGTGGATAAAATTTGTTCCATGTACTTCGATTGATCGCGTGAGGGCGAAGGCATGACTATACACACCTATCAGTAGAAATTGTGGTTACACATTATTTTGATAACTCTGATTTTCTTATAAATGTATTTTAAAAAAATGAGATTTCATGACTTGGGTATTTATGAAAATGTTGTTTTAGCCTAATTAAAAATGAAAAAATTTTGTTGTCAAAATGGGACGTTACGAGTTTTTAATCTAAGGTTTATAGTGAAGCCTTAAATCTAATGATAGTGTTTATTATGGTAGTGAGATTTTGGTATTTAGACTCGTCTTCTTCATTGTACCAAACCATTGAGGTTTAGAGCTTCAAGATCCATCAACGGTGGAAAAGGGATTATTAAAGTTATAACTACGTGTTAGGTTATACTTAGGCAATGATGAGTTGTAATCTAGCCGCTAGTTATGAATTTGGATTCAAATGTAGTTTTATTAAGTGTTTGGATGAATGGATTTGTTATTTTCTAGTGTACAATCAAGTCTCAATATGAATACATTAGGATTTCTATGTGTTTGAATCCACAAAATGTAGTGGAATTAGGAATTAGGGTTCTAATGAGGAATCTATGAAGTTTTAAAGGAAACTTCTGTGGTTGGATGAATTAGAAATAATAACGGTCATAAATGAGGATTATAATTCATAAGTTAAGTGTATAGAGTATTGAAAATTATTTTGTCAAACACGGTCTAACGTTGTTGAAGTAAAACTATGGAATCAAGATTTTCATTGATTTTCAACTAAGGAATCATCAATTCCAACCTTTGGAATTCATGGATTTTATTACTCCAATGAGTATTAAAAGGTTATAATGTGATATAGGAGTCCAATGATTTATTAGAATGTTGTTTGTTGATAACCATATCCATTGAGAGCTTAATGGCTAACTAGGATGCTTAGATGTCATTGTATGCTTTCCTTTGGCTCTTGTGAAGTATAAAGTCTTAATGATTAAGTCACAATGAGGATAGGATGTAATTAAGTTCATGTAGTGTTAATGACCCTTATTTAGTCTATTAAAATTCTTTTGTAAAGTTTGGTGAATATTGGAAGTCAAGTGACCAAAGTACATAACCTTTTTGAGATTTCTGCAAAAAACACTACTAGAAAAACAGCCTTTTACGACGCGCAAACCATGACAGCCGGTGATTTATGATACGCAACTGTGTGTGTCCAAAAAATAATGTCATCTCTGGCAAAATTTAAAGGATTTAGGATACGCATTTCCGCGTGCCCTAAAATTAGTGTCTAAAAAAAACACGGAGGGCACCTATGATAAAATGTGTGTCGTCTAACGATGTCGCTTTATAAATTTTAATAGAACGCACATTCAGGGGGAAATGAAACCCTAAAAAATTAAAAACCTCGCTTCAGGCTAGCACCTTTAATATAATCGAACACCTATGATATTCCTTCATCTTTCCAATGGCGTCAAGAGATCTAGAGATCGAAGAAGGAGGTGAAAGCATCAAGAAGTTGTATGAATGATATTAGCATTAGGCAATCTTTCATGTTTACCTCTTCCTCCCAAATCCTTCGATGATGGAGCCGCCATACACTTGGATCCGATAACTAAAGCTCCACAATAAGCCCTAGTACTAGTCATTTCTTACTTCAACTTCAACCTCCTTTAACCCTAGTTTTCTATTTAGTTTTTACGATTGACTAAGACCGATTCTCGATCTCCCTTATTCTCTCTAACCCTACACATCCATCGACCATTCACAACCGTCAGGCCTCACGCATGTACACCTCAAATCACTCATCGCACCTCCGTCTCTACCGCTAGCATACCCAAGCAACACCTTCAACGCACATCTCCTATTTTTCTCTTTCTACCTGTTGTATTCCACCACCGTCTTTTCACCACCAACATATCTTCTCCTTCATCGTTCTTGAAGATGTGGTTGTTAAATCCACAAAATGTATGTTTTTTTTCTAGCTACACCACTGCAGATCTCGTTCTGTTTGCTTAACTATCGTTCTTGAAGATGTGGTTGTTAAATCTGTGTACTTAGTTCGTATCATTATCTCTATTATCATTCTCTCTGTTTTACTATTTGTTTTAAAAAAGGTGAAAATCCCCTAATTAAGGATTTTCTCTACGGTATCCAAACACTTATCGTGCACACCAACCGTTTGTTTTTATGTCAGACTGAACATCAAAAGATTTCGTTGAAGAAAAGATGTGTAAAATGAAGAAACTGGTGACAGGGTGAACTACAAACAACTTGAAGATGATATAGATGATTGATTATGTGAGGATACGAAGAAAAAAATTTGGTAGGTTTGTTGGTTCATCATCATTAACTTCTGGCTGGTTGCAACTGAATTTAACCTGTAAGGATTTGACTTTGACATGAAATTCCTTTAGGGTTTCAAGATAGTAACAACGAAATTGTGGTCAATCTCTCTCCTACAGGTACCGTTACCTTGAAAATTTTTTTCTATAATCTTTTTGAGGTATTATTTTTATAATAAGGGTCTAGATTGTTAGCACTTGGTACTTCAAAAATACATCAAGGATCTTGATATTTTAAGATTGGTAAAATTTGATACTCATATCTATACATACCCTTAATTTTGAGTTGATATTTGGTTACTGATCCATAAAGTAACATGAATATGCCATAAATCCTATATTTCTTCCTTGTTACATCTTTGTTTTTTATAATAGGTTTCATGTATTGCAGATGGTGGAAATCATGGTTGATGGGCAAAGTTCGGTAAAGCATGGTAGTCATCAAATTGCCATGTTAGTTACTGACCATTTATTTTTACATACATATCAACCTTTCTACCAACAAGTCATCTGCAAAGGAGTTTTCACATTTATTCTTGTTTTTGACCTATTCTTAAGCTTTATAAGAGCCCCATCCATATAGAGTACTGACCATTTATTTTTACATACATATCAACCTGAACCATAGGGAGGATGGGTGAAAATAAAAGAACACATAAAAGCAAAGTGAAGTTACCGAATGACAAGTGGCATAAGATACAAAAGAGATTGCAAAAAGCTAATTTTCTTATGATAACCCAAGAAAAAGAAGTGGATATGGCTTTCATATTGACAGCCTTGGAGCGTTCTTTTTCTTTTTTCTTTTAAATTCATTGTAGTTAAGCTTTCTGTTAGATTTAACTTGAGCATCAAAATGGTAAATTACTAAGCTTTTGATGTGCAACTAAGTATTAACATCACATGAATAACCAAATCATGAAATAACTAGTAACCCAACTACCAATTACATAACCGAGAACATTAGATTAAACAAAGTGCAGTAATATTTAAGTAATAATTAACACTAAGTTAGTGAGCTTTTGTATATCAGATAAAAAAAGTGCGGATGTAATACTAAACACGTAATCTTAATAGAAGTATAGTAATTTAATCATAAAAATCGTAAAAGAACATGATAAAAAATGTAATTCAACTATTCAACTTAGTTTAATCATTATATGAAAAAATAAATATATGTTTTATTACAAAATGGTAGAATTGGAACCTAACGAGTCACATTGGTTTCGGTTTTAAAGATGGGTTGTCTGTCCTAGTGTTCGCCCTTATTAATAGGAGTCACATTAGAGTCTAGCTTTCAAAATAAGTTGTTGGTTTGACTAAAACATGTCCTCGCATGGAATTCTTGATTAAACGTATTAACTATGATTAATAAGTATTTGAAATTATGAATATTAAACTCTTTGTTTTTTTACTCTCTGTGGTTGATATTCAGTATGTATAAAATATAAATCTCATCATATTTCATACCAACAAATATCAATTTATTAATTATTAATGAATTAAAAATTATGTTGCAGACTCAGCTTCTGAATTTGGAGACTTTACTTGATAATAGTGTTGGCCAAAATGTGGAGTAACGGTTTGGAAGGAGTGGCACACCTTTGACTGTTCAGTTAACGGTAAGCTTCTTTTTACATGGTATCATTTCCCTGTTTCATCTATACAGTTACAGTTTCATTTCAATTAATCTACATTTAGAAAAAAAAAATCAATTTTTGGTATTAGCGGATAGTTATATAATGTGTGGAAGGGCTAAAATTGTAAAAATAGAGGCTAGAGAATATATATACAGTTATTTTGATATTAGCTAATATTTATCTACCTGTTCACAATTTGTACTTGTTAACTATATATATATATATATATATATATATATATATATATATATATATATATATATATATATATATATATATATATATATATATATATATATATTGCGGACGAACGATACCACTTCAATTGTTGTAGATTTGAGAAAACAACATACGAATTGGGAACACGTGAAGGGCACAGATTGGCAAACACGATTTAGTCACTTACTATATTATGGTGCAGGTATGATTGCACTAAATTCGGCAGGGTTAATTAAATTTGTCAACTTTTGACTTGAAAAAAATGTATTGTATTGTATTATAGGTTATTATATCTACTTGTATGCAAAGTGTTTTGCATCAACCATATGGGAAAGAGTATGCAAGGAGGATCCATTGTCATTAGAGGCTGGTATTGCTATTAGAACAAAGTTACTGTAACATGGTGGAGCTAAAGATCTTGCACAGTTACTCAATGATCTTGTTGGTGATGGGATTACAAGGAGCTACCAAAATTATGGACATGGAGGAGGTATAGTTCCAGACATTACAAGCCTATGTAATGAATTGAACTTGAGAAGATGAAAAAAAATTATGATTTTGCCCCCCACCCCCACTGTGTTGTTTGGTATCTTTCCAGCTAGAATCATTGGGTATTCCTTTCCTATCAGTGGATGATCTTCCTATGAACTTATCAGAGGACTTCAACATTCTAGTCGATGCCATGTTTGGCTTTTCATTCCGTGGTAAATCATCTTATTGTTAGCCAGTCTTTACATCATTTTTTCATCAAATACATTGCTAATAAGGAAAACATGAAGAGGTAGTAATTAGTTGGATGAAAATCAACATGCCTAGAATTTCCCTCATCTGTTGATATATATATATATATATATATATATATATATATATATATATATATATATATATATCCTGCTGAAAATCAACATGCCTAGAATTCAAAAGAGGCATTTTTGGCCTTAGGGCATTCTGCCATCTATATATAATAAGACTTTGCATATGATCTTAAACTTAATTTAGGTATATATTTTTTTCATGATTTTTTCAAGAAAGAGTGTTTCGTAGTTGTTGAACATGATCAGTTATTTCTTGTGGGCAAGATTGTGCCTGTAGAAGCTTAAAACGAGTAAACGGTGCAACAAATTGAAATATGTATGTAGTCTTCATCTATTATATTCCAAAATAAAATAATAGGTTAGGTTGATAAAAAAAAAGACTAAAATACCCCTTGGTAGAAAATTCAAAAATGAAAAATCTTACTCTCTTTAACTGTGCCACAAAGCCAACATAAAACATCATTAGCAAATGCTAAGCATACCCCTCCCTGTTCATCAATTGGATTCAAGAAACATAATCACGTTTAATGTTTTAGGACTTAGGAGGAGGGGTAAATAGGTAATTTAAGATCACCTGCCAATAATTTTTCATTTTTACCCTATGAGTTATATCTTTGGTTCTTAATCTCTTTGTACCTACAAGCCTACCAGAATCATCACTGCAAGAAAGAAAGGACTTATTTAAATCTTGTTTGCTAAAAATATAATATATTCTTTTACATTAATTAGCGGGACATACATACATATATACAATGATGATATAAGGGACACCAGCAAGAAAAGACTGGATCTATAATTTTATAAATAAATAAATATTCCCAAACACAGATATTATAAATACCCTTGAAACTGTTAAAATATACCCTTAAATTTTTATAGTGCATATACATATTTATAATGTATTAGAGCTATAAATAAAATAATATACCCTTAAATTTTCGTTTCCACATAAAACTCTTTCCTTCATTAGTGGAATCACAACAGTCCATTTTAGCACCCATTAAAATCCAGAGTGCACCTAATTTGGTTTTAATCACAGAACAATATTCCTTCATCAGCTTCTGAAGGAACCCCAACCCTATAAACCCCAAATTTCAACTCTTCATCATGATTGATAACCAAATGGCACTGATGTAATTTATACTTTTTGATTTTATGACAAGGTGTTGGATCATTCGTTTGTTTATCATAGCATTTTACATTTATTATTTCCTATTACAACATTTGACACATTCACCCAACTACAGCAATGTCATTCAATCATATGATAATTTTCATTGCTAAAATTGGTGGATGTTTCTTAGTATGTCAAAAAAGAAAAGTAGAATTTTGTAAACTGATTGATAACTATAGCACCGTACTCAGGTTTATTTGTTCTCTGATTTTTTCTTTTTAATTTTTTATATATATATTAACCGGTGATTTTAGTATCACTAGCTACTTTCATTCTATAGCTTGTGCAGCACATGCTAAGGGTGTAGATGATAGCTTGCAGGTGAGTCATTATAAGAAAGGAATGGAATGGTTTATTCCATTGTTTTTTCATATATCTTTAATGTTTATGAGTTGTTCACATTTTTTATTTTTCCAGGACATCCTTCGTCTTCTCACTTTATGGTTCAACCATGGAGCTACTGCTGATGTTCAAACAACACTACAGAAAGGTTTTTCACATGTTAGCATCAACACAAGGTTGGTTGTTTTACCTCAGATCATTGCAATTATCCACTCAAATAATCATGCTGTGAGATAGTTGATAAAATATATTCTCGTTCGCATAGGACAAAGCCATCCACATGTCATTTCCGTTTTTTCCTTTTTTACCCTTTTAGAACATAAAACACCATGTATACTTACCAATTTCAAAATCCATTTCAGGCTCTTATGTACCCTCTTCTTGTCGCCTGTAAGTCAATAAGCAATTTAAGGAAGGCTACAACTCAGGAAGTGGTTGACAAAGTGAGGCAGCACAGTGGTCTGTTGGTTGATCAGGTGAAATAATAACTTATTTCATGCATATTTTTTTTAATGCCATTAAAGTTGAATTGTAGGGATAAATTCAAGTCACAGCAATGTAATGGTTTGGTTGGTTTTCTTTTCTGATTTTAACAACCAGACACTCTCCTGCAAATTCAAAAGGAAGATGGCACAAGCAAGGAGTATCCTTTGGGAGCTACCCTTGAGGCCACCAAAAAATACTTTGATTCAAGACGGTATAAAAAACTTGTTGGTAGATCATTTTGATTCCACTTTCATACATACCATGTGTATTATTAATTAGTTGATATTGATATTGTACAACTGACATGATTATTGTGTAGGATTTTCGTGTTGTTTTTTATCAAGAGTTGGGATTGATATTGAAGCTAAGAGACATGAGGACTGGTCGGATACATGAAGGGTTTCAGAGCTTCTTTAGACAGCTTAATGATGAGTTACTGAAACAAGAAGGTGCCCCTTTATAGCAATGTAGTATTAGGTTATATAGTTAGGGAAAGCCTCTTAATAACAATGTACAATTAGATCCCTTTAATATCAATGTATTACAATTTTTTGACATGATGTTATTGGATTAAATTGATTGTTTTGGTATATATTTTTTTCTATATTTTTGTATTATGCATAAAAGAGTATCATAAAGGCACGTCGTATATGCATATTGTAAATGGTTGCTGAACTTTATGATACGCAAATGTGTGTCATCTTCATTTATGACAGGGGCTATAATGATACGCAATGCGTGTCCTAAACGCGCGTCGTGAGGTTACGACACGCAAATGCGTGTCATCTTCCTTTATGATAGGGTCTTCCTTGATACGCATTGCATGTCGTAAATGCGTGTCGCAAAATGTGTGTCATAAATGCGTGTCGTAACTGCGTGTCGTAAATGCGCGTCGTCTATAGACGACGCGCAAAAGCGTGTCGTCTCTCGTTATGACATGACCTTCCTTGACACGCATTTGCGCGTCGTTTGAGCGTTTTACAACACACATTGCACGTCGTAAAAGGCTATTTTCTAGTAGTGAAAAGTGTTCAAAAAATGTGGTCACGTTAAATAAACGCAAGCCATAAAGAATAAACATGTTTGTGTGTTACTGAAGTGTTAGGTGAACTTGATTTTTGAAAGAACGTGTACATACCCTAGTATTCGACCTCCGATTGCTCCCAAACTTTAAATATAGGTTATTAGAAGGGAAATAAGTTTACTGGTGAATCTGAAATGTTAATGTGATGTCCCAAAAACCATTGTGAAAATTTTCAATTTTATAAAGGAATTAAAAACCATTTTCTTAAAAGTCAAAAATCATCGAAATAACTGTTTCACAATATGGAATCAAAATCAGAGTATCATAACATACCATGTCTCAAAATCAAGAGGTCTATTGGATAGTGTGTATAGTCACGCCTTCGCTTTTCCCTAATCCTCAGAAGTACCTGAAACATATAAAGCCATAGTTGTAAGTCAAAGCTCGGTGGGTTCCTCAAAATACCTCACACAACAATACACATACAATGCATGCACACCATTTCCTTTAGCATAGGACTAGACCGCCTCCTGAGCATTCAACATTAAGCTGTATCGCTACCTTTAGGGCTACAACATTAACTGGGCTGCCCTGGTATCTAGGCCTTCAACACACAGATGGACCGCCCTTAACCCATCTACAATATGTCGGCATATACATATAAACAAATAAAATGTCAGGAAAACAACCAATGATAATCATAACAAATCTCCCCGCCTAACAATTCTCTATATCATACCAACATCCTAACATACAAAGGATCTATACTCTAGTACAAATTATAGTGATAAAACTCACCTCACACACGAAACATAAAACTTTTACAAATCGAAACATGCGAGGACAGGCACAACAACCACCTAAATAGGTATTTGAAGGTCAAACCTGAACCTATGACCTAAAACCCTAAAGTGTGACCTAAAGTCAAACTTAGTCAAAAGTCAATAGTAGAGACAACGCTTTATGGCCAACACCATGTTCGTGTTGTGGTGGTTAAAAGACAAAATACTCACGTCAACTTGTTACTACGTCGTGGTAACGAGAGACAGATCAGACATGAGTCTAACTCATTGCATCGTAGTCAGTCCCTAGCCACACCACGATCCACCTGGAATACTTATTTCTTTATCAAGTTACTAATCCTTTAAGACCAAGCCTCAAACTCTATAAAAGGCTTAATCATATGAAAAAGAGTCATAACAATTATAACTTTATGGACATACACAACCCATGCATGTTCTATACCATTTTAGGTCAAAAAGATGAAGGTTGTGGCCTTTAACCTTTGCATGGACCCAAACCACTCTTTAGTTCTAGATTTAAATGATAAAACACACTAGATACACTTAAGGTTGATAAAGTTGCAAGATTTATTTAGAGTTCTTCCCTAAACTCCAACCAAAACCATAAACGGGACTCAAAATGCCATAAAATGATAAATCTATGATGTTAAAACCATCAAGCTAGGAACTTGGACAATTATAAAGGTCCATATAAATGCAAAAGATGCTGGATCTAGTTAGGAAACACTATCAAACTCTAATCTGGGGATGCTCTTCCTTTAAGAATACCACAAAACACACAAAGAGGATTAGAGTATGAAAGGGATGCTAGGGTTTTAGGAATACTTTTTGGAGAGATGGAGGTTGGGGTTAGGGAAAACCTTATCCCTATCATTCTTTAAGTAAGGCTCACGATCGGAGGTTTAGGGTTTTAGGCCCATAATGACATCGTGTCGTGGACCAATTAAATGTTGTGTCACAATGATGAGGCATTATCACACCATGGTAAGTCAATCACCATGTCGTAGACTGGGCAAAACTCCAAAACCCTATTCTTTTAATTTAACATAAAAAGCATAAAATTATACCTTAGTTAGATGTTATACTTAAAACCATTAGAAGGTTTTTTGGTCATATTATGATAAATTATTGGTGATATTGATAATTGATGTATGAAGAGAAGTAAAGTATAAGATGCATGGAAGAGAGAGAATATATTGGCTTACATTGAGGTGACTACTATCGAATACATGTCCCATAAAGTAAAACTATCATGTTCTCAAAAATGATAACGTGCTAATATGTTTAAAAAATGTGTTCATAAACTTGAATGTGTTTAAATATGCTTATATTCTTAAATGCTATGTGTTTGTAAATGTATTCATTCATAACTTGATTTTATGAAAGAGTTTTGAAAATAGTTATTGAGTTAAAGAGTTTGAATGATTTTAAAGTGTTTTATCATGAATCCATGTAAATGTAGGTAAATAATAGTGCGTCCTTCCAAAGTCCATGGAAAAATATGTTAAATGTCACACCCCAAAACCACGAACGGCGGAAACGTTCAGGGGTGGAGGACGTCATGTACAGTATCACAACAGTGTAATATAATAAACAAGCAACAACATCATCCATTGCATTATAAGTAAAGTTTAATACATGTGTGTTCTTTCATTGTAATAAGACACCAAAAATATACAATCAAAATAAAAGACGAGACTTGTCTGCTCCGTCTTCTCAAAACCTGGCCTCCGTACCTTTCTACTGATGACCTGAGAATACAAGTTATTTTGAAAGAGGGTATCAGCTTTAAAGCTGGTGAATTCATAAGTATATAAGTGTCATTGCCTTGTTTGTGAAAATCTGTTATGAAGGCCATGTAAAACATTAAATGAAAATGTTGATGTACGTATGAAAAACCATAGAAAATCCCTTATTTTCTATCAGTTTGAGATGTAGTCTTCTACCAAGACCCGAATGTTTTGTTTGTCAAATGATAGTTTTTCCTTTGTATTGACTAGTACTAAAAGTGCTTAGCCTAACTCATCGTTTATGTGAATGTATCACAAAATAAAGTAAACAGGAAAATGTACTACTATAAGTGTTGTCACTGGGTAGTAGGACTAACACAACATCGCATTAAGCAAAATATGTAACCTAATGAACATCCGAAGATTGTCCAAAACAAGTATTAATGTAAGTGTCATCGCTGGGTACTAGCAGTAACACAATCATCGCAATAAGCGAAAGGTATAACCTAATGAACATCCGAAGATTGTCCGATTGTCCTCTGTAGTAGCAGCAAGTGGGTGGAAGGGTTAGTCCCAATCGATCTACCTAATATAAGTAGTAACCTTAGACCTTCGTAGATGGTCATCGACCACTGGTGCTAATCAGTGGGGTTCGGAATGGTAAGTCCCGCCGAGCTATCCCATTGAACCGAGATAGGAAAGATAATTTACACAGTAAGTACTAATAAATCATCCTCGTAGTCCTAAGTACAAGTATCCAGGTAAGTGAATACAGGATAATGCACCTATGTAAAAGTGTTCCTCTATGGTATTGATGTATGTGTGTCCATGTAGCAGGTAAGTATATGTAAACATATTCATTTATCAGGTAAACATCTGTAAGTACTCATGTATCAGGTAATGTACTAGTATAGACTCATGAATGAACTGACTCTTGTGTGATTCCTTGTAATAGAAGTAATGTTTGATATCTTCAAATTATCCCTATGATAATTTACTGTAATATAACTGGTTGATCATGTAGGTTTATACACTCTTACTACTCAAGGGTGTGGGAAACTAAATGAAAGATGTAAACTATAACATCAATACATATATAAGAATATAAGTGTATACGTATAGTTTAGTTCAAGAATGTAAAATGGTTTTGTAAGACATCTTATGGGTTTTGAACAATAATTAACAATGACTTGATGTCATTTTAATAAACATTTCAAAGGTAAAACATTTGGTAACAATGTGTTTTTAAGATGTAAAACCATTTCATGCATCACATTTTGTAGCATGTGAAATCTGTTAAATGACAAACACAATTATAAAATACATATCAATGATTCAATAACATGTTTGTTTCTACTTGTATTCCCCCCATTAAAGCATTTAAAATCATTTAAAATATTGATTAGGGGTACGAACTCACCTGTGGTGAGTGGTTTGGATTGTAGTGTCGGATACCGTGCTAGGTGGCAAACGGAGACTTGTTCACACGCACGAGCCTAATTATCATATAATGAGCATATATATAACTAATTAGCTAAATAATAACTTAATGAAATAAGTTGGGACACTCAGGAACATGTAAACACTTTGTATAAGTGTTATAGGTCCTAATGGTTGCACCTAAGTTGTTATGGGACAAGGCTAAAGGGGTTTAAAGCTTCCAAGAACCTTGAATAAGTGTTTACTACCCAACAAAACCCACCTTTGGAGTTTACGGTCGTAAACCCTTGAGTTTATGGCCGTGAACTCCAATCTTGGTGGTTTTGGGTGTTTTAAGGTGCTAAATGAATTCTAGAATAAGCCTAGCTTGGTGGTTTAATCCTTTGGGTAGTTTAGGGCATAGATAACACTCTTTTGAGGAGTTTACGGCCTAAAGACCATACCCCTTAGAGTTTACGGCTGTAAACTCTCATGGGGTGGATGTTTTAATTCTTTCAAGTCTCTTGCACAAGTAGGATAATTTCTAGGCTTTTGTTTAAGGCTAAGGGGGACTTTAGGCACACTTTGGTGCCTTTACTTGGAGTTTACGGCCCAAGAGCATTTCTTGGCCGTAAACTCCTTGATTGGATGCATCGCAATAGACAATGAAGTCTTCTATCCCTTCGGGAAGGGACAGTATCGGGGCGGTGCACAAGGCTCGTTTGAGCGTTTGGAACGCTCTTTCCTGTTTCTCTTCCCAGTCAAAGGCCACGCCTTTCTGGGTCAGGGTTGTAAGAGGTTTCGCTATGCTGGAGAAGTTCTGAATGAACCTGCGATAGTAGCCAGCTAGACCTAGAAATTGACGAATTTCGATAGGTGTCTTTGGTGCTGACCAGTTCTCGATGGCTTTAATTTTGGAAGGGTCCACGTGTATACCTTCTTCGCTAACTACATGGCCCAAGAATTCGACTCGCCGAATCCAAAATTCACACTTTGAGAACTTCGCGTAGAGCTTCTCCGATCGCAATGTTTCTAAGATTTTACAGAGATGTTGACTATGCTCCTCCTTACTTCGAAAGTAGATGAGTATGTCATCAATGAAGACGATGACGAACTGATCCAAGTAAGGACGACACACCCTATTCATCAGATCCATGAATACTGCGGGCGCGTTAGTTAATCCGAATGACATTACTACAAACTCGTAGTGCCCATAACGAGTTCGGAAGGCTGTCTTGGGAACATCCTCCTCTAATACTCGTAGTTGGTGATATCCGGATCACAGATCTATCTTCGAGAAGTAGTTGGCTCCTTGAAGTTGATCAAATAAATCGTCAATGCGGGGCAAGGGATAACGATTTTTAATGGTAAGTTTGTTGAGTTCTCTATAGTCGATGCACATGCGAAACGATCCATCTTTCCTCTTGACGAACAAGATCGGTGCTCCCCATGGTGAGAAGCTTGGTCGAATGAATCCCTTCTTGAGAAGTTCGTTAAGTTGACTGGAAAGTTCCTGCATTTCATCCGGCGCCAGACGATAAGGAGATTTGGCTACGGGGGTAGCCCTTGGCACTAAGTCGATTCTGAACTCGACTTGGCATTGTGGTGGTAAACCGGGAAGTTCTTCTAGGAATATGTCGGGAAAGTCGCGTACTTCTGGGATTTTCTGGATGTCTTTCAGTTCTTGACTGGTATCGACGACGTGTGCGAGAAATGCATGGTACTCCTTTCGCAAGCACTTCTGAGCTTGAATGCACGAAATGATGCAAAGGCTCGTACTAGGTTTGTCGCCGTAGATAACTAAAGTTTCGTTGTTAGGAATGTTAAGACGAACTGCTTTTTCGAAGCACATAATGTCGGCACGAAGAAGAACATCAACCAATCCATACCGATGATAACGTCGAAACATTTAATTGGGACTGGCATGAGATCTATCTTGAAAGTATGGCTATCTAAAGTTAAGGTACAACCTACGTATATGCAATTTGTACTCTCTGTTTTCCCGTTATCCATTTCTACCGTGAATGAACTATCTAATGCACATGGTTTTTGTTTAAGCAGGTGTGCAAATTTGTGACTTACAAAACTTTTCTCGGCTCCACTATCGAAAAGTATGCAAGCATATGAGTTATCCAGGAGGAACGTACCAGTAACTATCGTAGGATCAACTATTGCTTCCTTGTGGCCTAGGGCCATAACTCTTCCTACCCCTCCAACCATTCCTGCTTTAGGGCAGTTCTTCTTGTAGTGGCCCACTTCGCCACAACCGTAGCAAGTTTGGCCCATACCAGCGTTAGGAGCCTGGGCGGCTTGAGCTGTTGGAGTCTGGCAGAAATGGGCTGTGTGCCCCTTCCGGTTGCAGTTGGTGCATTGCATCTCCCTGCAAGGCCCGCGGTGGTGGAAGTTGCACTTGGTGCACTTCGGGAGAGACCCAGCATAAGTTTTTGCTGGTAAGGGGTTCGCAGGGACAACAGGAGTCACTGTGGCAACATTGATCACCACTAGTTGTTGTTTATTGGAGGATCCTTACGGAGCCCCTCTTTTCCTCTTATTCCACCCCTTCTTGTGGTAGTCGGGGTTGGACTTTTGTGGTACAGGTGTAGGGACTGTTGTGTTCTGAGGTTTCCGGTGATCGATGAGAGATTGTGCCAGTTCCTTGGCGCTATCAAAGGTAATAGGCCTGGAAGCGATCACACTTGACTGGATCTGGGGCGACATTACCTATATGGTACAAAAAGCACGATCTTTATAGACCATAAGAGTCTACAACACATTTTCGACCGGAAAGAGCTCAACATGAGACAACGACGGTGGGTCGAGCTACTTAGTGATTACGAGTGCGAAATTCGTTATCATCCGGGTAAAGCCAATGTAGTAGCCGACGCCCTAAGCCGGAAAGAATATACTGGTCGTAGAGTCAAATCTTTGACTCTAACTATCCATTCACACTTGTCCACGCAAATAAAGGAGGCTCAGCTCGACGCTTTGAAACCTGAAAACATGGCGGGTGAATCCCTTAGAGGGATGGATAAGAACTTGGAAGTCAAGGGTGGCGGAGCCTTATACCTCATGGATCGGATCTGGACACCGAAACACGATGGCTTTAGAGACTTGGTCATGACCGAAGCTCACAACACTCGTTATTCCGTCCACCCGGGTTCAGATAAGATGTATCTGGATCTTAAAAAGTTATACTGGTGGCCTAACATGAAAGCAGATATTGCTACCTTCGTGAGTAAATGCCTTACTTGTGCAAAGGTCAAGGTCGAATACCAGAAACCCTCCGGTCTTCTACAACAACCGGAGATACCAGAATGGAAGTGGGAGTGGATCACTATGGACTTCATAACCAAGTTGCCCAAGACGACGGGTGGACTTGATTCCATATGGGTCATCGTCGATAGACTGACCAAGTCTGCACACTTCCTACCGGTCAAAGAAACAGACAAGATGGAGAAACTTACCAGAACTTACATTAGGGAGATTGTACAGCTGCACGGTGTTCCTTTATCTATCATCTCAGATCGAGATAGTAGATTCACTTCGAGGTTCTGGCAGTCATTACAAAGTTCCCTAGGAACTAGGATGGATATGAGTACAGCCTACCATCCACAAACCGACGGGCAAAGTGAGAGAACTATCCAAACCTTAGAAGATATGTTACGTGCCTGTGTGATTGAATTTGGAAAAGCTTGGGATATCCATTTACCCCTTGTTGAATTTTCCTACAACAACAGTTATCATACGAGCATAAAGGCAGCTCCATTCGAGGCCCTCTATGGCCGAAAGTGCAGATCCCCTCTGTGCTGGGCTGAAGTGGGTGATACCCAGTTAGCTAAGGGACGAGTTCCTGAAAGCACTCTCATGGTTCCAGAGATCATTCAGGAAACGACAGAGAAGATCGTTCAAATTCGTGAACAATTAAAAGCCTCTAGAGACCGACAGAAAAGCTACGCTGACAAGCGTAGGAAACCATTGGAGTTCCAGGTGGGCGACCGAGTCCTACTGAAGGTCTCACCCTGGAAGGGATTGATACGCTTTGGAAAGCGTGGGAAGCTCAATCCAAGATACATAGGGCTTTTCGAGATTCTCGCGAGAATCGGCCCTGTGGCTTACAAGCTCAATCTACCAAAAGAACTCAGTAACGTACATCCTACCTTCCACATGTCAAACTTGAAAAAGTGTCTATCCGACGAGATTCTTGTTATTCCACTCGACGAGATCGAGATCAACGAGAGCCTCAACTTCGTGGAGGAACCAGTAGAAATCATGGACCGAGAGGTCAAGCAAACAAAGCAGAGTCGTATCCCGATAGTGAAGGTGCGCTGGAACGCAAAGCATGGACCGGAATTCACTTGGGAACGTGAGGATCAGATGAAACTGAAATACCCTCACCTTTTTGCTTAGTTATTTGTAATTTCTTACTTGCTTAAATTCTAATTTCGGGATGAAATTCCTTCTAACGGGGGGATGATGTAACAACCCGAAATTTCCATTTTGTACGAACATTATCTATTCAATAGAAGCTAGTCCAGTTTCAATGAATTTCAGACTTGTCCGAATAAGTTGTGTACATTAGGGTTTACGTTTAAGGAGATATCAGGAGAGTGGATGCTCATAGGTTTGTGAAACTTGAGCATTTCAACACTTCATAATGTTAAAGTCCAATTCCAGAATAAAAATATTTTCTGCCAAAATATTTCAGGACTATAAATAGATTTCTGAACTAAATTCATTGAAACTGGACTAGCTTCTATTGAATAGATAATGTTTGTACAAAATGGAAATTTCGGGTTATCACATTAAAGATAACCACAAACATGGTGTGGTAATCTAGACATGCCCATGTATTCAATAGGTTACCTACCTCCTGTACGGTCTGATGATTTGATAGCTTGCTCAGACCCATTATGAAATTAAGAAGATAAAAGAGAAGTTCTCAAATATATGTGCTAACTATGTCATAGTCTTCATTGATATCAAAAATAGAACTGTCAGAAAGAGGAAGAGAGGAACAGGGATGGATATAAATTGCATCATGCATTGCGTTCTTTCCTTTTATGATGATTATATTTGTTTATATAGTTTATGAGTTTCAAAGAGAATTTAGAATTTAGTACATGAGTTTAACTAAGAGTTTTATACTTTACAAGTATTTTAAGAGAATAGAATAAAAAGACTTACCAAAGAGCTTTATATACACACACACACACACACACACACACACACACACACACACACATATATATATATATATATATATATATATATATATATATATATATATATATATAGAAGTAGGTCCATGCGAAAATATAAATATCTTGCGAAAACAGATTTTATCTTATAAAAATCAAACACATGTACTATAAAAAAATAAATTTATTAGCAATAAATTAAAGATAGTAAGTTTACATTGGATGGTGTTATGGTAATATAGATTTAAAGACGGTTTTAATAATTAATTTTTTTTTCACGTCCTTAATCATTTTTAAATTCATGTTTTCAAAATAAAAATGTTAAAAATCATACTTTGCTAATATGAAACAATTCTCATCTATCATCGATTATCATCATGTATTTCAAAGTTTGGATGGATTATTTTACAAAATATAATGTTGAGGTGACACAATATCATAGGTTTTTCTTGTTTTCGCGTTTTCGCAAATTATTTGCATTTTCGCATGAACCCTATATATATATATATATATATATATATATATATATATATATATATATATAGTTATATATAGTAAGAGTTTAAGTGTGTAATACGCATTTTTTGTAACATGTATTATTGTGCAAGAATGAACATGATTCAATAGAAGAAAGTGATAGATTACTCTGATATGATTTAGTGGATATAAAGATCATTGAAAACAAAGTTCGTATTAAGAAGTTATGACTGTTTGATGTTAGGATGAAAGTGCATTGTTAATTTTAGAAAGTCAATGGAAGTCAAAGTCAAACGTAAACTCTTGGTCACCACGACATGGTGGTATGTTTTCCACGACGTGGAAATGAGTGAGTTACCAATACACATGTCAACCGGATAGTGACACATGGTGAGACGGGGTCTATTTGGTCACCACGACATGGTAATAGATTCACCACGACATGATATAAGGTGAGTCACCAAGACATGTGATGGGAGAGTGTGACACGTGGCGAAACTGAAGTTTAAGTGATCACCACGATGTGGCACATATATAGCCACGACATTGCGAGCTTAGATTATAAATATTAGCATTTCATGTCATTTGAGGAGTTTTGGCACACATGTTCAGGGGAGAAGCTCGAGAAGCATTCTCGAGAGCTTGTATGGGAAAGATGTACCGGTGTACATGATATATATGGTTTATTTACATGATCAATGGAGGTATATTTTATCGTGTTTTATGTAAATATGTTATTGTAATATTTTGTTGAGGGTTGATATACCCGAGTATATATTACAGAATTTCGTGATACGGTGCTATTACGAACCCCGATGAGTAGTTGAATATTTAATGTGAACGATAAGGGTTATATACCCTTGGTTACCAAGAAATTGTAGACTGGGCTAACGACCTATAGGGTTAAGTCGTTAGGTGATTATAATTGGAAATTTGATTAGTTTTGTAACAAATGGTTACTGGGTTTTTGTTAATTGTCAGGAAATTGATGACTTTGGTTGATATAGTGGTAAGTTCAGACAAGTTCTAATGAACTTGATATATTGTCCAACTAGGTCTGAAAAAGTGATGGATTAGAAAGTGGTAAAGAGCTTGTTTGGAATCATAATTAGTCTTCACTAACTAACATGGCGAGTAAATCTACTATAACATCAAATATTTATTAATGTGTATTGTTACACGAATATAAGAATTAAAGATATTATGATATTGTTATATCATGTATTGTTGAAGTGATAGAGTGTTGTAGTCTGATGAAATTAATTCAGGTGAGAGTTTTTTTATGGAACAAAAATTAATGTGACACTTATTATTGTTGGATGTGACTCGAGCATTTGGATCATGTTCATGGAGCATTTAGATCATGTTTAGGGAGCAGTTGGAGCACTTGGAACTCAATGGAGCACTTGAGGTTCATGGAGCATGTGACAAAAGAACAGATCATATGAGAAAGGAATCGATCTTCAGGCAAAGGAACGGATCAAGTGCCAAAGGAATGGATCGTTCAGAAGGGGGGTTTCGAACACTTGGAATAGGTTTGGAGTACTTCGGAGTGATATGGAGCAACAAGGGGACCTTGTTGCGCCATTTGCTGAAGACTTGGGCCAAGAAGGATGTTGTTGTTCCAAGGGTACTCCTTTTTGCGCCAAGCTACTCCCTGTTGCGCCATGGGGTATCCCTCTTGCACCATAGGGCACTCCTATTGCACCATGAAGTATGTTGTTATGCAAAGCATGGACTTGTTGCGCCATGCATGTTCATGTTACACCATGGTTGTGTTGTTGCTCCAATATTGATGTTCTTGCACCACACTTGAATCCTATTGCACCATCTATATTTTTGTTGCGCCATGTTGGCATAAGTTGGACCATCTTGGTACGTGATTATCCAAGTAGGCTATGATGCGCAAGATCGTTCAAGGATGCTTAGAAGTTGGTATGAGTTCTCATTTGAATGCATAAAAGGCAAGGACCTTGATCAATGAAAGGTACTTTGATAGGAAAAGGTGAGCTGCTTAACTACTTGGAAGACATGGTGGGCAGCTGTGCTACCATAAGGCAAGAAATCAAGATTAAGAAAGTTCGGTCCATATGAGTTTGAATTTGTCGAGAACTTTGGTTTTGAAAAATTCACATGGATAGGAAGGCATACACCATTAAAATCTAAGTGTCATAAGATTCCCTCCTTCATGAAAATGATTGTGAGGAAATGCTTTTACTAAGAAAGATTTTAAAAAGGATAGTGACTGTGAAATTGTATTCTCGAATTCGATTATGGTTACGGTATCCCTTTCCATGATTCGAATTGTGAGGTTTGACAATTAGTCTGAATTGTTTAGACGCACATATGAGCTATCTAAGAAAAGGGTGTATAAGTTCAAGAAGCCTTGATAAAAGATTATCAAAGCATTAAGTATTAGAAACATGGACTTAAGAAATTCAAGAGGTATTAATTTTCTGGAAGTCAAGCTGGTTTCTGAATAAATGTCAAAGCTGGTGGGAGCATAAGTGTTATGTTCATAATAATCATCATGATAGTGGGAGCATAAATGTTATGATTGCATGATTATTAAGGCAAGTATTGCAAGTTAGCAATATTAATTATAGAAAACAAGAGTTATACTTTGCAAAGTCACAATGTTTGTAAAGTTGTTTTGCTATAATTAAGGGAGAGAATAGTATGCTTCAATTCAAATTTAAAGGTTTAGGTTGTGGAATGTTAATAATTTAGTCAAGGAAACATAGTGTGTTCTCAAAAATCGATTATGATTACGACATTCCTCTTCATAGTTCGAATTTCGAGAACGTAGCACATAAAATATTGTGGCAGAAGATTGATAAAGTATCAGATCTTTATGTAAGACATTATGCATCGTGTCCCATACGCTTCGGGTATAGGATCGATTGCAAATGCTATAATATTTGACCATTCTAAAATTTTCCAAATGTCTAGCGCATTTAGAGGGAAAAAGGACAAGAATCAGTTTTGACTAAGATAATTAAACAGCTATCAAAGGACAATCCAAAGTTCGTCGAGGATTGTTCGCTTGTGAATAGTTGGAAGTATAGTATTTGATGGACCATATCGATATTATTATGAATAGATAAGATTCTATTAAGAATGAGTTGTCATATGGAAAATATGGAAACGTGTCCATATTGGGAATTGAATATTGAAAATATATGTCTAGATTAGAAACTTTTATGCAAAAGGATGTTCAAAGGAATGTACTTTGAGTGAGAGACATCATATCCAAGGAATTGTCTTGTAACAATCTCCGATAGAGGACTTTGTAATTTCATTGGCAATAGTCATTGTGACTTTAGTGCAGTGATATTACGAAAGGGATCATTGCATAAAATGGTAGAATCTAACATACTCCATAAGTGGCAAGAATTTGATATTCTTTCACTTGTGAAAAGGATTGGGAGTTGTGAAATGAGTATGATTGGAAATGTGTTCATTTGATATATTTCACAAAGTAAGAACCATAGGTAAACATTGTGTGCATGCTAGGAGCATGGGACAAGTGTAATAATTCAAGTAAGAAGTTGATTACCTGAAACAACAAATAATGAGTAATCGATATGGTGATAAATAAAAGGTGTTTTATTTATGCTCAAAGGTTTGAGGCCATATGGGATTAGTATTATTCTTGTGTTTCACTTTGCAAGTTTTGACTTCCTGAATAATTTAATTGGTTTAGAACAGTCAAATTATTCAAACGGGCCACAGTCGTTCATATGTTGGAAGTAGGTATGAATAAAGACTGTCGTGAATTGGTGTGTGGATTGTCTAAAGAGCATTAGACATAAGAAAATGTTTGCTGCAACGTTCATGAGTGCTTATGAATATGATTTGAGCATTGGATTAAACCCACGCTCACTTGGATCACTTCATGGATTGTTATCACGAGTGATTGGTTAGACGATAACATCTTATATTCTTGAAACCGAGATGTGTGAGTTGTATCTTGAAAATCGGTTGCACATTGATAATATGTAAACGCACCAGTAACTTGGTGTTACAAAACATATTGTTGTGTGTAATTCGGTGAGTGAGTGCAAGCAAGCATTGTATCAAAGTTTATCCGTTCCTTTTATCCAAAGTAGGATAGAAGCGATATCTTTGGGCCCCTCGATGATTTAATGATGACAAACGTAAATGCTCGGTCGGGCTAGGGCTAATTTGATTTGTTCAATTAGTCAGTCGTCATAAATCGGAAGTCGAGAAATAGTACAAAGAGAATGATTAGAAATCATGTCTTATACGATATCTAGAATGGAGGAATATATGATCCCTTATCTAAAGGACATGTGTATCTGATAGGATCAGAGCTGATAGCGGCTTTGGAAAGCTACGATTGCAGATCAGGATCTGAAGTCATACACATAATAGTTATTAGACTTATCCAAGTGGGAGACTGTTGGATTAGTGTCTAAGTCCATAACTATTTTGGTATGTACTTGACCCGATGGTGCATGGTCCTTTTGGGTTGCCTTCACCAAAGCAACTTGATAGGATGAATTATGGAGAAAAAGGATTAAATATGATTTATTAATATATTATGAGAATAATATATTAAAGGAGAAATCATATTGTTTAATTAATATTAGTCAATAATTAATTGGTAATTAATTTTGTGACTAAAAGAGATTAATTAAACATAAGGGACTGGAATTGTAGTTATAAGATAATTGCAATTTGGGCTATGGATTGCCTTGTATTAAGGAATGGACGAATTCTATGGGGAAACCCATTAGAAATCGTCCAAGGCCTTAATTAAAGGAGTCCATGGGTTGCTTAGGGCTTAAGCATCCAAATTAGGGTTTCCTTGTTAGATAACCCTAATAGCCTCACTATATATAGAACCCTTAAGGCTCAAAAACGTGGGGAACTTCTCTTCTAGGGTTAGAACACGTTTTGGGCAGCATCCATCCTCTCTCCTCCTCATCCTCTTGCTCTTGGTGTTTGTGAACCATTAGAGGAGTGACATTTGTGACTCTAAGCTTTCTAAAGTAATTACAAGGAGAATTGTGATTGTTATTGCTACATAACAATCAAGGTAATATCTTAAACTCATTCTTATGTTAATATGATTACTTGTATGCTAGAATTAGGGTTTATAGTCTTGGATAACTTGCATGTACAATAGAGAAACCTAGATCTAAGCATTAGGGTTTGTATGAGCACATAGGATGTTCTTATAGCAAAAACCCATCAGTGGTATTAGAGCCTAGATTGGTTTCTATTGTATTGATGCCTTGTATGTTGAAAAAAATTCGATTTTTGTGGTTCTGCATGATGGACTCGGCGAGTCCCACTATGGACTCGGCGAGTTGCCCCTACTCGGCGAGTCCATGGGGGTACTCGGCGAGTTCGAGCGTCAGATGGAGCTATTTTCGGGATTTCTTGTTGTTTATCTTTGAGATACTTGCCTTTATCATATTAGATCAATATAAATCTGATTTTATGATATATATGACTATATTCTTGATCTAATTGAAGATATTTATCAATTAACAAAATATTTGTTTCTTTATGTGATAATTGATTAATTATTTTGATTAAATTGGTAAATTGTTTCGCAAGAAATCATTAAATAAATAAAATATGGATAATTATGTGATTAAATGTTAATTAAGATTATTTTTTATTTGATCCTTGTGTTATGAAAAGTTTCATATTTTCCCCTTTAGGTTTTATAGTTCAAATTTGAACTCAAAAGTTTAGTTTTGAAATTTAAATAGTTGAAACCCTAATGTTTTGAAAAAGGTTTCAAAAACTTGCCCTCAAGTTTTGGAATTTAAATTTTGATTAATAGTTTAATTTTGATGCATATTTAAATTCTAAACCCTAATGTTTTGAAATGTTCAAAACTTGCCCTCAAGTTTTGGAATTTAAATTTTAATTAAAAGTTTAATTTTGATGTGTATTTAAATTCTAAACCCTAACATTTTGAAATGTTTCAAAACTTGTCCTCAAGTTTTGGAATTTAAAAGTTGATTAAAGGTTTAATTTAGGAATGTTAAATTCTAAAACCCTAATATTGTTTTGAAAAGTTCAAATCACACACTTATGGTTTTATTAATTAATTAAAGTGTATAATTATTAAATTAGACCAGCTAGTATTTTAAAAGTGTAAAATACACCCTATACTATATATATCATTAAAAGTCTAATATAATATATGTATGAGTAAAGTGTCAAGTCTTACCGTTAGTAGACCTCATTCACGAAGCTGGTCTATAAGGGGTGTTTAAGAAAATTGCCTATAAAATGGCGATTGAATTTGTATCCACTCTTACCCACCGCACTCTTGACTAGTGGAGGGTCGTTAGCCGAACGGGTAGGATAGGACAAAACCTTCCATTATAAGTATAATGAAGTACATAAGTAACTAAATGTTTTACAGATTCCCAATCTTAGTTACTTTAGGCAAAAGTGAATTAATGCAATTCCATGAAATTACACTTTGTGCCCTTGCAAAGACGTTAGTGGAGTGCGTGTGGTTAACCGACACACTAAATGGTTCTAATCAAAGGTAACAAAGGGTGACTCAATGTTTGTCATAGTTCAGTGGAGCGTGTGTGGTTTACCGGCACATCGAATAGGTGACTGTAACATGTGGGGGCACCATGTAGTTTGCATGGTTATTCACACCCGCTTCGTGATCCTCGGCATCCCAGTCACAAAATAGAGGGGCATATCGAGATTTAAACATGCCATTGAAATGTTCAATGAATCTCAAAGGATCTAGGAGTTTTCATAGATTTAAAACTTAAATTTCTTTTTCGTTTTTCATGGTGGAAATTAGTGAATCGTCATTCACTTACCTTCAAATATTCTGCAACTAGATTACGGCATCCCTTTTCTAGCTTGTAGCGTATTGTGTTGGGTCCTAGCCTTAGTATCTCATTTGGGTGGTTTACTAAGGACTCAATCGATCAACTGACTTGAATTCGTTTTCTCCCGTATTGTAGATGTCAAAGTTCGACAACTATGGTCTTCCCAAATCCCGTGGAACAAGCATTCCGCATGAAGATGATATTCCACGATTCGATCGAGGAACAAGAGATCATGCTTCACTTCCTCTACCTCCTCCAATTATTCTCCGTAACCTACAAGTTTGAAGAGTTGAAAAGTTCAAGCTCACTCAAGCCCTTTTGGCAAGTAAACATAAAGAAGGAAAGTATGTGTGTGCACACGTCCTAGGGATGAAGTCACACATTGATAGGTTAAGAATGTTGGGATCCGTTGTCTGTGAGGAAATGGTTGTTGATTGGGTTCTTCAGTCACTTCCTAACTCATATAGTGAGTTCGTAAGAGAGTATTATATGATGAACTGCGACGTGACCCTTATAGATCTCACCTATATGCTTATTGCTGCTGAATCAGCGATGGTTTGGCGCAATAGAAAAGCAAAGTTGATTGGTGAATCTGCCTTCAAGACCTCTATGGATATAGACAATGGCAACGAAAGACATGTTATGATCGAAAAGTTTGATCATAAGAGAAAGGCAATGTCTGAAGTAGTTCCATGTCATGTTCCAAAAGAATCAATTTGCTTTTATTGCCAAGAGAAGGGGCATTGGAGACGAAGCTACCCCATTTACCTAAGAGATCTAAGAGATGGGAGAGTCGAAACGTACGGCTCTAATATAGGTAATATCTGTTAACTAACTCTTTTAAGCTTCTATTCTAGATTCTTAATACATAATGTGATAATATTACAATTGATGTTTTGTAGGATCGAAGAAAAGAAAGGAAGCTTAAGGGAAGAAGTGAGCAGAATCTAACCATGAAGGAATGGATTTCGATCGCATTTCTCGAAGATTAGATTCTTGAGCTACTACTTAGAGTTAGAATTAGATTGCTAAGAAAGATGTATTAGCATAGTTTTTCAATGAATTGCATTGTAAGGACAAATTTTTTCCACAATAAAATAAATTTTAATTTTATATTATTTATTTATCCTTGCAATGGCGTATATGAAAAATTGATGTTTGAATGTTTCTATTATTAGCAATAATGGATTTGGTTCTTATTATGTTACTTGTGGAAATGTCGAAGAATTTACCGAATAAGGAAAGTTTCTCATCGCCCAAGTTTCAATTGGACAGAAACTTGGAATCACGCAACTTGGTTGCATGATGAATGAGAAATCTCATATTTGGAAATTAGACTAATTCGTTGACAAAGTATCAAGTGAAGGACTAGGAGATCGAGTACACAAGTTGTGTGTTGATCAAGTCCACCACAAGAGTAACAAAGACATTCTTCATGACTTACTAAAGGTTTAGTAAATATGATTATACTTATAAGATTAAGTGTAATTCTGAATTGATTGAAAAAATTTAAATCAATAGCAGAATGAATAAGAAGAATCAAGTAGGCAAAAGATAAAAGTTTCTCCATTCTAAGAAGAAGGGAGAGTAGCTTTTATGCTTTATGATAGGTCTTAATGATTAAGAACCATATCTCAATTGATCCTCTAAGTCAGTATTAGTATAGTTGTATGTCTAAAAAGAGGAATCAAGAATTGAAGAAATGGTTAAATCAAGAAGTCAATCATACTTCGTTCCAAAACAAGTCTTAGAGTTAAGATTGTGACAATAAGTGACAAGTATTAAAAGGTTTATAACATTCATCAAATGTGGAAAGTTGTGATGTCTTGGATAAGAAAAAGACCAACTCGAACCAATTTATGAAGTGTTCTGATAAAAGCTACACTAACTCTTGAATATTTTTTTGTCAAGAAATGGTTATTGACAAGAGAATCTTATATGTCAAGGAGTCAGTGGGAGTCTTAATGGTCTTGAAAGGTTTCAAGAACAAATCAAAATAGACCTTATCGATCATCACTAGCACACGAGTTGAGGTTTACAACCTATCGTGTTGACATTATTTTGTTTATGTGATGTTCCAGTTGAGTTAATTATGCATGTGAGTCCTATGAGTTCTAATTTGAATGCATAAAAGGCAAGGACCTTGATCAATGAAAGGTACTTTGATAGGAAAAGGTGAGCTGCTTAACTACTTGGAAGACATGGTGGGCAGCTGTGCTACCATAAGGCAAGAAATCAAGATTAAGAAAGTTCGGTCCATATGAGTTTGAATTTGTCGAGAACTTTGGTTTTGACAAATTCACATGGATAGGAACGCATACACCATTAAAATCTAAGTGTCATAAGATTCCCTCCTTCATGAAAATGATTGTGAGGAAATGCTTTCACTAAGAAAAATTTTAAAAAGGATCGTGACTGTGAAATTGTATTCTCGAATTCGATTATGGTTACGGTATCCCTTTCCATGATTCGAATTGTGAGGTTTGACAATTAGTCTGAATTGTTTAGACGCACATATGAGCTATCTAAGAAAAGGGTGTATAAGTTCAAGAAGCCTTGATAAAAGATTATCAAAGCATTAAGTATTAGAAACATGGACTTAAGAAATTCAAGAGGTATTAATTTTCTGGAAGTCAAGCTGGTTTCTGAATAAATGTCAAAGCTGGAGGGAGCATAAGTGTTATGTTCATAATAATCATCATGATAGTGGGAGCATAAATGTTATGATTGCATGATTATTAAGGCAAGTATTGCAAGTTAGCAATATTAATTATAGAAAACAAGAGTTATACTTTGCAAAGTCACAATGTTTGTAAAGTTGTTTTGCTATAATTAAGGGAGAGAATAGTATGCTTCAATTCAAATTTAAAGGTTTAGGTTGTGGAATGTTAATAATTTAGTCAAGGAAACATAGTGTGTTCTCAAAAATCGATTATGATTATGACATTCCTCTTCATAGTTCGAATTTCGAGAACGTAGCACATAAAATATTGTGGCAGAAGATTGATAAAGTATCAGATCTTTATGTAAGACATTATGCATCGTGTCCCATACGCTTCGGGTATAGGATCGATTGCAAATGCTATAATATTTGACCATTCTAAAATTTTCCAAATGTCTAGCGCATTTAGAGGGAAAAAGGACAAGAATCGGTTTTGACTAAGATAATTAAACAGCTATCAAAGGACAATCCAAAGTTCGTCGAGGATTGGTCGCTTGTGAGTAGTTGGAAGTATAGTATTGGATGGACCATATCGACATTATTATGAATAGATAAGATTCTATTAAGAATGAGTTGTCATATGGAAAATATGGAAACGTGTCCATATTGGGAATTGAATATTGAAAATATATGTCTAGATTAGAAACTTTTATGCAAAAGGATGTTCAAAGGAATGTACTTTGAGTGAGAGACATCATATCTAAGGAATTGTCTTGTAACAATCTCCGATAGAGGACTTTGTAATTTCATTAGCAATAGTCATTGTGACTTTAGTGCAGTGATATTACGAAAGGGATCATTGCATAAAATGCTAGAATCTAACATATTCCATAAGTGGCAAGAATTTGATATTCTTTCACTTGTGAAAAGGATTGGGAGTTGTGAAATGAGTATGATTGGAAATGTGTTCATTTGATATATTTCACAAAGTAAGAACCATAGGTAAACATTGTGTGCATGCTAGGAGCATGGGACAAGTGTAATAATTCAAGTAAGAAGTTGATTACCTGAAACAACAAATAATGAGTAATCGATATGGTGATAAATAAAAGGTGTTTTATTTATGCTCAAAGGTTTGAGGCCATATGGGATTAGTATTATTCTTGTGTTTCACTTTGCAAGTTTTGACTTCCTGAATAATTTAATTGGTTTAGAACAGTCAAATTATTCAAACGGGCCACAGTCGTTCATATGTTGGAAGTAGGTATGAATAAAGACTGTCGTGAATTGGTGTGTGGATTGTCTAAAGAGCATTAGACATAAGAAAATGTTTGCTGCAACGTTCATGAGTGCTTATGAATATGATTTGAGCATTGGATTAAACCCACGCTCACTTGGATCACTTCATGGATTGTTATCACGAGTGATTGGTTAGACGATAACATCTTATATTCTTGAAACCGAGATGTGTGAGTTGTATCTTGAAAATCGGTTGCACATTGATAATATGTAAACGCACCAGTAACTTGGTGTTACAAAACATATTGTTGTGTGTAATTCGGTGAGTGAGTGCAAGCAAGCATTGTATCAAAGTTTATCCGTTCCTTTTATCCAAAGTAGGATAGAAGCGATATCTTTGGGCCCCTCGATGATTTAATGATGACAAACGTAAATGCTCGGTCGGGCTAGGGCTAATTTGATTTGTTCAATTAGTCAGTCGTCATAAATCGGAAGTCGAGAAATAGTACAAAGAGAATGATTAGAAATCATGTCTTATACGATATCTAGAATGGAGGAATATATGATCCCTTATCTAAAGGACATGTGTATCTGATAGGATCAGAGTTGACAACGGCTTTGGAAAGCTACGATTGCAGATCAGGATCTGAAGTCATACACATAATAGTTATTAGACTTATCCAAGTGGGAGACTGTTGGATTAGTGTCTAAGTCCATAACTATTTTGGTATGTACTTGACCCGATGATGCATGGTCCTTTTGGGTTGCCTTCACCAAAGCAACTTGATAGGATGAATTATGGAGAAAAAGGATTAAATATGATTTATTAATATATTATGAGAATAATATATTAAAGGAGAAATCATATTGTTTAATTAATATTAGTCAATAATTAATTGGTAATTAATTTTGTGACTAAAAGAGATTAATTAAACATAAGGGACTGGAATTGTAATTATAAGATAATTGCAATTTGGGCTATGGATTGCCTTGTATTAAGGAATGGACGAATTCTATGGGGAAACCCATTAGAAATCGTCCAAGGCCTTAATTAAAGGAGTCCATGGGTTGCTTAGGGCTTAAGCATCCAAATTAGGGTTTCCTTGTTAGATAACCTTAATAGCCTCACTATATATAGAACCCTTAAGGCTCAAAAACGTGGGCAACTTCTCTTCTAGGGTTAGAACACGTTTTGGGCAGCATCCATCCTCTCTCCTCCTCATCCTCTTGCTCTTGGTGTTTGTGAACCATTAGAGGAGTAACATTTGTGACTCTAAGCTTTCTAAAGTCATTACAAGGAGAATTGTGATTGTTATTGCTACATAACAATCAAGGTAATATCTTAAACCCATTCTTATGTTAATATGATTACTTGTATGCTAGAATTAGGGTTTATAGTCTTGGATAACTTGCATGTACAATAGAGAAACCTAGATCCAAGCATTAGGGTTTGTATGAGCACATAGGATGTTCTTATAGCAAAAACCCATCAATAATATATTAATAAATCAAGAAAAACCTCTTACTCAAGTATCCATCATATCAAATTGTCTTGGTGATATGCAACCCAAATTGACCATGCTACTCTCGGGTCAAGTACATACCAATTATAGTTATGGACTTAGACACCTAATCCAACAGTCTCCCATTTGGATAAGTCTAATAAATATTATTGCAAGTACAACTCCAAAATCCCGACTAGTAATCGTAGCTCTTAAAAGCCGATGTCGAATTCTGACAAAGTCAATGACACGTCCATTAGATAAGGGATCATATATTCCTCCGTTCTAGATATCATATGGACATGAGACATGGGTTATAATCATTCTCTCTCTCTCCCTCTCTCTCTCTCTCTCCCCATCTTTTGTTTCCCGATTTTCGATTTATGACGACCGACTAGTTGAACAAATCAAATCAGTCCAGGCTTAGCCTAGCACTTAGGGTTTTCATCACTAAATCATCGAGGTTTACAGATATCGCTTTTATCCACATGGGGTAAAAGGAATGGATAAGCTTCGACCCAAATTTTTGCTTGCACATACTCATCAAATTACACACAACGACACGTTTTATAACACCAAGTTACTAGTGCGTTTATGCATGTCAATTTGCAACCAACTTGTAACTACAACTCACATGTCTCCGTTTCAAGAATATAAGGTATTATCGTCTCACAATCACTCGTGATAAATTCCAAGAAGTGATTCAGATGAGCGTGGGTCGAATCTTATTCCAAGAGTACTCATGAACACTGCAGCAAACTTGTGCTATGTCTAAAACACCTAGACAAACTACAGACCCTTTCATGACACTCTTGCCTCAATACCTACTTCCAAAGTATGATCGATTGTGGATGGTTTGAATAACCTAATTATTCGGAAGTCAAAACATGCAAAGTGAAACACAAGAATAATATTAATCCTATATGGCCCCAAAACTTTTGAGTGCCATATTGATTACTCATTATTCATTGTATAATGTTTCATATAATCAACTTAATACTTGAACTAAAACAATAGCTGTCCCATGCTCCAATCATGCGCACTATGTTTATCTATGAACCTTACTTTGTGAAATAGATCAATTGACAACATTTCAATGATGCTCATTTCACAATTCCAAATCCTTACCGTAAATGTAAGAATATCAAATTCTTTCCGTTTACTGTAATTTGTTAGATTCTTAACTTATATTCAATGATCCTCTTGTAATGACTATGCACAAAAGTCACAGAGACTTGGCAACAGACATTACAAAGTATTCCAATATAGAGTAATTCCATGGAAGCAAAGTCTCAAATTCAAAGTACATTCCTTTGAACATCCTTCTTGCATTAAGTTTCCTAATCTTACACAGATGTAAATAATAACTTCCACTTATGGAAACATTTCCATGTTCCTATTTTGACTATCACTTCTGAACAGGAGTTACCTCTTCTCAGAGTGTGTCAATATGGTCTGTCCATTTTTATACTTCCAACTACAAACGACCAATCATTGGTGAACCTTAGATTGTCCTTAACAGTTGTTAACCACTTTAGTCATATCCGGTTCTAGTCCTTTTTCCCTTTTAATGCCCTAGGCATTTGGAATATTTAGAACAAATGAATATTATAGCACATGTAATCAATCCTATACCTGAAGCATATTGGACACGATTCATAAAGACATGATACTTGACCAGTCTTTTGCTACAATTTTTATATTTTCCATGTTCTCATAATTCGAATTATGAAGAGGGATGTCGTAATCATAATCAAGTTTTGAGAACGCAATTAACATTTCCATATATATAATTTCTTTATATTGAACCATTCCAACATAACATTCATATATATATATATATATATATATATATATATATATATATATATATATCTGACTAAATTTGATTAAAAATTCAATCTAAGCTTTTAGATTTTGAAATGAAGTATAATTTCCTCTCCCTTAATTATAGAAAAACAACTTTTCAAACCCTGCAACTTTGCGATTTGAAACCTTTTGTTTTTCAATAATTAACATTACTAACTTGCAACACTTTCCATAATAATTATGCTCCCACTAGCATAATAATTATTATCTTACTAGCATAACACTTACGCTCCCACTAGCTTTGACATGTATTCAAAAATCAGTTGGACTTCTAGAAATCAATACTTATTGACTTCCTTTCCAAAGTTCAGATTTATGATACGAGATGCTTCGATAAGACTTTATCTAGGCTTCTCAAACTCATACACCTTTACTTAGATAGCTCACATGTGTGTCTAAACAATTTTAGAACTTACATCAATAACTCCCAAATGTTTAGAGCTTTGCCATTTCTCACAGTTCAAACTCTGAAGAGGGATGTCGTAATCATAATCGAATTTGAGAATGCAAATGTCACAATTGCTAACTATTTAAAATCTACTTAGTGAAAGCGTTTCCTCACAATCATTTTCATGAATTGGAGAGAAACCTTATGACACTTAGATTTTATGGTGTATGTGTTCTTATCCATGTGAATTTGTCAAACCATAATCATAAGACAAGGTTAGTGACAAGTCCAAACTCATATGGACTGAACTTGTTCAATCTTAATTTCTTGCCACTTGGCAGCATAAGGGCCTGCCAGTGCTTCCAGGCTGTTATGCAAATAATTAAGAACTCATATAACTCACATGCATATTCAACTTTAACTGGATTGGCCACAAAAACAAGAATATGTCAACACGATAGGTTATAAACCTCAAGTCGTGTACTAGTGATTAACAATAGGTTTATTCTTGATTAGTTCTTGAAACTTTTCAAGATCTTTAAGACTCCCACTGACCTCTTGACATATAAGATTCTCTTGTCATGAACCATTCCTTGATAAACAAATATTCAAGAGTTAGTGTGGATTCTAATCAAGACTAACACTTCACACCATTGGCCTTAGTTGGTCTTTGTCCTTACCAAGACATCACAACTTATCAATTTCAAATGTACAAGAGTACGAAACATTTTACTCTACATTTGATAAGTGTGAGAAACCTTTCTTAAGATTATGTCACTCAAGGCTCAATCTTGGAGTATGACTCTAAGACTCGATTTGGAACGAAGTATGATTCACCTTTTTGATTTAACCATTCCAACAATTCATGATTCCTCTTCTTAGCCATACAAATGCACTAAGATATCCTTACAGGATCAATTGTGATATGGTTTTCCATAATCATTAAGATGATCATAAAACACGATACTAAATTACTTTCCCATCTTTTCAGATTAGAGAAACTTTTATCTTTGTGCCGATTTTGATTCTTATTATTCGTTCTGCCATACATTTAAACTTTTACAATTTTCAGAATTATACTTAGACTTGTAAGCATAACCATATTTACCAAACTTCAGTAAATCATGACGAATAGTCTTATCGTTCTTTGATGTGGACCTGACCAGCGCACACCTAGTGTACTCAATCCCCTAGTCCTTCACTTGACTCACATATACATGTGAAGAAGGAATTAGTCTTAATTTCCCAAAAATGAAATTTCTCATTCATCACACAATACAAGTTGCATGATTCCAAGTTTCTATCCAACTGAAACTTGGGTGATGAAAATCTTTCCTTATTTGATAAATTTTGAAACGACCACAAATGAAAGTATCAAATTCATATTACTAACATAGAAACATACAAACATCAATTTTCAAAAATGTCATTGCAAGGAGATATAATAAAATAAAATAAATTTTTATTTATTTATAAAATGCGGAAAAACTTTTCCTTATAATGAAATTACAAATGAAAACTATGTTATTACAAATTTCTAAGCAATTTATCATAACTCTTAAGCAGCAGCTCAAAAATCTGATCAATGAACCATGTGATTGAAATCCATCTTCACGACCAGATTCATCATACTCTTCTTTTAAGCTTCCTTCCTTTTACATTGGTACAATCACAGACTTAGACTTTATTTTTACCATTTGGCCAACCGGGTTGAATATGGCCGATCCCTTTCCATTGGGAAGAGAAATCTTTTTTGGACTTCCTATGTTACCATTGTCAATGTCCATGGAAGTTTGAGAAGTAGATCTTCCAATCAAATTTGTTTGACCATTGCGCCAAATCATTGTTGATTCAGTAGCAATCAACAAATAAGTAAGATCAATAAGGGTCATGTCGTGATCTGTCACATAGTAGTCTTTAACAAACTCACTATATGACTCGGGAAGTGACTGAAGAACCCAGTCAATAGCCAACTTCCTTGGGAACACGGCACCCAACATTCTCAGCCTTTCAATGTGTGACTTCATATCCAAGACATGTGCACGCACAGACTTTCCATCCTTGTGTTTGCTATCCAATAGGGCTTGAGTGATCTTGAACTTTTCAAGTCTTTGAACTTGTGGGTTAAGGAGAATAATTTGAGGAGGGGGAGGAAGTGAAGTATGATTTCCATTTCCACTAATGCACGACAAAGGGATTAATCTTTCACCTTGATCGCCACATGGGATATCATCTTAAGAGGAAAGCTTGTTCCAAAAGATTTGGGAAGACCATAGTTGGCTGAACTAGACATCTATAATGGTAGAAATTCAAGTTAATTGATTTAATTCCTTAATATAACACCCAAATGAAATATTAAGGCTAGGACCCAACACAATATTTTACAATTCGGAAGAGGGATGCCGTAGTCCAATTGCAAAAATATTTGAAGGTAGGTAAATGACGATTTACCAATTTCCACCATGACAAACGAAATTGTTCATTAGGTTTTAAATGGATTGAAATTTCCTAGATCCTTTGAGATTCATTGAACTTTTCAATGGCATGTTTAAATCTCGATTGTGCCCTTCAAGTTTGTGTCTGGGATGCCGAGGATCACAAACAAGGTGTGAATAACCATGCAAATTAGCTTGGTACACTCAATGTTACAACCACCTAATCAGTGTGCCGGTTAACCACACACGCTCCATTGATTTATGATTAACATCAAGCTACCCTTTGCCATACACTGTTAGTCCCATATTAGTGTGCCGGTTAACCACACATGCTCCACTAACGACTTAACAAGGTGCAAAGTGTAATTTCATGGAATATCATCATTTTCACATTTTTCCTAATGTAACTAAGATTGAGAATTTTATAAAAGTTTAGTTACTTTATAATCATCATTATACTTATAATGAGAATTAATGTCCTATCCTACCCGTTCGGCTAACAACCCTCCACCAGTCAAGGAAGCGGTGGGTGAGAGTGGACACCCATTAGACTGCAATTTTATAGGCAGTAACCTTATACCCCCCTTATAGACCGACTTCGTGAATGTGGTCTACTAACGGTAAGCCTGACTTATTATATATATATATATATATATATATATATATATATATATATATATATATATATAATTATTAAACTTATAATAATATAATAGTATAACGGGTTGAGTTTTAACTTTTAAAACTCTAGGGTTTAATTTGGAATTAAAGTATTCATAAGTGAAACTTTATAAATTCCAAAACTAGAGGGCAAGTTTTGAAACCTGTCAAAATTCTTGGTTTCCATAACTTATGAGTTTTATATGGTTTTTTATGAAAAAAATTTCAAGCTCCATAACTTGAGGACAAGCTATGGAAGACTTCAAAACCATTTAAAATGACTCTTAAAAATAAGAACTTTCATTTTCCATAACCTATGAGTTTTAGTGACCTTTTAAAAGAAAAACTTTTCATTTTCCATAACTTGAGGACAAGTTATGGATTTCATTAAAATCATTTAGATCATTATTTTAATTAACACAATAATCAAATAATACATACATGATCTAGTTAAACTCATAAGTCAAGATAATTCATATCAACCATTTGCAAGAAATTAGTCTATCATGTAAACTAATACAAATCTTGAAACTATGACAATTATATTTTATTTGGATGAGGACAATCATTACCATAGCAACAAAATCAAATTTTATGAACAAAAACTTTTTGTGATAATGATCCTAATCCAAAATAGGCTAAAAAACTGAAATTTTTGCCCACTGAACAGTTACCACCTCGTGGTGATCAAGCAAATTCCAAAAAACGATTTTTCTTGCTTTTAAAAACCAATAAGCATCAAGTATAATAGAAAAAAACCCTAGGATCTGATACCACCGAAGGGTTTTAGTATACTATAACATCATATGGTGCAATATTGTTTCTAAAGCATTAACCCTACAAATAGCATGCAATTGACATAAAAAACACAAAATACTAGTTAGGAGTTTACTTCTTTATTTAGCTTGTAGAACTTGTTGTATTTGGCCTTTAAGAATTTAGTTCCCCAAATGTTGCACCTCAAACGGTTCACAACACACCTAGGACAAATGAGAACTTGAGAGAGGAAATACTAGCACCCAAATTGGCTTTATGATCTCCAAGATCACTTATGCAAAACTTGTGCAACTTTTTCCAACCATTTTAGGCTAAGGGGTTACATATTTATAGTGTAGGAATCCAAGAATCATGTGTAACCCTAATTCCTACACTTGGGCTTGTAATGGATTAACACCTTATGGAACTTACATAAGCTTAGCCCACCACTGATAATCCACCATGGATTATTAGCCCAACTTATATGTATCACTGATCTACACAATCAACCTTGTATATTTAATTAATCTCTTTTGATCCCCGAATTAATTCCAAATTAATTCTTGATCAATACTAATTTAATCATATGATTTCATATTAATATATTAGAACTTATAATATAGTAATAAATCATGAATAACCTCTTACTCAAGTATCCATCCTATCAAATTGTCCTGGTGATATGCAACCCAAATGGACCATGCTACTCTAGGTTCAAGTACATACCAATTATAGTTATGGGCTTAGACACCTAATCCAACGAATGGCACGTCTCGGTAAGAAATCATGGAAATTGGAACTCCATGTCGAGCTACTACCTCTCTGATGTAGATGTCGGCCAACTTCTCGGCCGAAATGCTCTTCTGGATCGGTATGAAGTGTGCACTCTTGGTCAACCGATCCATGATGACCCAAATCGAATCCACCTCCCGTGTGTTCCTGGAAAGCTTCGTGATGAAATCAATAGTAATATCCTCCCACTTCCACACAGGGATGTCCAACGACTGTGTCTTGACGTGAAGCCTCTGGTTCTCTGCCTTGACCTTCCTGCAGGTCAGGCATCACTCGATGTACCAGGCTACATCTTGCTTCATGCATGGCCACCAGTAGTCAGGGCGAAGATCTTGGTACATCTTCGTCGCCCCAGGATGGATGGAAAATCTGGACTTATGGGCCTCATCCATCAAAATCTGATGCACTCTGCCATAGTATGGAACCCAGACCCTCCCATGTAGGGTCAACAACCTACGATTGTCATAGTCAAACGAGGCCACCTGGCCTATGATGCGCTCGCACTTCCGAGACTCCTCTTTCATACCGTCAACTTGTGCCTCTTGGATCCACTCCAAAAATGGATTCACCACTGTCATCCTCAAGAAAATGTCTCTGAACAGGGCTGCCTTCCGGCTAAGAGCATCGGCCACAGCGTTGGCCTTCCCCGGGTGGTAAGGATCTCACAGTCGTAATCCTTTATCACATCTAGCCACCGACGCTGCCTCATGTTCATATTCGGATGACCCATGAGGTAGCTCAAGCTCTTGTGGTCCGTGTATATGGTACAACAGACCCCATATAGGTAATGGCGCTAAATCTTGAGGGCCAAAACAACCGCCCCCAACTCCTGCGTCTTGGAGTAAACCAAGATATCATCAATAAAGACGATCACAGACCGATCCAACATCAGTTTGCATACGTGGTTCATGAGGTCCATGAACGCGGCAGGAGCATTGGTGAGCCGAAAGGGCATCACCACAAACTCATAGTGGTCATAGCGAGTCCGAAAAGCAGTCTTCGGTACATCCTCGTCTTTGACCCTCATCTAATGGTATCCTGAACGCAAATCTATCTTGGAAAATCAAGATGCCCCCTGTAGCTGGTCGAAGAGATCATCAATCCTTGGTAGTGGGTAACGGTTCTTCACCGTTACCTTGTTCAGCTCCCGGTAGTCTATACACATCCGATGCAACCCGTCCTTCTTCTTCATAAACAAGATCGGAGCTCCTCAAGGAGAACTGCTCGGCCTAATGAATCCCTTGTCTAACAGCTCCTGCAACTGTGTAAACAACTCCTGCATCTCAGAAGTAGCCAACCGATATGGTGCCTTGGCTATCGGAGTCGCACGGGGGACTAGGTCGATCCTGAATTCCACCTAGGGGTGTAAACGAGCACATAGATGGTCCACATTGCGGCCTCTCACCCTGAATCAACAGCTCTCCCTCACTTGGGGTCCAGACACGTACCAACTGCAGTGCACATTCGATCACCGCCCCATTAGGGCTCAGCCAATCCATATTGATGATAACCTTGTTCCCACGTAATGGAATGGGAACCAAATCCACAAGGTAACGCTCGTCATACAACCTCAAAACGCAATCTCTGGAAACCTCTAATACCCGGATAGATCGGTCGTCGGCTATCTCGACCTCTAAAGGACACTCTAACATGCCTGAAGACTCAAAAAACCTCTTGCTAAGAGTAAGAGAAGCAAATGATCGGGTAGCCCCCGAGTCAAATAACACTTGTACTAGAATGTCGTTCACATGGAACAATCCTAAACAAAACACATAAACATAACACATAAATATCATAAACGACACATAATAAGAGTTAGGGAGAAGAAAACATACCCGTCACCACATCCGGTGCAGCACGCACCTCCTCGGTGGTCAACTAAAAGGCTCGGGTCCTCACCATTGGAGCATCTGTCTTGCCTTGTTGGCCGTCCGTGATCCGCACGGTCGCTGGAGCTTGCACCGCCACTGGCGCTCCTGATGTCAACCTCGAGCAGTTGGCCTTTTTATGGCCCTTCTGATTGTCATGGAAGAAAATCACATCTGACATCTAAAGGGTGGGGGTAGGGGCAGTACAATCCCTACCAAAGTGCCCAAGATTGTCGCACTATAGCAGCCCAATGATCCTAGTCTACAAACTCCCTCATAAGTCTTGCCGCATTTCCCACAACGGCTCTGGCCCTGCTGGCCCTTCGACCTAGTGTTGGATCCTTTGGGTTTCTTCCCTAAAACCCCAGTAAGCTGCCCATCCTCTGCCTTCCTCTTCCAAATGTGCTCTGTATCAATCTCCCCCTCTCTCGCCCTCGCTATCAAGTCCTCTAAAGTCGGGTATGCTGAGTTGCTAACATGTTTTCTGATGTCAGCTTTCAACATATCATAGTATCGGGTCTTCCTCATCTCCTCATCACCCACGTACCGAGACACCACTAAGGCCCTCTCCCTAAACTTGGCGGCAATATCCACCACCGACTCAGTCGTCTGTCTCATGTCAAGAAACTCCCTGGCCAGCTGTTGAATCTCTACAACTGGCACAAACTCAACCCTAAACTTGGTAACAAAGTCCGACCAGGTCATAGCCTCAATGGCTGGGGCTCCCAAAGAATCACTAACCGCATCTCACCAATCCTGAGCTTAGTCTCTCAAACAAACCGCAACATATCGGACCTTCGAACCCTTAGGGCATAAGCTCGTCAACTGAGCAGACTCGATGTCTGCAATCCACCTCCTGGCCATAATGGGGTCCTTCACCCCGTGGAAGTTTGGGGCACCACATCCCCTGAAATCCTTGAAGGAGAGTGTGCGTGTCCCTGACTGGCAAGATGCCATGTCACTCCTGAAAGCCCTGAGACGCTTCTACATCAGCTCGATGATCCCTTCCTTGATCGACCCGATAATCATTGGGGTAGCCTCAAGGATGCCTCTCGTGATATCAGGCGCGATGAACTCGCGGACTCCGTCATCAACTGGATTGGGACCTGCACTCGAACCTGAACTTGATCCTGACCCAGACCCTGAACCTCCTGCTCTGTGAAATCTCACCACCATTCTGAAACAAAACATATAATTGTCAGGGTCATACATAACCTCGAGAGGTTTCACACATTCTACAAGTTCCCTGGTTCTATCTCAGCCCTCCTTGAATCGAGTACAGATCATCTACTTTCAGTAGTACGGGCCCATAATACCTTCCACATCTATCCGTACTTTCCTCAAGGATTGCCTTAAATTCACCAAGTCCCTTCTACTATTATTGCTCGCTGCACTAATCTTATCCCAGGCTTACCTTTGGGTAACTCTCCAACCCACTCTCCGCCATCAGTTGCATAAGAAATCCCTGCTTCCTTCCTAAATCCTTAGCCCTAATCTAGCATGTAGTTCTCATACATATAGCAGACATATAAGGCATCCTTCCTAGATCCTCATCCCTAATCTAGCATGTAGTTCTCATAATCATATCATATATCATAATAAACATGTATGGGTATCTTGGGAAAAACTTACTTGAGCTCGACCGATTACACGCATCACACACCTTGTTCATTCTCAAAACTCTTTATTTTTAATTTTAGAAAAACTATTTTATTGAAAAATCTTTCAAACCATCAATTTGAGTCTAGAAACCCATGAAGGTGTGTCTGAATCCCTCAAACCAAGGCTCTGATACCAACTTTTAACATCCCAAAATTCGAGACCAAAAATTTCATTTTTAATATAGCAATTTATAAAACAATTTATAGAAAACATCATCCAGTTATTTCATTTCATAAAACCATAGATCATATGTCTCAAAAACATGTCATTAGATAGTAATAATGTCAGAGTACAAATCCCAAGAATCTCATATGCGGAAAATCGTGTGTATGATGTGCTGCTATCGTGCCGACTCCTTTCCCTTTGAAGAAGAAGGACCTGAAACAAAAACTGAAAACCATAAACATAAAGCTTAGTGAGTTCCCCCATCATACCACATACCGTACATAAGACATACATAACCGGGTACTAGCTACCCATTCGGTCTCTTTCAACCGGTAACTTGCCTAGCATATCAGGGTACTGGCCTACCCCTTCGGCCCTGTCGGACGGTAATTTGCCTAACATATCAGGGTGCTGGCCTACCCCCTTTGGTCCTGTCAACCGGTACATCGCCTAGCATATCAGGGTGTTGGCCTACCCCATCGGTCCTTGCAACCGGTATCAGGGACTATTCCACCCCTACTTCTACCATATAACATCCTAGTGCATAAACATATAAGTCATATACTACTTAACTTATCCGGGTGCTGGCATACCCCTTCGGCCCTATCGACTGGTATTGGGGTCTATCCTACCCCTTCTATCTCTATCACATAACATCATATCATACTAGCAGATAAAGCATAACAGATAGTGACATACCAAATAATTATCACAAAGACAATCATCTCTACTGTAACTCTTACTATTGGGCCGACATTGGTGCCTTAGACCCACTTCTACTGGAAGGTAACTCACCTCAATATTGTGCAGTAGCTGAACTGTCCTCGGCTATGAAATTAGCTCTCTTCAAACTCAAATGAACTAGAAATGAAGTTCTTCTTTCGGATCCAAAGCTCTTTTCTTCACCCAAGAACTTCTAGCTTCCACTCCAGGAACCGGGCGTTACATATGCTCTATGATAGGTTATGCATTCAAAAGTCTAGTGCTAAGGAGAATCTGGAAGACATGGTGACAAAGTTGTTTCCTAGAGAGAAGTTCAATATATTCTTGGACTTGGATGTTCGCAGGAGGTAAGCCCATTCGGGGCTTGATGGCAGGAAGGGACATGAAGTTCTTGTTCGAGGTAGAGTTCAGAGGATGCTCAAGTCAAGGTGGAAATTATTGGATGTGACTCAAGCATTTGGATCATGTTCATGGATTATTTGGATCATGTTAATGGAGCATTTGGAGCAATTGGAACTCACTGGAGCACTTGAGGTTCATGGAGCATGTGATAAAGGAACAAATCATCTGAGAAAAGAATGAAACATGTGATAAAGGAACGGATGAAGTGCCAAAGGAACGGATCATACAGAAGGGGGTTTGGAGCACTTGGAGGAGGTTTGGAGCACTTGGGATTGATATGGAGAAACAAGGGGACCTTGTTGTGCTTTTTGCTAAAGACTTGGGCCAAGAAGGATGCTGTTATTCCAAGGGCACTCCTTATTGTGCCAAACTACTCCCTCTTGCACCATGAGGGTATCCCTCTTGCTCCATAGAGTACTCTTGTTGCGCTATGGAGTATGATGTTGCGCCAAGCATGGCCTTGTTGCACCATTCATGTTCCTGTTACGCCATGGTGGTGTTGTTGCTCCAATCTTGATGTTCTTACGCCACACTTGAAGCCTCTTGCGCCATCCATATTCTTGTTGCACCATGATGGTGCAAGTTGGACCATCTTGGTCCTTGATGAGCCAAGTATGCTATGAAGTCCTCTATGATGATCAAGATCGTTCAAGAATGCTTAGAAGTTGGGCCACTAGTGTTCATGATGCGCCACTTGTACATCATGATGCTCTACTATGACACAAGGTGCTCCATCATGTGTGTTGATGCTCATGGGTTGTATGACATGGAAGAATGTTCTAGAAGATGTTGCATGGAAGATTGTGATTAGTTGACACCTTTCATGGGTCTATGGCCAATGGGCTTGGCCCATTAGGGTTTTAGGTCTGATTCCTCAAGTATGAATAGGGATGCATGCTAGGTCATTTTGTATCTTGAATTCTAGAGTGATAGGCAAATCTATGTGTTATTGTGCTTGTAACCTCTGTTTGAGAGATCTAAAATAAATAATCCTTCCCGTGGACATATGTCACCTTAACCGAACCACGTAAATATTGTGTCTTGTGTGCTTATTGATTTGCTAGTTGTCCGCTTTACTTCCTAACAACTTTATATGGAGAATCCATAAAGGTGCGGTTATGATAGTGGTGAAACATTGGTTAGTTTTATCGTATTGCTATGTGATTACTTTTATAGTAAGTGATAAAAATAGCTAATTGTTATAATTTTAATTAGCATATTGATGGTAATATATATATATATATATATATATATATATATATATATTGGTTGATAAGTTAAATTATTAAATGATCCTTCGTGTTGTTATGTTATTGTAGATGTTATTCACTAAGCCATATGGCTTATGGTGTTTTTTTTATTGTTGTGTTGCAGGTTAGGTTGATGTAACGCCCGTCTCAAATCATGTACTTGATTCCAATATGATTCTTGGTGACAACTTCTTGTATTTCGGTATGTTAGTGTACACCGAAATGTTTTATAAAGTTATTAAATAAATAAATTTTATTAGGGTGTACCTAGTATGAAAAATATAGGCGTTACAAAGCGTTTTAATGAGAATAAGATTGTGGAGTTTGTTTTAAAGAGTTTTGAAATTTCAAAACGTTTTAAAAAGAAAATATGGAGAGATTTCATTTAAAATAATTACAATATTGGACAATGTTTATTAAAGAGTTAAAGGATTTCATAGAGTTTTCATAAGAGTAAAGAATAAAAGTTCTATTTAAACAGAAGAGTTAAATGATTAGTTTTCAAAAGATTTTGGGGATACATTGTATTTCAAGGAATGAATAATTCCTTGACTACAAACGTGATGGAATCCCAATAGTACTCACTAACATACGATTCTGACATGTATTCAGGTATGAGTAAACACTGATGCTTAGAGGACCATGAGACATTTTGAAGACCACTGTGATGTAGTGGTTGCTTATCTTATATAATTATATTTGAATTGATGAATCCCCCTCCCTTCTAAAACTTATATTTACTAAGTTGTTTTGAGGACTATTTTAAGTATTGTGACAAAATTACCACAAATGATGATTTTTACTTTAAAAAGTAATTTAAATAGTTTTAAAAATATAAAATCAAAATTGGGTGTTTTACAAAGCATATTTCCATATACTAAAGCTAGTTTCGACCCTCTTCTAAATCCATACGATATAAAAGAGTAATTTTCATTCAAATAAAAAAATATAGTAACATTCAGTTTTAGGATGTTTCTTTTGTTCGAAAACTGGACTTGAATTTAATTGTGACATCCCCAAAATCTCGGCCAGAAAAGACCGATTTTTCATTTATGCTTTTAAATATTTTTCAGAGTAAATCCTTTTGATTTGAAAGAGTTGCGGAATTTGTTCCCAAAAACAAAACATGATAAAACAATGTTTACCAAAGCATTTCATAAAAGAAATGTATTTTCATTATAATCAAAACTCGAGGTGTCATGTTCCGATACAAACCAATAAGCATAAACAAATACATTACAAGTCATTTAACAAATATAAACATATGCAGACTTGTAAACAAACAACTTGATGGTTCATCCATCTATGCTCTTGCGCCACTTCCTGTAATACAATTAAAACGGAGTGGGTCAGGCTTGGGAGCCTGGTGAGCATATAGGGTTTTCAACCCACAATAAATATCATATTTAATTTTCACCAACCAACAATAACCAAATTACTCATTCCCATTATTCTCACTTTAATGTCCCTAATACAACTAATCATAAGGGACCTAGTCTAAGAATATTTCATCGGGGCGACAACACATGCTTCGGGGGTTCCTCAGCAATATAAGTCAAATAAGGCAACCATGAGGGGGATGGAGTACAGCGAATGAACACCCAAGTTCATTAACACCTACAGGTGGCGAACCTGCTAATGTTTCCACAAGACTATCTAGAAAAGTATGTGGTCGTCATCTAAACTCCGCTAGATGACTAAATCAAACAACAACGAGGCCTCTCATCTGTTTATTACACACCAACTATCTACCCATGTTCTACCAAACATATTAGTAGATAAAAATATACATTTGTATACATAGTTTAAAACCTGTATAGCATGCTTTGATCAACACATATATCACATAACAGATGAGGCACACACACGCATAACACATATCTCATAGAGAATAAATCATATCTATGAGTTAGAAGAAAGTGAATACACATTCACACACATAACCACAAAATTATACACATAATACGTATTCCGTATAAAATACTTCATAATTATGCGATAGAAGAAAGTAACTACACACTCACACCTATAAACGACAATATATTTAATACACTCGAACCAAACTTGTATTATTATCGTGTTTATGAAAGGTAGTATACACTCACTTGATCAGAAGATGATCGGACAGCACTACGACTTGCAGAAGTAGTAATCCTCAGCAGATCTGGAAGATCTCCCAAAAAATCGAACTTCTCGCGGGCAGAGCTTCGACTCGGAAACCGCACTTCTCGGGATTTTCGGGATCTCGGGACTTGCCTCGGGGCTAGAGTATGATACCGGGGTTTCGGGATATTTCTGGCACGCAAAACGATGCAAAACGGGAGAGAGAAGAGAAGAAATGAACAAAACTCTTGGCTGCCTTCGGATCCTATTTATAGGAGGCTGGAGCCTCGGAGTACGCGGGGCGTACTGGTCCGAATACGTCACTGCTTACGTATCCGAAGACTCGAGTGCGAGTGTCGACATCCCTCGGAGTACGCGGGGCGTAAGTCGGATCGGACCGCTGACTCGGCTTCGGATAATGCCGGATTTTTGATTTAAAAATAAATACAAATTATTTAATAAACTTCGGAAATTCATATCTTCTTCATACGAACTCCGTTTTCGACGTTCTTTATATCCACGCGAAGGTGAGACTACGCTCTACAACTTTCGTTTAGACTTCGTCGGCTAATTTTGACTTTATTTTTATTATTTATTTTTAATAGGCCGCGACAGACAAACTTCGTTATAAATTCATAACTTCTTCGTTTGACGTCCGTTCTCACCTAACTTTTTATCGCTTCGATACTAACAATGAGATCTTCGATTCTCATTTAGATTGCTTCGGCTAAAAACCCCTCGATCTCATATCGAGTAAAACAGGCTGCATACTGCTAAGCCGAAACTTCGATAAATCATAACTTCCTCATACGAAGTCAGATTTAGGCGTTCTATATATATTCGGAAACCTCGTTTCAACTACTACAACATAAATCAAAGATATTAAGTTTATTTTACACTTAAATTTTGACGCTTATTTTTATTCTTAATTAATCAAACCACATAATTAAGCAATTAAGCACAAAACACATAATACTCAAATAATACAATCTTATTACTTCAAAACGGGTTACAAAGGTTAACCTAGACTATTACATTGCTAAAAAATGGCAAGCCCGGAAACACAGGCGTTACATTAATCATAAGAGGGTCTCGTTTCATAAAGGATGAAGATTGGACCTTAATGAACGAGGATTTTACGTTAGAATTATAATACTTTGGAGTAAAGGATTGGTTTTGGGTTGAAAAGCGATTTGGGCTTAAGTTGGTTTAGGGCTTGCTGGATCGGGACTTTCGTGGCACGACGTGACGATTGTCCAAGCGTGAAGTTGTTGGATATATATGCTCAAAAATCATTTTAGAATGATGTTTGCCAATAACATACGATATTATACGGTCACACCTTTAGCAAGTTGTCACTTATTGAATATTTGTTAGTAATTTGATTATTAATAAATAAATCCAACTATTGTTATTAATTAGGGAATAATTATTATTTTATGAAAATAGTATTTCTTGAGAGGATAACTAAACATTTAATCATATAGTATGATCTAATACGTTGTGTACCTTTAGGAGTTCATATATATAATGTATATAAACTTGTACACTTAAGAGATAATGCTTGATGACTTGTTGACATCACATCTCTCTTTCTCTCACTTATGACCAAAAATAAGAAGCATATGGTATGTTGCCTCCATCTTGCCTCTTACATACTCCATGCTTCTTACAAGCCATGTATTTGACTTGTGTAAATGTATGGTATTAAGATCTTGTGTGTGACTATATAAAGAGAGTATGGCTTCATTTAGAAATCTAGTTTTTGTTGTTGTTCTCTTCCTTCTTGCATAAAGTCGTAGATTTATACCTTCTCCCTTTCTAACTCCTTTTTGAATTGTAGTGTAGATTTGGTGCTTATAAGTGCTTCTCCTTTAGTATTTAATAGTGATAAGTACTTAAATGCTTAGGAAGCACTTTATACAATATGAGAACTAGCATTCTTTGTGGCATATACTAGTTAGTGGATACATTATAAAGAAACTCTTACTTGAGTTTTTGCCATCTTCATCAACTTCTAAAAACTAAGTCGGATCAAAGTCTTAAAAGGTTGTTGTAAGGTTGAACCTTATAATCTAATGAGCCAAGTACTAACACATGTTAACCATCAATGTCAGCATCATCGCCAGTGCTCATACCTAGAAGCATCAGCGTCAACGTGTGACCAATTGTACTGCTGTTTTTACTTTGTATTATGTAATTATTGTAATGATAGTTGTTAGCTAACTATTCCTTAATCTTAGTGATTAGGATCGATTTAGTTATTTAGATTAGAGTCAATCCATTAAATGTCGAGATTGATTGTTACTAGTTTAACTAAATATTCGTGTAATTGGGTTGTTCTCATGGCAACCCTAATCGCCGCTTTGTGCCAATTCTCTTTATGAGAATCATATCTTAGTGAAATCATATTTGTGATAACTTTGTGTTATTTTTTATTATTCTTTTACTTGTTTGTGTCCGATCTACAAGCCCTCAACTAGAATCAGAGCATGTTTTCTCATACATTCAAGATATAATGTAATCTTTGTCCCAATACAAGCCAAAATCCTCTACAACGAACAAATTCCATTGTTTGATGAAAATAACTTTGCCATGTGGAAGACAAAAACCATGGTTGTTCTTTAAAGCATGGACCATGACATGCTCAACATCATCAATCATGGTGCTTGTGTTCCTATGTATCAACCTATGATTGATAATGCACCCGCTACGAATTGAAGCAGAAGCCAAAGTAAAACTACAATGAAGAAGATAAAATACTCATAAGTCTATATGTGAAAGTAAGGGATGGCATAGAAAATTCTCTTTGTTACCAAATTTATCACCTAGTTCATAATTGTGACTCTACACAAGAAATGATGGAGATGCTGACGGTGGCATACGAAGGCACTATAGAAGTTCAAGCAACAACTATCAACAACTTGAACCAGAGATATGAACATTTCTTTTCTTAGCAAGGTGAGACATTGAACCAAGCCTTTAACATGTTTAATTGTTTAGTGAATGATATGCATAGGTTGGGAACTACTAAACACTCATCTCAGTTGGTGCTAAAGTTCTTGGACTCTTTGGGGAAAAACTAGGAACATCAGACTAATGTCCACAAGAACAACGAGAAGATAAACACAATGGACCTTAACTCATTGTTTGGAAATTTGCACAACTATGAAGAAACAAAGGATCTTTTTAAAGATATCATGAAGGACTCTAACAAGGAATTTTTTTTGGCCTTGTTCTCAAGAAAGGAGATGCTTTGTTTGTATCAGTGACTCCGAGGCATCAGATCAGGATGAAATTCCGGATGATGAATACTAATATGATTTAGTTGCTAGTGTTACACTAATTGTTAAACACTACGAATAAAGTAGGTCAAGTGGAAGTAAGAGGTTTTAGTGTAACGAAAGGAGCTCATCAGCAAGAAAGAATGTCGTTGATAGAAAGGATGATGGGAAGTGCTTCAACTGTGGAAGTACTAATCACTTTGTCAGGGAGTGCAAGGTAAAGAAAGCACCTCAAAACAAAAAAAGATATGAGGTGATGTACAAAGACCCAACAAAAATTAAACAATAGAAATTAAATATCGTTCTACCTTTTCTTACTACTTATCTATACCCATATGAAATGATGACATGCGTCTTTAAATATTATTAATGTTATCAAAATGTGACATTTGTCATTATTTCACATGGTTATGAAGATAATTAGGAAAAAAATAAAAGGATATTTAATTTCTCATTAAACAATATCAATATAGAAACTAGCTACTACCCCCTAGAGAACATGACACTCCAAGGACCAACTACATCAATGTTGGAACTTTATATATATAAAGGAATTGCAAGTTGGCAATTTCCTTTGTATCCTACATTGGTGGGGGGAAGAAACTTTTGTGGTTTTATAAGCTTATTCCCTTGATAGGCTTTCAAAGGCTTTAGTGGATCAAAGGAATGGGCCAAGCCCGCGCGCGCGCCTAGCCTAGCCTAGCACTAGCTGACGCCGCGAGTGCGCGAAATGGCGCGATTTAGGCGCACTTGGCACTTCGCACGACGCTGAGGAGCTTTTATTTTTGACGAGTGCGGGTCAAGCCGGTTTGACCGATCAGTTCAAATGGTTGACCGGCGTTGACTTCGTGGAGGATAAGTCATCAGGGCATTCTAGAAGGATCAGGAAACGGCTTGCCATGAGAGCAAGTCGTCGCCCTAGGGTTTCTGGGTCCAGCCTATGGGGGCCCGTTTCATGCCTTCTAAGGTTTTGATACCTATAAATACTGCTCCCTAGGAGCCATTTGACACAATCACGAAATTTAGAGCTCTCTCCCACTCTCTGCTTTTTTTTCTTCCGTTTCCGAGTATTCGCTTTGTGTTTGTCAATTTCCAGTGCTGTTGGAAGATCGATAGATCTGCATTAAATCCTGGGGTTTTACTCTGTTGTTTACAACCAGTAGAAGCGAAGTAAAAACCTTTAAGGACAGGAGTCCGATCCGTGCAGTTGTTTGAAGTTCAAGATCAGTCGTCAACAGGTCGGTTATATTTTTCTGTCTAGCATTTAATTTCGTCCAACACTAGGACAATCTTCTTCTTCCTTTCTTATAATTAGATCAAATCGTGAAGGATTGATTTGGTTTTGGACGAAACTTGGTAAATCTAATAATAATAATTGGATCTGTATTTCGCAACTAATATACATATAATTCTCAATATTATTTGTCGGTTTCCTTGCGTGTCTATTAGTTTGATTTTCAACATTCTTAAATATTTTTTATTTGTGATAATCAACAGACTACTGGACACTACTGCTAGCCTCCACTTCATGAACCAAGAGTTTGCCAAACTTGACCAATTCGATGGTCAGAACTACACCCATTGGGCCGAGAAGGTCAAGTTCATGCTTCATGTCTTGAAGCTTGCCTTTGTGTTGGATCCATAACTGGCACCAATTCCTGAGGAGGGGAAAACTGTAGACCCAACGATCATCACGGAACTGGAAAATCAAAGGAATCTGTGTACAGAGTCTGAGGAACTGTGTGGGTTACATCAAAAACCCCCTATCTGATCGGCTCTATGATCTTTACGCGCCGGTCAAAGATCCAAGAGAGCTATGGAATGCGTTAGAACTTAAGTACAAGGCACATGAGGAAGGTACTAACAAGTACCTTGTGTCTAAGTACTTAGAGTTTCAAATGGCTGATGACAAATCAATCATGGAGCAAGTGCATGAACTCCAAGTCATGGTCAACACGTTGAATGCACTCTCCGTCTCTATTCCAGAACTCTTTCAGGTTAGTGCGATTATCGCAAAACTGCCACCCTCGTGGAAAGATTTCTCTAAGAGAATGATGTATAAGTTCGAGGACTACTCCTTATATGATCTGATGAAACACCTCTGCATTGAGGAGGAAACTTGCATCAGGGACAAGCGTGGCAAAGTTGGATTGAGTGTGCATCACGTGTCAGCTGGGTGTTCTAGTGATAAAGGCAAGTTTGGGGGACAAAACAAGAAGAACCTGGGACGCAAGAAACAAAGCTTCAAGAAACCGGGTCATCAGAATCCTAACTCAAAGCCAAAGAGGACCGGACCTTGACACGTCTGCGGAGAGATTGGGCACTACGCAAGAGAATGCAAAGATCTCAAATCAGGACCGGTTGCACATGCAGTCGAGCAGGTGACTGACATGGTGGCAAGTGTGAACCTAGGAGAGATTTTTATGATCTCCTCCCTTACCCGAGCAATCTGTGCTTGAGGATGGTTCGTGGACACTAAATCCACCGTGCATGTTTATGGGCAACGAGAGAACTTCCACACTTACCGCCCAATGCCACATGGGATGGTCGTCAGTTGTGTTGATGGTCACAGAGCTGAGGTTCTAGGTAGAGGTGATGTTTATGTGAAGTTCACACGTGGTGAATGAGTAACCCTTCGAGATGTTCTTCATGTTCCTACTATCTCGAAATGGTTGGTTTCTGCAGACAAGTTTGACAAGGGTGGGTTCAAGATGGTGCTTGATAAAGGAAAAATTGTGATCACTAAAGGCAGAAGATATGTTGGGAGGGCGAACAATTGTTCAGGGATGTATCGTTTGTGCCTTAGTGATGAGGGTAGTGTGAGTGGTCCTAATGTTGAGAGTGGTAGTTCTAGTGTTGCTAGTGTGTCGAGTGTTGAAAATGATGTAATTGGTGGATTGGTTGCTAATGTGAATGAAGTGAACTTTTCTGGTTATTTTGTTTGTTCAATTTCTTTATGGCATAAACTTTTAGCACATACTAATGTTAAAAACATTGAAAAAAATGAAAACTAAAGGAATGTTAAAATATGACACAAAAGATTTTGAAAAATGTGAAACATGTGTGAATTCAAAGCTCACTAAGAAACCATTTCCATCAATTAAGAGAAACACATCATTGCTTGAATTGATTTATTATGATATATGTGAATTAAATGGAATCCTTACTCGAGAAGGAAAAGGTATTTCATCACATTCTGTGATCACTTCAGTCGATATCTACATGTTTATTTGTTGAGATCAAAAGATGAAGCTTTTGACGCATTTAAGCGGTATAAGGCTGAGGTCGAAAATCAACTTGAAAGACACATCAAAATTCTTCGCTCGGATAGAGGCGGGGAATATTTCAACCTAGAGTTTGACACATTCTGTGAAGAGAATGGAGTCAAACATGATAGAACTTCACCATATACTCCCCAACAGAATGGTTTGGCTGAAAGAAAGAATCGAACCCTTTTTGAGATGGTCAACTGTATGTTGAACCAATCGGGTCAACCAAAAAATCTGTAGGGGGGGGAAGCACTATTGACTACTTGCTATGTTCATAACAGGATCACTAGTCGTGTGATTCCTACAAGCCCTTATGAGTTATGGAAAGGTAGAAAACCTAACTTAGACTATTTGAAAGTCTGGGGGCGTGTTTCTTATTATTGGACTCCCGATCCTAAGCGAACCAAATTGGGAGCACGAGCTAATAAGAGTATATTCATTGGATATGCTCAAAATAGAAAGGCTTACCAGTTATTGGATATTGATTCGGGTGTTGTTGTGGAATCCAGAGATGTGGAATTCTTTGAGGACAAGTTTTCTAGGGATGAAGAAAACTCTTGTGACAACTCGAAATTTCCATTATGTACAAACTATATCACTTCAATAGAAGTTATGGCAGTCACAGTTAATTTTCAGACTTTTTCGTGTAAGTTTGAGTAATTCAGGGTTTACACTTCAGGAGATATCAGGAGAGTGGATGCACTAGGGTTTAGTGCAACACTGTTATTTCAACACTCTGTTATATGAGAAATCATTTCAGGAATAAAAATATTTTCTGCCAAAAATATCTTAGGACTATAAATAGAATTCTGAACCAAAATCATTCATTATTCGCATTTCCAACTAGAGAAAAGTCATTTTCTCTCTCACGGATCTTCGGGTTTTTATCCCAAAACGTGAGTATCTCTTGCTAGTAGTGTTAGATAGCTTAATATGTGTTTATAACATGATTTAGATGGCTAAATCACTAGATTTAGGAGTTTACTCCCCAAGGTGTTCTTGGGCGGTAAACTCCCGAAACAAAGCCTAGACCTTTCCTTGCGATATGATACTACCTTGGACTTGTATAGGAGTGTATTAAGGACAAGAAAACATCAAAGAATCACCCAAGTTTGGGAGTTCACGGCCCAAGATGATCTTGGACCGTGAACTCCAAAATCATGCACAAAAGGGTGCTTTTAAGGCACCTAAAGCTTTAGACAATTGCTAGGAATTGTTTCCACTTAAATGAAGGACCAAAACACATCAAAAACACCCCTCAAAGTGAGTTCACGGCCCTAATAAGGTTCTTGGGCCGTGAACATCAAACAAAGGCACCAAAGTGTGCCTAAGGCCTTCATATGCTTAGGATAAAAGTCTAACACCTATACCACATGTGCAAGAGACTTGAAAGCATCAAAAACAACATTCCAAGGGAGTTTACGACCGTAAACTCCAAAGGAATTGGCCTTGGGGCTGTAAACTTCTCTAAGGAGTGTTTCTATGCCTCAAACCCTTCCAAGAATTAACCCACAAAGTTAGAATGCTTCTAGGGATCATTTAACACCTCAAAACAACCAAGGACATTAAGTCTTGGAGTGTACGGCTGTAAACTCAAGAGTTTGCAACCGTAAACTCCATGTGTGATGCTATATGGAGAGTAAACTCATATATGGGGTCCTTTGGAACCCTAAACCCAAGTACCTTGTCCCACAATAGCTTAGATGCAATCCTTAGGGCTTAAAACACTTATATAAAGTGTTTATTATGTTCTAGGATGTCTTAACATTATCAATTAGTAATTTAAAGCTAATTGAGTGCATATATGTGTGATTATATGTTCATTAGGATCGTAGTGTGTGTACAAGTCCTCACTTGACACCTAACAATCCTACACCGTCCAGTTCATCCAAATCACCGTCTACAGGTGAGTTCATACCCCTAATCAATGTTTTAAATGATTTTAAATGCTTTAATGGGGGGGGGGGAGATACAAGTAGAAAACAACATGTTATTAAATCATCTATATGTATTTTATAACTGTGTTTTCATTCAACAGATTTCACATACTACAAAATGTGATGCATGAAATGGTTTTATATCTTTAAAATACTTTGTTATCAAACGTATTACTTTTGAAATGTTTATCAAAATGACATCAAGTCACTTTCATATTTGTTCAAAACCCTTAGATGTCTTACAAAACCATTTTACATTCTTGAACTAAACTATACATATACACTTATATTCTTATATATGTATTGATGATATAGTTTACATCTTTCATTTAGTTTCCCACACCCTAGAGTAGTAAGAGTGTATAAACCTACTTGAACAACCAATTACCTTTCAGTAAATTATCATAGGGATAATTTGAAGATATCAAACATTATTCCTATTACAAGGAATGACACAAGAGTCAGTTCATTCATGAGTCTATACCAGTACATTACCTGATACATGAGTACATTTACATATGATTAGATGATACATGAGTACGTTTACATATGCTTACCTGATACATGAATACGCTTACATGAACACATTACATGAGTACATTTACGTAGATACATTTACCTGTGTATATTAACATGAATACTTGTATCTCGAATTGCGAGGATGATTTATTAGTACCTTCTATGTAAATCTTCCTGCCTATCCTTAGTACCTCGGGATATCTAGATAGGACCCTATCCCTAGTACCTCGGGATATCTAGACGGGACCCTATCCCTAGTACCTCGAGATATATGGACGGGACTAACCATTCCGGAACCCAGCTGTTAGCAATAGTGGGTGATGAACATCTACGGATGTCTAAGGTTATCACTTATCATAGATAGATCGATATCGGAACTAACCATTCCTCCATCCTGCTGTTGCAACAGAGGATGAGATGAAAATCTTCGGATGATCATTAGGTTATTACTTATACTAGGAGTACCTTTACGGGACTAACCCTTCCTCTATCCTGCTGCTGCTACAGAGGAAAATTGGACAATCTTCGGATGTTCATTAGGTTATACTTTTCGCTTACCGCGATGTCGTGTTAGCCCTAGTACCTCGGGATAACACTTACTTTAGTATATTTTCCTATTTACTTTATTATGTGATATATTCACATAAACGATGAGTTAGACTAATTAATGTTTGTAGTAGTCAAAAAGAAGGAAAAACTATCATTTTACTAACAAAACATTGGGGTCTTGGTAGAAGACTACATTATCATAACTAAACATTCGGGTCTTGGTAGAAGACTACTTTATCATAACAAAACATTTAAGTCTTGGTAGAAGACTACTTTATCATAACAAAACATTCGGGTCTTGGTAGAAGACTACATTGTCATAACAAAACATTCGGGTCTTGGTAGAAGACTACATTGTCATAACAAAACATTCGGGTCTTGGTAGAAGACTACATCTCAAACTACTAGAAAATAAGGGATTTTATAGGGCTTTTCATACTTACAACAACATTTTCATTTAAAGGTTTAAATGACTTTTAAAACAGCTTTTCAAAGCAAGACAATGACACTTAAATACTTATGAATTCACCAGCTTTAAAGCTGATACTCTCTTTCAAAATAACTTGTATTTCTCAGGTCATCAGTAGACAGGTACGGTGGCCAGGTTTTGAGAAGACGGAGCAGACAAGTCTCGTCTTTTATTTTTATTATATATTTTGGGTGTCTTATTACATTGAAAGAACACATGTATTAAAACTTTACTTATAATGCAATGGATGATGTTGTTGCTTGTTTACTATTTTACACTGTTGTGATACTGTACATGACGTCGTCCACCCCTGAACGTTTCCGCCGTTCGTGGTTTTGGGGTGTGACAACTCTCGTCATACAACATCTACATGTACTTCTCGAGAAATACTCTCACCTCCTCCTATTGTGGAGGAACCAAGGAGAAGTACTAGGGCTAGAATAGAGAAAAGTTTTGGAGATGATTTCTAGGGCTAGAATAGAGAAAAGTTTTGGAGATGATTTCTATTCTTATTTGGTCGAAGGAACACAAAAGAAAGTGACGAGAGATGTCATTTTTCTATTAATTTGGATGAAAATCCTAAGACCTTTACTGAAGCCATGATGTCTTGAGATGCTCCTTTGTGGAAGGAAGCCATCAATGACGAAATGGATTCAATCATGGGTAACGGAACTTGGGAGTTAGTTAATCTACCCAAGGGGAGAAAACCCATAGGATCCAAGTGGATATTCAAGAGAAAGTATCATCCAGATGGATCTATATCTGCCTATAAAGCAAGATTAGTTGCTAAGGGCTATATGCAGCGAGAAGGTATAGATTATTTTGATACCTATGCCCCAGTTGCTAGGATTAGTTCTATTAGAACTCTCATAGCAATATCTTCTTTGAAAGGATCATACATTCATCAAATGGATGTGAAGACAACCTTTCTAAATGGTTATCTCAAGGAGGAGATTTACTTGGAGCAACCTGAAGGTTTCGTGATACCTGGATAGGAAAATAAAGTGTGTAGACTTGTTAAATCCTTGTATGGGTTGAAGCAAGCTCCTAAACAGTGGCATGATAGATTTGACACCGTTGTGACTGCCTTTGGTTTTCAACACAATAGTGCTGGCAGATGTATTTATTCTAAACTTACATCCGATTACATAGTAGTTATATGTCTTTATTTTGATGATATGTTGATCATTGGCACTCACCTAGAAGGTATTCTTGAGACGAAGAAATATCTATCCTCGAACTTTAAGATGAAAGATCTTGGAGAAGTTGATACAATTCTTGGTATCAAGGTGAAAAGGACTGGTGGTCAGATTTCTTTGAGTCAATCTCATTACATAGAGAAAATTCTGACAAAGTTTCAACATTTGAACATTAAAGAATTCAACACTCCTTTTGATTCAAGTGTGAAACTAAAGGTGAATTCTGGTCGAGCAGTGGCTCAACTAGAATATGCTAGTGCAGTTGGAAGCATGATGTATGCTACTCACTACACTCGACCTGACATCGCATTCGCAATAAGAAAACATAGTCAATATACTGTTAATCCAGGGACGGAGCACTGGAAGGCAGTGGGTAGAGTACTAGGATACCTGAAAAGGACAAGTTCATTTGAGTTGACGTATTCGTCATCTAATGGAATACTTGAAGGTTATTCCGATGCCAGCTGGATTGATCACACTAGTGATTCAAAATCCACAAGTGGTTGGATTTATACTATAGCTGGTGGTGCTATTTCTTGGGCGAGCAAGAAAAAGACATGCATACCTCATTCAAAGATGGAAGCAGAGCTAATTGCCTTAGTAGCAGCGGGCAAAGAGGTAGAGTGGATTCGAGATCTACTTATGGATATCCGTTTGTGGGATATCCTTATGCCTTCAATACCCATGTACTGTGACAGTGAGGCCACACTGTCCAGAGTATATAATGCGGTATATAATGGGAAGTCGAGACATGTAGGTCTGCGACACAATTTTGTGAGACAACTAATTGAAAGTGGTACCATCAAGGTTGTCTATGTCAAGACAAGTAGGAACTTGGCAGATCCGTTTACCAAACCTCTGACGAGAGATTTGGTTACATCTACCACGAAGTCATGGGTCTAAAACCACAATAGAATCGCTTAGTGATGGAAACCCAACTTGACATTAGTGCTCCTAATTCTCAAGTTTAAAGTGTAACAGCGAAGTCACTAACGATAGAAGGTGCTATCATTATTGATAGATCCATGTGAGGTAGGATAATACGTCGTTGCCGAGAACGAGGTTGAGTTATGACTCTTAACAAAGTTTTGGAGACATCTAAGCAACGAAGATGATGTAAAACTTTGCCTATATGATCTAGAGGTGGTGCCGCCTCAAGTGAAGATTAGTGGTTTATCTTCTAAAGGATTATGAAAAGGGTTTATAGCGCATGGCCATATTAGCGCTCAGGGAGAACACAAAGATGACTTGTGATGTGTGGGGGTAAACCGGAGAGGTCATTAAGGTTCATGGTTTAAACCTATAAGGATACCATTGAATCGGTCTCTTCTTGTTTGTTCTCATTAAACTAGGGTTTAATCTTCGTGACACCCAAGTGACATCATCTGTCTGAGTGAAAGGAAACTTTCCAACTTGGTGCGGGATTGTTGGAACTTTATATATATATATATATATATATATATATATATATATATATATATATATATATATATATATATATATATATATATATATATATATATATATATATAAAGGAATTGCAAGTTGGCAATTTCCTTTGTAACCCACATTGGTGGAGGGAAGAAACTTTTGTGGGTTTATAAGCTTATTCCCTTGATATGCCTTCAAAGGCTTTAGTGGACCAAAGGAATTGGCCAAGCCCACGCGCGCGCCTAGCCTAGCCTAGCACTAGCCGACGCCGCGAAATGGTGCAATTTAGGCGCACTTGACACTTCGCATCTGGAGCTGAGGAGCTTTTATTTTTGACTAGTGCGGGTCAAGACGGTTTGACCGATCTGGACGCATCGGGAGCTGAGGAGCTTTTATTTTTGACGAGTGCGGGTCAAGACGGTTTGACCGATCCGGTCAAATGGTTGACTGGCGTTGACTTCGTGGAGGATAAGTCATCAGGGCATTTTAGAAGGATCAGGAAACGGCTTGCTTGGAGAGCAAGTCGTCGCCCTAGGGTTTCTGGGGCCAGCCTATGGGGGCCCGTTTCATGCCTTCTAGGGTTTCGATACCTATAAATACTGCTCCCTAGGAGCCATTTGACACAATCACGAAATTTAGAGCTCTCTCCCACTCTCTGCTTTTTTTTTTTCTTCCATTTCCGAGTATTCGCTTTGTGTTTGTCAATTTCCAGTGCTGTTGGAAGATCGATAGATCTGCATTAAATCCAGGGGTTTTACTCTGTTGTTTACAACCAGTAGAAGCGAAGTAAAAACCTTTAAGGACAGGAGTCCGATCCGTGCAGTTGTTTGAAGTTCAAGATCAGCCGTCAACAGGTCGGTTATATTTTTCTGTCTAGCATTTAATTTCGTCCAACACTAGGACAATCTTCTTCTTCCTTTCTTATAATTAGATCAAATCGTGAAGGATTGATTTGGTTTTGGACGAAACTTGGTAAATCTAATAATAATAATTGGATCTGTATTTCGCAACTAATCGACATATAATTCTCAATATTATTTGTCAGTTTCCTTGCGTGTCTATTAGTTTGATTTTCAACAATCAACGTTTCACTGTGGCATTGAACTTGGTTAAACATCCTTTATTCAAACACTAAATAAAGCAAACCAATATTAACCTTTTACCCATACCCATAACATGAAATTACTCATGAACCATGTCAAGATTACCCAACAAAAAGTTGGTCTGATGAATGCTTGACCAATACAATCATGCTATGCCGAACATCACCATTTTGGGCGCAACACTAAAGAGACAAACCAAACCACTATCGCTACGACATAATACGAACCAATCCGACCCAAACCATATCATACCGATCATGCTTTAACTTTTTACCACTTCATCAAGGTTTTTGACTCAAACTCGATTGTATCTTATGTTAGACAAAGTTTTTAGGGTCAACTTTCGTTTGCCTATAAACATACCTTCCATATTATCGTGTAATGAGGTGAAATAATTAGAGCATCTACGGAGATGAAAATCCCATAGTTCATATAGCAATTCAAGTGATTAATTTAGTTGCTTGTTTTAGCGAGATTTTATTATATCGGACTTTTGGTTTGTTGGTTAGCTCATCACATTGATTGTGAAACCATGGTAAATCCCAATGTTCTTCCATGTGTCAAAAAATTGGCATTTTGTAATTTTTATTTGGTACTTTATTTGACAAGTTCGATTAAATTGATATTTCATTATAACGTTCGTTATTTGTTCGCCACATTAGAATATAACATGTTACTGTTACGTACAGGTTTGTTTAAAAAAAACACTTTATTTTTCTCCACATGTAGCGTCAGCATATATACCTTTATCCACCGAATTTGAACAAAAATGTCCCCACCATATGAATTTCCTCCCATCTAAAGTGATGAATATTACCCAATTCTAAGGAGTCTACATCTTTGGAATAAACATTGGTTTACTAATTACTTAGTCATGTCACGTCATTAGAATTGTAGAACTTGTCACATATAAAGAAATGGAAATAATGTATTAAATACTAAAGTTTAACAGCTTTTTGTTAATCACACACTTATTTAATAATTCTTCGTAATTTACTTATGATGATATAATAAACATGTTTTTAGAAAATTTCGACGAGTCATGGTCAATATTCAATAACAAATCGCTCGTCATGTGTTTTGCATGTGTTGAACCAATAACGAATTGCATCTTAAAAACTGTAGTTACGCACGGAATGCAAATGTAATCACACTATTTTTATTTGTTGTTGTAAATACATTATTGTCGGTTTTAAAGACCAGCGGGCATTGCTTTCAATAATTTAGTTGATGATAAATTGTATGCCATGAATGTACGAATGCTTTGATTCTTTACTCGTTGATCATGGTTAAAGTATTTTATTTTAATATAAATTAGTATTTATGCAAATTGAGCAAATAAACATGTCCATGATGTTAGACTAGTACATAAATCAGAAACAAAATAAACAAAGCAATAAAGCGAAAACATGATTGGATCACTGTTCTTAAGGAATATTGGACATAACTAAATCGCTGATGGATTATGACTAAGAACATGAACTCCTCGAGTTTTAAGAGTTGTAATCTATCATTGAGGCTTTGTGCATGAGCTATGTTTTTCTGTGTATCCTTCATGTTAGTCAAAGTTATTTCAAAGCGACAAAATTGCAAGAATGGTCCCTGTGGTATGTCAAAACTAGCACCTTTCGTCCAAAATGGGTTTGGCTCGCAAGGATGGTCCAATAGTTTCGTTTTGTTGCGAGTTTGGTCCAATTCCCTATGAACTTTTTTATAATGATGGATTTGCCCTTATATTTTTATTTTATTATCAGTAATTAAAAAACAATTTAAAATAAAACAAAAATAAAATACTCTCCCTCTCTCTCTCTCTCTACAAACAAAATTAATATAGATCTGGTAGTGGATTTGTAAAATGAAAAACCCTAACTTTTATCAATTTTGTTCAATTCATTGTATGAAGTCGAATAGACTAAACACATACACACTCATATATGCATATGAATCTCAAGAACACTCGGTTTTTCCGGAGTTCAAGAACAAGAACATCATATTCACGAACTAAGAAATCGATTTCTGATGAACTGCCATCACCACCATCGGAATCAATTTCTTCTATAAATTGCCCGACTCAAACCCACAAGCACACAAACAACTCAATAAACATAAAGATGAAGGTAAACTACACCCCTTTTTATCCCTCTCCCTGAATCGCAGACACCATATACCCAAAATCAGTACAAGTTAAAGAGATTACGATTTACAGATGAAAGGGATTACGATTTACAACCTAGAAATTTTTGTGTCCTTTCCAATTATTGAATCAAATGCCAATCATGTCCCTCTCTCTTGTTCTTCTCTGAATCGGTGTGTGTATCAATTTTAGGCGTAGAAGATGACTCTTGTAGAAGAACAACGATAACAATGGCATTGTAGCTCTAAACGACAATGAGAGAAAAGCCAGGTATAGTGGTTTGACCTAGGAGACGATGGTGTTGTTGGTATTCATTGGAGATGTTACCTGGTTTAGGTGATGGGCGAGGTACGATGGATGATGGCCAGATGTAATAGGTGATGTTGAGGGTCAAGCGGGTGGGTCAGGCAAGAGAAAAGATGTGTTTTTCGGCGATTGTATTCTCACATAGGTCACTGAGAGGTTGCAACATGTTTGATTTTGAAATTGTTTTGAACTGATTTCTTTGAATTTATCGAAGAAGACATATCAGATAGGTAGGGGAGGGATGAAGAAGATGAATTGTTCTTGGTTAAAAAGAAAAAAAAATATGGGGGGAATACGGTGGAGAGAGAGAGGGTATTTTATTTTTGTTTTATTTTTAATTACTGATAATAAAATAAAAATGGGAAATGAAAATATAAGGGCAAATTTGTCATTATAAAAATGTTCATAGGAAATTGGACCAAACTCGCAACAAAACGAAACTATTGAACCATCCTTGCAAGCCAAAACCATTTTGGACTAAAAATGCTAGTTTTGACATACCACAGAGACCATTCTTGCAATTTTGTCTTTCAAAGCTTCAGTGTGAGAAGTTTCACCTTCTTTTTATATATTAAAACTTTTTGCTTGTTTACCCGATTATGTAAAACTTTAATTACTATATTTGAATAGAAATATAAGAACATTTATATATTAAACTAGAAATTGTCATATTCCCACTCCGCATGGAACGAGCCGGAAGGTAAGAATTTTAAAGTAGTAGATTAAAAAAATAAAAAGTAAAAGAAATAAGTAGATCTAAAGAGGCAGAGAAACTTTAAAATATAAAAAGAATAAAATATTTTCTTTTTTGACGATGAGGTAGGACTTCTCTTTATATTCTTTTTTTCCCGATCGTGGATGAGATTAAAAAAAAGTGACATAAAAAGGGACAAAATTGAGATTCGGAGATTGGAAAGGGTGATATTCATTACCATATGATAATACTAATAAATAGAAAGATAAAGATACCCTACGCGGCTACGCCTGAAATTAAGGCTTGCTTTTGTCCGTTTCACTTTTATGTATATTCTCCTATGGTTTTTAATTTCATTTTCTTATTAACGTATTTTTGTGAACAACTTTTATTTAACATAAAACCCTTCTTTTGATCAGCTATAAGTGTTGCATTATCCACTCACAAGAGTGCCACTCCTTTGACAAGTAAAAAAACTTAAGGAATTGTGAGGTTCCATTAACGATCAACTTAGCTCCATAAAAGATACCACTAAAGGGCAAGTGGCAAACGTATGAACAAACAGTTCAATATTCTAGTTGTATAATGGACACATGATCGAATTGGTTATATCTACTAATTTTTTTTTTGGAAACAACAAATATCATTAATACATCTATTCATCTCTTATTCAAATTCTCCTCCGATTAAGAGAACTCATAGGTTCGCCATGTCGGGTGATGCTTTTGGCCATTCAAGATTGTTTAGGGTCTCAAAAACATATTTTTCTATTTTTTTTTTTTCAGTAACTTTACTTTTTCATAAATAATTTGAGATTTTTTCCTAATTAGTTAAGATCTCTTAGGGTTAAGGAAGGCTTATCTTCTCCTTATACATATTTCATTTTCATTATTTGTTGAATATTTTTTTTTCAAGTATTGATTAAGAATTCAGTTTTGAAGTTATATTTTGTTTTTTGTGTTCTTTTTCATTCACACAATCTCACACTCTTATCTAAGTTCCAAACGTGTAAACGGTGATTCAATGAAAGAAAATGATCACATAAAAAATTGTTGTTTGAAGAAGTCATTTTCTTAAGTTGGCCACATCATTTCAATCGACACGAACTTTGTTGCAAAATACAAATAAACTAATAAAATAAAATAAAGTCAGTATCGATTCCCCAATGACTATTTGTCTTATTTTCAGATTCAAAAATCCCCTGAAAGAATTTTCTCCTTAATAAATAAATGTTTTTTTTGCCACTTGTCAATCTCTCATGAGTTTTGACACTCGTCATTTAGTGGTAATTTTAAAATAAATATTATCCACTTGTCAATTTTTGGTTTGTTTTAAATTTTAATTAAAGTTATATACTTATATATGTAAAGTATTAAATATCATATATATGATATTAAATTGTAATCTTTCTTTCTGATTTTAAAGTTGTATATTAAAAAATATTTTATTTTTATATTTTAAGTTTAATCATTTTTTAAATCAATCCGTATAATATACGGGTCTCACAACTTTTGATTTAATATAACCTTTTAACCCCATAATATATCAACACTTTTAGCTAAATCCGTAATTTCCAAACACACTATATCCCCCGATTTTTTAATATACATGATTCTTTATTCTAACCGGAAACTAGTAGCAAGGTTACCATCCATGCGACTATCAATATCTTTGACTTTCTTTTGAAGTTCTTCTTTTTGTCCCTTTTAATTTCTTTCCACAAGACGATTTATTATGTTACGTTTTAAAGTTTCTTAATGTTTTCTTAAATGTAACCATATAATATTATGTATCTAACCCTTAGATAACACCAAAAGGCTCTAACAACCTTTTTCAAATCCCTTCCGTTAGAAACCACAAGTGGAAAATTCTAAAAATAATTGGACCATAATAGGAATCAATTTTTTTTAAACCAATTGGTTGGTGATCCGACAAGTTGCCTTTCAACACCAACCCCATCAGGTTCAAAAAAATATCCACAAGACGCTCTCGCTCTTAAGAGGGTGTTTGGCAAAGCTTACAAAAGTAGTTTTTTAACTTATTATTAGTTTCACATCGGTATAAGTCAAAAATAGTGTTTAGATAAAAAAAAATTAAAAACAACTAATAGCTGTTTGGAGCCTTTAATAGTCATTTTTTGATAAGTCATTTACCCCTTACTTATCAAAAACTTTTTATTTCACCATTAAAAGAATTGACAAATATATCCCTTAACCTAACCCTTCTATATCGACACAAAAACAACAACAAACGCCTCCATTGTTGTTCTCTCCATCATTTCCTCCTCAAGCCCTCCCCTGTGAAAACACCGCCGGTAGCCATCTCCTCCCTGCCGATCAGAGATCGTCACAGCCACCCACAACAACATCAGAGACCTTCGACCCCACAACTAAGGTTCGTGTTTGCTCCTGCTTCTGCATGTTTCTTTCTTTTTCCTACTGTCTACTTTATTCTTCTGCATTCTTCTTTCTTTTTTTCTTTGTTTTCTAGTAATTGGAACTAAAAAATTGTAATTTTGTTTGTGTTGCTGTCATTTTTTTTGTGTTGCCTTCGACTATACTGATTTGAACTCGTGTTTGATATGAATTTTGTGTTCTTGTCGATTTTTTTTTATTTGAAGGTGTAGTTTACCTCACATCAGAACTGATTTTGAATGAAATATCTTTGAAGTTGTAGTTTACCTTTGAACCTGAAATGAGAACCGATGACAAATGGCAATTGTGTATGTGTTTGTGCTTCAATTATCAAGAACCTAGATGTTAATTCTGTTATTGTAATAGCAACACCAATAGTTATGTTCAAATTTGTTATTGTAATAGTAGCATCAATGGCTATGTTCAAAATATAAAATGAAGCCCTTTTTGGTAATTTTACACATATAAGCAGTTTTGTTTTGCCAAACACTAAAAATGACTTATTAGCTTATAGCGTTTTGACACCTGATAAGCTTAGTCAAACACTTTTTTAAAAACTCAATTTTGACACCGCTATAAGTTAATAAGATAAAAGTTAAAATGTTAAATCCTATTTTAATAAGATTTGCCAAACACCCTCGAAATCAAGAATATATCCAATTTACTCATCTTAGAACCCTATTTATTGGTCCATATAAAATAATAACCGCCTAGGGAAATGTTAACTAACTTCATTCAAGATCAATCGATTAAAAGATTCGACCAACTATTTGTTACCCCAAATGTTATTAGTCCACATGTTTATGGGTCATTTAGTCTTTAGCCTATTAGGGTTTGGTTCTTTAGCTAGTATTTAATCTTCTTTTTCTTGTTTGTAGATTTTAGACTTTATATTGAAGAACTAGCATTTTCTCTCTTTTAATACATGAATGTTGTTCTATTATTATGATATCAAAGCTTGAAGGTTTGAAATTTTGATTGAAGTTTTTGTAGCAATCATGTGTGGTTGTTCGTTTGATGTTGCTATTTGGCTGCTACTGTTGTTCGTTTGCTACTTCCACTGCTTTGATTTCCATTGTTTGATTTTGTTTGTTTGATTTGCTGCTTTCGTTGGTTTACTGTTGTTCTTGGTCTCTTTTTACGTTGTTGTTGTTGTTGTTGTTGTTGTTGTTGTTGTTGTTGTTGTTGTGGTTATCTACTTATTGAAAATATGTATGGAAAGGATGATTCCCTTCATTCAATCAATACTTGATTATATGGAAAGAATTACACGTATTGGAGCTATGTTATGAAGAACTTCTTTCGTGGGAAGAATATGTGGGACTATGTCATTGGGGTTAAAGCTAAACCTTCAATGCCTTAAGCTGAGAATTTTGATTTGTTGGTTGGTTGATACTAGGGAGATTAATAACTCCAAGGTCATTAATGGATTAATAATTATGTTACATAGTCTATTGGTATGCAATTGGCTAAGTATGACACAAATAATGAAATTTGGAATCATTTGGATAGATTCTATACTCAATCCAACTTTGCTAAACAATATGAGTTGAAATATGACATTCGTGCCCTTCAACAAAATGATATAAGTATTCAAGATTTCTATGCTACTATGTTAAATTTGTGGGATCAATTAACCCTTACTGAATCTAAATAATTAAAAGCTTTTGAGCCTTATATTGCTAGGAGCAATGTTGCAAAACTCGTTAGGCGTTCCAAAGGTGGTCGACTAGCGCCTAGCGAGTGTTCGGTATAGGCGGGGAGTACTCGAATTTGATGAATTATATGAAATTAATTTTAGGAAAATTATATATATATATATATATATATATATATATATATATATATATATATATATATATATATATATATAGCAAATATAACAAGTTTATTGAAAGTTATGACAAAATAAATGAATATCAATAACAATTATAGTTTTTTTTCTATAAAAGGTTGAAATTTCCGGCTTTTTCCGATTTTTGTCCGATTTTTACCATTTCTTTTTGATTTTTTTTTCCAATTTTGACCGATTCCAAATTTTCCTGATCCTATTTTGACTAAGAATCCCTGATGGATGGGATTCTAACAAACCCTTTTGACTGAATTGGTGTCGATTTTGACCGGTTTTGACCGATTGTGAGTTTTTTGGCCGATACCTAATTAGGCGCCTCGTCTCCTACCCAATTCCGATTAATCGGTCACTCAAGCTGATTTTTGCAACACTAACTAAAGAGAATAATAGTTGGATTAAGGTGTCTAACCTAGTAACTAAATTCGTATATTCTTGTGTTTTAGAAGCAAAGTCCTTTTTGGGTGACCCTCATGACTAGAAATAGCTAGAAATGATATTAAGAGAGAAAAGTATAATTTGTTAGATTATTATATGATTAATAAACTAATATGAAATTGTAGGAAAATGATTTATTAATATATTATATGATTAATATATTAATTAGAAATAAACAGTTGATTTGTTGATTTATTTTGTGCTTAATAAATTAATATGAGGTCAATTGTTAAATAATTGATTTGTTAATTTATATGATTAATAAATTAATGTGAAATAAATTACAATTGATTAATTATTAATCAAAATTAGTCTGATATTAATTCGGGATTAATTGAAGGTGCAATGAGTGAATTGTACTTGTTTAATAGTTTGTACTTGTTTAATAGTTGAACAAAAAAAGCAATTCTAGAACCCCCCCCCCCCCCCCCCCCCCCAATGTTATGGACGGTTTTGGAGGGTTTCCTAGGGTTTCTGGAAGCCTCTTGGTTACATAAAATGAAAAGATTTGAATTATTATCAAATCTATTATTTAATTAATTCAAATCTTATTTTGTCTGTAAGTTACCTAAACTATAAATAGAACTCGTTCACCACATAACCTAAAGGAATAGGAACGAAATTCCTTTCATATATCCTCTTTTTTCCTCATTCTAGGGTTTTTGGTTTTGGGTGTGATACATTAGAGACATCATCCTTTCGTGCTTGCTTTCCAAAGAACTTTAAGAGGATTTAATTTGATTATTTCCTGTAATAATCAAAAGCTATGTAACCCTAATCTTTATGTTAATTTTAATATTCATAGCCTCTCTTAAGGGTTTCTTGATGTTGATAGTTTATTGCTATCAATAGAGAAAACATAGATCCTTTCTGGGTTGCATGTGAACTTAACGGTTTAAGTGTTTTTCTGCCACATGAGTTTTTTTTATAACCTAGAAAACCCTTCAGTGGTATCAGAGCCTTAGTTTTCTAATTGAATGTGCATAATAGTGAATTGATAAAATTAGAGTTTATGGAAATTAAACCCTAATTGCCTTAAATTTTTGAAAAGGCTAGGGTTCGTGAAACCCTAGCATGCACCTTTATTTTCGAAAATTTGGAAGGATCGCTTAAAGTTACTAGTTTCCTTGATTATAATTTTTAATGTCTTAAAATTTGGATAATTAAAAATTGGTAACCCTTACCCTTTTATCGAAAATTAGAAGGGTTGAAGGATTAGGATTAAATTTGAATTATTTTATTAATTGTTTAATTAAAGATAAGTATTTAATCCATAATGATTTAAATTTGAATTATTTTATTAATTGTTTAATTGAAGATAATTATTTAAATCTCTAATGATTTAAATTTAATTAATTGGTTTATTAAAGGTTAATTGGTAAATCATTAAATATTCAAGATTAAATAATTATTAAAAGTTTAATTTGAAAATTAATTATAAACCTTAGTATTTTAAAAAGTTTTAAAATACACCTTATACTATATATGATTAAAAGTTTACTATAGTATATGTATAAGACAAGTAGTCAAATCGCTAGTACGCCTCATTCATGAAGTCATACTATAAAGGGGTATTATGAAACGACATATAAAATGACCATTGAATGAGTGTCCACTCTCACCCACCGCTCCCTTGTTTGGTGGAAGGTCGTTATCTGAACGGATTTGATAGGACATAACATCTAAAAAGTATAATGCTACTAAAGTACTAGAACCTTTTATATAAATCCCAACTCTAGTTACTTTAGGAAAAATGTGAAGTGTACGCTAATCCATAAAAACGCACATCATTTCTTTATGAGTCGCTAGTAGAGCGTGTGTGGTTAATCGACACAGTAATTTGGGACTATAAAGATGAAATGATGAAACAACTTGTGTTTATAATTGTTGATGGAGCGTATGTGATTAACCGGCACATCAATGGGAGATTATAAATCGATCGGGGTTGTTTGAGCAGGTTTGCATGGTAATTCACATCTTAATTATGATCCTCGACATCCTAGTCACAATTGGTAAGAGCATAATCAAGATTAAAAATGTCATTGATAAGATTCAATGAATCTCAAAAGATCTAGGAGTTTCATGTGATTGAAATTAGTGAAATGTTCTACCTACCTAAAATAGATTCAAATTTGATTTTGGCATCCATCTTCAAAGTTCAAATTGGAAATATGGATCCTAGCCTAAATTTAAATTTGGGTTAATAATTAAGGATTAAAATCAACTAACTTGAAGTCTCTCTTCTCCCAAAATTTAAGATGTCAAATCAAGACAATGATGGTCTTCCTCGTTCTTTGGTAAATGTTTTTCCTCAATCTTTTGAAGATGGTCTTCCACATGCAGATCAAGGTGAAAATGTCTTCTCTTCTTCGAGTAATGGTGGAATTGGACATCATGCTTCTTCAAATCTTCCACTTCATCCTGATGTGACTCTCCCGGCATCATGAGTTGAATGATATGAAACAACTCAAGCCCTTTTGGAATTTAAACGTGAATATGGAAATTCTGTGTGTGCACAGGTTTTGGAAATAATGTCATACATTGACAAATTGGATGGGATGGGTATCGTATTCCTACTGGAGCAAGCTAATGATTTGGTTCTTCTTTGTCTTCCTAAGTCATATGGTTAGTTTGTTAAGAACTTTCATATTAGGAATCTTGATGTGACCCTAATTGATCTGACATATATGTTGATAGTTGCTAAAGAAAAAATGCTTAAGAAAACAACTAAAGTAGAAATGCTTATAGGATCTAATTCCAAGGTTTCTATGGACATTGACAATGGTAGCATTGGTGGTGCAAAAAAGATTTCTCTTCCCAATGGAAAGGGGTCATCCAAGATCAAACCATTTTATCGTATGGTAAAGAGAAAGGCTTGTTCTGGGATCATTCCATGTGTTAATCCCAAAGAGTCCATTTATTTTTACTACCAATTGAATGGACAATGGAAGCAAAGCTTCTCAAAATACCTGAAATATCTTAGAGATAGTAAAGTCAATTTGTGTGACTCTACTTCAGGTAAATCCATTATATAACTCCATAAGTTCATATTCATAGACACTTAACACATAATGTGATGATCACAATTTTATGGTATTGCAAAATCTAAAAATAAAGAAGGAAGCTTAAGCAAAGTAAGCTAAATCTGATCGTAGGAAATGGACTTTGGTCACATGGTTCGATGGTTAGAATTTGGAGCTACTGCTAGGGAGTTAGGATAATTTACTAGATTGCAATTACTCTTTGGAGAAGTCTGGAAATATAGTTTTTCACTTTATTCATTGTAAGGACAAGTTTCAATTTTCTTTTTACCAATAAAATGAAGTTTTGGTTTACTTAGTTGCCTTATATTATTTCCTTTCAATGACATTAATGAAAGTGTTGGTTATTTTTCTAATAATGACAATATTAATTGTGGATTTGATTCTTATGATATCACTTATGCTATTGTCATAATTGACCACGTGAAAAGAAATCTCATCACCAATTGGACAGATACTTGGTGTCGTACAATTTGAATTGAATAATATATGAAAATCTTGTTTATTGGAAAATTATGACTTAAATCATTGTTCACGTGTTAATATGAGGCAAGTGAAAGACTAATGGATCCAATACATGTTGATATGGACTTTTAGATCCACCACAAGGGACGATAACTCTATTCATCATGATTTACTGATGTTTCAGTAAATTGGTCTTGTTTATAAGATTAAATAGAATTCTAATACTTTTGAAAATTTCATTAGTAGCAGAACGAATGGAAGAATCTATTAGGAAGAAAGATAAAAGATTCTCCAATCTGAAAAGAAAGGAGAGTGCTTTAGCATCATGTTTTATGATCATCTTAGTAATTGTGGAATTGTATCATAATTAACCCTCCAAGAACATCTTAGTGCAAATGAATGACTAAGAAGAGGAATCGAACATTGTTGGAAATGATTTGATCATAGATAAGTCATATTTTGTTCCAATCAAAGTTTTTAGAGCCATGCTCTAGTAATTATAAATCGTATCTTGAAACTCATTTCAAAACTAAGAAGGATGATAACACCTCTTAACAAGGACGAATCTTCTTAAGGGCTAGGGGGGTTGTTCCCCCCACCCCCCCCCCCCCCCTGTTTTTTTTTTTAAAAAATTGGTCCATATACTATTAAATTTTTTACATATTAGGCCTACAACTAAAAAAATGATTGTGCCCCCCTTGTTTTCTAATTTTTATATGTATTATACTTTCCCCCCCCCCCCCCCCCCCCCAACTCAATGGTTCAAGCTCCGTCACTGCCTCTTAATATGTGGAGTAATAAGGTTTTCTTACTCTAGCATATTTGGAATTGGAGTTGTAATGTTTTTGTTGATCGAGAAACAAAAGATAAACTGAGAACCATTCTATGAAGTTTTTTCTTATTGGAAATCCACACGATCTTTTGAAAATCGGTCTTAGCTCATCAAGGAATGTTTTCTTGAGAGAAAACTTATATGTCAAGAAGTTAGTGAGATTCATATTGATCTTGAGAGTTTCAAGAGTCAACCGACAATGATCATTGTAGTTATCACTAGCACGCGACCTGAGGTTGATAACCTATTGTGTTTATTGCCACATTCTAATCTTTTGTGCACTTCAACTTGAGTTGACAACACCTATGTATTATATGTTCTTCATTTAACTGAAAAAGGCTAAGCATGTTGGTCAGTGAAGGTACACTAATTAATATGGGTGAACTTCTAATAACATCGATGCACTGGTGGGCCTTTTGCGTTGCCTTAAGGCAATAATTTTAGATTACATGAAGTTCACACCATGAAGGAGAACTAAATGTGATTTTGGTTTGTCCTAAACCTTTCCTTATGCCTATAGCTTGGAAATGACAGATCCACATGGATGGGAACGTATGTACCTTTAAATCTAAGTAGCAAAGGGTGTCGCTCTAATTCATGAAAATGGTTATGAGGAAACACTTTTACAAGTAGATTTTAAAGGTCTGATAAATATCAATATATATGTTAGTTGTATAATTGCATTCTCAAATTCACAATATGATTACAGCATCCCTTTTCATATTTTGAGTTGTGAGGAATGGAAATGAATTGGTTAGACTTCCAGGAGATATGTTTGTCACGTCTTGAAAGAGGTTGAACACATACACTATCCAAATAAAGTGCATGAGTTCAAGAAGTCTAATTAGAGGCTCGATGAAGCATCGCGAAACATGAATCTGCACTTCCATGAGAAAGTTAAAATGTATTGATTTCTAGAAGTCCAGTTGATCTCTGAGTACATGTCAAAGCTAGTGGGCGCATAACTGTTATGTCTGGTATTGCATGTTGACAATACTATTCATAGGGAACAATGTCCCTGTAAGTCCCTAATCTGCTGGTGTATCAATCAGATCCGTTTGATGGTGCGGAATCCTAATCAAACGGATGATGTCAGATCAAATAGAAGAGAAAGAGAAGAAGAAGATGATGAATCTTGTATGTATTGATATGAATGAAGATCCAAATACAAGATTCACACACACTAACACACACTCTCTTTTCTCTCTCTTTCTAGAACACCTTCAAATGCACACACTTAAGTTCCTCTATTCTATGTGTTCATCCAAAAAAAGTTCCTCACACCCCTCACCCCTATATATATACACATGATAAACATGGGTTGAATGGGTTTACGGTCGTAAACACCCATTGGACCGTAAATAGGATTTATGGCCGTATACTTGTTTACGGCCGTAAACACCTCTTGACCGCAAACACAAATATGATATTACATTCAAATCCAATTTCCTAGAAAAGCAAAGTATAAACCAAATTTTGACCCAACAGTCCCTAGTTTTCAAGTTGCAAAAGTTGAGAATTGTTTTGCTATAGTAGACTTAAGGAAGAGGGCACTCATACTTTGTTACAAATCTGTAACGCCCGCAGATCCGGGCTAGTCAATTTAGAGATAATAGGGGTCGAAAACGACATTTCGAAAAAAGATTATTTAGAAATAAATAATCTTAACCAAGTTGTAGAATATGTCTCAAGGGTTCCATACATATAAAGAACGCCGAAATTCGAGTTATAACAAAGAAGTTATGGCTCGTCGAAGTTTTACGGCAAAACCGGCACGACGCCGAGAGACGTAAATAGTGAATTTTTGATAAAGTACTTTTTAGTCTTAGTTATCTAAACAAAAGTTGTAGTATACGTTAAACCGAGAACATACAAAACAAAAGAACGCCCAAATCTGACTTCGTATGAGGAAGTTATGAATTTTCTAAGATTTAGCCTAGTAGTGCACGGATCGAAACTCGAATTTTAGTACAAGCGGTTTTTGGCCTACGTGACCTAAATGAGAGTTGAAGATCTCATTAACAGGAACTCAAAGATAAAAAGAAAGACGAAAACGGAGTCCGTATGTAGAAGTTATGAATTTTACGCGGACATTTAACAGTATAATCTCCTCACACTGTTAAATTTAAGATCGGTCGAGAATTAGCCGACAGAGTCTAAATGAAAGTTATATATCTTGTTTTTACCTACACTTGGATATAAAGAAAGTTGAGAATGGAGGTCGTATGCGAAAGTTACGAGGTTTAGAAGTTGGCAGGGTGCTGCTGCAAAAGGGGTGACGTGGCTGAATATGGGCCAAGGCTGTCTCCCCAAGGCAAGCCACCAGAAGGTAACATGTGGCATGGACTCGACGAGTAAGAGGACCTACTTGACGAGTAGAGCTATTTTCCAGCCTATAAATAAAGGTGTTGGGTTCCCTCATTCTTCACACCATTCCAAGGGATAATTGTTTTAAGAGTAACGAAGTGCCGTCCGAGTGCCGATTCACCACCTTACCAGGTGAGTGCATAGTCCCTTTCATGAACATGATTTTAATACAAGTATTGATTGAAGTATTAATTATATGTTTATGTGCGAGTTAATTGATGTTGCTTGAAATATGTGTTAAAGAGCATACCTGATTATATATGATGATTTAGGATAAAGAGTAAACCTAAATTAATTATGAGGAATATTGGGCAGTATTTTCTTATGGGTACAAGTGAGTTATACTTAGAGAATAGAGCCTTAGTATATGTCATTGATCCGGAAGCATGGATTAAGAAATAGTCATTGTCCCTGATGAGAATTGTTATCGAGATTATGAAAACAATTATGATTTGAGTGATTGAAAAGTAAGAACACGAAGAGTAAATATTAATCAGGTCTTATATTGATAAATACTGATTACAAGAATAAGCAGAAAGGATATTTGAGTTCCCAAAAAGTTATTCTCTACTTCTATCCTCAGTCCCTATTTATAGGGAACCTGAGTGTACAAAAAATATACTAAGTCTATTACAATACGCTTTGCACAAAACTGACTTAGTAAAATAACTAAAAATGCGAAACTAAACAAACACACAATTCAACTTTTACAATTTAACATCTACAATCTCCCCCTTTGTAAACAGTCGAAGCTATTCAGTCCATAAGCCTTTGAACAGCTGAGTGAATTGTCTTTCGCACTTCTCCATACTATGAAATCACCTTCTTGAGCTCCTTCTTGTCTCCTTCATTATTCTTCTTGCAGTTGTTCATACGAACAATAAAGTGTGTATATTGCGAAGAAGTATATCTTTCAACCTCTGAGACCTTAAACAAAAATTTCTTGGGCTTTCCCTTCGTATCTCTTCCCGAAAACACCATGCCGAAAGGTTTCAGGCATATTTCCCCAACAACATACTTTGATAATGCTGACTGGGTTAAGGTTTCTTCCCAAGGGACGTTCACTTCCCTTCCCAAAGTAGTTGCCAATTCTTCATTAGTTAGAGCCAAACAATCGAAGTAATTGTCGATATACGTCTTGACATGTGCGAACCCGATCTTAAACACTTCAGTCTCAGACCCTTTGAGCTTATTCTCTTCCATATGTTTCAAAATGAGAGCCACTTGAATCAAATCATTGCAATTCATCAGAGGGAAGTCAGCTATTGTGAAGTCATACTGCTTGTTATCAGCTCGAAAAACAAAGTAACAAAAATTCTGAAGCATGTCTTCAAACATCGTATCTTTCTTGATCGTTAACACCTTTTTGATCTTCATTAAAGACCATACTTCATCTGGATTCTTCCCCAATACAGCATGAAATCTGATTTTCATGTGTATGTGATCATCAGGATTATCAAACTTCTCACTAATCTTGTATTGAGCTGTAATGAAGAGCATTTCGTTAATCGGAAAATCTAACTGACAATTGTCTGAATTCGCAATATCATAACTTCTCTTTGGCTTCTTCTCGAATTCATACATTTCCCTTCCCACAACTTTTGACTCTATAGTTTCATAAGAGTACAGCTTCGCAGGATCTCCTTTGTTCATTGTAGGAGGATCACTTGCCCTTTGCCTCATAATACTTTGGACTTGTCTCATTCTTTCCAACTCAGCCTCTGCTTCAGCTTTCTTCTCCTCCTTCGATTTTTCGTACAAAATTCCTTTTCCTTTTCCCACAATATAAGTTTGAGGTTTCGTACTCGAACTTCCTTTTTTTTCCCCAATCGATATTCCTTTGGCAATTGGTCTTATGGTTATTGTTGTTAAGGAAATTGGCATCGTAAGTATTGGAAGAGTAGATTTGAGCTGAGTAGATATTACTTTCCCCACGGTCTTCGCATCATCGTCTTTACTTAAATTTTTCTCTCCCCCTTGCACCCCTGTGAAAGCAGGTGGGGGCACTCTTTGGTAGTAAAGAGGTGAAGTTCGCAATCGGAGCCAGTGCCTTCTGAATTGCTTGTTCCAAAGTATTAACCTTTAGAGACAAGAACTCAGGAGTGATAATTTGCTGAGTTGAAGATTGCGAAACCACAGTTTTCAGCTCAGTCACCAAATTGATCAACTAATCAAACTTCTCCTTGGTTTCTTTGTGGTTAGCTTCAAGGATAGGGGCAACAATAACTTTGTGCATTGCTGTAGCAACCACATCAACCCGCTTTTGGACTTCGATATGTTGAGAAGTAATATCCCGAAGCTCCTTCGCAATTTCAGATTTCAACTCTTCAAGCTTAAAGTTGACATCCTCCCGAACTTTCTTTACATCCTGCACAAACAGAACATGGCATTCTTTTGCAAAAGATTGTAAATCTTTTACGACTCCATTGAATGAACTTCCTTGAGCTGTAATGCGAAGCTCATTATTTTTGTCTGTTTGATCAACCTTATCCAATATTCGCTTCTCAGTAGCCTGAAGCATAACATCAACCTCCATTGCTGAGATAGATGATATTCTACCAGAATCAACTTGTGACTGACTAATGGCATTCAACTTATGATTCAGGATTTTGAACTGCTTTCCTGTCATAAGCATATGATCAGGTATATCCTCCTCCTCTGAATCAAAGTGAATATCTTCAAATACTCCTCCAAAAGCTCCTCCTTCGTTTTCATTATCAGACATGGGTTGCGAAGGTTGAGGAGTTTCAGGTGATTGTGAGGGAAATAGGGTTGTAAATGGGTTTTGTAGAGGATGATCAAAAATGGATGAGGTTGTGGATAGTGTAGTAGTTGGAAATGATACAGGTGGTAAAGAAATGGGTAAGGTGACTGGTAGGCTAATTGGCAAAGTGGTTTCAACACTTGTGATAGGTGCCCCCGTATCAGATACATTGACAACCATATCGAAAATAGGTACCTCCTCAGAAACTGATTTGGTAGTGACTATTTCAAGTGGTTGTGAGGAAATTTGCGAAACTTGAATATTTGACACAGGTGGAACAGAAATGATTACCGGTGTAGAAATTAGTGGAGTGTCTGGAACCTCCTCTTCATCTGAAGACTCATTGCGAATTATCAGATTTCGCTTTTTCAACAATGTTTGTTGCATTTGTTTCGCAACATCTTGAGCACGTTGCCTCTTAGATCCTGGAGAGACAGGAGCTGGAATATTGCGAACTGTCACCCCCTTACTGCTCACTTCAGTCTTGCAAATCTTTTTCAATACCCCTGATTTTGAGGGTATTGATTCCTTCTTCGATTTTGGCGAGGTTTCCTCTATCTGAACCTCCTCTTCTTGACCATGTTTCGAAGATTGAGCAGTTGCATCATTCTTGGTAGCCTTCTTTTTCTTTGGGGTTTTGGCAGCAACTTCTAACAAAATTCCAGTCTCCACAACTGGATCGAAAGTCTTCATGTAGCGTATCAACACCTTGTGAGTGGATGATACTTTGCGAAGCATCGCATCCGGAATGCGAGCAACATGAGTAAAAATATTTTCATCATCCTCCACCTCCTTAGGAAATTGATATAATGAAAATTCAGCCACATCAGCACCCTCTGGAACTTGAATTCCCTCTTTGTCATACACCTTTTCCAGAATAAGACTCCAATACCTTGCGCATGAAATTCCTTTTTCCGAATTCGTGTTTTCCAGACTCTTAACAAACTCCTTCCATAACTGAGTTGCATAGTCCACACTAATATCATAGTACAAGCCCATTACCATGGCATAAACTTCCATACGCCCCCTATCAAGACCAACTGTGCGTCCTGTTAAGCATCTAAGAAAAATACCAAACAGAAAATTCCACATACACGGTAATCCTGACTTTCTGAAGTCACTGATCTTCTCAAGTGTTGGTTGATGGCCCATTTCGTTGAACATGTGGATGATTTGGGAATTAATGGGTTTGAAAAATGGCGGGTTGTTAGGGATTTTCAAGAACTCAACGAACATCTTCTTGGTAAGTTTAACCCGTTTGTTATTCATCATGTTGAAGGTTATCACATCAGTGGTGTAGTTGTGTGAAGCCGATGAAGCTGCCAATGACAACCATGTCATCGGAACTGAGAAAGAACTAAACATGGTGGTGGACAGGGGTGATCGTTTCAAGGCAACTATAAGCATCTTTAGTTCTTCGGGATAAGAAGAAACATTCGGATCAACTTGATAGTTGGTGCTTTGGATCTTCATGAGTGATTGTGAGAGAACTTCATCAGTGTTTGATTGAGTGCCAGCCATTGTTAGGGTTTGAAAGAGATGAAGTTGAAGAAGTTTGAAGCTTTTTAGGATTGTGAGAGTTTTGTTCGCGTAACCGTATACAATGATCTTGATCCCCCTTTTATAGGTTACCCAAATCGATTTGAAATTAAAGCGGGATACATTTAATGTTATCCGATGTGGCACCTTGAAAATCGGATCATGACTGTAAAAGATAACCATGCTTCAAAAAGTAACTGTCACATCTCCTAGAAAACCGGACAGAATACCAACCATCTTGAGTACACAGCCTGTCAATTTTCCCATTATAGAATTTGAATCGTTAAAACCCTTCGCATGGAGGCAAGGCTCTTTCACTTTTGGGATGTAAAGTGAAGTCATATGCCAGATTTGCGAAATCATCAGTCTGAGTTGGTATTACTCAGAACCTCAAGGATTTCATGTGTGCATTGTTCCAAAGAAATAAGATGAGAAACAATTAAATTTTTTTTTTGGAATTCTGTGATGTCAATAAATCAATTTGACACGAATGCAGTTGAACCCCAGGCATAGGTTGCTTCATTAATCATCAAGAGAGATGATCAACAGCTTGTGTAGTTTCCCGTGAATTACAATCGAATACTTTTTGATAAGTATCGAAGGGCTTCTTTTAAAAGATAATTTTGGGTTGGTTTCAAATTTCATTACATATCAACCTTAACATAAGGTGAGAAATTGTAAATGAAATTACTTGTATGACCAATGTAGTTAGTGACAAGTTGGCTTTTGAAAATATTTATCATGACTAGGATTTGCAAATAAAACTCACACAGAAATCATATTCATAAAATTTTTTTGTACTGGATCTTGTTGGATAACAAACATCGTGGGTTGCGAATGTTTGATCAAGAACACACATGCGAAATGAATATGATTTGGAGTTTCGAAATTTTGGTACTGAAACAAAAGTTTCGTTAAAATCTGGATCTATGTTCCCCGTCAATTCCTCAAGGTTTATGATGTTTGGGTTTCACTTCCGTCACAGACTCATGATGTCAGATCATAAACACATAATTTTTGTATATCTAAGTCTTGTTGGGTTGAATCAGAGACCTCTGGGACATACGTCTTTGTGTGTGATTTGTGTGAAGAAACTTTGAGATGAAAAATATTGGTTATTAGATCGAACGTACCTCTGTTATATGTGGACCAAACAGAAAACTCTTAACTCATATGAGAAGAGTAAGGTAGCTCTTTTGACTTATGCGAATACAAGCCTTTCGGGAAGAAATTTTCATGTGATAATTTCATTAAGGCTTTCTTTTCTCACACATAGAGTCATATGAGGCTTGAGTCAACATGCTGCAGCATGCTTCTAGGGACATCCTAACTAGTTCAAATAAAAAAAAATTTATACCTTCCCATAGAAACATATAAGCATGACCTCTTCGCATTAAGCCCTGGACTAAACTCAAAACACACTGAAGAATATTTTTGTGATTTTAAATTTTTCAAAATTAAAAACATAACAAAATAAAATCTTTTTGGAGTTTTAATTTTTCAAAAACAAAAATGAATAAACATAAAATCTTTTTGGATTTTTGATTTTTCAAAAACAAAAATGAATAAACATAATTTTTTTTTTGGATTTTTGATTTTTCAAAAACAAAAACTACAAAATGAATCGTAAACCTAACCTTAGTTGTTATGAGCGCAAATACGAAGAAGTGTGGATGCGAAGCCTCTGGATGAACAGTAACATCTGAACAATTATGACTCATAACTGCTGAATGAAACTTTCATGCTTGATATTTTGGAATTGAATTCACATCAATCATCCCTAAACCTGCTAAAATTCTTACAAATGATTTTTCATCAAGAGGTTTAGTAAAAATATCAGCAAGTTGTTCAGTTGTTTTAACAAAATGAATTTCAATATTCCCATCTTCCACATGATCTTTGATAAAATGATATCGAAGAGCAATGTGTTTTGTCTTTGAATGTTGTACTGGATTATGACAAATGCGAATTGCACTTTGCGAATCACAATACAAGGTAATCTTTTTCATGTTTATTGCATAGTCACGAAGTTGACTCTGAATCCAAATAATTTGCGAAGTGCAAGCAGCAGCAACAATGTATTCAGCCTCAACAGTTGATATAGCCACACAAGTTTGCTTCTTCGATTGCCAACTTACCAACTTCCCATCCAATAGTTGACATCCACCAATCGTACTTTTCCTATCCAAAGTACATCCTCCTAGATCAGAATCTGAAAAAGTTTGAATGAAAAATCCCGTTTTCGAAGGATACCAAAGTCCTAATGAAACTGTTCCCTTAAGATAGCGAAAAATATTTTTCACTATAGTCAAATGAGGTTCTCTGGGATTAGCTTGATATCTAGCACAATTACATACCGAAAACATAATATGAGGTCTACTTGCAGTTAAGTACAATAAAGACCCTATCATGCTTCGATAAAGTGTTAAGTCAACAGTAGGAGCATCTAACGAAGGAGTTAATCTTGTTCCCACTGCCATTGGTACCCTTAGTTTTGTGCTATTGGTCATTCCAAACTTTTCAAGCAAGTTCTTCGTATATTTTTCTTGATTGATTAAGATTCCATCCCTGTTCTGTCTTATATTCAATCCAAGAAAATTATTAATTTTCCCATCATGCTCATTTCAAATTGACTTTTCATTAGATTTTCAAATTCAATTGACAATGCTGGGTCAGTTGAGCCAAAAATAATATCATCAACATAAATTTGAACAAACATAAGATGATTCCCAACTTTCTTGCGAAATAATGTGGGGTCTACTTATCCTTGTTTAAATTTAGATTGTTTCAAGAAGTTTGTAAGTGTTGCGTACCAGGCTCTTGGTGCTTGTTTTAATCCATACACTGCCTTGTCTAGGATGTAAACATGATCAGGATGTTCATCATTTATAAATCTTGGTGGTTGTTCAACGTACACTGTTTGTTCAAGTTCTCCATTTAAGAATGCACACTTAACATCCATTTGATAAACATCAAAGTCTTTGTGAGCTGCATAAGCTAAAAATATGTGAACTGCTTCGAGTCTTGCAACAGGAGCAAATGTTTCTTCATAGTCTATTCCTTCTTGTTGCGAATAACCTTTAACCACTAGTCTAGCTTTATTGCGAATAATATTGCCATCTTTGTCGGTTTTATTTTTAAAAATCCATTTTAATCTGACAATTGAAACATCAGAAGGTTTAGGAATTAATCTCCAAACCTTGTTTCGTTCAAATTCAGCCAGTTCAGATTGCATAGCAACAATCCAATCTGAGTGTTCCATAGCATCCTTTACTGTCTTTGGCTCTATTTTCGAAATAAAGACATTAAACATACATAGTTCTTTGTTCGCATTCAGTACCTCATTTTTCGCATGAATTTGAGTTCTTGTCAACACACCATCTTGTGGATTTCCAATTACCTGTTCTATTGGATGATTTCTTGTCCATTTCTCAAGTGGTGGATAATCAGGATTTAATTCTAATGGTGCATCTTCATACATATCTTCATTTTCAGATCCTGCAATAGAAAAATTATCATTTAGTTCATGAAACTCATAATTTTCATCAAGATTAATTGTCTCTGTTTCATCATGCTCCCCCTCAACATGATGTTCATCTTGATGCTCCCCTTCAAAATGATGTTCCTGTTGATTTTGCGAAAGCTCCCCCTCAACTTGATGATTCATATTTTCATTCTCCCCCTCGAAATTTGGCTGACTGTCTTCATTGTTGATCGTATGCTCCCCCTCCATACGAACATCAGGCACACTTTAGCAAGATATTGACCTTGTAGTAATTGTCGAATCATCAGTATGTTTTGAGGATTCTGATGTTTGATTATCCAGAGCATTAGTTTCCGCATCAATTGCCCTGTCAGGTACTCCGAAAATTAAGTCATAATCAAAATCATTTATGTCAGAATTATCAATTTGAGTATTTGAATCGACAAGTATTGATTTATTTTCAAATTTACTATCCGTTTGTTTAAGATAGTAATCATCAAATGTTAAATTGAAAGTTTCTTCAACTTTTCTGGTTCTTTTTTTGAGCACTCTGTATGCAACTGAATTGTGCGAATATCCTAAGAATATGCCTTCATCAGCTTTAGCTTGGAACTTGGACAAAGTATCTTTGAGATTCATTATAAAACACCTGCAACCAAAAACATGAAAGAATTTGACATTAGGTTTCCTATTGTTGATTATTTCATATGGAGTAACATTGAATCTTCGATGAATGAATGATCGATTCTGAGTAAAACATGTAGTGGAAACTGCTTCAGCCCAAAGATATGAGGTAGATTCGCATATGTTAACATGGTTCTGGCTGCTTCGCATAGAGATCGATTTCTTCTTTCAACAACACCGTTTTGTTGAGGAGTATATGGTGATGAGAAATTATGCGAAATGCCTTTGCTTGTGAGAAAAGAATCAAGAGTTTGATTTTTAAAGTCAGAACCATTATCACTTTTAATTTTGCAAACACTCTTTTTCAGACTAAGCTTAATCTTTTTGATAAAATCAATCATCGTCTGAGCAACTTCAGATTTTAACCTGATAAAAAACTACCCATGTGAATCGAGAAAAATCATCAACAATAACCAAAATGTACCGCTTTTTATTGATTGTAGTAACAGTCGACGGTCCACATAAGTCAATGTGAAGAAGTTCCAATGGTTCTACGATTTTTGAATCTATCACAATCGGATGACCTTTTCTATGTTGTTTTCCTTGTTCGCAAGCTACACATAGAGAATCATTATCAAATTTTAGTATAGGTAATCCTCGAACTAAATCTTCAGTGACAAGTTTGTTAATATTGCGAAAGTTCAAGTGTGACCATCTTCTATGCCAAAGACAGCTGACATCATTAGATGCCTTTGATAGTAAACACACAGCAGGTTTTCCCACGATTGGTTTGATGTCCAGTGTAAACATATCACCATATCTTTTGGATTTGAGAAGTACTTCATTTGTCTTCGCATTTGAAATGATATTTCCTTCTTCATTAAATACAACCTGGTTTCTAGTACCCACAACAAGTTGTGACACACTAATCAAGTTATGTTGAAGTCCTTCAACATAAGCAACCCTGTTAACAGTGAATTTTCCATTTGTGACTTTCCCATAGCCTTTCACTTGACACTTGTGATTATTCCTAAATTTGACTACTCCTGCATTTTCCAAGCTTCTATAATCACGCAAGTTTTCCTTTCTTCCAGTCATATGACGAGAGCAACCACTATCAATATACCATTTCGCATCATATTGCTCATCACACATCACCTGCATTTATTGAAAAAATTTAGGAACCCAAGACTTGTTGGGTCCATCATTAGTAGAATGAAACAAATTCTTTGAATTTAAAAACCATGTTTTCACTTTGTTTGTGACAGAATCCATTATATCAACATCATCAAATCTAGATATTGAAATATAGTCGTTCAATAGTTTTGGATTTCCATGGATTGTAATCTCATCCTTCACAACATTCGCAGCTTTGATAACTGGTTTCCATTTTTGAACCGGAACTTGCGAATTATGAGATGTTGAACTAGCAGTGGAAGAGTTATTTGCGAACTTGTCAAATGCATTCTTTATTTGTTGCTCTGAAAACTTCCCACTTTGATATTGTCTTCCTTTCCCTTCAAGCCAACGATTGATCGTACTTATATCAGATTTTCCTTTTGTATACGAAACTTTGGTCGGTTTTGAGACTGAAGGATTTGGAAAATTTGGTTGTTTTGGTGAAAATTTCACTTTTTCTTGAGTTGAATTTTTCAAAGTTGATGAAGTATTCGTGAATTTGCCAACATTTTGAAACTTTTTATTATTTACAAATTTTTGCGAAGTCTCAAATTTTCGATTGTTGTCATATTTGCGAACACATGGAATTTTGTCAACATAATTTATTGGTTTGTGAAAACTTGTATCTGTTTGTTTATTTTTGTTTTGAAATTTTGATGATGTTGTTTTTGAAATTTGTTCTTTTTCAACTTTTGGTTTATCATTAGACACAACTTGCCAAAAGATTGATTTTCTTGCTTTTCTTTTTGAAACATTATTTTCTGTTGAATAATTTCCAACCATCAATTTGAATTCATGAGAATTTAATTTCACTTCAGCTTTGGTTTTTCAACTTTTTCAAAAACTTTGTTTACTTTTTCACCTTTAACCACCCATTTTTGTGATGACTTTTGTTTTTGAAACACATAAGGATTTTGAATTAAATTGTTTTTTTTTGTGTTTTGATTTGCGAAAAAACCTTCATTAGTTGACCTTTGATTATCTTTTTCAATCATTTTGTTGAATTCAGGATGAATTTTATCATCATTTCCAATAGTGACAAAAACTTGATTTGGAAAAATGGTTTTATCAGTGCATACAAAATTTGGATATACCACAGTGTTGGTTTCCAAATAATGTGCGCCTTTGTCATTTAAAATTTTGTCAAATTCTTTTGTATTTTCAAACACTTGATCAACCACAACTCGTGGAGGTATTTCATGTGAATCTTTCACATCTTCTTTGTTTTCATCAGTGGCATCAAATTTCCAGCTTTCAACTTTCGCATTATCAAAATTACAATGTTGCGAAGTAGAGGGTTTTTCAGTTTCATCCTCTACTATCGAATCAACTATAATTTCTTTACCTTTGATCTTAGATGTGATATTAATGATTGCCAATTTAGAACAATCAACCTCTTCTTTCTCTTCGATTTCACTGATCTCACTCATATCGTCTGAATTGTCATTGACATCAACATAATTGAATTGAAAATCAAGAGTTGAAGTTTCGGTTTTCTTTAAGATTTTCACTTGTTCACTCTTTGTCAAACTTTCATTGACAATGTTAACCAACTCATCAGCATTCAGGAATTCATCAATTTTGACAATACCATATGCATATCTATCATCAGGTATTTTATCAAATTGAGCAATTGTACTTTCGCAATCATAAGAAACAACATCAACTTTTCCGCGTTCATATTCAAGAAAAGGTAAAAGTTTCCTATGTTTTTCTTTTCTAATGTCAGAAGAATGATGTAAAGCAGTTAATTTTGCATACAATCGTTTGGCAGAATTACAGTATATGTTCCTTTGTGCTAGCAACAACCTAACATCATTTGTAAGATTATTCCTATCACAATTTACATTTTTGATCTGCATTTCAAGTTTTTCTACTCTGCTCCTTTTTATTTCTAATTCTCTTCGTGTCTCACCTAGTTGCATATTTAAATTTTGAGCTTCAGTACTAGCAGACACAATAACAGAATCAAAATAAGCCACGGTATCATCAAATGAAGTGATTTCAGCATCATAAGCAGATAAAGGAATATTAAAAGATTCAAGTATAGCACATACCTTGGTGGTCATGGGTGATTTGTCCGTGGATTTGGATACGAAGCACCTCCCTGAAATATCCTCTTCGCAATCTTCAAAACTTGCGAACATAGCTCCATGTGTAGGATGCCTCATTTCTTCGTCATCAGATCCTGAAGACCAGATCTGATACGTTCCGCTCTCTTCATCATCAGATTCACCCTTCGCAACTAGAGACACTCCTTTTGTCTTAGCGCGCAACTCTTCAATCTTTTCCGAATAGTGTGCTTCGTCTTTAACTTTTTCCTTCTTCTCTTCTTTCTTTCGCAACATGCAATCGGCTGCGAAGTGATTCACACCATTGTAGTAGTGACAGTAAATTCCTGAGTCACCTTTCAACTTCTTCACTTCTTTCGCATCTTTTTGTTTCTCATCAGCTTTCTCCATTTTCTTCCTCTCCTCTCCTCCAGTTTTTGTGACTCCACTCTTCACATCACTAGCCTTTCCTTTTGGATTAAAAGGATTTTTGAAAAAAAATTTAACTCTGTTATTTGAGTAGAATGCCACAGCTTCATCATCAGAGTTCATCAAAAATCATTCATTATCTGAACCATCTTTTTCATTAACATCAACTTCTGATACCTTTGAAACAAGAGCCAAAGGACCTCCAATACTTTGTTTTGATTCTTCATACATTTCTGAAACTTCACTTTCATGTGTTTTCAGCTGATTGTAGAGATCATTCAAGTGAGTTGTATCAAAACTCTGTTGATTCTTAATCATCATACTTACGCTTCGCCATTCCTTGCGAAGACCCATGATGAAAGTTAAATTGAACTCCATGAGAGACCTAGTGATTCCATACCTATTGCAGTGAAACACAAGCTCATTCAGACGATCATAGTAATTTTCAAGAGTTTCAGCATCCTTTTGTCTGAATTCCTTCAGTTCAACTAGACATTGCTTCACAGAGTTGATCTTCGTCTTTTCGCTACCTTGATACTTCTCTTTTAGAGTGTTCCAGATCTCCTTGGCTGTTTTACAACTACGGATGTAATTGTAAACCACATGAGGTAGAGCACCTCTTAGTTCCATCGTGCATCTCTTTTCATTCTTCTTCAGACGGTTTTGTTTTTCAATTACTTCAGCAGTTGTAGCAGATGCTCTGATTGCCTGAACATTAGCAGGAACTTGAACTGTTCCATTGATACAGTCCCAAAGTTCTTCATCTATTCCATTCAGTTAATCTTCCATTCTATCCGCCCATTGATCATAGTATTCAGGAATTAACATCAAAATTTTAGTTGAGGAACCAAGCAAGTGAGAGAAGGAAGTCATTGTATTCATGTTGAAGTTCGCCATTGATGAACACAGAAATTTTCAGAAAGCTTGAAAAACTTGATGAATTTGAGAATTGATCAACTGAATTGATCAAAAATCGCTAGTCGATTACTTGACTAAACAATTCAAAGACAGAATCAATTCAAATCTGAAGATCAAATTTGATTTTCAAAACCAAAATGCGCGGAAAATTTTGAGTAAAGTTGTTACTCAAAAAGCAAATGATTCTAACACGAAAATCAGATCGATGCAGTTTGAATCCTGCTCTGATACCAATTGATGAGAATTGTTATCGAGATTATGAAAGCAATTATGATTTGAGTGATTGAAAAGTAAGAACACGAAGAGTAAATATTAATCAGATCTTATATTGATAAATACTGATTACAAGAATAAGCAGAAAGGATATTTGAGTTCCCAAAAAGTTATTCTCTACTTCTATCCTCAGTCCCTATTTATAGGGAACCTGAGTGTACAAAAAATATACGAAGTCTATTACAATACGCTTCGCATAACACTGACTTAGTAAAATAACTAAAAATGCGAAACTAAACAAACACACAATTCGACTTTTACAATTTAACCTCTGCAGTCCCTAGTCCGAGAGTATGGATTGGACATAGTCAACTGTCATTAATCTGGGAGTATGGATTAAGACATAATCAGTTGTCCTTAGTCCGGGAGTATGGATTAAGACATAGTCAGTCAGTATGGATAGGACATAATTATTCATCGTTAATTGGGGAGAATGGAGTTACACATAGACACTTGTCCCTAATCCGAGAGTATGGAATGGGCACAATTATTGATCCGAGAGCATGGATTAAATCTGAGAGTATGGATTAAGTAGGAGGTAAAATTTAAGGTCTGAGAGTATGGATAGTGTCGTTGAGAGGATCGACGGGGTGGAGTAAGAGTTGCTTATATATATATATATATATATATATATATATATATATATATATATATATATATATATATATGGTGAAATTGTATATTTTGTGAGTTCTAAATTATATATATGATATAACAATGTGGGATTGAAATCCCTATGTACTCACCAGGTATCCCAACCTGACCCACTCAGTTTATTTATATCACATATGTTGGTATGAAGTCACATTACACTGAGAGGTTAAGGAGATATAAATCACTAGTGATAATGAATGTAAGTTATGTTTATGATTATGTTTCTGTATTAACGATGACATCCCAAATGTTTTAAAATGAATAAAAATACTTTTCAACGGAAATGCCTAGATAACGTATTTATCATGTTTTACTGGGAACAAATTCCGCAACATTTTTATTAAAAGAGGTACTCTGATTTTTATAAAGCATAAACAAAATCGGTCTTTTCTAGCCGTGAAAATGGGGATGTCACAAAATCTAAAGGTTTAGATTGTATATTTTAATAGAACGTAGTCAACGGCATATATGAATAACATGTTGAAATGTTTCAACATTGGATATTCTATATACAAAAATATTATAGCATGGAATTTAACTGATATTGGACCCTTGTAATAATTAATCGAGTCTCATATGCTTCGGATATAGGATCGACTACATATGCTCTAATATTCAATTATTCTAATTTTTCAAATGCTTTTAGCATTGTGTGAAAAGGGTTAGAATTTCATTTGACTAAATTGTCGAGAACATTTTGAGATTTTACCGAAGATTGGTTGTGTATGGACTATTAGAAGTATAACATTATTTGAAAGGACCATAGTGGGACGTTTGGGATTTAGATGATTTTTGGTCATAATTGGTGTTCATATAGGAATATGGATATGTTTCCATAATGGGAGATGGTTGCAAAATCAACATGTGAGTTGGAAACTTTAATGTAAGATAAGTGTTCTAGGAGTGTACCATGAATTTGAGACTTCATAACCATGAAATTGTTTCTAGTAACAAGTTCCAATGGAACATTATATAATATCAAAGGCTCAGTCTCTCTGACTTTAGAATCTTGACATCACAGAAAGACAATGCATGTAAAGATAAAATTCCACTGAATCTTCGATAGTGATAAGAATTTAGAATCTTGAATTGAGCATCGTTGGACTAATGTCTAATCGATCTATTCACAAAGGAAGGACCATCGATAGGCATGGTATATATGTTCACAACATGGCATGACTTATGTTATTTAATTCAAGTGGTTAGTTGATTACTCGAAAGATTATACAATGAATAAATTCGTAATTTTTATGGTGATTAAATAATAAGGAATTATTTATAATCAACGATTATGATGCCGTATTTAATTAATTTATTGTTGTGTTTCACTTTACATGCTGTACTTCCCTGAGTAATTTAAATATAATTCAAAATTCCACAACCGTTCATACTTTTGGAAGTAAGTAGTGAATTATGATTGTCATGAATTGATTGTAGATTGTCGATTGAGGTTAAGACGTTGTAATTGGAATTGCTACAATATTCATGTGTACTTTGAAAATAGAAATTTTAAGTATTGGATAAACACAAACTTAGATATTACTTCATGGATTCAATCACAATTAATTCTAAGACGATAATATCATCTATTCTTAAATCAGAGATATATAGTTCATAGTTACAGATCAATTATGCATTGGTTTGCTCAAACGCATCTTATAACTGGATGTTATACAGGGTTATTCCATGTGTGATTTGATATGTAAATCGAATGACTATATAGTCGATGTAATTCGTTCCCCTTGCCTGAATAAGGAAACACAATATCTTTGGGTACCTCGGTGATTTGAGTTGATCTATGAAAACCAAGCGCTTGATCCGGACTAGATGTTTGTGTATTCTAAATTTTGATAAAAAATCGAGAAATAAGGAAACATCACAAATGAACATGAAGTTGATCATTTAATCTATGAATAAGTTCATATGAGATATTGTAGAACGAAGGAATAACTTATCACTTATCTTAAGGCCAACGTTTTGTTTGAATCAGAGTTTGGCAGTGTCTTTAGAAAGCACTCTTTGTTGTTTAGTTCAAGGTCTATACTTGCAATAATAGTTACAAACTTATCCAAGTGGGAGACTATTGGATTAAGGTGTCTAAGCCAATAACTAAATTGGTATATTCTTGTGATTAGAAACAAAGTCCTTTTTAGGTTGTCCTCATGACCATAAATAACTAGAAATGATATTATGAGAAAGAAGTATAATTTGTTAGATTATTATATGATTAATAAACTAATTAGAAATTATGGGAAATGATTTGTTAATATATTATGTGATTAATATATTAATTGGAAATAGACAGTTTATTTGTGGATTTATTATGTGATTAATAAATTAATATGAGAGCAATTGTTAAATAATTGATTTGTTAATTTATATGATTAATAAATTAATGTGAAATTTGACATTGTGTTTTCTAATTTTTACAATTTTTACCACTTGACCGCTCAACTAGGTTACTTGATAACGTGGCATGCTAACATGTTAGTTTTGATGACATGACATCTTGAAATGATATGCTGATGAGTCACAATTGAATTTTTTTCCACAGAAGACACTAAATCTTCACTTTTTTTTTATTTTGACACTAAGTTTATTTTTTTTCAATTTTGACACTCTAGTTTTTTTGTTCCAAATTGCACATCATTTTTCAATTTTGTTCATTGTTGACCCTTTTTCCATTTGAAACCATATAAATATATTTTTATTACATTTTAAATCGTATAAATACATTTTTTTCGTTTTAAAACCATATTTTTTTTTATATAAATAGAAAGTTTTTTTTTTTTTTTTTTTTTTTTTTTTTTTTTTTTTTTTTTTTTTTTTACATTCAAAGCATAATGTTATGCATAAATATGCATTAATTATATCATGAGAACCAAATTAACTTTAAATTTCAATAAGATGTAAAAGTTTCACGGGTTGCAAACCTGACCTCTGGGCCTTAATCAACTACATACTTCCAAACCTCCAAACTCATTTTAAAGTTGCATATTTAATATAAAATATGTTTTTATATATCTAATACCTTTTTAAACTATACATAAAATTATGGTTTGAATGTAAAAAAAACTTGTATTTACACAAAAATATGGTTTTTAAATAAAAACAAAATGTATTTATATGGTTTAAAATGTATTAAAAAATATTTATATGGTTTCAAATGGAAAATGGTTAACATTGAACAAAATTAGAAAAAATGATGTTTGATTTGGAACAAAAAAAAACATGGTGTTAAATTGAAAGAAAAAATTAAACTAAGTGTCAAAATCGAAAAAAAAAATGATAACTTAGTGTCTTTTGTGGAAAAAATATAAATTTTGACATGTCGGTATGTCATGTCAGCATGCCACATCATCAAATTGATATGTCACCATGCCACATCAACAAGTAACCGGTTTGACTGGTCATAATTGTAAAAAATTAGAAAACACAGTGTCAAATTTGAGACAAAAAAACATGATTAAATTAGAATTTTGGTGTAAACTTAATGTGTTTTGCGCTATTTACCTTAATTATTAATCAGAATTAATCTGGAATTAATTCGGGATTAATCGGAATTAATTAACGGTGCAAGGGGTGAATTGTAGTTGGTCAATAGTTGAATAAAAGAAGCCATTCTATAACCCTCTGTGGTATGGATGGTTTTGGAGGGCTTCATAGGGTTTCTAGAAACCTCCTGGTTGCATAAAAGGAACATATTTGAATTATGATTAAATCTATTATTTAATTAATTCAAATCTTGCTTTGCCTTCATGTTACCTAAACTATAAACAGGACCCCTTGGCTTGCATTTTTCATTCACCACATAACCTAAACGCATAGGAATGAGATTCCATTCATATCTTCTCTCCTCCTCCTCATTATAGGGTTTCTGATTTTGGGTGTGAGCCATTAGAAGCATCACCCTTTTGGTGCTTCCTTTCCAAGGAACTTCAAGAGGATTTTATTTTATTATTTGCTATAATAATCAAAGGTATGTAATCCTAATCTTTATGTTAATTTTGATTTTCATATCCTCTCTCCAGGGTTTCAAGATGTTCATAGGTTATTGATATCAATAGGTAAAACATAGATCCTTTCTTGTTTGCATGTGAACTTAAGGGTTTAAGTGCTTTCCACCACATGAATTTTTTTATAACCTAGAAAACCCATCAATAACAACGTTTAGTTCAGTTTTTGATGGAGTTGCATTCTGATTTTGAAGACCTACATGGAACGATTCTTCATCGTTCCCCCTCCCTCAGTGGATTATGTTGTTCATGAGCTTATTGCTAAAGAAACTCGTATCAAGTCTCACATGGCTAAAGGGTCTAAAGCATCTTCCACTCATGTTGTGTTTGTTGTTTCCACTAACCAGTCTCGAGAAACTCCAAGGGTTGCTTGTGATGAGTATGCCTTCTGAAACAACAAAATCATTGGAAAGCTTAAAGTCCATGCTAGTTAACAAGGGTAAACAGCCTCAGTCATGAAAAAACATAAGTCTAGTTAGCTAAAATTTTAGCCATGTTCTAGTGCTTCTCCAACAGCACCTTGCCCTGCATAGTTCCATGATGCTGCTATGTCACCATTTGACACTTAGTCTGTTGGCAACATGCCACCTTCTACGTCATATCTAGTTACTAAACTATATAAATCCCACTACCAGAAATATCAAAGGAATAGGTAATACGCAACATGAGAACGCAACAAGAATTGACTTAACAAAACTTGACAAAATAATTTTTTCAAGTATACAAAACCTGTGGACTCACCAACATTATATTGACCATTCAAACTCACGTGTATTCCTAGGTCACCAATTGAGACAGATGACCTTTTAGCAAGAAGCTCACAATGACTCATAGTTTACCAAAGAGGTCAAGCCAAGACTCAATTGTGAAGGCCTTATCTATAAGCCAACATCCTAACGTCGAGCCGCACGACATTTCCGATACCATGCTAGGAGTGTGACAGATTAGTATCAAAGCTATGGGTTATAGCGAAGTAGTAATTCTTTAAGAAATACAACTATAACATAGGGACATATATTCTATAAATATTTTTCCTCATATATAAATAAAAGTATCATTATTAAATTCACTACCGATAGACTACTTACGAGAGAGGTGACTAGTTTGAAGTATCTCTTGGGTTGTTGGATTTCAAAACGACTATATGGTAAAATGATCTTGCCCTCCGGTACTTCTCACCTGGTTGATCCTCATTTGATAGTCTTGAAGTGCAAAACCAAAAGCTAACCAGATACAAATTAGGATATACTTGGATGCAAGATTTAAGATCAAATGCATTAAATAAGTTTTATAGTATATTGGTCGAGCCAAGACTAGACATAGAATTAATCATCTATGTTTTATTCTGGATAGACCTAATGCACTACTAAACATTAATATAGTAATTGATATGCTACCAGATTCAGAAATCCAAAATGCATAAAATAGATACAATGATAAGTAAAACCAACCAAGATATAATACCTATAAGTAACCTATATATACCAAAAGTAATCCACAAAGATACATAACATGATAGTTTACAAAAATAGGGTATCTACACCCGTAAAACATAGATAACATATAGAAAACAAAAGTAATGTATATACCCAAGAGTAAAAACAAGGAAAAGCAAATAAATATCCCTACCATAGAACTCCTTTTCACCATCGTCATCATCATCATCATCGCCTATATGTGTCCCCAAATTGCTCGCTCCATCCCTCAGGAGAGGATGAGGAGGATAAGCTATCATCTTCTCTGCAAGTAGCTCCCATGTAGCACCCATCATCCACATGTGATCCTGACGAACCTCTGACCTAAAATCCTAAAACTCCCCACGTAGCTCATCTATACGCCTAGAGAGATGGGATATTAATCTCAGGCTGCAGACCCTGCTAAGCAGCAGGGGAGCGTGTCGAACTTGCTACTGAAGATGGTCCTACTAAAATTCCTACTCTACGCCATGCTCTGGATCTACCTAAAAAGTAGGCACAACAACATCATCAAGAAGGATCCTCTAAATCCGATCTGGTCCATGCAAAATCACTTGTATCCTCTTTAGAGCCACCTTTCCCAGCTCCCGGAGGGGATAATAGGTCATCCCATGAGTATCAATCCCATAGGACCGAGCCAAGCAGCTAATAAAATGACCACCATAAATCTTACTACTTGGCTGAGCGCACATAGCAAGATTAGAGGAAATGAAGGAGGAAATGGTGCAAGGGATGTGGAAATGAACATCAGTGTGAAGAAGGCACCACATAGGTAAAAGATTTCTAGTGGGAACCTTATCACGCTCCTCACAATGATGAATGGTATAGACGATCAAGTGATGAAGAAACCTGTGCAAAGGAGATCTTAAACTACTCTCCTTCGCCGACCTCGATACGTATTCCTAGTTGGCCAAGGCTCAGATGTCCAAATGGTTATACTCCCTCGGCTCCAAGAGAATACAATTATCTAGATATGAATCCAGTAAAGGATGATTTGCATCCTCAGCAGGATAAATCCCCAAACGCTGCCCCATATCTATCAGACTGCAGGAACGAGCAACCCCACCTAGCCTGAAAGAAAATGTTGAACCATTTGACCAAACACTAGACTCTCGGTTGAACCAAACAATAGAAAGAAACCCTATACAGAGCTCCCTGAAAAAATATCCCGAAAGCCCAAAACATAGCGCCATGCCTGACTGAAAAAAGTCACGAGACCCGTCTCATCATGAAATGATCGTGTGAGGAGCGACTCTAACGCCGTCAAACCTACATCACCCGCAACCCGCCAATCTAGAGTCTACAAAATGTTGATCTACTTGGTCAGAAGCTCCGAACCCCTCTTAATGTAAGACTCTTTTTTGGAAAGAATAGCCAGAAACGACAAGAATAGATGTGTCAGCAAATCATGAGGAAACAGACCAGCCCGTTGTTTACTGTTTGACATGGGACCGAAGGATAATAACCAAGAAACATTAGAAATATTTAAAGTAAAGCTTAAAAATGGAAAATCTAGGATTTTTTCCCCTCGTGCGCATTTCGAGAAACTCGACGTGCATATGAAGATGTGTGGTGCATATCTTCGCATGTGTCGCTTGCCTAAAGAACTCGTCGGCAACAGATCGATCATAAGGCCTGATTCCGTCCAAATTTCAACCTAAGAAGCATGTTCGATATTCGTTTCTTTTATAAGCCTATTACATCACCAATTTTGTTTAAAACAACAATCTGGATTTGAACAAAACCCTAGATTTTTCTGAAAAATACAAAATGCATCAAATTGAGGGAAAATTAACAAATTTTACCAGTAATCAACTATATAACTATGATAATCGGTCAATATACTAAATATTTAACCCATAAATTTCACATTATCAAACAAAAATCAGAAAAATCTCAAAATCCCCAAAAAACTAAAAACAGTAATTAAGGTCCATTATCAATATAAATGTATTAAGGATTAGGACATGTGTACTTGGGAAGAAGAAGGATCAGATGGGAGAAAACAACAAAACCCAGAAAGCGCAGCATGCAAATCTCATGTAGGGCCCACAAATCGCGAAAAGTGGAAGAAATTCAGGAGCGAATGTCGACAGAGGGGGGACTAGTGTGCATTTTATATACTTGGCCCTAATGCGTGTGATGCACTCCATATTTGGCGTGCATCCCAAGAAATTCAAAAAAAATATTTTTAAACCCTACGTTATTTTGCAGAACCCTTTTTAGCCTAAAAACCTAGAAAATTTGCCTAGAATATCCATTATTTCAAATAAAGGAACTGTAGATGCACCAAAAAGCGATAAATTGGAATGAAATTCAAGCAAAACAATAACAAAATATCAGAAGAATAAAAGCAAGATAAATCAACAAACATGTCTAGAAAACGATAAGCGGACAAGTTGCTAAGAAACTTGAATTATACAAACATTACTTAGAAATAAACCACGAGCCAGCAAGATAATAAGTTCATAAATGAATTCTAAGTGATGACAAATGCACTTACCATCCATGCACAATATAATGATAGTACGAAGGTCAAATATAGTAAAACTCTACCCAAATGAATAATTCTGAAAGAAGGAAAAGAACCTTGTTATCATATGATAATAAGAATAAATTTTCTAACATATGTCAAATCTAGTATAAGTATAAGCATCACCTACCCAGGAATGATAGAATTCAGAAAATCAGGACTGTAAGGAATATACTAAAAAATAGAACTTCAAAGACTCAACCCAACACTTGCTAGGATTAAGAGGGACCTATCCTATTATAATAAAACATGCCATTTAGGGCAAGCCACATTATGACCTTTAAGAAAAACTCCCACTTCCCAATCCATACCTATACCACCATACAAAAGTGTGTAGAAGATTAAGTTGTAAGGGCTATGGTATGGAGGGCCACACAACTAGGAATTGTAGAAGTGTGACCCTCATAATAACCACTACGAACACAAGAAACTAGTTGTAGACTTAGTCAGGAAGTGAATTAGATTACTGGTTTCAAAATGACGCAAACTATGATGTTTACGATAAACCATTAGGTTAAGTAAATCTGCCACATTCCCATATAAAAACTTTCCACCGTTCGAGAAAACTCTACGAAAGCCAAGAATAACTAAAATAGGTCAAGTATCCAAAACATAAGATAACCTGATAGAAAGACCACCACGTCTAGTGTGAAACAATTAAGACACTAAACAAGAAAGGGAAACCACAACTCGAAGTAAGCTCATAAGCATTCCAGAAATAGGAGCGACGAGATCGTTGAACGAAAAGGGTAGAGGTTCAATAGAGCCTTAGCACGACTGATCAATAAGAACTTTAGGTTTCCTCTTGGTGTAAAACAAAATAGAGATAAGACTCTAAGCGAATAAACACTAAAAGCATGTCAAGAAGTTGAAGAATTAGAAGTAGAAGCATACATTCAACTGCCTTGTGAAAAAACCTTCGCTAGTCGACAAGAAAAGTCTAATCATTTACACCTACGGACACAACCACTGGCCTCACAATAAAACTTAAAACAATTACAAATCTCATTGCAATACTAAACCTTAAGAAGAGAGAGTATTTCTATAAAGCTACACCATAGGAATCCATTTAGATCCTCTCAATAAGGTACCTCTATTACAAACACTACAATTTGAATTTCGGGGATGAAATTTCCTTCAACATGGGGAGGTTGTGACATCCCAGAGAATACATCGTCAACCGCCGTACGTATCTAACGATGAAACTCGGAAATATAATAAGGATGATCTTGTAACTACCTAATATATGTTAATATATCCGGCCAAGACCTTAATGACGTCAAGCCTTAGACTAAAAAATAAGTGCGCTAAAAGTTGTGTCACTTTGAGAACATGTTAACATATTTAGATTCTATCCGATGTTGCGTTCCCAGAAATATAAGTTTTGCAGTAATCCGACATAGTATGGGTGAGATATGACTTTTATAGTAAATAAATTTCTAACTTACTTTAGAGGTTTCAACGATGAAAAACTAAAAAGAGAATGGTTCACTATTGGCAAAGTCACCAACTAGGCAATCATAGTACTACTTAAAGTATGAATTATGAAACAAAGAATGCCTAAAACGAAAACCATACAAGGGAATTATGATTTTTATAAAATCATAATGGTAATAAAAGCTATTTGAAAAAAGGAAGTTAAAACTAGCTAAAAGGACCAAAAGGGAAGTTGTAGAGAACGACGAGACCTACAATGATATATAAGAGTCGTAGAAAACAGAGTTCGTGCGAGAGACTTATGAATTTTTAAAGATTATAAAACATCTTTGCGTGCGCACGCGCGTCATGCGCCGCACACAATCTGACACTCCGATCCTCCAGGATACTGATGAGATGGCACCATGAGAAGAGGACAAGTGTCAACACATGGCAGTTCACACGCACTACGCGGCGCACAATGCATGGCATGCATCTCAAAATCTCCGTATAAATAGAAGACTGAGATTTATCCCTTCTCACACCTCAAGCTCACCTCACTCTCTCTCAATGTATGTGAAGATGACTCCTAAACGCCTCTTGAGTGTTAGACCTCTTGGTTTTCTACCATAAATAAATGGTTTCATGAATTACAAAGTGATTTCACAACTCCATTTTCTAAACCTTTCGAGGGTGGATACATGCAATACAACAATACACAATTATCACTAATTGTAGTTAGATAATTATGCTCATAACATTAGGATGATATTATGCTTGGTAGATAATTTTCCCAAACTCTTTAGCTAATACTATGCGTAGTTGTAATTCTGAATCACAATGATAGTTAAGATCACACCTAGTTGTTATGTTGTCCAGTTTCCAGGAAATGTCGATACTCTAGTCGTTATTATAGCCCAAACTTTGGATAAGCTTAGTACCTAGTGGTTACACTACCCAAATACTCGGCTACAAAAAACATGCTAATTATATATTTGTATAATATATATAATATATATAATAAGTAAACACATACAAATACAATGAGAATAACAAAACGACCGACCAAGGGAGGCCTCCACAACAAGAGTTAGATGAGACACAATTCATCAACACACTAAAAGACTTTTAGCTAACTCCTAACCTATAATCGTTAAATATTAAGTAAGCAGGAGAGATATGTATAGATCTATATGGTGCTGACACTCCCACCTGCGGTTGCTAGCTACAACCTGACAACAAGTCAAAGCATGAATAAATTTCTAAACATATTTGTGACAATCGATGAAGCGTCATGGTTTTCAGGGTCAATAGTCAAAGCTCGATTACAAGAACATATCTTAACTTTGTTAACTAAAACTAGCTATCTAACACTACTAATTAATAAGTAGTGATAGTGCACTTAAACTCAAGGAAATGAGTTCAGAATACCCTTATCAAACTTAAAATGTCATAAAAGCGTATTACATACCACATGATAAAAGAATATTTATCTTGATACCAATAATGAGTTGCGAAACCAACAAAAGTAATATGATATAGTCATCTATCCAAATAGGATAAAATTTAGTTAATAAAATATTTGAATCTCGGTACCAACAACATCAAATGAACAGTTAATACGCAATAATAGTTGACTTAAAAAAACTTGACAAAATAATTTTTTCAAGTATATAAAACCTATGGACTCACCAACACAATGTTGAACTTTCAAAACTCACATGTATTCCTAGGTCACCAATGGAGACCAGTGACCTTTTACACAACGACTCACGGTCTACCGAAGAGTATGATGGTCAAGACAAGACTCAATTGTGAAAGCCTTATCTATGAGCCAACATCCTAACATCACGCTGCCCAACGTTTCTGCCGCCTGGCCAGGGGTGTGACAAGATTACCATGGACTTTATCACCAAGATATCAAGGACGACACATGTGGTCGATTTGTTATGGGTGATTGTTGACAGGTTGACCAAAAGTGCTCATTTTATTCCTATTTGGATGATTGTTAACAAGTTGACCAAGAGTGCTCATTTTATTCCTATTTAGGAGAGCTTTTCTGCCGAGAGGTTGGCAAATATCACATCAGAAAGGTGGTCGCTCTTCATGGTGTACCAGTTTCAGTGGTTTCCTAATGAGATGTTTGTTTTACTACCAGGTTCTTCAAGAATTTTCATGAGGAGTTGGGTACTCGGGTACATTTATGTACTGCTTATCAACCTTAGACCGATGGTAGAGTGAGCATACAATTCATACTCTTGAGGATATGCTCAGAGCATGTGTGTTGGACTTTGTTGGGAGCTGGAATAAATACCTTCCTTTAGGTGAGTTCTCTTACAACAAAATCTATTAAACTAGTATTAACATGCCTCCTTTAGTTTTTCTCTATGGGAGGAAGTGACGAATCCTGATTTGTTGGGGTGAGGTCGGGAAATGGGTGACAGGGAACATTGAGGTAGTGCTCAAGACAATAGAGTTGATCCATCTGGTGTGCGGTAGGTTACAGACCGCGTAGATCCCTCAGACGAGTTATGCTAATTGGTGTTGTTCTAACCTTGAGTTTCAGGTTGGATATTTTGTGCGTCTGAAGGTTTCACCTTGGAAAGGTGTCATTCAGTTCTGGAAGCGTGGAAAGTTGGGCCCCAGGTACATCGGTCCTTTCAAGTTTATTATGCGAGTGGACAAGTTTATTTATCGTTTGGATCTTCTTGTGGAGCTTAATCATATTCATAATACCTTTCATCTTTCCTAGTTGCAAAAGTGCCTAGTTTTTGATTCTGTATTAGTAACCTTGGACGACATTCAAAATGATGAGAGTCTAAATTATGTAGAGAGACTGATCGTTATCCTTGACAATAAGACGAATACCATGCACAACAAGGTGGTGGAGTTGGTTAGGGTGCAATGGCAGCACCGTAAGGGCGCCGAATGGACCTACGAATAGGTGGATGGGATGAGAGAGCATTAAACCGAGTTATTTGTAGCATCAGATTTCGAGGACAAAATCTGATGCAAGTGTGGGAGAGTTGTAACATCCAGAATTTTCAGGTATTATTCTTTGAAATTCTTTTGTGATTAAGTTTGAATTTGGGAGATTATTCCTTACGCTGACCATAGGATAGTCCCCAACGTCAAGCGTATGTGAGGGATTGTTGGTCGAGTATTTAATTACCTACACTAAACATAGGTTAGGGTACGCCTAGCATAGCTGCGCAAGACCAAACCCTAAACCTGGAACTATGAGCCTTATTCAAAGGTTCTAATTTCTTGGGATCCTCCCGGTGATCAACCTCCACCCTTCCAAAATACCACCTTGAAACCCTAGCCACCTTTGTGAGTTTTCAGCTCTTGGAGTGACTTGTGTGCTCTTTTGAAGGCGAAAGGTGCTTTGTGGGACCACTTGAAAGCCCTAAATTCTATAGATTCGGATTTTGCAAGCCAACATCCATCTTTAGAAGGTATAAAGTTTCTATCTTGATGCTTGTTCATGTTAGATATAGTTTAGTCATGATATTTTAGGCATTTTGTCTCCATAATATTGGTCCATGTGAGTATTTACTCAAGACAATTTAAGTTACATTTTATGATGTTTTGGTGTCTGAGAGTCAGCTTGGACACTTTCATCCATCCTTGCATGAGTTCTTGAGCATAAGTAGACATTATGCACTTAGGGTTTGGTTTTTTCTCTTCCTAGCCATGAAAATGGATTAACTCAGATACTTTATCCTATAAGACATCTATTTGGATCGGATCTGAAAGTTTGAACGGAGAAATTTCTAGATTAAAAGATTAATAGAATTTTTCGGCATCAGGGGCTATATTACATGTAGATTTCTCTACGTCGAGCGTAGCGTGGGAATTCCTCGTTTTCCTGCCTTTAGCTCTACGTCAAGCATAAAGCAGTATGTCACGCGAAACGTAGGGAATATGAGGTTTTACCTTGATTTTTTGACCAAGTTCACTTTTGGTCCACTTGTTGGGACTAGGGATGAGCAGAATAAGCGGGTACCTGCTTTCGGGGTCAGAACCACCAGTTCTAGAATTAGAACTTCCTTAAGAGGTTCCAGTTCCCAAAGTTTCGGAACCACCTAAAAAGGTTTCAGTTCAAATTCTCACTTTTTCGAAACCGCTACCCGCTAGATAACAGTCGATTCTGGTTCCAATACTGGGTACCCGAAACCGCCGATTATCCAAAACTGGTACCGGCGGGTACCTGCCTTTTTCTAAAGAATATATATATTTTTTATTAATATACTGGTGATTTTCTTTTTAAGAAAAATAAAAAATTCTTTTAATTTTAGGTCAAAGTCTTTCCTAGGGGTTTCTTAATTCCTTCTAAAAAAACGCCGAAACTAACATGAGCTCGCCACTCTCTTTATTCTCTAAGTCTCGTTCTTCACTCAGTCACATACTTACGTAAGCCTATGGTCGATTTCGTAACTTTCGGTCTCTTAGACTCGTAATTCATAACCCTCCTTCAATCTGAGACGCTATTAATTAAAGTTCATGCTCAATCATCGAGTGTACCTGATCAATCAACAGTTCAGCCACAAAGACAACTTTATCTTTATTTCAAGATCAGTTCCATTGATTACTTGTAATATTGATTATTGCATCTGTTACTTCCATCGATTATTGCATCTATTACAGTTCTGTAACACTTGAACCTTAGTATGTTTCATTATTGCCATTGTATTATGTAAAAGTTGCATTTGGTACTTGTGTTGTACGCGAGGCGTACCACATGGTACGATTGGCGTATAATCTATGAAGCAAATACGCGAGTCGTACCAAAAGGTAGGCTTAGCGTACTCATGCGAGGGTTGGACGGGGTTCCGGAGACGTACGCGGGACGTATAGGCTTGTACACGGGGTGTATGTAAGGATTCTTAAAACCCTAATTTTCAAAGTTGGACGCTATATAATCACCTTTATGGCTTATGAAACCCTCATTTCTCAGCCTCATCTGACCTCTTACCCTCATATTCGAATCCCTAAGCCTCTCCTTTGTGTTTTGAGCTCATTGTGTCCATTTTGGTATGCTTTAGTCCATATTCAAGAAGTAGAAGCTTGGGGAAAGGTGGTGGATAAAGGAAGAGCTTGTGGATCTTGATTATTTGCTTCATTTCCAGCTTGTTTGAGATAAAAAGCTATGAACTTGTTCATTAATGTCTTAGATCTATTATATATGAGTTTTGGTCCCTTTTTGGCCCCAATAGTGACATCTAGTGGTTTGATACCACTCCAGGAGCTATGAGTTGCCACTCTTGGTGTTTCTGAGGTTCTAGATTCATAAAGTTTTCACCTTAAGGGTTTAGAATCCCCCATGCACGAGATTGTGGTCATTTGGGGAAATTATAATGTTATATCTTGAAGTTGGGTTCTCTTGGGGCATTCAAAGTGTTGGAATAGTGTCTAAGGCTGCAACTATATTAGGCAAGTATTTGACCCGGTTGTGCATGGTCCTTTTGGGTTACCTTCACCATAGCAACTTGACAGGATGATTTATTATGAGAGAAGAAATATTATTAATATATTATGAAAATAATATAAGGAATAATAATATTATTATTTGATTAATATAAGTCATAAATTAATTAGGAATTAATTTGGTGACTTAAAGAGATTAATTGAATAAAGGGGCATAAACTGTCAATTGTATGATAGTTGTACTTTGGGCTATAAATCCTTTATGGATAAAGGGGGACGGTTTTAAGGACTATGGATAGGCCTTGAAATCGTCCAAAGGCTTATCAATTAGGGTATTGGATTGCTTAGGGCCTAATTTATCCAATTAGGGTTTAAGGGTGAAACCCTAGAAGCCTTACAAGTATAAATAGACCCTAAGGGTTATGGAAATCGGCACCTTTGCTTTAGAAAGAAACCTTGGCCGATTTTGATCCCCTCTCCTCTCTCTCAAATAATCCTCTTGCTAGTTGGTGTTTGTAAGCCATTAGAGGAGTGACAATTGTGACTCTAAAGCTCCAAGGACAAGAAGATCAAGCAAGTGATTCAAGGTAATCTTCTAATTCTGATTTCTTATTGTTATTATAGTCTATTAGTCATTAGAAGTATTGGATTCAATGTATGTTCCTTTAGAGAAACCTAGATCCAAGCATTAGGGTTTGCATGTGCACATAGGAATGTTCATATGGCTAAAACCCATCAGTGGTATCAGAGCCTAGATTGGTTTATATTGAATTGATGCATTGGTTGCTTGTTTGATGCTTGCTTAATTCGAATTTTGTGTTTCTGTCTGATGGACTCGGCGAGTAGGCTCGACTCGGCGAGTCCAAGCGTCAGAAAGAGGTAACTTCGAGATTTCTTGTTGTTTATCTTTGAGATACTTGCCTTAATCATATTAGATCAATATAAATCTGATTTTATGATATATATATATATATATATATATATATATATATATATATATATATATATGAGTATATTCTTGACCTAATTGAAGATATTTATCAATTAATAAAATATTTATTTCCTTATGTGATAATTGATTAATTATTTTAATTGAATTGGTAAATTGTTTTGCAAGAAATTATTAAATAAATCAAATATGGATAATTATGTGATTAAATGTTAATTTAGATTATTTGTTATTTGATCCCCTATGTTTTGAAAAGTTTAAAACTTGCCCTCAAGTTTTGAAATTTATGTTTTGTGATTAAAAGTTTAATTTAGACAATTTAAATTTCAAACCCTAGAATTTTACAAGTTTAAAATTCAACCCTATACTAATATAATATTACAAGATTTATATATATATATATATATATATATATATATATATATATATATATATATGTATAATTAAAATGCTAGTCTTACCGTTAGTAGGCCTCATTCACGAAGCCGGTCTATAAGGTGGGTATAAGGTTGCTGCCTATAAAATGACGCTTAATGGGTGTACGCTCACACCCACCGCTTGCTTGATCGGTGGAGGGTCGTTAGCCGAACGGGTAGGATAGGGCAACCACATCCCTTCATTAAAAGTATAATATGAAATACAAAGTAACTACATATTTTTCAAAATTTCCCAATCCTAGTTACTTTAGGAAAAGTAAATTGATGCAATCCCATGAAATTACACTTTGCACCCTTGCTAAGAAGTTAGTGGAGCGTGTGTGGTTTACCGGCACACTAATTGGTTCTAAGCAAAGGTGGCAAAGGGTGATTCATTGTTTATCATAGTTCGATGGAACGTGTGTGGTTTACCGGCACATCGAATAGATGATTGTTACAATGAAGGCACCATGTGAATTTGCATGGTAATTCACACCCACTTTGTGATCCTCGGTATCCCAGTCACAAACGAGAGGGGCATATCGAGATTTAAACATGCAATTGAATAGTTTCAATGAATCTCATCCAAACCTAGGAATTCTCAATACATTTAGAACTTAAAGTTATGTTTTCATGGTGGAGAATTAGTGAATTGTCATTCACTTACCTTCAAATTGTTTGCGTGTTAGATTACAGCATCCCTTTTCTAATATGTAAATATTGTTGTTGGATCCTAGCCCTATTTTTTCTTATTGGGTGATAGTTAGGGATTCAAATTCTAATCTATCTTTGTCCTTTCTATTTGTAGATGTCGAACGCGAACAACACTGCTGCTAGCTCGTTCACATTGATGATCCTTTGCCAAAAGGTGACTTTCGATGGAACGAACTTTAGCGAATGGATAAGATACATTCGCACAATTGTTCGCTACGAGGACAAGGAGTATGTCCTCGATGAGAAGCTCTAGAAGATCAACCCAGAAATCGCTACTCCGGCTGAAATGACTGCTTTTGAGACTCATGAACGTGATGCAACGAAGGTACATTGCATCATGATAGCCACAATGAACGCCGAATTCCAAAAGTCCTATGAGGACATGTATCCGTACGAAATGCACCAAGACTTGTTAGAGAGATACCACCAAAACAAGAGGCAAGAGTGTTACGAGATTTTCACTAACATGATTTCCGCCAAAATGGGTCATGGAGAATCTCTTACCGTGCACCTGCAAAAGATGCAAAGGTATGTCGATCGTCTTCGCAAGTTGAATGTTGACTTTGAGGAAGACTTGGCGATTGACATGGTGCTTCACTCTTTGCCTCCGTGTTACAATCAATTTAGGATGACCTACCACATGAACAAAGAAGAGGTCACCCTAAGTAAGCTCCAAGGTCTCCTTAGGGTTGCTGAAAGCAACTTCAAGGACAAGTCTGTTGCACCCACTCCCAATCCGCCCGCCGCTCCTGTTTTGGCCATTAGGCAAGGAAGAGGCAAGAAGAGGAAGGCTCCGTCTAAGATCCACCGCAAGGGAAAGTCCCGAGATGGTTCCTCTTCTAGTGAGACCTAAGTTGATCCCGCTAAGCCTAACCCTAACCCAAAGGAGGCAGAGTGTCATCATTGCCATAAAATAGGGCATTGGAAGAGAAGCTGCCCAGACTACCTGCAAGCCATCAGGGAAGGAAAGATCAAGCCATATTTCGCAGGTATATATATATATACAATTAAATCTAATGATTCATCTCATGCTATTTCTTGGGTCCTTGATACCGGTTGTGGTTACCACATTTGTTCTGAATTGCAGGGACTAAGAAGAAATAGGGATGTGGAGCATGGAAGAATAAATCTAATCATGGGGAACAGAAGATCGTCGCCTGTGACCAAGATTGGAGTGTATTCTTTAGTGCTTAGGAATGGTTTATGTTTATATTTGAACAATTGTTGCTATTCGCCAAAAATGGCAAGAAACATCATTTCATTTCATGGTTTGTTTAGACAAGGTTTTAGATTTTCTTTTATTAATGAGAATGGTTCTATTCTTGCTTATCTAAATGGTGTCTTATATTTTGAAGCAATACCGTGTAATGGTATTTATGAAACTGTTATGATTGTAGATAACTTAGGAAATGATGTTTTATGCATGGATTCTTCCAATGGTATGGATAGAGCATCCTTGTGGCATTGTCGTCTTGGACATGTCAACAAGAAGCGCATAGCCCAACTCCAAAAGTATGGAGTGTTGGAGTCATTCGACCTTAGGGAAGATGACACATGCGAGTCTTGTTTGCTTGGAAAGATGACTAAGTCACCCTTCACTAGTACATGTGAAAGGGGTGAGGGTCTATTGGACCTCATACATACCGATGTATGTGGACCATTTAGATCAACCACGAAAGATGGAAAGCGCTTCTATGTGACTTTTACCGATGACTATAGTAGATATGGGTATATCTACTTAATCAAGCAAAAGTCAGAAACATTTGAAAAGTTCAAAGAGTTCAAGAATGAAGTGGAGAATCAATTGGGCAGGAAAATCAAGATGCTTCGATCCGATCGAGGAGGAGAGTACCTAAGTCTTGAATTCCACGACTATCTCAAGGAGTGTGGAATAGTTTCACAATTGACGCCACCTAGGACACCATAGTTGAATGGTGTGGCAGAAAGGCGTAATCGAACCTTGTTAGACATGGTCCGCTCTATGATGAGTCATGCTTGACTACCTATCTCATTCTGGGGGTATGCCTTAGCGACTGCCGCCCATATCCTTAACCGAGTCCCTACTAAGAAGGTTGCGAAAACACCTCATGAAATGTGGACAGGGAAAGCTCCCTCGTTAGCACATATCAAGGTTTGGGGTTGCGAGGCTTTCGTAAGACGAGATACTCACGACAAGCTCGAAACTGGTAGTGAGCGATGTATTTTCATCGGCTACCCGCAGAAATCCTTTGAATATCTCTTCTATAGACCGAAGGAGAATGTTGTCTTTGTTGCGAGGAGAGGAGTTTTCCGAGAGCAATAACTCATAAGCCAAGGAGACAGTGGGAGGAAAATCGAGCTTGAAGAGATTCAAGAGTCGATAGATGAAGGAACCTCTACCGCTGGCACTCAACCCAAGGAGGAAACTCCGGTTGAACCGATTGACGAGTCCTTACCTCTTAGACGTTCCGAAAGAGTTAGAGTTCAACCTTAGTTTTATGGTTTTCATATTACTACCGAAGGGGACACGTATATTAGTGATGGTACACTAATAAATCTAGATGAACCTAATAGCTATAAGGAAGCCATGGCAGGCCCGGAGTCTGCGAAATGGAAAGAGGCGATGGACAGCGAGATCCAGTCCATGTATGACAACCAAGTTTGGAATTTGGTTGATAATGTTCCCGGACGTAAGACCATTGGGTGCAAGTGGATCTTCAAGAAGAAGACCAACGTGGATGGAAACGTACACACATATAAGGCACGATTGGTTGCGAAGGGCTTTACTCAAACTCCCGGAGTTGACTATGATGAGACCTTCTCACCAGTTGTGAAGATAAAATCTATTAGATTGATGCTAGCCATTGCCGCATTTCATGATTATGAGATTTGGCAAATGGATGTCAAAACCGCTTTCCTTAATGGGAAGTTGGCTAAGGATGTTTACATGGCTCAGCCAAAGGGTTTTGTCGATCCGAAGCATCCAAATAAAGTGTGTAAGCTTGAGAAGTCCATTTATGGACTTAAGCAAGCGTCTCGCAGATGGAATCTTTGCTTCAATGAGAAAGTCAAAGATTTTGGATTTGTACGAAGCGAAGACGAATCATGTGTATATGTCAAATCCAATGGGAGTATAGTAAGCTTCCTCGTTTTGTATGTCGACGACATACTACTCATAGGAAACGACATCCCGACTCTGCAGGAGGTTAATTCCTGGCTCGGGAAGTGCTTCGCTATGAAAGACCTCGGAGAGGCTTCCTATATTTTGGGAATAAGGATAGTGAGAGACTAATAGGACTTAGTCAGAACACTTACTTAGATAAAGTACTGAAACGTTTTAGTATGGAAAACTCGAAGAAGGGAGAATTACCGATACAAAGTAATGCCAAGTTGAGTAGACTCAAAGTCCGAGTACCGAAGTTGAAATTGCAGAAATGAGCCAAGTACCATATGCTTCCATAGTTGGCTCAATCATGTATGTTGTGACTTGTACTCGCCCTGATGTAGCCTTTGCTTTGAGCATGGTTAGTAGATATCAAGGGAACCCTGGCAGAGCCCATTGGATTGTGGTCAAGAATATCCTTAAGTACCTTCGGAGGACGAAGGAATGGTTCTTAGTCCTCGGAGGGAGTGATGACTTGAAGGTGCGAGGGTATAGTGACGCCAGCTTTCAGACCGACAGGGACAACTACCGTTTGCAGTCGGGCTGGGTCTTTACCCTGAATGGAGGAGCAGTAACTTGGAAAAGTTCCAAGCAGGAAACCATAGTTGATTCAACGTGTGAGTCAGAGTACATCGCAGCGAGCGAAGCGTCGAAGGAGGCAATATGGTTGAAGAACTTCATCGGTGATCTTGGAGTTGTACCTGCCATAAAGGAGCCCATGGAGATTTTCTGTGATAATGAAGGAGCGGTTGCCTTAACCAAGGAACCGAGGGATCATGGTAGATCTCGACATATTGACAGAAAATATCACTTTATAAGACATCGTGTAGAAGAAGGACAACTCGTGGTGAAGAGGATATCATCGGAAGATAACCCAGCAGACCCGCTTACGAAGGGACTGAGCAGGGTTAAGCACTTGCAGCATGCTAGGAGTATTGGGCTGAAGGATGATATTAGTATAGATTAGATAGTAGTAGAAACGTGTAATAGATAAATGTAATTAACATTTGATGATTAAAAAAAAGAGTATTATTTATGAGTAATGTTACTATCTTATGTTAATTGTTTAACTATTGTTTCACTTTGCATGTTTTGACTTCCAGAATAATTGAGTTTATTAAGAATAATTGAATTATTCAAATTGTCCACAATGGTTCATATGTTGGAAGTAGGTATGAATGAATTTGTCATGAATTGGTGTGTAGATTGTCTAAATGGTATTAGACATAGCAAAGGTTACTGCAACATTCATGAGTGCTTATGAACTAGTTTTGAGCATTGGAACAAACCCGCGCTTGCTGGAATCACCCTATGGAATATGATAAAAAGGGTGATCGCAAGACGATAATATCATATAGTCTTAAAACCTAGATATATGGTTTGTTATTTGTTAATTGATTGTACATTGATAATGCGAAACCACATCAGTAACTTGATGTTATAAAACACATTGTTGTGTATAGTTGATTAATGAACAAGTAAATGCATATAAGTTGAAGTTTATTTGTTACTTTTATCCTAAGAGGGTAAAAACGATATCTCGGCCGCTTGATGATTTGATTTGACTTATGTGTCGGGCCCGGTCAGAACTGAATTGATGTGTTCGATTAAGTTCTATGTCAAATAAATCGAAGATCGAGAAACCAAATACTAGATAAATTAGTTCCATATAGAATTGTCAGCATGATATCTAAACAGAGGACTGTACGATCCCTTATCTGAAGAACAAGATTGATTAGATCAGAGTTTGACAAGCGTCTTTGAGAGCTACGATTGCTAATCGGATTATACTTGTATATATAGTTACTAGAATTATCCAAGTGGGAGACTGTTGGAATAGTGTCTAAGGCTGCAACTATATTAGGCAAGTATTTGACCCGGTTGTGCATGGTCCTTTTGGGTTGCCTTCATCATAGCAACTTGACAGGATGATTTATTATGAGAGAAGAAATATTATTAATATATTATGAGAATAATATAAGGAATAATAATATTATTATTTGATTAATATAAGTCATAAATTAATTAGGAATTAATTTAGTGACTTAAAGAGATTAATTGAATAAAGGGGCATAAACTGTCAATTGTATGATAGTTGTACTTTGGGCTATAAATCCATTATGGATAAAGGGGGGGCGGTTTTAAGGACTATGGATAGGCCTTGAAATCGTCCAAAGGCTTATCAATTAGGGTATTGGATTGCTTAGGGCCTAAGTTATCCAATTAGGGTTTAAGGGTGAAACCCTAGAAGCCTTACAACTATAAATAGACCCTAAGGGTTATGAGATATCACTCTGATTATTATGATGTTTGATATACTTATTTTCATTTAGTTTGTATGGATAATGTTTTTGGAATACCATTTTATTTAAACTAACAATGAATTTTTTGGATCATATTTTTGGGACATTTCAAGTTGGTATTAGAGCCTTGGTTTGAGGGATTCGGACATACTCTCGGGTGTGTCTAAAATTAAACTGAGGATTTGGTAAAGTTTTTCAAAAGAAATATACTTTCAAGAAAACAGTTTTTCAAAAACGAGAAAGGGTGTGGTGCATGAAATCAGCCAAGCTCAAGTAAGTTTCCCAAAACACCCATACATGTATTCTGATATGTTTTGATCTGTGAATCTGTTAATCACATGCAAGTTCGGACTAAGGATCTGCTCAGTTTTTTGCATGATATAATTCTAGGAGAGATGCCTTTGGATGCCTATTGTATGAGCTTGTAGACTTGCATGCTAGTACCGATCATTCGGTGATAGGATGGCCTGATTTGGTTATGCTTGGTTCTGGTTACTTGATACTCATATGATGCTTGCTTTCTGTTGCTAGGAGTTCTTACTAACTTCAGTGGACTAGTAAGTGAATATGTTAAGTTGCACACTATGGGGACTGAAAAAATTTAGAAGGTTAGGTTTTAACTCTATTGCGCAGCTCTTGTATGAGTCCAATCATTGTAGTGTGAGACCTTTCATTCGATGAATTATCCGGTTTTAGTGGTATGTAATTGTATTCGTAAACTAGTTAGAGGGAGTTAGCGAGGTTTCCTTCTATAGCCAATAGCGAAGAGTAGTATGGAGTTTTCCCTAGGAAAACCTAGGATGTGATCTAGTGCTAGGAGCTTTATCCAGTGAAGGAAATTTATAGGGATATAAAGTACCTTGGTTAAGTCAAAGAAATTCTTGAGGAAAGTACGGATAGATATGGAAGGTAGTATGGACCCGTATTACTAGAAGCATAAGATTCGTACTCGATTCAAGGAGAGCTGCGATGAGGCCATGGAGATTATGGAGTTTGTGATTCACCGATATATATTTTGATGTGTATTATGATGGTTTATATGGTCTATTTTTAGTATGGTGACATTCAAAGGCAGACCTATTAGCAGTTTTGGTGCTAGTGAGGGTTCAAGCTCATGATTTGGAGTTGGGCAGCTCGATGAGCAGACTAGGGAGTTCATCTCGATCAGACTCATGTGATCTTCGGTATGGTTAAGGAGGGTATTCTAGAGGTTTTGGATGAGCGGTTGAGCTCATTTCATTTAGAGATGATGGCACCAATGGGAGCACGTTCTTTGACATTCAGGGAGTTACGGGCATGTGGAGCTCCGGACTATCATGGGGAGAAGGACCCCATAGCAAGTCGGCGGTGGTTAGAAGGTGTTGCCAACGCCTTGCGCATCAGTCGTTGTCCTAAGGGGGGCAAGGTCAGACTAATTTCCTACATTTTGAAGGGCAGGGCAACAGACTGGTGGGAGGAGGTAGGATGTGTAGTGGGTGATGATGCGGTTGATGTGATGTCATGGGATGATTTCTCGACCAGGTTCCAAGCTGAGTTTGCACCGGTGATTAAGATGCAACAGTTGGCGCGAGAGTTTCAGGATCTTTGCTAGACTACGGAGATGGTGGCTAAGATCGCCACGATGTTTAGGGAGAGGGCACTTCTGGTTTCGTAGTATGTGGCGAATGAGGAGATGAAGAAGGCCCGATACCATGAGATGATGAGGAGCGACATTCAACAATTTGTGAGTCGATCCACCTGCAAGACGTTGGAGGATATGATATCTCAAGCTAGGGAGAGGTAGATTGACCTGGAGATGGCGAGGAAGAGGAAATTGGATGAGGTTCAGACATCATGGGGATTGGGCAAGAGGCCCAAGGTATCGGATTCCAGATTGAGAGGCCATCAGGGTCGTAGCCGTTGTGGCAAGTACGACAGGACGCACGAGGGACCGTGCAAGGGTGGTGGTTATGGTTGTTTCAAGTGCGATCGGACGGGTCATTACAACAAGGATTGTACTGTTGCCACTAGCCAGTGATCAGATCTGATTTGCTTTCATTGTAATTTGAGGGGACATAAGAAGGCCCATTGTCCGAGTTTGGCTGCAGTAGGACCAGTATCAGCACCTGCTCCTACGACTCTTCGGATTATTGACGAACGCTAGGATCGGACATACGTGTTTGTGGCGAAGAGCAGGGATTTCCAGTTGATGGTCGAGGAGTTGCATGTAGCTCTCGATGTAGTGACGAGTATGTATCTTCTCTTTATCTCTTTATCTACATTGACTTGCTTGCTTATGTTTATATGTTTTATTTTAGGATCGTTCCTTGTGAATGGTATTTCTGCTTTGATATTGTTTGATTTGGGGGCTACCCGATCATTTGTATCGCTTGTGCTGAGCACGAGAATTTCTAGAGTTTCGGGGGAGCTGGATTGTCCTCTAGATGTCGATATTGCTGATGATAGGTCTGTTCGGTTTGTGACGGTTCATCGGGGTTGTACTCTCCAGTTATTTAGCAACCAGTATCCGGTTGATTTGGTACCTATTCCTCTGCATGGGAACAAGGTTATCATGGGCATGGATTGGTTGAGCCCAAATGGGTAAATGATTGACTGTGAGTAGCAGTTAGTTTGGGCTCGGACCCCAAGTGGGGGAGAGTTGGTGATTCATAAGGAGAGACCACAGCGTGGGCCGATTTTGTGTTCTGCAGCGAGGGCCGGATGCTATCTTCAAGAAGGTTGCTCGAGTTATGTCACCCATGTCATGGATACCCGGGATAAGGGTAAGGCGAGAGTGGATTATGTGCCGATTATGCAAAATTACCCGGATATGTTTCCGGAGGATTTTCCTGGGGTGCCTCTAGAGAGGCAGGTTGAGTTCAGGATTGATCTGGTTCCTGGTGCGACTCTGATGGCCAAAGCACCGTATCGGTTGGCTCCTCTCGAGATGTAAGAGTTGTCTACACAGCTGCAGGAACTGTTAGACAAAGGATTTTTTCGACCGAGCAGTTCGCCTTGGAGAGCACCGATTCTGTTTGCGAAGAAGAAGGATGAGTCTCATTGTAGGTGCTTCGACTACCAAGATTTCAATAAGGTAATGGTGAAGAACCGTTATCCACTTCTGAGGATTGATGATACTTTTGACCAACTTCATGGTGCATACTGGTTCTCCAAGATTGATTTGTGATCGGGTTATCATCAGATGCGGATGAGGGATAAGGATGTACAAAAGATAGATTTCCGGACTCGATATAGTCATTATGAGTTCATGGTGATTCCTTTTGGTCTCACCAATGCTCCAGCAACGTTCATGGATCTCATGAACTGCGTGTGCAGACCGATGCTGGATCAGTCTGTGATTCTATTCATCGATGATATCTTGGTTTATTCTAAGACTCAGGAGCAGCATGAGGAGCACTTGAGGAAAGTGTTGGAGACATTAAGGAGGGAGAGAATTTTGGTAAAGTTCTCCAAGTGTGAGTTCTGGTTGTGCGAGGTGCAGTTTCTGGGGCATCTTGTCTACCAGAAGGGTATTTTGTTCGATCTGGCCAAGGTCGAGGCGTGATGCAGTGGGAGGTTCTAAGGTCTCCATCTAAGATTCGGATTTTTCTTGGTTTGGCTGGTTATTATCGGAGGTTCATCCAGAATTTCTTGAAGATAGTTGTTCCTTTGACCCGACTGACCAAGAAGATGGTTACATTTCGTTGGGGGCCTGAGCAACAAGCAGATTTTGAGACTCTTAGACAGTAGTTGTGTGAAGGGCGGATCCCGGCCCTGCCAAAGGCTGTTGATGATTTTCTAGTTTATTGTGATGCTTCGATCATAGGTTTGGGGCAGTGCTGATGCAGAGGGGTCATGTGATCGCTTACGCTTCGAGGTAGCTGAAGCCTCATGAGGAGAATTATCCGACACATGATTTGGAGTTAGGGGCCATGGTTTTCGCCCTCAATATTTGGCAGCATTACCTCTATGGGGTCCATTGTACTATTTACACAAATCACAAGAGCCTGAGGTACTTGATGGACCATCCGAATCTGAATATGAGGTAGCGTCCATGGTTGGATGTGGTGAAGGATTATGATTGTGAGATCTTTTATCACCGAGGGAATTCTAATGTGGTGGCCGATGCTCTCAGTCTCAAGGCGATCGCGGCTCCGATCAGAGATATGTGTTTGAGGATGGCTGTGATTACTCCATTGTTAGAGCGGGTTCGTGAGTCTCAAGTCGAGGCTATAAAGGAAGAGCACCAGAAGAGAGAGTGCATTGTGGGTCAGGTGGTGTCCTTCGATTATGATAGCCATTGATTGTTGACTTTGCATCGGCGAGTTGGGGTTCTGTATTGGGGAGGTGTGCATCAGATTCAGATGGAGGAGGCTCACAATTCGAGGTTCTTCATTCATCCCGGGCCTATAAATATGTATAGGGATCTTCGTCCTGATTATTGGTGGCCCTGAATGAAGCGATATGTAGCTTGGTACGTGGAGCGGTGCCTGACTTGCAGGAAAGTCAAGGCCGAGCATCATCGACCTAACGACAAGATGCAGCCGTTGGAAATTCCCATATGTAAATGGGAAGACAACATCGTGGATTTTATCAAGAAGCTTCCCAGGACTGCACGAGGAGTGGATTTGATTTGGGTCATCTTGGATCATTTGATCAGGAGCGCGCATTTTATTCCGGTTCAGGAGAGTATTTATACAAAGAAGTTGGCCGAGGTATATTTCAAGGAGGTGGTGGCACGTCATGGGGTGCTGGTATCAGTGGTTTCTAACAGGGATGTTCGTTTTACTTCCAGATTTTGGAAGAGGTTTCATGACGAGTTGGGCACTCATCTTTATTTTAGTACAACATTCCATCTGCAGGCCGATGGTCAGAGTGAGCGGGTGATTCAGACTCTTGAGGATATGTTGTGTGCGGACTTTGGAGGGAGTTGGGATACGTATCTTCCGTTAGTGGAATTTTCGTATAAAAATAGTTATCCCGCCAGAATTGATCGACCTCCTTTTAAGATGCTATACGGGAGGAAATGCAGGACCTCGATTTGTTGGGACGAGGTTGGTCAGCGGGTTATAAGGAGTATCGAGGTGGTGCTCAAGACCACTGAGCTGATTCAGCAGGCTCCAAAGAGATCAGAGTCGGCAGAAGAGTTATGCCAACAGGCGCCGGTCAGACTTAGAGTTCCAGGTGGGAGATATGCTTTTTCTAAAGGTGTCACCTTGGAAATGTGTCATCTAGTTAAGGAACTAGGAAAGCTGGGCCCCAGGTATATTGGTCATTTTAGGTTTATTGCTCGGGTGGGCTGGGTTGCTTATCGCTTGGATCTTCCAATTGAGCTCAGTCAGATTCATAGCACATTTCATGTCTCTCAGCTGTGGAAGTGTTTAGTGGATGATTCCATAATGGTACCATTGGAGGATATTCAGGTGGATGACCGCCTGAAATATATTGAGAGACCGGTTATGATCTTGGATCCAAAGACAAAGACCTTGAGGAAAAAGGCTGTCGAGCTGGTGAAGGTGCAATGGCAACACCGCAAGGGATCAGAGTGGACTTAGGATCCCTAGGATGATATGAGAGAGCACTATCCGTAGGTCCTCGGGGCAACAGACTTCGAGGACGAAGTCTGATTCAAGTGGGGGATAATTGTAACAGTTGAACCCTGGTATGTTTCATTATTGCCCTTGTATTATGTAAAAGTTACATTTTGGTCCTTGTGTTGTATGCGGGGCGTACAACATGGTGCGCTTGGCGTACAAGCTGCGAAGTAAGTACGCGGGGCATACCACATGGTACTCTTAGCGTACTAATGTGAGGGTTGAACGGGGTTCTGGAGACATACGCGGAGTGTACAACCTTGTACGCGGGGCGTACGTAAGGATTCTTAAAACCCTAATTTTCAAAGTTGGACACTGTATAATCACCTTTACGACTTAGGAAACCCTCATTTCTCAGCTTCCTCTGACCTCTTAGCCTCATATTCGAAACCCTAAGCCTCTTCTTTGTATTTTGAGCTCATTGTGTCTATTTTGGTGTGCTTTAGTCCATATTCAAGAAGTAGAAGCTTGGTTCAAGGTGGTGGATCAAGGAAGAGCTTGTGGATCTTGATTATTTGCTTCATTTCCAGCTTATTTGAGGTAAGAAACTTTGAACTTGTTCATTAATGGCTTAGATCTATTATATATGAGTTTTGGTCCCTTTTTCATCCCAATAATGAGATCTAGTGGTTTGATACCACTCCAGGAGCTATGAGTTGCTACTCTTGGTGTTTCTAAGGTTCTAGATTCATAAAACTGTCTCCATTAGGGTTTAGAATCCACCATGCATGAGATTGTGTCCATTTGACGAAATTGTAATGCGATATCTTGAAGTTCGGTTCTTTTGGGCATGCAAAGTCACAAAGTCAGTGACTTTATGGTTCTAGACACTAATTAGGAGTCAAATGTGTGGTTTGGAGTTCTATACTTAAGCATTAAGAGCTTAATGAAGAGTTTGGCTTAATGGATGACTACTTTGGGCATACAAGTTTGTACGCGCAGCGTACAAGGAAAATACCGTGTACGCCTAGCGTACAACTGAGTATGCCCCATGTACTTAGTCAGGTGGTAGTTTGCATATCGAGCTTCAAGTTTGGGCTTTCTTTTGGGCTTGGTGTGTGAGTTCTTATTGGGCCATCTTGAGTCCAAGTGTTTTGGACAAGGAAAAATGGTTGGGCTTTAGGGTAAGGCCCGTATAAGGGGTTTGGGCCTAATTTAGAAAATTGAGCCATAAGTGGGCCTTGGTTGATTAATTGGATTTTGGTCCTTTTAGATTGTGAGTTTAGGACTTAGTCTGTACCAAGCTAGGTTAGGGGTAAAATGGTATTTTTACCCTAAGTATTGATGGGTTTCAGCCATAAGAACATCCTATGTGCTCATGCAACCCTAATGCTTGGATCTAAGTTTCTCTATTGTACATGCAATTCATCCAAGACTTTAAACCCTAGTTCTAGCATACAATTAATCATATTAACATGTGAAAGGGGTTTTAGATCTTACCTTGATTGTTATGTAGCAATAACAATCTCAAATCCTCCTTGTAATGACTTTAGAAAGCTTAGAGTCACAAGTGTCACTCCTCTAATGGTTCACAAACACCAAGAGCAAGAGGATGAAGAACAAGGAGAGAGGAGGCTGCCCAAAACGTGTAGAAACCCTAGTGGAACTCTTAGCCACGTTTTTGGGGCTTAAGGGTACTATATATACATGTAGGCTATTAGGGTTTTCAACTAGGAAACCCTAATCTGACTACTTAAGCCCTAAGCAGCCCATGGACCCTTTTAGAATAACCCTTGGACGATTTCTAATGGGTTTCCCCATAGAATTCGTCCAACCTATTATTCCAAGGTAATCCATAGCCCAAATGCAATTATCTTATAATTACAGTTCCAGTCCCTTAAGTTTAATTAATCTCTTTTAGCCACAAAATTAATTATCAATTAATTCTTGACTAATATTAATTAAACAATATGATTTCTCCTTTAATATATTATTCTCATAATATATTAATAAATCATAATTAATCTTCTCTCTCCATAATTCATCATATCAAGTTGCTTTGGTGAAGGCAACCCAAAAGGACCATGCACCATCGGGTCAAGTACATACCAAAATAGTTATGGACTTAGACACTAATCCAACAGTCTCCCACTTGGATAAGTCTAATAACTATTCTGCATATGACTTCAGATCCTGATCTGCAATCGTAGCTTTCAAAAGTCGCTGTCAACTCTGATCTTATCAGATACGCGTCCTTTAGATAAGGGATCATGTATTCCTCCATTCTAGATATCGTATAGACTGAGACATGGATTTAAATCATTCTCTATGTCTATGTGTTGTTTCTCGATTTCCGATTTATGACGACTGACAACAGACTACATTTGAACACATCAAATTAGTCTTGGCTTGGCCAAACGCTTAGGTGCCATCACTAAATCATCGAGGGGCCCACAGATATCGCTTTCATCCTACTTTGGATAAAAGGAACGGATAAACTTTGATTCAATGCTTGCTTGCACTCACTCACCGAATCACACACAATAATATGTTTTATAACACAAAGTTACTGGTGCGTTTACATATTATCAATGTGTAATCGACTCGCAAGATACAACTCACACATCTCGGTTTCAAGAATATAAGATATTATCGTCTCACCAATCACTCGTGATAAAATCCATGAAGTGATCTAAGTGAGCCTGGGTTTAATCCAATGCTCAAACTCATATTCATAAGCACTCATGAATGTTGCAGCAAACATTTGCTTATGTCTAATACACTTTAGACAATCCACACACCAATTCACGGCAGTCTTCATTCGTACCTACTTCCAACATATGAACGACTGTGGTCTGTTCGAATAATTTCATGGTTCTAAATCAATTTAATTATTCAGGAAGTCAAAACATGCAAAGTGAAACACAAGAATAATACTAATCCCATATGGCCCCAAACTTTGGGTATAAATAAAACATTTTATTTAATCACCATATTGATTACTCATTATTTGTTGTTTCGGGTAATCAACTTCTTACTTGAATTATAACAACAATTGTCCCATGCTCTTAGCATATGCACAATGTTTACCTATGGTCCTTACTTTGTGAAATAGATCAAATGAACACATTTCCAATCATACTCATTTCACAACTCCCAATCCTTATCATAAGTATAAGAATATCAAATTCTTGCCACTTATAGAATATGCTAGATTCTAACATTTGCAATGATCCTTTCGCAATGTCATAGCACAAAATTCACAATGACTATTGCCAATGAAATTACAAAGTCCTCTATTGGAGATTGTTACAAGATAATTCCATAGACGTGATGTCTCTCACTCAAAGTACATTCCTTTGAACATCCTTTTGTATAAAATTTTCTAATCTAGACATAGACTCTCAATATCCAACTCCCAATACTCCCAATATGGAAACATTTCCATATTTGCCATACGACAACTCATTCTTAATAAAATCTTATTTATATGTAATAATGTCGATGTGATCCATCCAATATCATACTTCCAACTACTCACAAACGACCAATCCTCAACGAGCTTTGGATCGTCCTTTGATAGTTGTTTAATTATTTTAGTCAAAATAGATTCTTGTCCTTTTTCCCTCAAAGTGCGCTAGACATTTGGAAAATTTTAGAATGGTCAAATATAATAGCACTGGCAATCAATCCTATACCCAAAGCGTATAGGACACGATGCATAATGTCTTACATAAAGATATGATACTTTATCAATCTTCTGCGATAATATTTTATGTGTCTCGTTCTTACAATTCGAACTATGAAGAGGGATACCGTAATCATAAACGAAATTTAAGAACACACTATGTATCCTTGACTAAATTTGTTAACATTCCACAACCTAAGCCCTTAGATTTGAAATGAAGCATAATATTCTCTCCCTTAATTATAGCAAAACAACTATTCAACCCTTACGACTTTGCAAAGTATAACTCTTGTTTTCTATAATTAATATTGCTAACTTGCAATACTTGCCTTAATAATCATACAAGCACAAAATTTATGCTCCCACTATCATGATGATTATTATTATATAAGCATAACACTTATGCTCCCACTAGCTTTGACATGATAATCCTTTATCTAAGCTTCTTATACACCTTTGCCTTAGATAGTTCATATGTGTGTCTAAACAATTCAGAGTAATTGCCAAATCTCACAATTCGAATTATGGAAAGGGATACCGTAACCATAATCGAATTCGAGAATAAAATTTTCACAATCACTATCTTCTTAAAATCTCTCTTAGCAAAAGCATTTCCTCACAGTCATTCTTATGAAGGAGGGAATCTTATGACACTTAGATTTTAGTGGTGTATGTGTTCCTATCCATGCGAATTGTCAAAACCAAAGTTGCGACAAATCCAAATTCATATGGACCGAACCTTCTCAATCTTGATCCCTTGCCTTATGGTAACACGGCTGCCCACCATGTCTTCCAAGTAGTTAAGCAGCTCACCCTTTCCTATGAATGTACTTTTCATTGATCGAGGTGCTTGCCTTTTATGCGTTCAAATGAGAACTCATAGAACTCACATGCATAATTAACTCAATTGGAACCGCACAGAAACAAGATAGTGTCAACACGATAGGTTGTAAACCTCAACTCTTGTGCTAGTGATGATCGATAAGGTTTATTCTTGATTAGTTCTTGAAACTTTTCGATACCATTAAGACTCCCACTGACTCCTTGACATATAAGATTCTTTTGTCAATAAACATTTCTCGACAAACAAATATTCAAGAGTTAGTGTAGCTTTTTACCAAGACAAATCACTTCACAAAATTGGTCCTAGTTGGTCTTTGTCTTATCCAAGACATCACAAATTTCCACATTTGATGAATGTTATAAACCTTCTTAATACTTGTCATTCAATGTCACAATCTTAACTCTAAGACTTGTATTTTTTTTGGAACAAAGTATGATTGACTTCTTGATTTAACCATTTCTTCAATTCTTGATTCCTCTTCTCAGACACACAATTGCACTAAGACTCACTTAGAGGATCAATTGAGATATGGTTCTTAATCATTAATACTTATCATAAAACATAATAAAAGTACTCTCCCTTCTTCTTAGAATAGAGAAACTTTTACCTTTCTTCCTATTTGATTCTTCTTATTCGTTCTGCTATTGATTGAAACTCTTTCAATCAACTGAGAATTACACTTAATCTCATAAGTATAATCATATTTACTCAACCTTAGTAAATCATGACGAATATATTTGTTACTCTTGTGGTGGACTTGATCACTACACAACTTTGTGTACTCGATCTCCTAGTCCTCCACTTGACGCTTTGTCAAAGAATTTGTCTAAATTTCCCAAATGTGAAAGTTTTCATTCATCATACAATCCTCGTTGCATGATTCCAAGTTTCTATCCACTAGAAACTTGGGTGATGAGAAACTCTCCCTATTTGGTAAATTCTTGAGCTTTCCACAAATAACATAATTAAGAATCACATCCATTATTGTTAATAATAGAAACTTACAAACATCAATTTTTCATACACGTCATTGCAAGGATAAATAAATAATATAAAATCAAAATTTATTTTATTGCGGAAAAATTTCTCCTTACAATGCAATTCAACTGAAAAACTATGTTAATACAAATTTCTTAGAAATCTTATTCTCACTCCAAGTAGTAGCTCAAGATTCTAATCTTCAAGTAATGCGATCGAAATCCATTTCTTCATGATTAGATTCCGCTCACTTCTTCCTTTTAGCTTCCTCTCTTTTCTTTAATCCTACAAAACATCGAAATGTAATCTTATCACATCATGTATTAAGAATCTAGAATAGGAACTTAAAAGAGTTAGTTAATGGATTTTACCTAAAGTGGAACCATACGTTTTGACTCTCCCATCTCTTAGATCTCTTAGGTAAATATGGCAGCTTCGTCTCCAATGTCCCTTCTCTTGGCAATAAAAGCAAATTGACTCTTTTGGAACAGCACACGAAACTACTTCTGACTTTGCCTTTCTCTTATGATCAAACTTTTCTATCATGGTATGCCTTTCGTTGCCATTGCCTATATCCATAGAGGTCTGGAAGGCAGATCCACCAATCAACTTTGCTTTTCCAGTGCGCCAAATCATTGCTGATTCAACAACAATAAGCATATAGGTGAGATCAATGAGGGCTACGTCGTGGTTCATCATATAGTACTCTCTTACGAACTCACTATATGAGTCAGGAAGTGACTGAAGAACCCAGTCAACAGCCAGCTCTTCACAGACAACAGATCCCAACATTCTTAATCTATCAATGTGTGACTTCATCTCTAGGATGTGTGCACACACTGACTTTCCTTCTTCATGTTTACTTGCCAAAAGGGCTTGAGTGAGTTTGAACTTTTCAATCTTTTGAACTTGTGGGTTAAGGAGAATAATAGGAGGAGGTGGAGGAAGTGAAGCATGATCTCGTGTTCCTCGATCGAATCATGGAATATCATCTTCATGTGAAAGGATTGTTCCACGGGATTTGGGAAGACCATAGTTGTCACACTTTGACATCTACAAAACGGGAGAAAAAATAAATTCAAGTTAGTTGATTGATTGAGTCCTTAATAAATCACCCAAACGAGATATTAAGGCTAGGACCCAACACAATACTCTACAACCTAGAAAAGGGATGCCGTAATCTAGTTGCAGAATATTTAAAGGTAAGTGAATGACGATTCACTAATTTCCACCATGAAAAACGAAAAAGAAATTTAAGTTTTAAATCTATTGAAAATTCCTAGATCTTTTGAGATTCATTGAACTTTTCAATGGCATGTTTAAATGTCGATATGCCCCTCTAGTTTATGACTGGGATACCGAGGATCACAAAGCGGGTGTGAAAAATCATGCAAACTTACATGGTGCCCCCACATGTTACAATCATCTATTCGATGTGTCGGTTAACCACACACGCTCCACAGAACTATGACAAACATTGAGTCACCCTTTGCTACCTTTGCTTAGAACCATTTAGTGTGTCGGTTAACCACACACGCTCCACTAACGTCTTCACAAGGGCACAAAGTGTAATTTCATGGAATTGCATCAATTCATTTTTGCCTACTGTAACTAAGATTAGGAATTTGTAAAAGCATTTAGTTACTTTTGTACTTCATTATACTTATAATGGAAGATTTCTGTCCTATCCTACCTGTTCGGCTAACGACCCTCCACTAGTCAAGAGTGCGGTGGGTAAGAGTGGATAGCCATTCAATTGCCATTTTATAGGCAATTTCCTTAAACACCCCTTATTGACCAGCTTCGTGAATGAGGCCTACTAACAGTAAGACTGACTGTTTACTCATACATATATAATAGTAGACTTTTAATGTTATATATAGTATAGGGTGTATTTCACACTTTTAAAATACTAGGTGTTCTAATTTAATAAATTATACTTTTAATTTAATTAAATGTAAACCAAAAATTCTATGGGTTTATTAAATCTCTTTTAATTATACACCTTAACTAATTAATAAAACCATAAGGGTGTGATTTGAACTTTTTCAAAACAATACTAGGGTTTTAGAATTTAACATTTCTAAATTAAACTTGTAATCAACTTTTAAATTCCAAAACTTGAGGGCAAGTTTTTGAAACATTTTAAAACACTAGAGTTTAACTTATTTAAATTTCAAAACCAAAACTTTTAAGTTCTAATTTAAACTATAAAACCTAAAGGGATTAATTTGAAACTTTCCCAAACTTTGTCAAGAATATTCTAGATCACATAATTCAAATAAGGCAATTAACTATTAATTGGTGGTTATCTAATTAGATCTAGTTCAAATTCTTGCAAGATAATGATCAAATAATTCATATAATTTAACATTTATCAAATAGGTAACAATTATCTAATTAGATGACCAAAATCTTTTATTTTGACAAAGATAATCATAAGGAATTAATAAAATTCGAATTTTATTAATTTTAAACAATTATGGCAATCATCCTATGTCAAAATTGGTAAAAATCCCGAAAATACGCTTGTCTGACAGCTAAACTCGCCGAGTCCCCTTATGGACTCGCCGAGTTCACCCTACTCGACGAGTCCACATTGGAACTCGACGAGTTTGTCAGGCAGATGGCCAAAAACTCGATCTTGCAACATGAATGAATGTACTAGGCATCAATACAATAGAAACCAATCAAGGCTCTGATACCATTGATGGGTTTTAGCCATAAGAACATCCTATGTGCTCATGCAACCCTAATGCTTGGATCTAAGTTTCTCTATTGTACATGCAATTCATCCAAGACTTTAAACCCTAGTTCTAGCATACAATTAATCATATTAACATGTGAAAGGGTTTTTAGATCTTACCTTGATTGTTATGTAGCAATAACAATCTCAAATCCTCCTTGTAATGACTTTAGAAAGCTTAGAGTCACAAGTGTCACTCCTCTAATGGTTCACAAACACCAAGAGCAAGAGGATGAAGAACAAGGAGAGAGGAGGCTGCCCAAAACGTGTAGAAACCCTAGTGGAACTCTTAGCCACGTTTTTGGGGCTTAAGGGTACTATATATACATGTAGGCTATTAGGGTTTTCAACTAGGAAACCCTAATCTGACTACTTAAGCCCTAAGCAGCCCATGGACCCTTTTAGAATAACCCTTGGACGATTTCTAATGGGTTTCCCCATAGAATTCGTCCAACCTATTATTCCAAGGTAATCCATAGCCCAAATGCAATTATCTTATAATTACAGTTCCAGTCCCTTAAGTTTAATTAATCTCTTTTAGCCACAAAATTAATTATCAATTAATTCTTGACTAATATTAATTAAACAATATGATTTCTCCTTTAATATATTATTCTCATAATATATTAATAAATCATAATTAATCTTCTCTCTCCATAATTCATCATATCAAGTTGCTTTGGTGAAGGCAACCCAAAAGGACCATGCACCATCGGGTCAAGTACATACCAAAATAGTTATGGACTTAGACACTAATCCAACAAGTATTGATTTATGGTTATGGATTGGAGCCCAAATGTTCATTGTGTGTTGTTTTGGTATTGATTAACTCGGGGATTCGTTAGACCAGCAGCCTGGGATTTTCAGTGAGATTCAGCAGTCGAGGTGAGTTTCCTTACTGGGTTTAACGGGTCTAAGGCACCAATGCCAGCCCTTGTTATTTATGTTAGCGTGCTAGGAGTCTGTGTGACCCTTACATGTGTTATGTGCTGCTATGTATACCAGGTGGGGCTCGATGTCAGGCGAGGCCTGATGATGGAATCGTATTCTATTGTTTAGGATCATTGTATGTGTTAGCATGATTATGTGATATGTACTGTATGTGTATAGTGGGCGGGGCCCGATGTAAGGCAGGGCCTAAGAATAATATATTTGTATACCGAGCAGGGTTCGATGCCGAGCTGGGCCCGATAGAAGGCGAGGGCCCAGTATTTCGTTTATTATGTATGGTATGGGGTAATTTGGGGACCCACTAAGCTTTGTGATTACGGTTTTCAGTTTATGTTTCAGGTACTTCTGGTTCCAAGGGGACGAGTTTGGGTTGATTGCATCGCACACACCACATGGATTTCGCTTTTGATATATCACTCTGATTGCTATGATGTTCGATATACTTATTTTCAATTGGGTTGTATGGATAATGTTTTTGGAATGCCATTTTATTTAAACTAAAAATGAAATTTTTGGATCATTTTTTTGGACGTTTCTAGTTTCATTAAAAACAAGTACTAATGAGCTATCAGTTCCAAAAAGGACACTCAGTCACTCATGTTAGCTCTTAATATCTCGATTTTACCCATTTATGCACGCGTATGTTTAATATTCAACTTTCGATTTTCCCCATTTATGCACATGTATGTTTGAAAACTAAAAAGCATACAAGAACCTGATGGAAATTTGGGGAAAAGATAAGGATGTCAAATTCCATTTGTTAATATCTCAAATTTTATTCATCTGTTAACTATTAACTGAGATCACTTGGTTATTGGTTTGTAGAATGTGGTTTATAGACATTCGTTGATATTTTTGGTGTTGTCTCAAGAGTTCATTATTATATCTTGGTTGTTATTTGTAACACCCACATTTCTCACTAGGCATTAGTTATTGAATATTTATTTATGTCGGTCGACGATTTTAACCTTTTACGAATAAATTAAAGAGAATTATTTTTAGTATGTGTGATTTGTGTGTATATAACATTTATATAATAATTTTATAAACAAGGCTAAAGTTCACTTTTAGAATAAAAGACTATTTAGGATGAATAATCAAAAACGAAAGTCGTAGTAATCATAAAAGCAAACTCGTGCATATAAAGAATGCCTAAATCTGAATTCGTATGATGAAGTTATGATTTTTTTGAAGTTTCATCACTGGAGTGTGCGTCACAAAAATTGAAATTTAGATCAATTGATTGTTATAAAAAACAATGTAAACGAGAAGATCTTATAAATGTCAATTCATCAATATAAAGATAGTCGAGAACGGAGATTATATGAAAGAGTTATGACTTTTATATGAAGTTTAAAGTCTAAGCCTCTATACAAATAAGGACAGTCATGCTTGGATCTCATGAGAGATTCGATGGGATTTAGATAATTAGTATAACAAGATGTTGTAAGGTCTATTAAGACAAGTTTATACTTTTTTTATATCGATGATGGCATTCCAAGTTCTTATATATTAATGAAAAATGTTTCTTCGGAAATACTTTGATTTTGATAATATCTCACATTAAAATAATGTTTTAGGAATAAATTATGCAATAAAAGAATACTCTTAATTAATTAAGAATAAAGAAAAAGTTTTCTTTCGATCCGTAAAAATAGGGATGTCAAATTATTGATTTACTTTTCAGAAATCATAGGTTCAATAATGGAAAATAGTCCAGTTGACAAAGACTTGGATAGTGAAAGTGAGGTCGTTGAGCAACTGAGAATGACATTAGTTGGGGGACAAAAGGACATCAGATGTTTGGCGCAACTACAAACACATTAGAGATCCAAAGACAGGCAAGGTTGTAAAGGTGTAATTCAAACATTGTTTCATACTCTTGACAGTTACTACAAAGAATGATACATTATCTTTGTGTTGTTGTTGCTGTTTTGTTGTTTTTGATGTTACCATTGTTGTTTTTTTCTATTTTTGTTGATGTTTTTGTTCGAATGAATTACAAAATCAGTCTCCTCTTGTTATTTCATATTTTATGGTTTGTAGTTTGTTTCTTGCTCTTGCTATTGTTTTATTTAAAAGTAGGAAGTGTTTTTAATGGGTTGTTATTTAAAAGATCAATTTTTTATAAATGTTTTGGTTTTATATCTTGTACTTCTATTATTTGTAAAGGTAAGGCATGTATAAAATAACAAGTTTTAATACTCGAGAAACTGGTTGTCTGGAACTGGCCTTGGTGGTTTTGAGAGCAGTTCCGACTTTCTAGGAACCAGTGTAATATGTTCCAGCTCCAATATCAATAATTCCAGAACCGTCGGTTCTAGGAGCGGTTCCTGTTGCAACTAAAATAGGCGGGTACCTGCTTATGCTCATCCCTAGTTGGGAATTAGTCCTGTAAGCGAAAAATGATCTTTTTCCCAAAGGAGAATTAATTGATAACCAAGAATCCTTGAGATATATTTATGACCTTAAGTGTTAATTAGAGTTTTATTATGTGTACGATTAGCGTGAGGAGACTCAATATCACCAACTTCTGACCTTGTGAGTTGTGGTGTAGTCTACTGTAATTTGTGAGGTGAGTCTTCTCATTATACTATGTAGAATGCTAGATTGTCTTTTTGACTCTTACAAGTATGTTGGGTGAGGCCCGTTATGTATGTTAAGCGGGGTCCATTATTGTATGTGGTATTTTGGGGAACTCAATAAGGTTTGTACTTATAGTTTACGGTTTATTGTTTTAGGTATTTCTAGTAGCAAGGGGAAAGAGTTGGCTTGATGAATTACAACCATCGATGGTTTCTGTATTTTATGATTTTGGGATTACTCTGATGTTCTTTTTATGAAAACTATAACTTCATGTCTTGGGATATTGATTATATGATTGTTATGAAATGGTTTTAATTACTTTAAAAACAAAAAAATTCCTAGAATTTTGGAGTGTTCTTGAGCGTTACAAATATGAATTGGTTATGTCGCAAAAAATAAACATAATACGTTAATTAATAAATTGAACAACAATTTGTAACATAAAAAAAAGGATGAAAAGTCAAATAAATTGCATGATAGACAATGAAATACCATTTGACATGATGAACATATCATTAGATCTTTTATCAAAATATAATCTTCTAAGTTTTCTTTTGTCTTTAACATCATTAGATAACGAATTTCTTATTTTAAAATTGGAAGTAGATTGAAAACTTGTATATTAATGTCCACATAATATATTTGAGTTTATATTTTCGTTGTCATCAATAATATATGTAGAATTATGAGAAGATTTTAAATATCGATACATTAGCCTACATATGATATATAATAGTAACAATGATAAAAAAAAATGGCACATAACTAAATATCGATACATTAGCTTACATATGATATATAATAGTAACAATGATAAAAAAAAATGTCTCCGTTATGTGACATACAAACCAAGAAGATTTAAAACATTAATTTGTATAAAATATATTAAATAAAAAGTGAATGACAATCAAATTAAATTGAATTTTAGATAAATAATTACCAACTGATATGGTAGACATAACATTTGATTTTTTTTTATCTACAAGTAATTTTCTATGTTTTCGTCTATCTTTAGAGTTGATAGAATCCATTTCGTATTTAAAGCGTGAAAACAATCATAATTCCTGTAATACAACTATAATAAATAAAGTAAATTTTTTTTAGCAAGTTAATTAATAAAATGTAGATATTAATCAAGTCAACGTAGATAGCAATAATAAAATGCAATTTCACATCTTTTTTTTGGTCGTATGTAATTATATTACATAAATAATATATATAATACGTAATTGTCATATAACATACAATCAAAGATCTTATAGTTACAAAAAGATAAAATAGTCGTTTTTTATAAAATATATATTGGTAAATTTATGAAAACATAGAGATTTACAAATTGAAGGTTACTATTTACGTTAATATATATTAATTAATATATTAATAAAACTAATTAATATGGAGTGGATATGGATTCACAAATGAAAGGCTACTATCCACATTAATATACATTAATTAATATATTAATAAATTTATTAATATAATGTGCCATTTAGTAGGTAGATTTGAATAAAAAGAAAGAAAAAAAAGGCAAAAATAACAGGTAACTATTAAATAATAATAATAAATCAGAAAATAACAAATTTCAATTGAATGAAATGACGAGATATGACAAAATGCAAAATGGAACTTTATTTCTTAATATGGATTTAATATAAAGTTTGATTTTTTTTTCTCTATTATTTTCATTTTTTTCCCCGAGAATATGGCTGGAAAATGAAGCCGGAACATGTATAATAGTGCAAGTCTTACAAGATTGATTATAGCAAGCTAAATCAATTTGAGGGAACTCATAGTTGGTTTTTAGTATTGGTGGCAAAATTATGACAATACAAAACTTTACAATAACTTAATACGAAATAAACGAGTTTCTATAAGATATCTCAACCTGTTTAAATAAACAGGTTGACATAACACGACACGAAAATTAAATGGATACAGTTAGGGTTGATAATTTCAATTTAAATATGAGTCGAAAATGATTCATTTATTTATATGCAAGTGTTTTTAGTTCTTTAAATAAATTAGAAAAATCTAAAATCAAAACTATAAGTAAAAAAAAAGACTTTTGGATTAAGTCGTTTTGTAATATAAAAATAACTTAGCCGTTTAGATCAAGACTTCATTTTTAGTTTTTTTATTCTCTCCTAAATTGCAGTCTCTTTGACCACTCTTTCATCCCTACGATTTTGTCTTCCGTCTCTCCAACTCTTACTATTTCTATTTTTAAGATAAACTTTGTATGAGTTTATCTATTCGTCTCTGAAGTATTATTTTTTTCTTTTTGCCTATCCAACTCTCACTCTTTCAACAGGTTAGTATTCCAACCACATATGACATGACATATTTCAAGGTATATCTCTAACACGAAACGCGAAACGAACTCGACATGAAAATAATCGGGTTAACACGACACAACACGTTAATTAACCGATTCTAGTTAAAGTCAAATACTTTCAACCCGTTTAGTTTCAACACAACACACGAACCCACACAACATGACAAGATTGCCACGTCTAGTTTTTGGACAAGTGCTTATGTTATGATCGACAAAGTAGATAAGAGTTATTTGCGTCTTAAGAATTTACATCTTAGCAATTGATAATTTATTTGTTTTTTTTTAAATTGATTTAATTATAAAAAATAAAATAAAAACATATCATGACCTTTTATTGTCACTTTAATAACAATATGTTACTATAATAGTGTAATATTTCTTTTACTAAAGCCAACTAATTTTAACATTTTTTCTAATATAACTATAATAATACATTTATCGTAATTTTTTTTGTTAAGAGCAGTATTCTTTTATTTAAAAAAAAAAAAAAAAAAAAAAAAAACTGTTGAAGATGATATTTTGTTATTATCTTTTATTATTTTTTATTTTTTATAAAGTTTTTTGCGTCTATAATTAAAATTAGAAAAAGTAGAAAAACACAATAGAAAGAGATATAACTGGTAATGTTTGTCGACGACAACAAAAACTCAATACTATAGACCATCGACAATATTGTTCTATAACTTCTTTTGATTGTTGTTGTCACTAAAATCTCATATTAATTCATCTCTATGAAAAAGAAGTGCCAAAGGGTGTTGCTTTCTTTGTTTTGTGGGTGGATCCCACACTAGAAAACATAAGAGATATAATAATACCATATATTTTTCTATTTTGAACCCGCTAGTTTAATCTATTTTTAATCTAACATATAATTTCACCAATGTTCACGATATGACTTAAACACTCGACCTCACAGAAGGACCACAACACATAATACCGCTGGACTAGAAACTCTTTGGTTTTAATAATACCATATAAAAATTCTACATCTAATTGGCGTTTTTTTTGGAAAGGAAATTCCCTAAAAAGGTTACGGACCAGTTTTTGTGCACCGACTAATCTTCCGCTGCAAACATGAGGTTATGTGTCATGCATGTAGTCACTACAAACGAACCTACATGGTCATAAGGGCTGAGTAATGTCATGATTTGAACATGGATCAATAGATTACCCACCATATTTTTTATATGTATTACCAACTTACCATAATCTAAATGGTTAACAATACCGACAAATATCATTATACTAAAAACCCTTTGGTTAACGATACCATACCATATAGAAATTCTACATCTAATCTTAAATCCTAGAAGCATGTTACATTGGCTAAAATAACATGCCAACATGTTGCAATAGGTCAAAATGATCAAATTATAACAATGATTGATTTTATGAGAACAAAAGAATTATTCTCAAAAAATAGAAGAAAAAAGATGCAACAAAATACCACATTTACCAATTTTTCTAATAAAAGCAACTACCATCTTATAAAAAATAAAAATTATGTTATTGTGATCAAATTATGAAATTGTTAAATTTGGATGACTCAAGTGAAACAAATGTCATACTATATTGGTTACATGTTAAATTGACAATAGATGGTCATGTTAGTTACAATGATTTTTTTCCACAATAAGGCGACTCTAATAAAATAAATAAAAATATAAATGTTTAAATCATAAAACTAATCAAATATGATGACTTTAATTAATATACTTTTTTCTTTCGATGCATGTTGGTCTCAATTTCTTCGTAATCATCTAGGAGTGTGCGGACACAAAACTTGGATTTGATATGTATATAGATTTGAATCTACATAAATTTAAATCTAACTCATAACTCTTTATGAACTAAATCTCTCACACATACCCTACAAATGATATATAAATCTATCTATCTATCTATCTATCTATATCATATCATATCATCATACTATATTATAAAGGAAACATTTTTTTTTCCTTTCACAATATTCATTTGAAACTCCCATACATTTTTTTTTTCTTTCATTACATTCATTTAAAACTCCCATGACTTTTCAATTTCTTTCTAATAATAATTTTAAGTTAATTAATAAGGTTATATAAATATCAAACCCAAAGTGTAACCATATATAAACTAAATTTCAATATTAAAATAATATATTTACTTCTACTTATAAAGTTATGTTTTTTTAACTTTTAACATATTATACTTAATTTATTAGTTTTAATATATTGTTAGATGTAAACCATTATCATTTTAAAGATACAATTTTGGAACAATTTGTATAAAATACTTAAATTATTTATTTGAATATAACATTATATGGTCAACTTAAATATAAATTTTAGTTTAACTTAAACAACCCAAACAATATTTTGTAAATAGTTAAAAGTGATTAATCGTAGTGTATTTCTAATAATGATTATACGTTGGTTAATAAGGCTAAATAAATATCAAACCTAAAGTGTAATCGTAAATATACTAAATTTCAATTTTAAAATAATATTTTTACTTCTGCTTATAAAGTTATGTCTTTAACTTTTAACATATTAGATTTAATATGTTTTTGTATATAAACCATTATCAGTTTAAAGTTATAACTTTTGAACAGTTTGAACAAAATACTTAAATTGTTAACTTAAATATAACATTACAATGTCAACTTAAATATAAATTTCAATTCCACTTAAAAAACCAAAGAATATTTTGTAAATAATTAAAAGTGATAAAGTGTAGTGATAAATATAAAAACTAAATTGTAATATCAATTTAACTAAAATATTTCTTAAAGATATTTTTATAATCTTTAAAAGTTTTCAAATAAATAGCTTAAAATAATTTACAATAAAATAGTTAAAAATGACTCTATATAAATGATTATATTGTTACCTTTAAAATCAAAAAACAATGTTTGATGTTTTAAATAATTATAATGATAGAAATTATAACATTAAGCAAATAAATTATAAAAAAATTAATTAACAATAACAGCAACTATAAATAAAATTAAACCATATATTATATTTAATTTTATTAATGTGTAATTCGCGGGTTGAAGTCATTCAAACGATTGAGATTATGCAGTTATAATAGATGTATATATTATTATATAATTCAAAATAATCAATATATTATATCAATTTACTATACGAATTATTATATCAAATTTAACAACAATATTATTTCTATATTTAAAAAAACATATATTTGTAAAGATTTCAACTATATAGGTGTTTCTGCGCAACGCGCGGGCATTCGCCTAGTTATACTTATAAATGAAGCATTTTTTCAATCACTTCATGCATTTGAACCCCCCCCCCCCAAATTTCCAAACACCTAATGCATTTGAAACCCCTACACCTTTTCACCTTCAAAGTAATTAATAAAACATCACACACTTTATATAACTAAAACTTTGAAGCTACGAATGGAATTATGGAAGGTGAATTTAGAGCATGACATGACGAAAAAATTGATTTTGCTCCTACGTACGTATAAATATGTTCCCAAATGAAAATTTGGCAAGAATGATGAAACAAAACATGCTCCTGTATGGTACATAAGTCCTTTTATATCAATAATTTCATACCTTCCACTCCTTTAGTTTGCTCATGTTGCATTGTAATTAAATTCGTTTATATATCATTCATTTCATAACTTTCACTCCTTTAGTTTGTACAATTTCAAATACTCTAAACGGATTCTGAATGTATGGTAGGTGTGATAGGATAATATGGATTGGGGATAAACTAAAGCAAATACTATACTCTAGAAATGAATCCAAGTTGTCTAATCATCGTACAGTGAAGGCGATATTTTCTACCGAAGTTAAAGTCTCGGAATAGAATAACAAAACCTTTGCATTTTAGATAGGTTTCTAGAACTATATTTATTCCAATCTTAATAAAGAATGCAAGACCAGGAGGTTTACCCACAATTCTCGAAGAATCTGAAACTCCAATAATGAAAGAAGATTTAAAACCTTTAAAAATGAATGAGAAACTCGAGCATTGAGATTTAATGGCAGAAATTCAGAAGTTCTACAAAATCAACAATAAAAAAAATGTGAAATTAGATGGCTTAAATTACTAAACATTGCAAGCAATAAGTAAGTACTCTAATCCTATTTAAATAATTTACAAAAAATGTGATTCAAAACATGTGGGGTTTACTTAAGAACTAAACGCGTATGGCCACAAATGAGAACTCATATTTAATCAATTATCAACTAATTACATTAGATACTAATGTGTACATAAACATTGCATTTACAATGTTAAACTAATAATAATTTTGCATTATTTATTAGTATAAATTATTTGTAAATCAAAAGTATACATACTATCTAATTGCACACAATCTTTATGTACAACCTATTCATAATAGATTAAACCATATCAATTATAATGTAATAATTTTGTTAATTGCATTATGTTAGCATCTTATTTTTTTAAATCATAACTTTTATATATATATATATATATATATATATATATATATATATATATATATATATATATATATATATATATAACCATATTAAACTACATAATTATTCAACTGCGCAACGCACGGGCATTCACCTAGCATACTTATAAAGGAGACATTTTTTCTTGCACCATATGCATTTGAAACCTCCAAAACTTTTCATTTTCAACATAATTAATAACAACCATTCAAAACTTTTGTAATTTATATATACTTAATGGTATTTTATAAAACAAATGATTAAATCATGTTCATTTTTTAACTTATATATACTTAATGGTATTTCATGGTCATTGCACTCTCAAGCTTTTCTCATAATATCTCTTTACCTATGTGTATGCATAATTTCATTTCCTTGCAAAGAATACTTGTAACATCCATAAATTTTACACCAAATTTAAACTTTTTCGATCATAAATAAAAATCAAATAGCATTGTTTACAAAAATGTTTTCAAATCAATATCCATCAGAGTGTCCCAAAATCATAACATAAGGATGAGGAGCGGTGCGGTCACGCCTTCGCCTTGCCATGATCCCCTGAAGTACCTGAAACAATAAACTGAAACTGTAAGCCCGAGGGCTTAGTGAGTTACCCCCAAAATACCAATACCACACTGACAATGCCATATCAGTAACAATCAATCAATCAACATGCATACTGGCCATCGGCCTGATTGGACCGCCGTACTGGGCATACAGTCTATCTGAGTCTATCCCGAGCCTTCGACATGACTGGCCCGGCCTCGTGGGCCTGCAGTCTCCCCGGACCGCTCATAGGGTATGTTGGCCTTCAGCACAAAGCAGGACCGCCTCAACCCAACCAACAAGCAAATAACCATGTGTGCATAACTATCATATACTGGCATATACAAGCATCAAACATATCTATCACACTGATCATCAATCATAGAATTCTCTTGTAACTAGAGTACCGACCTAGCAGGTCACTAACATATCATCATAAGAGTATAACATATTGTCTACCCTGATTCCGATCTAACAGATCATAGCTACATGTAGCATACCATAACATTAACAACTAAAGGGCCGGCCTTGGTGCCGTAGACCCTATCGATATAGTGTGGATAACTCACCTTGCAAATGTCGACTCAGAAGATAAAATCCAACCCTCGGATCACTTGACACAGGCTCCACCACCTATGATCATAATACAATATACCCATAAGTACTTAACCTTATAAGGTACTCCATAACCCACCAGTCAACCCCTGGTCAAATTCAAAGTCCTCAGTCAAGGTCAACAGTCCATGTTGACCCCAACTCGTCGAGTACCCTAGGCTACCCGCCGAGTTCCTTGAAGTACAATCCATCTCGCCGAGTCATCGGGGTGACTCGTCGAGTTCCTTTGATCCTCGTTCAAACTTTAAGGCCACCCGTCGAGTTCCCTCCTTGCAACTCGACGGATACACACACATACATAACCCAGGGAAAACTCATCCAACTCGCCGAGTCTTATGGAAATCTTCATCGGACTCGTCGAGTTGGTCATCCAAATCGTCGATTTTACGGCCATCTTCATGTGACTCGCCGAGTCCATTCAGTCCTCTTTCCATATAGACTTGTTTTGAGCCATGCAGCAGCTCCAAATCACAGATCCAAGCTTCTAGGGAATGCTTATCACATAAAGTTGCAAACTTTACGTGCATGCATGGCTATAAAATCTCTCAATGCCTATTTTAAGTTCTTAATGGAACTTCATGCTCAAGGGGGACCTTAATCATGACCAAAACTGAAACGTTATGCTTCTAGAATCCAAGGAGGGTCCAGATCTGAAGTTACAACCTTAGATCTAGCCCATAGCTCCTCTTTCCAACTTATTAACTCACCAAAAACCCTAAAACTCAGCCATTAGAAGAGATTCACAAGGAAAAGGCGATGTGGTTACCTCCAGAAGATGATAACTGAGATAAAAGTTGATTCCCACACTCTACTTGCTCCAATCTCCTTCTCCTCCAAGCCTTCCCCCTCCAAAGATCCTCTTTTCAAGCTTCAAACACACAATACGCACACGCACACGCATATTAGGGTTTTAAGGGGCTCTCAAAGACTACAAAGAGGCCAAAGGAGGATGAGGCTCCTTTAAATAGAGGTGCAAACCCCAAGATTTAGGGTTTCATCTGCTAGCTCCTACTCGCCGAGTCCCAATATGGACTCATCGAGTAGGTCGCTTAACACGCGATCCTACCCCGCTGCTACTCGACGAGTAGGTTAACCAACTCGTCGAGTAGAGCTTAACCCATTAACTCTTATTTAAACAATACGTGAGAATCGGGGCGTTACAATACTAATGGATATATTACCGCTAAAACTTTTGGATTCTTTTGTTATTGATTTAATATATGTAGTCTTTTATTCTTATTATTAAACTTTTTTTCTTACTTTTGATGAAGTTTCTGTATTCTATTTGTATGTTTTCATGGGTTGTTTCTCACATCTCCAATGAAACCAAAATCTAGAGTGGCAATACATCTCAACAATATATTCCTCTACATACAAGATTTTTTTTTACTTTCAGATATAATTAGGATTCTAATTATTATTTCTTTCACTTTAGTAGAATCAAGATAACTCATTCTTAGAAAAAAAAATTTATTAACCTCGTGTGCTTAATTTCTTTTCACTTGATTAAAAACGTTATATGTTTAAATGTGATGATTGTTTATATAATTACTTTTAATTAAAAAAGTTGTATTATTATATTAATTAATTCACTAAAACACATGAATTTGGTGGTTTAATATTTTTATTCAAATAAGTATTTGCATACGCTTCACTCTATTTACTATATCTCTATATTAATATATAATATATGATATATTCACATGATTCGATGTACGCGAGTGCAAAGCTTGACCAAGTTAATGACCGCCAAAATATAATAACCAACATGACATTAAACAAGTTAATGAGATTACGTGAGTAAGTGAAACATCCCGACTTCCAGGTATAAGAGTTATCTTTTGTATGATTTTCTAGTAGAACTCGGCGAGTTGGGTAGCCTCAACTCGGTGTGTTAAGGAATGTTTTGGCCGCGGGATTTAATGAAGCAACTCAGCGAGTTGAGAAGCCTTAACTCAGCGAGTTGACAACTGGGAAGGCCTATTTACCATCCTCCTCTATCCAGAAACCCTAAATTCGAGTATCATCTTCAATAGTTGAGTGTGTGAGCTTGTGGAGAGGTTTGAGTGTTGATTTTTGGTACTCTTTTGAAGGAGCCTTGAAGTAAAGGTGTCTAGCTTGGTGGAAAGGCTTTAGATCCAGAACTTCCCACTTATTGCAGTCTCTTTGAGGTATAAAGCTTGTACCTTGCTTCTTCAATGATTAGATCTCTTCTTTTAGGGTTTTTTCTTGATTATTGGTTTCTTTGATGGATTGTCCAAGGATTTGAGTGTTTCATGGTTTGTCATTTTAGATTTGGCCATTTTGTGGCCTCATTTGGCTTAAAGTTCCAAGCTTTATGAGGATTTTGGTGTCATGCATGCATTAAGTCAATTCTTAAGTCCATTTTAAGCTTATGAGATCCATTTAGACATGCATGAACGTAAAGTTAGCAACTTTACGTGGTTTTCCAGCTCAAGGAAGTCAAACCTAGGTTTTGGGGTCATGTCCTTATGGATTACGTGCTTATTGTATTAAGTTGTTGGGTTTTGAGCGGACTCGACGAGTTGGATCGGTTTTTCCTGACTTTACAGTTAAATGGAAAAAAATACGGCGAGTTGGGTCAACTTAGGTCGTTGACCTTGACTTTTTGACTTTTGTTTTGACCAAGTTGTCTTAACCACTTGAGGTAACCTGAATTGTAATAAAGGAAATTATGGACTTAGGATAAGATTCATAAGAGGTTGGGCCTAATTTGGAAAATTGGGCCATTAGTGGGCCTTTGTAAATCTTTTGGTTTTGGACTTTTTAATTAATGGAATTGGGCCTCAGTTTTGGTTCATGTTGGGTCAGGGGTGGTTAGGGTGCAAAGTCACTCTTGGATGTAGTGTTTTAGGCTTACCCTCTTGTATGTGTAAATGGGTTGAGTCTTTCCTTTAAATAGGAAGTAAGTAACTCCTATTATGTAAGGAACCATTTGGAGTGTTAGACTAAAGAGAGAAAATTTGTACAAACCCATTTGTATATTCTTTCTAGATCTAATATGAGCTTACAAAGATTTATTTACTTTATGCGTTTTTGAGTTTACATGATGATTCACTAGATCTTTTCTTATTCCGCACATGCCATCATAATCATCACCACTACAATTGGTATCAGAGTGGGTGTTCTTGATTAGATCAAGAATTGATCCTTGATGGCTATCTTGATTTGGTGATTCTTCATGTTCTTATTGATCTTCGTGTTTAGAGAGTGTTTTGTATTATAGAAATTGATTTTTTCCTTAATTTGATCCATAATTCGATTTTCTCTCTAGAATACTTGTTTGTACCACTTTCTCTCACTAGAATTTGGTTCATATTCACTTTCTCTCTATATAGATCTTCTTGATTTTCACTTTATCTCTCTAGAAAATCCAAGTTCATATCGTTTGATTCGAAAGTAAAGAAGCAATTATGGAGAAATGGATGATACATAGTAAAGATGTTCAAGGTGACTGCTCATTTGAATATCTTCTTCATAGCTTGATTGTTGGATTGAAAAGTGAATGTGATATTGTTGTAAATGGAGAAAAGAATGAAGTTGGAGAATTAATTAGTTGTCTAATTTTTCAAACCAAAGATTTGTTTGATCGTTTGGTTACAACATATCAAAAGAGACGAAGAAATAGAAGAGATGGAGAAGTCATAAAAGGAATTTCTCGTGCTGAATGCAAATATGGAAGCAATAAACTTGAATATTATGTAGATTGTCGTGAAGCTCGGGAAGGTGTTCTTGATGATGATCATGATGTTCAAGAAAAAGGAGTTAAAGTTGATTTTCAAGATGAAAAAGTTTTTTTTTCTCAATTGGAGTTCAAACCGATGATATTTTGTGTTCTTGTGATTCGTTTGAAGGAATGATTCCTTATCGGAAGCCGGTGATCCAAGAATTTCACAAGTATCAAACTCCAAAAGATAAACTCAAAATGTTCAAGTTGTGAAAAGTGGGTTTGTTCATGAAGTCAAGTCTTCAAGATGCAAAAAGATGAGAAAGAAAAAGAAGAAGAAGATCAATCGCAAAAAGAAGCGGGTTTATTCACAAAAGTTTTCAAATGTTGTTGTGAAATCGAAATCCGTGAAACAAATTGGGGTTCCAAAGCAACAATCTCCAAATGTTGCATTGAATATGAAGTCAAAACCCAAAAGTATTGGTGGTTCTTTCGAATATGTTCTTGGATCGTTGAAGAACACGAATAACGAGTTGTACATCTCGCATAGTGGATGGTACAATGTTCAAATTGGAGATTTTCTCTTTCCAACAAAAGAACCAAAATTTTCTAAATTTGATTCGTGCATTGAAAACGGAACTCGATTCGTCAAAAAGGTATCTAAACTTCTCAAATGGATTCCAAAACGTCCAAGATTTCGATTCGTGTTTTATGTTTTTTGTTTTTGATCAATTTGTCTCATTGGATCGAATCTGTTTCAACCCCATTGATTGATCCAATTATTCTTGTCTAGATCAAAACCAAATTAAACTCATTTTTATTTAATTTCACTGTTCATAAGTCCGATTTGAGCCCAATCTTCAATCCAATGTTTTGTTACTATTCATGATTTGTTTTAGCCCAAAAATATGTCGATCAGTTCATTCATTAAGTCCAAATGTCGTGTGATTCTCTACAAGTATTGCTTGCCAATTGACTTGTACATATACATATGATGCATCTTATTGTACTATCGGACTCAATTCTTAATCATCTTTTTTCGACTGATTCATCAGTTCATGATCGGATTGCGTTTTTGCTCTCATTCTCTCGGTTTCTCTTCAGTTTTTCTAATAGTCGATGGTTGATGTTTGTGAATGTGCAACTGGAAACTTGATTTTGATTTCAACGAATGTCGATTTTGATTCTATACAATTTGGAATTGAACATCGATTTAAGTTTGAATCGACATGATCAAATTTGATGGTGATGATTTGATTCATGTCAAGAAAGCTCATGATTGAAATCAAATCTGAGATCGATATTGTTTATTTGGTGTGCGTTGACTTTATGAAGTCAAAATCAGTGTTCTTGAGAACTTAGAACTGCAATCGATGAAATTGATTTTGATTTCGAAAACAGAGCATGATTTTCGTGATTGATAACGAATGGGAAGGTCGGCTTGTGTTAACATAATGAAGGTTTGGTTTTCAATTGAAAAGGGAAGGCTTGCTGATTAACGAAATTAGGGAAATTAACGAAACCTTGTTTTGGTGATTGGATGAATCTAACGAACGGGAGAGAGAAAATTTTGGTGCTGAGAATTCGTACGAAGGGTGCTGTGAAGTTTCATACGAATGGTGAGTAATTTCGTACGAAGGGAGCAAAGACATTGGGAAGAAGAAAACATGAATGTTACAAATATGGCCCCTATTCTTCGTTAGTTTTGTAAAGAAAAAGGAGAAAGTTTCGAAAACATCCCCTAACCTTTCAATGTTTGGCAATTTTGACAATTGGGTTATTCTTCCCATGTTTGGAGGACAAAAGGCAGAATTTACGAAATCAGTCATTGAAGTTTCGAAAGTTTGGCAGTTTTTGCCCAAATTCGAAAGTTTGTAATTTTAGTATTGTTTCTTAGTTTTCTAATTTCAACTTTAAACTTATCTTTTATTGTTGTTTTATAATTTACCAACAAAAATACCATTCAAAATAATCAATGTTTGCTAGGAAGTGATGAATGTCATTAATAAATTAATAACGTATAAAAATAGCTAAATATTAGTAAGAAACAAATATTAGTAAGAAACAATTTGATGAAATCATTAGTATAAAAAATTATTAACTCTAAATTAATAACAAAGATATAAATATTTCTAATATCATATATGTATCAATAATATAATTATATTATTGTAATCAACGCAATATATTTGTCATAGTTTTAATCATCATAGTTTTATTTATGTGCAACGCGCATAGTACTTATGTATAGGTGGTGCATGTACGTTTCCTACAAGTCATAAGGAATATTCCTCGTATGTCATAAATGAATATTTAAGTCTCCTCTTGTCATCCCCCGTTAAAAACTTTAGACCCAACATTCTTCCCACTCAAAGTTTGGAATATATGACGATGTTGTAATTTCCAAACAAGCAAATAGTAAATATGAAGTCCAATCGCAACAAGCAAAATCAAAGCGATCCAAAATTTTTGATTCTACTTTAGTCTTCAAATCGGGTTCTGGGATATGAATAATTCAAATTCAAGCTCCAAATGGAAACGTCATCATTGAGCTCCAAAAGTAATGCCAGAAAAAAAAACCAAACCCGCTTTAAAAACCCACTTTGAAACCAAAAAATCTAAATCACATCATAACATGAAGAACCCCTTATAAATATTACATTGATTTTCCATTAAAACATTAGCTAACGGCATAAACATCCCAAAATGTCATGTACCAAGATTAAATATCGATTCTCAACCAAACTCGATCAAGAAGAATCGAAGTTGAATCAATCAAATCCCTAATCTTCTCGAAGCAATTCAACCCAAGTGCTCACCACAAGACCAAAACATAATTTACTTAATTATTTCATAAGCTTCACTAAAAATAGTGACTTTGAAAATTACATTTTTTTTTTCAACTGACCATACCGAATTCTTCCATTTTTTATGATTGGAATAAGATCATAAAATTTTCAAATGGGTATGGGAATATGCTCGCACAGGTGAAAAAAACATACACCCTATCGACATGTAGAATATAACAAATGGAAAAGTATAAAATTTGAATTTATATTGTAATGTTGAATTTTCAAATCCTTCTTTAATTTATATTGGATTCCAAAAGTGTATCGTCCATCTGAAACGTTGAAGAAAATCTGAATATGAATCTGAAATATCGAGACTAAAAATAATGTTGAAACTTCTTAAAGTGTGTTTCGAATCCGAGCTTTAATCCAAAGTGATCCATAAACATGTACAAATAAATCTTGAAGTTTCAATGCATTGTGAAAATAATCATCAGTCCAACGACATTGTAACGCTCCGTCTCTGGTATGATGCTTTCGTGGCTTTTATTTAGAAGTTTTATTGAGGGACTCGGCGAGTCTATGGCCTGACTCGTCAATTAGGGTCGAGTTTTCGTGCACGTGTTAGTTGGCGACTCGGCGAGTCCATATTCGGGACTCGGCGAGTCTGCCTGCCTGGAAGAAACCCTAAATCCCCGGGTTGCTCACTATTAAAGCAATGCTTTGTGCCCCAAACTCGCCTCCTTCACCCTCAGAGAGTTGTGAGAAAACCTTAATCCATCCCTTGTTTGTTTTAAGTGCTTTTGTGTGGATTTTGAAGGCTTGAAGAAGAAGAAGAAGAAAGGAGCAAGGAGAAGAGGTGTTGAGCAAAGATCCAAGGGCAAAATCAGAGTTCATTGAGGTATTTCTCGGATTCCTTCTGTTTTATGCTTTAGATTTCCATTTGAACTCTTCTAGGGCTAGTTTGATGCATTCTCCAAGCCTTATAGTTGTTTGGATGCCTTAATAGGTCGAGATATCCCTAGATCTGTTCATTTAGGAGTTGTAGAGCCCGGATCTATTGCCTTTTTGAAGATGCTTTGCATAAGAACCCTAGATCTACTCTTCTAAGTGCCTTTTTAGCCTTTATCTCCTTTTTCATGTGTATGTACACGTAAAGTTGGAAACTTTACATGGTGAATCAGCTTATTGGACTCAGATCTATCATTTGTATGCGCTGGATTCAAGCAGAATCGAGTTTAGAGTAGTTGCATGGATGTGACTCGGCGAGTCAGGTCGCGAGTCCCGTTTTTTTTCCCCTTTTTGAGTGATGTCGAGTGGAAGCCGTGAGTAGTAGAGTGGACTCAGTGAGTTGGAGGACAGGCTCAGTAATGGAGGGATTTGACGAGTTGTTCATACAACTCGGCGAATCCAAGGCAATCTTCTTAGCTCAAGAACAACTTGTCAAGTTGTTCATATGACTCGGCGAGTCAGATGAAGATTGTCTGAGTTCTTGGATCGAGAGGGTATTCGTCGAGTCGATGCCATACTCGGCGAGTAGCCACGAGTAGGGTTGAGAAGTGAGACTAGAGACTCGGCGAGTTGGCGGCCCAACTCGGCGAGTCAGGTCAACTATGGGTTGACTTTGACCGAGAGAGTTGACTTTGACCAAGGGTAAAAGAGTCATTTTACCCAGTGCAGTGTTTAGCATTTGATTGAGTGTGTTTATGGACTTGTAGCCGGGGAGATACCGGAGCAGCAGCAGTTAGCTTCCAGAGCCATTCACACAGCAGCCAGTTCACGATGTGAGTTTCCTTCCAGTAGTAACGGGTCTAAGGCCACAATGCCGGCCCGTTTAGCTAGCAGTCAGCTTCGGACCTCGATCCGATGTAGTAGTTAGTATGTTTGATGCCTTCGTGGTTCCGACAGGATATATGTCTTTATGCCAGTTGATATGTTTATGCTATGTTCAGTCAGCTTCGGACTTCGGTCCGATGTAGGGGACGTGGGTCCCAGCCAGCTTCGGACTTCGGTCCGATGTCTCAGTCAGCTTCGGACTTCGGTCCAATGTCCTAGTCAGCTTCGGACTCGGTTCGATGTAGGGGACGAAGGTCCCAGTCAGCTTCGGACTTCGGTCCGATGTTCCAGTCAGCTTCGGACTTCGGTCCGATGTAGGGGGGCAAGGCCCCGGTTAGCCGGACTTCGGTCCGATGCAGTGGGCAAGGCCCAGTATGTGCTTTATATGTTATTGTGTGGTATGTGGTAGTTTGGGGGAGCTCACTAAGCTTCGTGCTTACAGTTTCAGTTTTGGTTTCAGGTACTTCCGCAAGCAAAGGGAAGAGCTCGGGATGATGACATCGCACACATCACAGCTTCAGTTTTTATCCTGGGAGTTGATCAGCTATCTTAGATATGTTTTGATACAGTTGTGACCCAGTTTTCTCACTGTATTTTAGTATGATTTTGAGATTCGCAACGCATGGTTTTATTATGATATACTCAGTTTTATGATTTTTGGTTATATTAAAAATGAAATTTTCGGGTCGTATTTTGGGACGTTTCAGACATGTATCATTCCAAAGTTGTTACGAAAATTTTTGTTGCTCTGAAAATGATAATGTGAGTTCATTACAAAAGTGTTGTTTGTTTTTCAAAGCTAAAATGTTTGTAGTCTGTAGACCATATCTGCAACCCTCTGCAACAAAAGAAGTACACCAAACGTTTGCAAACTATAATAAAAAAATTGTTTGTTTTATTATCGTCTATAGATTTTTAAAATAAAATAAAATAACCATAAGATAGTTAAAAATAATTCTAAATCAAAATTTTATTTAGATTTAATCATATGAAAATCGAATATAAATATCATTATGATGCTATTATTTTTAAAAACGTTTATATAAAATAATTAAACATAATAATAATAAATAACAATAAAGAAAATTATTAATTTATCAAACAACATGTTTATTTTGTTAAATATTCCAAGACAATGGTTATTTCTCTAGTTAGCTTTAATAGATTTGATAATTTTAATGATTAACTTTATAATTTATGAATACTTAGTTATAAACAGTGTAACAAAAATAAATATTTATATGAAATTTATCAAAAAATTTCAAAATTATATAAAATATACTTGAATTGTTTATAATATCATTTATAATAGTATTAAAATAATAAACATGTTGAAGACATTAAACAAATCTATGTTTAGTGGTTTGAAAAAGGAGGGATCAGTGGTGCACCGTGCAACATGCACATCAGTTTTTAAGTGAGAAATCTTTTAAAAAACAAACAATTGTGAAACGACAAAATGCTGCCCGTGAATTGTCAAAAAAAAATAAAGGTCCGAAATGAGTCAATTCATTTTCTTAAGACGTGTTTGTACCGAAGTAAGTTCGAAATCATTTCTTAATCCAAGTTGAGTCCAAAATCAAAATTTGAGTTTGAAGAGTTGGAGGTCCGAATTGAATCGATTGCTTCAATCACGAATTAAGTATGAAGCTAGGACAAAGCTCGGAACAATCGAAAGGCTCAAATTCATCACCATATCACCTTCTTATTATGTCAAAGTCATCGACTTCATTTCAGTTTATGAATTAAAACATTAATTTCGACTTTAAGGCACTTCTTTGACTACTTTGAAACAATTTGAATCACAATATCAACAAAATCTCTTCTTTGTTAATTGTACTTCACCAAAAATCTCTAACTAATCATTTTCTAAAATTTCTCAACAAATCGATTCAAGCACAAGGTTCAATTCATAAATCTAAACATCAGTTTGATCCAAATAAATTATAAGAACACCAATTAATCGATTCAATTTCAAAGGACAAGAATATATGAGATTGAAGAAAAATACGGTACGACATAAGAGATTTACAGTTGGCGAGCTCGATTAACGAATGAAAGAACGTAAATCAGAATCGAATAACTGTTGATAAACAAGAATAAGAACGTATTTGTGATCCAAAGAAAAAACAATATGCTCGATCCCAAAAAAGATGTTGTGACAAACAGATTTAAGCAGACGATGTATCAATGCAAATCAATATGATCCATGGACAAAAATGGATCAAAAGAATGGGCCTTAATCACAAACAAAAGACTTTGATAACAACCTATTGGGCTTTATGAATAAATTCATATTCAATCCAACAAAATGGTGATGAGCAATAGTAGAAAACAACAACACGATTCCAAGAATGATTCCAAGAATTTTCGATAAACTCGCCTAAACAAAAATGATTACGTGGAGAATTTGTAGATCGAGACCGTTTCTTGAACAAACCGCTTTAGATTTTGAAGGTGCGATTCTGATACCAATTGTGAAGAAATAAAATCTGGATTTGACATGTGAAATGAAAGATTGATATGATTGACAAGATTATTTCGATGTTAAAAGATGTATTTGATTATTATGAGGAATTACAAAAAATATCTAGATCTAAATCTATATTAAATTAATTAAACACTTAATTCTATATAAACTACATCTCTCAAACACACTATACAAATGTTCTATGCATGCAAGTCTCAAACAAGTCATATGGAATATTCCCCACATATCTTAAATAGATTTTCAAGCCTCCTATTGTCATCTCCTATGGAATTGTCCTAATGGTTTATGTTGAGTCCGGAACTTTTGTTGTAACAAGTTTTAAGTGCGTTGATGGCTTTATCAGAAGAGTAGAGTTTTTGTACATATCTGAAGTGATTTGTAGATCATATTATACTCATTCAGATTGTTATATTACGTACATGCATTTTAGTGCTCTTAACTATTAGTGTAGGTTAGTGTGAGCAAAAAGTTGTTTTCATCGCATGTGTATAATTAATCAACTACCATATATATATATATATATATATATATATATATATATATATATATATATATATATATATATATATATATATATATATATATATATATATATATATATATATATATATATATATATATATATATATATATATATATATATACTAGGCGAATGCCCACGCTTTGTACAGAAACACCTATATAGTTAAAGTCTTTACAAATATATGTTTTTTTTTAAATATATCAATATTGTTGTTAAATTCGATATAATAATACATATACTAAATTGATATAATATATTAATTATTTTGAATTATATGATAATATATACATCTATTATAATTGCATCATCTCAATCGTTTTAATGACTTCTACCCGCGAATTACACATAAATAAAATTAAATATAATATATGGTTTAATGTTATTTATAATTATTGTTATTTTTAATAAAGTTTTTAAAATTTATTTGCTTGATGTTTTAATTTCTATCATTATAATTATTTAAGACATCAAATATTGTTTTTTTATTTTAAAGATAACAATATAATCATTTATATATAGTTATTTTTAACTATTGCTATTGTAAGTTATTTTAAACTACTTATATTAAAACTTTTAATGATTATAAAAATATCTTTAGGAAATATTTTAGTTAAATTGATATTATAATTTAGTTTTTGCATTTATCACTTTTAACTATTTACAAAACATTTCTTTGTTTTTTTTAAGTGGAACTGAAATTTATATTTAAGTTGATACTGTAATGTTATATTTAAATTAACAATTTAAGTATTTTGTTTAAACTGTTCAAAAGTTGTAGCTTTAAACTGATAATGGTTTAACATTTTAAATCTAATAAATTAAGTATAATTTGTTAAAAGTTAAAGACATAACTTTATAAGTAGAAGTAAAGATATTATTTTAAAACTGAAATTTAGTTTATCTATGATTAGACTTTAAGTTTGATATTTATTTAACCTTATTAACCAACTTATAATCATTATTAGAAAGACACTACAATTTATCACTTTTAACTATTTACAAAATATTTTTTGGGTTGTTTAAGGTAAACTAAAATTTATATTTAAGTTGACACTGTAATTTTATATTTAAATTAATAATTTAACTATTTTATACAAACTATTCCAAAATTGTATCTTTAAAATTATAATCTTTTACATCCAACAATATAATAAAACTAATAAATTAAATATAATATGTTTAAGGTTAAAAACATAACTTTATAAGTAGAAGTAAGTATATTATTTTAATATTGGAATTTAGTTTATATATGATTACACTTTAGGTTCGATATTTATTTAACCTTATTAACCAAATTATAATTATTATTAGAAAGAAATTGAAAAGTCATGGGAGTTTCAAATGAAAGTGGTGAAAGGAAAAATGCATGAGAGTTTCAAATGCATGAGGTTCAAGGAAAAATGCTAGCTTTATAAGATATATATATATATATATATATATATATATATATCACATTCTTAATTTATATTAAACATATGTATCAAAATCCTCAAGTATAATCAACCTTATGTATTCTTCATGTATATTTAAGTGTTGAAGAATATTATAACATCCCGTTTCCTGTTATTTCTTATTTCAGGGTCGTGGGTCGGAAATTGATTGTGTAAAAGCTTTGGGCCTTAAAGAGGTAAATATTAGACCTTGTGGAAGGAGGTAATGATAGTTAAGAGATCTAACCATTGAATTATGTTTTGGTCCAAAGGCTAAAAAGGGAAAAGTCATAGGTCGGGTTCTTACATGAAATATGTATTTTTGTTCGAGAAGTTTTTAGCCCCAAATATTTAGATAATATTGTAGAGCTCTTAAACACCTTTCCGTGGATATAAAGAACGTTGGAAACGGAGTTGGAACGAAGAAGTTATGGACGTTTGAAGTTATGATGATTTTTGGGTTAGCTGCATACACTGGGCGTACGGGGAGTACGGTGAGCGTACCAAGGCATCCCTAGTACGTTGGGCGTAAGCAATCAATGCCCAAACCCTATTTTCATGATTTGAGCCTTAGTTAAGTTCCTTAACTTCCCCAAACCCACTCCATTCTCAACCTCCACCTTTCCAACACCCTCTCTTGAAACCCTAACCCTAGTTTGGGCCTTGTGACAAAAAAGAAGGTGTTCTAAAGTGCTTTGGAATGTTCATGGTGCACCTTGGATAAGAAGGAACTCATTGAAGAAGCGTTGGTTGCATTGGAGCTTGTAGATCTAGACCTTGTTCACCTTCATCTTTCTTCTGGAGGTATAAAGTTTGAATCTTAATGATGAAATTGTTAGATCTAGCTAGTTTTGGGTGTTATGAGATTTTGGTCACTTTATATGCATTAAGTTTAGATTTTAAAAGTTTGTGACCTTGTTATGGATAAAGTTGGAACCTTTATCCATCTAAACATCATATTGATTCAGATCTGAAGGTTAGCGACTTGGACTTAATGGATTAAGTTGAAAAGGATGCATTTTTGGTCTCTTTGAGACTTAAAGGCTAGATCTTGTTTGCTGGGACCATTCTAATGGATAAGGTTGGAAACTTTATCTATTATGGAGCTATTAGGAACCATAAAAATGTGATCTTTGTCTTTCTATCCATTCCATGCAAGAGTTTTGACGTCTTAATGGATTAATAAGTTACAGTTTTAGCTTCTGGACCTTCCCTAGCCATGGAAAGTCATAAATGTGGAAACTTTATGACTTAAGACAATGTTTTAAGGCTAGATTTAAGTTTGGGTGAAAAGTCCTTAAAGGATTAAGTGGTTAATGGAAAGGATGGAACCAACTCGAGTATGTTGGGCTTAATTTTCGTACGTTGGGCATACTAAGCCATCCCATGTACGTGAGGTGTAAGTTGAGTACGCAGGGCATACTCAACCAGCTTTAGACTTTGACTTTTGTTGACTCCGTTGACCGTTGACTTTTTGAACAAGTTTGAATTTAGATCAAACTTGAGGGTTTTGATTGGTGATTAAGATTTTATATGGTTCTGATGTGACATCCCCAAAATCTCGGCCAGAAAAGACCGATTTTCATTTATGCTTTTAAATATTTTCAGAGTAAATCCTTTTGATTTGAAAGAGTTGCGGAATTTGTTCCCAAAACAAAACATGATAAAATAATATTTATCAAAGCATTTCATCAAGAGATGCATTTCATTATATAATCAAAACTCGGGATGTCATGTTCCGATACAGACCATAAAGCATAAACGATAAACATTACAAGTCATTCAACAAATATATACATATACAGACTTGTAAACAAAACAACAAGATGATCCATCCATCTTACGCCCTTGTGCCACTTCCTGTAATACAAATAAAACTGAGTGGGTCAGGCTTGGGAGCCTGGTGAGCATATAGGGTTTTCAACCCACAATAAATAAGTTATATTTAATTTCACCAACCAAACACTATCCCGATTACCCATTCCCGTTATCCTCACTTTACGTCCCTAAAACAACTATCTCAAGGGACCTAATCTAGGATTTTCATCGGGACGGACATCACTGCGAAGGGGTTTCCTCAACAATAGATATCCTAAAGGCAACCATGAGGGGGATAGAGTACACCGGTGAACACATCGTTCACAACACCTACAGGTTATGAACCTGCTAGCGTTCCACTGGACTGTCTAGAAAGAGTCCGTGGTCGTTATCCATACTCCGCTGAATAACTAGATCAACAACAACAACAACATCGAGGCCTCTCATCTGTTTATTACACACCAACTATCTACCCATGTTCTACCCAACATATTAGTAGATAAAAATATACATTTGTATACATAGTTTAAAGAAAACCTGTATAGCATGCTTGAATCAACACATATATCACATAACAGATGAGGCACACACACACATAACACATATCTCATAAAGAAATAAGCAGATCTATAAGATAGAAGAGAGTGAATACTCATTCACACATAACACAACCAAATATATACACATAGCACGTATTTTTATATAAAATACTTCGTATTATTGTATTAGAAGAAATAACTACACACTCACTTGATCAGAAGACGATCCGACAGCACTACGGCTTATAGAAGTAGTATTCCTCAGCAGATCTGGAAGATCTCCTCGAAAATCGAACTTCTCGCGGGCAGAGCTTCGACTCGGGAACCGCGCTTCTCGGGATCTTCGGGGTCTCGGGACTTGCCTCAGGGCTAGAGTATGATACCGGGGCTTCGGGGTAGCTTCGGCACGAAAAACGATGCAAAAGACTAGAGAGAAGAGAAGAAATTGAACAACAAATGAGGCTGCCTTCGGATCCTTTATATAGAGGCTGGAGCCTCGGAGTACGCGGGGCGTACAGGCGTACGCAGCGCGTACGCGTCCGAAATCGTCACTGCATGCGTCATCCGAAGTGTCGACACTATGCGGAGTACGCGATAGCGTACTCACGTACGCGGGGCGTACCTTGGATCAGACGGGTGACTCGGCTTCGGATAATGCCTTCGATTTATAATTAAATTTAATTATTAAATGATTAATAAACTTCGGAAATTCATAACTTCTTCATACGAACTCCGTTTTCGACGTTCTTTATATCCACGCGAAGGTGAGACCATGCTCTACGACTTTCGTTTAGACTCCGTCGGCTAATTTTGACTTTATTTTTATTAATTATTTCTAATAGGCCGCGACAGAAACTTTCGTTATAAATTCATAACTTCTTCGTTTGATGTCCGTTCTCGCCTAACTTTTTATCGCTTCGATACCAACAATGAGATCTTCGATTCTCATTTAGATTGCTTCGGCTAACAACCGCTCGATCTCCATTCGAGTATTTCGGGCTGCACACCGCTAAGCCGGAACTTCGATAAATCATAACTTCCTCATACGAAGTCAGATTTGGGCGTTCTATATATATATTCGGAAACCTTGTTTCGACTACTACAACATTAACCAAAGATATTAAGTTTATTTTACACTTAAATTTTGACGCTTATTTTTATTCTTAATTAATCAGACCACATAATTAAGCAATTAAGCACAAAACACATAATACTCAAATAATACATTCTTATTATTTCAAAACGGGTTACAAAGGTTAACCTAGACTATTATATTGCTAAATATGGCAAGCCCGGAAACACAGGCATTACAATTCTCTCCACCTTAGAATGATTCCGTCCCCGGAATCACACATCAACAAACAAATGCGGATAGCGACCCATCATGTCACTCTCCGTCTCCCAGGTGAGATTCGGCCCATTCGTGTGTTTCCATCGGACAAGCACTAACCCAACCATCTTGCGTCGCAATTTCTTAGTCTTTCGGTCAACAATTGCCTCTGGTTCTTCAATCAACCTTTTGTTCTCATCAATTCTCAATTCAGAAATTGGAATTATGTCGGGAACTTCTCCCGTGAACTTCCTCAAATAACACACATGAAAAGTGTTGTGAATTCCATTCAGTTCTTCGGGTAATTCGAGCTTGTAAGCTTGGTTCCCAATCCTCTGAAGAACTTTAAACGGTCCAATAAACCTTGGACTCAACTTTCCCCTTTTACCAAATCTTATAAGTCCCTTCCACGGTGAAACTTTAAGCAAAACCGAATCCCCAACCTCAAAAGTTATCGGTCTCCGCTTCTTGTCAGCATAGCTCTTTTGACGATCCTGAGCCGCTAACATTCTTTCCCTAATTATTTTCAACTTTTCAGCAGTTTGATGAACCAACTCCGGTCCCATAAACTGCTTTTCCCCAGCCTCAAGCCAACAAGACGGCGTACGACACTTCTGTCCATACAAAGCTTGGTAAGGTGCCATCTTAATGCTCGAGTGAAAACTATTATTATAGGAAAATTCTACCAAAGGTAAATGTTCATCCCAATTACCTAGGAATTCCAAGGTACACGCTCTCAGCATATCTTCAAGTGTTTGTATCGTTCGTTCGCTCTGACCATCAGTCTGCGGATGGTAAGCTGTACTTAAACACAACTTGGTACCCAATTCCTCTTGTAGACTTTTCCAAAACCTCGATGTGAAACGGCTATCACGATCCGACACAATCGTTAACGGAACACCGTGAAGCCTCACAATTTCCTTCACGTAAGAATTCGCAAGCTTCTCCATAGACCATTTCTCCCTGGCCGCTATGAAATGCGCACTCTTAGTGAATCGATCAACGACCACCCAAATCATGTCGTGACCATTCTTTGTTCTGGGCAGTTTAGTGACAAAATCCATAGCAATGTCTTCCCACTTACCCATAGGCACAGACAAAGGTTCTAAACTCCCGTACGGTTTCTGATGTTGTGTCTTGACTCTCGCACAAGTCACACACTCGGCCACATACTTTGCAACATCAAGCTTCATCGTCGGCCACCAGTAGTAGGGTTTCAGGTCCCTATACATTTTAGTGCTACCCGGATGAATCGAGTACATGGTCTTGTGAGCTTCTTCCATCAGAAGATCTCTGACTCCTCCTGTCTTAGGTATCCAAATCCGATCTTGGAACACCTTCAGTCCATGACTGTTTACACCGAACACCAACGTTTTGCCCAAACGTTCCTCCTTTCTGTCATTCTTCTCAGAAGCTTCGCTCTGAGCTTTCTTTATACTTTCCAAAATAGTTGAGACAACTTCAATTCTCAACGCTCTTGGCCTTTTCCTTTCGGGATTGACTTTCCGACTGAGAGCATCAGCAACAACATTAGCTTTACCGGGGTGGTAAAGTATCTCGCAGTCATAGTCTTTAAGTAATTCTAGCCAGCGTCGTTGCCTCATATTCAATTCTTTCTGATTAAAGAGGTATTGGAGACTCTTATGATCAGTGAAAAGTTTGCACTTCGTGCCATAGAGGTAATGCCTCCATATTTTCAGAGCGAAAACTACCGCTGCCAACTCCAAATCATGAGTCGGGTAATTCTTTTCATGCTCTTTCAGCTGTCGAGACGCATATGCTATCACCTTTTCTCTTTGGGTCAAAACACAACCCAAACCAACACCAGACGCATCGCTATAGACAGCGAAGTCTTCAACTCCATCGGGTAGAGAAAGTATCGGTGCCTCGCATAGCTTCTCCTTTAGCTTCTCAAATGCTTCCTTATGCTTCTCACCCCAAGCATAAGTAGCTCCTTTGTGGGTCAAAGCTGACAATGGACTAGCGATCGAAGAAAAGCCTTGGATAAACCTTCGGTAATATCCGGCTAATCCTAAAAAGCTTCGAATCTCCGTGGGACTTTTCGGTTGTTCCCACTTCGTCACAGCTTCGATCTTCGCTGGATCAACCATTATCCCTTCTTGGTTGACCACGTGACCCAAGAATTGGACTTCACGAATCCAAAAATCACATTTGGAGAACTTAGCATACAGCTTCTCCTTCTTCAGAACTTCCAACACTTCTCGCAAGTGTCTGCCATGCTCCTCCTGGCTTTTCGAGTAAATCAGAATGTCGTCTATGAACACTATCACGGATTTATCAAGGAACGGGTTACAAACCCTATTCATCAAATCCATGAACGCTGCTGGAGCATTGGTTAGTCCAAACGACATAACCAAGAACTCGTAGTGTCCATATCTTGTTCTGAATGCAGTCTTCTCGATATCTTGCTCTCTTACTTTTAGCTGATGATATCCTGACCTAAGATCGATCTTCGAGAAATAACTCGAACCTTGCAATTGATCAAACAGGTCATCAATCCTCGGCAACGGATATCTATTCTTTATTGTTGCCTTGTTCAGCTCTCTGTAATCAATGCACATTCTCATACTTCCATCTTTCTTCTTTACAAATAACACCGGAGCTCCCCAGGGCGATGAACTAGGTCTAATGAAACCTTTGTCCAATAACTCCTGAAGTTGCATCATTAGCTCCTTCATCTCCGTCGGTGCTAATCGATAAGGTGCTTTCGCAATTGGCGTTGTTCCTGGCAACAAGTCAATACGAAATTCCACTTGTCTATCAGGTGGTAATCCAGGAAGATCTTCGGGAAATACTTCCGGATAATCACACACCATTGGAATATTCTGCATCACCTTCTTTTCTTTCTTAGCATCAATCACGAATGCTAAATATGATGTACATCCCTTGGTCAAACATTTTCTGGCTTTCATCAATGAAATGATTCCAGAATTCACTCTGCGTTTATCTCCATACACCATAAACGAATCTTTCCCAGGCGGGTTTACTTTGACTATTTTCTTCTTGCATAAAATTTCAGCGTCGTTGGCGCTAAGCCAATCCATTCCCAATACGATGTCGAAACCATTAAGTTCGATAGGCAATAATTCCTCGTGGAACTTATTCCCATTCAGATCAATTAAGATGTTTTTCATGCGATAGCTAACAGGTACAAACTTGCCACTAGCAACTTCGACTAATAAAGCATTATCTAGTCTAACAACAGGCAAAGCTAGCTTTCTACCAAATTCATGCGATATAAAGGAGTAATTGGCTCCAGAATCAAATAAAATTTGGGCAGGCAATTCGTTAACGAGAAAGGTACCTGAAGCGACATCAGCTTCATCTTTAGCAGCTTCCAGTGTCATCTGGAATGCTCTCGCCTTTGGCTTTGGCGGAATGTTGGGTCTAGCTGCCTCCTTCTTCTTCGGGCAGTCCCTTGACATATGACCCTCCTCACCACAACCATAGCAAACTTTCTTTGTGAGGGTACACTCATTGGCATAGTGCCCTGGCTTTCCACACTTGTAGCATGTGTTCGCCACCTCACATCTTCCATGATGATTCTTCTTACATTTGTCGCACCATTTCGCTTCACCTCCACCTCCCCTCGAACCAGACTTCGAGAACTTGTTTTTCTTGTTGGACCCTGAAGTTCCATCGAACTTCCTCTTTTCTCCAACATCTATTCTTTCCAGACCCTTTTCCTTCTGCTGGGCCTCCACATTCTTAGCTGCACGAACAGCCGTTTTTAGAGTGGTTGCCATTTTGACTGTCGGACCAAAGTCAGCAGGCAGTCCGTTAGCAAACCTCTCAATCTTGGAGAGTTCCGTCGGCACTAGGTACGGAAACAACTTCATCTTCTCAGTAAATGCAGTAGCATAGTCATCTATGCTCATCTTCCCTTTCTTTAAGTTTTGAAACTCATTGTTCAGATCAATCAGATCTATCTCTGAACAATACTGCACCCTTAACTGTTCCAAGAACTCCTCCCATGACATTTTCAGAGCTTCTCCTCGTGGCATAGTATCTGCCAACAACTTCCACCAACTCAAGACCCCAGTCTTCAGTTGTCTAACTGCAAAGACGGTCTTCTGCTTGTTGCTACAGTCGCAACTTTCAAATACCATCTCCATTTCGGAGATCCAATCCATTATCTCAACCGGCTTTGGGCTCCCAGAAAGACTTGGCGGTTTGGCGCCCAAGAAATTCTTGTACATACGCCCATCCTTGTTGTTTCTCCTTTCTGGATTGTTCCTTCGTTCCTCTTGAGTCCCAACTTGACTCACCATGCGACTATTGTTCCCTTCCTCCGATTGCTCGGGAATCAATTCCGGTTCCTCAATAGGTATGATAGGTTCATCCCTATTATTATGCAACATTTGTCGCATCTCCTCCCTTTGTTCGGCTAGCATAGCCCGAATCATGGCTTGCACCGCAGCCATTGTTATTGGTTCTGGTGCTGCTGCTACAACAGGTATTTGCTCAATCACTGGCGGTTGATTCCTGTTTTCATCCGCGTTTCCAACGCCACTCCTTGTTCTCACCATTTTGATCTACACACCGAATAATTTCACCTTATTACTCCAAACGATTACATGCTAGTTCTAATATCGTATACATACGCTTAGAATCCTAAACACATAAACCTTCAGATCCGGTTGGCAACAAACCGTAGATCCGAACAAATAATATCATATATGGCAACATATAACATTTAGCACATAAAAGCATTTTAGGCAACTTTCCTAAAATAAACTAGTGCTCGTGTCTAAAATCCAACAGACACACATCTCATCATTCCATTTAGCATTCTAAGTTTAAGTCTAAAAATCCTTCAAATTCCTAGTTCGCTTAAACTAATGCTCTGATACCAACTGTGACATCCCCAAAATCTCGGCCAGAAAAGACCGATTTTCATTTATGCTTTTAAATATTTTCAGAGTAAATCCTTTTGATTTGAAAGAGTTGCGGAATTTGTTCCCAAAACAAAACATGATAAAATAATATTTATCAAAGCATTTCATCAAGAGATGCATTTCATTATATAATCAAAACTCGGGATGTCATGTTCCGATACAGACCATAAAGCATAAACGATAAACATTACAAGTCATTCAACAAATATATACATATACTGACTTGTAAACAAAACAACAAGATGATCCATCCATCTTACGCCCTTGTGCCACTTCCTGTAATACAAATAAAACTGAGTGGGTCAGGCTTGGGAGCCTGGTGAGCATATAGGGTTTTCAACCCACAATAAATAAGTTATATTTAATTTCACCAACCAAACACTATCCCGATTACCCATTCCCGTTATCCTCACTTTACGTCCCTAAAACAACTATCTCAAGGGACCTAATCTAGGATTTTCATCGGGACGGACATCACTGCGAAGGGGTTTCCTCAACAATAGATATCCTAAAGGCAACCATGAGGGGGATAGAGTACACCGGTGAACACATCGTTCACAACACCTACAGGTTATGAACCTGCTAGCGTTCCACTGGACTGTCTAGAAAGAGTCCGTGGTCGTTATCCATACTCCGCTGAATAACTAGATCAACAACAACAACAACATCGAGGCCTCTCATCTGTTTATTACACACCAACTATCTACCCATGTTCTACCCAACATATTAGTAGATAAAAATATACATTTGTATACATAGTTTAAAGAAAACCTGTATAGCATGCTTGAATCAACACATATATCACATAACAGATGAGGCACACACACACATAACACATATCTCATAAAGAAATAAGCAGATCTATAAGATAGAAGAGAGTGAATACTCATTCACACATAACACAACCAAATATATACACATAGCACGTATTTTTATATAAAATACTTCGTATTATTGTATTAGAAGAAATAACTACACACTCACTTGATCAGAAGACGATCCGACAGCACTACGGCTTATAGAAGTAGTATTCCTCAGCAGATCTGGAAGATCTCCTCGAAAATCGAACTTCTCGCGGGCAGAGCTTCGACTCGGGAACCGCGCTTCTCGGGATCTTCGGGGTCTCGGGACTTGCCTCAGGGCTAGAGTATGATACCGGGGCTTCGGGGTAGCTTCGGCACGAAAAACGATGCAAAAGACTAGAGAGAAGAGAAGAAATTGAACAACAAATGAGGCTGCCTTCGGATCCTTTATATAGAGGCTGGAGCCTCGGAGTACGCGGGGCGTACAGGCATACGCAGCGCGTACGCGTCCGAAATCGTCACTGCATGCGTCATCCGAAGTGTCGACACTATGCGGAGTACGCGATAGCGTACTCACGTACGCGGGGCGTACCTTGGATCAGACGGGTGACTCGGCTTCGGATAATGCCTTCGATTTATAATTAAATTTAATTATTAAATGATTAATAAACTTCGGAAATTCATAACTTCTTCATACGAACTCCGTTTTCGACGTTCTTTATATCCACGCGAAGGTGAGACCATGCTCTACGACTTTCGTTTAGACTCCGTCGGCTAATTTTGACTTTATTTTTATTAATTATTTCTAATAGGCCGCGACAGAAACTTTCGTTATAAATTCATAACTTCTTCGTTTGATGTCCGTTCTCGCCTAACTTTTTATCGCTTCGATACCAACAATGAGATCTTCGATTCTCATTTAGATTGCTTCGGCTAACAACCGCTCGATCTCCATTCGAGTATTTCGGGCTGCACACCGCTAAGCCGGAACTTCGATAAATCATAACTTCCTCATACGAAGTCAGATTTGGGCGTTCTATATATATTCGGAAACCTTGTTTCGACTACTACAACATTAACCAAAGATATTAAGTTTATTTTACACTTAAATTTTGACGCTTATTTTTATTCTTAATTAATCAGACCACATAATTAAGCAATTAAGCACAAAACACATAATACTCAAATAATACATTCTTATTATTTCAAAACGGGTTACAAAGGTTAACCTAGACTATTATATTGCTAAATATGGCAAGCCCGGAAACACAGGCGTTACATCTGATGTTAGTGGATTCGCGAGAGCAAGCAGTGTAGCACGGAGCGTGTCACAGTGTTCTCGGGTTTCTTCATTTCAGGTGAGTTTCGCCTCACTATCCCCATGGGTCGAAGGCACCAATGTCGGCCCACTATTTTTGGTTATCTGTTAGTAGAGGTATGCCTTAGGGACTGTATGTAGGCGTGTAGGATAAACTGAGGACGCTTGATCTAGGCTCCTTTACATGCTCCTCGTTTGGTTGTGGTTCTAGAGTAGGATCACATGATTGGGTTTCTATCTCACCTCTGAGTATATACTGTTATGCATTCCTTGGATTATTGATATTTAGTATGCTGCTCTGCTATAGTGATCTATATCCTGGTACCAGTTATGCTGCTATGCTATGTTGATCCGTTAGATTTGTATCATGTTATCGAGTATGTTGCTTTCTTGTAGTGATCGATAGAACTGTATGTTATCTGTACTTGTTGGTTATCATCTGGTGGAGTGCTCTAGGGACTGTCTTTGGTCATGTAGGATAGCTTGAGAACTTTTGATCTAGGCTTTCATGCCTGTTCCTCGATTGGTTGTGGCTCTAGAGTAGGACCATCTATTCGGGTGACTATCTTACCTTTGATTACTTATGGTTACACATTTCATGGAGGTTAGCTCGTAGTAGGATTGTATGTTGTGAGAGGACTAGTAGGCGGTAGTGATCTGTATGGTTGATGTTTTCCTGTATTATGTGCCTACTTGATCCTTGATTGTTTATATGTCGATATATAGTAATGGTCGATTAAGGCGGTCCTGCTTTGTGTTGTAGGCCAAGATACCCGGTGCAGGCCGGCTATAAGCCGAAGGCGCGGACGCTTGGGATGAGCGGTTAGGTTGAGGCGGTAGGCCAACAAACCCAAGTATTCTGGCCTGGATATACTGAAGGCCTGCATGGCGGTCCAGTCAGGCCGAAGGCCTGAAGAGCGGCCATTATGCATGCTTGTATGTTTGCTGTATGGGCTATTTTGGGGGAAACTCACTAAGCTTTATGCTTACACAATTGTTTATTGTCTTAGGTATCATCGGTCATCATGGGAAGACGAAGACATGACTGTACACATTTATCAACAACAATGAAGATTCCACACTTTAATATTACTCTCATTTTTATAAATGTATATGGAATAAATGGTTTTCTCCATAACGGATTTATAATTAGGAAGATTTACTTAAATAAAATGAAAGTTTGGGGTTGTGAAAATGGGATGTTACAAGTTGGTATCAGAGCCCTGGTTTGAGCGAATTGGATGAACACTTGTGTGAATCCAGTCTCAAACTAGGATCCGAGAGTTTTTGAAAAAGGTTTTTGATAAATAATTTATAATAAAAGGGATGGATTAAGGACATGGGCTCGGTTTCCTGTCATGTTCTTTTTTGATTGTTGGCTTGGGATCGGGAACATGGACCTTGATCTAACTTTAGGTTTACAGGAAGATGTGGTGTGTACAGTCATCCAGAGCCTGAACAGGAGAGTGGTTCCCAAATACCCATACTTGTTATATGCAATGAGTTCTTGATTTTGTTGATACGATGTTTATGATAGAACAACATGCTAGTGATAGGCTAGGAATCTTCAGGAATTGCATGATAGAATTTATTGATGTATGATGCTTGATAGCCTAGGAGCGCCTCTTGTATGAAATTGACATTGTTACTGTAGTTGCTTAGTGTATGCATCATATTCATACATAACTAAGATTTTATAGCATGAGAATGTTTGGTTTTATTTTCTTTCTTGTTCCTTGTTTGGTTTTGGTACTAAGGTAGTATTTTACTATCTATAAGATCTAGTGTTATATATGATTAGCATATACAATTGTTGCAGGGTTGGTGGAAGTTTCATGGATGAGTATATGCGTGAGTAGCCGACTAGATGCAGAGTGTTTACCCACTCATGATAGAGTGAGGATAGGATGTATGTGTATCCTATTTGTGGTATTTGTGTTGGGCGGTTGTGATGATCCTTGAGACAAATACGAGTAGGTGTGGAAGGTAGTATATGCCCGTACTACTGAAAGCACAGGACCCGTACGCCTAACAAGGAAGTCACAAACCCCGAGGAATCGAGTCTAGTCTTGTGATTGTAGCAATGTGTAACATGAAATTCTAATATATTATGGTTTATTTGCAGTATGGTGTTTACGAGAGGATCTGGTTTCGGGTCTAGAGTGAGTGGCCAAGATAGGCCAGGGTTGACTGATGATCAGATTCAGGAGATCATCGCCACTGAGGTGGCTACTTTTGGTTGGAGGTTTATGCCAAAAACTTTTAGGACTATCAAGACCGCCATGATTGAGCTTTTTGATGATTGGTATGTTGCTCTTTTGAACGCTACTGTTGCTGTAGCCACCACAATGGTTTCTGCGACAGGGATTCGAGGGGAGATATCTTTCCAGTACCGGGACTTCGACAATATGAAGCCCCTAGAGTTGATGAGGTTAGGGACCCGATTGTAGTGATGAGATGGATGTCTGATGTGGAGGGTTGTTTCTTCACATGCTTTTGCCCTGCTAAACATAAGGTCAAGTGTGCCCTGAACCTTCCCAGGCTGGGGGTGAAGGATTGGTGGAGATTGGTGGCTAGTGCTTATAATTATGAGTAGAGAGATTTTGTTACTTGGGACAGTTCTCAGAGATGTTCTGTGGGAGGTATGTTCCCTTGGTGGAGAGGGAGAGGTTGGCTCAGAAATATTTGGATTTGATCTAGACTACTGAGATGGTGATGGAGATCACCAAGATGTTTACGGAGAGGGCTCTCTTCTACCCTGGGTTTACTGCCTCTGAGCAGACTTAGATGACTCGGTACTTAAGTATGCTCAAGAAGGATATTCTACAGTTTGTGCCTACCCAAAAATACAGTACCCTCGCTGAGCTTCAGGATACCATGAGGAGGCGAGAGATTGAGATAGACACCTAAGCACAGGAGCAGCGTCAGGCTCCAGTTGAGTCCCATCTTACAGCAAAGCGGTTCAAATCTGTCGGCCGGAGTTCACGCTCAGCTGAAGGGAGGTGTAGATCTTTTGTATGTCACTGGTGTGGAAAGGAGGGCCATTTTGGGTAGAGATTGCAGGAGAAGTGCACAAGTTTGTTTCCATTGCAGTCAGGAAGGCCACATTAGAGCTTCTTCTCCTTTTCTCGTTTTCGGTGCGGTATTGGATCTCCCCTAGCTTGTCAGTTACTCTCCAGTCGTCTTGGGACGGTCGGAGTCCCGATGACCGAGATTTGAGTTAGCAGTTCTTCTATTTAACAATTGTTTGGTATTGGTATTTATCTATAATTCATTTTTATATCTGGAAGTTCGGTTATAACCTTGGATGATCAATTAAATGAAATTTCCTTGTTCGCTTTGTTTTAGTTGTATTATTATTATGAATGGATTAATTATCTTGTCCTCGATTATATGTGTGATGGGATTTGTGAATGATGTAAGGGTTTAGATTCTCTTGTGTATATGGATATCAATGGTTGGGATCAAGTAGTAGGGAACCAAAGGACTGTGAAGTTGTCAAATTCTAGTATATCTCGAGTGGGGGAGAGTGGAACCTCGTAGTAGGAAGACCTTGTGACAAGGTTTGGTTCTCATTCAGATTTCTCCAAGTTCAAGACTTTTGTGCAACTGCTGAATCTTTCGGTTTCATGTCAAGATCATCATCAATCGTTATTTCTTTTCAAGTCGTATTAATTTTAGTTGTGGCATCATTTGTAGGGTGTGCTTGTGCTTTAGACTCTAGGGTTTTAGGAGCCCAGGTTGAGAGATGTGATGAGGGATTCCTTTTCTATTCTTGTTTGATTGTGACTTGGAGGTCTGAGTCACGACCCGAAGACCTTGTAGGATTAGTTAATTTTTGTTGGCCCAATTGTTGTTGGTTAGTGGATTGGGTGTAGGCCGGAGTGTTGTTGTTGGTTATTGGATCCGGGGTAGGCCCGAGTGTTGTTTTCAGTTAGTAGATCAATGTTAAGCCTGAGTGTTTTCAGTAGATAGCTAAGTAGGGTTGTCGGAGCCAAGTAGGAGCATTTCCTAGTTTGGTATGTGACCAGTTGGTTCTTGTCGCGATGGTGCACTTATGTGCAGGATTAGCATGACGGTGTTTGGGCGATGTGACATCCCCATTTTTCACGGCCAGAAAAGACCAATCTCGTTTATGCTTTTATAATAAAATCAGAGTAATCTTTCAAAGAAAAGTGTTGTGGAATTTGTTCCCAAAACGAAATATGATAAAAGTTATCAAAGCATTTCTTAAAGAAATGTATTATCATTATATTACAAAACTTGGGATATCATCATCGATACAGAACAAAAGCATAAACAAAACATCATGGCCACAAAACAAAATTACCCTCAAACATCATAGGCCTTATATCATTCTATTCATTTTCTATAAATCCATAATCTCTCGTCAGATCATCCAACTATGTTTTTGCCACTACCTGTAATACAAGAAATTGAGTCGGTTAGGCTGGGGAGCCTGGTGAGCATATAAGCTTTTCAACCCATAATAAATAAGTTTATTATTGTTTTCATCAAATCATTAACCCGACTACCCGTTCCCGTTATCCTCACTTTACGTCCCTAAAGCATCTATTAAAAGGGACATAGCCCAAGGATTCTTCTTCGGGGTGACAACACTGCTTAGGGGATTCCTTAGCAATACATGTCACAAAAAGGCAACCATGGGGGGATGGAGTACATCTTCAGAGACACCTACAGGTTGCAAGCCTACTAGCTTTCCACCGGACTGCTTAGAAAAGTCTGTGGTCGTCATTTATACTTTGCTAAATGACTGGATTATCGTAAGCATCATAAACATCGAGGCCTCTCATCATTTTATCACACATCATCTATTTCATCAACCCATGTTCTACCCAACATATTTGTAGATATAAAATACATACAAGTCCAGATCTGAAAAACAAAGTTTACATCTTTCATCCAGCATAACTTTCGAAGCATAAAATACATATACAATATAGATCTGAAGAAATGCTTAGATCTGAGATGAGAAAGTGTATATCTAAAGCAAAAGGTTTCGGATCTGAAAGAAAAGTTTAGATTTGAAAGATAAAGTTCAGACCTGAAAAGAAAGAAGCCTAAATCTTTCATCCAACAAACATCTCAGGTAAAGAGATAACACACACACACACACACACATATATATATATATATATATATATATATATATATATATATATATATATACACACACACACACACACGCGTGCACACACATAGCACATAATTTATATAAAATACTTTATATCTGTGTGTAAGATGAAAGTGGCCATACACTCACCTGATAAAGAGTGATTCGGATAACACTTAGCTTCTTAAAATAATCTTCTTTGACGAAACTAGGAAGGTTGCTTGAAAACCGGGCTCCGCGCGGGCATAATTTCAAACCGAAAAACTCTTTTTCTCGGAGCCTTCGGGCGCTACAGGGCTTTCTTCTAATTCTAGGGAGGTTTCCTAGGCTTCAGGGTGGATTCGGGTGGCTAGAGAGAGAGTAGAGTGAGAAAGAGAAGGTGAATTTGTGAAGAAAAGAGGGTGCCCTCGGTCCCCTTTTATAGGCCAAGAGGCCTCGCTATGCTGGGCGTACTCGTGAAGCCGTACCACACGCATCCGAAGATGGCTGGGTCATCATGGCTCAATGTGGACCGAGGAAAAAGTCAATCCGCGGGGCGTACCTCCTTCGTATGCGGGGCGTACTTCGGTACGCATGACGTCCAAAGGTACGTTGGGCGTACCCCTCGCACCAGGTTCGAGATTTCCCACTCTGACTTCAAAAATTCATAACTTTCTCATACAAGCTCCATTTTTGACGTTCTTTATATCCAAGCGTAGGTGGGACCGTACTCTACGACTTTCGTTTAGACTTCGTCGGCTAATTCTCAACCGATTTTAAATTTACATTCTTTGACAAACCGGAACAATAAAGCCATTTAAAATTTCATAGCTTCTTCATCCGACGTCCGTTTTCATCTATCTTTTTATCGTTGAACTCCTCTTAATGAGATCTTCAATTCTCATTTAGGTTGTGTCGGCTAAAATTCGCTCGATCTAAAATTCGAACTTCAGGCTGTGCACTACTGATTTGAAACTAAGAAAAATCATAACTTCCTCATACGAAGTCAGATTTGGACATTCTTTCTATGCACGCTCTCGGTTTAACGAACTCTACAACATTCGTTTAGATCACTAAGGCTAAATATCACTCTATCGTAAATTCACATTTTACATCGCGCTGTGTCGTGCCGGTTCTGTCGCGAAACTTCGACAAGTCATTACTTCTTCGTTATAACTCGGATTTCAACGTTCTTTATATGTACGGAATCCTTGTAACATATACCACAACTTATTGAAGATTATTCATTCTAAATAATCTTCTATCAAAAAGTCATTTTTGACGCTTAACGTCTCTAAATTGACTAGCCCTGATCTACGGACGTTACATAGAGAGGTAAAGAGAATGAGATGATTGTTTACAAGGAAAGCGCTTGATCCTTGCTAGGATCTCCGCCATAAAACCTTGGGAGGTGATAATGATCACTTTCCTTGATGATTTTCTTAGTAAAAATGACGATTACAGAGAGTATTTTAGTAAGAACAAGTAAAATAGTTTCTAGAGTAAGCTAAGAGTAAGCTAAAGTGTGTCGTCTGTGAGATACAAGTGTTAATTTTTAGTCAAAACTAGTTAACAAGATGTCCGATATTCCCAGGATCCTCTATGACCAGCTTTGTAAACGTTATTTGACTTGGTACTCCGGGTCTTTAGCATAGTTGAGAGAAAACTCTATTGAGAATAAGTCTTCTCTTGACTATTTGTGCACATGTGTTAGTTATGAACGAAATATAACTATTATAAATGTTAATAAATAATAATAACGGTAATAGTCAGGATCCTGAGATAGTTGAGGATCCTGAATATCTAATGAGGTTTGAGGATCTTGAACGCTTTGAGGATCATGACCCTAACAATTGCCCCCAAGTTATTCCTGCAAATGTAGGAGTTAATTTCGATATTATTAAAGGAATAACTTAAATGAAAAAGGAGATAAAGAAGAGTTTAAAAATTATCCCTCAATGGATAGGTTTTATCCATCTCAAGCTAACCGAGAAGCAGTTAAATCATCTTTCTTATTTCTTCTTTGCTATAAATATGGTTTTCCGGTAATTCCTTTTTTATTCTCCCAAGCCGTCATCGTCTCATTGTGAAGGTAAAATTTCCCTCTTACTTGTTTTCTGTTGCTCCGATTTTCCTTGTCATGGCTAAGAAAACCATTTGTTCTCGAGCTAGTGTTGTTACTTCCCCCGAGAATGACTTCAGTGATCAGGTAATCTTATCTTATGACGAGGTTTGCTCCTTCGACGATGAGGATATGGAATCATTGAAACTCATTAGGGCTTTTCCTTCCAATGTAGTTTTTCGACCTTTTGAGGCTACCATTCAACCATATTTTGTTTCCCTAACGTGGGTTTGCTTTAATGAATACCCATTTACTCTAGGTTTAACTTATCCTTTTACTGGTATCATTCGTGATTTCATTTCGACTACCCAAATTTTTTATATCCAAACTATGCTTGTGGTTTGGAGGATCCTGTTTGGATTGATCGCTTGAATCATTCCAAGACTATGGACATTGGGGCACTTGAGTTGGCTCTCGTTTATGATCTTTCTACTTTTGGTTCTTCCCGTTTCTTGTTAAGAGTTAAGGCAAACAAACACCACCTCATTCTGAAATCGAAACAAAATGATGGTTCTTGGAAGGAAAAATACTTCTTTGTGAGACGTGATTTGATTCCCAATGGGGATTCCCTGCCGAAAACATGGATTAAGAGGGTAGGATTTGACTTTATACTTCAACGATCTTGAAATTTACTTCCCTCATTTTGTTTGTTTTGATGCAACGTTTAAATTTGAGGAGCTTGTTCCTACTACTAGTGATTCTGAGGACAAGATTTTCAAATTTCTTGCACTTCTTGTTTTTGAAAGGTTGTTCAAGCTCGAACATCCCAGTCTCCAAGAGGGTTCTTCTACGACCGCTTCTATGGCTACCAGTAACATTATTTTTCTTGGATACTTCTTTTAGACCGATAAGGATCCTGAGTTGATAGGGATCTTTGGTAGGTTCCAAGACTGTACAATCCAAGGCTCGTTTTGGTTTGACAGATCTTGAAGACGATATGACCAGTGGTTTGATTAAGCTTAAGCAATAAAAAGGTATCATCCTTTCTCCTCCCAATAGATTTCACATAGACCTTACAATTAAGGCTTCACGATCTCGTAAGCGGAAGACTTTTGAGGCCATAGATTTTAGCCTAGAGAATCTTAGCATCGAGGATACTCTTGGGAAGTTAACCTCATTTCCCCAAGCTATAAGTTTTCTGTGTATAAGCATCATTAATTTATCATACATGTCTCTTCTTTTACCGATGTTTGCATCTCTTTTAGGTCTCCACTCATGTTTCTCAGTTCACCAATGATCTCATGATCCGTGCCGAGAAAGCTGAGTCTGCTATAAAAGAGCAGGAAAAAACATGGAGGGCCACCAACGAGGACCTCCTCTAGAGGATGGAGTTTTTAAGCAAACAGAAGGCTGAGAAGGAGGATGAGCATTCTTTGGATCTTGAGTAGGTGATTACCGACGTGAAGACAAGTACTGCGATGGCTATCTTGGAGGCTAAGATCAAGTTGGCGGAGGATCTGTAGAATGCAAGTTCCTGGGATGTGGACAGTTGGCGCGAGGCATTGGCCAAGTTGATTGGTAAGCCTGCCACTGCCAATCAAGAACCAATACTGCTGCTGACCAAAGGAGGGGAGAAGAAGGATGCAGCCGATGATGACTAGGATAAGGTCCAGGCCTGCAAGATGTTATTTTAAGTAGTTTTTGTTTTATGCAAGACATTTAGCTTTTGCCTTAGTAGGTTGGCGTCCAACTCCTTTTAAATGCAATGGTTGTGTTTTCCTTTTATATCTCTCTTCTAATTTCTCTTCATGACTGTTATGATATTAGGATCCTTAAATAATTAGGATCCCAGAAAACCTGGTTCCTGCAAACAATCCTGGAACAAAATTCTCTTAGTGAATCATTTTTAGCATACTTGAATTCTGATAATCAAATGATTTTTTCTTAGGATCCTAGAAAATTCAGGATCCTTAAACTTCACATAGAGTTTTTCGAGAATAAGGACAGATGGAACCAGATCATCTTCAAGTTTTTCCTAAAGCTTTATAAGCTTTTCAAGCATAGAATTTGCTGAGGATAAATCTCAACTTAGAAAAGAACTTAGGATTGTCGTGGACTTCTGATGATAAGATTCTTCATTGAAGAGGATCCTTAATGATGAGAATCCTTAATGATGAGGATCCTTAGTGATGAGATCATACGAGGGAATTCCCTTCTTAGGATAACCTGTTTAGGTTATAGACTTTGACACTATTCTTGGGTAATACCATAAATCCAACATGTTAATGTTATATAATGGGGAGGATCCGAATTTGTAACGTATCTCATGGGAAATATCCATACTTACGAAAATGTTATGATCCGTGTGTATTTTCTGTGGAAAAATCTCAACGTGTCATAACACGAAGATGTCATAAACCTTATGTAATTTCTGGGGTAAGATCCCAACTTTTGATAACATGAAAAAGCCATAAGCCTTAAGTAATCACTAGGGTAGGATCCCAATTTTTGGATAACATGAAATTGTTATAAAACTTAAGGATCTTAACTTATGTTCAAAGATAAGAGGGTTGCCAAGCAACTGCATCGTGGAATTATCCCCTTAATGATATCCCATAGTTAGACATCGTGCGTTCAAGCGAGGTGTATAAACCTTAGTTTGTGTGAAAGAGGTGATTAGCTCTTTAAACCTTAGAGGGGATTAAGTACCCTTAAGCGTAGGAGAGATGATTGCTTATGGATAAACCTTAGTTTGTGTGAAAGAGGTGATTAGCTCTTTAAACCTCGAGGATCCTTATGTTTCAGGATCTTGGAGATCCTTACGTTTCAGGATCTTCAACCTTGAGGATCCTTATGTTCCAGGATCTTCAACCTTGAGGATCCTCATGTTTCAGGATCATTGCTTATGGAGATCCTTAGTTGTATGTTGTCCTGCATAGAAAACGTTAGCTAGGGGTGGCGTTAGTCTAGCTAACTCCCCTCCGATGCTTAAGTTAGTAATGTATCCGAGGAGAAAATAAGTAATGATGAAACGTTTAAGGTAAAGAACATGTGCACCTTGGTTTTGTTGAAGATCAATCGATCTTGTTTACATGTAGTAGGATTTGAGATGTATAGCATTCCAGGATATTGGCAAAATGTCTCCTTCGAGTGTTGCTAGCCAATATACTCCTTTTCCTGCTTCAACATCTATGAGATACGGTCATTCCCACTTAGGAGCTAATTTACGTATACTAGGATCCTTGGTGTTTTTGAATGTTTTCCTTAATACCAAGTCTCCTATTTGGAATCTTCTGACTTTTATGTTCTTACTGTAAGCCTTAGTGATCCTTTGTTGATGATCAGCAATGCATATCTTGGCAAGATCTTTGAGTTCATCAACAGCGTCAAGATCCTAGGCTAGGATCTTATCATTGTTTTTCTTGGTTTTGGATCAAGTATCTTGCCGTCGGGATCACTACTTTGGTAGGGATCATTTCTTTTGTCCCGAACACCAAGGAGTAGGGGTATGACATGTGGCTATTTTGGAAGTGGTCCTATCTGCCCACAAGACGAAAGGAAGCTCTTCTGCCCATCTTCATTTCTTCTTATCTAGCCTTTTCTTCAAGTTGTTTACTATGATCTTATTGCTAGATTTTGCTTGACCATTAGCTTGGGAATGAATAGGAGTGGACATTATCATTTTGATTCCCTAACTCGTGAAAAAGTCTCTTGTCCTTTTGCTTATCAATTGGGATCCATTGTCGCATATGATTTCAGCCGGGATCCCGAACTTGGTCAATATATTACATTTAATAAACGAGACTACCTCTTTGTCTCTTACCTGAATGAAGGCTTCAACTTTGATCCACTTGGAGAAGTAATCAGCCATCATCAACATGAAGACTTTTCCTCCTGGAGCTATTGGTAATTTTCCCACTATATCCATTCCCCATTTCCTGAATGGCCATGGAGAGATAATAGGATGTAGAGGTTCTAATGGTTAATGCAGGATGTTGCTATGTCTTTGGAAAGAATCATACTTTTAAGCATGTAGAAAACAATCTCTCTTCATGGTTGGCTAGTAGTATCATGCTCTCAATACCTTGGAGCATAAGGATCTACCCCCAGTGTGATTGCCACAGTCTCCTTCATGTATGTCCTTTAAGACTTCTGCAGCTTCAGGATCTTTCAAGCATCTAAAATATGGACCTACCATAGATTTTTTATAGAGTTTACCTTGGATTATTATGAATCTTGAGACTCTTGTTCTGAATGCTCTTTTGCTTTTTTCCGTTCTTGGGATTGTGACATTTTGGAGATATTCCATAATGGGTTGGATCCTTGATCTTAAACGTCTTTGAGGATCCTGTTTGTCGGGATCCCTTCCAGGAGGGATCTGATGGTCAGGATCTTCGATGGATGCTACACTTACTGGTTGTTCAAGATCATCGGATTTGTTGGAAAGGGCTTCTATATCTGGAGTTATTATGTGGTTTATAGGGATCTTCGTTTCTGGTGAGATCCTTAGGAAGGATCCTAAGTTGGCTAATGCGTCTGCTTTTGTGTTTTCTTCTCTAGGAACTTGGGTTAGGCTAAAGTTTTCAAAATCAGAGGCTAATGTTTTGAGGATCTCCAGGTATAATGCTAATCTTTCACCTTTCACTGCATAAGATCCATTGAAGTGATTAGCTAATAATAAAGAATCAACAAATACCTGAAGATCCTTGATTTGAAGATCCTTAGTCAATTGTAGTCCCACGATGAGTGCTTCATATTCTGCTTCGTTGCTGGTTGTGTTGAATTCGTGACTAACTTCCTGGGGTTGGATGTCCCCTTGTGGTGATTTTAGTATGACCCCTAGCCCTGTTCCTTTTTGGTTTGAGGCTCCATCTATGAACAATGTCCATTTTCCCAAGTGTTCATCTTCTAGGAGTTGTTTAACTTCAATGTCTACTTCGTTTTGTAGATCATCACTAAAGTCAGCCACAAAGTCTGCTAACGCTTGTGACTTTATGGCGGATCTTAGCTCATATTTGATGTCAAACGTGCTTAACTTCACTGACCATTTTTCCATCCTTCCTGACATTACTGGTTCTCTCATCACATTCTTAATAGTAGAATTAGTTTTCACATGTATAGTATGTGTCTTGAAATAATGTCTTAATTTAGTAGAAGCAGTTACTAACGCAAGAATTAATTTTTCAAGATGAGAATACCTAGTCTCAGGATCCGAAAGACTTTTACTTACATAGTAGATAGGATATTAGTCTCCGTTAATATCCTTGGCCAAGACAACACTTACTGCGTTTGAGGATACCGAGAGGTAGAGGAGAAGTTGTTCTCCATTTATAGGCTTCACTAGTAATGGCGTGGAACTCAAGTGTTTTTTGAGTTCCTGAAAAGCTTTTTAGTGCTCTTCAGTCCATTCGAACCTCTTGTTCTACTTCAAGATATCATAGAAGGGCTTACACCTTTCCGAGGATCTTGAAATGAACCTGCTGAGTGCCGTTACTCTTCCGGTTATCGTTTGGATGTCTTTTGTTGATGATGGAGATTTCAGCTTGATGATTGCTTTGATCTGCTCTGGGCGTGCTTCTATTCCTCTCTTGGTCACAATATACCCAAGGAACTTGCCCGACTTCATCCCAAAGTGGCACTTAAGTGGATTCAACTTCATGTTGTATTCGTCTAGAATGTCGAAGGCTTCTTTGAAATCCCTGAGATAATCTTTAGCTTTCATTGACTTCACCACCATGTCGTCAATATAAACCTCCATGGTGTCCCCCAACTTGTCTTTAAACATCCGATTCACCAATCTTTGATATGTTGAACCTCATTTTTAAGACCAAAAGGCATTGCAGTGTAACAATATATACATGTTGGTGTTATAAACGCTGTATCTTCTTGATCGGATGGTTCCATCTGGATTTGTTGGAATCTTGCTGAAGCATCCATGAAGTTTAAGAGTTTGTGGCTATCCATTGCATCTATCATAGAGTCATTTTGTGGTAGAGGAAAGGATCCTTAGGACAAGCCTTGTTAAGATCCGTGTAGTCTACACATACTCACCATTTTCCATTCTTCTTTTGTATGACAACTACATTAGCTAGCCATCTTGGGAACTTCACTTCCCTGATCATCCCTTTCTTGAGGAGATTTTTTCACTTCTTCTTGGATGATCTAATTCCTTTCGATCGCAGATTTCCTTCTCTTTTGGTATATTGGTCTGTCATATCTTCGTGTTTCCATGCGAATGTCTTGCTTTTAGTTTGAAGGAAGTTTAACAGGTCGTGCTTGATTTTCTCTGGTGTTGAGGATCCTATGAGGACTTTGGCTTTAGGATCCTCAATGCTCAGGGGCACTTCCTTCACATCTTGCTCCTTCGTTTCTAGAACATGTCATGCCCCCTTCCTTAATTGCTATTCTTTTTGGGGTTTGGTCGTAGGCTTCATAGAGGTTTTATAACATTCCTTCGATTCTTGTTGTTCTCCCATGATCTTCACCGTTCCGTATGGAGTAGGCATCTTTACACACTGATGATATGTTGATGAAACTCCTTTCATATCGTGGATCCACGGTCTACCTAATATCACATTATAAGAAGATAAAGTGTCAATAACACATAAATTTTGTATAGAGTTTACACCCCCCTCTATGTATATTGGCAACTTTATCTCCCCACTAGTGTGTTTTGTTTCCCCACTAAATCCTTTGAGGACCAGGATCTTTTGATTATCTCCGATTCCGAGATCTTCGTCCTCTTTGGTGCGTCTAAGAGTACGATGTTGACTGAGTATCCTCCATCAACAAGGATCCTTCTGACGAAGTGGTTGGCCATGTACACTGTTATCACAAGTCCGTCGTGCTGAGAATCCTAGATCCCTTCCCTGTCCATCTCGTCAAACATGATTTCCTTTTCATTACTAACCACAATATTCTTCCATGGTCAATCCTCCTTTTGTTTTAGAGACCTTGGTGTTCCTTTTAGCATGAGAGTAAGAAGTACCACAAATGTTAGATCCGCCTGAGATAATGTTAATTATCTTGGAGTTTGGGGGTGGAGATCCTGGTTTCTCCGGAATCTTGTCACCATCCTGGTTGTTCTCCTTGGACTTTTTTTTCTGCCAAGGATCTCTTTGAGATGCCACTTGCTAAGGTGGTAGCTGATGTCCTTTCTTAGGGCTATACAATCCTCTGTCGTGTGACCGTAATCTTTGTGGTAAGCACACCCTTTGGACTTTTCTTTCCAACTGCTGGACTTGTTATCCTTCTTTGGCTACCTTGCTTTGTCTCCGAGATCCTGCATAGCATGGATTATACCTGAAACATCCACAAAAAACAGTAGTAAGTGATCTTAGGAAGTTCCTCTTCCTCTCTTTCATCTTTGAGGGCATTAACCCTGTGATGATCCGGTTTGGAATAGGGCTTTGATTTGTAGGATCTTGGGGCCAAGGATTCTCCCTTCCTATTAGGATTCTCGTATTGACTTAAAGGGTTGCTCCTTTTCTGGATTTCTTTATCCTCTTCTAGCCTTATGAACCTCAATTCCCGACACCTAAATTCGTCCAATCTCTTGCATGGGGTCATCACAAGATGTTCATAGAAGGGTGAATCCTTCCTTAGACCCATCTTGAAGGCCTTTACAACAGTCACCATGTCAATGTAGGGGATGCTTAGAGCTTCCCTGCCAAAACTGTTAACAAAATCCCTAAGTCGTTCCTTAGGATCCTGAACCACCCGATAAAGATCACTAATGATCTTTTCGAAGGTTCTGCTATAAGAAAACTAATTATTGAAAATATTGAGTAAGTGTGCAAATAAAGTAATAGAATAGGGAGGAACGTTTAGCAGCCATTTAAGAGCTGATCCCGTGAGGGTTGAACCCAAGCCTTTGCATATGCAAGCTTCCTTCAAGTGTAATGGGATGGGAATTATCTCCATCCTCTCTCGGTATTGTGCCACATGCTCTTCAGGATCCGTAGTTCCATCGTAAGGCTTCATGTTAGGAGTCTGGAAGCGTTTAGGAACTTTAGTATCGGCTATCGTAGGAGAAAATCTCAAGATCCTATGACTTGTTGGAGATGCTTCTGGTATGGGTTGAACTACTCCGGGTACACTTGAGATCATCCATCTTAGCGGCTGAAGTTCCCTAGCCATGTTTGGACTTATTCCTGCATCAACATTTATAGGGTTAGTATTGATAGTATTGTTGTTTAAGAAGTTACTAGAATTAAGGTTTCTAGGAGTATTGAAAGGTTCATTTAGATCATTGTTCGTAGATGCTCGATTGTTCATAGTTGTCCCCAGGGTGACGCAACAGTAGCAGGAGTTGTGTTCCCCTGGTGATTTCCTGAGGATCCTACATTATCGAAGTTCAGGATCCTTGGTTGTACAACTATGGACGTTGTTTCCTAGGATCTCAAAAATTCCGCCTTCATCTTTTCCACTTCTCTAATTAGTGTTCTATTCTATTCTTGCTGCTGAGTCATCTGTTGCGTCATTTTCCTCATCATAGCGAATAGTTTTACAGTAGTGACCGGAGCAGTCGGATCCTAGAGTCCTGAAGATCCCACACTTCCTTGGTTAGTGACCGGAGGGGTGTTTTTCTTAGAAGTGTCAGGCGCTTTCCTCTGACCAGGGGGTCTAATCGAAGGAGGTGGTAGGTTTTTGGTTGGAATGGAAGGAGCGGAGGATGAAGAAAGGATTGATTGCGTAGACATGATCTTTTCGAGGATTTTGAAAACCACAACCCCATGATGGATGCCAAATTGTTTTGGTCAAAAATTACACAAGTATTGAGCAACCAAATTGAATGAGAGGCTGTGATGTTCGAATTATAAAATATAGAGAAGTAAAGAGAATGACATGATTGTTTACAAGGAAATCCCTTGATCCTTATTAGGATCTCCGACATAAAACCTTGGGAGGTGATAATGATCACATGCCTTGATGATCTTATTAGTAAAAAATGATGATTACAGAGAGTATTTCGGTAAGAGCAAGTGAAATAGTTTCTAGAGTAAGCTAAGAGTAATCTAAAGTGTGTCGTGTGTGAGATACAAGTGTCAATTTATAGTCTAAACTAGCTAACAAGATGTCCGATATTCCCGGGATCCTCTATGACCAGCTTTGTAAAAAGTTATTTGACTTGGTACTCTGGATCTTTAGCATAGTTGAGACGAAACTCTGTTGAGAATAAGTCTTCTCTTGACTATTTCTGCACATGTGTTAGTCATGAACGAAATATAACCGTTATAAATGTTAATAAATAATAATATCGGTAATAGTCGGGATCCTGAGATAGTTGAGGATCCTGAATATCTGATGACGTTTGAGGATTCTGGCCCTAACAATATATATATATATATATATATATATATATATATATATATATATATATATATATATATATATATATATATATATATATATATATATATATATACTGTTAGGGGCAGGATTGAAGAATCATATTCCAGATCCTTAATATTTTTAAAGCTTCAGGATGCTTAAGCATATCTCGGGATCCTAATTATTACCATTAGTATTTCCTAACACTTTTAACGTATATATATATTCTACTTTCTTTTTCTCTCACGTGCATAATTAGTCAATATAAGACCCATTCTCCATTAAGAATTATTTCAACCAGACTAAAGACCCACGAGAACCAAGTCAAACAACGTGCATATATTCATTCAAGAGGATCCCAGAAATATCAGAATTCTTGTTGTTTAGCCTAGACTATAGATAAAACTTGTAAAACACACACTAGATACACATGAAGCTCTACTATCACTCTTGTATTCATATTATCATCATCTTCTCTGTAATCAACAATTTATATCAATTAAAACAACAAGGTAGGTGATCATTATCACCTGCCAAGGATTTATGTCGAAGATCTTATCAAGGATCAAGGGCTTTCATTGTAACCCGTTTGTCTCACTTTGATCATCATTCGACATTTACATTATCTTAACACCACAACCTCTCATACAATTTGATAATATATCATTTCATCAATTTTTTACCAAAACAATTTGGCACCCACCGTGGGGCCGTGGTGTTCATAATAATTCAGAAATCATGTCTACCCAACCAACCTTATCCACTTCCTCTATTCCACCCATTTCCTCTAAAACCCTTCCACCACCTACGAGTGGAGCTCCTAAAAAGACTTCTAATGCACCGAAGAAAAACACCTCTCTGGTCACTACCCAAGGATTTTAGGATTCTCTTGTAGTGATTTCCAACAACAAGCTTTTTGCTATGATGAAGATACTGGAACAACAAGTTACTCAGTAGTAGGATGAAAATAAGACGGTGCTCAAGGAAATGGAGAGAATGAGGGAGGAGATCCATAAACCCCAAGAAGCAACACTCTCGATCTTGAAACCCAAGATCCTGAACTTTGACAAGATAGGATCCTCAGGAAACCGCCGGGAGGTAGGATCCTCAACACCAACACCTGCTCCTACTTGGGGTGTAACTCTAAACGAGTGGGCCCATGTGATCCAAGATCCCGACGAAGTCTTCATCACTCCTAATAACAAGGATCCTGGTAACTTCGTGAATAATAATACTCTTAATATTTACTCTATCGACCATGATATATGAATGAGCCCAGTCATGGCTAAGGAACTTAAGCAGTTAAGGTAGATGATTTCAAGTGTGCTCGGAGTGGTTCAACCTATACTAGAGGTATCCCCCCAAGATCCACAGGATCTCTAGATTTTCTCCAACAATAGCTGATACTGAAGTCCCAAGGCTCTTCCAAACTCCTAATACGAAGCCTTACGATGAAACCACAGATCCTGAAGAACATGTGGAATAATACTGAGAAAGAATGGAGATCATCCATATTCCCATCCATCTGAAGGAAGCTTTCCTATGCAAGGGTTTTGGCTCAACCCTCACAGGATCAGCCTTAAAATGGATGTTAAATGTTCCTCCTTATTCTATTACTTTATTTGAACATTTAGTTAATATTTTTAACAACCAATTTTCTTGTAGCGGAACATTTGAGAAGATTACTTCATTTGAACATTTAGTTAATATTTTTAACCGAGTAGTGATCACGATTTTTCGTCCTCTTTCCAAAGAGATCCATGATGATATATATAGAAAACAAACTTTTTTTTTTCGAAAAAAAACTCACTTCATTTCCTTTGTTGAAAAGTTAAGGTCTATTTTTTTATAAAAAAAATTAATAAATATATCAAAATTCATGCTTTTTTGTATATATTCATGTAAAAAAACGATATTTCAGTTCATATTCACATTGTGAACCTATTTAGATTCATATTGTAAACCTGTTCAAATTCAAATTGTGAACCTTCTCAGATTCACAGTGTGCATAATAGTAAGTCAGAGTCATAGTGTCAATCTGAACTGATCGAAATTTTTTCACATTGTGAATGTTAAAAATTGAAATATTTACAGTTTAGATTCACAGTGTGAATCTACACTATTCGAGGTTTTTTTTTTGTTTTTTTTTAAATCGGTGTTGATGTTTATTTATAGAGTACAAAAAATTAATATTTTTGGTATAATTTTTTTTTGATAAAAATAAACTTAAATATTGAAAAAACTAACAAAATGAAGTGAGTTTTTTTCGAAAAAAAAAGTTTATTTGTTATATATCAACATCGATCTCTATGGAAAGAAGACGAAAAATCGAGAACAACGGTATATTTGTTTTTATTTTTTGATAAAAAATGTGGCCTAAAAAATTTTAAAACGAAAAAAAGATGTGAGTTTTTTGGTTAGGAGGTGAATTTTTTGGTATGATTTCTGACGCTCACGAGTGGTTCGTTATGAATTATGGTTCTCTATTTATCATCACATTATATAGGGGTGACAAATCGTGCTATTGTTTCGTGTTTCTGTCTGACACGACACGACACGATAAGGTTTTATGTAACATGAACACGACATGACATGATGTCGTGTTTTTTTTTAACTAACACGAAAACGAATGAATTAAAAAACGACAAACACGACACGACACAAAAAATATAACATATATATACTAAAAACTAGTTTATTTAATGAATACTTTATCAAATATAACACGACAAACACAAAAAACATGATAAAGAACTACTAAATCGTGTCAAATTTTGAACACGGACACGACACGACACGACATCGTGTTTTTTAAAGTTAACACGAATACGACACGAACACGGATTAAAATTTCAGTTTCGTCCCAATTTCGTTTCGTATCGTTTATTTTTGTCGTGTAGTATCATAAATTGTCACCCTAACATCATCCCTAATAAATGAAAATAATTTTGCTACATGTCATTCTCTCATTAACTTGGACACATGTCATTTTTTGGTATTTTTGAATAAATGTTTTTTCCATTTGTCATTTTCTCATTTTTTTAATATTTTCTTAACTAACACATCATATTTACACCTCAATTAATAATTGTCTTAATTGAAAATAACTAATAAATTAAAATATTAGTACTCATATAGTATTTAATATGTTTCTTTTTAAATTCAAATTTTAAGTTTTAAATTTCAAATTTAAATAAATTTTTGTTTAAACTTTTATATTTAATTTTTGTTTTATCAAACCCGTATAACATACGGGTTTCACACCTAGTATAATAATAATAATAATAATAATAATAATAATAATAATAATAATAATTGAAAAGATTGCGTGTAATATAATAATTGCTGTTTATGAGAATAATTAGATAATGATGTTCGTATCTTTTGATTAATCTAACATTCTTGGACCCAAAGATTAGTGGGGGTATGGTATTACGGTATTACCAACCAAATGAATTCCTTTGAGTTTCTCTCCAAATAATGATGATATTGATATAATCAAGTATTTATTACTTTATAATATAAAAAGTTTTACATATTTATGGGTCCATCAATAACTCATCATACTAATATTAGAAATTTAATCTATTCTATATTTATGAGGCCATTAAAACTAGAAATAAATTATTATCAACTTGAAATCTATGATATTTTATACTAGGTACTTTTTAAATTAAGGATAACTAGATGAAGGTCACCTATGTTATGGACCGGATTATAATCATCTCTATCGAAAGCGGAAAATGATTTTGATGTAAGAAAAGAATTGCCTTGTTAGATTAAGAAAATAATTGTAATATTTACTTGGAAAATATGGCCATTGTCTTCGGTTTGAGCTTTATTCAGAATTATAAAACTTTCATATTGTTGTCATTTTTGTCGTCTTTTTTTTTTTTTTTTTTTTTTTTTCCTCACAGTGGCTTCCATTCCATTCCCAAATAAGAAAAACATATTTATCTTTTCCATGTTTGACAAAAATATAAAAACCAAAGAATCCATAATATTTTACAAAAGATCCAACAATTAATAATCAACATAATTGCTAACTATACCTCCACATCCAAAAAATGAATTGGTTGGCTCCCTTTAAATGCCTGATATGCCATCAATTCCTTTTCCTAATTGCTCAATCTTTTCACAATCTTTGGGTTTGTCTAAGTTAGTATCAGATTCTATAATTCAAGATTTATTGTTAATTTCAGACGAAATTAAGATGAAAATGAAAAAATGATATTGCAAAGGGGTCATACTCATGTTCTACAATAGTCAATCCGGAAACTAAAATTCCCACCAATTATCAGGCTGGTCCAGTGAAGCAAAAGCAAAAGAAACTTCGTAAATTTGGCAACTTCTATTGGTGATTTGTTGTCATCAATATTATTTAAGTGTAATGGGATTACTTTGTTGACCAAAAGTGATCTTGATAAATATTAAACAAGGAAGGTGTGGAGTACACACTTGTTTAAGTTTGATCAAGTTTTCAAAGTACACTGTCATTTAGGGGCGAAGCCCCTAAACGAACGGGGGTCCAGGGGCAGCGCCCCTGGGAGCGGGGTCAAAGGGGCGGCAGCCCCTGGCGGGGTCCAAGGGGCAGAGCCCCTGGTTGGGGTAGAGCTATCATATGACAGAGAATTGACCATTGTTTGACCCTTATCCAAACTTCCGTTTTATGCCAGTTTTTATAGTTTATGTCAGTTTGAAATTGTCATATGACAATTTTCAGACAAAGATCATAAATTCGGTTGTGGTCTCATTTTTCTGGTACAGACGAAACTATCATCAAAGCATTCTAAATTCTTGTCTCTCTGAGTCTTATCCGATTAAAGAATATTGGGAGTACCACCCAAATGCTTTAATCTGAAAGTGTTTTACATAATTCTTAGAATTCCAAGCCTTACTATTGTTGGGTTTTGGTATACTACAACATTCTATGGTGCACATACAACCCTAAATACCTTATATCTATGTTTTCACTAATTATACATGCAAATGGTTTCCAAGGTATTAATCTTACATCTAGCATGCATTTAACATAAAAATATAATATACTAGTTAGCATGACATACCTTTTGATGGAGCTTGAATTCTTGGTGTATTTGGCCTTAAAGAGCTTAGCCCCAATAGTGTGGAAGCCTCAAATGGAATCACAACACACCATGGACAAAGGATGAACTTGAGAGAGAATTCCATGCACACAAAAGACACCATGAACTCTAAAAAGATACAAGTGACGATTTTGGAATTTCTAGGGTCATGGATATAACCCAAATCCATACCCATGGGTTTTATGATCCATGGTTCATGTGGGCCAACTCTTTATGTATCCATACATACACTTGGTCCAACATGGATCATAAGCCCAACACATATAAATATAACTAATTATCATAATTAGTCCCCATAGATTTAATTAGTCTCTTTCGACCACTAAATTAATTCCAAATTAATTCTTGATCAATACTAATTAAAACATATGATTTCATATTAATATATTATTACTTATAATATATTAATAAACCATAAATAACCTTCTCTCAAAAGTCCACCCTAACAAATTGTCCTGATGATATGCAAACCAAATGGACCATGCTACTCTCGGGTCGAATACATACCAATAATAGTTATGGGCTTAGACACCTAATCTAACAGTCTCCCACTTGGATAAGTCTAAAACTATTATTCAAGTATGACTCCAAGATCCTGACTAGCAATTGTAGCTCTTAAAGCCGCTGTCAAACTCTGAACAAATTAAATGACATGTCCATTATATAAGGGATCATATATTCCTCCATTCTAGATATCATATGGACTGAGACATGGATTATAATCATTCTCTCTGTCCATTTTTTGTTTCCCGATTTCCGATTTATGACGACTGACTAATTGAACAAATCAAATCAGTCCAGGCTCGGCCGAGCACTTACGTTTGTTATCACCAAATCATCAAGGGGCCCACAGATATCGCTTTTATCCCAAAGGTAAAAGGAATGGATAAACTTCGACTCATATGGCTTGTTCTACTACTTGTTGAATCATACACAAAGGCACGTTTTATAACATCGAGTTACCAATGCGTTTTCGTGCAATCAATGTATAACCAACTCATAGTAACAACTCATATCTCTAGGTTTGAAGAATATAAGATATTACCGTCTCATGATCACTCGTGATAAAATCCATGAAGTGATTCCAATGAGCGTGGGTTGAATCCAATACTCAGAACTTATGAGCACTCATGAGTGTTGTAACCCTTTGTCCAACATCTTAGACCTCTACAAGCCAACCCATGACAGTCTTAATTCATATCTACTTCCAACATATGACCGACTGTGGATGGTTTGAATAACTTAGTCATCCAGAACAATGACCTAGTTTATTCTGGAAGTCAAAACATGCAAAATGAAACACAAGAATAGTTGAATCGAATATGGTATCAAAACCTATGAACATAAATAAAACACCTTTTATTTATCACCATATGATTACACATTATTCGTTGTATACTGTTTCAGCTATCAACTTTATTCTTGAATTTACAACAATAGTTGTCCCATGCTCCAAGCATGTACACTATGTTTTCTAAACACTAGTCATGCCATACACCAAGTATGCATACTATGTTTGTCTATGATCTTTACTTTGTGAAATAGATCAATTGAACATAACTTCAATGATCCTCTTTTCATAGTCCCAAATCCTTACTGCAAATGCAAGAATTCCAAATTCATGCCATTTGCTGAAATCTGTTAGATTCTTAACTTATATGCATTTATCCTCTTGTAATGATTATGCACAAAGTCAAAAAGACTTGACAACAAACATTACAGAGCATTCCAAAGGAAATCAACTCCTTGGAAACATCCTCTTTGCTAGGGGTGCAAACGAGTCAAGCTACTCGCGAGCTACTCGAGATCGGATCGTTAAAAGCTCGACTCGAAATCGATTTTAAACGAGCCCGAGCCGAGCTCGAGCTTAATATTAAGCTCGTTTATTAAACGAGCTCGAGCTCAAGCCTATGTCATTAAGCTTGATTAGGCTCGCGAGCCTAAACGAGCCTTTATATGATATATTTTAATATTATTTATATATATTAAAATAAAAACATATTAGGAGAATTATGGATTTAGGGTATTAGTAAACGAGCTTCTTAACGAGCTCGAGCCGAGCTTAAGCTTATTTAGACATGTCAGATAAAAAACGAGTAGAGCCCGAGCCCGAGCCGAGCTTGTATAATTCTTTACGAGCTCGAGCCGAGCTCAGTACAAGAAAGCTCGAATCGAGCCGAGCTCGAGCTCGAGCCTTATAGAACTTAAACGAGCCCGAGCCGAGCCTGGCCAGGCTCGGGCTCGGCTCAGCTCGTTTGCACCCCTACTTTTTGCATTAAGTTTCCTAATCTTACATAGATTGAATAATTTCTAACTTTGAAACATTTCCATATTCCATTTTGACTATCACTTCTGAACAAGAGTTGCCTCCTTACAGATTATGTCAATATGGTCCTTCCAGAATTATCACTATACTTCCAACTGTCCTTGAGCAACCAATCTTTGGTAAACCTTAGATTGTCCTCGACAATTGTTTAATCCTTTTAGTCATATCAAATTCTAGACATTTTCCCTTCTTAATGCCCCAGGCATTTGGAAAATCTTAGAAAGGAAGAATATAGCACATGCAGTCGATCCTATATCCGAAGCATATGGGACACGATTCATGATGTCTCACATAAAGACTAAACCAGTCTTTTGCTATAATATTTCCATTTCAATTTGCCAAGTTCTCATAATTTAGATTATGAAAAGGGATGTCGTAATCATAATCGAATTTTAGAACGCAAATAATGGACCCATATATTAGAATTTTCTTATGTTGAGCCGTTCCAACATAACATTCATATATATATATATATACTTGAGTAAATACGATTAAAACCTCAATCTGAGCTTTTAGATTTGAGATGAAGTACAATTTCCTCTCCCTTAATTATAGCAAAACAACTTTTTCCCAATTGAAACCTTTTGTTTTCTATAATTAACATTGCTAACTTGAAACCTTTATCATAATTATCATGCTCCTACTTACATGATGATTATTAGTATAACACTTATGCTCCCACTAGCTTTGACATGTACTCAGAAATCAGCTGAACTTCTAGAAAAAACAATACTTTATTGACTTTCTTACAAAAGTTCAAATTTCTAATACTAGATTGCTTTGATAAAACTTTATCAATATCATACACCTTATCTTAGATAGCTCACAGGTGTGTCTAAACAATTTCAGAACTATGAAAAAGGATGCCGTAATCATAGTCTCAGTTGTTTAGTCCTTTTCCACTTCTCACAAGTCCATGTTAGTGTGCCAGTTAACCACACAGCTCCACTAACGACTTTGAGAATGCAAATATCACAATTGTTATCTACTTCAAATCTACTTGGTGGAAGTGTTTCCTCACCATCATTTTCATGAATCGGAGAGAAACCTTATGACCCTTAGATTTAATGGTGTATGTGTTCTTATCCATGTGAATTGTCAAAACCATAGTCACAAGACAAGGATAATGACAAATCCAAACTCATATGGACTGAACTCAATCTTAATTTCTTGCCACCTGGCAGCTCAATGGCCTGCCATTGCTTCCAAGTTGTTGTGCAACCAATTGAGAACTCTAAGAACTCATATGCAAAGCCAACTTTAACTGGAATGGGCACAGAATATGTCAACATGATAGGTTATAAACCTCAAGTCGTGTGCTAGTGAAGAACTTCAGGTTTTATTCTTGATTAGTTCTTGAGACTTTCAAGACCTTTAAGACTCCCACTGTCCTCTTGACATATAAGACTTTGTTGTTAGATATTCAAGAGATAGTGTGGATTCTAATCAACACAAACAATTCACACAATTGGCCTTAGTTGGTCTTTGTTTTATCCAAAACATCACAACTTACCAATTTCAAATGTATAAGAGTAGAAAACTTTTACTCTTACATTTGATAAGTGTTTTAAACCTTCTTTAAGACATGTCACTCAAGTTACACTCTTAGAATATAACTCTAAGAATTGTTTTTAAAACGAAGTATGAATCATCTTCTTGATTTAACCACTTCAACAATTCATAACTCCTCTTCTTAACTATCAGAATGCACTTAGAGGATGAATTATGATAAGGTCTCAAAATCATTAAGACGGTCTTGAAACATGATACTAAAGTACTCTCCCATCTTTTCAGATTTGAGAAACTTTTATCTTTCTGCCTAAATTGATTCTTCTTATTCGCTTTGCCATACATTGGAACCTTTTCCAATGTCTCAGAATTACACTTAAGCTTGTAGGTATAACCATATTTACTGAGCTATAGTAAATTATGACGAATAGTCTTATCGATCTTTTGTGGTGGACTCTGACCAGTGCACAAGAATGTGTACCCGATCCCTTAGTCCTTCACTTGACTCACACATCCATGTGAACAAGTACTTAGTCTTAATTTTTCCAATGCTCGAAAGTTCTCATTCATCATGCTATACAACTTGCATGATTCCAAGTTTCTATCCAACTAAAACTTGGGTGATGAGAATCTTTCCTTATTTGGTAAATTTAGACACTACCACAAATGAAAGAATCAAAATCATATTTCCACTCTTGCTCTTAATGTAATCTTATAAGCAACACAGATTTTCACAAATGCCATTGTAAGGATATTTTAAAATAAATAAAATCAAAAGATTTACCTTTTATTTTAAAAGTTTACGAAAGAACTTATACTTACAATCCATATGAAAAGTTGTTGTTATCTATTCCTAAGCAAAATATCATAACCCCTAAGAAGTAGCTCAATAATCCGATCTTCAAACTATGCGATAGAAATTCATCTACGCGATCAGATTCAACATATTCTTTCTTTAAGTTTCTTCACTTTTCTTTGATTCTTACAACATCAACATGTGACCCAGTCATATCATGTATCAAGAATCTCAGAATAGAAACTTAGCATAGTTAGATAGTGGACTTTACCTGAAGTAGAGTCAAACTTATTGACTTTAACATCCTTAGGTAAATTTGACAGCTTCGTAACCAATGCCCCTTTCTTTGGCAATATAAACATATGGACCCTTTGGTAATGAGACTATCTCAGACTTAGCTTTTCTCTTTACCATTTGGTCAACTGAGTTGACTATGGCCGATCCCTTTCCATTGGGAAGAGAATGGTTTTTCTGGATTTCCAGTGTCATCATTGTCAATGTCCATAAAGTTTTTAGGAAGTTGATCTTAGCAAATAGATAAGATCATTAAGGGTCTTGTCATAGTCTATTCCATAGGTGTTCCAAAAGAACTCACTATGTGACTTAGAAAGTAGTTGAGCCACCAACTTTCTCAAGACTTTGACACCCAACTCTCCCGGCTTGTCAATATGTGACTACATCTCCAAGATGTGATCACACATAGACCTTTTCTTACCAATAGGGCTTAAGTGACCTTAAACTTTTCAGGAACTTGTGGGTTAGGGAGTATAATTAGAGGAGGTGAAAGAAGTATGATTTCCATAGGACATCATCTTCATTTAGGAAAACTTGTTTCAAGAGATTTGGGAAGATCATAAATGTCTAAACCAGGCATCTTTTGGGAGATATTCAAGATAGTTGATTTAAAGTCCTTAATATAACACCCAATATGAAATATTAAGGCTAGGACCCAACACAATACTTTTATAACTTGGAAGAGGGATGTCGTAATCCAAGCTATAAAATATTTGAAGGTAGGAGAATGACAATTCACTAATTTCCACCATGAAAAGGAAATATATATAATTAGGTTTTAATTGGTTTTGAAACTCCTAGATCTTTGAGATTCATTGAACTGTTTAATGGGATGTTTCAATCTCGAGTGTGCCCTTCAGGTTTTGTGACTGGGATGCCGAGGATCAAAAAACAAGGTGTGAAGTAACCATCCAAATTACTTGGTACCCTTAAGTGTTTACCCCTCAATCGATGTGCCGGTTAACCACACACGCTCCATCGATACTATGATAAACATTAAGTTACCCTTTTCCTACCTTGTTAAATACGAGTTAGTGTGCCGGTTAACCACACACGCTCCACTAACCGACTTAAACAAAGTGCAAAGTGTAATTTCATGGATTAGTACCTTATTCACTTTTTCCTAAGTAACTAAGATTGGGTATTTATAAAAGGTTTAGTTACTTAGTATTTATCATTAATACTTTTAATGAAGGGAGAATTATAGTCCTTGTCCTACCCGTTCAGCTAACGACCCTCCACCGGTCAAGGAAGCGGTGGGTGAGAGTGGACACCCATTAAACTGCCATTTTATAGGCAGTAACCTTATACCCCCTTATAGACCGGCTTCGTGAATGAGGCCTACTAACGGTAAGACTGACTTTGTTTTTATACATATATATATATAAGTATTAACTATTAATATTATAAAAGTATAAGAGTGTATCTTAAACATTTAAAATACTTGGTGGTTTAATCTATTAATTAAACTATACTCTTAATTTAATTAAACTTAAACCATGACTTTATGGAATTATTAACTCTTTTAATTAGACACTTTAATTAATTTAATGATGTCCATAAAGTTTGAACTTTAACTTTTAAAATTCTTGGGTTTGGAAATAAAGTGTATATGGGGTTTGACTTTACAAATTCCAAAACTTGAGGACAAGTTTTGAACAATTCAAAAAACTTATGGTTTCCATAACTTATGAATTTTAAAGTGGTTTAATGGAAAAAACCCTTCAAGTTCCATAACTTGTAGACAAGTTATGGAAGACTTTAAAAGCATTAAAAAATATGACTCTTCATTTTTTCATAACTTATGGAAATTTTATGAGTTTTAAAATTCATAAATGTGACTTTTCATGTAACTTGAGGACAAGTTACAAAAACACATATTATGAACACCTTCAAGATTAATTTGGATTGAAAACAACTATCTCATAATTTTTCCTATTAATCTAAACAAACTCATAAACATGAACATTCATAATCAACATTTTTCAAGCATCATATAAACATGTATAAAACTTGAAAATTTGATCATTATCCTTTATTTGGATGAGAATAAACATTACCATAGTATAAAAAAAAACAAATTTTATGAACAAAAACACTTTGCGGTAATGATTCTAATCCAAAACAGGCCAAAAAAACTCAAAGATAAGCTGTCAGGGGGTCCAACTCATCGAGTGCATGAACTAACTCGGCGAGTTGGATGAATTTGTTCATGGACTTGTCGAGTCCATCACTGGACTCGTCGAGTCTGCTGTCCCGACAGCAAAAAATTCGATTTTTTTCAGTTTTTTCCAGCAACTTGCATCAAGTGTAATTGAAAACAACCCATGGCTCTGATACCACCGTTGGGTTTTGGTATACTACAACATCCTATGGTGCACATACAACCCTAAATACCTTGGATCTATGTTTTCACTAATTATACATGCAAATGGTTTCCAAGGTTTTAATCTTACATCTAGCATGCATTTAACATAAAAATATAATATACTAGTTAGCATGACATACCTTTTGATGGAGCCATAATTCTTGGTGTATTTGGCCTTAAAGAGCTTAGTCCCAATAGTGTGGAAGCCTCAAATGGAATCACAACACACCATGGACAAAGGATGAACTTGAGAGAGAATTCCATGCACACAAAAGACACCATGAACTCTAAAAAGATACAAGTGGCGATTTTGGGCAATGAAGTATCTATTTATATGTGGGATTTCTAGGGTCATGGATATAACCCAAATCCATACCCATGGGTTTTATGATCCATGGTTCATGTGGCCCAACTCTTTATGTATCCATACAAAAACTTGGTCCAACATGGATCATAAGCCCAACACATATAAATATAACTAATTATCATAATTAGTCCCCATAGATTTAATTAGTCTCTTTCGACCACTAAATTAATTCCAAATTAATTCTTGAACAATACTATTTAAAACATATGATTTCATATTAATATATTATTACTTATAATATATTAATAAACCATAAATAACCTTCTCTCAAAAGTCCACCTTAACAAATTGTCCTGATGATATGAAACCCAAATGGACCATGCTACTCTCGGGTCGAATACATACCAATAATAGTTATGGGCTTAGACACCTAATCCAACAACTATACCCCAATTTCTAAAAAAGATTAAAACAATTCTGTGATCATGAAAAGTGGTGATTATGTGAAGGAAATGACTAGTAAGTTTGAAAAACTGAACATGTTTGAAGGGCAAGATTTTCGTAGATGGCAGAAGAAGATGAACTTTCACCTTACCACTCTGAAAGTGGTGTATGTTCTGATTACACCCATGCCAGTCTTACCAGAATCTATTGAAGATGAACCTTTGGAGGCAACAAGAAGAAGATCAAAGTGGGAAAATGATGATTACATATGTCATGGTCATATTCTCAATGGTATGTCTAACTCTCTTTTTGATATCTATCAAAATTTCGAATTTGCAAAAGAACTATGGGATTCTCTTGAATCCAAGTATATGGCTGAAGATGCTTCTAGCAAGAAGTTTCTTGTCAGTAACTTTATGGGTTACAAGATGATTGACTCCAGGCCTATTATGAAACAATACCATGAAATGTTAAGGATCCTGAGATAGTTTGCTCAACACAATCTGAAAATGGATGAAGCCATTGTTGTGGCTGTGATCATTGACAAACTGCCCCCTTCCTGGAAAGATTTTAAACACAATCTGAAACATAACAAAGAGTAATTGACTTTGACTAAACTTGGAATAATACATCAAACCACAGCTCCATATACACCACAACAAAATGGTGTAGCCAAAAGGAAGAATAGGACTTTGAAAGAAATGGTTAATTCCATGTTGTCGTATTCTGGTTTAAGTGAAGGGTTTTGGGGTGAGGCAATGTTAACTGCATGTTACATATTGAATAGAACTCCAAATAAAAGGAGTAAGAATACTCCTTATGAACTTTGGTGTAAAAAGGTACCAAATGTGAGTTATCTCAAAGTTTGGGGTTGTAGAGCAGTTGTAAGGCTCATTGAACCCAAAAGGAAAACGTTGGGTGAGAGAGGTATAGATTGTATCTTTATTGGATATGTTGAGCATTCCAAAGCATATAGATTCTATGTTTTAGAATCTAATGAATCTGTGTCTGTAAACACAGTGATAGAGTCAAGAGATGTTATTTTTGATGAAGAAAGATTTACATCTATACCTAGACCAAGGGACATGATTCATCAATCTTCCAGCATGAGTGCTACTTAAGCTGAAGATGTTTCTGGTGGTGCAAGTTATGTACCCGAACCTAGGAAAAGCACGAGAGCTAGAAAAGCTAAGTCTTTTGGATCTGATTTTCAACTATATTTAGTTGAAGGAACAAGGAATGAGACTATTTCTCAACATCAATATTGTTTTAATATTGAAGAGGATCCAAAGACTTTCAGTGAAGTTATAGCTTCTAGGAATGTACATTTCTGGAAAGAGGCAATTCATGATGAGATTGATTCTATCATGCATAACAATACTTGGGTATTGGCTGATTTACCTCCTGGTTGCAAGGCATTAGGATGTAAATGGATCCTCAAAAGAAAAATGAAGGTGGATGGCACAATAGATAAGTATAAAGCCATATTGGTTATCCAAGGCTTTAGACAAAAGGAAGGCATTGATTTCTTTGATACTTATACTCCTGTTGCCAGAATTTTTACTATTAGATTATTATTAGCTCTTGCAGCTATACATAATCTTGTGATTTACCAAATGGATGTGAAAACTGCATTCTTGAATGGTGACTTGGATGAGGAAATATACATGAAACAACCTGAAAGATTTGTGATGCCTGGAAATGGACACAAAATGTGCAAGTTGACCCTTATCCAAACTTCCGTTTTATGTCAGTTTTTATAGTTTATGACAGTTTGAAACTGTCATATGACAGTTTTCAGACAAAGATCATAAATTCGGTTTTGGTCTCATTTTTCTGGTATAAACGAAACTATCATCAAAGCATTCTAAATTCTTGTCTCTCTGAGTCTTATCCGATTAAAGAATATTGGGAGTACTACCCAAATGCTTTAATCTAAAAGTGTTTTACATAATTCTCAGAATTCCAAGCCTTACTATACCCCAATTTCTAACAACTTCTATTTTGTTTTATTGGTATTTGTCAAACTTATATATGATTTTTATATTGTAGATAAAGTGTAAAGAAGTTGTATTATACATTAAATATATGAAAATGTTGATGTTATTATAAAGTTCAAATGTATATTGAATTCAATTGTATATCAATATATGATGAAAACATTCTAATATCACATAAAATTTTTATGATCTTAGAGTATGTGTTCAAATGATATGAAATTTTTTCCAAGTCAGAGATGTCCTTAGTTGAGAATCTGCCAAGGGCTAATTCGTCTTTTAATGTTGTGACCCTAAATCAACTGCTCTTAGTAGTTCATTCCTATCAGAAGCCACGATATGTGTAGATTGAGAAAAATGATTGATAAGAAAAAGAGAACATGCTTTGAATTGATTCCAATAGTAAGGATGTCTAGCAAACCAATGATGTATAGAAATTTGACAGACTATATAAAGTAGACCAATTAGAAAAAAAGTAATGACCTTTTGTTTGAATGAAGTCATGAAAAGAGTAAGGTAGAACTTCCAAAACTTGATTTTTCAATGATGTTTTATTATCCAACTTATCCTTGAATAAGTGACACAAAGCTACAAAAAAGAAAAAACAGGATTGTAATCATCAAAAAGTAGTAAAAAAATGCATTATTCTAGAAAATATGAATATTTACCTTATAGTTGATGTTTTTGAAATGTTTTCCTCGACTTTATAAACCTCAATAGATCTCCTTAACCTTCCCCTCCAGCCCCCTATGAATCTTGTTTTTGAGTTTGAAGCTAAGTTGATATAGTTGGTCAAAACGGTTGTTAAACCCGCAAAACAGTCAAAATATAATAACAAACACAAAATTTGTATTAGTATATGGTGTTTGATAAAACAAAAAAGAAAATATTGTATTAATATAGTGTAGGCCTTTAAATTTGAGAGTATCACATAAAGTATTAAACATTGGTGTGTCAAATTATTCTATTTTGGTTATCTGCCTACAACTTCAAGTGAACATAAAATAACGTTAAAACTATAATATTTTTTAGAAAATATAAAAAAGATGGCGGGGATTCTTTTGCATATGCTAGGCGTACGTAAGAGTACGCAGGTCGTACTCATAAAGATCCCAAAACCTTAATTTTTAGGGTTTGGACCCTATTTAAAGGACTTTATGGCCTTAAACCTTTGTTTACCTCCAGCCTCCATCTCTCTTAGCTCCCATCTCGAAACCCTAACCCTTGTGTGTGTGTGAGTTTTGAAGCCTTTTAGTGACATCTTGGTGTTCTTGGTGGTGAAAGAAAACCCTTGGAGTGGTGGTGTTGCACTTAAGCTCTTTGGATCCATCATCTACTCATTTTTGTGCATCTTCAATGGGTATAAATCCCAAATATTGGTGCTTGCCTTGCTAGATCTTGTTAGGATGCAAGTTATGACATTTTTGTTCCAAAAACCTTGGTCTCATGAGTATTATCTACTCCAAATCATTTGATATGACCTTTCAAGCATTTTAGAGTGTTTAGCAACATAAAAATTCAAATTTGGTCCTTGGTATTCATCCATGCAAGAATTTTGGAGTTTTAGATGGTAATATAAGTTAGGGTTTTGGTTTTAAGCTTCCTTTTGCCATGAAAGTGCATAAAGGTTGCAACTTTATGATTTTAGACGTTCATTAGGTTTAGATCTGAAGTTTGGACATTAAGTCTTAAAACATTAAGACCTTAATAGAGGGTCTAGACTTTTGAAGGGTATGCTGGGTGTAACCTTGAGAACGCTGAGCGTATTGGGTTGCTGAACTGTAATCCTTCCAAGTGAAAATGGTACACTAGGTGTAATATGGGGTACGCAGGGTGTACTCCGAGAAAATCCACTTGGGTCATTTTTGGGCCTTGGGTCTTTATAGGTTTTGGGCCTTGTATTTTAGGTCATGCATGGCAAGGGCAAAATGGTCATTTGCCTTTGTTATGATGAAGATGATCTAGACCTTTGCTATTGGGTTAACCCCTTGATTATTAATTAGGGTTGTTTTTGGGTTATGATTAGTGTGAGGAGCCATGATAGCAGTAACGTGAGTGTGCGATTTAGTTATCTTCAGTTAGAGCTGAGTTTTCTCACTGTGCTTGTGGGTCGAAAGCACCAATGTCGGCCCACCAGATTGTTTATGTGGAATGCTAGTTATTATGTGATTGTTACATGTTTGTATAATTAGGTTGAAATAGACCCTAGGGTTGGGCCCATTACTGTATGTTTATGTTGAAATAGACCCTAGGGTTGGGCCCATGAGTATTTGATGGGTTGAAAGAAGCCGCATGACTGCGCCGAAGGCTAGGCCCATGATTGTATATTAGGTTGGAATATACCCCAGGGGTAGGCCCAATTGTATGTTTGGTATGCGGTACTTTGGGGAACTCACTAAACTTTATCCTTATAGTTTATGTTTATGGCTTCAACTACTTTTGGTACGAAAGGGAAGGGCCCGCCGTGATGGCATAGCATCCCCCTCATGATTTCCACAATATTTGGATATTGGTACTCTAATATTTTGATACTGTATTTTGCATTTGACTTGGAGACACATGATGAATGAAACTATTGGTTATTAAAAATATATTATTAATAGAATATATATAATTTCAGAACTAGAAATATATTATTAATAGAATATATATATATATATATATATATATATATATATATATATATATATATATATATATATATGAGTTAAAAAATATGATAACTTGACGAGGTGTCCAATCTAAATATCTATTATAGTAGATGTCATTCTTATTGGAACATATTTATTTGAAACTTTGACTACAAGTCAAAAGTCTTTTTTTTAACTAAGAACTAATAGTCATTACTACATAATAGTTTTGTCACCTATGTGTATATATGATTATTTATGTGTACTTACGATTTCAACTTTAAAATAATTGGTCACTACAAGTGAAGATGTTTTTTTTAACTTATGGTTAGTAAGTGATAACTATTATATTTAATTGGTTAATATAAAAATATAAATAGTTTGCATATGTAGATGAGATTGCTAGAGTTTGATGCATAAGACGGAGAAAAAAAATAATAATTGTAGAACACCTAAAATCTACATCATGGTGAATGTATCCATATTGAATGTAGAACATGAAGATACAAATTTATATACACAATAGACAAATTTTATTTATATTGTGTGTAGATAATATAAAACAAAATTTATGGTTATTCTATTCTATTATACTGTATACTATCCTATATATTGTATTTTTACAACACCAAAGGAGATTCAATAAAAAAGATCCACAATGATCATATATATGTTTTATTTTCAGCGAAATAATTCATAGATATTATTAAATGTGTTGTTGATGTTGGTTATATTTTCATGTTGAATATGAAATTATCTTTTTTCTATTCAAATTTTATGATCAAAATAGTATTATTGTTAAATATAGGCACTGTGATGAGCATGCTATAATTAATTTTGTATTAAAATTATATCTTAAATTGTATAATATACAATTTCTTAATCATATTATTTTAATATTGCGCAAGTATGGGTATACGTCTAGTTGTATGTAAACTATACCAATGGACTCAATTTTCATAAATGTAGTCTCTAAGGCTTTAGTGTGATTGTGGTGGTGAAAACCTCAGGTTGCATTGTTTTGCTGTTGGATGTTGTTGAAATTCTTACTTGGTTGATATTTTTTGTTGAAATTCTTACTAGGTTGATATTTTTTGTTGAAATTCTTACTTGGTTGACTTTATGGTTCCCCTTGATGCTGTTATAGTTTAGCCTTTCTTGCTTTGTTTTATTTTTGTTTGTGTACCAGATGTATTATGTATTATTGTCCAGCTTCACACCAACTTTTCTTTTTTAATATATTCTCATTTGAAAAAGGGTATGTTTTTATTAATAAAAATATTTTGGCATTCAAAATAAATTAATAGTAAATAAGATATTGTAAGGTACATTAAAGTCCACCACATAAAGCTAAGAAAAAGAAATTTATTTATATTCTAATAAATGAATAATTTTAATCTACTTTTGTCAACTGTCACTCTAATACAACTCCTCATTAATATTGTGCCACTAGTTGTGAGACTCATGTAACACATGTGTTAATTTAAAAAAAATATATATAAAGGTCAAAATGTTTGATAACTTTGAATTTATAAGAAATAAGAAAAATAATGAATTATTATAACTGAAATGTTTTTTATCTTTTAAATTTAAACAAATAATATAAATAAATAAACAAAAAAAACTAGTGAGCTTTAATCTGAGAATTTTGAAATTAAAAGGTAAGTTCATTAATGAAATTGATATCCATTTATTACAACATTTATTGCAATTATTATATTAAACTATTATGTTGAATTTGATAAAATAGAAAAACTCAAATGACATGTGGAAAAAAAAATTAATTCAAAATAAGGTATATTTTTATTAATAAAAATATTTTGGCGTTCAAAATAAATTAATAGTAAATAAGATACTGTAGGGTATATTAAAGTCCAACACATAAAGCTAAGAAAAAATAAATTCCTATTTGTAACACCGCAAATTTCCAAACAAATTTTTTTCTTTTTAAAATCATAAATTTCTCATAACGCATTTCACAAAATCTTATTTAGTTAATTTATAAAACGCATCTCCATATTGTTTAATTAATAATCCAGGATCCTCAAACATAACTCTTTCTTTGGTGTGTACAATCGAGCCGGTGCCTTCCTGCGATCCTAAGGAAAACTTGAAACACATAATACATAACACAGTAAGCACGAAGCTTAGCGTGTTCCCCAAAATACCACACACCTCTTTGTAGCCACTTGAGGCTATAAACATAGTAAGACCCTCCGGTCAATGTGTCTCACTGGGACCCTCCAGTCTCATAGCTCGTTGGACCCCCTGGTCCGGTCTAAGTGAGGACCCTCCAGTCTCACAGCTCGTTGGACCCTCCGATCCGGTCTCAGTAACACATAATATATCATAAATATCACACAAACAAATGCATAACTCAAGTAAGCACATACGACCCTCTAATCACACATAAATACCACTCTAGGTAAAGTATAGTGAGAAGACTCACCCCGGATGATGAAAAACCCCTATAAACGTTGTTGCTATGCGCCGGCCTCTAATCTCTGAGCCAAAACCACAATTAACCCAATTAGGAACTAAGTCCAGACTCTCACTCATTAGGTCTAAAGGAAGACCACTAACTAGCCCATTAATAACCTAAAACCCATTGGGCCCACCAAGGCCAAATAATAAATGGGCTCTCCCAAGGCCCACTCTCAAAACTAAATGGCAAGCCCAACTCAAGGGCCAAAGCACGGATATATATATATTTCTCTGGTCCAATACTCTATTGCAACAAGCCCAAACTCCAGGCCCAACACTCAAGGCCCAAAATGAGACTTAGCCCAAAAGTCCACAGTGAGGTTATGCGGGGCGTACCTCCCTTGGTACACTCGACATACTCATAATCCGGATTGGCCATCGGGGACACTAGGGCAGTATGCGGAGCGTACAGGAATTACGCTCAACGTACTCCCCAGATTCACTCTTTTTAATCATTTGGTCTTAATCAGTTAAGACATTAACTCAAATCCTAGATATGGACTCCTTAATGGCTCTTACTCTATAAAGTCAGTGACTTTAAGCCTTCGCATGGCTGGAGAGGTCACAAACACCCACAACACACACCTCCTTAGCTCAAAATGTACATAACTCTTGCATGGCTTGATTTCAACATCCAAGACCTGATTTTTATGACACAACACCATTGTATACACTCAAAGGGGTTAGTCATAGTCTCTGGAGATCAATAACTCATAAAGTCTCCAAATTTGGGACAAGAACCCTAAAATGGACCATAACATGCACAAATCAAAAGGATGGGAAAGCTTTGAGCTTTATACCTTCAAATGATGCTCCACCTATAGAAAAGCTTAGATCCAAAGCCTGAACTCCAACTCTATTCTCTTCCATGCTCATTCTTCACTCCAAAAATCTCACAAGAACACTTAAAACACTCAAAGGCTCTCAAATGCAACCACAAACTCCATGAACGAAGGTTAAGGGTTTAGGAGGGTTTGAAATCTGAGGATGGTGGTCAGGAATGAGGCCATCTCATTCTTTATATAGGAACACACCCAAAATTAGGGTTTTCACTCTATGCCTAGTACGCCTAGCGTACCCTCTGGTACGCCTAGCGTACTAGGTGGCTCTGCTTGAATATCACACACACGAGTACGCTAAGCATACACATATGTACGCCCAACATACTCAGCTGCCACCAATTTCATATAAGGGACTTATCCTGCCATAACTTCAAACTTCCATTGCTTCCTCGATATAACCCTGATTCCCCTAAACCTCAAACCCACGGAAAGGTGACGAGATGCCCTATGCTTCTAGCAACTCGTCGCAACCTCGAGACCTCCCCAAGCCCGGTTTGCAGTCCACGAACCCTGATCACGGACGATCCGAAACAGGATGTTACAATATTCTAATAAATGAATAGGTTAAATCTTATTTTGTCAAGTGTCACTCTAATACAACTCCTCATTAATATTGTGTGACTAGTTGTGAGACCCATGTAACACATGGGTTAATTTAAATATATATATATATATATATATATATATATATATATATATATATATATATATATATAAAGGTCAAAATGTTTGATAACTTTGAATTTATAAGAAATAAGAAAAATAATGAATTATTATAATTGAAATGTTTTTTTTTATCTTTTAAATTGAAACAAATTATTTAAATAAATAAAGAAAAGAAACTAATGAGCTTTAATATGTGAATTTTAAAATTAAAAACTAAGTTCATTAATGAAATTGATATCCATTTATTACTACATTTATTGCAATTATTATATTAAAATATTATGTTGAATTTAATAAAATAGAAAAACTCAAATGACATGTGGAAAAAATTAATTCAAAATAACCACAAAATGACATTTGACAAATGGAATGAGAGTGTGACATGTGACAAAAAAAACCTTCATTTATTAGAGATTTATTAGAGTAGATGTGTCATGTAGATATATTAGGCAACTCATTTTGAAATTCAAATTTACATTTTCTAATTATATGTTAAATTTGAAGTTATAATAACTTTTAAAAACTTGATATATCTCTTAATTAATAATTTATTTAAAATTACTTATTTAAAATAATTGATTAATAATTATAAATTTGTATTATAAAAGTTTAATTAATTTTATGACCGTGGTTCTCACGGGTTATAAACTAGTAATTTTATATGATAATCACATATTACTTCCGTTAATATTAACATAGTTTCTATTTGTTATATAGGGAAATCTACGAAAAGTCTCAATATTTTGGGAAAGCTTTTAATAAAGTAATAAATTTTATTTTTTAAATAGAAAAGTCTCGATTTTTTAACTTTTTGAACAGAAAACCCAAGAAACCGGTTAATTTATTTACTTTAGTCATTTTTGACTTTTCTGCAGATTTCGTCAAAACTTATATATAATATATAAACGTATTTTTTATGTATTTATATCTATTTTTACATACTTTTTATTTTTTAAGTTTTTTTTATGTATATGTTTACGTATTTTTATGTATTTTAAATGTGTAAACTTATATTTTTACGTACATATATATATATATATATATATATATATATAAATATAAAAGTATTTTACATATTTTTTTTGTTTTATTTTTTATGTATTATGTATTTATATATATTTTTACTTATTTATGTCTTTTTGTAAGTTTTTATATGTATATGTTTACATTGTTTTTGTATTTTAAATTTATAAAAGTATTTTTTAACGTATTTGTATGCATTTTTAAGTGTTTTATATATTTATTTATTTATTTTTATGTGTTAGTTTTTATGTTTTATGTACTTATGCATTTGTTTTTAGTTTTTTTATATAGATGTTTATGTATTTTAAATGTATAAACATATCGTTTTACATATGTATATGTATTTTGCGTATTTTGATGTGTTTTTTTATGTATTACATATTTATATGTATTTATGTAATTTTAAAGTTTTTTATATAGATGTTTATGTATTTTAAATGTATAATTGTATTTTTTTTTTTTTACATATTCATGTATTTTTTACTTCAAGTCGTCTTCACCATTTCAACGAATTCGTACAACTTCTTCGAGTATGTCTAGATGGTTTTCCTATATATACCCATATATTTTAAGCTTTTTCCATTAACTTATCTTGAAATTAAACATCGAATGAGAAAAGCTTAAAATATATGAGTATGCAGTAAAACTATCTAGACATACTCGAAGAAGCTGTGTGAATTAGATTAAATGATCAAGACCACTTGAAGTAAAAAAATACATAAATATGTAAAAATAATACGATTAAACATTTAAAATACCTAAAAATATATGAACATCTATATAAAAAAAAACTAAAAATATACATAAATACGTAAAAATACATTTAAATTCTTAATACATAAAACACACATAGAAATACACAAAAAATGTAAAATACTTAAAAAAAAATACATATAATTACGTAAAACAATATGTTTATACATTTAAAATGCATAAATATACATAAACATCTATATAAAAAATTGTAAAAATAAAATACATAAATACGTAATACATAAAAAAAACACATAAAAATATGTAAAATACTTAAAAACTGATATAAATACGTAACAAAATATGTTTATACATTTAAAATATATAAAAATCTACATAAAAACTTAAAAAATATACATAAATACGTAAAAATACATATAAAATTTAGGACATTTCTGCAGATTTCCCTTTTATACACACTTAATACTAAATCATATCTTTTGTTCAAAAAAAAATTATTTTGAACAATTATTAAACAGTTTACCTATTTAAAAAATATTATTAAATTCATATTTGTTGTTCAAAAATACAAACAAGTTCATATTTTTATACACAATTTTCTATTAAATTAACTTTTCTGTATATTTAGTCAATCTTTATAGATCATTATAAAATTTTCAGACAAACACAATTTCAAAGAAGAAAAATAACATTAATTTTACATGATTTTTTAAATAACACTACAAAACATATAACCTTCTTTAATTATTCTATGATGAAAACCTTCATCCACTCCCTTATAACAATCAACAATCCTCCTACCACTACTCACATTTTTCCCTGCTCCTGCTCCTTCCCGCTTCCTATTACAATGAACATCTCTCTCTCTCTCTGTCTCTTTTTTTCTCTCTCTCTCTCTCAAATTATGTCTCAAATAACTGATATGTCCTAAAGTATATATTTTTAAGGGATAACTTTTATAATTTTCTACATGCTTTTAAGGATATTTGGTACTTAATTGTTATAAATTTATATTTTTGCAGCGGAAAAAGGTATGTTGGTGAAATTGCGGCTGAGAAAAGCCATTTTGAATACAATTTTATGAAGTATTGAGCAAGAAAGACAACCAGAGTTAAGCATGGAAAGAAATATGAAGATTTTGCAGATAATTTTTGGAATTTTGATTTCTTGCTAAGATTTCAAATCTCGCTGATATTTAAGTCGGTTTTGAAAAACTATAATTAACCCCCCCCCCCCCCCCAATTTGTCTAGAGCATTATAACATCAGAAAATAAGAAGAATTCAAAAGATCAAGTCCATAGGAGGCCGTTTTGAGGGTGTAAAGGCTATATTAGATGGCTGGTTGATCTAGATGTAGAAATCTGAAGATTAAGAGAAGAAATCATTAGGTTGTCAGTCTGTTTACCTTTCTGTCTATAATTACTTAGACAAAATTGCAAAAATGGTCCCCATGGTTTCTTATTTTATGTGGTTATGGTCCAAACGTTTGAAAAGTTATAGATTTGGTCCTTTTCAACAAGTTTTATTATGGTTTTGGTCTCTCATCCGTTAAGTTTAACTGGTTGGCTGTTAACTTTTTTAAAATGATAATTTTACCCTCAGGGACCATTTTCGCAGTTTTCTCTTTTACCATACCATAAAGACCATTTTTGCATACATTCTTTTTTATTTTATTGAAGTATTATATATTAATAAATATTATCTTTAATATATAATATTATATATTAATAAATATCGTTTTATTGGATTATTAATTTATTATAGTTGATTTTAAAATTTTTTTATTAGAGTAATTCTTTTTATTGAGTTATTATATATCAATACATATAGTTTTTAATATATAATATTTATATCATAATAAATATTATATTATTGGATTATTAATTTCTTTTAGTTGATATTTTTAATTCTTTTTTTAAATTATTTTTATTGGATTATTTCTTTTAATTTATTATTTTCTTCATATACTAAATACTGTTTTATTGGATTATTAATTTATTTTAGTTAATTGTTTTTTTTTTTTAAATTTGTCGAAGTAATTATTTTTTATTGAATTATTATATATCAATACATATAGTTTTTAATATGTAATATTTATATCATAATGAATATTATATTATTGGATTATTATTATCTTTTAGTTAATTTTTGTAATTTCTTATTTTTTAACTATTTTTATTGGATTATTACTTTTAATTTGTTATTTTCTTCATATACTAAATATTATTTTATCGGATTATAATAATAGTTCTTGTTAATTTTATTGGTTCCGCCAGAAAAGTCATGGGATATGCAAAATCATCGTCTCTCATCATCGAAATCGTTAGGATCACTATCAAACACTTTCATTTCATCTAGCTTATAATGAGAAACCATTGGGAAAATGCCACCACCATCACTCGGTCACCACCACCACTTATAAATGTTATCGGGATTTGTTGCGCATTATGTGGGATATGAAGGATTCCAGTGGATTATGAAGAGGTTGTCGCAGGTGGCTACCAACAACGCCGGGTGGAATAGGGTATGGTATCTATTGAACCTCCAATGAAGGTGTTTGGAGGTGATCCTGTTAATTTTTTACGATGATAAGCGACACTTTTACGTATTTCGACAAGTTTGTGGTGAAACTAATAAAATTAAAAACAATTAATAGTATACATTCAAAATAAAATAATAATCCAATAAGATAATATTTGTTATATTAAACAAACAATAAATTAAAAGTAATATTTCAATAAATTAATAATTCAAAAAAAAATTACAAAAATTAATAATCCAATAATGTATTATTTATTATGATGTAAATATTATATATTAAAAATAATATTTGTTGATATATAATAATCTAATAAAAAATAATTGCTCCAACAAAAACAAATTATAAAAAGAATCAACTAAAAGAAATTAATAATCCAATAAAATAATGTTTCGTAATATGTAATAATCCCATAATACAATATTTATTATGATATAAATATAATATATTAAAAACTATATGTAATGATATATAATAATTCAATAAAAAAGAATTAATTTGACAAAAAATTAAAAAAAAATAATTAACTAAAATAAATTAATAATCCAATAAAAAAAACATTTAGTATATGAATAAAATAATAAATTAAAAGTAATAATACAATAAAAAATAATTAAAAATTACAAAAATTAACTAAAAAATTAATAATCCAATAATATAATATTTATTATGATATAAATATTATATATTAAACGCTATATGTATTGATATATAATAATTTAATAAAAAAGAATTAGTTCAACAATTTTTTTTTAAAAATCAACTAAAATAAATTAATAATCCTATAAAAAATGTTTATTAATATATAATATTATATATTAAAAAGAATATCTATTAATATATAATACTTCATAAAAATAAAAAAGAATGTATGCAAAAATGGTCCTTATAGTATAGTAAAAGACAAAACTGTGAAAATGGTCCCTAGGGGTAAAATTGTCATTTTAAGGAAATTAACGGATGAGGGACCAAAACCACAACAAAACTTGTTGAAAAGGACCAAATCTGCAACTTTTCAAACGTTTGGACTGTAACCACATAAAATGTGAAACCATAGGGACCATTTTTGTAATTTTGTCAATTACTTAACTTTTTGATTTCCTACATGTTCTTTTCAAGATTTGGGATTAAACACTTTATGATTATTTGTTATTTGTGAAACCCTAGTTTGTATTTCATTGATATTTGGTATTGAGAGTTACTCAATTTATTACTGGAAGATGAGATTGATTCAAAATAACATTATAATAAAGTGTGATATATGTATTTATAATTATAGTTTACAATATAATCTCCTATAAGTAACTAGAGATAAATAAAAAACAACTACAGACAATTATTTAAGTACATGATCATAATTTTATAATATCCCCCCTCAAGAGAATCAGTGGCGGACCAAGACGTAGCATGGCACAAAAATTTTCAAACTATGAACGCAGAAGAATTTAAGTAAAGATATTTACCACTTTAAGTTTGGTTGAGACACACTTAGTGTAGAGCTTGCCAGAAGCAACAAGTTCTCGTACAAAGTGGTAATCTAGATCAATGTGTTTGGCACGTGTATATGAGCCTGTATTTTGAGTCATAAATAGAACAAACTTATTGTCACAAAGAAGTGCTGGGAGATGAGGTGGCATAACATGAAGTTCATGCAAAAGGTGAATGATACATATAATTTCAACAATAGTATTTTCCATGGGTCGATACTTCTACTCACAACTAGAACAAGAGAAGGTGGGTTGCCTTTTGCACTCCAAGAGACCAAGTTTCCCCTAGAAAGATAGAATAACCATAAGTAGAAACGAGTTTCGAGGCACCGTGCCCAATCGGCATCAGAATAGGCACAAATAGCATTTTTGTGTGGACGTTGAAGTATGGGACCAAAAGTAATAGTACCTTTAACATACCTTAAGATGCACGTTACATATTGAAAATGAGCAGCTATTGGAGAATGCAGATATTGACTTGCCTAATTAATAACATAGGAAAGGTTGGATCTGGTGATTGTTAGATATTGAAGATCACCAATAAGGGACTGGTATAGATTAGGATCGGAAAAAAGAGGCCCATCAAGAGTAAGGGATTCATAATGAGCAAGTAGAGTTGGAATCGGCTTGCAATCGATCAAATCGACTCTAGTGAGGACATCTTTATCTAACTTAATATGACTTAACAGAAAACCATCATCAATGTAGCTAGCTTCCAATCCAAGAAAGTAACTTAGATCTCTAAGATCTTTAATAGAAAACTCCTGCTTTGTAAGTATGGTGTCGTTATTGCCAGTTAGAATTAAAGCATCCAGGTAAACAAGAAGATACACGATGCATGAATCTCATGAAAAAAACAAATAAAGATGTATCTGCTCTACTACAAATAAACCCGTTTGCAAGAAGAAATGAGATAAGTCATTGGAACCATGATTTAGGAGCTTTCTTTAGGCCATACAATGCTTTGGATAACTTACAAACATGATCACAAAGCCAATTGGTTGCTCTATATAGACAATCTCATTAAGTGGTGGTTGTCGCGGCCAACAAAATAAATAAACCTAAAGCTTGAACAATAAAATTGTGTATAATGTAAAGGGATCGAATCCATGGATATTGGTTCAATTTCTTACTGAATATAAATCTCTTTGTAAAATAATTATCAAATGACAATGAAAGTAAAGGGGGGGGGGGGGGGGGGGGGAGGGGGTTAGTCTTTTGATATTTTTAAAGAAAAATAAAATTAAACTAAGATTTAAAGAACACAACTAAACGAAAGTAAGACTTTGATGAAAAATCAATAAGAGAAAGATGGTTGACTTAAAGTTTCATCACTTGAACATTTGGTAAACACATCATCAGAATCTAAGGTGCAATACTTGTCATAAATCTCTAATTTGGCTATAGTAATCCAAGAAGCTTGATATTACCTAGACTTTTATTAGTTATTGAACTAGCTATAGAAGCTCATAACATATTTCCTTAGTTAAAACCACAATGAACACTAAGCATGTAATTAGTGAAAATGAACTAGAATCAAGAGCCAAAAAGTCACCAAATACAAAAGAAGTAAAATGCTTTCACTACCATGTTGGAGAAAATGTTTTTATGGTTGTGTGAAGTGAAAAATAAAACAAAAACCATTTGTTTCTTGCTAATTTTAAGGTACATTACTTAATCAAAAAATTAGCCAACTAATCACTACATAAACATCTTAACTCATGAATAAAGACATATAAGTAGCACGAAGAAGTTAAGGTGTAAAACACTTTCATAAAGATATAAGAACAAGTTCATGGAGTTCTTCTATATTCAACCAAACATTCAAGCAATTTCACCAAAACCAACCAAGATTAGTTTATCGCAGCATGGCTAAACTCAAGAAAACAAAATAAAATTAGATTATACTAAACATGTAGCAAGAATCAAAGAGTAAAAAGAAAGTGTTCTTCAAGTGTTCTTTGCCTTCGAAGTCCTCCAAAATTTCCAGAGAATTATTCCAAATTTGGATGTGTAGAAGTGTTGAAAAGTGGCACACCAATCTTCCCAATATAACACAAAATAAAGATTTCCAAAATTTCCCCTGCAGGGCCTTGCGTGGCCCACGCTAGGGATGAAAGTGGGTCCAAAACCGGACCGGATGGACCCGGACCCGGAAAACCCAGAACTGTTTAACGAGATTTTTTAGAACCGGAAACTGGACTGGTATATAGGAATCGGTTCCGTCTCGGTACCGGGTAAAGTGGGTCTAAAACCGAAAAACCCGGAAATAGGAAAGTGGGTAAGGTGGAACTAAGCCCGAATTTTTTATTTTTATTATTATTTAATTTTGTAATTACCTCAATCACATAATCTTTGAACCGTTATAAAAAAATTAATAAACGAAAAATTACATTTAGGTTATTGACGACATTGATTTAAAAAAAAAGTAATGTGATATAACAAAGTTGGTTTAATATTACTATGAAATATGAGCTTTTAGTTATGTGATTGTAATATATACCGTATGTTCATAGAGATGAGTTAATTGTAACATGATTAGAGGTTCTAATTAAAAAAAAAACAGTTAGAATAATTAAACAACAAAATGAATATATAACCTTCTGTAAAAGATCCACTATAAATAGGCTAAAAGCTTATAGAACTTTAACCCATTAAGCCAACAAAACAAGTTGATACTAAAAATAATAAAACTTTCGATGTCACTCTTTTTGATCAAATACACTATTATATAGTCAAATTCACTCAAATCAAACACCATAACTTATTACAAAAGTTATTACAGTATAATGTATTTAAACGATTGCATAAGCCAATTTTTTAAAATTTCCTACAAATGACGAAATCACCCTTTTTAATTAAACCATTCTTTATCATATAAAACCAAACTTATAACCATTTATCTAATATTAATATTACATACAAATTATGGTTCTTACAAATAAAGCTCACCAGAGAGGGGAATGGGAGATGTTGAGATTTTGTTAGATGAATGTCATATTTCATATCTGTGAGTTTCCATTACTTCAATGTTTTTTTTATTATTATTATGAGAGCTCATATTCAAATTGAGATTATGATAAACAACCATCTCCAATCCTACATCCATTTTCTTTAGATAAAAAATGTATAAATAATATTTCATCTTTAACCTACACTATTTTTTATACAAATTTCTATACCAAAAATATATTCCTAGTATATTCATTTTTTAAAACTTATATACATTATGATAAAATACCCATCAAATTATAAGCTTTTTTACATATTTATTTATATTTCCTATATAAAACCGTACAAAAATCGGTTCCGATCCATTAAACCCGGTTCCGGTTTTTTTACATCCGGTTACGGTTTTTTTACCTGGAATACCCGGACCCGTTGGATCCGTACCCGAAATACCCGAAACCCGGATAAGACTAAATTTGGAACTGTAGTGGTGTTGATTATGATGGCATGTGCGAAATTAGAAAGATCTAGTGAATCATCATGTAAAATCAAGAATACAAGGAGTAAATAATCTTTGTAAGCTCTTATTAGATCTAGAAAGAATATACAAATGGGTTTGTATAAAGTTTCTCTCTCTAGTCTAACACTCCAAATGGATTCACTTACATAATGGGAGTCACTCACTTCCTATTTATAGGAAAGACTCAACCCATTTACACATACAACGAGGAAAGCCTAAAACACTACATCCAAGCATGACTTTGACCCTAACATTCTCCCCCTCAAAGTTAGGATTGGATGTCCAGCTTCAATCTCCAACGAGCTAGCGCGATCAAGACCAAACTCCCCCTCGAAGTAACACCGGTCTTCAAATCCGCAAATGAATATTCGACAAACCCGAGAAGCTTCGAATACCCATCATTCTCCCCCTTTTTATAATCAAAAAATGATTATAAAACCCACTAAGGATGAGATGCGCCCGAGGAATAGTCTTCACGATACTCCCCCTTGATGTGTACCAAAAATGAATCACCAAAAATCTTGCACGGAAAAACAATCACGAAAAAGCCACAAAAAATTTCCAATTTATGAAAATTTTTGACTTTTTGGGTGAAAGTTGCAAGATTTTTCAAAATCCGGGTAGAAGTTGTCACTTTCTGAAACTTGCAGGGACCCGTTGCGCCAAAAACAGCTTAATATGTGAAACTCTAGCCCATTTGCGAAACCGGGCATAACGCACAAACTGCAGGGACCAGAACTGAAAATATTCCCATTTCTCAAAACTGTTACCCCAAATGCGAAACTGGGTAAAATTTGCCAATTCGCATAAACTGTAGGTATGTTAAATGAAAATTCAACAATTTCCCAGCTTTTATTACCCATATGCGAAGTTGGGTATTGGTTGCCAAAAATCCGAAACTGCAGGGACTCATTTTGAAAAATTTTGCATTTTCTTCAAACTTGCGAAACTTGGCTAATTTTGCCATTTCGTGAAAATATAAGGAGCCAAATTCGAAACTATTTGTTTTCTTCCCCAATTCATTAACCTGTGAAATGCTTCACAGTACTTCGCACGTTCAGTCAAATTCTTCGCATCTTCAATTCTTCGCACGTTTCTGAAACATGGATGCGAACTAACTATTTTGATATCATATGTGAACCGTTCTTGACCTCAAATGCGAACATCTCCAAAAAAGTATCACAGATTGCAAACCCAGATGCGAACTCCATATCACATCCTGTGAATATTCTTGGCCTTCAAACCAGTTAACCAAATGCGAACATTTTTGCTTTTATATGCGAACTGCTTTTGACTCCAAAATTGAACAAAGCACATTCTCAGATGCGAACTCAATTGATTTCATATGCGAACCCAACAATTTCGTTATCTGCTATCAATCGCTGACCATCGTTCCAGTCGATTCCAAAACCATAGTCAAAATATGTTCGAAACCAAAACCGATTCTTCATCAAATTTAGCCATCGATTCTTAACTCCATTCGACACCAAAATCACTCCCAATTTCTTCGTTATCATCCAAGCCAAATATGCGAACTCAATTCACATAACCATTCGATTCTAACACAAATTTCGATTTCAACATCAAAAATCAGTCGAAATTTTGAAATCGAATTTGACTACAATATCCAAATCATATCAGTCGACTTCAACTTCAATCGATTCCAAAAACAAATGGCCTACTGAACGATGAAATCAAGAATCCTGCTTGCCAAAATTTAGCAATTGACATCAAAAGAACACAAGAACCACAATGATCCAATGGTACAACTTATTGAAGCATGCGTACAAGTTGAACCAAGAACAACAACTTTGACCTTTTGTTTTGACGCAAATTAGTGCCACCGAAATCAATTTTACTCAGCCATTGAACCAATATTAAGCAACAAACTCAAATCAATATTCAATGTCGACTTCAAAATTAAGAAATCGATCATCATGGATGGAGAAAAATATGATAAAATCATATTGAGCACAAATCGATTGATACTGAACGGAGATTCAATCTTTAGATCGCAAGACATAGCGAAAAAATGTAATATTCACGAATTTCGATTCACAGATTGAATGATATGTGAAGAAAGAACCAATGGCATGAATCAATTTAGCAGAAAAATTAAAGTGATCAGATGTCAAATTGGATATAAAATTTAATTCACTGAAAATACGTTGACGAAGACAGAATTAACTTTGGGCTCATCACAATAAGATATCGAATCAAAATAAAGTTTTGGGCTCAAACAAATGATGCGAACAGTAATGAATCATGAGAATTGGGCTTGAAAGTTGAACCAATGAATAGTAAACGAATTTTGATTTTAGGCTCAAATTTTGATCTATGCAACAATAAATGGATCAATCAATGGGGTGAAAACGAATTTTGATCCATAGAGACAAAACGATCAAACAATCAAGAACGCAATGCACGAATTGAAATCATGGACGTTTTGGAATCCATTTGAGAATTTAAGATACCTTTTTGATGAATCGAGATCCATTTGCAATGAACGAATCAAATTTAGAAGATCTTGGTTCTTTTGTTGGTATGAGAAAATCTCCAATTTGAACATTGTACCACCCATTATGCGAGATGTACAACTCGTTCTTCGTGTTCTTCGTGTTCTTCAACGATTCAAGAACATCTTCAAAAGAACCACCAACACATTTGGGTTTTGACTTCAAATTCAATGCAACCTTTGGAGATTGTTGCTTTGGAACTCAAATTTGCTTCACGGATTTTGGCTTCACAACATATGACGATTTTTGTGAGTAAACCCGCTTGTTCTTCCGATTCATCTTCCTCTTGTTTTTCTTTCTCATCTTTTTGTATCTTGAAGACTTGATTTCATGAACAAACACACTTTCAACAACATGAACATTTTGAGTTTGAATCAAATCTTTTGGAGTTTGATACTTGTGATTTTCTTGGATCGCCGGCTTCCGATAAGGAATAACGAATCACAAGAACACAAAATATCATCAGTTTGAACTCCAATCGAGCAAAAAACCTTTTCATATTGAAAATCAACTTGAACCTTCTTATCATGAACTTCAAGAACATCAAGAACATCACATTGAACTCCATTGTCAACAACTTCAACAACCTTAAGAGCACGAAGATCACTTGGGTCTTCAATAAGAGAAACATATTTCTTATCAAACAAATATTTTTCTTCTCCAATCTTATCACTACTACGTGATATTATGGAACATGTAATATCAACCAACCATTTGATCTCACAAAGTGGTTGAAATATCAAGCTTCTATGATCATCCTTCAATCCTCCATAAGAAACTATAATTTCCCAATATATCTTCTTGTTTAACACCAACCCATAATATTGATCTTTATTGACTTTGTATTTGATATCTTCAACGATCAAAATCCAAGAATTGTAAGGCAAATTCACCATGATCACAAAAACTTGAAGATTTCTAGAGAGAGAAAGTGATTTTGAATGGGTTTTCTAGAGAGAGAAAGTAAAAATCACTTGAATTCTAGTGAAGAAAATCAAATTATGAATAGAATCAAAGATGAATTCGATTTCTAGAATCCAAAAACTCTCTAAAACACAAAGATCAATAAGAACATGAAGAATCACCAAATCAAAATCGCCATCAAGGATCAATTCTTGATGAAATCAAGAACACCCGCTTTGATACCAATTGTAGTGATGTTGATTATGATGGCATGTGCGGAATTAGAAAGATCTAGTGAATCATCATGTAAAATCAAGAACACAAGGAGTAAATAAATCTTTGTAAGCTCTTATTAGATCTAGAAAGAATATACAAATGGGTTTGTACAAAGTTTCTCTCTCTAGTCTAACACTCTAAATGGATTCACTTACATAATGGGAGTCACTCACTTCCTATTTATAGGAAAGACTCAACCCATTTACACATACAACGAGGAAAGCCTAAAACACTACATCTAAGCATGACTTTGCACCCTAACATTCTCCCCCTCAAAGTTAGGATTGGATGTCCGACTTCAATCTCCAACGAGCTAGCGCGATCAAGACCAAACTCCCCCTCGAAGTAACAACGGTCTTCAAATCCGCAAATGAATATTCGACAAACCCGAGAAGCTTCGAATACCTATCATTCTCCCCCTTAAAGTTAGGATTGGATGTCCGGCTTAAATCTCCAACGAGCTAGCGCGATCAAGACCAAACTCCCCCTCGAAGTAACACCGGTCTTCAAATCCGAAAATGAATATTTGACAAACCCGAGAAGCTTCGAATACCCGGACCGTTTAAATATTTTCCGGTTATACCGGTCCCGGTCCAGTTTTTCGGTTTTATAACTCATTCCTAGCCCACGCAGCTGTGAACAGATGGGTTGGGTGGGTAGTGCCTGAAATAGGCCCTTTTATGATTTGGGATTCCAATGACTTAGCCCACTGGCCAGATCGCTTCCGATCATCTAGTAGCCTTCAAATCTTCAAGTTCCCTTCTATTTAAGCCCAAATTTTCTTCTGCAAATCATCCAAAGCTCATGTACTCTCCTGGTCATTTTGATCTTGAATGCACAAATGTTGCACCATTTTCTTTTAAGCACAAGCCCATTTTCTTCAATGCTCCATGGTCACCAACCCACTCTATGCACCATCTCCACCAGTCATCAAGCCCACAATCCTTGTTGTTTTCCATGTCTAATTTCTTCTCAAAGGTCTCGAACCACTAATGTCTTTAAAATATGCAATTATGCTCACAAAACTAAAAAGTACCTGAAACGGTCATAAAATAACAAAAAAAGGAAAATATGAATGATGATCAGCTAAATTATGAATGAAATATGCTAAAATAAACTGCAAAAAGAAGTAAATAAAATGAAATTATCAAATCAACGCAAGTTTGAACCTTACTTGTGCTTAAGTAAAACAAGACTAAAATGAACTTGGGATGAAATATACTAAAAATAAAAATAATGGACAAAACCACATTACCTGATCAAAGTTAGTCAACATGATCAAAGTTGATCTTGCTATTATCCCAAGAATTTTTCATCCGATTGACATTAGAACCATAAACCACAACCTATAACAACTCCTTCAAGTGAGTAAAGAGGGAAGGTCAATCACAACCACCAATGGAACATACATACAATGAAAAACCTTTGTATTATGGAGAAAGTAAATGGATGGGCTCGGATAGAGGTCTTCTTTAAGTGTACACTCTTATCACGAAAGTTTCATGATCTCACGACTGACGGTTTCTCTCCTGTGTGATTAGGCTTCATTGCTCAGGAACTGTTGTAGGAATCAGTTCATTTAGTATTAGCCTGAACCTCCTGCAGTATTCAACTCGACAGACACCCTAGTATCACCAATTTTCAAAAAATACAAATTGATCTATATACAACAAAACCTACCTATCTAAATGAATATCAATCGTTGGGTGACTAAAATGTAAGAAAACTTGTTCAATAATTGAACCGGTCACCCATCTAAAATAATAGGAGCTTAAAATTTCTTGTTTGAGCTTCTCTTTTTTGATTTGAATTTTTTTGATTTTTTGATTTTTTTTGAATAACTAATGCTTGGAGGTAATGTTGCAACATAGCGAAATTTTTACCAAAAAAAAACTTTTTGAATTGAGATTTGGCTCCAAAAGTATGTAAGTGGAACCGAAAGATAGTAATCCAAATGGTCTATGTGTGAAAATGACCAATGTGTGGAGCATAAAGTCGTGGGCTCCTTTTCAAACTTTTGATTTTCAATATATAATGAAAATATATAAATGTAGACTAAAAGACTCTCTAAAAACCTAAGAAATGTTGGGTATAAAATATGGTTTATACTTTACTTTTCTAGGCTTTAATAGTTTTTGGTCTTGGGCTGAAAACTTCCTTGGGTTTAATTGTAGCTTGGACCGAAAGCACATGTGATTTCGGTCTGGGTATTGGGTTTGGGCCTTGGTTTTCGGTCGATATATATATATATATATATATATATATATATATATATATATATATATATATATATATATATATTGTCATTAGGAGTGTGGGGGGTGAGACACAAGTTGGCCATATTGTAAGGAGGGGAGTTCTAGAGAGAAGAAGTGTGTGTGTGTGTGTGAATCTTGTGTATGGAGCATCATTGAATATTATTCAATACATTGAAGATTCATCAAGTTCTTGTTCTTGTGCTTGTTCTTGTTCTTCTTCTTCTTTTTCTCCGTTCTATCTTGCATCATCCACTTGATTGGGATTCCGCACCATCAGGTGGACCAGATTGATACGTCAAGCGAATTTTGGGACTTACAGTTGGTATCAGAGCTTGGATCGTATCAATTAAATTGGAAAGATCTTGAGAGTTTTTGGATTTTTTTCTTGAAGGATTTGGCATTTTTGATAAGTTTTTGAAGAAATATTGGGAGTTTGTTCTTCACATTCTTCATAAAAATGGTTGTTTGATCGACTTTTGGAGTTAAAAAGGTGAAAAATCGCGTTTTTTGGAGTTCTCTGCGAAGGTTCTCGGTCACGTTTTCAGTTAGAACTCGGTCCTCTCAGCGGCGGCCGAAATCTTGGATTATGGTTCCGCGGAGTTTTCGACCAAAAGTTCGTTTGCGGTCCGAAGCGAATGTTTGCGGTGGAGCGTGGACTCGAAGTTCTCGGCTTCCGAAGAGTGTTCGGTCCTCGCGTGTTCGGTTCTCGCACGTGTTCTGTTCGTAGGAGTTCTCGGCTAGCAGACTACCTTGTGCGAGAGTTCTCGGTCTGACCAAGAAGCCTCGCGTTTTCGGTGAAATTTTCAGATTTTTGACATTTTTGGCCCAAAAATATCAATTTTGCGAATTTTTAAGTTTCGTTTTCGACATAAACCTTTGACTTTTAATTTTGACTATCAAATTTGACTTTTGACCTTAAAAAATTGACTTTGACTTCCAAGTTTGACCTTTGACTTTCTCATATAACTTTCAAATATTCACGTTTGGCTTTTCGGTTTGACTTTTCAAGTTTGACTTTTTAAATTTAACTTTTAAGGTTGACTTTCAAGGTTTCAAGTCAAAGGGATTTTTTGGGTAAACAATGAAGTTCCATGTTCTCAATCTTGTGAAGCTACAATTAAGTTTCTCCGTGATCAAATCGATATATTAAAAATAAAAAATGAGGACCTTAAGTACGAAGGCTATACCCTTAGGAAAGGTCAAAAACCACTAAAAGAACAACTAGTCGCCAAAATAAGGACTTCCAAAAACTTCAAGAAGAATATAGCAATAAATGTGAAAACTATAGTTATGTTAAGAGACAACTTGCCAGTTTGACTGCCAAACTTGATGCATTAAAAGCTAAATATAAAGATGCAGATTTTACCTTTAAGAAATTTGATGTGTGAAGTGAGGTAGTTGCATCCATGATAAAAATACAACTAAAATTTAAAGATAATCAAAACAAGGGTCTAGGGTATCATAGTGTTCCACCTCCTTTTAATGACAACTATAACCCACCCCTTGAAATCAATGAGGAAGAGACACCTACTCAGTGTGGCCAAATCCCTGAACTAGCTTTAGATAAAACTGAACAATCTGGGCCAACTGAGAGTGTTGAGATGAAGGATACTAATGATTCTACTTCAAGTGCAGGTAAAGTAGTGGAAGAGTACGACAAGGAGAACATAATTAATTTCAATTATGCTGACTATCAAACAAATGTCTCCTTGAACTCTGAATCTTCTGCTTCTAACTCAGTTACTTCTAATCAACCTGTTGTTGGTAAATACAGGCCTCCAAAATAAGTGAAACAGATGGCTTGCTATATGTGTTCATGCGGGAAAAATAAGAAACGAGGCAAGGGCACGCCACCAGGGGCAAGCAGAAACAACTCCTACATGAAAAAACTAACATGTTTTCACTGTGGAACACCTGGACACATTGGCAGAAATTGTCCAAATCATGCATATGTTCCTTACTATGCACAAGGATGGCAGAATGCGCCAAGAGGGAGATCTTTCAAAAGAAACCCTTCAAGGACACATTCAAACAATGGTGACTAGAACGCCAAAAGGGCCAAGAATCAAACTCCCAAGAACAACAAGGGAATGTCGGCCAAGAAGCCAAATTCAAGAGATGCTCTAGTGAAACCAAAACCGGTTAGGTCAAAGCCATCTCAACGGCCCGTTTCATGTTCAAACACAAGTGCTGAGGCATCCATCCGGTCGAACAAGAAATGGGTTAAACCTGACTACATATGGGTACCAAAGGTTCATACTCCCAAATCTTCTAATGATTCTCACATTTCTTCATCTTCTGTTTGTGATAAACAGGATATGTCATGGGAGAGATTACCTTGCATAGATGACAAAGGTCAACCTAATTTCAAAATGCATTGGGTTCCAAAGACCAATTAATCCTGCACTCTGTGCTGGAGCAGCTATGGAGGCATATCATCAGACTTCGGTTTGTTGATAGTGGGTGTTCCAAGCACATGATAAGGGATATCTCTCAACTGTTCAACATTCAGAATTCTGTTTGAGAGTATGTGTCCTTTGCGGGAAGGAAGAAAGGAAAGGATCACAAATGGGGTTTGTGCTTAACGATGTGAAGAATTTTTGGATCTATTCCAAGATTGAAATATGCGTGTTGCTCTCAGATCATCTGGTCGCAACTTCTATTGGTAAATTACGGTTTGAGTTTTCTTATCGATACTCCTGAGTTTTTCTTAAAGTGATTCGTTTTGAAGACAATCTTTTATTTTCTTATAGTTTTTCGTTTGTAGGTATTGTTTGGGAAGTGATATGAAGTCTAGTGCTAAAGGGCAATATGAAATTCGTGTAATGCGCTGAAGCCAAATTGTCTAGACTCTATGTTCAATGTGCTGGTAGGCACAAAGGATTCAAAAGGACTAGACATTGATTGACAATGAAAGGACTAGACAATATGAACTTAGATAGTCTTATTTGGACTGACCATACAACGCTCGGGTAGATTGAGCAGTGAGATAAACATGGGAACCTGCGAGATAAATTAAAGTTAATTATCTAGAAGTGTGGCTCAACATTTCCTCGATGTATGGACTTATGTCCTTAATTCCGGTACTGATAGGGTGACTGGGGGGTTCTGATAAAGTAGGTATGTAGGAAATTATTTTCTTGCTTTCTTTTTGTCAGACATATGTTGCCTCCTCTGCACGATTGAAACATATCCGACCTGGAATGCAACATATGCAACTCTATCTCTATGCATATCCTTATCTATGAAATTCTTTCTATCTGTTAGTCATATATTGTCCCCTCTACGTGATCAGAAGATCCGACCGGACACAACATATGCACCCTACTATCTCTCTAACCCTCTATCTATGTTAGTCATATGTTGTTCCCTCTGCGTGATTGGAAGACATCCGACCTGGGATACAACATATGCACTCCTATATCTGACTTATTTCTTAATGATTGTCTACTCACCTAAAGTTAAGATTTCTTTGGAAGTTCTTGATTACCTGGGTATGTTACGAAGTGGGGAACACGTTCTAGTACATCTAAAATTGAATCATTTAATAGGTTGTCTGTAGATCTTGCTGTTGAATTGAAGTGGACAACAATATCTTTGGTCGTCTTCTGCCAAATGGTCCATTTAGGAATATAGATCACAATGACTTGTCACTTATAATATGTCCAATTTGTCAAATATCCTTTGTGTTTAAGTGGATCATAATACCGATGATTGACCAGATCTAAACATGCAGGTGCTGATAAACGATATTGAATTGCCTGACAACCTTGATCCCGAATCAGTCTTAAAGTTAACTATTATTTTTGTTTTTTTAAATTTGTTCATAGTTTTCCTCTATGCACAAATTTAAGGGGAGAATTAAAAATTTTAAAAATCAAACAAAAATCAAAAAATTAAAAATCCAAAAATAGTGTTATTTTTGGTTTATTTCTTTTTCAAAAAAATAAAGAATCCAAAAATATTTTTGTTTATGTTTTATTTTTTTCCAGAAAATACGAAAAATCCAAAAATATTGTGTGCTAAGTTTGTTCTTGGTTTTTTTTTATTTCAAAGTTTTGTTTGTCTTGAAAAGCGAATCGGGTAACTCAAAGGAAGAAGAGACTCAAGGAGACTGTATCATAACTTTCTGAGCCAAGGTTACAGCCTTGAAACATCTGTGGTGAGATGGTTTTTTCATTAATCTATGATCCACAGGGAATTCTTAGTTATTTGTTACTTTTCAAGGCGCAATAGTGATCATTGAAGAATTCTCATTCGAAGCAACAAGAAATGAAGATTATTTTTCAACATTCAATCTTTAAACCCCAGAAGCAAGGTAAAGCTGCACTTGAAGATTATGTGACAGATTGCATTGAAGCCTCCTCATTCAATTTGCTGTTATCTATGTACCTACTAAAGTGATCTAGAAGATTCATTCTCTCTATTATTCTCTCTAAAGATTCTCAAAACTGAAAGTGCTGATTTTGAAGAATCTTTTCAAGAAGTCTCCACATCCAACGTGTGTTCAAAGTCAAATTTTGAAGAAATGACCAACTGTTCAAGATGAAGTCACTCACTTAGAAGATTCATATACTTATCTTGAAGTCATGAATAAATCGAAGAGTAATGCTAAATCCAAGCTCATATTGAAGATTGACAAGCAAAGCAAGCTACAAACCTAGGGGGAGTTTGTTAGATTAAAAGAAAAGAAAGCTATAAACCAAGGGGGAGATTGTTGGGTCAAAAATATGGTTTATACTTTAATTTTCTAGGTTTAAGTAGTTTTCGGTCTTGGGCCGAAAACTACCTTGGGTTTAACTATAGCTTGGACCAAAATCACATGTGATTTCGGTCTGGGTATTGGGTTTGGGCCTTGAGCTTTCGGTCCATATATATATATATATATATATATATATATATATATATATATATATATATATATATCTTGTCAATAGGAGTGTGGGGGTTGAGACACAAGTTGGCCATATTATAAGGAGGAGAGTTCTAGAGAGAGAAAGTAGAGAGAAGAAGTGTGTGTGTGTGTGAATCTTGTGTATGAAGCATCATTGAATATTATTCAATACATTGAAGATTCATCAAGTTATTCTTCTTCTTCTTCTCCATTCTATCTTGCATCATCCACTTGACTGGAATTCCGCACCATCAAGTAGATCAGATTGATACGTCAAGCGAATATTGGGACTTACAAGAAAATCGCAAAAAATTTTATGTATATATATATATATATATATATATATATATATATATATATATATATATGGTGATGTAAAGAGTCCATATATGGATTCTACTTGGGGACAAGCACCAATGCTTTATCATAACGATTCAAACATGATCAAATGTGATCGTCTCAGCAGCATGGACTTCAGGGTAAAAGCACCAATTGATATAGTATATCCTACAGTTGTGAGTATTGCAAACATAATTCTTCATGAAAGCTGCCCTTATAATGATCACTTACCCTTTTATGCTCTGACAGTTGATCCCCAGTACGAAGTCCCAAACTACAATCTAGTGGTCTCGATTCGAAGTGTTAGATAACAAAGAAGCTCTGGTCTAATAATGAGACAATAACTATGAACCTGTTCCATGGCATCTAAGGAGGTGAAAAGAAAACATATAAGAAAAATATGTGTCAATGAACTTAAACTAAATGTAATTCTAAAAGAAAAACTGGAAAAGAAAATAAAATCTTTTTGGAGTTTTACAAATAAAAAAATGAATGAAAATTAGCTAAAGACTAATATGCTATGCAACCTAACTCAAAATTCATGAAAAAGTAAAAAGTAAAAGGGAATATTCCACCCTAAGCTTAATAACAAGCATTGTACCCAATGCTTAAGGTAATGGCAAAAATGACCTAAATTAGAGGATCAGGCGGCATGAAATTTCCATGAAGGTAGTGGAAATTCCACATGTCCTATAATTGACGGGAAGTGGAGGGAATGGACTGTTCCAGCCTACCAACTCTGGTTGCCACATCTTAAATGGCACGAGTGTTCTCTTAAGTTTAAGTGTGTATACACTGCACAATAGAGAACATAGTGGCAAACTGGTCGAAAAATGTAGGGTAGGGTGGGGGGGGGGGGAATATGTTGGAATCTCGTGTCCCTCCTGCTATTGTGGCTGAGCAAACTGTTGTAGAGGGACCTGAAAGTGGTCCTAATACAGAGGCTATTGCATCTGTGGTTGGCGATCAAAATGGTGCTCCGCCTTCGGGATCTCATCATTATCTTCTTCCTCTTGCTCATTATCCTCCGAGTTAGGTAGTACACCCGCTGGAGTCAACTGATCCGAAGGAAGCCAAGTTTCATGGTCTTCTAGGTCGAATGAATTACCAATATAACTTGGAAGGATATAAACCGAAATTTTGTCATCATCGAACCAACTGTACTTATTATTTCCCCGATCTTCCAACATCTCTATCCTCTCTACAGTGTCACAATTAAATTGGAAGCTTGGCTGGTGGCGGTCAACGAGCATGTATTCGTGGGTAGGGAAGTCTAAGCCGATGACTCGACCTATAATAGTAATAATCCCCCTGATGTAGATTTCTCCCAAGGATTGCTGACGTACGACATCACATTTATCAAGGAAAATATGGAGAAATCGGGTCTAGTTAGAAATTCTAACATGCAACTGAGGAAAAAGAGCTCGCATCTGTTTATTTTACCGGGCTCGAGACGATTGAAGATACGTGTTGAGAGAATCCAGTGCGTAATTCGCCAACAAGGATAAACTATATGCTTGGCCCTTTGACGGCTTGGATTGAACGAGTAAATACTAGTGATTTGTGACCAAAAATGTGCATAACGAGAACATAAGAAACTGAGGTACTTGTGGGAAAGGGTGGTGATGTCGTGCCCGATACCCATGATATAGTCTATTTGTCTATATGAGAGTCGATGATTTTGACCCTACAAGTGGAAGGTAAAGACACCCGCTGCATCATCTCTAGTGAAGGTGGACAAAAATTCCATCTTGGGCTATTTGTAGGTTCTGTCACAGAGATTTAAAAAGTAGTGCCAACCAATTCTATAAAACAAAGTTGCCACACCATAGTGTACCCGAAGCTTTGTCATTGTTTCCTCAAGGTAGAATTTTTTTGGTTGGATTTCACGTCCCTGAAGGTTGGAACGATATTTTTTTTATTTCTACATTCATTGCGGAAGGATCACTTCCCTCGTCTCTAACTTGTTTCCGCTTCCTGACAGCTTTGCATGATGTACCGACAACATTCTCTTTTAGATTCGTATCAACAGTTGATACATGGCTGCGTATCTGTGCAAAAGCTCTAGCAATTCTTGAAGACCTACAAAATCAAACCCAATCCACACAGTAATCCCTCTTCTCACCACTCTAAAAAATAATATGACAATATTTAGACCGAACACAAACTATTGCAACAAATAATTGCACCAAACTTTTGATAATTTAAAATAATTTTAAACAATACCATCCAATTCCATTTAACAATTCCAACTAAAATTTTGCAACAATTCTAGTTAATTTCAATGAGTTTCAACCAAAGTTTAGACAATTTTTAATCAAGTTTCCAAGCAATATCAACCAAATTTATCAACTTCAAATCATTTTTTTTAAACAATTCGGGCACTAAGTAACAATTCTAGGCAAATTTAAAAGCATATTTGTTTATAATTGTCATATTAACGCATGCAATGTAAATAAAAGCTAGGAAAGAGTATACTTGATTCAAATTTTGTCCCTGAAATTTGAAGCTTGAACCAAAATCCACGTAATTGCATGCCAAGCTTAATGGTTGTTCATAGATGCTAAAATGTAAGACTCTTTCAACAGCACAAAGTTTCCGACTTAACTCTTGCTAAAATCCGGCGGTGGCTCATGGTGGCTCAAAAATTCCAGCAAATTTTTGGGTGAGCTTTTTCAGTTTTGTTCGGTTGGAAGCATAAAGATCGAAAAAAGAAACACTTTGGTGGTGTCGGAATTGCGAGAAGTGGTCGGAGTTGCCGGAAAATGTATGAAAAGCCAAAAATGGGTGGTGTCGGTAATAGATCAGAAACGTTTTTGGGTGGGGTTTGTAGAGCTCGGAAAAACTAAGAGAATGGCACAAATTTCATTGAATTATGATCGACGTATCAACGGGAAAATTGATTTTTCAGACAAAGTGGGTGTTGGGTGGTTGTGTTCTAGAGAGAGAGAGAGAGAGAGAGAGAGAGAGAATTTAGATAGAGGAAAGCATGTGTTTGGGAGGAAGAAGAAGCTACAACTTAAGTCTTCATGTCATTACTAATGGTCAATGAAAGTCAAAATGTCAACTCATTAAAGGCCTGGTCAATGAAAGTCAAAAGAAGTCAAAGTTCGTCCACCACACTGTACGGGTCACATAGAGCCGCACACAGGTTGTGCACCAATCACCGAGATCAGGCCAACTTCGAGCCAAGTTTCCCTGATCTGACCCACCCACATAGCTCAGTCGTGCAAGGGCACATGGTTCATGCAACCTGGACATGTAAAAGGGGTGCGCATGGGTACACGTGTCACGCATGAATTACAGTGTCCGACTGCTTTTTGCTTCAATTTTATCATACTTTTGGCTTGAATTTGAAGGCCTTAGCACATGGAAAACTTGATTTATTGAAAGACAACTTTATAGAAACCCAATGACATCTTCAAAGCTTCTTTATTCGAATTAAGAAAACACGAAAGCACAATGCTTCTAAAAATGCCCCTCTTTAACGTCTTTGGCTAGGCGTCCTCAAAGTTTTGAGTTAACACCTCGGGACATCCGAATGGATGATATCTAGGGAATTTGCATCGAAACCTTCATAGAATGTCTTCAAACGGTTCCCATTGACTTTTAAGATTTTTCCTGTTTCTTCACTTTGAATCTTCACCACTCCATGGTCAAAGGTCTTGATGTTGAGAGAAAAACTTTTGAGACACACTTGAACAAACGTTAGAACAAGTTGAATATGCGGAATAAGTTAATCTCAAAGGATCATAAAGCTCAACAATAATAAGTTAGAGTTAGAGTTAGATAATTAGATGCATAAATATAAGGAAATATAAATGACAACAAGTATTATCTCAAGTAAACACTTAAGCTGATTCGTAACAAGGATTGCAATCAAACCAAGTTAATAAATGTAATCACCTTAACATGATTAAGTCAAGGGTGACTTGCTCCGAAGAGAGATTATGATCTTTAAGTATAGCAGGATCTTGACAGTGAGAGATAAGATAAGATGAGAGAAAGATGTGTATTCGAGATGTGTTTTTGAACAGAACATGAGAACTCTTTATATAGAGTCTCAAAGATTACAATAAGACAAACTAAGTCTAAATCTGTCCAATTGAAACTTGGGTGATGAGAATCTTTCATTATTTGGTAAATTTAGACACTACCACAAATGAAATAATCAAATTCACATTTCCATTATAGGTAGAAACATACAAACATCAATTTTCCATATGCCATTGCATGGAGATATAAAATAAAACAAAATTTTATTTATTTATTAAAAATGCGGAAAAAAAAAACTTTTTCCTTACAATGCAACTTTAAATGAAAACTATGCTATTACATATTTTCTAGCAATCTATCATAACTCCTAAGTAGTAGCTCAAGAATCTGATCTTCGAACCATGCGATTGCAATCCATCTTCGCTATCAGATTCAACATACTCTTTCTTTAAGTTTCCTTCCATTTGCTTGATCCTGCCAAACATCAAAATGTAACCGAGTCACATTTTGTATTGACAATCATCAATAAGGAACTTAACAGAGTTAGATAGTGGACTTACTTGAAGTAGAGTCAAACTTTTTGACTTGACCTTCTCTCAGATCTTTCAGGTAGTTAGGACAGCTTCGCAACCAATGCACCTTCCTTTGGCAATAGAACCATATGGACTCTTTGTTAATGGTACATGAGACTATCTCAGACTTAGCCTTTCTCTTTACCATTTGGTCAACCGAGTTGACTATGGTCGATCCCTTTCCATTGGGAAGAGAAGGCTTATATGGATATCCAATGTTACCATTGTCAATGTCCATGGAGGTTTAGGAAGTTGATCTTCTAATCAAATTTGCTTTACCAGTCCTCCACCTCCTCCAATTATTCTCCCTAACCCACAAGGAGCTGGAGGAAGTGAAATATGATTTCCATGAGCCAACCACGAGACATCATCTTCATTAGGAAAGCTTGTTCCATGAGATTTGGGAAGATCATAGTTGTCTGAACCAAACATCTACAATGAGAGATATTCAAGTTAGTTGATTTAAGCCCTTAATATAACACCTAATATGAAATATTAATGCTAGGACCCAACACAACATTTTATAACTTAGAAGAGGGATGACGTAATCCAAGCTATAAAATATTTGAAGGTAGGCGAATGACGATTCACCAATTTCCACCATCAAAAATGAAATAATTTATTAGGTTTTAATTGGTTTTGAAACTCCTAGATCTTTTGAGATTTATTGAACTTTTCAATGGCATGTTTCAATCTCGATTGCACCCTCTCAGGTTTTGTGACTGGGATGGCGAGGATCACAAAACAAGGTGTGAATAAACATGCAAATATACTTGGTACCCTTAATATTTATCACTTAATCGCTATTCCGGTTAACCACACGCGCTCCACCGATCCTATGATAAACATTAAATTACCATTTTCCTACCTTGTTAAATCCAAGTTAGTGTGCCGGTTAACCACACACGCTCCACTAACGACTTAAGCAAAGTGAAAAGTGTAATTTCATGGGTTAGCACCAAATTCACATTTTTCCTAAAGTAACTAAGATTGGGAATTTATAAAAGGTTTAGGTACTTTATATTTATCATTATACTTATAATGAAGGGAGAATTAGAGTCCTGTCAAACCCGTTCGGCTAACGACCCTCCACCAGTCAAGGAAGCGGTGAGTGAAAGTGGACACCTATTAAACTGCTATTTTATAGGCAATAACCTTATACTGCCCTTATAGACCGGCTTCGTGAATGAGGTCTACTAACGGTAAAACTAACTTGCTCTTATATATATATATATATATATATATATATATATATATATATATATATATATATATATATATATATATATATTATTAGCTTATAATACTATAAAGTATAAGGGTTGCATTTTAACTTTTAAAGCTCTAGGGTTTGGAATTAAAGTGTGTATGAGACTTTAAAAGTTCCAAAACTTGAGGGCAAGTTTTGAAACTATTCAAAAACTTTTCATTTCTATAACATATGAGTTTAATATGACTTTTAATGGGAAGACTCTTGGACATCCATAACTTGAGGACAAGTTATGGAGCTCATAAAACAATTTATGGGATAAGACTCTTCAACTTCATAACCTAAGACTCTTTAATAATAATTTTAAAGAAAAACTTTTGGTTTTCCAAGACAAGTTATGGAATCCATTAAAGGCCATTTAGATCATCAAATAAACAATCCAATATGCCAAGGAAAACTATATGAACAAGACAATTCAAATCAAACAATTTAAATGTAATTAGTCTAACCATTAAACTAATACAAAACATGAATCTATTGACAATTATCTTTGGAATTGGATTAGAATGATCATTACCACATCAAAAACAGGTTTATAAGCTCAAAAACAGCTTAGTGTAATGATTCTAGTCCAGTTCCATCCTTGAAACTTGAAGATATGCTGTCTGGGGATCTAACTTGTCGAGTGCATGAACCAAATTGACGATTTGGATGAATTTAGGCATGGACTCGTCGAGTCCCTAAATGAACTCGGCGAGTCAGTTGTCCAGACAACATATAAACTCCAATTTTAATCAATTTGCATCAAGTATAATTGAAAACAACCCTAGGCTCTGATACCACTGATGGGTTTTAAGCATTCTAATACTCCTATGGTGTACATGCAACCCTATAAACCTTGGATCTATGTTTTCTCTATTATGCATGAAAATATTTAATATTCCAAGGTTTTATTCTAACTAGCATAATATGAACCAACTATACTACAAAAGCCTAGTTAGATGACATACCTTTTAATGAAGCTTGAAGTCTTGAACTTTAAGAGCTTAGCCCCAATAGTGTGGAAGCCTCAAGTGGAATCACAAATATAGGTGGAAATCATGTCGTGTCGTGTCGAAACACTAAACGGGTTAAAAGTGCTTGACCCTAACCCGACCCATTTAATTAACGTGTCGTGTCATGTCAACCCGTTTATTTTCGTGTTGAGTTCGTGTCGGGTTTCGGGTTAGGGCTATACCTCGAAATATGTTGTGTCATGTGAGGTTAAAAGATTGAGCATGTTGAAAAAGTAGGATTTGGGTAGGTGGAAAGGAAAAACTAATAGTTTGGAGGCATAATAGATGAAATCATAGCAAGTTCAGATGACAAAATTAAAAGAGTGGGAGTTGGGGAGGCGGATGACAAAGGTCATGAGGATGCGATAGTGGTGAAAGAGACTGGGTAGTTTGGGAGAGAATAGAAAATTTGAAATGAAGTCTTGATCTAGACGGCTAAGTCATTTCAACATTACAAAACAATTCAATTTGAAGGCTTTCTTTTACTTATGGTTTTGATTTTGTATCTTTCTAGTTTATTTAAATAATTCAAAATACTTGCATATAAATAAACATGTCATTTTCGAGTCATATTCGAGTTGAAATTCTCAACCCTAACCTTACCCGTTTAATTTTCGTGTCGTGTCGTGTCAACCTGTTTATTTAAACGGGTTGAAATATCTTGCCCAAACCCGTTTATTTCGTGTCGGGTTCATGTCGGGTTTCGTGTCGTGTCAATTTTTGCCACCTCTAGTCACAAATCACCAAAAACACCTTGGAAAACTTGAGAGAATAGTAAGCACACTAGAAATTGGCCCACTCTTGCTTACACACACACACACACACTAGTGCCATTTCATGTGCCAAAGACCTCTTTGTATAGTATGGAGGATTAGGGTTTCATCCATGTAAACCCTAATACCCATGACGTTTCATTTCCATAGGATCCATCGGTTAAAAGCTCCATGGACTATCAATGCAAGCTTAGCCCACCTAAATGAACTTGGCCCATACTATATATAAGAGTCCATATTTAATTAGTTCCTTTTAATCACTAAATTAATTCTAAATTAACTCTTTATCAATACTGATTAAATAATATGATTCTATATTAATATATTAGAACTTATAATATATTAATATAAATCATAAACATACTATTCTCAAAAGACTATCCATATAAATTCTTTCGGTGAAGTGCAACCCAAATGGACCATGCCAAATCGGGTCAAGTACATACCACTTATAGTTATGGACTTAGACACTAGTCTAACAAAATGTACTTATTACCATCGATACTTTCTATGGCCGATGTACCACATAGATCGATGTGAAGAAGCTCAGGAGGTTCAATGATCTTTGTGTTAACACGTGTGGGATGACTCTTCCGGCTTTGCTTTCCCATTCGCATGAAACACACAAATGTTCCTTGTTATACTTTAGAAGTGGCAAACTATGCACATGATCACTAAGAACTAACTTGTTGATGTCTTTTAAGTTAAGGTGCGAAAGTCGTCGATGCCACAGCTAGCTTTCATCAGAATGAGCTTTCATTAGAAGACATACAGCAGGCTTCGCTCGTATCGGTTTCAAATTTAATGGATACATTTCGCCTTTGCGCTGAGACTTCAGCAGAACTGTCTTAGTTTTCTTTTAAATGATCTCGGATCCTTCATCATCAAATGAGACCTTCAAGCCAGTCCCTACAACCAATTGCGAGAAACTTATGAGATTGTGTTGCAATCCTTCCATGTATGCCACATTTTGAATCGAAAAATCCTCGTTCGTGATCATTCCATAGCCTTTTATTGTGCTCATGGTTGCAGAAATCGGGATTAATCGCTTGGTGTTCTCCAACCGTCGAGGATTAAGGTATTAATCGGAAATTTAGGATTAATCGGGTTTGACTGGATTAATCGGTCAACAAAGTAAAAAAAATCGAAAAAAATCAAAAAAATTAAAAAAAAAATCAAAAAATTAACTTTTTTTTTTTACTCCAAAATTTTCAAAATTTCAAATATTATACCAAAATGTTCATATTTTCATATTTTCAGATTTTCAAATTACAAATTTTCTTATTTTCTAATTTTGAAGCACTTGTTTTTCTTAAGATATATTAATATTTGATTAATTTTAATATTTTATTAATAATCTGTGGTCGCCGATTAATCCCCGCCAAGACCGATTATTCCCTTAACACCAGTCGACCGTTGAGCTACCGTCGAACAATTTTCACAACCTTGATTGTGCCATATGAGTTTTTACCATATTTGACACATCCACCATCTTTTAGAGCCCGAAACTCCCTCAGCTCTTCCCTTCTCCCTGTCATGTGACGCGAGCAGCCACTATCGATGTACGATTCGTCGTCAAACTGCTCGTCACTAATAACCTGCAAAAATCAAGCAAATTTAGGAACCCAAAGTTGCTTGGGTCCACGTGAGCCTTTTACAGAACATGGAATAGCAATAGAAAGATCAACCAAATATGTTCTTTTTATTAAAGTGGTTTCATCTTTCCTCTTTATAGTGAAAACCTTAATTTTGTTATCTTTTGGTTTGTTTGAATCAGGTTGTGGAATTTTATTTTGATTATTGTTTTCTTGTTTCCTAGGGTTAGTAGACATCTTCTTCATTTGCTTTTCGTCTTCTGAGACGAGCTTTTCTTTCCCTTGACATCCTTGTTAGGATTCTGCTTTGGTCGAGAATGAAGAGGATGGGATTTAGGACCGAAGTTGGTCTTTCGGTTCTTGTCACTACTCGATTTAGGACCGAAACTGCTTCTTCTCTTCGTCTAACTGCAATATTGGCAGTGAGTGAATGGACCAAAGTTAGCCTTTGATCTTGATTTCATCTTAGAATTGGACGCCTTTTCTATGCGAACAGAATTAGAGTTTTGGGATTGCCAAAACTGATTCCTTTGTTTGAGATTCTTTTGATATCTCCTGTTTCGCTGGTGTTTCTATTCTGACAGTTGCTTTTAAGACTTGTGGATATTTTCTTTTGGCTTTCGTCAGCGTGAGTTTTGCTCTTCATTGAAGAGGTTTCGCTTGCTACCTTTGTAGGTTCGCCTGTAATCTCTTCAGTACCACTTTTGCTTGGTACATCAAAGCTTGTAGGCTTATTGAGTGGTTCTACCACGTATCTGCCTTTAACCCTCCATAAGGTTCTTTATGATAAACTGACAGTCTCATCTGCATTGTCAATTGGGGCGGACCAGAAATGATCATCACAACCACCAATGTTGTCTTCATTCACCAAGGCTGTAAGTTCGGCTGTTTGTTCATGAGCAACTCCTGATGTGGTGTATACCTGATTTGGTATTGTTTGTATCTTTTGATATATCACCGCCTTCTATTTCAGAACTTTGGATTTATCTTGGGACATCCAAGAGAACTCAAGTGAATTTTCAGATATAAGATCTTTGGTAGATTCGGTTTCGCTTTTGACAAATTTTGAACAGTCAACCACATCCTCTACATATATTTCCCTCATATCACTGTCCTCGTCAAATATAGAAGTGTTTTCCACATTTATCTTGTTTTCTGAACTCAACTTGGCATTCAATGAGTCAAATTTCTGCATGGTTTCGGTCTTGATTTTTAATTTATCATTTTCGTCCAAAAGGTTTTTAAGCATGTCCTTATGGTCTTTGGACTAAATAAATGACTCGATTTTATCCAGACCGATCTTGTAGACGTCAGAAATATCATCTGAGAAAAAATAGATTCATAGTTATAACCATCAATATCGACATCTTCCTCCTTTAATTCCAGGAAAGGCAAAATCATTTTATGAATCTTTTTACCGATCACAATCTAAATGCAATTGAGTGATATTAGTATATAAACGTTTAGCAATCAAGCAAAAAATGTTTATTTGTTTCAAAAGCTTCAAATTATCACGTTGCAAATAAATTACTTCATCTTTCGTCCTAACTAACTCCACTTCCTTCGTCTCTATCCACATCCTTCTCTCCTCACTCTTGGAAGACACCCTGTTGAGTTGATCAGTTAGGTTAGAGTTTGCTAGGTGATTCTGTTTTAGACTACCACTTAAACTAGAAAACTTAAAATTTAGTTCATTTAATTTCTTTCCATGGTTCGTGACATGTATTTTTAGTGATTCAAGAATGGATTGTACCTTCCTGATCAACTGATCGTAGTCGTTGATTTGCTCACACATTGCTTTGGTAGCAAAGCACTTGTCTTCTCTTTCCTTCGCTTTCACACTTTCACCCTCGGTTGTGTAGCCTCTCATTTGTGAAACTCCAGCAGTCACCATCAAACTTCTTCCAGCAAACTCAGAGTTACCTTCCTTCGCCACAAACACACACACACACATACACCCACCCCTCCAAACACACCACTACCCCAACCCACACCCATACCCCCACAAATACACACACACATACACATATACACACACACACACACCCACCCCAACCCCCACTCCAAATACCATTCTCACCCCCACCCCAAACACCACCCTTACTAACACCCCCACCCCCACCCCCACAAAACACACAAACATACACATATAGACACACACTCACACACCCACAAACACACACCCTTGCGCACCCCACCCCAACCCTTAGAAACACACACACACCCAATACCACTACAACAATCACCGACCTACCGTCACCATCACTACCACCACCACCACCCCATCACGAACATCAGCACCACCACTGCGACCACCATCACCTATCATCACCACCACTGTCGCCACCACCACCACCATTGTCGCCATCATCGATGTGACATCCCCAATTTCTCGGCCAGAAAATACCGATTTGTTTATGCTTTGTTTTAAAATCAGAGTAATCTTTTAAAGAAAACAGTTGTGGAATTTGTTCCCAAACAAAATATGATAAAACTTAATCAAAAATTTCTCAAAGAGAATGTACTTTTCATTAAATAATAAAACCTCGGGATGTCATGTTCCGATACAGACCAAAAAGCATAAACAGTACAATTTAACCTTACAGGAGTTATTTACAACTACTGGTTTATAATCCAAAATCTCTCGTCAAGTCAACCAACTTATACTCTTGTGCCATTACCTGTAATGCTAAGAAAACTGAGTAGGTAAGGCTTGGGAGCCTGGCGAACATATAGGGATTTCGAGCCACAATAATATAATTATTATATTCAATCATCAATCAATCAATCAATCAATCAATCCAATTTATCCATCCCTATTATCTCATTTATTTCTTAAGGATTTACCCTAAGAATCAACTATCCTTTATTTATTTATTCCTAAGGATTGAGCTAAGGAATTGACACAAAGTCCACCACTGCCAAGGTCCTCAAATTACAACCGGAAAATACTTAGTTCAACATACTAAACGAACACCTAGTTCTAACACTCCTAGTGAACACTTAATTCAAAACATCTGGTGAATACTTAGTTCTAAAACACTTAGTGAACACACTTAGTTCAACAACACCAAGTAAACACATCTAGTTCAAAAATACTTAAAGAACACATTGAGTTCAAAACTACCAAGTGAACACACAGAGTTCAAAAATACCTAATGAACACGTTGAGTTCAAACACCAAGTGAACACATAGAGTTGAAAAATACCTAACGAACACATAGAGTTAAAAAACACCATGTGAACACATAGAGTTCAAAAATACCTAATGAACACGTTGAGTTCAAAAACACTTATTATTTCGTCTCACATCAACTATTTCATCTACCCATGTTCTACCCAATATATTTGTAGATGCAAACACATATACAATTTAAATCTTTTAAAACCTGTATAAAACATTAATTCAACATCCATCTCAAGTAAACAAACAATGTATAAACACATAGTACGTACTTCATAGCAAATACTTCATATCTATGTGTTAGAAGAAAGTAACTACACACTCACTTGATAATACGATGATCGGACAGCACTACGGTTCTAAATGTAGTATTCTTCGGTGAAACCGGGATATCTTCCAAAAACCAGGCTTCTCGCGGGCAGAGTTTCGGCTCGAAATTCTTTTCTTCTTGGGATCGTCAGTGCTTCGAGATTTGTTTCAAGTGTCAGGATGATACCGGGGCTTCGTGGGTATAACTTGCACGTAATTCGAGGTAATATGGAGTGAGAGGAAAGAAATTGAGCAACCAATTCGGTTGGACTCGACTTCTATTTACAGGAAGCTGAAATCTTATGCTCATGTCGTGAGCCACTAATGCTCATCTCGTGAGCTCGATGTCTTGGCGTTCTTCATCGGGCCACTTGCCCTGGAAGATGTCTATCACCTGCTCACGTCGTGAGCTACTAATGCTCACGTCGTGAGCTCTGACACAGGGATTGAAGTTCGTTCCCCGAATTTCATAAATTCATATCTTTTGCATACGAGATTCGTTTTCGACGTTCTTTATATCCACGCGTAGGTGAGATTATGCTCTACAACTCTCGTTTAGACTCCGTCGGCTAATTTTGAATTTAACTTTTTTTATATTATTCTTAGTAGGTTAGGACAGGAAAAATCCGTTAGAAATTCATAACTCCTTTATCTGACGTCCATTTTCGTCTGTCTTTTTACCGTTGCATTACTATCGACGAGATCTTCGATTCTCGTTTAGATTGTTTCGGCTAGAAACTACTCGATCTCATATTCGAACTTTGGGATGCATACTGCTAAGTCGAAACTTCGAAAAATCATAACTTCCTCATACGAAGTAAGATTTAGACGTTCTTTTTATGCACACTCTCGGTTTAACGTATTTTACAACTTTCGTTTAAATCACTAAGGCTAAATATCGCACTATCGTAAATTCACTATTTACGTCACACAATTTCGTACCGGTTCTGTCACGAAACTTCGACAGGTCATAACTTCTTCGTTATAACTCAGATTTCGGCATTCTTTATATATCCGGAATCCTTGTCACGACCACTACAAACTAGTTAAGATTATTCATTCTAAATAATCTTTTATCAAAAAGTCACTTTTGATGCTTATCGTCTCTAAATTGACTAGCCCGAATCTACGGGCGTTACAATCGACACCACCACACCCCTACCTACCCACACGTACCCACTCTCAATCCAACCCCAAGAAACACGCACACACACACAAACATCCCCCCTAAACACACAACTACACCAACCCACACCCCCATAAACACACACACATACATACATACACACCCACCCTATAAAATACACAGCCAACCCAACCCCCACTGTCACCCACACCCCTACAAAACACACTCACACACAAACACACACCCACACCCACCCCCACCCACCCTAATAAACACGTACACATACACACACACAAACACACACACACATACACACACCCACCCACCCACCCAACACCACTACAACAATCACCAACCTACCATCACCATCACCACCACAACTACTACCCTATCACTAGCATCACCACCACCGCTACCATTACCACCTTTGCCACAATTTCGACCGCCATTACCACCGCCTTTCATAACTACCGTCACTGCCACCACCACCACCACCGTCGCCATCATCGACACCACCACTCCCCCAACCACCGCTACCATTTTCTAAAAATGAAAACCAATAGACATATACACATCTAAATGTGTTTTTTAATTTTCTAAAACTGAAAATGAAAAATGAATTAGTTCTAACTAAACACGATTTCTAAATTTTCCAATGAAAACTGAAATGGAAAAACGAAAAGTGAAAAGGAAAAACGAAAAACAGAAAATGAAATTTGTTTTTCCGTAACTAAATGCAACCATAATGTTTTAATATATATATATATATATATATATATATATATATATATATATATATATATATATAGTTATCCACCTCATAGGAACAGTAAAGTTCCTAAGAGTTTGGTAGAAATGGTCCCTTGATTATAGGTTATGTTGCAGAGTGGGATTCGTTTTTCTAGATGGCCATTTTATGGAATTATGTGCATTCTTCGCACACATGTTGTATCACTGTAAAAAGGGAGACGCCTTTCACTTCCCGATCCTTCCACCGTCTTCCTTTTATCTCCCGCCGCTTCTTCGTATCGTTCCTTCCACGCTCTGTGACAGTTTCTCTTTAGCAGCGATTGAGCACCGCCATCACCACCATCTATGCAACTGATTTGATTTTTAATCTTTTCGGATTTCGTTCTTTGTTATCTATCACGCCTTATCAAGCGACAGTTGGTTTGCAAAGCATAAACCCTATCCCCTACGCGATTAGGGTTGGTCGGCGATTAGGGCTTCAAATTGAGTTTCGTGGGATTCTCCACCAGGTTTCTCATTCTACGATTTCCTCATAAAGGATGAAATTGATTCAGTATTTTCTTATCGCTATTTCAATTTTGACTTCTTTTGATAATTTCGTGTGAACGGGAGGTGGTCCATGTTGGGTGTCGTCGGAATGCTATTGGCGTAGGTTTTCACAAGCATCGGAGTACTCAACGTTCCTAATTGGAACGATGCCGGTAAATCAGAATACTCCGCATCATCATCAACCCTATAGCTTTGATTTCAAAGGTTTCTGCATTATTCGATCTATTTGTTCCCACCTAATATTCAGATTTGTTTGCTCATAGGAGAAGTCTGTTTTCAAGCTTTGGCTAGGTCATATTTAGAATCCATCTTCTATGTTTTTTGATGTTGATGTTGACATGAAGGCGGCTTATAATTGGTTTGAAGAGCTTGTGGTTCTCTAACAGTAAGTTTCATGTTAGTCCTTGAGTATAATTCATTTTTTTTTCAATTATAGTCCCAAAGCATTTTGTTATCAAATTTTGGTAACTTATTTGAGATTATATTAGTGTATTTTTTTTTTCAATTTTCTAAGAAAGTGCACTATATTTTTTTTGTCTAGAAAATAGTCATTTTAGTTGGAAAATGAACCAAAAATGATATAAAAAGTTTAAATATGGACCAAAATCGCAAAAAACAGCATTACTTGAGGACCAAGACCGGTTACTCTTTGGACAGCTGTTGAGCATATTCAAAAAAATGCTTGCGCTTCAACTCAAATTATGAGGGTAGGCATGCAAAGTTGTTCAAAAAAATGCTTGCGCTTCAACTCAAATTATGAGGGTAGGCATGCAAAGTTGTGTGTTCGACAAAATGCCACATTGAAGATTCTCTGCTTTGATTGCCTTCAATTATTAGGTTTGTATTTGTCTATTTTGTGGTTCTTTTTTGGACCGGTGTTTCACAAGATGTTGGCAAGGTTAATAGAATGTAGTTGCTACTTCATTTTATACTTATGTAATGTTTTTCTAGTCTTAGTTGTTTGATTTTTAGATCTACAAACTCAAGAAAAAGATCATGTAACGGTCTCTGGAACAGGGTTTAAGGCATTTACAAGTCCACAACTTCATCGATTAACTATAAAAGCTACAATAAACAGTGGAATGAAATGAACCATTCCATTCCATTGTCATGTTTATTTGGCATCCTACCTCTATTTCTTTATATTGTGTCACTATAAACTACAATTACAAATTTTTGTTATTAAGGAATTGTACCTTTCATTTAAAGGTAGAAATGTGTTTACCTATAAAGAGTGAAACAAATGAGTTTGTATGTAATTTCATGAGCTCTTATCAAGTTCAATTAGCTTTTAATTTCCAAATCAATGTTGAAATTGGAATGCATTATTTGATCTACATTAGAATCAAATATGTTTTTTTTAGTTGTTATTAGATCAAGATTACCATGAGATAGAAAGATAGTGGCTTTGCATCTTCTATGTTAACAAATGGATACCCCTAAAGCAGGATTCCTCCTCTAGTTTAATATTTAAAAAGAAAATATATATCAAATTTAATAATACCCTCAAGGCCTCAACAATAAGTGTGGGTCTCGTTTTTACATTTTTCCATATTAAATAAATAGATCGCCTTACCTTACAGATTAGATCACGTAATATAAATAATTAACAAAAATTGAGCTGAATATTTTTCGATTTTAATATCTATTAAAGTAAAACACTTTTCATATAAAAAATCAATAAAAAACCGTTGTAATTATGGCGGCATGAGCCATTTCTCTCTTGCATCGCTCATTGTATCTTTTTTTAAAGCTTCATCCTCCAAATCTACCTACAAATAGTCATTGCAGCTCTTAGGAGATATCAATTCCCGATTCCTACCAAATTTCAATACAAATTGAAGATTTTTCTTACCCATCTGTTTAACTAACCCAAATTCCACAATCAGGACTTTAGAATTATACCCATGAAGGAGAGAGGAAAGTCTGTGAAATCAGAGCACGAAAACACCAATTTCTTCTCAAGTTCCAACTATTTCTCATCGTCATTAGATCTTCCATGTAAGAAACACCCGTTTAATTCATCATCTGTTGGAGTCTGTCCCTACTGCCTCAAGGAGAAGCTGATGAATCTTGTTTGTTCAGATTGTGGGGAACAGAGGCTCTCCTCTTGTTCTTGCTCCGATGTGTCTTCATACAGGAACTCATCTTGCAGTATGGGTGTGGGAAGTGTTGGGAGATTGTCGTTTTTCATAGAGAATGAAAAGGGTTGTAATGGTGATGAGAAGAAAACACTATTGTCACACATGAACCAGATCAGCATGATTGAAACAGAGACAGATGATGTTGTTTTTCTCAAGAGGAGCAGTAGTTGTGTTGTTGAGGTCAAGAAAAGCAATAGCTTTTGGAGAATTGGGAAGATTTTTAAGAAGAAGAGAGAGAAAGAGAGGTGTAGTGAGAGAAATAATAGAGGTGGATTTGATCATGCGAGGGAGGTTTGTGTAATGGATGTGTCAAGATCCAGGTCTCTCAGTAGCTTCATGGATGGAAATTTTGGCCATGAGGTTGGAAGCGTGGCTTGTTCAACTGCAAAAGTTTCGGACTTTAATCAATCCGAGTCACGAATGAGTGGTTTTAGAGGTGGATCGATTGATTTCGAAAGTGGGTTTTCTGTAAAAGATTCTGATTTCATTAGAATGGATGATGATGATGATGATGATGATGATGATTCAGAGTTCATTGATTTGAAGATTGACTTATCAGATAAGTCAACTAAAGATGAATCTGTTTTCAAGAAGTATGATCCACCAGAATTAACTTGTGGAGATGGCATGGGGTCATCATCATGTCGAGTTACATTGAATGAGAGAGAGATCGAGAAGGTGAAGAACAACCACACGAAGGCATGGAAAGGGATTTTTAAGCATCATTCTGGGAAGAAAGATCTTATCACATCTTAGAATCTTGATAATGAATCTTGATTCTAAGAATGCCAAATATTACATGTAATATGAAAGAAGGATCATTTTTATTCTTAGCTTAAGATGTTGGTTTTTTCATTTGATGTGCCTACCTACCAGTGAATATGACGTCGCTTTCAATGTCTTAAAATATCGTTTTTTAATCTGAACTTTATGTACTAACAAATATAGTTCACAAGATTTCGGATGACTAATTCTAATGTATTGAAGACATTAATAGACACATCAAACATAAGATGGCAAGAATCATGCTTTTGAAAAGTTGCATGGAAGATGGAGTGAATTTGAAGGAAGCAAGTTAAAGTAAGGGATTGGGGCGGGGCTTTTAATGAACTTCAAGATTTGATTGATGCATCTTTGTTAACAGAACAAATGTCCCGGTGTAAAAACTCGTATAAAAAAAGCAAAAGAGTTTCAATTAAGACCGACCATTTGTTGAAAACAATGTCTTAATCACTAGATTAACATCGAGTTTAATAGAGATTTAACTTGGAAAGGTAGGTGCAAGTTTATCTAAGATACGGCAGACACTACAAGAAATCTCGTAATTGTTTGCGACACTTTTACCGTCAACAATAACTTTTAGCGGCGACATAATAATTTAGTCGCCGCTAAAAGTCATTGTCGCCGGTAAAGTGTCGCCGACAATGCATGGAAAACCACGATCCGCGTCAAACTGTTCTTTCAAACACTATCTGTTCGATTTGTCTATGATCCAATGGCTAGGCTCGTCTGTCTCGTTAATCAATAGCGGCGACAATGTTGCCGCTAATAGTTGAGAAATAAACCGCAATTTATCCCTCTTTCGCTGTCGCCGCTATTTCCTAATTGTGGCCGCCTAGATATTGTCTGTCACAGATACACCACAACGACATGTCTTCCTGCTCAGTTTGTTACACTTTAATTTATATATATCAGACTTTCAGATAATTTTAGATTATATTTTCCAATTATATTTATGGATTCGAGTAATTTGGAACACCCCTAAGTATTAAAAAAAAAGTTAAGTATTGTTTTATTAATAAAACTATTATTAGTTCATGATGTGATAGATCTAGATTTTTGGAATCTATTTTTTTAGGGTTATGCTTTAAATACCATATTTATTAATATTTTACATTTATTAAGTCAATCAAATCAAATTTTTAATATTTGATTTGACATTATTTTTTTAACATAAATTATTATTATGTTATTATTATTATTATTATTATTATAAATTTCACACAAAACTTTATCATTCGGACGACATTATAAATTCGAACGGCTATATAGAACTGGTTTATAATAATTTTTATATTTTAGTATTAATATTATTATTGTAATTATTGTTATAAATTTCGAACAATATTTTATAAATTAGACATTGTAAATTCAAACGGTTATATAAAATCGGAACAAAAGCAAAATTTATCCCTATTAATTACGGATCAGAACATTCGTCTGCATAAAAAACGTTGTATAGTGCTTGACTAACTGTTTTCAATCTGCATAACGCACCACACAATTGTAATATCATACCAATTAGTATCTGTACTTAATAGGGACAAACTTTGCTTTTGTTCCGATTTTATATAGTCGTTCGAATTTATATTGTCCGATTTATAAAATGTTGTTCGAAATTTATAATAATAATAACAATAATAATTTTAATATTAAAATATAAAAAAATATTTAAAACCGATTTTATATAGCCGTTCGAATTTATAATGTCGTCCGAATGTTAAAATTTTATATGAAATTTATAATAATAATAATAATAATAATAATAATAATTAAAAAAGAATTAAAAACAACAAAAAACACAAAATAAAAAATAAATAAATAAATAAAAAGACAAAAAATCAAATAAAAAATGATGAGATTGGAATATGAGGAGGGGTACTTACAAAACCCCTTTTTATTTAGTTAATCCATGATCATTGCCTAAAGCTTTTTGTGAATTTGATCGTGATATAACATAAATATGATTTGTTGTAGAGAGAGTCGTATATGCACAACAGTTTTTTTCCAAACACGTCAGTTTAATTTTTAAAATGTTATATAGTACACAATATAAAACCTAAATCGTTGTCTATGCAGAAAATATGTTGTGTAAGTATATCTTTTAAATAAATAATAAGCTTGCATTCATGGTTTCTGATCTTATTATTTTAACTAAATCAATAGTAGAATCTTCATAATAAGTTACTGACCCATTATAGTTTTTATCGAATCCACCACGACCCTTCATCTGCTGAATCACCAGTGGAACAAAAATCGAAAAGCAAGAGTTCATGCCCATGCTCTGAAACAATCCTACACAATCCTATACTCTCTCGACATAGTGGACACGTTCTGTTTCTAAAGCCTAGCCACCTCTCCAAACAAACGTTGTGGAATACATGACCACATCTCAGCTCTCTGATTTCGTCGTCTTCTCCTACTATATTTAAGCAAATAACACATTCCACTTGTTCCATTGACCCTCGGTCAAACCTCATTTGGCTCGATTGGTGTCTTTGTGAGATCTCATGTGGTTGATTTTGAAAAAAGCAAAGGTGTAGAAGGAAACTCCATGCCCATTTCAAGTTCCAGAGAACAAAAACTATGTGGGATTGGACTGTATTCATTAACATGCAGATGGAGATATAAAGAGTTTGCGTGGTCATGTTTTTGGAGAACTTATACAATGAAATTCGTTGTTGTGTTAGTGTATTTATAGGGTGTGAAGATTGTTTTGAAACTTGTTTCTTATATCATATTGTAAGTTGTTTGCTAATTATTATTGATTTAAATAACTTGAAAGACCATCTTAACTCAAACAAGTCAAAACTTTTTCTAGCAAGAAACATGAACCAATTCAAATATTTTCTGAAGACAATTTCAAACGACTTAAAGAAACAAGTTTTAATTACATGGAAATGACCATCGAAACCATAAGGAATATTAAGTTCATCGTAGATTTTGTCTCTAGATGGAGATGTTTATTGATTTGTTATATACATGTTGCTTTTGGTGCTTTTGTTTACGTTTTCATTTAAATTAATAGGAAACCAAATAACATGTATTAATTAAAACCAAAAATCCAACTTGAAGATTATTTAGTCAAAAAAAAAAAGGAAGGAAAAAAGAAAAATAACAAGACATTGACGTTTAAACTTTAGAGTACAATTCATTCTAAAAGTTCGCATCATAATTTAGAGCTGATATTATTATAAAGTTACAACTACGTTTAATAAAATTTTCAGTTTACACACTAACTCTTTGGTTATAGGGGAAGGAAAAGGGCTGGTGGTCGCGTGAAGGAGACGTGGTTGCAGGTTGTAGGAATTGCAAGTTGGTGGGGATGAAGAAAAGTGGCATGAATATTGCTATATGTTTAAAATAATAATAGCCATTATGAAAAATAAGGAAAAATGTGATAAAAACTTTTAAGGTTGACATAAATAAGTGAATTTATCTTTTTATCTATTTCAGGTTAAATTAAAATCTGACGTTTTCATTTTTTTCATTTTTTTTTATTCTTTTTTCAATTACCTGTTAAAACCGAATATTCTGTCAAACTTAAGGGATTTAATGATGTAACGTCCTAAATTTCAAAGAAATTTTTTCATTTAATTTAAAAGCATTTGTTCTAATTACAACTTCAAATATTTTATTAAAGCAATTCGTTTCAAAACAACAATCAGTGTAAAAAAGACAACCCAAAAGGACTATGCTATTCTTAGGTCAAGTACATACCAATTATAGTTATGGGCTAAGACGCCTAATCCAACACTCCTGAGCCCTTGCTATCATATCCTCCAACGCTTTGCAGCTGGATCGGCTCACAAACTGCCGAATGTCACTCCTCAACATCTCATGATATCGGGCATTTTTCATCTCCTCGTCCACCACATATTGCGGAATAAGAAGGGCCCTCTCCCTGAACATGGCGATGATCTCAGTTACCGTCTCAGTCGTCTGCTGGAGATCCTGGAACTCCCGCGTAAGCTGCTGCACCTCAATTACAGGTGCGAACTCGGCCCTGAACCTTGTCGTGAAGTCGCTCCAGGTTATAGTATCAAGGGCAACATCACCAATAGCATGTTCAATCTCCTCCCACCAATCTCACGCCCTATCCTTAAGGAGGCAGGAAACAAGTTGGACCTTGTCCCCCTTGGGATAGCGGCCGGTGCGAAAGGCATTAGCGACATCCACCAACCACCTGCTGCTAACAATGGGGTCCCTAGCCCCATGGTAGTCTGGAGCCCCACAAGCTCGGAACTCTATGAATGTTAATGTGTGCACCCCCATCATGGCCTTCATCTCAATGCGGAATGTATCCAACCACTCATCCAAAATCTCCAAAATGCCCTCCTTGACCGTACCGAAGATCACAAGAGTCTGGTTAATGATACTGCGTGTGATCTCAGATGAAATGAACTCCCTCATCTGATCATCGAGTTGCCCGACTCCAGAGCCCGAGCCTGATCCCTCACCGGTGCCAGAACTGCCAACTGGTCTAGTGCGTAGTGTCACCATACTGAAAATACACCATAACAATCATCAGAATACTCATCATAACTCAAGGGATCACACACACTACAAGTTCCCTAGGTTCATCTCGACCCTCTTTGACTCGAGTACGCATCCTCTACTTTCAGTAGTATGGGTCCAGACTACCTTCCACATCTATCCGTACTTTCCTTAAGAATTGTCTTGACTCTCTGTCACTACTACTACTTTTTGTGCTAATCTCATCCTAGGCTTGCCCTAGGGTAATCTTCGACCCAATCTCTGCCTTTAGCTTCATAAGAAGTCCCTACTACCTCTCCCTAACTAGCTCGCAAATACCATTACATATTACTAAGACCAGATAATTCTTTGAACGAGAGGTCTCTCCCTACAACGATTGGACACAAACAAGAGCTGCGCAATAGGGCTAAACTTAACCTTTTGAAATTATTTAGTCCTCGTAATATGTAACTTAGCGTATTCGTTTACTAGTTAGTTAAAGATAGCTAGAACTCCTAAAAGCACAAAGCAAACAACATTCAAGCATTGAGTAATTAAAACCAAGCGTATTCTAATCAGACCATCACATAACTGACTAATCAGTACTAGCACGTAGTTCAATAAGCTCATACAGTAGGCATACAAGGCATCCTTCATAGATCCTTAGCCCTAATCTAGCATGAAGTTTACATATTCACAATTCATATCATAACATAAACGCGTATGGGTAATTTGGTAGAACTTACTTGAGCTCGGCTGATTGCCTACACCACACTCTATTCTCTTCTAAAATTCCTTTTTTATAAAAATGATTTTCTTTTGAAAACATTCATACCAAGTCCTTAGTTTGAGTTCAGATACATCCAAGAGTGTGCCTGAATCCCTCAATCCAAGACTCTGATACCAACTTGTAACATCCCAAAATTTATGACCAAAAATTTCATTTGTAATTATTAAATAAAACCATAGTTATCAAAATCTCTTGTCAAAACATAAGTTATAGTATCTCTGTAACACCCAGATTTCCAAGTATGAGATTTTGTTCCTTTATTTTTGGGTTTTGTGGGGGAACTTGGCGAATTGGCGTCTAGACTCACCGAGTATGGTCGCGGATTCGGATGTGAGTTCACAGTTGGACTCGGCGAGTTCATGAGTGGACTCGGCGAGTCCATGGTGTTTATTGAAACCCTAATTTCCAGGGTTTGAGACCTATTTAAAGGCCCTTATGGCCGTCCATTGCAGCTACCACACCCCAGAGAGAGTCCTAGATCGCTTGTTAGGAGAAGAGAGGCCATTGTTGATCATTTGTTGGTGAAATTTGAAGGAGAAGGTGACCAAGGCAAAAGAAGGCTGAAAGAAGTGCAAATCTAGTGTCTTCAGAGATCAAAGGCTTCATATTAAGGTATTCCTTCGGACCTTCTCCACTTTTGGGTGTTGATTTATAGAGTTAGGGTTTATAAATCCTTTAGAAGAAGAATATGTAGAGTATTTAGTCCCCTCTCGAGTTTGTGTTTTGGATCTGGACTCAATGAGGTCCAGAGACTTTAACCCATGGAGCTTTATGAGTCATTTTGGGATTATTGGACTTAGGTTGCCATTTTTGGGACTAAATCACCATTTGATGCCATTATGTTAATATATAAGCATCAAGTTTCGAGCTTTACGTGATTTTCGTGCTTGCGAAGGCCAGATCTGTGGATTAGGGGCACAGATCTGATCCCATGAGGTCAATAGAGATGGTGCATGGCATGAACTCACCGAGTTGTTCTTGAGACTCGGCGAGTAAGGTTAGGGTTTCACGTGAATAGCTCTATGAGTAGACTTGCCGAGTTGGGGGATAACTCAGTGAGTCAGAAAGGGAATAGAGAACTGGGGTTCAAGGTGGTACTCGCCGAGTTGTTCTTGAGACTCGGCGAGTTGAGTCGGGGTGGCCCCGCGATTCATGCCAGGTATGACTCGTCGAGTAAAGAGAAGGACTCGACGTGCCAAGAGAGGGACTGGGAGAGTCAATGGACACGTGTAGACTCGCCGAGTCGCCCAAGTGCACTCAACGAGTCGGTTCAAAGTTTGACAGTTGACCTTTGTTGACTTTAGGGTTTGGTCAACATTGAGGCCTTTGAGCCAGGAGAAGGGTAAAATGGTCTTTTACCCTTCTGAGGATGTTAAGAAAGGTTGGAGTATAATTATATTTATGGGAGTATTTGCTTTATGTGATTAGGCGGAGGCTAGATCACATTTCTACCGAGACAGAGACTTACCGAGATATCAGAGGTGAGTCTTCTCACTATACTGTACCTGGGAAGGTACCTATGTGTGACTGGAAGGTCTTGTATGCTATGAGCTGCATGTTTTGTATGCTATGTGTTGCATGTTCTATATGCGTTATGTATGTGATATGTATGCTATGGGCCGGAAGACATTATGACGTGGACCGGAAGGTCAGGGAGTCATGGACCGGAAGGTCGATATGAGTAGGACCGGAAGGTCTATTGGAATTGGGACGGAAGTCCCTGAGACACATGGACCGGAAGGTCGTGTAGAGTATGGCCTGGAAAGGCGTATGTGTGTAAGGGTATTTTGGGGAACTCACTAAGCATTTATGCTTACAGTTGTTGTGTTATGTGTTTCAGGTACTAACGAGGACCGTGGAAAGGCACCGACGTGACTCGTACACACTAGAGAGAGGATTTGATTTTTGTGATCTTGGGATAGGATATGTTTTGATAACTATTATTGGATATTTTATAAAACATTTTATGTGAAAATGGTTGTGACAAAAATGAAATTTTTGTTTTGAAATTTACATTGTTACAAGTTGGTATTAGAGCCTTAGTTTGAGAGATTCGGATGCACCTTCGGGTGTATCTGAACTCAAACTGAGGATTTGAGAAAAAAATTTATAATGAAGTAAAATTTTTGTAAAGAGTAAAAAGAGTTTTGAGACAAACAGAGCAGAGCCATGTGTACGATCAGCCAGCGCCCGAACGGTGAATCCCCAAAAATACCCTTACATTATGTGTTATGAGATATGTTATGTTGCGTTATGCATGCTAGAGTAGGCTAGGTATACATATTAGGACTAGAGTGGCCTGATTTGTGATGCCTTAGCCTAGGAGATTTCTGCTGCTGAGATGCTTTGAGAGCGAGTAGTAGCAGTTAGGAGCTCATGAGAGTAGAGTACTCATAATCTAGGATCCAAGGAGAAGGACTTGGATTGAATATTGATGCGGTGTAGTAAGTAGTATTAGGCCCGTACTACTAAAGACACCAGATCTGCGAGCATTCCAAGTAAGAATCTTTTGGACAACGGAGGACGAGTAGGGTTGCGTCATCGAGTATGAGTATGCTCGATCGAGTCTCTAATAATTTTTGTTGTATTTCAGAGGCATCATGGTTGGGACACGCCACAGACCTGAGGCGAGCGGTGTGAGTGACAAGGAGCTTCGTCAGATGACCCCCATGAGGTGGTTGCGGCGATTAGGGCTGAGATTTCGGAGATGTTTGGGTCTATCAAGACCACACTGTTGGAGACTTTTGATGAGCGGTACGCCGCGGTGACTGAGGCCGCAGTTGCTGCAGCTACAACAGTTGTGGCTGCTGCCAGGCCTCAAGGAGGTGAGTCGTTGTTGTTCTGGGAGTTTAGCAACACGAAGCCACCCGAGTTTGATGGGACGCAGGATCCGATCGCTGCAATGAGATGGATTGCTGACATTGAGGGATGCTTCTATACGTGGAAGTCCGTAACAACGAACTTCACTCTTACAGAGATTTCAGCGGTGACCTGGGAGAGGTTCACCACCATGTTCAGAGACGAGTATGTTCCCCCGGTGGAAAGGGAACGGCTGGTTCAGGAGTTCTTGACCCTCAAGCAGGGTAATGATTCGGTTACTGTGGTCACCCGGAAGTTTCATGAGAGGGCGATGTTCTGCCCTGAGCAGGTGTCTATTGAGCAGGCACGAATGAGCCGGTATTTGGGTATTCTGAGGAGGGACATTCGGGAGTTCGTGTCGAACTCGACGTACAGGACATTTGCTGAGCTCCAGGCAAATGCCCGGAAGAGGGAGATTGAGTTGGAGACTCAGGCCAGGGAGGAGGCCGAGTCTCAGAGGATGGATCGGCGGCCGGCTCAGTCTCAGCTGGCAGCCAAGCGGACCAAGTCCACCGATTTGAGGACTGGAGGCCAGAAGGGCCGCACTTGCGGGAAGTGCGGCAAGGGTCATGAGGGGTCCTGTCGATCGGGTGCTTGCTACAAATGTGGCAAAGAGGGGCATATCGCCAAGGATTGCCCCAAAGGATTTATGGTTTGCTTCCAACCAGACCAGCCATCGGAAGGCCGAGTGCCCTCAGCTACACCAGGGATCAGTGCAGGGATCTGCGCCTGCTCCTAGGGTTACCGAGGTTCGACGGGTGAAGGCCGAGGCTCCGAAGGCTCGTGGGAGAGCTTTTCAGTTGACTGCGGAGGAGGTCCGCGCAGCGCCCGATGTTGTGGTTGGTATGTATTTTGTATTCTATTTTTTTATGATGTTGTACTTCTATGATGATATGCGTAGGTACTTTTCTTGTGAATTTTGTACCTGCTTTGGTATTATTTGACTCGGGTGCGAGTCGGTCATTTGTTTCCTTGGCATTTAGTCAGCACATTAGTATCCGTCGTGAGGCATTGAGTCGACCTCTGCGAGTTTCCATAGCTGATGAGCGAGCAGTGTATGCTTCGGAGGTGATTCGAGGGTGTATCCTTGAGATCTTCGGTGTGGAATTCCCGATAGATCTGGTCCCGATTGCGATGGGGGACGTGTGTGTTAGAGTGGGCATGGATTGGTTGAGCCGGTTTGGAGATGTTATAGACTGCGAGCGTCAGTTGGTGACGATACGAGACCCTAGTGGGGGAGTGCTTACGGTGTATGGCGAGGGGACCCGGTGTGGGTCAGCGTTTTGTTCGGCTGGTAGGGCGAGACAGAGCTTGCAGCAAGGTTGCAGTGGATTCGTAGCCTATGTGATGGACACGCGAGTGGCCGCGGGGAGGCCAAGTTCGATTGATGAGGTTCCGATAGCGTGCGAGTTTTCGGATGTTTTTCCCGAGGAACTACCGGGCGTGCCTCCGGAGAGGCAAGTGGAGTTCCGTATCGATTTGGTTCCGGGAGCAGCACCTATCGCCAAGGCGCCTTATCGCCTCGCGCCGCGAGAGATGCAGGAGTTATCCTTGCAGCTTCAGAAGCTGTTGGGGAAGGGGTTTATTCGACTGAGTAGCTCACCTTGGGGAGCGCCGATCCTTTTTGTCAAGAAGAAGGATGGTTCACACCGGATGTGTATTGATTACCGGAAGTTGAACAAGTTGACGGTCAAGAACCGGTATCCGTTGCCGAGGATCGATGATCTGTTCGATCAGTTACAGGGGGGCATCTTGGTTCTCCAAGATAGACTTGAGGTCGGGTTATCATCAAATGAGGGTTCGAGATGAAGACCTCCAGAAGACGGCATTCAGAACTCGTTATGGGCATTATGAGTTTGTGGTGATGCCTTTTGGGCTCACCAATGCACCAGCTGCGTTCATGGATCTCATGAACAGGGTGTGCAGGCCGATGCTGGATCGGTCGGTGATCGTATTCATTGATGATATTTTGGTATATTCGAGGTCCAAAGAATAACATGAGGAGCATTTGAGGGAGATCCTTGGAGTTTTGAGACCGGAAAGGTTGTATGCCAAATTCTCCAAGTGTGAGTTCTGGTTACGAGAGGTTCAGTTTTTGGGACATCTCGTCAACCAGAGTGGGATATTGGTCGATCCAGCCAAGATTGAGGCAGTCATGAGGTGGGAGGTGCCGAGATCACCCACCGAGATCAGGAGCTTCCTGGGATTGGCCGGCTATTATCGGAGATTTATTAAGGATTTCTCCAAGATCGATGTGCCACTCACTAAGATGACCCGGAAGGGTGTTGCATTTTCATGGGGTCCGGAGCAGCAGACCTCATTTGAGACACTTCGCCAGAAGTTATGCGAGGCCCAAGTATTAGCCCTTCCGGAAGGGATGGAGGATTTTGTAGTATATTGTGATGCATCGATATCCGGATTGGGAGCGGTGCTTATGCAGAGGGGGCATGTGATAGCGTATGCATCGAGGCAGATCAAGCCTCATGAGTCGAGATATTCCACTCATGATTTGGAACAGGGAGCGGTAGTGTTCGCCCTCAAGATTTGGCGACATTATCTGTATGGGGTTCGGTGTACGATATACACGGACCACAAGAGCTTGAAGTGTTTGATGGATCAGCCCAACCTGAATATGCGCCAGAGGAGGTGGTTGGACGTGGTCAAGGATTATGATTGTGAGATCCTGTACCACCCGGGCAACGCTAATGTTGTAGCCGATGCTCTGAGCCGAAGGGCGGGGGGCGCCCCATTGAGGGATGTTTGTTTGAGATTGTAAGTGATGACCCCGGTGTTGGATGCTATCCGTGGGGCCCAGGCTGAGGCTGTGAGGTCAGAAAGCCAGAAGAGAGAGAGAGTTGTCGGGCTGGTATCGGAATTCATTACTGATAGCCGGGGACTTATGACTTTTCAGGGTCGGATATGGGTACCGTCCATGGGCGGAACGCGTACCATTTTGATGGAAGAGGATCATCGATCGAAATTCTCGATCCATCCTGGGGCCACTAAGATGTATTTGGACTTGAAAAAGGAATATTGGTGGCCCTGTATGAAGAGGGATGCCGCATGGTTTGTAGAGAGATGCTTGACCTGTCGCAGGGTTAAGGCTGAACACGAACGTCCACATGGTAAGCTGCAGCCATTAGATATTCCCAAGTGGAAATGGGAACAGATTACCATGGATTTCATCACCAAATTGCCAAGGACCGCGAGGGGTGTCGATGCAATTTGGGTGATTGTGGACAGGTTGACGAAGAGCGCTCACTTTCTTGCTATCAGTGAGAGCTCTTCTGCTGAGAGGCTGGCAGAGTTGTATGTGAGGGAGGTGGTATCGCGGCATGGAGTTCCGATCTCGATTGTTTTAGATCGGGATGTGCGATTTACTTCCAGATTTTGGAAGAAGTTTCACGAGGAGTTGGGTACGAGACTGCATTTCAGTACCGCATATGTAATGCCCGCAAATCTGGGCTAGTCAAATTAGAGGCAATAAGGGTCGAAAACGACTTTTCGACAAAAGATTATTTTGAATAAATAATCTTAACCAAGTTTTAGAGTATGTTACAAGGTTTTCGTACATATAAAGAACGCCGAAAACCGAGTTATAACGAAGAAGTTATGACCCGTTGAAGTTTCGCGACGGAACCGGCACGATACCGGGAAGCGTAAATAGTGAATTTACGATAGAGCGAGATTTAGCCTTAACGATCTAAACTAAAGTCGTAGAATATGTTAAACTAAGAACATCGATAAAAAGAACGCCCAAATCTGACTTCGTATGAGGAAGTTATGATTTTTCTAAGATTTAGCATAGTAGTGCACAGCCCGAAATCTGAATTTTAGATCGGTCGATTTTTAGCCGACGGGATCTAAATGAAAGTTGTAGTGCTCGTAAATACCAACGCGTGGATATAAAGAACGTCGATAATAGAGCTCGTATGCAAAAGTTATGGACGAAGCTTAGTCCCTACTTTTCGAGCGCGGCGAATTCGATACAGTTTTGTAAATCCGAGATAGAATGAGAATTAGCCAACGAGGTCTAAATGAGAGTTGAAGATCTCACTACTAGGAACTCAACAGTAAAAAGACAGACAAAAATGGAGCTCGTATGCGAAAGTTATGGACGAAGCTTAGTCCCTACTTTTCGAGCGCGGCGAATTCGATACAGTTTTGTAAATCCGAGATAGAATGAGAATTAGCCAACGAGTTCTAAATGAAAGTTGAAGATCTCATTAATAGGAACTCAACGGTAAAAAGACAGACAAAAATGGAGCTCGTATGCAAAAGTTACAGACGAAGCTTAGAGACTACTTTACTATAAAACTCCTATAAATACAAGGGTGAACTCCTCATATTTTCTTCACACCATAAGCCTTTCTTTCTCTCTCTAACTTCTCTCTAACCTCCCTAAACCCCTCCCAAGTCTAGGGAACCTCCCTATCACGAGAAGAAAGCCCCAGAGCGCCCGACGGCTCCGAGAAGAAAAGCTTTCGGCTCGGAAACGCTGCTCCAGCGAAGCCCGGTTTTTAATAAAAACCCGCTGTGTCACACCCCCGAACCAGACGGCGGAAACGTCCGGGGGCTGTCGTGACTCAATTGAATACCATAACATTGAATATATATGAAACAAAACAACATTCGTCGCCATTCATCAACATAATACAATCAGTAGTGTTTACATGTCATACATTGTTTGAGATATTACATTTCCAAAAATTAATATTGTTTGGTTCATTCAAAAATAAACTGCAACCGTCACTGAGCATGATTTCCCTTGACTCACTGGTTTCCTGAGAATACAAGTATTTTGAAAAACGTCAACATATGAAATGTTGGTGAGTTCATAAGTAGTGTTTGAAATCGAATGTTTATATTGTTTGAAAAAAACCACCAGAAAATCCGATATTTTCTGAAAAGAAAAGCTTTCAAAAACGTTTGTGAAGATCCATAGGTATGCTTGTTTGTTTCTATACTTGCAAAAATTGTTCATTTAAGATGTATGCGTTTAAAATCTGTATGTGATAAAACCCTAGGGAAACCCGATGTTCCCCTAGTTCTTTTGAAATCCGTTGAGTTGCGTTGAAACCATTACAAAAATAGTAGTATCGGTCCCAAGCGACGTTGGAAGGTTCTCGAGCATTGATTATTTACTACAAACCCGCATTACACAAATGCCCGGTTTATAGATATACCAACGATTCCCGAAGGCGTCGTCAGTACTAACCACGTTATCCAATCGCCCGGACTATGAGTAGTCCCACATCCGAAGAGAAAGAGGTCACGAAGACCCCGGTAACTCTATTAACCGGCTGGGGAAATATGTGTGCGAGGGGTCCCCGACCCGCCTCGTAAAATGTGTAGACTTTTCTAGCAATACCATGGCCCTTGGGGTCCAATGGTACAAGCCATTGAAAGTCACCCTACGTTGTGCCAAGTCGGTAAAACTCAACACTTCGTAGAAAAAAAATGTCTTCGGGCCTTAAGATCAGGTCATTGGGCTAGCTAGGCCCAACAAACAAGATTTTACACTTTTGGGGCCCGAAGATGGTGCGTAGACGTCTGTGCACACTCGTATGTATATGTATTACCAATCGTTATTTGTATGTATCAAAGAGTTAGTAGTTGTAGATTTCCATTGGCTCGAGACCGAGCCAATTCGTTTAACAACGACTTTTGGTATTGTAATGAGTTGTATTTCGTTGATAGTCGAGGTATCGTTAATTGATCAAATTGTACATAATGAATCAGCCTTGAAATATTTCTGTTTTCAGCCCCTCATTATTTGTAAAAATTACATTTTCAACCCTTTTATTTAAATATTTCCCGGTTTGGTCCTTAAACTATTTTTCTTGACATTTTAACACCAAAAATTATTGAAATTAATATTTTCCAGCATATTTTTCAAAGAAAACAGTTTAAGTCCCTGGAAATGCAGTTTTTCTCGGTTTTAGCCCATCTTTTCGCAATTTTGACAATTTTGGCCCAAAATGGAAAATTTTTGCAACTTTGGTCCTTTTTAAATTTAAAAAGCATTTTAAACCTTTGAAAAGGGTTTGGGACACTTATAGTCCACTGTTTTACAGAATTTCACAGTTTTGGCCCTTCAAAACAGAAAAATTCGCATGATGGGCCTTATTGGGCCGAAATTTACATTTTTAGCCCAATAGGCTTGAAATTTATGTTTTTAATCCACTAATTGAATAGAATTCCAGAAATAGCTTTATGAAAACTGTTTTGGCACATTCCAACCATCAGAATCTGTAAAATGTCAATTTGGGCCCTTACTTTTGTATTTTTCACATTTTTGGCCCAAAATGTGTGTTTTTAGCTTAAAGAAAATTGTTGCTAACCACTTGGCTATTTATCTAGTATCTCTTATTATGTAGGAACATATTTGAAGCTAATATCATAAAACATGAGTTATATCTCGGTTTTGAGGGGTTTAATGGCTAGATCCAACATTAAAACACATATAAGCATACATATAAGCATGGAAATCATACAAGGCATACAAATACATATAGATCTACACTTTCACTTGTATTCCCCCCCACAAAAACTCTTAAAAACAGGAAATAGGGGTATGAATCTCACCTTGGGATGTTGTTTCGGTTTTTGGAAGAAAAGATGGAAGAAAAATGAAGTGTTTTTGGCCTTGGCTCCCTTTGATGAAGATCTTGAGTTTTGAGATGATTCTAGGGTGTAAGATCACGATTTTTATATAGATTAGGAAAGGATTTTGATAATAAAAGAATTTAAACCATAGATCTATGCATAATCTTACCTTAGATGATGATTTACTTGCAAAAATCCTCTTGGAAGGTCCCTAAATTTCGAGATTTTGGAGAGGGAAGAAGAGAGTTTCCTTGAGTGAACTAGAGAGAATTTGTGAGAGATGTTTGGTGTGTGGGTGTGTATGGCCGAGAGTGAGAGAGAGGAGAGAAGTGAGGTGATTGTGAGGTGATGCTTGCATGGGAAAAAGGAAGTATCTTGCATGGAGATCCTATGGACAATAATGAGGTGGCATGGGAAAGTCAAATATCTTCTAATCCTCTTGGGCTTGGGTATTGGGCCGAAACATGGAGGGGAAAAAAGAAATTTGGGCCTTTTGCTCCTAAGCCCAATATTAGAGTTAGCCTTAGGTATATTTTTAGTCTAAAAGAATGTAGTAGGATTTTTATATTTTTATTGGACTAGTTTAGGTTATTCATGTATCAAGGCTTTTAATTTATTTAATTCTAGGCCCAACATGACCTAAAATGTTAAAATAAATAAGTGTGGGTCCAATTAGAGCCCAATTAGGGTTCTAAGCCCATAATAGTCTAATTGGAAGCTTATTGGCCCATTTGGATCCAATAAGGAAGTTCTAGCCTAAATTAGACTTAATAAGAACTTCTAGGGTCTCCAATTGTTTGATGACTATTTGTAGTACTTGTATCTTGCATTTGATTAAAGTTTTTGATTCTCATTAACTTGAATGTATAGATTATATAGCTTAAAATTTACAGTTGTGACATCATCCCCCCGTTAGAGGGAATTTCGTCCCGAAATTCTGTTTGAAAGCTAGATTTGAGAAAACTAGAATAGGTGAGGGTACTTCTGCTTCATTTGATCTTCGCGTTCCCACGTGAATTCTGGCCCACGCTTTGCGTTCCACCGTACCTTCACGATCGGGATGCGACTCTGCTTAGTACGCTTCACCTCCCTGTCCATGATTTCGATTGGTTCTTCGACGAACAGGAGATTCTCATTGATTTCGATTTCGTCAAGAGGAATGACAAGGGTTTCATCTGATAGGCACTTTTTCAGGTTAGAAACGTGAAACACGGGGTGCACACCGTTTAGCTCCGCGGGTAGTTGTAGTCTGTAGGCTACCGGACCTATTCGGGCGACGATTTCGAAAGGTCCAATGTACCGTGGGTTTAGCTTTCCTCGTTTTCCGAAACGTATAACTCCTTTCCAGGGTGAGACCTTCAACAATACTCGATCACCGACCTGGAACTCTAAGGGCTTTCGCCGTTTATCATGGTAGCTCTTCTGCCGGTCGCGCGATGCCTGTAATCGAGCTTTGATCTGGACAATCTTTTCTGTGGTCTCGCGAATGATTTCCGGTCCTGTCATTGCCCTATCCGACGTATGTGTTCCTGCTAGCTGGGTGTCACCTACTTCAGCCCAACATAACGGTGATCTACATTTACGCCCGTACAGTGCTTCGAAAGGGGCCACCTTAATGCTCGAATGATAACTATTGTTATATGAAAACTCGATCAACGGTAGGTGGGTATCCCAAGACTTTCCGAAGTCTATCACACATGCACGAAGCATGTCTTCAAGCGTCTGAATGGTTCGTTCGCTTTGACCGTCCGTTTGTGGGTGATACGCGGTGCTCATATCAAGATGAGTTCCCATTGCCTTGTGGAGCGACTGCCAAAAGCGTGACGTGAATCTACTGTCCCTATCCGAAATGATGGATTTTGGCACTCCATGAAGTCTTACAATCTCTCGTAGGTATAAACGCGTCAGCCTCTCCATCTTGTAGGACTCTTTGATTGGCAGGAAATGGGCAGATTTCGTCAATCGGTCGATTATTACCCATATGGTGTCCAATCCGTCCGATGTCTTGGGCAGCTTGGTCACGAAGTCCATAGAAATCCCCTCCCATTTCCACTCAGGGATTGCCGGTTGTTGTAACAATCCGGAAGGTTTCTGGTATTCCACTTTTACCTTGGCACACGTAAGGCACTTACTAACATAAGTTGCGATTTCCGCCTTCATGTTAGGCCACCAATAGTGCTGCTTAATGTCCAAATACATCTTGTCCGAACCAGGATGAATGGAGTATCGTGTCTCGTGGGCTTCCTTCATGACGGTCTCTCTAAATCCTCCGATTTTTGGAACCCAAATGCGGTTCATGAAGTAGTATACCCCATCCTCTTTGACTTCCAGGTTCTTCTCCATTCCGCGTAATGCCTCGCTAGTTCTGTTTTCCGCTCTCATGGCCTCTGCCTGGGCTGATGCAATTTGAGTGGTCAGATGAGACTGAATGGTTATCGAGTGCGTTTTCGTACGGCGATTTGTGTATTCCTTCCGACTTAATGCGTCAGCTACCACGTTGGCCTTGCCTGGATGGTACTTGATCTCGCATTCGTAGTCGTTTAACAATTCCACCCATCTTCGTTGTCTCATGTTCAGCTCCTTCTGATTCAAGATGTGCTGGAGGCTCTTGTGGTCCGTAAAGATGGTGCACTTTGTACCGTACAGGTAGTGCCTCCAAATTTTTAGAGCGAAGACCACAGCTCCCAGTTCTAGGTCATGGGTTGTGTAATTTACTTCGTGCGCCTTTAGTTGACGGGACGCATACGCTATCACTCTTCCACGTTGCATGAGAACGCAACCTAAGCCTTGATTTGACGCGTCACAGTAAACTACAAAATCTTCCGTTCCTTCAGGTAGAGATAGTACAGGAGCGCTGCAAAGAGCTTGCTTCAAGGTTCGAAACGCAATCTCTTGTTGGTCTGTCCACTTGAACGGCACACTCTTTTGCGTAAGCAAGGTAAGTGGCTTGGCGATCTTTGAGAAGTTTTGGATAAATCTTCTATAGTAGCCTGCTAGGCCTAAGAACTGACGAATTTCCGTGGGCGTAGTCGGAGTTGCCCATCCTTCCACAGCTTTGACCTTAGAAGGGTCCACATGAATTCCGTCTTGGCTAACTACGTGGCCTAAGAAATTCACACTCCGAAGCCAGAACTCGCACTTGGAGAGTTTGGCGTAAAGCTTTTCCGTGCGCAGAGTCTCTAAAATTTGTCGGAGATGTCGGCCATGCTCCTCTTTGCTTCGAGAATAGACGAGGATGTCATCGATAAACACAATGACGAAGTTGTCCAAGAACGGTCGACAGATTCGGTTCATCAGGTCCATAAATGCGGCGGGTGCATTTGTTAGACCGAAGGGCATTACGACGAATTCGTAATGTCCATAGCGGGTTCGGAAAGCGGTTTTAGGAATATCTTCTTCTCGGACCTTGAGTTGATGGTATCCGGACCGTAGATCTATTTTAGAAAAATAGCTAGCTCCTTGGAGCTGGTCGAATAAATCATCGATTCGCGGGAGTGGGTAGCGGTTTTTGACAGTGAGTTTATTCAACTCTCTGTAATCGATGCACATTCTGAAGGATCCGTCCTTCTTTTTGACAAAGAGCACCGGAGCTCCCCATGGCGAGTAGCTAGGTCGGATAAATCCCTTGTCCAGAAGCTCACTGAGTTGGCTGGACAGTTCCTGCATTTCAGCAGGAGCCAGTCGATATGGTGATTTAGCGAGGGGAGTTGCTCCTGGAACGAGGTCGATTCGGAATTCAACCTGTCTCTCTGGGGGTACTCCTGGAAGATCTTCGGGAAACACGTCCGGATATTCACACGCTACCGGAATGTCTTGGATGTTAGTTTCTTCTTTTGTCTTGTCCACTATGTGGGCCAAGAACGCTAAGTTGTTCTTTCGCAGATGCTTTTGTGCTTTGATGCACGAGATAAGACGAAGATTCGTGCTAGGTTTGTCTCCGTAAATTACTAGGGTTTCGTGATTCGGGAGACGAAGACGAACGGCCTTCTCGTGGCACAAAATCTCAGCATGGTGGGGGCTTAACCAATCCATGCCGATAATCACATCGAAACTCCTAATTGACACTGGCATCAGATCTATTCGAAAGACGCACTGGTTAAGGGTTAGGGTACATCCGATGTAGATCTCCCTAGTGGATTCGGTTTTCCCATTGGCCATTTCCACCGTATAGGTTTCATTTAGCTTCTGGGGTTGTTGTTTTAATAAATGTTTAAACTTCTCGCTTACGAAACTTCGCTCCGCTCCGGTATCAAATAAGATGCATGCATAAGTGTGGTTTAGGAGAAACGTACCAGTCACAACTGCGGGGTCTTGAACTGCATCACTCTGACCCATAGTCAGCATCCTTCCTGTTCCTCTGTTTCCGGAGTTGTTGTTGTTGTTAGGGCAATCTCGACGGAAATGTCCCGTCCTTCCACACCCGAAACAGGTGTGGCTAGGCCCTGTGTTGTTGCCGCCGGCATTGATGTTGTTGGTATTGCGGTGGTTGTTGTTGTTGTTGTTCTGGTTGTTTCCCTGACTCTGGTACTGAGAAGGATAAGTCCTGCAGAACTTTGCAGTGTGTCCCCTTCGATTGCAACTGGTGCAATGGAACTCCCTACATTCTCCTTGGTGATGGAAACCGCACTTGTTGCATTTGGGATGAGTGCCGGAATAGGGTCTTGAAGTATTTGAAACAGCTGAGGCTGGAGCATGTGATGTGACTGGTACCGGCGCAGTGACAGCGTGAACTGCCACCGTTTGTTGCTTTTTAGAGGTCTCGGGACCTTGACGCCCCTTCCTCTTGTTGTTCCATCCTTTCTTACCATCGCTCTCCTTCTTCTTCTCAGTCTCTACCGGTTTCTCGCCCTTTTTGTGGTTATGATCATACAGCCTCTTTGCCAATCTCTTCGCACTGTCAAAAGTTTCAGGGTTCGCAGCTATCACATTCCCTTGAATGGGGGATGTCAGTCCCCAAATGAATCGTTCAATCTTCTTCCCCTCTGATGTGATCATACCCGGGCACAACAGAGATAGTTCGCTGAATCTCGATATGTAAGCATCGATGTTCCCATTCTGCACCGTGAGATTCCATAGTTCCTGCTCCATCTTCTGTATTTCGCCTCGGGGGCAGTACTCAGCCGTCAACATCTCTTTCATCTCTGCCCAGGGAATAGAGTTGGCGACAGGAAGTGTCATAGCTTCCACATGACCATTCCACCAAGTGAGCGCTTGGTCCACAAAAGTGCAGGCCGCGAACTTCACTTTCATCTGCTCGGGGCACTCGCATATCTCGAATACCGACTCTACTTTCTCGATCCATCGCTTTAGGGCGATCACTCCTCCGGTACCGTTGAAAGTTCGGGGTTTAGCGTTCGCAAAATCCTTGTAGGTGCACGTTTTAGTGAGTCCTTGGTTCGTCCCGTTGTTCGAACTTCCGGATCCTTGCCCGTTACCTCCTCCGTTGTTCCCTCGGTGAAGTTGTGCCATAGCCGCTGTGACCGCAGCAGACACGGCTGCCTGGAAAGCAGTGGAGTCAACTTCCGGCGGGGTTGGTTCGGGATTTCCGCGAGTAGCTGGGCGAGGCATCTTTCTGTCATGAAACGGAAAGATGTTGAGTGTACGTGGTTTTGGTGAGGTTATGATCCTACTAACTAGGTGTAGGGTACGAACCTAAGCATTACTATCATCAAGCATATAATCGTAACAACTCAACACATAACAACTGTGAATATCATAGCAAAACACGCAAAAGTTCATTAATATTATCCGTGTTTAGTACAAGAAAATTTGCTCGTAGGAGCATACATAAGTAACACTAATCCGACAGCATAACGGCTCCATGAGTAGTGTAGTCACTTAAACATAGAGCCGGAGTACATAACATAGTTACTAATATTCTACTACGATAGGTCTATCCCTAACCGCGATGAGCTGTGTCAGGAGGTGGTGCCGAAGTCATATGCCGAAATGTTGCGCTAGTAGCTGCGCCATCTCTGCCATGTCTCCTATAACTTCATCCCTCTCGTGCTCTGCTCTCACTGCCCGAGCTTCCATAGCATACAGCTGTTGTCGCAGTGCGGCGATCTCAGCTTCGAGGGAACGGTTCTCCCTCGGGGGGTTCACTGGTGGAGCGGGGTGATCTGGTTGGGCCTCGTCCTCACATGGTGGGATGGGGTCCTGGCCCCCGACCTGACCCTCCTCGTCGTCATCGTCGACCTCTCCAAATTCGTAGTCAGTGTCTATATATTCGTCGGGTTCGACGTCGTGTGCTTCTCCTGGATGCTCTTCCGGCTCATCCACCAGCATCCCGTGAGCTACTAAGGCCTGATGAAACTGGATGCCCTGCTGCTCCTCCTCGGGCTCCTCCTCCTCCTCTAGCCACCCGTTGTTTCCCTGATTAGGGAAGTAGGGGTCTCCAGGGTGATGAAAACCAGCCATGCTGTCTGCGCGAGTACGTAATTATGCTACATTATTCCTAGGGTACTATGACTATTACACAGACTAAGCAAATATTCTCTTTTTGGGTGATATAGGGTAAAATTTTTAGGTTCCCTGGCTATTCCGATCTCATCAAGACATGTGTTAGTTTTACCTTGGAGAGAATGTAGTTGATCAGGCTACATTCACTCCTTGGTATCACTAAGAACAGTCCCGAATTAACCGAGATACCAGTATTATGGTGTTTGATTCAGCGTTAGGTCCTTACTCCTAATGCAAGCAAGTGTATTTTATTCATTTGTTTTGTTCAGAGTTATGTTAGTCCCTCTTTTTGGTTTATAGTTGCATATCAATGTATGGCTCGACATGCTAGTTCACTATAAACAAAGCTCTGATACCAACCTGTCACACCCCCGAACCAGACGGCGGAAACGTCCGGGGGCTGTCGTGACTCAATTGAATACCATAACATTGAATATATATGAAACAAAACAACATTCGTCGCCATTCATCAACATAATACAATCAGTAGTGTTTACATGTCATACATTGTTTGAGATATTACATTTCCAAAAATTAATATTGTTTGGTTCATTCAAAAATAAACTGCAACCGTCACTGAGCATGATTTCCCTTGACTCACTGGTTTCCTGAGAATACAAGTATTTTGAAAAACGTCAACATATGAAATGTTGGTGAGTTCATAAGTAGTGTTTGAAATCGAATGTTTATATTGTTTGAAAAAAACCACCAGAAAATCCGATATTTTCTGAAAAGAAAAGCTTTCAAAAACGTTTGTGAAGATCCATAGGTATGCTTGTTTGTTTCTATACTTGCAAAAATTGTTCATTTAAGATGTATGCGTTTAAAATCTGTATGTGATAAAACCCTAGGGAAACCCGATGTTCCCCTAGTTCTTTTGAAATCCGTTGAGTTGCGTTGAAACCATTACAAAAATAGTAGTATCGGTCCCAAGCGACGTTGGAAGGTTCTCGAGCATTGATTATTTACTACAAACCCGCATTACACAAATGCCCGGTTTATAGATATACCAACGATTCCCGAAGGCGTCGTCAGTACTAACCACGTTATCCAATCGCCCGGACTATGAGTAGTCCCACATCCGAAGAGAAAGAGGTCACGAAGACCCCGGTAACTCTATTAACCGGCTGGGGAAATATGTGTGCGAGGGGTCCCCGACCCGCCTCGTAAAATGTGTAGACTTTTCTAGCAATACCATGGCCCTTGGGGTCCAATGGTACAAGCCATTGAAAGTCACCCTACGTTGTGCCAAGTCGGTAAAACTCAACACTTCGTAGAAAAAAAATGTCTTCGGGCCTTAAGATCAGGTCATTGGGCTAGCTAGGCCCAACAAACAAGATTTTACACTTTTGGGGCCCGAAGATGGTGCGTAGACGTCTGTGCACACTCGTATGTATATGTATTACCAATCGTTATTTGTATGTATCAAAGAGTTAGTAGTTGTAGATTTCCATTGGCTCGAGACCGAGCCAATTCGTTTAACAACGACTTTTGGTATTGTAATGAGTTGTATTTCGTTGATAGTCGAGGTATCGTTAATTGATCAAATTGTACATAATGAATCAGCCTTGAAATATTTCTGTTTTCAGCCCCTCATTATTTGTAAAAATTACATTTTCAACCCTTTTATTTAAATATTTCCCGGTTTGGTCCTTAAACTATTTTTCTTGACATTTTAACACCAAAAATTATTGAAATTAATATTTTCCAGCATATTTTTCAAAGAAAACAGTTTAAGTCCCTGGAAATGCAGTTTTTCTCGGTTTTAGCCCATCTTTTCGCAATTTTGACAATTTTGGCCCAAAATGGAAAATTTTTGCAACTTTGGTCCTTTTTAAATTTAAAAAGCATTTTAAACCTTTGAAAAGGGTTTGGGACACTTATAGTCCACTGTTTTACAGAATTTCACAGTTTTGGCCCTTCAAAACAGAAAAATTCGCATGATGGGCCTTATTGGGCCGAAATTTACATTTTTAGCCCAATAGGCTTGAAATTTATGTTTTTAATCCACTAATTGAATAGAATTCCAGAAATAGCTTTATGAAAACTGTTTTGGCACATTCCAACCATCAGAATCTGTAAAATGTCAATTTGGGCCCTTACTTTTGTATTTTTCACATTTTTGGCCCAAAATGTGTGTTTTTAGCTTAAAGAAAATTGTTGCTAACCACTTGGCTATTTATCTAGTATCTCTTATTATGTAGGAACATATTTGAAGCTAATATCATAAAACATGAGTTATATCTCGGTTTTGAGGGGTTTAATGGCTAGATCCAACATTAAAACACATATAAGCATACATATAAGCATGGAAATCATACAAGGCATACAAATACATATAGATCTACACTTTCACTTGTATTCCCCCCCACAAAAACTCTTAAAAACAGGAAATAGGGGTATGAATCTCACCTTGGGATGTTGTTTCGGTTTTTGGAAGAAAAGATGGAAGAAAAATGAAGTGTTTTTGGCCTTGGCTCCCTTTGATGAAGATCTTGAGTTTTGAGATGATTCTAGGGTGTAAGATCACGATTTTTATATAGATTAGGAAAGGATTTTGATAATAAAAGAATTTAAACCATAGATCTATGCATAATCTTACCTTAGATGATGATTTACTTGCAAAAATCCTCTTGGAAGGTCCCTAAATTTCGAGATTTTGGAGAGGGAAGAAGAGAGTTTCCTTGAGTGAACTAGAGAGAATTTGTGAGAGATGTTTGGTGTGTGGGTGTGTATGGCCGAGAGTGAGAGAGAGGAGAGAAGTGAGGTGATTGTGAGGTGATGCTTGCATGGGAAAAAGGAAGTATCTTGCATGGAGATCCTATGGACAATAATGAGGTGGCATGGGAAAGTCAAATATCTTCTAATCCTCTTGGGCTTGGGTATTGGGCCGAAACATGGAGGGGAAAAAAGAAATTTGGGCCTTTTGCTCCTAAGCCCAATATTAGAGTTAGCCTTAGGTATATTTTTAGTCTAAAAGAATGTAGTAGGATTTTTATATTTTTATTGGACTAGTTTAGGTTATTCATGTATCAAGGCTTTTAATTTATTTAATTCTAGGCCCAACATGACCTAAAATGTTAAAATAAATAAGTGTGGGTCCAATTAGAGCCCAATTAGGGTTCTAAGCCCATAATAGTCTAATTGGAAGCTTATTGGCCCATTTGGATCCAATAAGGAAGTTGTAGCCTAAATTAGACTTAATAAGAACTTCTAGGGTCTCCAATTGTTTGATGACTATTTGTAGTACTTGTATCTTGCATTTGATTAAAGTTTTTGATTCTCATTAACTTGAATGTATAGATTATATAGCTTAAAATTTACAGTTGTGACACGCTGTAAGTGAGCTACGCCTATAGTATATTTAATATAGATTTTATTTAATTATAGTAACATTGTTAGAACCTTAAAATAATTATTTAGGCTATTATTATGAGTTATATTGAGTGTTATTTAACGCTTATATAATAGTAATAATAGCTAGACTATTAAATTAGTCTCGTCAAGCGTTAGACTAAACTCTAGTGGTAATGATACTAGGTTTCGTCAAGGGATAATTGTTTTAAGAGTAATGAAGTGTTGTCCGAGTGCCGACTCACCGCCTTTCAAGTGAGTGCATAGTTACTTTCATCTTACACATAGATATGAAGTATTTTATTATAAATTTACGTGCTATGTGTGCATATTGTCTGAATGATTGCTGTCTATGCTGGTGAAAGATTTTTATACATGTTTTAAATGATGTAAACTGTATAAAGTATTTTATATCTACAAGATATGTTGGGTAAAACATGGGTGGATGAATGATGATGGATAAAAGCTGAAATAGAGGAACATTAGTAGTACGGACCTAGTGCCCTATAGGTATACATTGGCAGCAGTGGACCTAGTACCCTATAGATGAGCACTGGCAGCTGCGCCACAACCCGTAGATGATTTAGATCTACGGTAAACGCCCTAGCAGCTGCGCTCTAAGGATAGTATCGGCAGCTGCGCCTAATAGGGAGCCTTATGACCATGACAGTAGTGTTTAAAGGTCAATACCGGCAGAAGCGCCTCATAGAAAATGTCCTAATTCTGGCAGCTGAGCCTAAGTGACAATATTAGCAGCTGCGCTTGACCAATGTGTCATTGGCAACAATGGACTTCATGTTGTTTCCTTAGGATGATCCTTAGGAATGAATGAATGAGAAATAGCTGATTCTTAGGGTAGATCCTTAAGAATAAAGAAGATAATGGGGATGGGTAATTGGGTTGATTGTTTGATTGTTTAAACATAATAATTATATTATTGTGGGTTGAAAACCCTATGTACTCACCAGGTTTCCCAACCTGACCCACTCAGTTTATTTATATCACAGGTGTTGATATGAAGTGACATTACACTGAGAGATTTAAAGAGATGTAGATCACTAGTGTAAATAATTGTAAGTTCTGTTTATGCTTATGTTTCTGTATTAACGATGACATCCCAAACGTTTTAAAATGAAATAAATACGTTTCTTCGAAAATGTTTTAATAACGTATTTACCATGTTTTTCTGGGAACAAATTCCGCAACATTTTTATAAAATGAAGTACTCTGATTTTTATAAAGCATAAACAACATCGGTCTTTTTTGGCCGTGAAAATGGGGATGTCACAGCATACCACCCACAGACGGACGGGCAGAGTGAGTAGACGATTCAGACGCTCGAGGATATGCTTCGGGTATGTGTATTGGATTTCGGAGGGAGTTGGGACACGTATTTTCCCTTGGTGGAGTTTTCTTATAACAACAGCCATCATTCGAGCATAGGCATGCCACCCTTTGAGCTGTTGTATGGGAGGAGGTGTCGAACCCCCATTTGATGGGGAGAAGTAGGGCAGCGTGTGATGAGCAGCATCGAGATTGTGCTTTAGACGACAGAGCAGATCCAGCAGGTCAGACAGAGGTTGTTGACCGCTTAGAGTCGGCAGAAGAGTTATGCGGACAGACACCGGTCCGAGCTCGAGTTTCAGGTCGGCGACTTCGTACTCCTGAAGGTCTCTCCTTGGAAAGGAGTGATCCGATTCAGGAAGAGGGGCAAGTTGGGGCCCCGATATATTGGTCCTTTCAGGGTGATCGCGAGGGTGGGCAGGGTAGCCTATTGTTTGGAGTTGCCAGCAGAGTTGGGTCAGATTCATGAAACTTTCCACGTATCGCAGTTGCGATAGTGTATAGCCGACGAGTCGGCAGTGGTGCCATTAGAAGATATTAAGGTAGATGCGAGCCTGAATTATGCCGAGAGACCGGTGGCGATCAGGAATCGGAAGATCAAGGTTTTGAGGAACAAGGAAGTGCCATTGGTGCAGTTCCAGTAGCAGCATCGGAAAGGGTAAGAGTTGACTTGGGAACCGGAGCGTGAGATATGGGAGCAGCATCTGGAGTTGTTTGCAGAGTGAGACTTCGAGGGTGAAGTCTGATTCTAGTGGGGGAGAATTGTAACACCCGGATTTCCAGGTATGAGATTTTGTTCCTTTATTTTTGGGTTTTGTGGGGGAACTCGGTGAGTTGGCGTCTAGACTTGCCGAGTATGGTCGCAGATTCGGATGCGAGTTCATAGCTAGACTCGGCGAGTCCACGCTGTTTAATGAAACCCTAATTTCCAGAGTTTGAGACCTATTTAAAGGCCCTTATGACCGTCCATTGCGGCTACCACACCCCAGAGACAGTCCTAGATCGCTTGTGAGGAGAAGAGAGGCCATTGTTGATCATTTGTTGGTGAAATTTGAAGGAGAAGGTGACCAAGGCAAAAGAAGGCTGAAGGAAGTGCAAATCTAGTGTCTTCAGAGATCAAAGGCTTCATATTAAGGTATTCCTTCGGACCTTCTCCAGTTTTGGGTGTTGATTCATAGAGTTAGGGTTTTTAAACCCTTTAGAAGAAGAATATGTAGAGTATTTAGTCCCCTCTCGAGTTTGTGTTTTGGATCTGGACTCAAAGAGGTCCAGAGACTTTAACCCATGGAGCTTTATGATTCATTTTGGGGTTATTGGACTTAGGCTGCCATTTTTGGGACTAAATCACCATTTGATGCCATTATGTTAATATATAAGCATCAAGTTTCGAGCTTTACATGACTTTCGTGCTTGGGAAGGCCAGATCTGTGGATTAGGGGCATAGGTCTGACCCCAGGAGGTCAATAGAGATGGTGCATGGCATGAACTCGCCGAGTTATTCTTGAGACTCGGCGAGTAGGGTTAGGGTTTCACGTGAATAGCTCTGTGAGTAGACTTGCCGAGTTGGGGGATAACTCAGTGAGTTAGAAGGGGAATAGAGGACTGGGGTTCAAGGCGGTACTCGCCGAGTTGTTCTTGAGACTCGGCGAGTTGAGTCGGGGTGGCCCCGCGATTCATGCCAGGTGTGACTCGTCGAGTAAAGAGAAGGGCTCGACGTGCCAAGAGAGGGACTGGGAGATTCAGTGGACACGTGTAGACTCGCCGAGTCGCCCAAGTGCACTCGACGAGTCGGGTCAAAGTTTGACAGTCGACCTTTGTTGAGTTTAGGGTTTGGTCAACATTGAGGCCTTTGAGCCAGGAGAGGGGTAAAATGGTCTTTTACCCTTCTGAGGATGTTAAGAAAGGTTGGAGTATAATTATATTTATGGGAGTATTTGCTTTATGTGATTAGGCGGAGGCTAGATCACATTTCTACCGAGACAGAGACTTACCGAGATATCAGAGGTGAGTCTTCACACTATAATATACCTGGGAATGTACCTATGTGTGACCGGAAGGTCTTGTATGCTATGAGCTGCATGTTTTGTATGCTATGCATTGCATGTTCTATATGCGTTATGTATGTGATATGTATGCTATCGGCCGGAAGGCATTATGACGTGGACCGGAAGGTCAGGGAGTCATGGACCAGAAGGTCTACTGGAACTGGGACGGAAGTCCCTGAGACACATGGACCGGAAGGTCGTGTAGAGTATGGCCTGGAAAGGCGTATGTGTGTAAGGGTATTTTAGGGAACTCACTAAGCATTTATGCTTATAGTTGTTGTGTTATGTGTTTCAGGTACTAGCGAGGACCGTGGAAAGGCGCCGGCATGACTCGTACACACTAGAGAGAGGATTTGATTTTTGTGATCTTGGGATACGATATGTTTTGATAACTATTATTGGATATTTTATAAAACATGTTATGTGAAAATGGTTGTGACGAAAATGAAAATTTTGTTTTGAAATTTACGTTTTTACAATCTCAAAACATCATAAACGGTATATCCATATTAAAGCATATGTCAAATATCTCAGAGTAAATATCACAGGCTAAACATCATGGTGTGTGCAATGTAGTCATCCCGAACTATTCCCTCTGCTACCAGAAGTACCTGAAACCAAAACTGAAAACCGTAAGCACGAAGCCTTGTCAGTTTCCCCAAACTACCATATACCATACATATAATCACATAATCACATATAAACATATCATGGGCCCCATCCGTTTCATCGAGCCCCGCCCGGTATCAGGCCCAACCCGACATCGAGCAAGGCTCGGTATATATATAAACATATCAACAATTACACATAGAATAACCATATAACATAAGCATATAAACATTCCTTGGGCCCCACCCGACATCGGACCATAATCCGGAAGCATACAAACATTCCTCGGGCATTGCCCGACATCAGACCGTAATCCGGAAGCATACAAATATAGACACATGCAAGAATCACGAAGATATCAAGCATACAAACATTCCTCGGGCACTGTCCAGCATCGGATCGTAATCCCGAAAACATATCATACATCGGGCACCGCCCGACATCGGACCTTAATCTGAAATATATACAGTCATAAGTACAAGCCAACATTGGTGCCTTCGACTCGTTCAAACAGGAGGAAAACTCACCTGAATGCTAAATCTCACGGTAAGGAATCTCTAACTGCTGCTCCAATGATTCCCCAAGCTATCATACCAAATAAAACTTAGTCAAAACCCAATAATCCTTCTTAGGGTAAAATGACCATTTTACCCCTGATCTAATTCAGTCCATGCCTAAAGCCCAAAGCCATAACATGAAAGTCCCAATTCTAAATAGCCTTCCTAAGCCTACTAGTGGCCCACCAACATCCCAATTTTCTAAATTGGGCCCACCCCTGTAATGGGTCTTACCCTAGACCAGCTATAAGATATAGTCCAATAAAGTCCAATTGATGATCCAATAAGGCCTATGGTACTAAAGTCCAAGAAAATGGCCCAAGGAATCCCATTTCCGAATCAAACGTAGGGCGTTCCCTTGTGGAATGTTGGGTGTTCCTCATCAATTCAGATCATGAGTCCTGGCCAAAACGCAGAGCGTTCCAGGACCTTACACACCGCGTTCGCATCCAAAGTTCAAAAAAAAACATTAAGCACTTAATGCTTAAGCCATACTACCTAAAACGTAGATCCATGCCATTTAGGACCTCTAGAACTATAAAGTCACAGACTTGGTGACTTTGCATGACCCCAAAAGTTCCAATCTCAAGAAATAGAAATAAACTTCTATAAAAATGACCTTAACTCATGCATAGGCGGATTTTAACTCCAAAAATGGCAACTTTATGGTTCTAGGTCCCAAATATCACTAAGAGTGGCAACTCCAAGTCTAGGAAACAGATTTGGACAATAAAGTTTCATCCTTGAGAACAAAAAGGTCCAATAAACCCAACACAAGAGATCTAAGCAAAAAAACACCAAGTTCAAAGCTTTATACCTTATATGAGTGTCAAATATTTATAAGGTTCTAGATCTATAATCCTTTTCTCCTTTGATGATGCTTCAACAATTTCCACATTCCTTCAAAACACCAAGATGCACTCCAAAATGGTCTTCTAGGCTCAAAACACACAAACAAGGGATTAGGGTTTAGTGGGATCTGCTTCAGGGTGAGAGGGTGGTAGGGCTTTATGTAACGTCTGTGTTTCGGGACTAGGCATTGGTATAAGATGTGACAGTCTAGGTCAACTATTGTAACTCTTCTTGAAGTAATAAAGATGAAATATTTGAGTATTATGTGAATTTATGTGTTTTATACTTAATTATAAAGTTATAATTAATAAAGAATAAAAATAAGCATCAAAATTAAAATGTGAGATAATCCCGATATCTTTACATAAAGTTGTAGTGGTCGAAACAAGGATTCTGGGGATATAAAGAACGCCGAAATCCGAGTTATAACGAAGAAGTTATGACCCGTCGAAGTTTCGCGACGGAACCGACACTGCACCGGGAAGACGTAAATAGTGAATTTACAATATATGACTTTTTAGCCTTAGTGATATAAACAAAAATTGTAGTATACGTTAAACCGACAACATACAAAAAAAGTACGACCAATTATGACTTCGTATAAGGAAGTTATGCATTTTCTAAGATTTGGCATAGCAGTGCACGGCCCAAAACTCAAATTTTAGTTCAAGCGATTTTTGGCCTACGCGAACTAAATGAGATTTTAATATCTCATTAATAGGAACTCAACGATAAAAAGACAGACAAAAAAAGAGTTTGTATGAAGAAATTACGAATTTTACTCGGTCATTTAACAGTATATCTCATCCTACTGCTAAATTTAAGATTGGTCGAGAATTAGCCAACGGAGTCAAAATGAAAGTTGTAGATCTTATTTTTACCTACGTGTGTATATAAAGAACGTAAAAAACGGAGCTCGTATGCAAAAGTTACAAGGTTTAGAAGTCGGCAGGGTGCTGCTGCAAAAGGGGTGACGTGGCACAATGTAGGCCACACACGTTTCGCCACCAGAATGCTGACACCTGACCATGGACTCAAGGAGTTGGAGGTGGACACGACGAGTCAAGCTGCCAAACAGCCTCTAAATAAGGGTGTCGGTTCTCTTCATTCTCCAAACCATCCAACTTCACCTTCTCTCTCTAGTTTCTCTCTCTAAGCCCGAACCCCCCCCCCCTCCCGATCCCTAAAGTCTAGGTAAACCACCTAGCACCTGAAGGAATCCCCGAGGCTCCCGAGTCCCCAAGAAAAGAGTCTTTTGGCTCGGGAACGCTGCTCCAGCGAATCCCGGTTTTGCAAAAACAACCCGTTGTAAGTGAGCTACGCCTACCCTATCGTTAGTATATCTTATGTTTTAATATAGTACTGTGATCAGGACCTTATAATAAGTATTTGGGCTATTATTATGAAGTGTCATTATAATATCTTTTAACCACTCGCGGTACGGGAAATCTGGTATAAAGGGCCGCATAAGGTTGTTGGATTTCAGAAGTGATATATACCAAAATGGTCTTGCCCTCCGGTGTTTTATGTCTGGCCCCTGTCTATACATAGTGGTTGGAAAATATTGTTTAAACGCTTATATAATAATAATAATGCTAAGACTAATAGTTAGTCATGGTAAATATTAGACTAAAGTCTAGTGGTAACAATACTAGGTTTCGTCGAAGGAAAATAGAATCGTTAAAAGCAAAACATTGTCGGAGTTTGGAATCATCACTTTAACAAGTGAGTGTATAGTCCCTTTCATGAACATGATTTTAATACACGTATTGATTGAAGTATTAAATATATATTTATGTGTGAGTTATTTGATGTTGCCTGAAATACGTGTTAAAGAACATACCTAATTATATATGATGATTTAGGATAAAAAGTAAACCTAAATTAATTATGAGCAATATTGGGTAGTATCTTCTTACGAGTACAAGTGAGTTATACACAGAGAATAGAACTTTAATATATGTAACGCCCGTGTTTCTGGGCTAGGCATTAATGACGATGTAATAGTCTAGGTTCACCTTTGTAACTCATTTTGAAATAATGAAAATGTATTACTTAAGTATTATGTGTTTTATGCTTAATTGTGTGGCTTAATTGAATTAAGAATAAAAATAAACATAAAAATAAAATGTTAGATAAAACCAATATCGATACATGAAGACGTAGTGGTTGTGACAAGAATTCTGAATATACAAAGAATGCCGAAATCCGAGTTATAATGAAGAATGTTGATGTTTCGCGACAGAACCTGCACGACACTGCGACGTAAATAGTAAGTTTACGATAGAGCGATATTTAGCCTTAGTGATCTAAACGAAAGTTGTAGAGTTCGTTAAACTGAGAGCGTGCATAAAAAGAACGTCCAAATTTGACTTCGTATGAGGAAGCTATGATTTTTCTAAGTTTCAGCTTAGTAGTATGCAGCCCGAAGTTCGAATATGAGATCAAGTGATTTCTAGCCGAAACAATCTAAATGAGAATTGAAGATCTAGTCGATAGTAGTACAACAGTAACAAGATAGATGAAAACGGACGTCGGATGAAGAAGTTATGAGTTTATAACGGAGTTTTTCTGTCCCAGCCTACTAAAAATAAATATAATAAAAATTAAATAAAAATTAGCCGACAGAGTCTAAACAAGAGTTGTAGAGCATAATCTCACCTACACGTGGATATAAGGAATGTTGAAAACGGATCTCATATGCGAATGATAGCTTCATTTTATTTACTTATTTTTATAGTTTTTTTTTAGCACATTCCATTCGCATTTTAGTTAATTTCCATGCATATTTTCCTTTTTGTTATTTTTATGACCATTTCGAGTATTTTCTAGTTTCTTGAGCATTATTGCACATTTTAAGGAAACTAGAGGAGCGGGAGTGTGTGGGATCTTTTGGAAGGCGATTGGACTTGAAGAGCAGTGGGGATGTCATGCTTGATAGCTTTAGAGGTGATCCAGGGAGTAGGCTTGTCGATTGCTTGAAGGCGCAGAAGTGTTGAACTTTAAATTTGAAAGGGCGCGAGAGAATTCTTGAATGTGCAAGATCGATGTTAAAGAGTTTGCGGAACTTTCGAATGATGAGGAAAGACAAATTGGGCTTTAATTGAAGAAATATTGAAGAAAAATGGACTAGGAGCTGATTGGATTCGAACTGGGCCAACTGAGCGTTACTGAATACGCTACATTCTTTACGGAGAAGATGTATCTTATCCCATATTTAGTTCCAACTGAACTCTCTAAGGTCAACAAGTTTGCCCGTGGATTACCAACGGAGTTTGGTCCAATGGTTAAGCAAGCAACAAATTTGAAAGCCGCCATCTGGGCTGCTAAGAATTTTGAGACCCAGATCAGGGACAAGGGTCTGGAGAGGTCAGAGGTTGGTGAGAAGAAGAAGTTCGATGGACCCTCAGGGTCCAGCAAAAGGGTAAATTCTCGAAGTCTAGTTCGAGAGCAGGTGGAGGAGGAGAAGGGAAATGGTGCGACAAATGCAAGAAGAAGCATCATGGAAAATGTGATGGGGAAGTCACATGCTTCAAATGTGGAAAGCTAGGGCACTATGCCAACGAATGCACCCTTACCAAGAAAGTCTACTATGGGTGTGGTGAGGAAGGGCACATCTCAAGGGATTGTCTGAAAAAGAAGGAGGCAGCACACCCAAGATTCCACCAAAGCCGAAGGCGAGAGCCTTCCGGATGACACTGGAAGCTGCTAAAGAAGAAGCTGATATCGCTTCAGGTACCTTTCTCGTAAACGAATTGCCTGCCCAAATTTTATTTGATTCTAGAGCCAACTACTCCTTTATATCACATGAATTTGGTAGAAAACTAGCTTTGTCTGTTGATAGACTAGATAATGCTTTATTAGTCGAAGTTGCTAGTGGTAAGTTTATATACCTGTTAGCCATCGTATGAAAAACATCTTAATTGATTTGAATGGGAATAAGCTCCACGAGGAATTATTGCCTATTGAGCTAAATGGTTTCGACATTGTGTTGGGAATGGATTGGCTTAGCGCCAATGATGTCGAGATATTGTGCAAGAAGAAGCGAGTAAAAGTAAACCTGCCAGGGAAAGAGTCATTTATGGTGTATGGGGACAAACACAGGGTAAATTCTGGAATCATTTCTCTAATGAAAGCCAGAATGTGCTTGGTCAAAGGATAAACATCATATTTGGCATTCACGATTGATGCAAAGAAGGAGAAAAAGGAGATGCAAAGCATTCCTGTGGTGTGTGATTATCCAGACATATTTCTCGAAGATCTTCCTGGGTTACCTCCTGATAGACAAGTGGAGTTCATAATAGACTTATTACCAGGAAGCACGCCAATAGCAAAAGCACCTTACCGATTAGCACCAACGGAGATGAAGGAGCTGATGATGCAACTTCAGGAGTTATTGGGCAAATGTTTCATTAGACCTAGTTCATCACCCTGGGGAGCTCCAGTGTTATTCGTGAAAAAGAAAGATAGGAGTACGAGAATGTGCATTGATTATAGAGAGCTGAATAAGGCAACAATAAAGAATAGATATCCATTTCCGAGGATTGACGACCTATTCAATCAACTATAAGGTTCAAGTCATTTTTCAAAGATCAACCTAAGGTCAGGATATCATCAGCTGAAGGTGAGAGGGCAGGATATCGAAAAGACTACATTCAGAACACGATATGGACACTACGAGTTTTTGGTTATGTCGTTTGGACTAACCAATGCTGTAGCAGCATTCATGGATTTAATAAACAAGGTTTGTAAACCGTTCCTTGATAAATTTGTGATAGTGCTCATAGATGACATTCTGATTTACTCGAAAAGCCAAGAGGATCATGGTAGACACTTGAGAGATGTGTTGGAAGTCTTGAAGAATGAAAAGTTGTATGCTAAGTTCTCCAAATGTGATTTTTGGATTTAAGAAGTCCAATTCTTCGGTCACGTGGTCAACCAAGAAGGGATAATGGTTGATCTAGTAAAGATTAAAGTTGTGATGAAGTAGGAACAACTGAAAAGTCCCACGGAGATCCGAAGCTTTCTGGGATTAGACGGATATTACCGAAGGTTTATCCAAAGCTTTTCTTCGATTGCCACTCCTTTAACAGCTTTGAATCACAAAGGATCTACTTATAGTTGGAGTGATAAGCACAAAGAAGCATTCGAACTGCTAAAGAAGAAGCTATGTGAGGCACCGATTCTTTCTCTACCCGATGGAGTTGAAGACTTAGCTGTTTATAGCGATGTGTATGGGGTTGAATTGGGTTGTGTTTTGAACCAAAGAGAAAAGGTGATCGCGTATGCATCTCGACAGTTAAAAGAGCATGAAAAGAAATACCCCACTCATGATTTGGAGTTGGCAGCGGTAGTTTTCGCTTTGAAGATATGGAGGCATTACCTCTATGGCACGAATTGCAAACTTTTCACTGATTATAAGAGTATTCAATATCTCTTTAGTCAGAAAGAATTAAATATGAGACAACGAAGCTGGCTAGAGTTACTTAAGGACTACGACTGTGAGATACTTTACCATCCCGGTAAAGCAAATGTTGTCGTTGATGCTCTCAGTTGGAAAGTCAATCTTGAAAGAAAAAGGCCAAGAGCGTTGAGAATAGAAGTTGTCTCGACAATTGTGGAGAGTATAAAGAAAGCTCAAGAGGAAGCTTCTGAAAAGAATGACCAGAAGGAGGAACGTTTGGGCAAAATGTTGGTGTTTGCTACAAACGGTCATGGACTCAAGGTATTCCAAGATCGTATTTGGGTACCTAAGTTAGGAAGAATAAGAGATCTTCTGATGGAAGAAGCTCACAAAACCATGTAATCAATTCACCCTGGCAGCACTAAAATGTATAGGGACCTGAAACCCTATTACTGATGGCCGACGATGAAGCTTGATATTGCAAAGTATGTAGCCGAGTGTGTGACCTGTGCAAGAATCAAGGCACTACATCAAAAACTATAGGAGAGTTTAGAACCTTTGTCTGTGCCTATAGGTAAATGGGAAGATATTGCTATGGTTTTGTCACTAAGCTACCCAGAACAAAGAATGGTCACGACATTATTTGGGTGGTCATTGATCGCTTCACTAAGAGTGTGCATTTAATAGCAGCCAACGAGAAATGGTCTATGGATAAGCTTGCAAATTCTTACGTGAAGGAAATTGTGAGGTTCACGACATTCCAATAATGATTGTATCATATCGTGACAGCCGTTTCACCTCAAGGTTTTGGAAAAGTCTACAAGAGGAATTGGGTACCAAGTTATGTTTGAGTATAGCTTACTATCCACAAACTGATGGTCAGAGCGAACGAACGATACAAACACTTGAAGATATGCTGAGAGCATGTACCCTGGAATTCCTAGGTAACTAGGATGAACATTTACCTTTGGTAGAATTTTCCTACAATAAAAGTTTCCACTCGAGCATTAAGATGGAACCTTATCAAGCTTTGTACGGACATAAGTGTCGTACACCGTCTTGTTGGCTTGAGGCTGGGGAAAAGCAGTTTATGGGACCGGAGATAGTCCATCAGACTGCTGAAAAGCTGAAAATAATCAGGGAAAGAATGTTTGCAGCTCAGGATCGTCAAAAGAGCTATGCTGACAAGAAAAGAAGATTGATAACTTTTGAAGTTGGAGATTCGGTTTTGCTTAAAGTCTCACCGTAGAAGGGACTTATAAGATTTGGTAAAAGGGGAAAGTTAAGTCCAAAATTTATTAGACCGTTTAAAATTCTTCAAAGGATTGGGAATCAAGCTTACAAGCTAGAACTACTAGAAGAACCGAATGGTATTCATAACACATTTCATGTGTGTTATTTGAGGAAGTTCACGGGAGAAGTTCCCGACATGATTCCACTTTCGGAATTAAGACTTGATGAGAACAAGAGGTTAATTGAAGAACTAGAGGCAATCGTTGACCGGAAGACTAAGAAGTTGTGACGCAAGATGGTCGAGTTAGTGCTTGTCCGTTGGAAACATACGAATAGGCCAAATCTCACCTGGGAGACGGAGAGTGACATGATGAGTCGCTATCCGCATTTGTTTGTTGATGTGTGATTCCAGGGATGGAATCATCCTAAGGTGGAGAGAATTGTAACACCCGTGTTTTTGGGCTAGGCATTAATGACGATGTAATAGTCTAGGTTAACCTTTGTAACTCATTTTGAAATAATGAAAATGTATTATTTAAATATTATGTGTTTTATGCTTAATTGTGTGGCTTAATTGAATTAAGAATAAAAATAAACGTAAAAATAAAATGTTAGATAAAACCAATATCGATATATGAAGATGTAGTGGTCATGACAAGGATTCTGAATATATAAAGAATGCCAAAATCCGAGTTATAACGAAGAAGTTATGACATGTCGAAGTTTCGCGACAGAGACGGCACGACACTACGCGACGTAAATAGTGAGTTTACGATAGAGCGATATTTCGCCTTAGTGATCTAAACGAAAGTCATAGATTTCGTTAAACCAAGAGCGTGCATAAAAAGAACGTCCAAATCTGACTTCGTATGTGGAAGTTATGATTTTTCTAAGTTTCAGCTTAGCAGTATACAGCCTGAAGTTCGAATATGAGATCGAGTGATTTCTAGCCGAAACAATCTAAGTGATAATCAAATATCACATCGATAGTAGTGCAACGGTAAAATGACAGACGAAAATGGACGTTGGATGAAGAAGTTATGAGTTTATAACAAAGTTTTTTTGTCCCAGCCTACTAAATATAAATATAATAAAAATTAAAGTCAAAATTAACCGACGGAGTCTAAACAAGAGTTGTAGAGCATAATCTCACCTATGTGTGAACATAAAGAACGTAAAAAACGGAGCTCGTATACGAAAGATATGAATTTCTGACGTTCGGGGCATGATTTCCGACACTGAGTCAGTGTTCACGACGTGAACTCAGTGACTTAACCTTTCAGAGTCTGCCAGACCCAACTTGCAATGACGCATGCAATGACGATCAAATTCACGACATGAAATAAGGGTTCACGACGTGAATTTCAAGAAATCAACCCTATAAATAGAATTGAAGGGGCAGCCGGCCAAGGTTGCTAATTCACTCTTCTCTCACCCGTATTACCTTGATTTACGTGCAAAGAAGTACCCCCGAAGCCCTGGTATCATCCCGAGACCCGAAGCGAGTCCCGAAGCCCAAAGATCCCGAGAAGAAAAGAGTTTCCGAGCCAAAGCTCTGCTTGCGAGAAGCCCGGTGTGTGAAAATCTTCTAGTTTCACCGAAGAATACTACATTTAGAGCTGTAGTGTTGTCCGATCATCTTCTTATCAAGTGAGTTTGTAGTTACTTTCTTCTAACACATAAATACGAAGTATTCTCTATAAAATATGTGATGTGTGTTTATATGTTATGGGTTATTTGAAATTAGTATTGGTTGAATGTTTTATACATGTTTTAAGTTGTATATATATATATATATATATATATATATATATATATATATATATATATATATATATATATATATTTATATTTTTGTCTACAAATATGTTAGGTAGAACATGGATAGATAGTGATGTGTGATGAAATAAAAATGATGAGAGGCCTCGATGTTGTTGTTGATCTAGTCATCTAGTGGGGTATGGATGACGACCACAGACTCTTTCTAGACAACGCTGACAGGTTCATAACTTGTAGGTGTTGTGAACGATGTGTTCACTGGTGTACTCTATCCCCCTCATGGTTGCCTTTAGGACATCTACTGTTGAGGAAACCCCTTTGCAGTAATGTTTGTCCTGATGAAAATCCTAGATTAAGTCCCTTGTGATAGTTGTTGTTTTAGGGACATAAAGTGAGGATAACGGGAATGGGTAATCGGGTTATTGTTGGTTGGTGAAAATTAAATATAATTATTCATTGTGGGTTGAAAACCCTATATGCTCACCAGGCTTCCAAGCCTGACCCACTCAGTTTCTTTGTATTACAGGTAGTGGCACGGGAGCATTAGTTGAACAACTGGTGAAGATATTTTTTTTTTATAAACCGGTAGTTGTAAAATAATTGTTGTAAGGTCTATGTTGTACTGTTTATGCTTTTGGTCTGTATCGGAACATGACATCCCGAGTTTTTTTATATAATGAAAATATATTTCTTTAAGAAATGCTTTGATAAACTTTATTTTATCATATTGTGTTTTGGGAACAAATTCCGCAACTCTTTTAAATCAATGGATTTACTCTGAAATTATTTTAAAAGCATAAATGAAACCGGTCTTTTATGGCCACGATTTTGGGGATATCACAATATATGTCATTGATCCGGGAGCATGGATTAGACATAGTCATTGTCCCTAGTCCGAGAGTATGGATTGGACATAGTCAAATGTCATTAATCCGGGAGTATGGATTAAGACATAGTCAGTTGTCCTTAGTCTGGGAGTATGAACATGACATAGTTATCCGTCATTAATAGTGGAGTATGGATTTAGACGTAGACACTTGTCCCTAATCCGAGAGTATGGAATGGGCACAATTATTGATCTGAGAACATCGATTAGATCTAGGAGTAAGAGGTAAAATTTAAGGTCCAATAGTATGGATAGTCTCGTTGTGAGGATTGATGGGGTAAGGTAAGAGTTTATTATAAATGTGGGATTGAAAACCCTGTGTGCTCACCATGTTTCCCAACCTGACTCACTCAGTTTATTTGTATCACAGGTGTCGATATGAAGTTACATTACGCTAAGAGATTAAGGAGATATAAATCACTAGTGATATTGAATGTGAGTTTTGTTTATTCTTATGTTTCTGTATTGACGATGACATCCCAAATGTTTTAAAATGAATAAAATACATTTGTTCAGAAATGCTTTGATAACGTATTTATCATGTTTTTCTGGGATCAAATTCAGTAACATTTTTATTAAAAAAGGTACTCTGATTTTTATAAAGCATAAACAAAATCGGTCTTTTCCGACCGTGAAAATGGGGATGTCACAGTTGGTATCGGAACATTAGTTTGAGCGAACTAGGAATTTGTAGGATTTCTAGACTTAAACTTAGAATGTTAAGCGATGATTGTGAGAGGAGTGCCTAGTATATTTTAGGCACAATCACTAGTTTATTTTAGGAAAGATGCCTAAAATGCTTTTATGTGCTATATGTTATTATTTGTTCGGATCTATGGTCTGTTGCCAACCAGATCTGGAAACCTTATGTGTTTAGGATTCTAAACGTACGACTATGATATTAGAACTAGCATATAAAAGTTTCGGAGAGATAAGGATGATTTAAATGTCTATCCTAAATAAAGATCTAAATTCACCTTATTCGGTGTATAGATCAAAATGACAAGAGCCCGCAGTGGAGCTGGGAATGCGAATGGGAATAGGAATCAACCCCCAGTGATTCAGCAAATACCTGTTATAGTAGAAGTTACACCCGATCCAATCACCATGGATGGGGTACAAGCCATGATATGGGCTATGTTAGCAGAACAAAGGGAGGAAATGAAGCAGATGTTGCACGAAAATAAGGACGAACCTACCATGCCAGTTGAACAGCCCAAGCTAAATGACGGGCAGTCTGAGGAGGGGAACTACAGCAGGACCAGTGGTCAAGTTGATTTGCCAGTGATTAGGAGGAACAATCAAGATGACGGATTCGAGAGGAATGGATGAAAGTACAAATATTTTCTGACTAGAAAGCCATCAACCTTCACCGGGAAGGAAGATCCGATCGGAGTTATGGATTGGATCTCAGAGATGGAGTTGGATTTTATGACGTGTTGTTGCAGAGGCAAACTACAGATCATATTTGTAGTACACCAGTTCAGAGGAGGCGTGGTTCGTTGGTGGAATACTCTGGGGAAGACTTTAAGCTACAATGAGCCCCTGCAACTGACGAGGGTAGAGTTTTTGGTGCAGTTCAAACGTAAGTACTGCTCGGCCCAAAACCTACTAGAGCTAGAAAACCAATTCCTAACCCTAAAGAAAGGAAGCATGTCTATTGATCAGTACACTAACAACTTCACAGAGAATATGGATTTTTCCTTGTGTCTTGTCGAGATGAACTGACAAAAATCGACAAGTACGCGAAGGGGATTCCATGCGAGTATGCGGTGCCAGTACGTCAGACACTTACTCTGGAGGAAACTATATGTGCTGCCAAGTCTGTGGAGGAGATGATCAAGGGAAGAGCCGCCAACAAGATTGAGGTTAATGAGAAAAGGAAATTTGATGGATCCTCGAGGTCTGGCAAGAAGAGTAAATTATCGAAGTCTGATTCAAGAGGAGGAGGAGCCGAAGCAAAATGGAGCGACAAATGCAAGAAGAAGCACCAAGGAAAATGTGATGGAGGGGTCACCTGTTTCAAGTGTGGAAAGCCTGGGCGATATGCCAATGAGTGCACGTTCACTAAGAAGGTCTGTTATGAATGCAACGAGAAAGGGCACATTTTGAGGGACTGCCCAAAGAAGAAGGAGGCAGGAAGACCCAACATTCCACCAAAGTCGAAGGCAAGAGCCTTCCAGATGACACTCGAGGCTGCAAAGGAGGCAGCAGATGTCGCTTCAGGTATATTTCTTGTAAATGGTTTGCCTGCCAATATACTGTTTGATTCCAGAGCAAACTACTCCTTTGTGACATATAAGTTTGGTGGGAAACTAGGATTGCCCGTAGAAAAAATTGATAATGCCCTGATTGTAGAAGTTAGCAGGGGCAAGTTCGTATATGTTAGTGATCGTATTAAGAACAGAGTCATCGACTTAAACGGAAACGAATTCCACAAAGAGCTGTTACCCATAGAATTGAACGGTTTTGACATCATTCTGGGAATGGATTGGCTCGGTTCCAATGATGTCGAGATATTATGCCAAAAGAAGATAGTAAGAGTAAACCCACCTGGAAAAAAGTCATTCATGGTGTACAGGGACAAACACAAAGTAAATTCTGGAATCATCTCACTAATGAAATCCATAAAATGTTTCTCTAGAGGATGCACATCATATTTGGCATTCGTAATTGATGCAAAGAAGGAGAAAAAGGAGGTGCAGAGTATACCAGTGGTGTGTGATTATCCGGAAGTCTTTCCCGAAGATCTTCCAGGATTACCAACTGATAGACAAGTAGAGTTCTGAATAGACTTGTTACCAGGAACAACACCAATAACAAAAGCACTGTATCGATTAGCACCAACAGAGATGAAGGAGCTTATGATGCAACTTCAAGAGTTGTTGGACAACGGTTTCATTCGACCTAGTTCATCACCCTAGGGAGCTCCGGTGTTATTCATGAAAAAGAAGGACAGAAGCATGAGAATGTGTACAGACTACCGAGAGCTGAACAAGTCAACAATGAAGAACAAGTATCCATTGCCAATGATTGATGACTTATTCGATCAATTGCAAGGTTCGAGCTATTTCTCAAAGGTCGATCTTAGGTCAGGATATCATCAGCTGAAGGTTAGAGAGCAGGATACTGAGAAGACTGCATTTAGAACTAGATATGGACACTACGAGTTCTTGGTTATGTCATTTGGACTAACCAATGCTCTAGCAGCATTCATGGATTTAATGAACATGGTTTGGAAACCATTCCTCGATAAATCTGTGATCGTGTTCATAGATGACATTCTGATTTACTCAAAAAGCCAGGAGGAGCATGGCAAGCATCTACAAGAAGTATTGGAAGTGTTGAAGAGGGAGAAACTTTATGCAAAGTTCTCCAAATGTGATTCTTGGATCCGAGAAGTCCAATTATTGGTTCATGTGGTTAAACAAGAAGGCATAATGGTTGACCCAACAAAGATCGAAGCTGTGATGAAGTGGGAACGACCGAAAAGTCCCACGGAGATTCGAAGCTTTCTCAGATTAGTTGGATATTACCGAATGTTTATCCAAGGCTTTTCTTTGATAGCTTATCCATTGATATCTTTAACCCACAAAGGAGCTACATATACTTGGAGTGAAAAGAACGAAGAAGCATTCGAGAAGCTAAAGAAGAAGCTATGTGAAGCACCAATTCTATCTCTACCCGATGGAGTTGAAGACTTCGCGGTCTATAGTGACGCATTCGGAGTTGGGTTGGGTTGTGTTCTGACCCAAAGATAAAAGGTGATAGCATACGCATCTCGACAGTTGAAGGAGCACGAAAAGAACTACCCCACTCATGATTTGGAGTTGGCAGTGGTATTTTTCGCTCTAAAGATATGGAGGCATTACCTCTACGGCACGAAGTGCAAACTTTTCACTAATCATAAGAGTCTCCAGTATCTGATAAATCAGAAGGAATTGAATATGAGGCAACGACGCTAGCTAGAGTTACTCAAGGACTACGACTGTGAAATACTTTACCACCCCGGTAAATCAAATGTTGTCCCTGATGCTCTCAGTCAGAAAGTAAAACTTAAAAAGAAAAGGGCAAGAGCATTGAGAATTGAAGTTGTCTCGACGATTCTGGAAAGTATAAAGAAAGCTCAGGAAGAAGCTACAGAGAAGAATGACCGAAAGGAAGAACGTTTGGGCAAAACGTTAGAGTTTGGTACAAATAGTCAAGGACTGAAGGTATTCCAAGATCGGATTTGGATACCTAAAACGGGAGGAATAAGAGATCTTCTGATGGAAGAAGCTCAGAAGACCATGTACTCGATTCATCCCGGTAGCACTAAAATGTATAGGGACTTAAAACCCTACTACTGGTGGCCGACGATGAATCTCGCTGTTACGAAGTATGTAGCCGAGTGTGTGACTTGTGCAAGAGTTAAGGCACAACATAAGAAATTGTACGGGAGTTTAGAACCTTTACCTGTACCCATGGGTAAATGGGAAGACATCACTATGGATTTTGTGACTAAACTGCCCAAAACGAAGAATTGTCACGCCATGATTTGGGTGGTCGTGGATCATTTCACTAAGAGTGCACACTTCAAAGCAGCCAATGATAGGTGGTCTATAGATACGCTCGCAAATTCTTATGTAAAGGAGGTAGTAAGACTTCACGGTGTTCCTCTTACGATTCTATCGGATCGTGATAGTCGTTTCACGTCAAGGTTCTAGAGAAATCTACAAGAGGAATTGGGAATGAAGTTATGTTTGAGTACAGCTTACCATCCACAGGCTGATGGCTAGAGCGAAAGAACGATTCAAACACTGGAAGATATGCTGAGAGCATGTACCCTGGATTTCCAAGGTAACTGGGATGAGCACCTACCTCTGGTAGAATTTTCCTACAACAATAGTTTCCACTCGAGTATCAATATGGCGCCTTATCAAGCATTGTAAGGACAGAAGTGATGTACGCCGTCTTGTTGGCTTGAGGCTGGAGAGAAGCAGTTTATGGGCCCTGAGATAGTCCATGAGACTGCTGAAAAGTCGAAGGTGATCAGGGAAAGAATGTTAGCAGCTCAGGATCGTCAGAAGATCTATGCTGACAAGAAAAGACGACTAATGACCTTTGAAGTTGGGGATTCAGTTTTGCTTAAAGTCTCACCGTGGAAGGGACTTATAAGATTTGGTAAATAAGGAAAGTTGAGTCCAAGGTTTATTGGACCGTTCAAAGTTCTTTAGAGAATTGGGAACCAAGCTTACAAGCTCGAATTACCCGAAGAACTATATGGTATTCATAACACCTTCCATGTGTGTTATCTGAGAAAGTTCACGGGAGAAGTTCCCGACATAATTCCAATCTCAGAGTTAAGAATGGATGAGAATAAGAGGCTAATTGAAGAGCCCGAGGCAATCGTTGACAGTAAGACTAAGAAGTTACGATGCAATATGGTCAATTTAGTGCTAGTTCGTTGGAAACATTCGAATGGGCCAAATCTCACCTGAGAGACAGAAAGTGACATGATGAGTCGCTATCCACATTTGTTTGCTGATGCATGATTCCGGGACGAAATCATCCTAAGGGGAGAGAATTGTAACGCTCGTGTTTCGGGACTAAGCATTGGTAGACGATGTTATAGTCTAGGTGAACTATTGTAACTCTTTTTGAAGTAATAAAGATGAAATATTTGAGTATTATGTGAATTATGTGAATTTATGTGTTTTATACTTAATTATAAAGGTATAATTAGTAAAGAATAAAAATAAGCATCAAAATTAAAGTGTGATATAAGCCCGATATCTTTACATAAAGTTGTATTGGTCGCAACAAGGATTCCAGGGATACAAAGAAGATTGAAATCCGAGTTATAACGAAGAAGTTATGACCTGTCGAATTTTCGCGACGGAACCGGCACAACACCGGGAAGACGTAAATAGTGAATTTACGATAGATGATTTTTTAGCCTTAGTGATCTAAACAAAATTTGTAGTATATGTTAAACCGAGAACATACAAAAAAAAAGAACGTCCAAATCTGAATTCGTATGAGGAAGTTATGAATTTTCTTAGATTTGGCATAGCAGTGCACGACCCGAAACTCGAATTTTAGTTCGAGCGGTTTTTGGCATACGCAACCTAAATGAGAGTTGAAGATCTCATTAATAGGAACTCAACGATATAAATACAGACGAAAACGAGTCAATTAAGCTTCCAGACAGCTTATAAATAGAGGTGTCGGGTTCCCTTCATTCTCCACACCATCCAACTTCACTTTCTCTCTCTAGTTTCTCTCTCTAAGCCCTAACCCCCCCCCCCCTAAAGTCTAGATAAACCCCCTAGCACCCAAAGGAAGCCCCAATGCTCCCAAAACCCCGAGAAAAGAGCCTTTTGGCTTAGGAACGTTACTCCAGCGAATCCCGATTTTGCGAAAAACCGGTCGTAAGTGGGCTATGCCTACCTTGTCGTTAGTATATCTTATGTTTTAATATAGTAATGTTATTAGGACCTTAAAATAAGTATTTGGGCTATTATTATGAGTTATATAAGTGTCGTTATAATATCTTTTAACCACTCGCTGTACGGGGAATCTGGTTTAAAGGGCCGCATAGGATTGTTGGATTTCAGAAGTGCTATATGTCAAAATGGTCCTGCGCTCCAGTGTTTTATGTCTGGCCCCTGTCTGTTCATATTGGTTGGAAAATATTGTTTAAACTCTTATATAATAATAATAATAATAATAATAATAATAATAATGCTAAGACTAATAATTAGTCATGGTAAATATTAGACTAAAGTCTAGTGGTAATAATACTAGGTTTCGTCGAAGGAAAATAGAATCGTTAGAAGCGAAGCGCTACCCGAGTTTAGAATCATCATTTTAACAAGTTAGTGCATAGTCCCTTTTAATGAACATGATTTTAATACAAGTATTGATTGAAGTATTACATATATGTTTATGTGCGAGTTATTTGATGTTGACTGAAATACGTGTTAAAGAACATACCTGATTATACATGATGATTTAGGATAAAGAGTAAACCTAAATTAATTATGAGGAATATTGGGTAGTATCTTCTTACGAGTACAAGTGAGTTATACTCAGAGAATAATAGAACTTTAATATATGTCATTGATCCGGGAGCATGGATTAGACATAGTCATTGTCCCTAGTACAAGAGTATGGATTAGATATAGTCATATGTCATTAATCAGGGAGAATGTATTAAGACATAGTCAGTTGTCCTTAGTCCGGGAGTATGGACATGACATAGTTATATGTCATTAATCCTAGAGTATGGATTTAGATGTAGACATTTGTCCCTAATCCGAGAGTATGGAATGGGTAGAATTATTGATCCGAGAACATCGATTAGATCTATAAGTAAGAGGTAAAATTTAAGGTCCGAGTGTATGGATAGTCTCGTTGTGAGGATTGACGGGGTAGGGTAAGAGTTGATTATAAATAGGGGAAATTGTATATTTTGTGAGTTCTTATACATATGATATAACATTGTAGGATTGAAAACCCTATGTACTCACCAGGTTTCCCAACCTGACCCACTCAGTTTATTTGTATCACAGGTGTTGATATAAAGTTACATTACACTAAGAGATTAAGGAGATATAAATCACTAGTGATAATGAATGTAAGTTCTATTTATGCTTACGTTTCTGTATTGACGACGACATCCAAATTTTTTTAAAATGAATAAAATACATTTCTTTGGAAATGCTTTGATAACGTATTTATCATGTTTTTATGGGAACAAATTCCGCAACATTTTTATTAAATGTATTTTGGAAATGATTTGATAAAGTATTTTGGAGGTAGAATCACCATAGTCAAATTTGTTTTCGCTAGCCTTCTGTTGTACTACTTCTCCTTATATGAAACTCCTTTGACTGCTATCAATGAATTAGAGAGTATTATATGCAAGTTTCTTTGCGTAGGTAATATCTCCGGCTCAAATTTTTGTTGGGTTTCGTGGGAAGAGGTCTTGGGTAGCTCCTAAATATTTTGGTGGCCTCGGTATTAGGAGCATTAGAGATACAAAGTTGGCATTATTGCAAAATGGTGGTGGCGGTTTAAAAAATACACAAACCAACTTTGGGCCAAATGAATTAATGGCATCCACAGTAACTCCGGAAAATGGAAATTCATTCCTGTAAAGCTTAACATTTCAGGTACATGGAAAAACATCTCAAAATCTGATACATACGTGGGAAATTTTGGCAATCGTTTATCAAGGAAATTTAAAGTAGTTGTTGGGAATGGAAATGATATTCACTCCTGGTTGGACCAGTGGGTTGTTATAGGATCTTAACAAGACAAATTTCCTACACTCTATGCTTTAGAATCATCAAAAACATGCAAAGTTGATGAGAGGTTCTTGAAACTTGGGGAAGCAGTGCATTGAATTTGGGATTGGTCAAGACAACCATCATATCATGTAGAGACTTTCGAATTACATGTTGTGATATATTTAATTAAATTAAACTAAATAATGGCCCGGACAAGTGGTTATGGTTGGGAGATGCCACAAATGATTACTTTGTAAGTGTTATGAGAAGATCTATAGAGGAAAGCATCTCCGCCCATGAAAATTATATACACAAATTGATGAATTAGGTAGCATTGAAAATTAACTTCTTTGGTTGGCGAGCGGCCATCTACTTTGTGCTCCATCTGTGGCGTGAAGGTGGAATCAGTAGATCATCTTCTTGTCTCTTGCACTTTTTCTTGGGACATTTGTTCCAATATTGGTTCTTGGTTTAACCTACAGAGATTATCTTGTAACTCAGTATCTAAGATTCTTGCAATTCCCGCCTCCAGGAGTTAACATAAATCACATTACATGGCTCTACTTTTAATTTTCTTAACCACATGTCGGTATATTTGGAAGTATAGGAATGAGAGATCTTTAAGGGTAAATCTCCAGACCAAAAAAAGGTGATTGAATCAAAACTACCTGTTATATGTAGGTCACAAATAGAGCAAAACTTTCCTTTTTAGATTAGAATTAATTGTTTAGCTTCTCACTTTCTTGTTTTGCAAAGTCTTGATATTGTTTCCATAAATAGATGTTGTGGAGTTGTATGAGTCTAGTTTCATTTCTTCTTGGTGTGGCCTTGGTGTTTTGTTCTCTTCACGGTTGTGTGTATTTGGTGTGTGTTTCATTTAATGGGTTCACAAATCAAGCTAATGTTTGTGGTGTTATGAGTACACTCTTTTGTGTGATGGCCATTCTTTTTGGGTTAGATTGTTTGCGGTTAGGTCTTCATATCCTCATGTGTGGGTTATCCTTTCGTTTTTGTGTTAGGTATATGTTATATATGTTTATTTATCTTTTTGGTCTTTAAATTCGAAGTAAAGATCATTCTTGGTGGAATCTAAATCAATATTGGATGTTTAAAGTGATGTGTCGTGTTTTATTGTCGTCGATTTTAAAAGATGAGGTGTATTTGACCATTATGCCCTTTGTTGCGATGGGCACTCTTGATTTGAGATTTACATTGGCGTCGTCCTATTTGGCTTTACAAAGACTTGTGGTATTGTCCTCCAAGTAGTGTGCGGCTACTATGTTTTCTATTGATTCAAAAGGTATCGACAGAAATCCGATGGCTTACTCTGACCATATTTGTGATGATGTTCTTCATGTGGTGTGATCCTCTTACATTATATTGATTATTCAAAATCCTACAGATGAGGGTGGTGCTACTTTTTATGGGGCTTTTGTTATTGCCTATCTTCATGGTGCTATATCACATCTGTTTCTTTACATTTACATTTTATTTTTCTTTCTTTCTTCAATTATAATTTAAATACTTTGTAATTTTTCCAGCTTCATGTTGATTTTATTTTATAAAATCTTCTAGCCATTCAAAAAAATCAACTAGATTCACTCATTTCGGCTTCTTCTGACCTGTCTTTGATCTTCAATCTTTAGCCACTAGATTCTCCTTCCTTCGGCACTTTCACTTTTGGCCATCATCATGAAGTGCGCCATAAAATTAAATTAGGGTTGTATTGGGATCAAAAGTGATTTCATATTGAATACAATTTATAACGATTATGATATCGATTATTTGACTAACTATACTTGTTTATGGTAGTAAATACATGTATATTTAAGTTTAAGTTTATATAAGTACTAGTTGTGAGACTCATGTATTACATGAGTTAATTTTAAAAAAAAGAGTTAAATATAAATGTCAAAATATTTGATAACTTTGAATTTATAATAAAATAATAAAAATAATGAATTATTATAATGAATATGGTTTTTATCTTTTAAATTTAAATAAATAAATAAATAAACTAATGAGCTTTAATTTTGGGAATTTTGAAATTAAAAGAAAATTTGATTAATGAAATTGATATCTATTTATTCCTACATTTATTGCAATTATTAAATTAAAATATTATGTGGAAATTAAAAAAAAAAAAAAAAAACTCATATGACATGGAAAAAAAATTAATTCAAAATAACCACAAAATGACATTTGACAAATTGAATTGGAGTGTGACAAATAATAATAATAATAATAAAACTTTCATTTATTAGGGTAGATATAAATATATTTTGTCCAATATTCCCCTTAGTCTACAAGCATAGCAAAAGTTTAGACCGGATGAAAACCACAAGAAAAGTACTCACTAGGTACATAAATGAAACTGATATACGATTCAAAAAATTTGGCAAAAATTATACACCTATTTCAACATGTTTTTTTTTCTGGAACTGTTGAATTATATAAAACTAGTAACAATTTAGAATAAACAAAACAATTATAATTTATAACGAATGTGGGCTTTATAACCACAATAATCAATCGACTTTAGTTCTACGGTTAAACACAAAAGAAATATTTTTCTCAACAATACTACTCTTATGAAAGTTATTAGAGCAAACCATAGCGCTACAATAATTTTAGATAACTCAAATGATAGTAGCGACCGCAACATCGAAAGTTAGTCTTCTAAATACGGACATTGAATGTGAGTCACTCCAATCAAACATATCACACATTGTCATAAAATGTAGAATATGCAAATCCAATCATCGGCCAATACTTTGTCACACCTAACTTCCACCTCGCATGTCAAAATTAATGACTATTTTCCTCATTATGGTTACTATAGCAAAAACATAAAAAAAGAGTCCAAATTAACCTCTGATTCACCAAATTGATTACAGTAGGAAGCCCATGAAGAAGTACCCTCCATATGAAAATATATTTTTCTAAGAAGATAATTGCTTCCATCAAGTGATTGAATTTCAAGTAGGCAAAATCGCTTTATTATAATGAGTTCTAGCATAACTAACTAGAATTGTTTTGATGGATTTTACCCCCAAACCAATTTATCACTCGTATCCAACAATACAAAGGTATCAAGCAAAAAAAGTAATACGTTAAATTGAGAGGATTAATTTGGTCCCACCCTTCACAAGCCGACACCAAGACTATGACCAATTAATTGTGAGCATCTCTTCAATTATTGATATGTCAATCCACGTTTGTTTCAATAAAATATAATCTCAGAAATCTATCCTAAGAGTACTAGCTCCAATCCACACCTCTTTCCAGCATAAGTTAACCTAGCTTTTTATTAGTACAAGAAAGTATAAGAATTCATTTTTCACGTAAATTGTTAATAGACATGATAATTTCTAACCAAACATATATAAAGCTAATGTCATCATCATTTATATTCAACCCACCTTCAGGATCATGGATCGCTTTAACAACTTTGACCCAAAGAGCATTAAAGTTATTTTAGAATCACGACTACCATTTTTAAAGAGTACTGTTAAAAGCAAAAAAGAATTCCTAAAACAAGATCAATGTTCTCTTTAGCAGCCAAGGAGCATCCATGTTCTCCAATGTTAAAGTCGTAGCTTCGAATCGTATAACAAACACACGCCTAAATACAAACATAATCAGAATTCATATCATACATGCCTCTATCTCATAATATATATGGTCTTGTGTAACACCTAATATTAGGTCATTGAGGTCACAAAAACATATGAGAAAACCTCTAGTCTACTACCGAGTACATCCCTAGACCACCAAACCTAATAGGTAAACAAACTAGTCTCTACTAGATATCTACAAAGAAAGAACCTCCACAAAACACCATGTCCTTAATAGACCCCATAATCATTTGTCAAAGAACAATTCTACCTACTCCATATGTACAAGTTGGTATATCTTTAAGACAAAGAATAGTTTGGCAATACCATTACTAGATCGAAGAAAAATGAACTCTCCCCAGGATCACATAACTAGGGAATAAGACACATCAAATTAACAGTGTTGACAACTCTCTTCATGGCTAACATGCTAATAAAATTTGAGTTTACAAACCTCCAATAAGCTTTACCCCAATGACGGCCTCCTGATGTCAATAAAGAATAGACCCTCACAAAGCTTTCTACCATCATATAAAGAGCATAATAGCTCAGATTTTTTTTTCTTTATTTTAATATTATGTTGAAGATCCAATCCTAGACGGATCACTTTAATGATGTCCAATATTTATGATAAAGTCAATTAAACATCTTCACATCCTTTGGTATATGCATTTAAGTTTTTATTTATATGAAATGTAATAGAGCTATATTTATGCTTACTTATTATGTAATTTCTGCATAAAAATAACAATGAATGAAAAGCAATATAGAAAATTTCTTCCAAATATACTAACGACTGAAAAACTGTATTGAATAGTGAAACCATACGTCAATAATAACTGCAAATTTTTTTATTGTTAATCAGTCGCCAATGAATTTCATCAGCCTGAATAATAGTAGAATCCAGTTTAATCGTCATTCACGATGATCTGTTGTTAATTTCCCCTTTTAGCAGCTTTTCTAATATGAAAATCCAATTTAATCTTAATTTGTGTACATATACAACAATATAACTAAAATTTTTACACAGAATTATGATTTTAAACTCGTAGAAGAAATATATATTGTTATAGAATTTAATATTTATATAAAATTCGCACAGACTAAACCAACACTAAAAATTCAGATTGAATTTTACAACATTAGGACTTAAATATTTCTCAAAAGATATTAAAATGTTTTGTAAAAGAAAAACAACCCATCAAAACCTACACTTTAATGTAAAAAAAAGATTGATATCGAACCAGTCAAATGATGCATCGAAATGGCATCGCCATGAAAAAGATCCAACAAATTAAATCATGCATCAAAGCGGCATCCCAAATCTTCCATGATGTTTTAAATCATCACTCCTTGTTGATTGAAAACGATTAATAACATCATTCAAGCACAGTTGTATAATAGTTGTTATTCAATAAATTGAATTCAACAAAACGGCATGGCATGTTAAGGTTCAATATGTATATGAAGTTATTGAACCCATCAATAAGAAAAAGAATTTTTTTAAGTTTAGAAAAAACGATTCACCCAACATTTTATAATTCAATGTGTTGTAGGAAGAAATAATAAAATTGTGTTAAAACTACGATCATTAGAGTTTAATGTATTCTAAAATCACTAAGAAAGAAACATGTAAGCCCAATAGTAGAAAGAGAAGTGGAAAAGATATATTTTAAGATATATAATGAACATGATCAATATGAACATGCTACAATAGTTGCTAAATTCACAACTATCGAAGCCACCAAGACGCTTCGTTTCTTATAATACTTGTAGAACAGAATTTAAAAAACTAACACTTCATGTCCAAGCTGAGAAACAACTCCAGCTAACACCAAATTATCTCGACATAATGGACATGTCCTATTCCTGAACCTTATCCATCGATCCAAACAAGCTTCATGAAATAAATGACCACACCTCAGCTCTCTTATCTCTTCATCTTCTCCAATCATACTCAAGCAAACAACGCATTCCACTTGTTCCATACATGTTGCTTCGAACCTTGTCTGGCTAGTCGCAAGTCCTTGAAGATTTTGTAGCTGATGGTGAAAAAAACATTGGTGTAGAAGAAAACTCCACGCCCACTTGAGGTTGGAAGCTACAAGTTTTATTTGGGATTGGATTAGATCTGTAATGATGCATATGGATATATAGATAAGGTCTACTGATGAAGAAGGTGAGAAGCTTTGTGCGATCATCATTTTGAAGGCTGTATAGACAATCTATTTGCTTGTTTAGTTAGTCTTTTTATAGGGAGTAAAATACCATATGTTGTTAGTCTTTTCGTAATCACCGGTATTTAATTAAACATTTATTTACACGACTTAGATGACCATTCTAAGTCATAATCATTGATCGTGAATTGAAAAAGTTTGCAGTAGTTTACAAGCAATAAAACATTTAAGTAAATTAATCTAAATTTTGAAAAGGACAATATTAGTCTCCTCTTGTTCAAATATGGTAACTATAAACTAAAAATAACAAGGTAACTTTATTCCACAAAATCACCTTACTAACTTAAAGTGACTTAAGACGACTAAACTGCCTAGCAAATGTCAAAAATGGGCAGCCTTCGTAATATATTTAATATGAAAACACGTGCACATGCATATGTATCACATACACACACAAAATATACATATATATACATAATTTATGAGCGTCAAATCCGACTTTAATTTATCGAGCTTTGTTCTCTCTTGACTACAATGGTAAATGGTTGGCCAACCTATCTTTTTATAATAGTTTTAAAATTTTATTACAAGTGTAGAAATCTATTGATATTTTAATTTCAATAAGAGTTTTTTTTTTTTATATAATTAAAAAGTTTTAGAGCTTAACATAAAAGCCGAATACAAACAAACATGTCCGTATGCATGCATGCTAAGAAAATATGATATTTGAAGCGTTTTTATTTTGAATGTTGACTATGGAATTTTTGAAGAAGTTGTTTATTCTTAGAAATAGTGTAGTGGATTATGACATTGGATATTTTATAATAATAAATTTTATAATAATAAACTAATATAAAAATATTACCTAATTAACAACAATGAGAAATGTAAAAGTTTTACTTATTGTAGTACATAATTACGCTCATACACAGTTCATCTACTTTTTTTTAACAGTAACAAGCATAATTTTTTAACAGAAACCATGCATAACACACTAGCGAAGCAGCGAGTAGTGAGTTAGATTACAAAGAGATTAAGCATATTATAGAATGATTTAAACACCATTATCTGGTTCATGCGAGCCCCATTAGCCACTCATTTTTAATTAGCCAATGAAATTTGTTGCCGATGTAATGTCGTAGACATAGGATCTAGGGTGGATTCTTGTAGTGTAACGAAGCAAGGTTAATGATCCCACATGCACTGATTATATATCAGCCCTACCAAAGTCAGATTCAAAGTTTTTTTTTTTTTTTTTTTTTTTTGAACCAACGAGATTTTATTACCACGGCTTGGCAAGATGTCAGGGAGGGAGAAAAAACAAACAAGACAAGAAAGTTACAAAAACAAGAAGGGATTACAACTTAGGTACTCCAATTACATTTTCCTATAAAAAAAGTGCTGACGGATATTTAACAAAAGTAGGGCGCTTAATGGTGCTTCACAATGGATGGAAGGAATTTATTGTTTATGTTGTTTGAATGCTTTTGTATGTAGGTTTTTTTTATCCACAATGCATTGAATTATAGAGTTCAATAGAGTGACACATCTGTTGGTGATTTTAGTGTCACCATGTCATTTTAAGTAACTGGAACTAACATGTGAGTTAAGAAACTTCATGATTTGTACTCTAATACATGTATAGGGTTGTGCGGAATGCACGCATGTATAAGATCAAGTCAGAAGTCGATTCGACGATTAGTCGGGGGTCCGGGGCAGCACCCCCGGGTCCGGGGTTTCAAAAGGGACAACGCCCATTTGGCGGGGTCTAGGGGCAGCGCCCCTAGCAGGGTCCAAGGGGCAGAGCCCCTGGCTGGGAACATAATGAAAAATTCAATTTCTTGAGAGTGATTATGGTAAAACTAACGAAACTCGTTAGTTTTTGGTAACCCTGATCCGGATTAGTATTACTTGCTTCCAAAGCAAGTAATGATGGTCCAACCCTAATGAAACCCTAATCGTGTTTAGTATATAAACAACTCTTCCTTTCCAAAAGACGAACGTTCTTTAGCTCTCGTTTTTCATCACACATTCACAAAACCTTTTAGCATAATAGCTTACGTTTTATGTGCCTAGAAACGTAGGTGTCCGCTTAGATTATCCTAGGCTGAATTTCTTGTAACCCAGGCATATATAGGGTAGAAATATCAGTTCGGAAAGTAATATCACGATCCAAGCTGGTATCCAGATCTCCACCGCAAACCCTAATTTTCCCAACAACATCATCATTCACTATTCCATACAACTCTATATCTTTTTATCCCACAATGCATTAAACTCTACAAGTTAAATGGAACATATTAAAAAAAATTTATTTAAAGATTTAATGACTTTCCTTTTTCTCATTGAAGAGTTCAATGGTCATTGAACTCCAAATTCATTGAATGCCAAGGTGGTATTTTACAATGGTGGAGTTGTATCCATTAAATGACAACTAGGCATGATACCTCATTCAACTCTTCCATTAAACTCCTCATTGTGGATGCTCTAAAACACATGTATATTTTATTATATTAGGGTGAATTAATATATTGGAATATCTTACATGATTGATCATCAGAAACTACCAAAACATGAAACAAAGTTAACAGAAAATTGAATTAAACATTTGGTCGACGTTTGAGCTCTAAGAGTCCACCAGAGGGAATTTGGAGATTGCGTACTCCACAGAAGGTGGTATGGATGTTTGGTTGGCGATCATCTGCTCTTTAGCATGATGCTTTTACTTTTTTCATTATTATAACAGTGAAATTCATTGCTTTGTATTGGAAGAATGTGCGAGAATTGAATTTTTTTTTGAAAGTAAAATGCTAATATAGGAAGAAGTGAAAATAATATTCAAAGATATGCAAAATAAAAAAATGTAAATTGATATTTCTTACATTCAACATTTAGAATAATAATATCATTATGTTAGTTGTTGTATGACATTCTTTTGATCTTGTGGATAGAAATGAAACGTTCAATTACTCTAAATTGGAACTCAACGGTCCAACTGTAATTCACTTTGTTATATATACTTAAATGACATACGGAGTAGGGATAATTTCGTTTGGTTTATAAGGTTTTTATTCGGTTTTTTTTTTCGTAAAGAATAAAAAATCATTAAGATATTTGGTCCAAACAATCTTAACAAAAAGGGTTGTGGAATATTTGATCCATACTATTAATAAGATATTTTTGTTAAGGTTATCCCCACTATTATATGCATATTGCTGTCAGGAAGAAGTTATTCAAGAATTAGTCAAACACTATTACAATAATAATAGTACAGAATATATATATATATATATATATATATATATATATATATATATATATATATATATATATATATATATATATATATATATATATAATCTTGAATTTTAAGAGGTATAAGTTACAAAGTTTTTTATTCAAATCAATTATGTATAAATAAATCAATAATATTTCTCAAAAGCTTGAAAACTTCAATTAAGAAATGAAATGTTATTAAGAAATTCAATTTGAAACAAACCAACAATTTTCAAATATTAAATTCATATATATAAATTAATTTACATTTTTTCAACTAGACATTAATATTAAATAATTTACATTAATACTATAGACAAACAATATACATATAATGTCTAAACATAAATATTTTATTTAAAAGTGATTTTTTTTATTACATAACTAATAATAAAATCTAATAATTATTTTCTCGCAAGAAAATTATTCGCAAAAAGTTCTATATATATATATATATATATATATATATATATATATATATATATATATATATATATATATATATATATATATATATATATATATATATGCACACACACATACGGTATTTCATGAAATACATACACATATAAGAGTAATCATAATATTAATAATAGAATGTATAAGTAACAAAAGTATTTTCATTTAATAAAGTAAAAACAAATATGATGATAATAATAATAACTCAGAAAGAAGCATGGGCTTCGCCCCAAGACGGTTTTGTTTTTATCAATACATTGTACTTTGGTAAACCCAAAGCGATAACAAATCTGTAACAAAAAGATTAACCACAAGATGCATCATCCCAAAAATCATAGTAAAAATCTTCATTTTTTAAACCCTTTCATTATCCATAAACCATATAAAACATTATTTCCAAGAGCATAGTCAAAACCAAAGTATCCTAGAATCATCAATTAACAAAATATCCAAGGATAATCTGCACAATCACGCATTCACCTTGCCCCGATCATCTGATATACCTGAAATCATAAAATCAAACTGTAAGTCAAAGCTTAGTGAGTTTTCCCAAAATACTCACACCACAAAACATATACAAACATGTATGTTGGGTTCACAGTCTCCCGACTGGATTACCCCTTGCTCACAGTCTTCCGACCGGATTGCCCCTGGCATATAGTCTCCCGACAGGATTGCCTCTGGCGCATTGTCTCCCGACTAGATTGTCGTTGGGTTTGTTGGCCGGGAGAACAAAATAGGACCGCCTTAACTCACCCACACTATGTTGACATATGTAACAGATAAAATAAGCATACAACCAGTAAGTATATGTAATCATACAAATCTACTACTCTAACAGTTTACTATAGCATAGGAACACCCTATATACTAGGGTAGATGACTCAAGCTAGTGGGCCAACATTGGTGCCTTCAACCTATGAGTATAGTGAGGAAAAACTCACTTTAAAGTCTAGAAGAATGTTGAACTTATTACTTCTCCAAATATCGACTCTACAGGTCACCTAAACATCAAAAGTGACCAAGCCCAATCTACTACTCAAATTACCCCATTTGATCTAAAGTCAAACTTAGTCAAAGTCGACGGTTAAAAAGTCAAATTTCAACATTCAGCCCTAGTACACCCAGCATACTAGCTCTAAGCCCAACGTAGATTCTAAGATGGCAATTACGGGGAAATATGGCTCTAGGCCTCGTGTAAGGGAAGTTACACCCTATGTACTCCCAAAAACTTCAACTTAATCATTAAGTCATTAATCCCGACCAATGTCCATTCCAATTTTCAGATCTCTCTTCTCCTAAATTTCCTAATGGATAAAGACTAAGACTTTATCGATTTACATCCATACTAAAGGCACAAGCTCATAATCTAATTCCAAAAGTCATCCAAAGCTCCATAACTTATGCATGGATGAATGAGAGTGACCAAGCTCTCATTTTAATAACATATCAAGCATAGAAACATTTGGAAATGACACTCCAATGGTCTGCAGTAGCTCATACTCATATACACCATGGTTATGGGGACAAAAAACATGAAAACCTTAACAAATCTAGATCTAGCATAGAAACACGTCAAGATAGGGACTTTATATGTCCTGGTGATGGATGAGGGAATGTAACTTCTGGATCCAAGGCTGATTTGAGCTTCAAAGTAACTCCACCACCTTTTTCTTTCTTTAAAAGCACATAAAAACACTATTAAGATCACAAATACACCAAATGGGATCTAGGGAGAATGTGAATGGAAGGGCCTATAAAGAGTTAAAGCCATAAAATATGGCTTAAAACCCCAAAATTAGGGTTCGGACTCTGGCCAAGTTCGCGCTGCTTACTAAGATTTACACCCAACGTAGATCATTTATACCCCGCTCCAAGTTACTCCCTCTACGTAGTGCATAAAAGGCTATATACGCCCTGCATAGATCAAAATCCAACATTTCATTTTAAGAAATAAGGAAAGGAATTTACCTACAATGCTCGGGTCTTACGATTCGCCCCCACTTGAATCAGACTTCGTCCTTGAAGTCTAATGTTGCAAATAATTCAGGGTAATGCTCACGTATCTCCACTTCGGGTTCCCATGTCCACTCGGAACCCTTCTGATGCTACCATTGGATCTTGACCAAAGGTACCAACTTGTTGCACAAGGCCTTCGTCTTTCTGTCTAGAATCGTTATCAGTCTCTCCACTTAATTCAGGTGATCATCGAATTGAATGTCGACCAAAGGAACCACCACCGAATCATCAACCACATACTTTGGAAGCTGAGAAACATGGAACGTGTTGTGAATCTGACTAAGCTCCTCATGTAGATCCAATCGATAGGTAACCTTGCCTACTCTGGCCACTACTCGGAATGACCCGGTAAATCAGGGACCCAACTTACCTCTTTTCCTGAAGTGTATAACACCCTTCCAGGGCTATACCATCAGCAAAACCATATCTCCCACCTGAAACTCTATCTCGGATTGTCGTATGCCGGCATAATTCTTCTGTCGGCTCTGGGTCGTCTGTAATCTTTGCCTAATTTGTTGGATGAGCTACATCATCTGAAGGACCACCTAGATCCTAACCATTACCCTGTGGCCGACCTCTCCCCAAAAAAATTAGTGTACAACACTTCCTCCTATAGAGAAGCTCGTACGGCGGTGCACCAATACTAGAATGATAAATGTTGTTGTAGTAAAACTTAGCTAGGGGAAGATAGATACACCTAATCCCACCGAAATTGATGACACAAGCCATCAACATATCCTCGAGCATCTGAATGGTCCACTCACACTGATCATCAATCTGAGGGTGATAAGGAGTGCTGAAATGCAGCCTCGTACCCTCCTCATGAAACTTTTACCAAAACCGCGAAGTAAACCGAACATCGTGGTTAGATACAATTGACTGATACACCGTAGTGAGCAACAATCTCATGTACATACATGTTGGCCAATTTACTAGATGAAGAACTCTCTCGAATGGAAAGAAAATGGGTACTCTTTGTCAAAAGATCGACGATAACCCAAATCACATCAAATCCCTTGGTTTTCCTCAAAAACATGTTGATGAAATCCATAATGATCTGCTCCCATTTCCACATAGGCAGTTCCAAAGGCTGAATCTTTCCATGCAGCCTCTCGTGCTCTTCCTTGACCATCAGGCATGTCAAACATCTCTCCACATACCATGCTATCTCCCTTCATGCAAGGCCACTAATAAATAAGCCTCAAGTCCTGATACATCTTTGTTGCTCCAAGATAGATCGAGAACCTGGACTTGTGTGTAGACGTGGAAAAAGACCCGGTTTTGTCCCTGATCCGCTCCAAAACCATGCAAAATTAATGGGTTTAGATATATTTTATCATTTGTTTACCCATTAACAACCTGTACCCATTAACCCTTTTATTAAAAAGGTCGGGTATAGATCACTATCGACCTGAGCTGTTTATGACCCACCCCGTCTAAAATTTAAAATATAAAATTATTATTTATAAGTTATAATACATCTATCAATCAATATAGGACTAACAGGAGTCGAGGAGTTCCACTTCATGTTCAACTTTCCTGTTCCTAATCCTAATGACTGGATTGTCAGTCGAATCCCTCAAATAACTCTATGAAATCTATATTCCATAATCAAGAATAAGAAGAAAAGTTGAATAGAATTCAATCAAGATTTAAGAACAAGAAGAAAAGGTCGCAACCGAGTGATCGACATTCTAGAATCCACAATCAGGTTTGTTTTCTAACATTCGAATTGTTAGTCGACTTCCAATATAAATATAATCAAAACTCAGAAATTAGAAATCCTTTGGAGTCTCTAATTGTGTGTTATTGAAATTGATATTCGAAATTAAATTATGATTTTAGTAATTGAATTTTGATTTCTATAATTGCTTGTTCATTATTGAAATGCAAGTCGACTCAGAAATCAATTATTGAAATAACAACTTAGAAAACACATCGGATTGTGGATTGTGGATTGTGGAATGTTGACATATTGTTAGTCTAATCATCTGTTAATCTAAATCTTTTGATTTTTGATTTTGGTAATCGACTTCTTATTTCTGAAACAGAATTTTGCAATTGATGGTACATGCTTTTGCATAAACTTAATATTGTAAACGGGTTGTATAAAAGGGTTGAAATCCATTGATCTGGTGGATAAGGGTATGGGTTTAATGATTCAAAACCTTATGGGTTACAGTTTGGGTTTGGATCATCATTTGAAAATTTTTTAACGGGTTTAAATCAAGGTTGATCTGCTCCAAACCCGCTCCATTTCTAGGGCTACTTCTGTGCCTCCCCCATTGTTGTCTATTGGACCCCTCTAGAAATTGGGACACAAAACCACCATAATAGATCAGAAGTCTGCAACTATCAATAGAAAATCTGTTAATTTCACCTCTAAACCTTTCATTCTTCAAATTTTCCCTCTTGACTCCCTTAGCCAGAGCCTGATTGATCAAATTTAGAATTTGGGACTCGATGGTCATCTCAAACAGTGCTCTCGAACATGTGTATTATCCGTCTTGCGGATCAAAGTGTCAGTGACCACATTAGCCTTCCCTAGATGTTAAACAATCCCACAATCATAATCCTTGACCATGCCAAGCCATCTGTGCTACCTCATGTTAAGATTTGGCTGATCCATAAGATATCTCAAACTTTTGTGATCTATGTAGACGGTGATCGGTTTTGAGCATTCTAACACTCCTATGGTGTACATGCAACCCTAGAAACCTTGGATCTATGTTTTCTCTAATATTCATGCAAATTTGATTTTTCCAAGGTTTACATCCTAACTAGCATGGCAAGGGGAGCTTGTAATAAAAAAACTAGTAGAATGACATACCTTTCTTGTAGAGTGGATTCCTTAAGACCTTGTGAACCTAGCACCCCAAATGTTATGCCTCAAATGTTTCACACAACATCACAACTCTTGGAATAACTTGAAAAGAGAACACTTAGCCCTCCTTGTCTTGCATTAGTGGCCAATTTTCCTAGCTATGTGGCTCCTTATATAGTGCGCCACATGTAGGGTTACACCATGTAAACCCTAATGTGCATGGCTTTTCATTTCCCCCATGATCCATGGGTTTTAACCTCCATGGAGCATCCATTGAGCACCCAATGGGTCCTAGCCCAATCTAGTGAATCATGAACCATAAGCCCACAATATAAGAATGAATGATTTACAAATCAATCCCCATATATTTAATTAGTCTCTTTTTTTATCACAAAATTAATTCCAAATTAATTCTTGATCAATACGAATTAAATAATACTATTAATATATTAGAACTTATAATATATTAATAAACTATAAGTGTCCTATTTCTCATTTTGTCTATTCAATTGTTGTAATGCCATGCAACCCAAATGGACCATGCCAAATCGGGTCAAGTACATACCAAGTATAGTTATGGACTTAGACACCTTATCAAACAGACGGTACATCGGACCTCATATAGATAATATCGCCAAATATTGAGGGCGGAAACCATAACCCCCAAATCCAAATTATGTGTTGGATACATAGTCTCATGAAGCTTCAACTGCCTAGATGCATAGGTTACACGTAACACCAATCAAAATAGGTCAACAACAGTCGCATATGATTATGTCAAACAAATAATATAATAAACTTACTTTGTAGTTCATGGAAAAGTCTAATACAAAAATGAACATTCGTACTTACCTTATGGTATAAATCAAAGTATACATCCATACAACTCCAAAAGATTTTAACAAACTTAAGCTAACTTCGCGTGAAGAAGTTATGATAAACTCTAACACTATGAATCTCTATATCAAGAGGGATTTAAAATATACTGAGAATTACCTATTGGAGTCTAAACGAAAGTTGTAGTATCCAGAAATACCTACGTGTGGATATAAATAACATTAAAAACGGAGTTCGTATGCAAAAGTTATGACCTTCTGAAGATGTAGCTGTCTGAGAGCATGACACGTGGCAGAAACCCTAATCTGTCAGGGCTCACGACGTGAGCATGTATTCTTACGATGTGAGGATTCAAATGGACACTTTTCTAGGCTAGAATGCAGATGGTAAGTCCACGAAGTGATAAGTTTAGGGATCACGACGTGAACCTATATTCTCACAACGTGAGAAGTCAAACGGATACCTTCCGAAGCTAGAAACACAGATTGCAAAGCTACGATGCAAATAGGCCTCACAATGTGAGCATTGATTTCTCACGGCATGAGAGTTCTGTGGACTGCCTATAAATAGCAAATTTGACCCTTTCATTCCTTACACCTTCTACTTTTATTTCCCTCGTTTTTCGAAGGTTGTTCCCTTCCTGAGCCTGAAAACGATGAACCGCTAACTGTTTCTAGTTAGATTCTATAAAATCACGCTACTAGGGTAAGTTTCACGGCCCCGCTTTTAATGTTTTCGGGGGAAAACGCATGATAAATATTGTATATAAGTTAATATTATGTCTATATGATAGTATATTCATATCAACATAGATAGTTATATTAATCGGGATATAGGTGTTTTGTGTCTGATGTTTTGAAAACATACAACTATCGTAAACTTGATTAGCATGTTATTATCATAGATTACACTAATGTAGACCCTGAGTTACACTCAGGAGTTCTATATATATATATATATATATATATATATATATATATATATATATATATATATATATATATATATATATATATATATATAGTCCCAGAGTATATTCGGAATTTCTATATATACTAATTGTTAAATATGTTGTTATTATTAGTTTTATGTTAGATAAGACCTGGTTTTTCTTCAAGTTATAGTTGTTGTACTGCCTAAGTGTTATAGAAATTAGGAGTAACGTTTAAAGCATAGTCTAGTAACTTAGGGTTTTAGACAGGAATATGTTTTCGCTACTAGAAACATAGGAGGTCGACAAAGTCTACATGAGCTATTATTCATCAACTAAGAGTGGAAATCTTAGTGGAAATCCTCTGACCGTATCCGTTAATACTGTGTGAGAGAGGAAGTTGTGTGTATAGATTTATGTGGGTTAACACCCTACCCATGGTTGCTAACAACAACCTAACGTTTTTCGGGTGACGAACTTGCCCATTGTTCCAACGAGGAAGTTGTGTGTAGATCTATACGGGTTAACACCCCCACACGTGGTTGCTAGCTACAACCCAACGTTTTTCGGGTGACAAACTTTCCCAATTTATTCTATTTCGATGTCAATGAAGCGTGCGGAAATCTATTATCACGGTGCGACACTTGTAGCACCATTCAGAGGTAGTGGCGTTGTATTAGCAGTGGTTATGGACTCATGGTAGCACAATTTTAGAAGCATTATACTTTGTCAATATACAAGTATGAATGTTAAGTATAAGTTTCACAAACACTTATACTCTAGGAACAAGAAACTTGTAGGTATACTACTTGTTCATTAAGTAGACAATTATACCTAGCACACATACTCGTATAGAATTGAAATAAGATTTATACGTAGCAGTTTATAGTCGTATAGAATTGAAATGAGATTTATACATGGTGGTTATACTCGTATAGAAATGACATAAGATTTATACATAGCGGTTTTACTCGTATAGAACTGAAATAAGATTTATGCGCATTGGTTATACTTGTATAGAATTGAAACAAGATTTATATGTAGCGGTTATACTTGTATAGAATTGAAATAAGATTCATACGTAGCGGTTATACTAGTATAGAATTGAAATAATATTTATACGTATCGGTTTTACTCGTATAGAATTGAAATAAGATTTATACGTAGTAACTTCGTTTGTATAGGATTACAAACACTTATATGCATAGTATAAGAAACTTATAGGTATACTACTAAGTAAACCATTATACCTAGAATATACATACTACATGTGAGGGATAAGTATGAGTTTGAAAGATATTTTAAAACTAAGTTTTATACTTTTTAAAATTGGAAAAATATACTATTTTTTCAGAGTCAAAACCTGTAGACTCACTAACTTTATGTTGACGTATTTTTAAAATGCATGTGCTTTCAAGAACTTGATAAGCTGGATTAATTTAAATTTTTATTATCAATAGAGGTATATAGTTTATAAAACTCTTTTGTACTGTTCAATATATGTTATCTAAATGTGATACAAGGAATGACGTTACATCGCCTGGTGTTTCCGCCGACGGCTGGGGTGTGACACTATGACTCTACCCCAGTGCATGAGTATCGCCCCTAAACCTGTGATCAACGCATCTCAAAATTCTACAAAATCCTCAAAACCCTCGGGAAGGGTCAAAACTGGGGCCTCACATAACTTCCTCCTCAGAGTCTCAAATACAGCCTGCTGCTCAGACCCCTAATGGAAATCCACACTTCTTCGTCAGGCGAGTCAGAGGAACAACAATCTTGGAGAAATCCTAAATAAATCTCTGATATCAACTAGCCAATCCTATGAGAATCCTAATCTCAGATGCAGACTTCAGGACCTCCCACTGCATCATTACCTTAATCTTGGCCAGATCACCCAAAATCTCGTTCAAATTGACGAGATGTCCCAGAAACTATACCTCTCATAACCAGAACTCACACTTAGAGAACGTGGTATAAATCATCTCTTGTCTTAGTACCCCAACTAGCTCTCTAAGATGCTCCTCATGTTGCTCTCTAGTCTTGGAGTATACCAGAATATCATCAATGAAAACAATAAATAACTGGTTGAGCATCGGCCTGCATACCCAGTTCTTTAAATCCATTAACAGTGTAGCTGCATTGGTGAGCCCAAATGATATCACCACAAACTTGTAATGACCATAATGAGTTCATAACGTTGTCTTCTCCACATCCTTCTCCCTGACTGTCATCTGGTAGTAACGCAAACTCAAATCAATCTTGGAGAACCAAGATGCACCATGTAACATATCAAAGAGATCATCGGTCATGGGGAGTGGGTAACGATTTTGTCTTTTGGAGGTAGAATCACGCTAATCAAATTTATCCTCGATAGCCTTTTGTTGTACTACTTCTCCTTATATAAAGCTCCTTTGACTGTTATCGATGAATTAGAGAGTCTTAGATGCAATTTTTTATATGAGAGTAATAACTCCAGTTCAAAATTGTGTTGGGTTTCATGGGAAAGACTTGGCTCCTAAAGATTTTTATGGCCTCGGTATTGGGATCAATAGAGATAAAAACCTAGCATCATTAGCAAAATGGTGGTGGGGGTTTAAAAAATACACAAACCAATCATGAACTTTATCTACCTCAATGTAGGCACACCAAATAAATGCTCAAGAAATACATTTAGAAACTCTCTAACCACTGGCACACCTAAAACCGAAATTCCCACCTCATCTCGTGTGTCGACCATGTAAGTGAGATAACCAAAACACCCATGTTGAAGATACTTTCGAGCCCTGGCAACTAAACAAAAGGCCGAACCAACCCTAGTATCCTCGCCATAAATAATCAGTTCTCCCCCACTTTGGGTTCGAACTACTACCAATTGTCTCTCACAGTCGATCAAGGGTCCAAATTTGGTCAATCAGTCTATCCCTAAAATTACGCACACATCCTCCATAAGGATGGGAATCAAGTCAGTCAGATAGGTCACCCTAAATATCTCCAATGTACAATCTCAAAAAACACTCGAAACAGAAACCTCATGCTCGTTGGCAATGGAAACCCACAACGGACACTCTAAATCTCCTAAATTCTTGCCAAAATCCCTATAGAAGGACTGAACTACAAAAGACCGGCTCGCACCCGAGTCAAAAAACACAAGATCATGCAAAGAATTCACTAAGAAGGTATCTATAAAAATACAAGTATAAGCATACATTAATTAATTGACCATAAAACAAAGAAATACGTATCGTTAACGATGCCAGGCACCGCCCTGACCTCCTCAATTGTGAGCTGAAAGGCACAATCCCTAGCCTTTGCGGCCACAACCTTCCCCTAGAGTCCACTAATAATCCTCAAAGTATCCGTTGTTGGTGCCTGCACTGGTCTAGCAACGAGCAGTGGACAACTGCCATTCACATGGCTAACCTGAATCACAGTGGTAACAAATTCTGGTGCTTAGCCACAGATCCTGCTGACGAAAACCCCTCGAATAATGGCCATCCCTACTACAATTGCATCATGCCATCACTAATCTGCACACCCACTCATTTGTTTTAAACCATAGTGTTATCAAATTTTAATTACAAGACAATAGAAATCATTATCTTTGATACAGGTGTATAGTCTCGTCGAGATGTTCTCACGAACAACCTGCAAAACATTTTATCCACAACTTTGTTCATTAAAATTAGTGAGTTTCCAAATTTACCACATATTCCATCATATATACGATACATCCACACAAAGTCCTCGGCTCCAAAGTTGTGCTACCTGCTCTCCCTATCACAAGCATACTTATGGGTTTTGAGAACTAGAACATTCCTATGGTGTAAATGCAACTCTAATGCTTTGGATCTAGGTTTTTCTCAAGTTATACATGCAATTCTAATCATCCAAAGCATGAACCCTATCTAGCATAAATTTTTTGAGATTTATAACATAAAACAAAGTTCGATGAATACCTTTTCCTTGTAGCTTGTAGATCTTGACATTCAAGAGCTTAGTGCCTCAATTGTTGCACCTCTAGTGAGTCACAAACACCAAGTAGAAATTGGAAGAATATGAGAGTGGTTGAGAGATTCAAAAATCGGCTAGGGTTCTTTGCTTAGAAGCATTGGCCGATTTCAAGGAGCCAAGGGGTTCCTTATATAGCTGAGCTACTAGTGTTTCAGGTAAAACCTTAATCAGATTGCTTAAGCCTTAAGTAGTCTAGTAGATCCTTCCAGAAGGCTCCCTTGGACGAAATTTATGTAGGCTACACATAGAATTTCATCCACCCGTTCCTAGGGATCCATAAGCCCAACTCGCAACTATCATATAATTGCAATATCAGTCCCCGTAATTTAATCAGTTTATTTTGATCGCCAAATTAATTCCAAATTAATTTCTGGTCAACACTTATTAAATAATATGATTGATCAATTAATATATTACTATTATAATATATTAATAAATCACAATTAACCACTTTCTCCATAATTCATCCTATCAAATTGTTATGGTGAAGGAAACCGAAAAAGACCATGCAACTATCGGGTCAAATATATACCAATTATAGTTATAGGCTTAGACACCTAATCCAACAGTCTCCTACTTGGATAAGTCTAATAAGTATAACTACAACTACGACATCAAAATCTGATTAGCAATCGTAGCTCTCAAAAGTCGGTGTCGAACTCTGACCTAGTCAATGACGCGTCCTTTAGATAAGGGATCATATAATCCTCCATTCTGCAAGATATCATGTGGACAATGACATGGGACATAATCATTCTCATGTCCAGTAGTTTGTTTCCCGACTTCTAATTCGTTTGACATAGAACTTAATTGAACACATCAATTCAGTCCTGACCGGGCCCGACACATAAGTCAACACAAAATCATCGAGGGGCCCAAGATATCGCTTTTACCCTCTTAGTATAAAAGGAACATATAAACTTTGAATTATCTGCATGTACTATTTACTCACTAAATCGCACATAACAACACGTTTTATAACATCAAGTTACTGATGCGTTTACGCATTATCAATGCACAACCAACTTGCAAAAAACAACTCATATATTTCAGTTTAAAGATTATATGATATTATCGTCACACAATCACTCGTGATAAATTCCATGAAGTGATTCACATGAGCGTGTGTTTAATCCAATACTCAAATCTTATTTCAAGAGCACTCATGAACATTGCAGCAAACCTTTTCTATGTCTAAACACTTAGACAATCTACAAACTAATTCATGACAGTCTAACCTCATAGCCTACTTCCAAAGTATGATCGACTGTGGATAATTCGAATAATCCTGTTTTTCAGGAAGTCAAAACATGCAAAAGTGAAACAATAGTAAACAATTGGCATAGGATACTAAACTTTACTCATAAATAAAAATCCTTTATTTAATCATCAAATGTCAATTACATTTATCTATTACAAGTTTCTAAACATCTATCCAATCACTAAAACTAATATCGTCCTTCAGACCAATGCTCCTCGCATGTTGTAAGTGATTAACCCTGTTGAGACCCTTTGTGAGGGGATCTGTTGGGTTCTCCTCTGACGATACCCTCTTGAATACAATGAGACCCTCTTCTACCCGATGTCTGATGAAGTGATATTTTCTATCGATATGTTTGGATCTACCATGATCCCCCGGTTCCTTGGTTAAGGCAACCACTCCTTCGTTATCATAGAAAATCTCCATAGGCTCCTTTATAACTGGTACAACTCTAAGGTCTCCAATGAAGTTCTTCAACCATATTGCCTCCTTCGACACTTCTCTCGCTACTATGTACTCTGATTCGCACACTGAATCAGCTACAGTCTCCTGCTTGGAACTTTTGCAAGTAATCGCCCCTTTATTCAGGGTAAACACCTAGCCCGACTGAGAGCGGAAGTTATCTCTGTCGGTATGAAAGTTGGCGTCACTATACCCTGTCACTCTCAAGTCATCACTCCCACCAAGGGTAAGGACCCAGTCATTAGTCCTTCGCAGGTACTTTCTTCACTATGGTCCAATGAGCTCTACCCGGGTTCCCTTGATATCGTCTAACCATGCTCAACGCAAAAGCCACATCAAGGCGAGTACATGTCATAGCTTACATGATCGAGCCAACTGCGAAAGCATATAGCACTCGACTCATTTCCTCCATCTCGGCATCGATACTCAGGCTCTGGGTCTTACTCAGCTTGGTATTGCTTTGGATTTGCAGTTCCCCTTTCTTGGAATTCTCCATGCTAAAATGTTTCAACACCTTGTCCAAGTAAGTACTTTGACTAAGTCTTATTAGTCTCCTACTTCTATTTCTCAGTATCCTTATCCCTAGAATATAAGAAGCTTCTCCCAGATCCTGATGGGTTTTAGTCATAAGACATCCTATGTGCTAATACAAACCCTAAAGCTTGGATCTAGGTTTCTCTATTGAACATACTTTGAATCCAAGACTTTGAACCCTAATTCTAGCATATGGAAATCGATATTAACATATAATTAGGTTTAAGAACATACCTTGATTGTTATATAGCAATAACAATCCAATTCCTCCTTGAATTGACCTTGGAAAGCAGAGAGTCACAAGTGTCACTCCTCTAATGGCTTACAAACACCATAAGCAAGTGGAGAAGGTATAAAGAGAGAGGAGAGAGGTTAGAATTCGTCCTTAGGACTTTTTGGGAAGGGTTGGCCGAAGTCATAAGCCTTAGGGGGTTTATATAGGTGTAAAGATTAGGGTTTTAGTCCTTATCCTTATCTAGTTGCTTGCCTACCAAGCAACCATAAGATAAGTCTTAGAAACCCTTATCCTAGTCTAATTCTAAGGGATTTACACCTCAAATTCGTTCACCATATATATAAGATAATCCTTACCTTATTTTGTAACTATCACATAATTACAATTCAGCCCCTCTAGTTTAATTAATTACACTTGATCACAAAATTAATTCTTAATTAATTATTGACCAATATTAATTAAACAAATATGATTTCTCCTTTAATATATTATTCTTATAACATATTAATAAATCATAATAACCTCTCTCTCTCTCTTTATTTATTTCTCCAATCAAGTTGCTTTGGTGAAGGCAACCCAAAAGGACCATGCACCATCGGGTCAAGTACATACCAAAATAGTTATGGACTTAGACACTAATCCAACAGTCTCCCACTTGGATAAGTCTAACAACTATTCTGCGTATGACTTCGGATCTCGATCTGCAATCGTAGCTTTCCAAAGCCGCTATCAACTCTGATCATATCAAATACGCGTGTCCTTAGATAATGGAACATATATTCCTCCATTCTAGATATCATATGAGATATGATTTCAAATCATTCTCTTTGTATTATATCTCGATTCCGATTTATGACGACTGACTAATTGAACAAATCAAATTAGCCCTAGCCCGGCCGAGCATTTATGTTTGTCATCACTAAACCATCGAGGGGCCCAAAGATATCGCTTTTATCCTACTTTGGATAAAAGGAACGGATAAACTTTGATACAATGCTTGCTTGTACTCACGCACCAAATCACACACAATAATATGTTTTATAACACCAAGTTACTGGTGCGTTTACATATTATCAATGTGCAACCGATTTGCAAGATACAACTCACACATCTCGGTCTAGAGAATATAAGATGTTATCGTCTCACCAATCACTCGTGATACAATCCATGGAGTGATCCAAGTGAGCGTGGGTTTAATCCAATGCTTAAATCACATTCATAAGCACTCATGAACGTTGCAGCAAACATTTGCTTATGTCTAATACTCTTTTAGACAATCCACACACCAATTCACGACAGTCTTCATTCATACCTACTTCCAACATATGAACGACAGTGGCCCGTTTGAATAATTCGATTATTCTTAATAAACTCAATTATTCTGGAAGTCAAAACATGCAAATGTGAAACACAAGAATAATACTAATCCCATATGGCCTCAAACCTTTGAGTATAAATAAAACTCCTTTTATTTATCACCATATCGATTACTCATTATTTGTCGTTTCGGGTAATCAACTTCTTACTTGAATTCCAACACTTGTCCCATGCTCCTAGCATGCACACAATGTTTACCTATGGTTCTTACTTTGTGAAATAGATCACATTGAACACATTTCCAATCATTCTCATTTCACAACTCCAAATCCTTTTTCATAAGTAAAAGAATATCAAATTCTTGCTACTTATAGAATATGCTAGATTCTAACATTCTTATGCAACGATCCTTTCGTAATGTCACTGCCCCAAAGTCACTAAGACTATTGCCATGATATTACAAAGTCTTCTTTCGGAGATTGTTACAAGACAATTCCATAGATATGATGTCTCTCACTCAAAGTACTTTCTTTGCACATCCTTTTGCATAGAAGTTTCTAATCTAGTCATAGATTTCTCAATATTCAATTCCCAATATGGACACACTTCCATATGTTCCATATGACAACTCATTCTTAATAGAATCTTATCTATTCGTAATGATGTCGATATGGTCCATCCAATATGGAAACATTTCCATATTTTCCAATACTATACTTCCAACTACTCACAAGCGACCAATCCTCGTCGAACTTGGATTGTCCTTTGATAGTTGTTTAATTATTTTAGTCTAAACCGATTCTAGTCCTTTTTCCCTCTAAATGCGCTAGACATTTGGAAAATTTTAGAATGGTCAAACATTAAAGCATTTGCAATCGATCCTATACCCGAAGCGTATGGGACACGACGCATAATGTTTTATTTGCTATGTTCTCAAAATTCGAATAGTGAAGAGGGATGCCGTAATCATAATCGAAATTTTAAGAACACACTTTGTACCTTTGACTAAATTTTATTAACATTTCTCAACCTAAACCTTTAGATTTGAAATGAAGCATAATATTCTCTCCCTTAATTATAGCAAAACAACTCTTCAACTATTGCGACTTTGCAAAGTATGACTCTTGTTTTCTATAATTAATATTGCCAATCTTGCAATACGTGCCTTAATAATCATACAATCATAACTTTTATGCTCCCACTATCTTGATGATTATTATAAAACATAACACTTATGCTCCCACTAGCTTCGACATGTATTCATAAACATCTTAACTTTCAGAAAAACAATGCTTATTGAATTTCTTAAGTTCATGTTTCTAATACTTTGTGCTTTGATAATCTTTTATCAAGGTATCTTGAACTTATACACATTTTCCTTCGATAGTTCATATGTGTGTCTAAACAATTAAGACTAGTTGCCAAACCTCACAATTCAAATTATGGAAAGGGATGCCGTAACCATAATTTAATTCGAGAATGCAATTTTACAATCACTATCTTCTTAAAATCTGTCTTAGTGAAAGCATTTCCTCACAATCATTTTCATGAAGGAGGAAATCTTATGACACTTAGATTTAAACAGTGTATTTGTTCCTATCCATGTGAATTTGTCAAAACCAAAGTTTACGACAAATTCAAACTCTTATGGATCGAACTTTCTTGATCTTGATTTCTTGCCTTATGGTAGCACAGCTGCCCACCATGTCTTCCAAGTAGTTAAGCAGCTCACCTTTTCCTATCAATGTACCTTTCATTGATTAAGGTGCTTTGCCTTTTATGCGTTCAAAATGAGAACTCATAGAACTCACATGCATAATTAACTTGATTGCATTGGCACAGAATCAAAATAATGTCAACACGATAGGTTGTAAACCTCAACTCGTGTGCTAGTGATGATCGATAAGGTTTATTTGATTTGTTCTTGAAACCTTTCAAGACCATTAAGACTCCCACTGACTCCTTGACATATAAGATTCTCTTGTCAAAAACCATTTCTTGACAAACAAATATTCAAGAGTTAGTGCAACTTTTATCAAAAGACTTCATAAATTGGTCCTAGTTGGTCTTTGTCTTATCCAAGACATCACAACTTTCCACATTTAATGAAAGTTACAAACCTTCTTAATACCTTTCACTCAATGTCACAATCTTAACTTTAAGACTTGTTATTGGAACAAAGTATGATTGACTTATTGATTTAACCATTTCTTCAATTCTTGATTCCTCTTCTTAGACATTCAATTGTACTAAGACTCACTTAGAGGATCAATTGAGATATGGTTCTTAATCATTAAGACCTATCATAAAGCATAAAAGGTACTCTCCCATCTTCTTAGAATGGAGAAACTTTTATCTTTCTGCCTACTTGATTCTTCTTATTCGTTCTGCTATTGATCTAAACCCTTTAATCAATTCAGAATTACACTTAATCTTGTAAGTATAATCATATTTACTAAACCTTTAGTAAATCATGACGAATATCATTGTTACTCTTATGGTGGACTTGATCAACACGCAACATTGTGTGCTCGATCTTTTAGTCCTTCACTTGACACTTTGTCAATGAATCAGTCTAATTTCCAAATACGAAATTTCTCATTCATCGTGCATCCACGTTGCATGATTCCAAGTTTCTGTCCAAATGAAACTTGGGCGATGAGAAACTCTCCCTATTTGGTAAATTCTCGACTTTTCCATAAACACCATAAATAAGAATCATATCCATTTGTTGTAGAAATATGCAAACACCAATTTTCATAACGATTTCATTGCAAGGAAATAAATAAATAAATAAGTCAAACGAAAATTTATTTTATTTATAAAAGCAGCGGAAAACATATGTCCTTACAATGCAAAATCCATTGAAAACTATGTATTTCGAAAGAAAAATTTCTAACAACTCTATCATAACTATCTAAGATCAAAATCTAATCTTCAAGTTCATGCGATCAAGATCCATTCCTTGTGATTAGATTCATCTTGCTCTTTCACCAAGCTTCCTTTCTTTTCACCGATCCTATAAAACATTCAAATGCAATCTTATTACATTATGTATTAAGAATTAATGAATAGGAACTTAATGGAGTTAGATAGTGGATTTTACCTAAAGCGCAGCCATACTCTTTGACTCTCCCATCTTCTGGACTCTTCAGGCTCTTTGGGCAGACTTGTATCCAACGCCCTTTCTTTTGGCAGTAAACGCAGGTCGGTTCTCCTAGAACGTCCTTGGAAGCATGGTCGGTTGACTTTCCCAACAAATACGCTCCATTGCTTCGCCAAATCATTTCTGATTCAGCAGCAATGAGCATGTAAGTTAGGTCAATGAGGTTGTCGTCATGATCCATCATATAATACTTTCTTTTGAACTCATTATATGATTCAGGAAGTGACTGCAAAACCCAATTCACAGCCAACTCATCTGGGAATGACACACCCAACATTATCAACCTATCAATGTGTGATTTCATTCCTAGAACGTGGGCACACACGGGTTTACCATCTTCATGTTTCATTTCCAATAGGGCTTTAGTGATATTGAACCTTTCAATTCTTCGATCTTGTGGGTTGGGGAGAACAATAGGAGGAGGAGGAGCATGATTTCTTGTTCCTCGATCGAATCGTGGAATATCATCTTCATGTGGAATGCTTGTTCCACGGGATTTGGGAAGAACATAGTTGTCGAACTTTGACATCTACAATACGGGAGAAAACGAATTCAAGTTAGTTGATTTATTGAGTCCTCAGTAAATCACCCAAATGAAATACTAAGGCTAGGACCCAACACAATATTCTACAACTCGGGAGAGGGATGCCGTAACCCTAATTGCAGAATATTTTAAGGTAAGTGAATGACGATTCACTAATTTCCACCACGAAAAAAAAATTTAAGTTTTAAATCTATGAAAACTCCTAGATCCTTTGAGATTCATTGAACATTTCAACGGCATGTTTAAATCTCGATATGCCCCTCTTGTTTGTGACTGGGATGCCGAGGATCACAAAGCGGGTGTGAATAACCATGCAAATTTACATGGTGCCCTCACATGTTACAGTCACCTATTAGATGTGCCGGTAAACCACACACGCTCCACCGAACTATGACAAACATTGAGTCACCCTTTGCTACCTTTGCTTAGAACCATTTAGTGTGCCGGTAAACCACACACGCTCCACTAACGTCTTCGCAAGGGCACAAAGTGTAATTTCATGGAATTGCATCAATTCACTTTTGCCTAAGTAACTAAGATTGGGAATTTTGAAAACATTTAGTTACTTTTATAATTCATTATACTTATAATGGAAGGTTTCGTCCTATCCTACCCGTTCGGCTAACGACCCTCCACTAGTCAAGAGTGCGGTGGGTAAGAGTGGATACCCATTCAATCGCCATTTTATAGACAATTTCCTTAAACACCCCTTATAGACCAGCTTCGTGAATGAGGCCTACTAACGGTAAGACTGACTTTTACTCATACATATATATAATGTTAGACCTTTAATGTTATATATAGTATAGGGTGTATTTTTTTTTATACTTTTAAAATACTAGGTGGTCTAATTTAACAATTATACTTTTAATTCAATTAAATTGTAGACCTAAACTTTTATGGATTTATTAAACTTCTTTTAATTATACACCTTAATTAATTAATAAAACCATAAGGGTGTGATTTGAACTTTTTCAAAACTATGCTAGGGTTTTAGAATTTAACATTCCTAATTAAATTTTTAATCAACTTTTAAATTCTAAAACTTGAGGGCAAGTTTTGAAACATTTCAACACATTAGGTTTTCGAATTTAAATATACATCAAAATTAAACTATTTAATCAAAATTTAAATTCCAAAACTTGAGGGCAAGTTTTGAAACCTTTTTCAAAACATTAGGGTTTCAACTATTTAAATTTCAAAACAACAAAACTTTTGGGGTTCAAATTTTAAACTATAAAACCTAAAAGGCCAAATATGAAACTTTTCACAACAACAAGGATCAAATAACAAATAATTCAAATTAACATTTAATCACATAATTATCCATATTTGATGATTTCTTGCAAAATAATTTATCAATTTACTTACAATAATTAATCAATTATCTTATAAGGAAACAATTATCTTATTAATTGATAAATATCTTCAATTAGATTAAAAAATATAGTCAAATATATCATATAATCGGATTAATATTAATCTAACATGATAAGGTAATTATCCCAATGCAAAAACAGCAAGAAATCCCGAGATAAGCACTGTCTGACGCACCGACTCGCCGAGTCACCCTCTGGAACTCGCCGAGTAGGGCTGACTCGCCGAGTCCAAGAGTGACTCGCCGAGTCAGGTCGAACAGTGAGGCCAAAACACGATTTTCAGTTACATCAAGCATCAATACAATAGAAACCAATCATAACTCTGATACCACTGATGGGTTTTAGTCATAAGACATCCTATGTGCTCATACAAACCCTAAAGCTTGGATCTAGGTTTCTCTATTGAACATACTTTGAATCCAAGACTTTGAACCCTAATTCTAGCATATGGAAATCGATATTAACATATAATTAGGTTTAAGAACATACCTTGATTGTTATATAGCAATAACAATCCAATTCCTCCTTGAATTAACCTTGGAAAGCAGAGAGTCACAAGTGTCACTCCTCTAATGGCTTACAAACACCATAAGCAAGTGGAGAAGGTATAAAGAGAGAGGAGAGAGGTTAGAATTCGTCCTTAGGACTTTTTGGGAAGGGTTGGCCGAATTCATAAGCCTTAGGGGGTTTATATAGGTGTAAAGATTAGGGTTTTAGTCCTTATCCTTATCTAGTTGCTTGCCTACCAAGCAACCATAAGATAAGTCTTAGAAACCCTTATCCTAGTCGAATTCTAAGGGATTTACACCTCAAATTCGTTCACCATATATATAAGATAATCCTTACCTTATTTTGTAACTATCACATAATTACAATTCAGCCCCTCTAGTTTAATTAATTACACTTGATCACAAAATTAATTCTTAATTAATTATTGACCAATATTAATTAAACAAATATGATTTCTCCTTTAATATATTATTCTTATAACATATTAATAAATCATAATAACCTCTCTCTCTTTATTTATTTCTCCAATCAAGTTGCTTTGGTGAAGGTAACCCAAAAGGACCATGCACCATAGGGTCAAGTACATACCAAAATAGTTATGGACTTAGACACTAATCCAACAGATCCTTCATAGCAAAACACTTCCCAAGCCAGGACTTAACCTCCTGCAAATTCAGAATGTCATTCCCTATGAGTAGTATGTTATCAACATACAAAACTAGAAAGCTAACTATATGTAACGCTTGTGTTTCTAGGCTAGACATTAATATTGATGTAATAGTCTAGGTTAACCTTTGTAACCCATTTTGAAATAATAATAAAAATGTATTATTTGAGTATTATGTGTTTTATGCTTAATTGGGTGACTTAAATGAATTAAGGATAAAAATAAGCGATAAAATAAAATGCTAGATAAACCCAATAGCTATGAAGGAAGTTTTAGTGGTCGTGACAAGGTTTCCGAATATATAAAGAATGCCGAAATCCGAGTTATAACGAGGAAGTTATGACCTGTCGAAGTTTCGCGACAGAACCCATACGACACTGCGTGACGTAAATACTGAATTTACGATAGAGCAATATTTAGCCTTAGTGATCTAAATGAAAGTCATAGAGTTCGGTAAACCGAGAGCGTGCATAAAAAGAACGTCCAAATATGACTTCATATAAGAAAGTTATGATTTTTCTAAGTTTCAATTTAGCAGTATGCAACCCGAAGTTCGGATTTGAAATCGAGTGATATCTAACTGAAACAATCTAAACGACTATCGAAGATCTCATCGATAGTAGTGCATCGGAAGAAAGACAAACGAAAACGGACGTCAGATGAAGAAGTTATGAATTTCTAACGGAGTTTCTTTGTCCCAGCCTACTAAAAATAATATAATAAAAATAAATTCAAAATTAGCCGACGGAGTCTAAATGAAAGTTGTAGAGCATAGTCTCACCTATGCATGGATATAAAGATCGTCAAAAACGAAGCTCGTATGTGAAAGTTACGAATTTATGAAGTTTGGAAATGCGGAGTACGCCCAGTGTAAGGGAGTACGCCCAACGTACTCGTGTTCTTGGCCACGAATGAGCCACGTCACAGCCTCGAAAGCCTTCGGTCTTATCCACCCAGTACGCCCAGCATACATGTCGACAGGGGAGTACACCCAGCATACTCTAGGGTTACGCCCAACGTAATCAGGGGTTCAGCACCCTATGAATATAACATGAAGGCAGCCGAGTTTGGTAGCCAAATTTCTTCTCTCTCTCCCATATTACCTTGTTTTACGTGCAAGTTATACCCCCAAAGCCTCGGTATCATCCCGACACCTGAAGCAAGTCCCGACGCTCTGAAGATCCCAAGAAGAAAAGAGTTTCGAGTCGAAGCTCTGCCCGCGAGAAGTCCGGTGTTTGTGAAGATCTCCCGGTTTCATCGAAGAATTACTACTTAAAGAGTCGTAGTGTTGTCCGATAATCATCTTATCAGGTGAGTGTATAGTCCCTTTCATATACACGATTTTAATACAAGTATTGATGAATGTATTAGATATATGACATGATTAAGTGTGTAGTTGCTTTCTGATAATACACATATATGAATTATAGTCTATGAAATACGTGTTATATGATTATATACTATTTTTTATGTGGTATGAGTATTGAATGAATATATTATACAGGTTTTAAGCTGTATATATAAACAAGTTTATTTTATCTACAAATATGTTGGGTAGAACATGGGTAGATAATGATGTGTGATGAAATAAAAATGATGAGAGGACTCGATGTGATTGTGATCTAGTTGTCCAGCAGAATATGGATGACGACCACAGACTTTTTTAGACAATTCAGTGGAATGCTGGTAGGCTCATAACATGTAGGTGTAGTGAACTTGGGTGTTCATTTTCTATATTCTATCCCCCTCATGGTTGCCTTTAGGACATCTATTGTTGATGAAGCCCCTTTGCAGTAGTGTCCATCCCGATGAAAATTCCTAGACTGGGTCCCTTGTGATTGTTGTGTTTTAGGGACGTAAAGTAAGGATAACGGGAATGGGTAATTGGGTTATTGTTGGTTGGTGAAACTAAATATAATTATTTATTGTGGGTTGAAAACCCTATATACTCACCAGGCTCCCAAGCCTGACCCACTCAATTTCTTTGTTTATGCTTTAGTGTCTGCATCGGAACATGACATCCCGAGTTTTGGTATGTAAGAAAATACATTTCTTAAAAAAATGCTTTGATAAACTTTATTTTATCATATTGTGTTTTGGGGACAAATTCTGCAACTCTTTTAAATCAATGGATTTACTTTGAAATTATTTTAAAAAGCATAAATGAAACCGGTCTTTTATGGCTGTGATCTTGGGGATGTCACAGTTGGTATCATAGCATTAGTTTAAGCGAACTAGGAATTTGTAGGATTTGTAGACTTAAACTTAGAATGCTAAGTGAAGATTGTGAGATAAGTGTTTGTTATATTTTAGACACGAGCACTAGTTTGTTTTAGGAAAATTCCTAAAAATGCTTTTATGTGCTAAATATTATATGTTTGCCATATGTGATATTATTTGTTCGGATCTATGGTTTGTTGCCGACCAGATCTAGAGACCTTATGTGTGTAGGATTCTAAACGTATGACGACGATATTAGAACTAGCATGTAAACGTTTCGGAGTGATAAGGATAATTTAATTATCTATCATAATTGAGGATCTAATTCACCTTATTCGGTGTGTAGATCAAAATTGGTAAGAACCAGAAGTGGATTTGGAAGAATGAACGAAAACAGGAATCAACCACCTGTGATTGAACAAGTAGTTGTTGCAACAGCAGCACCTGAGCCAATGACAATGGCTGGTGTACAAATGATGATTCAAACAATGTTGGATCGTCAGATGGAAGAAACAAGATGTCTGCTTAGGTAGATGCGTGAAGAACTATCAATTCAAGTGGAAGAGACTAAAGTGAATGGAGGGCATTCGGAGGGAGGTAACTTCAGTGGGATCATTGGCCAAGCCAACCCACCGATAGTTAGACAAAATAACCACGATGGAGGAAATGACGGACTTGGATGCAAGTACAAAGACTTTTTGACTTGCAAACCATCGAGCTTCACTGGAAAGGAAGATCCGATCGGATTCATGGATTGGATCTCAGAAATGGAGCTAGCCTTCATGACGTGTGGCTGCAGAGGCAAGTTGCAGACCACTTTTGCAGTACGGCAGTTCAGGGGTGGAGCTGTTCATTGGTGGAACACTCTGGGGAAGACCCTAAGCCCTAATGAGCCACTACAACTGACATGGACAGAGTTCTTAGTGCAGTTCAAGTGCAAGTTCTGCTCGGCCCAAAATCTACTGGAGTTGGAGAACAAGTTTTTGACGTTGACAAAAGGCAGCATGTCAGTCGATGATTACACGAATGCCTTTACAGACAAAATGGAGTTTTCCTTGTGCATCATCCCGGACGAGCCAACAAAGGTTGACCGATACGCAAAGGGACTCCCGTGGGAGTATGCGGTGCCAGTACATCAAGCACATACTCTAGAGGAAGCTGTCTGGGTTGCCAAGTCTGTTGAGGATATGATCAAGGAAAGAACCGCAAACAAAGTGGAAGTTGGTGAAAAGAGAAAGTTTGAAGGAACTTCAGGTTCCAGCAAGAAAAGCAAATTTTCGAAGTCTGATTCGAAAAAGTTTGGAGGAGGAAAAGGAGGCGAATCGAAATGGTGTGAAAAGTGCAAGAAAAAGCACTCTGGGAAATGTAGTGAAGAAGTGACTTGCTACAAGTGTGGAAATATGGGGCATTACGCCAACGAGTGTCTGTCTAACAAGAGAGTTTGATTTGGATGTAATGAAGAGGGACACATTTTGAAAGGCAGTATGAAGAAGAAAGAGGCAGCTAGACCCAATATTCCCCCACAGCCGAAAGCAAGAGCCTTCCAGATGACACTGAAAGCTGCGAAAGAAGAAGTTGATGTCGGTTCAGGTACTTTTCTCGTAAACGAATTGTCTGCCCAAATATTATTTGATTGTGGAGCCAACTACTCCTTTATTTCGCATAAATTTGGTAGAAAACTAGCTTTGCCTGTTGATAGACTAGATAATGCTTTATTAGTCGAGTTTGCTAGTGGCAAATTTGTACCTGTTAGCTATCTTATGAAAAACATATTCATCAATCTGAATGGGAATAAGTTCCACGAGCAGTTATTGTCTATCGAGCTGAATGGTTTCGACATCGTGCTGGGAATGGATTGGCCTAGCACCAATAATGTCGAGATATTATGCAAGAAGAAGATAGTAAAAGTAAACCCACCAGGGAAGGAGTCATTTATGGTGTACGGGGACAAACGCAAAGTAAATTCTGGAATCATTTCGCTAATGAAAGCCAGAAAGTGTTTGGCCAAATGATGTAAATCGTATTTGGCATTCGTGATAGATGCAAAGAAGGAGAAAAAGGAGGTGCAGAGCATTCCGGTGGTGTGTGATTATCCAGAAGTATTTCCCGAAGATCTTCCTGGATTATCGCCTGATAGACAAGTGGAATTCAGAATAGACTTGTTACCAGAAAGCACGCCGATAGCAAAAGCACCTTACAGACTAGCACTGACGGAGATGAAGGAGATGATGATGCAACTTCAGGAGTTGTTGGACAACGATTTCGTTAGACCTGGTTCATCACCTTGGGGAGCTCCGGTGTTATTCGTGAAAAAGAAAGATGGAAGTATGAGAATGTGCATCGATTACAGAGAGCTGAATAAAGAAACGATAAAGAATAGATATCCATTGCCAAGGATTGTTGACCAGTTCGATCAACTTCAAGGCTCATGTTATTTTTCAAAGATCGATCTTAGGTCAGGATATCATCAGCTGAAGGTGAGAGAGCAAGATATCGAGAAGACTGCATTCAGAACACGATATGGACACTACGAGTTTTTGGTTATGTCGTTTGGACTAACCAATGCTCCAGCAGCATTCATGGATTTAATAAACAGGGTTTGTAAACCGTTCCTTGATAAATCTGTGATAATGTTCATAGATGACTTTCTAATTTACTCGAAAAACGAAGAGGAGCATGGCAGACACTTGCGAGAATTATTATAAGTCTTGAAGAAGGAGAACTTGTATGCAAAGTTCTCCAAATGTGCTTTTTGGATTTGAGAAGTCCAATTCTTGGGTCACGTGGTCAACCAAGAAGGGATCATGGCTGATCCAGTGAAGATTAAAGTTGTGATAAAGTGGGAACAACCGAAAAGTCCCACGGAGATCTGAAGCTTTCTGGGATTAGTCGGATATTACCGAAGGTTTATCCAAGGCTTTTCTTCGATCGCTACTCCACTAATAGCTTTGACCCACAAAGGAGCGACTTATGCTTGGAATGATAAGTGTAAAGAAGCATTCGAGTTGCTAAAGAAGAAGCTATGTGAGGCACTGATTCTTTCTTTACCTGATGGATTTGAAGACTTCGCTATCTATAACGATGCGTCTGGAGTTGAGTTGGGTTGTGTTGTGACCCAAAAAGAAAAGGTGATAGCATATGTGTCTCGACAGCTAAAAGAGCACGAAAAGAACTACCCCACTAATGATCTGGAGTTAGCAGCGGTAGTTTTCGCTCTAAAGATATGGAGGCATTACCTCTATGGCACGAAGTGCAAACTTTTCACTGACCATAAGAGTCTTCAATATCTCTTTAGTTAGAAAGAATTAAATATGAGGCAACAATGTTGGCTAGAGTTACTTAAGGACTACGACTGTGAGATACTTTACCACCCCGGTAAAGCTAATATTGTCGCTGATGCTCTCAGTCGGAAAGTCAACCTTAAAAAAAAGGCCAAGAGTGTTGAGAATAGAAGTTGTTTCGACAATTGTAGAGAGTATAACGAAAGCTAAAGAGGAATATTTTGAAAAGAATGACCGGAAGGAGGAACGTTTTGGCAAAACGTTGTTGTTTGGTACAAATGATCATGGACTGAAGGCATTCCAAGATCGTATTTCGGTACCTAAGTCAGGAGGAATAAGAGATCTTATGATGGAAGAAGCTCATAAAACCATGTACTCAATTCATCCTGGTAGCACTAAAATGTATAGGGACCTGAAACCCTATTACTGGTGGCTGACGATGAAGCTTGATATTTCAAAGTATGTGGTCGAGTGTGTGACATGTGCAAGAGTCAAGGCACAACATCAAAAACCATATGGGAGTTTAGAACTTTTTCTTGTACCTATGGGTAAATGGGAAGACATTGCTATGGATTTTGTCTCTAAATTGCCTAGAACAAAGAATAGTCACGACATGATTTGGGTGGTCGTTGATCGCTTCACCAAGAGTGCGCATTTCATAGCAGCCAACAAGAAATGGTCTATGGATAAGATTGTGAATTCTTATGTGAAAGAAATTGTGAGGCTTCATGATGTTCCATTAATGACTGTGTCGGATCGTGACAGCCGTTTCACCTCAATATTTTGGAGGAGTCTACAAGAGAAATTGGGTACCAAGTTGTGTTTGAGTACAACTTACCATCCACGGACTGATGGTCAGAGCGAACGAATGATACAAACACTTGAAGATATGCTGAGAGCATGTACCCTGGAATTCCTAGGTAACTAGGATGAACATTTACCTTTGGTAGAATTTTCCTACAATAAAAGTTTCCACTCGAGCATTAAGATGGAACCTTATCAAGCTTTGTACGGACATAAGTGTCGTACACCGTCTTGTTGGCTTGAGGCTGGGGAAAAGCAGTTTATGGGACCGGAGATAGTCCATCAGACTACTGAAAAGCTAAAAATAATCAGGGAAAGAATGTTAGCAGCTCAGGATCGTCAAAAGAGCTATGCTGACAAGAAAAGAAGACTGATGACTTTTGAAGTTGGAGATACGGTTTTGCTTAAAGCCTCTCCATGGAAGGGACTTATAAGATTTGGTAAAAGGGGAAAGTTAAGTCCAAGATTTATTGGACCGTTTAAAGTTCTTCAGAGGATTGGGAACCAAGCTTACAAGCTAGAACTACCAGAAGAACTAAATGGAAATATAACACTTTCCATGTGTGTTATTTAAGGAAGTTCACGAGAGAAGTTCCCGACATAATTCCAATTTTTGAATTAAGAATTGATGAAAATAAGAGGTTAATTGAAGAACCAGAGGCAATCCTTTACCGTAAGACTAAGAAGTTACGACGCAAGATGGTCGAATTGGTGCTTGTCCGTTGGAAACATACGAATGGGCCAACTCTCACCTGGGAAACGGAGAGTGACATGATGAGTCGCTATCCACTTTTGTTAATTTATTGATGTGTGATTCCAGGGACAAAATCATCCTAAGGTGGAGAGAATTGTAATGCCTGTGTTTCTAGGCTAGGCATTAATATTGATGTAATAGTCAAGGTTAACCTTTGTAACCCGTTTTGAAATAATAATAAAAATGTATTATTTGAGTATTATGTGTTTTATGCTTAATTGTGTGACTTAAATAAATTAAGGATACAAATAAGCGATAAAATAAAATGTTAGATAAACCCAATAGCTATGAAAAAAGTTGTAGTGGTCATGACAAGGTTTCCGAATATATAAAGAATGCCGAAATCGGAGTTATAACAAAGAAGTTATGACCTATCGAAGTTTCACGACAAAACTAGTATGACACTGCGTGACGTAAATAGTGAATTTACGATAGAGAGATATTTAGCCTTAGTGATATAAACGGAAGTCGTAGAGTTCGTTAAACCGAGAGCGTGCATAAAAAGAACATCCAAATATGACTTCGTATGAGGAAGTTATGATTTTTCTAAGTTTCAGCTTAGCAATATGCAGCCAGAAGTTCGGATTTGAGATCGAGTGATTTCTAACCGAAACAATCTAAACGAGAATCGAAGATCTCGTCGATAGTAGTGCATCGGAAGAAAGACAGACAAAAACGGACGTCATGTGAAGAAGTTATGAAAATCTAACGAAGTTTTCCTGTCTCGGCCTACTAAAAATAATATAATAAAAATAAATTCAAAATTGGCCGATGGAGTCTAAATGAAAGTTGTAGAGCATAGTCTCACCTACGCGTGGATATAAAGATCGTCAAAAACGGAGCTCGTATGCGAAAGTTACGAATTTTTGAAGTTTGGAAATGCGGAGTACGCACAGCGTACTCGTGTTCTTGGCCACGAATGAGCCACGTTGCAGCCTCGAAAGCCTCCGGTCTTATCCACCCAGTACGCCCAGCATACATGTTGACAGGGGAGTACACCTAGCGTACTCTGGGGTTACGCCCAACGTAATCAGGGGTTCAACACCCTATAAATAGAACATGAAGGCAGCCGAGTTTGGTTGCCAAATTTCTTCTCTCTCTCCCATACTACCTCGTTTTACGAGCAAGTTATACCCCCGAAATCCCGGTATCATCCCGACACCCGAAGCAAGTCCCGACGCTCTGAGGATCCTGAGAAGAAAAGAGTTTCGAGCCGAAGCTCTGCCCGCGAGAAAGCCAGTGTTTGTGAAGATCTCCCGGTTTCATCGAAGAATTACTACTTGAAGATTCGTAGTGCTGTCCGATAATCATTTTATCAGGTGAGTGTATAGTCCCTTTCATATACACGATTTTAATACAAGTATTGATGAATGTATTAGATATATGACATGATTAAGTGTGTAGTTGTTTTTTGATAATACACATATATGAATTATAGTCTATGAAATACTTGCTATGTGATTATATAATATTTGTTATGTGGTATGAGCATTGAATGAATATGTTATACAGGTTTTAAGCTGTATATAAACAAATATATTTTATCTACAAATATGTTGGGTAGAACATGGGTAGATAGTGATGTGTAATGAAATAAAAATGATGAGAGGCCTCGATGTGATTGTGATCTAGTTGTCCAACAGAATATGGATGACAACCACGGACTTTTCTAGACAGTTTAGTGGAATGCTGGCAGGCTCATAACCTGTAGGTGTAGTGAACTTGGGTGTTCATTTGCTATATACTATCCCCTCATGGTTGCCTTTAGAACATCTACTGTTAAGGAAACCCCTTCGTAGTAGTGTTCGTCCCGATGAAAATTCCTAGACTGGGTCCCTCGTGATAGTTGTTGTTTTAGGGACGTAAAGTGAGGATAACGGGAATGGGTAATCGAGTTATTGTTGGTTGGTGAAACTAAATATAATTATTTATTATGGGTTGAAAACCCTATATACTCACCAGACTCCCAAGTCTGACCCACTCAGTTTCTTTGTATTACAGATAGTGGCGCGAGAGCATAATTTGGAGAACTTGTGAAGATATTTTTGTTTATAGACTAGTATTTGTATGTAACTGTGTAAGGTCTATGTTTTATTGTTTATGTTTTTGTGTTTGTATCGGAACATGACACCCCGAGTTTTGGTATATAAGAAAATATATTTCTTAAAAAAATGCTTTGATAAACTTTATTTTATCATATAGTGTTTTGGGGACAAATTCTGCAACTCTTTTAAATTAATGGATTTACTTTGAAATTATTTTAAAAAGCATAAATGAAATCGGTCTTTTCTCGCCGTGATTTTGGGGATGTCACACTATATTCCCACTAGCCTTGACGTACATACAACACTCATCCTCGCTTCTCGAAAATCCAAAGTCTTTGACTTTCTCATCGAAACAAAGATTCCATCTTTGAGACGCTTGTTTCAATCCATAAATGGATTTATCAAGCTGGCACACTCTATTGGGGTATTTGGTATCCACAAAACCTTCTGGTTGACACATGTAAACATCTTCAGTCTGCTTCCCGTTAAGGAAAGGGGTTTTAACATCCATCTACCAAATTTTATAATCCTGAAACGCAGCAATGGACAACATAACCCTAATAGACTTTATCTTGGCCAATGGTGAGAAGGTCTCATCATAGTCAACCCCCAAGGTTTGAGTAAATCCCTTCGCAACCAATCGTGCCTTGAATGTATGCACTTTCCCATCCATGTCAGTCTTCTTCTTGAAGATACACTTGCACTCGACCTTCTTACGACCCGTTACATTGTCAACCTAGTTCCAAACTTGATTTTCATACATGGACTGAATCTCGTTGTCCATTGCCTCTTTCCATCTTGCAGACACTGGGCCTGCCATGTCTTCCTTGTAGTTAGTAGGCTCATCCAAATTTACCAGTGTACTATCACTAATAAATGTATCACCTTCTATAGTAATATGAAAACCATAAAACTTCGGTGCCATCCTAACTCGAGAGGAACGTCTCAGAGGTAATGACTCGTCAGTAGGTTCAATAGGAATCTCTTCCTCAAATTGAGCGCTAGTGTTAGAGGTTCCTTCATCGCTTGACTCTTGAAGCTCTTCAAGATCAATTTGCCTCCCACTGTCCTCTTGGCATATGAGTTCTCTCTCTCGGAAAACCCCTCTCCTAGCAATGAAGACAACATTGTCACTTGGTCTGTAGAAGAGATATCCAAAAGATTTCTATGGATAGCAGATGAAAATACATTGCTCACTATAAGGTTCAAGTTTTTCGTCCGTCTCTCGTCTTACTAAAGCCTCGCAACCCCAAACCTTGATATGTGCGAACGAGGGAACCTTCCCTGTCCACATCATGTGAGATGTTTTGGCAACCTTCTTAGTTTGGACCAGATTAAGGATATGGGCGGCATTCTCTAAGAGACACCCCGAAAATGAGATAGGTAACGAAGCTCGACTCATCATGAAACTAACCATATCCAACAAGGCTCGAATGTGCCTCTCAACTACACCATTGAGCTGTGGTGTCCTAGACGGCGTCAATTGTGAAACAATTCCACATTCCTTAAGACAGTCATGGAACTCGATACTAGGATACTCACCACCCCTATTGGATCTAAGCATCTTTATCTTCCCGTCCAATTGATTCTCCACTTCTTGTTTAAACTCTTTGAACTTTTCAAAGGTTTCCGACTTGTGCTTGATTAAGTAGATATACCCATATCTGCTATAATCATCAGTGAACGTAACATAGAAGCGGTTAGCATTCCTTTTGGTGGATCTGAAGGGCCCACACACATCGGTGTGTATGAGATCCAACAATCCCTCACCTATTTCACAAGTACCAGTGAAATGTGACTTAGTCATCTTTCCAAGCAAACAAGATTTGCATATGTCACCCGACTTTAGATCAAATGACTCCAACACTCCATCCTTTTGGAGTTGGGCTATGCGCTTCTTATTGACATGTCCAAGAAGACAATGCCACAAGCATGCGTTATCCAAACCATTGGACGAATCAATATGCAACACATTATTTCCTAAGTTGTCTACAACCATCACAGTTTCATATATACCATTACAAGGCAATACTTCAAAATAAAAAGTACCATTATAGAAAGCATTAATAGAACCAACTTCATTATTAAATTAAAATCTAAAACCTTGTTTATACAAACCATGAAAGGAAATAATATTCCTCGTCATTTTTGATGAGTAGCAATAATCGCTCAAATCTAATCCTAACCCACTACTAAGCACTAAAGAATAAACTCCAATCTTGGTGACAGACAACGCTCTCCTATTCCCCGTGATCAAGTTCATCTTCCTATGCTCCACATCCCTACTTCTTCTTAGACCCTACAAATCAGAAAAAATGTGAAAACCACATCTTGTATCAAGGACCCAAGAACTAGCATGTGATGAGTTATTAGATTGAATAGTGTAAGTACCTGCGAAGGTGGGATTTATCTTCCCATCCTTGATATCTTGCAGATACTTTGGGCAGCTTCGTTTCCAATGTCCTTTGTCGTGACAGTAGAAGCACTCTACATCTTTTGGATCAGATGAAGGAGCAGCAAAAACACCTTTTCCTTTGGACCCATTTGAAGAAGATCCATCATGAGACTTTCCCTTGTGATTCTTAGAGGGAGATTTCCTCTTCTTTCCTTTCCCTTGTCCAATAGCCAAGACTGGGGCAGCAGCAGTAAGAGTGGCTGCGATAGCTTTTCCTTTCAACCCATTTTAGCAGTCCTCAACAGCCCTTGAAGCTTGCTCAATGTGACTTCCTCCTTGTTCATATGATAATTCATCTTGAACTGATCATAAAAAGGAGGCAGCGAGTGGAGAATGATATCAATCGCCAACTCTTTGTCATAATTGACATTCAACATGAGCAAACGATGCACATACCTTTGCATTCTTTGCAACTGGCTCGTGATGGACTCTCCATCTTTCGTCTTGGTTGTGATCAATGAGGCGACAATCTCGTACCTTTCTTGACGTTCACTTTGATGGTATTTTTCCATCAAATCTTGGCACATCTCGTAAGGCCAATAGTCCTCGTAGAACCGCTAGAGCTCAGAGTCATAGTGGCTACCATTATACACGACACCTTTGTCGCATCTTTTTCATGAGCCCTATACTCAGCTATTTCTTCAGCAGAAGAATTAGTTTCATCTATCTCTTTGAGATTTTCATCAATGACGTATTCTTTCTCTTCATATCGTAGGGCCATGCAGAAGTTGCGGATCCAATCATTGAAATTGGACACATCAAAGGTGACCCTCCCACAAATGTTCATAAGAGAAAAGGAGCTTAAGGAGTTCGAGCTTGAAGCGTTGTATGAGCCAGACATCTAAAAAAGAAAAGGAAAAAAGTTTAGATTAGATAAGAATCATTAATATAACACCCAAATGAAATATTAAGGCTAGGACTCAACACTATAATTCACAATTCATAAGAGGGATGTCGTAATCCAATTGAAAATTATAAGAAGTTAGGTAAATGACGATTTACCAATTTCCACCATGAAAAACGAAAATGAACACTTAGGTTTTAAATGAATTTAAATTCCTAGATTCTTTTGAGATTCATTGAAATTTTCAATGGCATGTTTAATCTCGATTATGCCCTTCAAGTTTGTGACTGGGATACCAAGGATCACAAACAAGGTGTGAATCACCATGCAAATTAGCTTGGTACTCTCGGGTCATTTACCACCTAATCAATGTGCCAGTTAACCACACATGTTCCATTGATCTATGATAATTATCGAGCCACCCTTTTCCACCCTTGTTCGTCCAAGTTAGTGTGTCAGTTAACCACACACGCTCCATTAATGACTTTGACAAGGTGCAAAGTGCAATTTCATGGAATAGCATCTTTTTCACATTTTTCCTAAAGTAACTAAGATTGGGAATTTATGAAAACATTTAGTTACTTTATAACTTTCATTATAATTATTAATGTGGAATTAATGGCCTATCCTACCCGTTCGGTTAACGACCCTCCACTAGTCAAGAGTGTGGTGGGTAAGAGTGGATACCCAATGACAGTCATTTTATAGGTCGCTTCCTTAAACACCCCTTATAGACCAACTTCGTGAATAAGGCCTACTAACGGTAAGACTGACTCATCTTATACATATATATATATATATATATATATATATATATATATATATATATATATATATATATATATATATATATATATTGTTGGATTAGTGTCTAAGTCCATAACTATTTTGGTATGTACTTGACCCGATTATGATCATGGTCCTTTTAGGTTGCCTTCACCATAGCAATATGTAGAATGAATTAAGGAGAGAAAGGTTTAATTATGATTTATTAATATATTATAAGAATAATATATTAAAGGAGAAATCATATTGTTTAATTAATATTAGTCAAGAATTGATTGATAATTAATTTTGTGGCTAAAAGAGATTAATTAAACTTAGGGGACTGGATTTGTAATTATAAGATAATTGCAATTGAGCTACGGATTACCTAAATAATATAGGTTGGACGAATTCTATGGGAAGCCCATTAAGAATTCGTCCAAGGGATATGTTAAAGGAGTCCACGGGCTGCTTTGGGCTTAAGCAGCCAGATTAGGGTTTCCTAGTTGTAAACCCTAATAGCCTACATGTATATAAAGGCCCTCTATGCACCAAAAACGTGGCCAACACTTGGATTAGGGTTTCCATCCGTTTTTGGTGCCTCCCCTCTCTTCTCTTCTTCATCTTGTTGCTTAGTGATGTTTGTGACTCCATTAGAGGTGCAACACTTGAGGCACTAAGCTTTCTGAAGCCAAGGATTAGATTGTTATTGCTATATAACAATCAAAGGTTAGATCTAAACCCTATTTTATGTTAATATGATTAATTGTATGCTAGATCTAGGGTTTATGGCTTTGGATATTCAATTGCATGTTCATTAGACAAACTAGATCCAAAAGCTGTTAGGGTTTGCATGTACACCATAGGAATGATGTATTGTTCGAAACCCATCAGTGGTATCAGAGCCTAGGTCATTTTTCTATTGAATAGATGCATAATTAGACTGCCAAAGATCTGAAAATCGAAAATTTTTGCTCACTGCCTGATGAACTCGCCAAGTTGCTCTAAGAACTCGACGAGTTCCAAAGAGGACTCGACGAGTTGGCTGTTCTGTTGATGGGATTTTCGAATTTTTGGCCAGATTTTGATGGGGATAATTACCAAAACTCGTTTTTATTGCCTAAAATCGATTTTTTATGTTTGGAATGTTTATCCTTATCAAAATTAATGGATTTGGTTAAATATGGATAATATAGGATTATTATTAGATAAATATTTGACATAGTAAGTTTGAAAAGTTTCAATTTGCACCCTTTAGGTTTTATAGTTTAAATTTGAACTTAAAAGTTTTTGTTTTTGAAATTTAAATAGTTAAACCTTAATGTTTTGAAAGGTTTCAAAACTTGTCCTCAAGTTTTGGAATTTAAATTTTGATTAAAAGTTTAATTTTCAAATATTTAAATTCTAAACCCTAAGTTTGAAAAAGTTTCAAAACTTGCCCTCAAGTTTTGGATTTTAAATTTTAATTAAAAGTCTTAATTTGAAATCTTAAGATCTAAAAACCTTGTACTTTGAAAAGTTCAAATTACACCCTTATGGTTTTATTAATTAATTAAAGTGTATAATTAAAAGAGAGTTAATAATTCCATAAAGGTTTGGTTTACATTTAATTAAATTAAAAGTATAATTCATTAAATTAAACCACCTAGTATTTTAAAAGTGTAAAATACACCGTATATAAATATATCTATATATATATATATATATATATATATATATATATATATAATATTATATATATATATATATATATATATATATATATATATGAGTAAAGAGTCAGTATTACCGTTAGTAGGCCTCATTCACGAAGCTAGTCTATAAGGGGTGTTTAAGGAAATTGCCTATAAAATGGCGATTAAATGGGTATTCACTCTTACCCACCGCACTCTTGACTAGTGGAGGGTCGTTAGCCGAACGGGTAGGATAGGACAGAAATCTTCCATTATAAGTATAATGAAGTACAAAGTAACTACATGCCTTTACAAATTCCCAAATCATAGTTACTTTTGGCAAAATGTGAAATTGTATGCTAATCCATGGAATTACACTTCGTACCATTATCAAACGTTAGTGGAGCGTGTGTGGTTAACCGACACACTAATTTGGGGATGACATTAGTAGCGAAGGGTGGCTCGATGCTTATCATAGATCAATGGAGCGTGTGTGGCTAACCGGCACATTGATTAGGTGATAGTAGCATTGGGTGCACCACGTGATTCATATGGTTATTCACACCTTATTTGTGATCCTCGGCATCCCAGTCACAAATAGAAGGGAATAATCGAGATTAAACATGCCATTGAAAATTTCAATGAATCTCAAAAGATCTAGGAGTTTCAATTCATTTAAAACTAAAACTTCCTTTTCGTTTTTCCTGGTGGAAATTGGTAAATCTTCATTTACCTACCTTCAAATATTCTGCGACTAGATTACGTTATCCCTCTTCTAGGTTGTAGAGTATTGTGTTGGATCCTAGCCTTGATGTTTCATTTGGGTGTTACATCAACAATTCTAATCAACTTAACTTGAATTTTCTCCCGTTTTGTAGATGTCTAGTTCCGACAATCATGGTCTTCCCAAATCCCTTGGAACAAGTTTTCTAAACGAATATGATATTCCACGATATGATCAAGGAACAAGAAATTGTGTTTCACTTCCTCCACCTCCTCCAATTGTTCTCCCTAACCCACAAGTTCGAAGGCTTGAAAAGTTCAAGCTCACTCAAGCCCTATTGGAAATTAAGCATGAAGATGGAAAGTTTGTGTGTGCACACGTCTTAGAGATGAAGTCACACATTGACAGGTTGGGTATGTTGGGTGTTGTCATCCCCAAGGATTTGGCTATTGACTGGGTTCTTCAGTTGCTTCCTAAATCATATAGTGAGTTCGTAACAGAGTACTATATGATGGACCACGACGTGACCCTCATTGATCTCACTTATTTGCTTATAGCTACTAAATCAGCAATGATTTGGTGTGCTAATCAAGCAAATTTGTCTGGCGAGTCAAACTCCCAAACTTCAATGGACACTGCAACATTGGAAGTTCGGAAAGAACTAAGTCCTTTATTGTCCGATGTGTCGTGCCAAAGGAGTCCATTTGCTTTTATTGCCAAGAGAAGGGGCATTGGAGACGAAGTTGCCCAAACGACCTGAGAGATCTAAGAGATGGGAGAGTCAAGATGTATGGCTCTACTTCAGGTAAAATCCATTATCTAACTCTTTTAAGTTCCTATTCTAGATTCTTAATACATAATGTGATAAGATTACATTTTGATGTTTTGTAGGATCGAAGAAAAGAGGGAAAGCTTAAAGGAAGAAGTGAGCTGAATCTAATCGTGAAGAAATGGATTTCGATCGCATTTCTTGAAGATTGGATTCTTGAGCTACTACTTGGAGTTAAAATAGATTGCTAAGAAATATGTAATAACATAGTTTTTCAATTGAATTGCATTGTAAGGACAAATTTTTTCTGTAATAAAATGAATTTTGATTTTATCTTATTTATTTATCCTTGCAATGGTGTGTATGAAAAATTTATGTTTGAAGGTTTCTATTATTAGCAATAAAGGATTTGATTCTTAATTATGTTATTTGTGGAAATGTTGAGAATTTTCCAAATATGGAGAGTTTCTCATCGCCTGAGTTTCAATTGGACAGAAACTTGGAATCATACAACTTGGTTGCGTGATGAATGAGAAATTTCATATTTGGAAATTAGACTAATTCTTTGACAAAGTGTCAAGTGAATGACTAGGAGATCGAGTACACTAGGTTGTGCGTTGATCAAGTCCACCACAAAGAGAGATAAGATATTTGTCAAGATCTACTAAAACTTTAGTTAATATGATTATACTTATAAGATTAAGTGTAATTCTGAGTTTATTAAAAGAGTTTCAATGAATAGCAGAACGAATAAAGAAGAATCAAGTAGCCAGAAAGATAAAAGTTTCTATATTCTAAGAAAAAGGGAGAGTACCTTTTATTGTGTTTTATGATAAGTCTTAATGATTAAGAACCATATCTCGATTGATCCTCTAAGTGAGTCTTAGTGCATTTGTATGTCTAAGAAGAGGAATCGAGAATTGTGGAAATGGTTAAATCAAGAAGTCAATCACACTTCATTCCAATATCAAGTCTTAGAGTTATACTCCAAGATTGCGAATTGAGTGAAAAATCTTTAGTAGGTTTATAACACTCAACAAATGTGGAATTGGAAAAGGTCTTCTTATTCCTGTACATTTGAAATTGGTAAGTTGTGATGTCTTGGATAAGACAAAGACCAACTAGGACCAATAGTGTGAAGTGTTAGTCTTGATAGGATTTCGTACTAACTCTTGAATATTTGTTTTGCCTAGGAAAGTTTCCTAACAAGAGAATCATATATGTCAAGAGGTTATTGGGAGTTTCAATGATCTTGAAAAAGGTTTCAAGAACAAATCAAGAATAAACTTTATCATCACTAGCACATGACTTGAGGTTTACAACCTATCGTGTTGACATTATTTTGTTTCTGTGCCATTCCAATTGAGTTAATTCTGTATGTGAGTTCTATGAGTTCACATTTGAATGCATAAAGACTAAGCACCTTGATCGATGGAAAGTACATTGATATGTAAGGATAAGTTGCTAAACTACTTGGAAGACATGGTGGGCATTCATGTTACCATGAGGCAAGAAATCGAGATTGAGCACATTCGGTCCATATGAGTTTGGATTTTTCACAAACTTTGGTTTTGGCAAATTCACATGGATAGGAACTCATACACCATAAAATATAAGTGTCATAAGATTCCCTCCTTCATGAAAATGACTGTGAGGAAATGATTTCACTAAGAGAGATTTTAAGAAGATAGCAATTGTGAAAATTGTATTCTCAAATTCAATTATGGTTACGACATCCCTTTCCATAGTTCGAATTGTGAGATTTGGCACTTAGCCTAACATTTAGGACTTATTGACATAAGTTCTGAATTGTTTAGACACACATATGAGCTATCTAAGGCAAAGGTGTATAAGTTTAAGAAGCTTAGATAAAGGCTTATCGAAGCATCTGGTATTAGAAATATGAACTTTAGAAATTCAATAGGCATTGTTTTCTGGAAGTTCAGCTGTTTTCTGAATACATGTCAAAGCTAGTGGGAGCATAAGTGTTATGCTTGTATGATAATAATCATCATGATAGTGGGATCATAAGTGTTATGCTTGTATGATTATTATGGAAAGTATTGCAAGTTAGCAATATTAATTATAGAAAAACAAAGATTCAATCTACAAAGTTGCATGGGTTGAAAAGTTGTTTTGCTATAATTACGGGACAGAATATTATACTTCGTTCAAAATCTAAAGCTTAGATTGAGAAGTTTTAATAAATATAGTCAAAGGATATATAGTGTGTTCTCAAATTTCGATTATGATTACGACATCCCTCTTCATAGTTCGAATTGTGAGAACGTGACACATAAAACATTATGTCAGAAGATTGATAAAGTATCATATCTTTATGTAAGACATTCTGCATCGTGTCCCATACGCTTCAGGTATAGGATCGATTGCAAATGCTATAATATTTGACCATTCTAAAATTTTCCAAATGTCTAGCGCATTAAGAGGGAAAAAGGACTAGAATCGATTTTGACTAAAATAATTAAACAACTATCAAAAGACGATCCAAAGTTCGCTGAGGATTGGTGGCTTGTGAGTAGTTGGAAGTATGGTACTGGATGGACCACATCGACATTATTATGAATAGATAGGATTCTATGGAATTGTCTTGTAACAATTTCCGATAGAGTACTTTGTAATTTTCATTGGCCAAGTCTTGGTGACTTTTGTGCTATGACTTTGCGAAAGGATCGTTGCATAAAATGTTAGAATCTAGCATATTCTAGTAGTGGCAAAAACTTTGTGTTCTAACACTAATGATAAGGATTGGGAATTGTGAAACGAGCATCATTGGAAAAGTTTTCAATTGATCTATTTCACAAAGTATGGACCATAGGAAACATAATGTGCATGCTTTGTGCATGGGACAACTATTGTTGTAATTTGAGTAATTAGTTGATTTTCTGAAACAGTAAACGATGAATAATGAGTAATCAATATGGTGTTTAAACAAAAGTGTGTTATTTACTCCCACAAGTTTGGGGCCATATAGGATTAAGTATTATTGTTGTGTTTCAGTTTGCATGTTTTGACTTCCAGAATAACTGGGTTATTCGAACCTCCACAGTCGGTCATATGTTGGAAGTAGGTATGAAGGAAGACTGTCATGAAAAGTCTGTAGATTGTCTGAAGAGTTTGGACATAGCACAAGTTTTTTGCAGAGTTCATGAGTGCTTTAATAAGATTAGAGTATTGGATTAAACCGATGCTCACAAGAATCACTTCATGGATTTTATCACAAGTGATTTTTAGATGATAATATTGTATATTCTTGAAACTGAGATGTGTGAGTTGTTATTTGTTGGTTGGTTGCACATTGATAATAAGTAAACGCACCAGTAACTTGGTGTTATAAAACTTATTGTTGTGTATGATTCGATCAGTGAACGCAAGCGAACATTTGAGTTGAAGTTTATCCATTCCTTTAACCCAAAGTGGATAAAAGCGATACATGTGGGCCCCTCGATGATTTATTGATGACACCTAAGCGCTTGGCCAAGCCGGGACTAAGTTGATGTGTTCAATTGTAGTCTGTTTTCGGTCGTCATAAATCGGAAGTCGGGAAACAGTATAGAGAAAATGATCGAAATTCATGTCTTGTGTCTATACGATATCTTGAGAATGGAGGAATATATGATCCCTTATCTAAAGGACATGCGTATCTGATAATATCAAAGTTGACAGCGGCTTATGAAAGCTAAGATTGCTGATCAGGTTCTGAAGTCATACGGAAAATAGTTATTAGACTTATCCAAGTGGGAGACTGTTGGATTAGTGTCTAAGTCCATAACTATTTTGGTAAGTACTTGACCCGATTATGAGCATGGTCCTTTTGGGTTGCCTTCACCATAGCAATATGTAGAATGAATTAAGGAGAGAAAGGTTTAATTATGATTTATTAATATATTATAAGAATAATATATTATAGGAGAAATCATATTGTTTAATTAATATTAGTCAAGAATTGATTGATAATTAATTTTGTGGCTAAAAGAGATTAATTAAACTTAGGGGACTGGATTTGTAATTATAAGATAATTGCAATTGGGCTATGGATTACCTAAATAATATAGGTTGGACGAATTCTATGGGAAGCCCATTAAGAATTCGTCCAAGGGATATGTTAAAGGAGTTCATGGGCTGCTTAGGGCTTAGGCAGCCAGATTAGGGTTTCCTAGTTGTAAACCCTAATAGCTTACATGTATATAAAGGCCCTCTATGCACCAAAACGTGGCCAACACTTGGATTAGGGTTTCCAGCCATTTTTGGTGCCTCCCCTCTCTTCTCTTCTTCATCTTGTTGCTTAGTGGTGTTTGTAACTCCATTAGAGGTGTAACACTTGAGGCACTAAGCTTTCTGAAGCCAAGGATTAGATTGTTATTGCTATATAACAATCAAAGGTTAGATCTAAACCCTATTTTATGTTAATATGATTAATTGTATGCTAGATCTAGGGTTTATAGCTTTGGATATTCAATTTCATGTTCATTAGACAAACTAGATCCAAAAGCTATTAGGATTTGCATGTATACCATAGGAATGATGTATTGTCTGAAACCCATCATATATATATATATATATATATATATATATATATATATATAAGTATTAAGCTTTTAATATTATAATAGTATAAGGATTGTATTTTAAACTTTTAAAACACTAGGGTTTTAGAATTTAATATTTCAAAATTAAAACTTTTTAATCAAATTTTAAATTCCAAAACTTGAGGGCAAGTTATGAAACTTTTCAAAACTTTCTAGATTAAATTTTAAAACAATTAAATTATTCATATAATTTTATCCTTATCAAAATTTGACCTAATCCAATTAATTTGGTTTGATAAATACAAATCAAATTTTACAAATAATTAATTTATCACATAATCTTGCAATTATCTTAAATTTTGACCATTATCTTTTAATTAGATGAGGATAATTATTACCATAATAGAAAAATCAAATTTTATCAATCAAAAAAATTTATGGTAATTATCCAAATCTAATTTAGGCTTAAAATCCGAAAATTGTGCAGTCAGACGAGTCAACTCGTCGAGTCATGCTTTGGACTCGTCGAATTGCCTCACCTCATAAAGTCCTAAATTGGACTCGTCGAGTTCATCTAGAAGAGTCCAAATTTTGACTGCTTTCAGCTTTGAACAATTAACCATTGCATCAAATATAACAGAAAAACAATCTGGCTTTGATACCACTGATGGGTTTTGAGCACTACAACATTCCTATGGTGTACATGTAACCATGATGCTTTGGATCCAGGTTTCTCTCAAGTCATACATGCAATTCTAATCATCAAAAGTATGAACCCTATCTAGCATACAATTTTTGAGATTTATAACATAAAACAAAGTTAAATGAATACCTTTTCCTTGTAGCTTGTAGATCTTCACCTTCAAGAGCTTAGTGCCTCAATTGTTGCACCTCTAGTGAGTCACAAACACCAAGTAGCAATTGGAAGAATATTAGAGAGGTTGAGAGTCTCAAAAATCGGCTAGGGTTCTTTGCTTGGAAGCATTGGCTGATTTCAAGGAGCTAAGGGGTTCCTTATATAGTTGAGCTGCTAGGGTTTCAGGTAAAACCCTAATCTGATTGCTTAAGCCTTAAGCAGTCCAGTAAATCCTTCTAGAAGGCCCCCTTGGATGAACTCTATGTGGACTACACATAGAATTTCGCCCACCCCTTCCAAGGGATCCATAAGCCCAACTCGCAACTATCATATAATAGTAATATGAGTCCCCGTAATTTAATCAATCTCTTTTGATCACCAAATTAATTTATGTTCAACACTAATTAAATAATATGATTTCTCAATTAATATATTACTCTTATAATATATTAATAAATCACAATTAACCTCTTTCTCCATAATTCATCCTATCAAGTTGCTATGGTGAACGCAACCCAAAAGGACTGTGCTACTATCGGGTCAAGTACATACCAATTATAGTTATGGGCTTAGACATCTAATCCAACATAGATAATAGGCACAACCCATACATACATAGCAGGCTAAACCCAAAGAGTATAACGTGCCCAACCCTAACTATAACACCGTGATTTTTCACCAAAAAATTTTCTTTTATTAAGAAAATACCAACAGTGTTACTTGAAAATCTTTCACAAAAACATTTCATAATTAAAATTTGTAAAACTCGAACCAAATAAAATACCAAACCAACTGTAAATGAAACAGCAAATCAAGTCTCAAACTGGTATCATCACTAGTATTAAACTATAACTACCCAAAAGATCCTAACTTCACCAACCATCAATGTCAAGCTACATGTACCAATGCCAAATCCAGAACAACAGGAAAGAATCAAGTTTCAGTATCAGCACAGTGAGCCAATATCATGCACAAAAGCATGGAAACAAAACATATATGTACATTATGTCAAGTCATGTAATCAGATCAATCCATACAGCATACATCGATAACTATTAATATATACATGTATACATTAATACAAACATTATTTCATCGTGGTAATTATTAATTTATTTTCTTCGCTTTAATTACTATCAATGTCCCTCGCTAACTAGGGTCTATTACATCACTAAAACTCCCTAAATAAAGATCATGTTCGCTACTAACGTGACATGGCGACCCAATACACCAAATGGGCCACGACTTCCACCCATAACATTGTCCCTGGTTCTCCATCTTTGATACTCTGACTTTTCATGTACGAGCATGATATGGTGTCGTTCGAGGTGGTATTCAACACCTCCATGATCATACCTACACCCAAACATGATTCCTGATTCAGCGTCTCTGAGTAACCAACATCACTCCAATTCCCGTATACCAGGAGAACCAGAACCATGCCTTGAAATGGTCAACTAAAAACCCTTTCGAAGTCGACTTGGCTTAACCTCTTTCTTCTCCAATGATATCCTTCCACCACAATATCCCATAAGGGTATGCAACTATGTTAGGTTACTACCCTTTTATCACTGCTATGTGTATTCCACTTTATTTAATTAATTGGTATAATTAATTAATTCACTCACTTGGGAAAACACACATCTCAACAATATCATTATGTAATCATGCTAGTGCAATATTATCATATTTAATCCATTACATACCACATCTCAAATCACACATCAAAGGTATATTCACATAAATACTATATATCATCAATTAGTAGCTTGTAAAGTGATAAACCTTTTAAAAAAAACAACTTCTAGCATGCATATCCTAGTTTTATTCATGGATAACAAAACAAAAATAAAACATGCTTATCATCACAATTTAACCATACAAATAACCCTCACTTTTAGCATGGTCTTAACTTTCTCCATTTTCACCAAATGATTGTTTTAAGAATTCTAGAATACAAAGGATTCCTAAATTCAACTGCATCATCAGTAACTTTACATGTATAGGCTATAATTAACTCTTGATATTCAGTTTATAACATCGCACAAAACCAATTAGACAAAAACACAAGTACAGGTGCATGTTATCTTTCCAAACTAGTTCTTAAACCACCACAAGAAATGACTCGCCTCAAATTGAAGTTATGGGAAGCAATTAATTGAGGAAGACACTATCCAAGAGGTCACTAAGCACCCTAAGTTTCATATTTTGAAGTTTCACAGCTCGACGCATGTTCAATGTTTTGAGCATAAAGAAAAATATACAACTCCAAACAGGGTGCTATTGGACTTTATGGAACTTAGACTAGATTCCCTACAATTTTATCGCTCTGGGGTATTGTCTAATTTGGACCAGATCGAGTGCTATAGTCCTTGCAAAACAGGTCAACAATTTTTTCCACATTTAACTTTGACAAACGTCACCAAATACTTCAAGGATTAAGACAAGGACTTGAAAAATAGAGATGGATGGTTAAAAAAATTATATATCTAGAAATGTGATAAATTTCCAAAAGAAGAATCAAGGAAGAAGTCTAGATCTCTAGAAGGAATTATTTCCACATGAAAGCACCAAAATCACCACACCAACTTCTTGGATCTTCACCAAATCTTCAAGTATGGAAACGACAGTTAAGAATTCACTTCAAAGACACTTGGAGGCTGCTACTTAGGTTTTGGTGGCTGGAAAAAAAACATGATTCTCAAATTTTAGGATTTAGTCTCCTTCTATACTTCATAACTTTCATTCTAGGCCCCTAAAGTGAGAAAAAATGATCCCATGACCCATATATATGATCAAGTGTCGTTTTATTACAAATTTGGACCCTAAAAGTTAAATTTAACCAACTAAAGAGGTAAATTAATGATGAAACATAACGGAAAGTAAAATTGGTAATTGAATGGAATGTGTGGGTCATTAAAATCATCCCCTCCTTAAGAGGATTCCGTCTTGGAACCGAAAACCAGAATGAACGGGAGAGAATTATGAGCACTCATATAGTACTCAAATTCCCAAGTCATGTCACCATAGTGATTGTTCTTCCACAATACTTTCACTAGCTTCACCCTCTTTTTGTGCAACGGCTTCATTTTCACGTTCCAAGATTGCCTCAGATTCATCCACCAATCACTTTGACTGACCAACTTGCAACTCATCCAAAGGTGGAATGCTCGGCTCGTTAGCTAAGTACTTTCGCATATAACATATGTAGAACACATCATGGATCCCTTCTGGCTCTGGCAGTAACTCCAGTATGTACTCTTGGCCGTTGATATGCTCCAACACAACAAGTAGACCAATGTAACAAGGTATTAGTTCTCCTCCCTTACCAAAGAGAATGAACCCCTTCCAAGGTAAGACTTTCAACATTACTTTCTCACACACCTCGAAGGTCTTTGCTTTGTGTTTCTGATATAAATATTTCTTGTGACATTCACATACCACACACAGGAAATCACGGGCTATCTTAACTTTAACCTCAGTAATTTGCACAATTTTCGAGCTAGTGAACTATTTCTCCCCCGGATCCAACCAAAACATAGGAGTGTATAATTTTCTCTTGTACAATGTCATGTCGATACTGGAATGCTAGATGTTCTTGTAGGAAAACTCCACTTAAGGCAAATGAGTATCCTAACAACCACTATACTCGATAACACAAGCTCGCAACATGTCCTCGAGAGCATGTATGGTCCTCTCGTTATGCTCATCAGTTTGGGGGTGATAGGTTGTGCTGAAATGAACCTTCGTACCCAACGCCTCTTGGAATTTCTACCAAAATCTTGAAGAAAACTGGCTATCGTGATTAGAAATGATAGATAATGGTACACCATGTCGTGTGACGATCTCCTCCACATATATTTTTTCCATTTTTCCAACTTCTCGTTCTCCTTGGTTGGCAAAAAGTGGGTGCTTTTTGTCAACCGATCCACTATCACCCTAATCATATCATTACCGCATGAGGTTTTCAGTAATTTTGTAACAAAATCCATTGTAATATTATCCCATTTCCGCTCATGAATCTCCGGCTGTTGCAACTCCCCCATAAGGTTCTTGGTGATCAACCTTGACTTGTGCACAAGTCACACACTCTAAAACATACTTATTTATCTCCCTCTTCTTACACAACCAATAATAATTATCTTTCAGGTCTTGGTACATCATCATTATACCAAGGTCAATTGAGTACTTCAATCTATGCGTGTCTCGTAATAGTGTGTCATGAACACCACCGACTTTAGGGGTCCATAGACTCCCCTGAAAGGTCCTAAGTCCCCTACGACCTTCCACCAAAAGTTCTTGCTTCTTGACCTTTATCTCACCCTTCACATGGTCTTCTTTTAAACCATGAGCCTAAGCAACTCGTAACTGCTCAAATATACACGAACCCATAACTAATTCCATAGACTTCAAGCGATAAGATACCCTCGGCTCCTTATGACATAGAACATCAACTACCATATTTGCATTCCCTAGATGGTAAATAATCTCAGAATCATAACTTGAAAGCAATTCAACTCATTGGCGCTATCTCATATTTAATTCTTTTCTATTATGGATATGATGCAAGCTCTTATGATCATTATATAATGTTCACTTCGTCCCATACAAGTAATGTCACCATAACTTAAGTACAAATAAAACAGCTGCCAACTCCTAATCATGCGCCGAGTAATTCAACTCATCGCTCGTCAGTTGTCGGGAAGCATAAGCGATCACCTTCCCATGCTGCATAACCATACATTCGAATACCTAATATAAAACATCACTATAAACCAAAAATTACTCATTCCCCTTAGGAATAGAAAGAATAGAAGCTTCACATAATAGCTTCTTCAATGTCTAAAATGCATCCTCCTGCTTACCAGCCTAAAAAATGGCTCTTCCTTCTTTGTCAACTTGGTCAGCAGACCCACAGTCTTGGAGAATTCCTTAATAAATCTATGATAATATCCCTCCAAGCCCAAGAAACTAAGAATGTCACTAGCAGCTTTTGGTCTGGGCCAGTCCTAGACTGCCATTATATTCGTTGGATCCACCTTGATCCTATCTGTACCAACTCTATGACCAAGAAATTAACTAGAATTCACATTTGGAGAACTTTGCATAATGTTTCTCCCTATGTAGAGTCTCCAAAACTTCTTGCAAATTCCTCAGATGATCCTTGGTACTCTAAGAATATACCAAAATATCATCGATTAATACTATAACCGACCTATCCAGAGATGGTCGACATACCCGATTCATTAGGTCCATAAATACTGCAGGTGCATTCATCAAACCAAAAGGTGTAATTTTGTTTGAAGTGAGTTTAACTCAATCGATTAAGAAAAGCAAGTAGATATAGTTCGATCTAAATAAGATCTGGTTTTTAGCTCAATATATCTAGAAAGGTACAAAGTGTAAGGTCACACCTTATGATTTGATGAGTCAAACACTCTACACTATCTGTCAGCGTCAACGTATTGTCAACTACCAGCACCACCTTATCAATGTTTTTAGCATCAGCGTATTGTATAGTTATTCTATTGTAATATTTTATATATTAGGCATTGATATTGATAAGTATAAAATAGATAGCAGATACAGTATCTTTGTTATGAAGATCGGTTCTTAGTAGAGATAATATACAATCCCTTAAATCATGGTATTGATATGTATAGATGAGTATATAACCTACATTAGGGTAAACCCTAACGTAGAGAGTTCGTCTTTGTATCAATCGTCTTTGTGACAACTTGTCTTCTTGGTGAAGACAAAACTCTTTCTTGATGAAAGAACAATTTGGAGAACTCTCTGTGTCATTTCCTATTTGTTCTTTATTTTCTTAGATTAAGCTTTACTTTCGTCTTTATACTTTAAGTGTATCCGATCGATACAAATTTTCAAATGCTATCAGGGAGGGTTTTTTATACACTCAAGTAATTATGTCAACCACCCTCACTCCAAAATCAACTGTCTATAACAAGATCCATCCGTTTGATAAAAAAAACTTCTATACATGGAAATCAAAGGCCATGGAAGCTCTCGAGTTCATGGACGTTGCATGCTCGATTTCATCAATAAAGGTCTTATCGACGCTATGCATAAATCATCCAATGATGGTGCATCTGGTAGTAAGCTAAAAGGGAAATATGTTCCCAGATATAACAAGGAAGAGAAAAGTATGTTGAATCTTGATGTAAAGACAAGAACTACTATTGGAAACTCACTCCTTTTTTAAGTCTATCATTTGGTCCAAAACCACTCAATTTATCAAGAGATGATGATCACTTTATCATCTACTTTTGAAAAGGAAAACTCCTCAGACGATCAAAGTAAGTGTCTCATGGCTAAGATTGTTGAATCTCACGCTGACGTTTCAAATGACAATGTTAGGACCCTTGATGTTGATCTTTCTCATGTTGATAAGGACTTCAAGTCAGAATGGGATGATACCTCAATGTATCAGGTAAAGAATCATGTTAATATCTCCTCTGTTGAAAATATTAAAAAAGATGACACAATCGATCACCTACATTTTGATTTATTGATCTCAAATAAAGAAAAATCTTCTCTCAGTCATGAGTTAAAGAAACTCAAATAAATCTCTCTTTTCTCGAAAAATATTTTTCTGTGATAAAAAGGGAAAACACATGTATATCTCTGACCAATAATTTTATTCACACTGAAAAAGAAAAAGTTGTTGATTATGCTAAAAGCATTCGACTTATTTTGAAAAACTGGGCATATTCTCACTTTAATGTCACAAGAATTATAAATGCTCAGATCCCAGATCAGTGTGAGAAAATGTTTGGAGGTGGTATAGAAGGTGCAGTTTCATTAACCAAAGTTGTTAAAACTAAACAAAACTTATATAAAGTTGACTGTTTAAAAGAAGATTTTAAGAGTAGATTTGTGAGTACGTATTTTATACATCAAACTTTAATTAATACTCACTGCTCTAATGATTCTAACATAATTACCAAATGTGTTTCTAAATTATCTGATGTTGATCCTTCTCACCAACCTTTTCATCATGAGTATGTTCATCCCTCCACTAAGATTTTGCTAAAGTTTTCTATATGTAGTGGTGAATTTCATTCTCTAAATGAAATCCTTAGCATGTTTCCTCAGGGCTCAGTTTAGCAATTCTAAAAATGAAGATCAATCAAAGTCTTCTACCTCAGATGACTCTTTAATGTATCATGAGCCTCATGACAAGGTAGTATATGAGCATACCATCGATGACACTCTTTGTTCCAGAACTAAAACATGAAATCTTAAATCAAATAATCAAAGTTCTTCAGATTCTTAAGTTGAAAAGAAATCAAAATCTAATACTAAAGGAAAGAATCCAGCAATCAAAGTTTGTTATCGATAGGGTGATGCTTCTCACAAAGTCAATGACTGCACCTTTGAAAAGAATTTTGTTCGCGCTGACAACATCATGACTTGCAATGATAAACGGATCAAAAAGGAAAACTCATTGAACTGTCTCCCTGATGATTGTTATGATATCTTTTCTCGAGTGACCCATTGCAATTGGGTTAGTGTATATTGTGTGTATATTTTTGTTTCTTTTGTGTCAGATCTTATTGTATATTTTAGTTTTAGGATAAAGAGAATATTTGGTATTTAGACAGCAGTTGATCAAGATATATGACTGGATTCAAGTCAATTTTTGAAAACTTCGTAAAGAAGGATGGTCCGACTGTTATGTATGGAGATAATGGAAAGGTAGTTACAAAGGGATATGGATCCAATAAGTTTAATTCTGTTGTTTTCAATAATGTCACTTGTGTGAAAGGTCTTCAGCATAATCTCATTTCAATTAGCCAACAGATGTTGGCCATAAATTTCTCTTTAACAAGAGAGAAGGAAAGGTCGTTGATCAAAGTTGTGTAACTATTCTCTTAGCAAATCGAAAGAATAACATCTATGTTTTGGATATGTTTTCTGCTGACAACTCTCTTCATCGCTGCTTCTTCTCTCAGGCCCAGTCTCTTCTAAATTGGTTGTGGCACAAGAGATTATCACATTTGAATTTTAAGAACATATAAAAGATCTCAGGAAATCAACTTGTTAGACGAATTCCCAAGATACATTTTATTAAGGATAAGCTATGCTCAATGTGTGAAAAAGGAAAGAAAACCAAGTCTTCCTTCAAACCAAAGTCCTGCCTACCATTATCAAACCTCTTCATCTTCTTCACATGGATCTTTTTGGACCAGTTCTGGATAAGTTAAGAGTTGGAAAGAAATATGCTCTCATCATTGTGGATGAATTTTAAGGTTTACCTGGGTAGTCTTTTTAAGAAAGAAGAGTAATGTCACTAATGAAATCATTGCTCTCATCAAGCAGTGGGAATTTCTTTATGATCACAAAATAAGGCAATTATGTAGTGATCATGGGACTGACTTTAGAAATTCCTATTTGGAAAACTTTTGCTCAAACTCATGGATTTCTCAGAATTTATCTTGTAACACTTGGATTTTTAGGTATGTTCCTTTTAGCCCCTTCTATATTGAGTTGTTGCACCTTTGGTCCTTGGAGTAGTATTTGAGGTGTCACACATGGTACACTTAGCGTACTAGCTGAGAAGCCAGTATGTGGGGCGTACCACATGGTACGCTTAGCGTACTAAGGTGGAGCTGATCAGGGGTGTGAGGCCTCGTACGCAGGGCGTACGAGGATTAAACATAGTGTAATGGTCAGACTTGAAAACCCTAATTTTAGGGTGTTGTACCCTATATATAGACCTTAAGTCCCTAGGGCTGGCCTCTTTACCAGCCCCCATATCTTCTAAACCCTAAAAATCGATCTTATCCTCCATTATTGTGTTATTTAGCTCTTAAGAAGCAGTTGGTGCTTATTTTGCTCATTTTGAAGGATTGAAGAGAAGTGAAGTTGCATTGCTTGGTGTGAAGTTTATAGATCCATAATCACCACTCATCTTGCAAGCCTTTGGAGGTTTCAAGTTCATAACTTGACTTTTGTATGCTTAGATCTCTTTATGTCTTTATTTCTGTGCTTTTGGTTCCTTTTTAGGTTGGTTGATGAGTTAAGACGTTTGAAGGGCTTATTCTTTTATATTTGAGCTTATTAGGAGTTTCTTAAGCATAAGGGTGCCAACTTTTTTGGGGTTTTTGGTCTCATGCATGCAAGAAGTCATCTATTAAGTCCTTTTGAGTTTTAAGAGCTTCATTTAGCCATTCATGAACGTAAAGTTAGCAACTTTACATGAAAATCCATCCAAAGGGCTTCAGATCTAGGTTTTGGAGTAAGTTCTTAAAGGATTAAGAGCAAAGAAATGGAAGATGGCTAAATGGGGTAGTACGCGTACAAGCCCTATTACGTGTATGCTTAGTGTACAGTTGAGTACGCCCCGCGTACTCAACCAGTTGGACTTCGCAAGTTGGATCTTTAGTTTGGGGCATTCTTTTGGGCTTAGATGTTTAGGGCTTGTTGGGCCATCTAAATTCTTGTGTTTTGGGTTGGAAAGGGCTCTGGGTGATTGCAGAGCACACACCCCTCGTTCTGTGTTTTGTGATTTACTATGATTTGATATGATTATTGATAGACTTGTTTTATCTGGATTGTATTGATGATGTTTTTGGAATATTGATTCTATTAAATTAATTTTTTGGGTCTTAGTTTTGGGATGTTTCAAGTTGGTATCAGATCCTTAGTTTGAGGGATTCAGACATACTCTCAGGTGTATCTGAACTCAAACTGAGGATTTGGTAAAGTTTTTAAAGAAGAAATATATTTTTAAGAAAATAGTTTTTCTAAGACAAGAAATGGTGTGGTGCATGCAATCAGCCGAGCTCAAGTAAGTTTACCCAAATTACCCATACATGTTATCTGATATGATTTGATCAGTGAATCTGTGAATCGCATGCTAGTTAGGGCTAAGGATCTGCTAAGTTTTTATATGATAGAATGATAGGAGATATGCCTTTGTATGCCTATTAAATGAGCTTGTAGACTTTCATGTTATACTGATCAGTCATTGACACGATGACCTGATTAGGTGATGCTTGATTTTGGTTACTTGATGCTCGAATGTTGCTTGCTTCGTGCTTTTAGGAGTTTTTACTAGCTTCAGCTAACTAGTAAGCGAATATGCTAAGTTACATATTATGGGAGCTAAATAATTTTAGAAGGTTAGATTTTAACTCTATTCCGCAATTCTTGTTTGATTCAAACCGTTGTAGTGTGAGACCTTTCATTCGAAGAATTATCTGGTTTTAGTGATATGTAATTGTATTTGTGAGCTAGTTAGAGAGAGTTAGTAGGAGTTCCTTCTACAGATGATAATGGAGAGTGGTGTGGAGTTTGCCTTAGGATGAGATCTAGTGGTAGGAGCCTTATTTTGTTGGGGGTTATTTGTATGGATATAGGGTGACTTGGCGGATTCAAGGCAATCCTTAAGGAAAGTACGGATATATGTGGAAGGTAGTATGGGCTCGTACTACTGGAAGCAGATGTCTAGATATTGATCCTTGTTGTGCCCGATTTGCCAACAAGAGCTAGAGGATCCAAATCATCTGTTTTTAATTGCATTCGAGCTCGTCGGTTGTGGTTTAAACTGGCGTCTTGGGTTGATAAGTCAATACCCATTTTTTTGAATGTCATTGATCTTTTGCAGTGGATTGATGGCTTGGCGCACTAGTACAGAAAGCATTTGTTGATGCAGTTAAAATGATTAATTGATGCAGGTATTGAACCGCATCAAAAAATATCGCATCAAAAAATACCCTTATTTAATGGTGCAGTTCCAAAACCGCACCAAAAAATAGTCAAACCGTCTAAAAAATTAGCCAAAATCGCACCCAAAAAATAGCCAAAACCGCCTAAAAAAATAGCCAAAATCACACCAAAAAATAGTCAAAACCGCCTCAAAAAATAGCTAGCTAAAACCGCACCAATTAATAGGTTCGCCATTGATGCACACCACGCTACTTATGAAGCTTCATTTTCTTGTATTTAGGTATGTTCGGTGAGTGTTTTTCAATCAAATGTTTAATCGTAATTTCTTTTTCTCCAAAAAGAGTGATTTCAATCTCTACAATAAATCTTTTTCTCTACCAATTGAAAATTTGTTCTTGGAAAATCACATTTCATCGATTTTGTTTTCAATTTCTTTTTTAACATTTTAAAACTCACTCTGCAAAAACTAGCTCCATACCCGTTGATTGAAAGTCACTGAAGCAAACATCATAAGTCTTTGGATCCTCTTTTTGAGATATATCACGGAAGAAGAGGCATCTGCAGAGATTCAGAATAAACATCGTTAAAACTTAAAATAGGACATCCATTTACAATTAATAAGAGAAAAATGGAGGCATAAATGTAGTTAATGAAAAAAAAAATAATGGACATACCTCACATGCGATTTATGAGAAGATACTGCATCTCTAATTTTGTATAAAAGAGGGAATATCGAATGAAAATTTTGAAAAACATAAAAAATTTGAGCCAAATTTGGAGGGATCTAGCGCGAAATGAAAAATTCGAATGAAATTTGTAGAGGAAAGATTAATGGTGTGGTTCAATATTTTTTTAGTGCGAATATTTTTTGATGAGGTTGTAATTGTTCTTTGGGGTGGTTTCCACATGATTTTTTTGTGTGATTTCCCGAAACCACATCAAAATATGCTTTAATGGTGCGATTTTGAGAAACCACACTAACAAAGCTATTTTATAGTGCGATTTTTTTTATTTTTTGATGCTATAGATATTTAATAATGCGGTTTTTAGAAGGGACCACGTCAAAAAATAAAAATCACTTGCACTATTAAATTACTTGAGTACTAGTGGCGACTGCAAGATTTCAAAGGGTGATTATGGAGTCGGTTTGCTATATTTTGATTTTGGTGTCGTAGACGTTTCGGAATGCGTTTCTCTTTGAAACAAAGAAGATGGAAAAAGAATTTTTGTTTGATACCATGGTTTCTTTTTCTTTCGATTGGTTTTGCAATGGAAATCATAATTCTAGATGGAACTAAAATGAATAGATGAAAAATCCTCTAAAATGAATGGATTAATTTCGTATAGCCGTTCAAAAAAAAATATCCAAGTATCAAATTAAACACATAAAATTCGGGTTCATCAACTCATAAGCAAAAGCAAAACATCACCATTACAGCACCGTCCTATTTTGATATAAAAAAACAAAACTTAATCATTAAACGTGAAAATTTTAGTACGATGTTTTTTGTCACAAAATTTAATAAAACAGTAAAAAAAATATAAATCGATTGTTATTCTAGGTAAAATATAAAGCACGGTAGTGAAGAAATTTTCCTTGAATTTGACTATTTCAAAAGGAACGAAGTTCAAATTCTATAACTTTTCAGTAAAATATCATCTTATTTCCTTAAAACAAGATAGTATTAAATTACATATGCTCATTTATTGGGGAAGATATCAAAATCCATTACTTGGATTGAAAAAAAAAAAAAGTTTAAATTAATTGCATTGTAAGAGGCCCAAATACGTCAACAAAGTGATACTTTCCACTATCATCATGATATCCCAGTTGTTGATTTACAAAACATATTCGAAAATTATCCTCCAAATCATGCTCTTCATCTCCTCTCCAAAAGCTTCCAAATCCAAACTCACCCTTTCTACACATCTCCTCCAACGCCTCCTCAACTTCCTCCATGCAACCATTCAACTCCTCCCACCTGAAACCCTCCGCCGCATCCCTATGTGGTGGCCATGGCTGCTGACGCCCTACAAAAGCAGCCACACAACGAGCCACCTTCCTTCGTATTCCAAACTTCCTCTTCACGTACTCCTTTGCTTTTCTAAAAACTTTGCTAGGGAGTTTGAACAAGAGAAACATGAGCATCTGCAAGATCAAGAATTGACAACAACACGATAACACCAAACAATCAGCACCAATCATGTGCCATTCTTGTCCTTCCATGGGCCTTCAGGGAGGAATAAAGAGGAGGATGAAAGAGATAGAGAGTAAAGAAGGGTAATTATTATGAAAATCATGTCTTTGTAATGGAATAATCAGTTGCTTATTGTGTTGGAAGGACTTAAAAATGGGAATGTGTAAAGCAATGAGATAGTTGAGGCTTGCAAAGGTAATGTTTAATGACTTGCAATGCACTCCTTAATGCATGTGGAGTAGTTCACCACAAGAAACGCATATAATTAGATGTGAGCTGTCTCTCGTTAATGGCTTGCTTGCTTGATTGGTCACATTATTGGTTTACTTTTGAAACCAAATATTTGGTCGACTCTAAAAGGATCATATTGCATGATGTAATTTAGGTTTCGTTTGGTATTGTTGAATAAATTTAACGTTTATTTGTTTTTCTAAAAGATACTTCGTAATTAAATAAACCAGTAAACACGATTTGTAATTTTTCAAAAAAAAAAAAAATTTAAAAACGTTCTTTGACTAATTTTAGGATTTATTTTAAATTTCCTAAAATAAGTACTACCCACGTGAAACTTGTTTTCATTTTGTAATGAAAAAATGCAACTTTATTTACATTTAAAAAATTATCAATTGTTTTTGTAATGAATTATGTTGTCCGATGTAAGTTTCGTCGAAAATCCGCTAAACAATGTTGATATTATGACCTATCTTATAAATATAATAAAATTAGAAATGAAAATTACAATATTCAAATGGTTTGATAGAGCGACATAAGCCTTATTATTTTATGTTTATTTTACTTTAAGATAATGTATATATATATATATATATATATATATATATATATATATATATATATATATATATATATATATATATATATATATATATATATATATATATATATATATATATATATATATATATATATATATATATATATATATATATATATATATAAAAGATCGAGTGATTATTCATTTTAAAGTGAGGACACCTTTAAAAAATTGAAAAAAAATCTAAAACAAAATGCAAATCATAAAATCGAGCATAGATCTATGTCTGGGAGAAAAAAATTTGATCATTAAAATTGGATCATGGATCGTAATTATGCAAAATAAAAAAAAATAATATTGAATCATGGATCAATTTTAATGATGTAAATTTTTTTTTCCAATTTTTCTTTTTTCTCGGACATAGATCTATGTTTGATTTTATTATTTATATTTTTTTAAGATTTTTTTCAATTTTTTTAAGGTATCCTCACAGGAACCGAACCATATATATATTCTAATTAATAAATAATAGGTTTCTCATTTATTAATATATTATTTATTTCATGTTTTTTATTATTTTTTAGGTGTGACTAATAGGTTCACATATAATTAAAATTACAAATGCAACATATGACAGATTAAAATATGAACATTCAAATTGAACAAAACGTTGTCATTCATCCTCATTGTTTGAACATGCATTGTTTCTTAAACTTATCAATTGTCTTCTAATATGGTCGTGTTCCGCCTCCTAGACGATGTTATTGCCAATAAACGGAAGAAGTGGGTCCAACACATAAATTGTGTTTTTACGGCCAATGAGTGTAGTTGCACCTTTCAAATCTGCCAAACTTGACAAATTCTTGGTTATAACTCTTAATCTTATTATTGTACAAATGAAAGCCCATGATTCATTAATTGTGACAGATCTGTTGGATTGTTGATTAAATATACTACATCAACCAAATTGGTAATTCACAACTAATTTGAATAAAATAAAATGATAGAATCAAATTGACTATCAATGCCGCTGTAATCGAACAAGAATAATGTCTGTTTGTTTAAGTGTAAGCAAACTTACAAACAAAAAAGTATTTTTGTTTTTGTTTAAAAATTACTTTGTTTGTGTTTGTTCATTAAGATTAAGATGTTAAACAACCAAACATAAATAGAACATAAATAATAATAAACAAACAAACAAATAATTTATTAATAAATAGACGAGCAGACATAAAAGTTATTGAACTTCAACCTATATAAAATAATACAATATTTATTAACACCCACGTCGTATTAACAATTGCTTACAAGTTATATCGATTAGCCCAATGGGTTCGACAATTAGCCCAATGCGCCACTAGATCATTTTAATCAAGAACATTATTGCAAAGTAGATAGATGAAAAAAAATGTCTACATCTTTGACTTCAATCTAAGGTGTTACAAAAAGTTAAGCTTCAAAAATCTAAAATCTTGAAATTAATGCAACTTTTTGATTACATGATGCCAAACAGAATAAACCAAAGTATCACAATTTAGCTTGAAAGGAAAAATACAATGAAAAAAAAAGATGAAATTCTCATCGGTTCATTTTCTTAGCCAATCTTGAATTTCTCCTAGCAATGATTTCAACAGCCCAACTCTTGCCAATTGCAGTTTTAAACTTCCCTGCAGTACAACCATTAATGCATAACTTACAAGCTCTTCTCACGTCATTGCTTCTTCTCAAGCTTCCTTCTTCTTCAAAGGCTAGAAAGAACACCAAAAACCACTCAAGAAGCTCACAAATGTACTAAGGTGGCTTAGGGTTTGAGATCTGCACTTCAAGGGCAATGCAGACTTAAAAGGTAAGGGACTTAGGGGGACTTAAGGTCCTTAAATAAGGTGCAAACCCTAAAAACTAGGGTTTGCTTCAGACATGAGTACGCCATGCGTACACCACGTACGCCTAGCGTAAGTGGTTAATGATCTACGGCCAGGTTGTGGCTAGTACGCTAAGCGTACTCAATGAGTACGACTCGCATACTAACCAAGGGACTAATATGAAAGAAATTTTACACTAGGGACCATAAGGGAACTTACCAAAAACTTGGATGTTACACAATCCTGATTCAGTGACTGTATCGTCAAAGAAGTCGTCTTCAACAAAATCGTCAACAACGGGATTCGTTCGAGCATTGAAGATATGTTCTACTAAATCCGCTCGAAGGTTATGGTGTCCAAGCCAGTCATATACTTCCGCTCTGTTTTCCATGTACATCTTCGAACTAATGTCAACTCCTTCGACATTTGGTAATTTCTCACTCTCATTGTAGCGGTAAATTGTCTTCCCCTCATCTTCTAATATCATATTATGCAATACGATACATGCGTACATCAGGCTACTTATTTATCTACGTTATATAGATAATGTCGGTATTGTGAGTATCTACCAACGACACCAAAAGCGCACTCGATATCCTTCCTATTAGATTCTTGTGTTTACTTAAACTTTAATCGTTTCTCATCGTTTGGACACCATCAAACTTGTTAAATGTTCTGACATGTTACTATTGTTATTAGTTATCTCACGTGACAATGGTAACATGTGAACAGATTTAACAAGTTTGATGGTTAAATGTATACAAAAAAAATTGTTTAAATGTAAACAAATAACTCTTTTTTTACAAATTTTTTATGACTTTTTTATAATTTATTACAATATTTTTTTAGATTGTTTTTTTAGTTCGTTTATAGGTTTTTCAAATAAAATGTTTTAAACTTTCTTTATAATTTTTTTTATATATTTTCATATAATTTTCGTACAACTACTATTCTAAGTGTTTTAAAATTTTCGTACAAGTTTTTAGTTTTTTTTTTACATTTTTCATACAATTTTTTTATAACTTTCATAGAACATTTCTAAACTTTCTTTTACAACATGTTTAAAACGTTTCATAGATTTTGTATAACTTTTTTTATATTTAATTATAACATTTAAAATATATTCGCTTAAAGACAAATTTAAAATGTTGTATTAAAAAAACAAAAAGTTTATACACTTCTAATTAAAAAGTATAAAAAAGTTGTAATAATTTTAAAACATTTACAAATAAAACCAACTGTATTAAAAAAGTTGTAAAAAAATAATTTTATAAATTAAAGTAAGAAAACAAATCTTCAAAATATTTTAAAATTTTATGAAGAAAAAATCTTAAAACTGTATTTGCTATGTAATATATTTTTATATTTTTTTTAAAGACCCTACATACTTATTGTTACATATTTAATTTATTAAAATTTATTTTAGATACTATATATATATATATATATATATATATATATATATATATATATATATATATATATATATATATATATATATATATATATATATATGCGCTTAAAATCAAAAGAAAAAAACATAAGAAATTATATAAAATATTTTACAAAAATAAAAATACATCTAATAATTAAAAAGAAACTTTAAGAATGAGCAATGATTATTAATATTTATGATATGAGGGTAATTACCTTTTCGTTTTGTTTATATTTAGACAATTCTTTTCTTATACACAATTGACCATCAAACTTGTTAAATATGTGTTTCTGTTACCATTCTCACCTAACATTTAAATATATTTAACAAATTTGATGATAAAATATACTCCCTCTGTCCCATTTTTGTTGTCCACGGACAAAAAACACAAAGTTTAAGAAAACAATTATTACTGATTACTTTAATCAGTAAAATGACATTTATACCTTTTTTTAAAAATCGTACATTGCTTTCTTTTAAAATTCTAGATTTTTAATTACTCCATATGCAATAGAAAATTTGCGGTAAAATGTTTACTCAACAAAAGTACTATTTTTATTTTAAAAATTTTGTTTTCGTTTAGTAAACAAATAGAGGTAAAAGTGCCGCCATATTTTTATGCCAAAATCACCTAAATTTTTTACTATTCCATATCCTAACTTTAAAGGAAGAATTTTAATCGTCAACTTTTTTTTCAACCACTTTTAAAATTCCATATTCTTTTGGTGGCAAATATGTCGTCATAACTACGTATTTAAAGATAAATTTGGCTATATTTATTTGCATCTAACAGTTCATAATACACTAGATTCAAGTTTACTCTCATTTGACACTTAAATTTCATATGAAGCATTCCACAAATCCACTCACTAAAAAAAACACTACCATTGCACAACGTCAAGCTATATAACAAGCCTTATTGCAAGAAAGTTTGGATGGACGATTAAAGAAAGGTTCCGCAAGTGAAGTAGCTTCACTATTCTCGGTTTCTAAACGGACCGTTAGTCGTATTTGGTGTCAAGGTAAAAATCAAGTTGACCAAGGATTACCGGTTGATTTATCTTCAAACATGTCAATGGTTGTCGGGCGGAAAAGGGTACAAATAAATTTGAATCAAGTTTCAGAAATTCCGTTACATCGTTGATCCAATATACGATCTCTTGCAAAATCTTTAAATGTTTCAAAATCAACTATGCGTAGACGGATTAAGGAAGGTGTGCTTCGACCGCATACAAATGTCATCAAGCCAACTCTAATTCATGAGAATAAAAGAGCAAGGTTATAATTTTGTTTATTAAAGATTGCGTTGTCATCATTATTTAGTCCACTTCCTACATTCTATGATATGTTTAACGTTGTCCATATTGATGAAAAATGGTTTTACATGTCAAAACCATAAAAACGTTACTATCTAGTCCTCGGTGAGGATGAACGGTTAAGAACATGCAAAAGCAAAAATTTATCACAAAAGTTATGTTTCTAGCGGTGGTAGCAAGACCGAGATTTGATTCATCGGGCAACGAAGTTTTTTCGGGAAAAATAGATATCTATCCATTTACAACATTGGAACCCGCTAAACGTTCAAGCAAAAACCGTGTTGCAGGAACATTGGAGACAAAGCCTATTCTATCGGTGAACAAAGATGTAACAAAATCATGGTTGATAGAAAAAGTTCTACCGGATATTAGAGCTAAATGGCCGCAAGGTCATACGGGTCCCATATTTATTCAACAAGACAACGCAAAGCCCCATGTTGATGTTAATGATAGCGAGTTTCTTGAAGCGGCATCTCGAGATGGGTTTGATATTCGACTTTGTTTTCAACCCCCAAATATCCCGGATTTGAATGTGTTAGACTTTGGATTTTTTCGGGCAATACAATCACTTCAAGAACAAGAGGCTTTGCATACAATTGATGAATTGGTTGATGCGGTTCAAACATCTTTTGAAAGAATGCAATCACAACAACTTAACAATGTTTTTTTAACTCTACAAACATGCATGAAAGAGATCATGAAGGTTGGAGAGGTGGCAACAATTATCATGTACCACATATTGGTAAAAATAGGTTAGAACGACAAGGTAACTTGCCACTCCAAATTGAGTGTGATCAGAGTTTAATAGATGATGCAATAATGTTTTTGAACCATTAAAAAATTGCTTACCAAAAGTTTTTGAAAAAACACTTCACTGTGTTGTGATTTTGATTGTAATGATGAAGTTCACCGATTTATTTGCCACTATGTATTTTGTTTTGATTGTAATGAAAAAGTTTTTGTAAACAACGCTTCACTTTGTTTTGATTTTGATTGTAATTTTTGTTTTGATTTTGATCGTAATGAAAAAGCAAAGAGTTTTTTTCTTTTGGAATTGAACGATTTATTGCCACTATGTATATTTTGTTTTCGTAAATTACATATTTTAATTTATTCTTATTTTCCTTCTAAAAAATTAGAATATTAAACATATGATAGATGACTCAAATAAAGGGTAAAATTATAAAACTGCATATTTATTTTTAGCAATGACAATAATTTTGGGACAACTAGAAATAGGAAGGTAGACAATAAAAATGGGACGGAGGGAGTATTAAAAAAATATTATCTAAATATAAACGATACAAAACAAATAATTACCTAAGTCAATTTCCCTTTCCATAATACTTTAAGTGCCTTTCTTTGCTAAACACTTTTATCAAAAAAACATTTTTAGTAAGCTGTAACTCGTTGATGCTTATTTGTTTAAGTTTAAGCAAACTAACAAACAAAAAAATGTTTTTATTTTTGTCTATTTATTAACACCCACATCATATTAACAATTGCTTACTAGTTATATCGATTAGCCCAATGGGTTTGACAATTAGCCCAATGCGCACTACATCATTTTAATCAAGAACATTATTGCAAAGTACACAGATGAAAAAAATGTCTACATCTTTGGCTTCAATCTAAAGGTGTTACAAAAAGTTAAGCTTCAAAAATCTAAAATCTTGAAATTAATGCAACTTTTTGATTATAAGATGCCAAACAGAATAAACCAAAGTATCACGATTTTGCTTCAATGGAAAAATACAACAAAAAAAATAGATGAAATCTGATCAGTTTAGTTTCTTTGCCAATCTTGAATTTCTCCTAGCAATGATTTCAGCAGCCCAACTCTTACCAATTTCAGTTTGAAACTTCCCTGCAGTACAATCATCAATGCATAACTTACAACCATAAAACATGCTTTTCTATATCTTATAATTTATCCTTAATTTTATTTGTGAAAAAGAATTAAATATATTTACCAGCTGTCGAGAGGAAAAACTCATCTAAAACTCTATCGTGTTCTGCAACAAAATTGTAACACCACAATCTCAGAAATGAAATTAATATCTTTTCAGAAAAATACAATAAAGAATTTAATTAATATTTCTTTTTTTTTGTGTGACAAAAACATACCTGTTTCATATTCAAGTGCTTGCAGGATCATTTCAACCTAAAAAGATTTATATAAAAAATATAAATGTTTTGAAAATAATTACAACAAAATGAAGACTAAATAAACATTACTTTGTCAAAATCTTTCACAAGATTTGCTTCGAGGGAAGCATTATCCTCATATTCTCTCCAGAGTTCTTGAATTTCTTCAGCTGTAATTTGTAAAAAAAGATAAATGGTGGATGAAATTAAAATGAATATGAAATTAAGATAAGAGTTACCGAAAGTACCCCTCATTCCACCACCAAGAACATTGCACATTTCATTTAAAGCTGCTTGTTCAAGTCTACTCTTTTCCACCTTAGGTACACCATCAGAAGGTGTTATATCTCCCACAATCGCTACAAAATTCAGATTATGTTATTAAGTTTTAATCCACAAATACAAAAGATAAATGGGAATTAAGGAATTAATTGTTTACCTTCTGCAATGTCATGCACAATTGCAATCTTGATACACCTATTCAAGTTTATACAGAGAAGTTGTGTTTTGAATTTTGATCGATGATTAGTGGAAAGATTGAAATTAGAAGAAGCAAAATGTAACTAAATCGAACCTTTCCCTGTTGATACCAGGAAGATCACCAGCAATTAAAGCCATTAATGCCATTCGATACATATGATCAGCAATGGATTCAGGACCCTTGATTCCATGATTGATCCATCCTTTCCTTTTTGTGGTCTATCAGAAAGGGAGAGATTATACAAGTTTTCATACAAGTTACAGACATTGTAAAGGTGCATGCACATATGAAAGGTTTCTTCAACAGATTTAAGCAAACGTAATTTTCGAATATGTTATCGAGGGTTTCTACATACAAACGATATGATGAAATCTTCAACAGAACCATACATTATAACGATATCAGGTCGAAGTAGCACACAGACAGACTTCCCCTCGATCGTTTCACCCAAATTACAGTAAGAAATGGGGACGAATTGAAAGAAATTAATCAGCATGAAACCGATCCATGCACAGGATGATAAAAGTTTAATTAATATTAGGTAAAAGCTAAGATGAAATCAACTATTTCAGTGAAGCGGCGGATGTAAATGACTAAATGCAATTGTGCCGAACATGTACCTTAAGGCTATGGCACAAGGTGAGGAAATCGATGCTCGAAGAGGAAGAAGATGTGGCTTCAGTAACATCAGAATTCACCGCCGATCTTTTCGGTTCAAATTTGGGGATTTGACATCGAACAGATCGCAATTTACGATCATGGGACCCAAAGGGTTTGAACAAACAAGGACGATGGAGGCGTTGAGGGTTACTGAGACAAGGGTGAAGTGGATGCGGAGAAGATGAGGATGAAGAAGAAGGATTAGCTGCTGCCATTGATGAATAATTTGGTAAAATCTTTATTGAAGTATATGGTATGGGTTTCTTGGAATATGATGAATATGCCTTTATTGTGGCAAAAGGCGCAGCGGAAATAACGGAAGGGGGAGACTGGAAAGAAATCGAAACTTTTTGGTGTGATATCGAAGTTATTGTCTATAACGGCGAGAAACGGAGAAAATATAGGGGCAATATAGATAGGAGTCTATTTTCTTTTCTTTCTTTTTTGTGGGCCAAGATTAGGGCTCTTTTACATTCCATATAAATGGATATCTAATCCACAAAATCATGGATCCCTAGACCCTAGATGCCTAGTTAGTAGACATGAAAAAAAATATTCGTTTCCGATCGTTAAAAAGACCGAGACTAAACCGATCTTTATCGAGATTGTATCGAAAAAAATCGGTTCAAAATATCAAACCGAAAAAAAAAGGTTTTAGATGCTGTCGGGAAAAAAAAACGTACCATTTCAACACGGGTCCCAAAAAAAACTGGCTCATTCAAATACCGCAAGTCGGGGCACAAAACACACCATAAGTCAATCCTTATATACATATTATTTTTGTGTTGATTATAATTTTTTAATCACAATGTTTCCCAATTTTTTTTATTTGTTTCTTTTATTAAATATTAGTGTATTGTTTTTAATAAATTTTAATGTATTATTTTGGTGTTAATCACACATTTCGAAAAATATCAAATCAAACAAAAAAGACGCACATAAAGACCACAAGATTGGACCGAAAAAGACGAAGACCGGTCCTTAAAAAAGATCGAACCGAAAAAACGATTCGAAAAAAGATCGGACCGGTACAGAAACACTAATATACATCTCTAGTATTTATAGAAGTAGACTGAACCGAATAGAACATGTTTGGACTGAACAACTAGTTTGTATAATGTTTGGCAATGCTAAAACATCTCACAACTTAATACTGAAATTACTAAATTATTGTTTTCATAGTTATCATATTTTTTTAGAATTCTTTTTTATGCTCTAACAACAAACTAATTATATTACGAAATTTAACGATTGTCTTGTCCATTTCATTACTCATTAGTTGCTTTATTATATATTTTGTTCATTCCATTAGTTGTTTTAGGATAACAACATTCCTTCTAAAATTATAATTGTTTTGATCATTTTTGTAGAAATCCCAACTTATGTACTTTATGATTTAAAGCATCGTCAATGTTAAACTTTAACTTGCAAGGATGTTTACTCGTTTTTGCCGGAGGTTCGCTGGAGAAGACGACCGGAGAGTCGCCGGAGATAAGAAATTGCCGAAAACCTTCAATAGTCGGTTTCAATGGTTTATGTGAACTAGGGATGAAAGTGGGTCCAAACCCGGACCGGATGGACCCGGACCCGAAAAACCCGGAACCGATTAACGGGATTTTGAAGAACCGGAAACCGGACCGGTATATAGGAACCGGTTCCGGTTCGGTTCCGGGTATGGTACCGGGTAAAGTGGGTCTAGAACCAAAAAACCCGAAAATATTAAAATGGGTAAGGTGGAACCGGGTAAAATGGGTTTAGAACCGGAAAACCCGGATTTTTTTTTTTTTGTAATTTTACCTCAATCTCATAATTTTTCAACTGTTATAGAAAAATTTTAATAAACAAAAAATTACATTAAGATTACATAAATGACAACATTGATTTTTTTTTTTAAAAAAGAAGTAATCTAATATCAAAGTTGGTATAATATTACTGTGAATTGTGGAAATTAGAAAGAGCATGTTGTAAATAGTCATACAAAACTCATAATCTATTCAACTATTGTAATTTAGTAGGCCTAATAGTGGATACTTCATTTTCTAAAACAATATTGTTATATTCACTTATATGCCATCAAAAATACTATCTTATATAATATTTAGTAAGTTACAAATATGGTCCCTGGGCATATCATTTTTCTAGGTTTGGTCCAAGGGCAAAAAAGTCTATTTAGAAATTCACAAACTAATCGTTAGATTTAATGATTTAGCAACAAATTAAAACCACTGGGACATTTGTTTACAAAATCAAAACTTGGACAGAACCTATGATTAACAGTAAAGTACAGGGACCAAAATTGTTACTCATTTTGAAAAGGTAGAGAATGACACTAAGAAATAATGAGTTACTTGGTTGGCAACTTGGCATAATGACGCTTCTACAAATATGTCAAAGTAATTTGAGTCGGAATAAACTCGAGTTCCTCATACGCTTGGTTGGCATTAATGAAATAATATTTAGTTTTAAATAGAATCTAATTTTTGTATTTTGATTTATTTTTAAAGGATTGATGATCATATAAAAGTAATATGCAAAGACTACATTAAACTCGGTTCCGGTTTTTTAAACCCGGACCCGGTCCATTAAACCCGGTTCCGGTTTTTTAAACAAATCCGGTTCAAAAACCCGAATTAACCGGACCCGTTGGACCCATACCCGAAATACCCGGAACCCGGATAAAAGTAATTTTGAAACCCAATACCCGGACCGTTTAAGCATTTTCCGGTTATACCGGTTCCGGTTCCGGTCCGGTTTTCTGGTTTTATAACTCATCCCTACTGTGAACACCTACAACAAGTTCAATGGTAAATAAGATAAAAAAAAAAAAAAAAAAAAGTGACCAATTGAGTACAAGAGCAATAGTTAATTACCATAATAAGTTATTTCCCCTGTAATAAAACATCCACACTAATAAAGTTTTCATTCAAACGTCAACAAATCCAAAAAGCTTACAATATGCCCACTAAAGTAAAAAAATCATAATGGTTATCTTTGGATCCTATTACCAAGTTATTAGTCATATTTGACTTGTTTTATATATTAAAAAACATATTAAAAACGTTGAAAAATCTTATGTTAGAATGATTACAAAAGTTTATTGAAAATGTTTATCATGCCATCTGATATGATTTTTACGGAGGCTCGTGGTGGCCATAATGACAACGAGCATGACTGTACATGCCATCCCAGTGGCTTCGTTGTCATTGTGTTCATGATGATTTTGTGATGTTGATACGAGTGACCATGCTTAGTGATCTTCTTTTTTCTCTTCTTTCTTTTCTATCTTCATTGTGGAGAGTACCCTACACTATATGTTGCGATTTGTAGTTGTGGTCTTTGGTGAGGTGGAAGGAAACCACGGCCATAGACGTGGTTACAATACCAAAATGGCTTAAACGGAAAATGTCCCACGATAGAATATAATACTATTAGCTTTTTTTCCAAAATGTTTTAAGAAATTTATTATTAAAGTGATTGTTCAAATGATGTATTTGTTAAAGTTAGTTAGAAGCCTGAAGTTAGAGGTTTTATTTATGAGAAACTAGGTGTGAGCCCCATGTATTACATGAGTGTATTTAAAATAATTAAATATGTATAAACATTTGAGAAATTTAAATTTATAAGAAAAATGAGAAAAATATTGAATTACTAAAATTAAAGTGTTTTTTTTTCTCTTTTAAATTTAAACAAATTATTTAAATAAAATAATCAAAGCAAATTAATCATATTTTATTTTAAAATTATAAGGAAAGTTCATTAATGAAATTGATATGCATTTATTATTAAATTTAAATACCATATGTAATTTAATAAAATAGGAAAACCACAAAATTACATATGGAATAAAAATTAATTCAAAATAACCACAAAATGACATGTGGCAAAATGAATGAGAGTGTGACAAATGGCAAAAAAACCTTCATTTATTAGAGAAGATTAAATATCCTTCTACCTTTTTATTCTATATATTCTTTTACCCATTTAAGTAATAACATGTGTCATATTTAGTATTTCAAAATATCATTAAATGAGCATTAAATGTTACACATGTCACCATTTAATTGGGTAGGAGGATATGTAGGAACAAAAAGTAGAAGAATATTTAATTTCTCTTTATTTATATAAAAATGTTTGCAAAAATAGTTATAAACTTTTAAAAGATGTAAAATAACATAAAATACAAAATCTAAAAGTTAAACTCCTGACGACTGCTTGAAGTAGTTTTGGTCTTTTGAATTTGAAATTTTTTTATAAACTAAAAGTTTTATAATAATAGATCCGAAATAATTTTTTTAAGTCGAATTATTTTAAAAACTTAAAATGCTGATCGTCAAACACATCTTAATTCTTTAAGGTTAATAATTGAAAATTTTAGAAGCTTGAAGGGATCATCAATTGTTAAACTTTAAAATAATAATTATTTTTGACATATGAGATTTCTATTAATATTTGTTAGATAAAAACTTATTCTAAAAAAATATTCTAATAGATAAACCATTACAAAAAGATTTATTTTACAAAACAAATTTATCCTTTTTATCTTCAATATTTATACAAATCTTTCATCTAATATGTTATTTTTAAACAAATGTATTGTTATTTATTTTCAATGTTTATACAAAATACATCATCCATTGTTAACCTCCAAAATAAATAATTATTATTTTATGTCGTATTAAACATACGCTAAGCTTTATTTTGAATAACAAAATTCATCCTTTTTTATAATGTTTACAAAATTCTACCATCTAACTTGTTATTTTTAAATATATGATATATTTGTTAAATTAATATTACTTTATTGATGATAAAATTATTTATCAAATAATTTTATTTATTTTTATCATATATTTAGTAAAATATATTAACAAATAAAAAAAATTTAAAAACATTGAATATATAAATACAAATTGAGGTTTAAAATAAAATTTTATTAAGTACGGATTGTACAACATACATAACATAAAAAAAAAAAAAAATTGGAATAATTTACACTAAAATGTCAAAATCCTCATCCCTCCAATGTTAAAAAAGAAAATATTTTTAAAGGAAAGAGGTTTCCAAATATTTAAAAAGATTTTATCCACAAAATCTTTCAATTAACCACAATGTCTAATTTACACAGGTCAAATTAATCCTTCACCTTCTCTTTTTCTCATTCGTATTCATATATTGATAATATTCAAATTCATATTCTTAGATCATACGTTCATCTTCATATTCATCATCTTCTTCATCTTCATCTTCATCTTCATCTGCGGGTGTTCATTCATGGCTCAACTCCCATCCAACCAACAAGTCAACCAATTAAAAGAAATCTTCACCCGCTTTGACCTAGATTCCGACGGCAGCCTCACCCATCTCGAACTCGCCGCCCTCTTCCGCTCCGTCGGCCTCAAACCAGGCGACGAAATCGACACCCTGATATCCAAACTAGACGCCAATGGGAACGGATCCATTGAATTTGAAGAACTAGTGAACGCCATTTTTCCCGATTCCGATGAAGAGATTTTCATCGACCAAGAACAACTCATGAAAGCCTTCCGATTGTTCGATAAAGATGGCGATGGGTCCATTACTCCTATCAAACTAGCAACCCAGATGGCAAAATTGGGCCACCCATTGACTTACCGGGAACTTAATGACCTGATGAATGATATTGACACCGACGGCGATGGTAGCATCAGTTTTCATGAATTTACGGCGGTGTTTGGGATGCCGGCGTCGGAATTCTTTGGAATAAGAACGCTTTAACGATGGTGATTGCCATTTGTGGTCATCCATATGCAGTTTCCAGTTTCCAAAGCATGTGGTTGTTCTTGAGGATTGACGATGAACATGGATGAATTTACATGAATCTTTTTATATTCTTAAAAATTTCTTTTTGTACATAGTTTTTTTTGCTTATTTTTGTATATAAGTTGTGTGTGTATCATTCAAGGAGAAGAATGAAATGCAAGGAGAATTCGCATTAAATAAACGCTTTTTCTTTATGTTTTCTTTTTCTTTATGGGTTCCTGGGTCACCCGAAAAAAATCTAAATAACACATATTTATTTATTTATTTATTAGTTCTTATTACTCTCTCTTCTATTAATAAATATATATTTTTTATTCTTTTTAATCTAATACAATAAACGGGTTCAATGTCAACCCACGAATTATTTGCAAACCCATTTGTAATTAGTTAAACGGGCTGCTTATGATGAACTCTCACAAGTTAACCCATTAGTATTTTCATACTCAAATGGGCTTGCACTAATTGAAGTATAAAGCCCATTTATAAGAAAGAAGAACACAAGAAACATTACATAAAACACAAACTTGAAGATCATAAAACCTTAAATTTGTCTTCGATCTATACACAATTGCTCTAATTTACAACAAAACTTTATCCTCTAAAACTTTAGAAATCGTTCGACGACGATCATCATGTCGTCATACATCAACAATTAAAGAATAAAAATTGGTCGAAAAGACAACCACTACTACCAAAATCATTTCTGTACACTACGGTCGATCCGTGTCCATCTCTACATCAGATCCAGTCTCAGTCTAATGCATGTTAAACACAGTACAACAATCTGTTACATCTCATAGAACAAATGGGGTCCACAAACCGCCACCTACGTGAGATCATGATTTGGACGCTTGTCGCTCCAAATTCAAATGATACAAATCATTGTCCCTTGCTATCGATCGAGCAGTGAACCCAACCGTTGTGGTTCGGATCGAGCGCTGGCGGACCATGTTAACATACTCCGGATCATCGGTATGCCCTTCGTATCTTATCCATTGGATCATTCCATGGTAAGCCGGGAAGAATCTCATTTGAACCGCTTTATAACAATAGTAAGGAATCAAGGCGGCAATCACCACATAAAAAGTCACAAACCAATACGAAGGTGCGGGCGCGAGTGTTTCTAGAAACACATTGTACGCGGTTGTTGAAATGGAAGTCGGCATCGCACCATAAGCCAGGAGGAAGAGATACCAGAGGATAATTCCTCCCCAGATAAACACATGTTGGATTAAAGTGAAGTAGCTAACCGCAAGCGCCATCTGGCAGTTGACCACCCATACGACACACGTGTAGATTGTGGCCCCCACAACTTCCATCCCAGCTGTCTTCCCGTTCTTTCGGTATGACTCGGGGTCTAACGCGCGTGTACATAGGAAAAAGACGATTATGCCACTGGCTAACCCGTTAAGCATCCACCCGAATATTCTACGCCATCTGAAGAGCGTGTTTTGGACACCTTCTTGGTATAGCAACGGGAACTGTCGTATTGAAAAAAACCAAAAAAATTAGATACCGGTTATTGTGAAATGACCATAATGCCCTTTTGTTTCTAGACATTTAAGACGGTTACAAGGGCAATTTGGGCATACCTTTAGGCAAAATCTTGCGGATACGTCTTGGTCGAAGACTCCTAATGCAATGGCGGGAAGTGATGTGAAGAAAACGTTGTAAAGAGACAAATACCAATCGTTATATGCGGGTTGACCCGAGAACGATGCGTAAGCTTCGTATAAGAACACTGTGGTTCCAAATACGATATTTTTATAGAAAAAGTAGCATATCTGCAAAATTATATTAAAAAAGGTGTCATTCGATTATACAATCGTGAAGAAAAAAGGGGCCTACAATTCGATAATAAAAAAAAATCCTTACCATTGAAGAAATTCTTCGATAACACCAATGTCCATGCACCAATAGCAATCTTTCAAGAAATCGAAATTGAGCAATTGCAATATCACTCGACATAACCGCCTGTTTAACAAAAGAAACACAAAATTATTTACAAAAATCGAAAGTATAATTAACATGAAATAAGTATAATCCCAATTCCAAAGTACCTGCATTCCCTCGACACCACTGATTCCGATTCCGATGTCGGCTTCTTGAAGCATTCCGACATCATTCGCCCCATCACCAATTGCCAGAGTCGTCTTTCCGGTTCCCTCTTTCACAAGTCTAGTAACCAAAGCTTTCTGTTTTGGTGAAGATCTACAACAAATAACAGAAGCACACCCAACAGCGAGATCCAAAAACGTGTTTTTAATGTCATCATGCAACGCGTATGCGAGAGATTTCCCATCGATAATTAGAGCGTATGGATCGGATGATGAAGAAGAAAGTTGAGCTTTTCCTGCTAATATCTGCTTCTTCACATTTTCTTTCGACATCTGAAAGGGCAAAACCGTCATTTTCACTGTAAAAAGTAGTGAAGATAGCAAGGGATGTAGAAAGACGGACGTCCAACTTACCTTTGAAATTACGTCTTTGTCCCCGGCTTTTTCGGCTGATATGATTTCGGGGGATTCTAATGTGATTATAATTTGTTTCATTCCTTGTCTAAGCAAACTACAAGCAAATCTGAAAAATGTTTGGTATTTAAACGTTAGATTTTAAATTTTAAAAAAAAAAGTAAATTATTTAAAGTGGTAAATTAAGCTTTAAAATAACACAAAAACTTGCCCGATATTAATTGCTGTTTCCATTTTGTCACCAGTAAGAACCCAAATCTTGATTCCTGCTTGAGCAAGTTTATCAATGCATTCGGGCACCTTTTAAACAAAAGAACACAATTAGAAACCAAAATTTAAGATTAAAAAAAAAAGGAAGTATAAAATTCTTGAATTAAAAATAAAAAAAACTCACCCCTTTTTGGAGTTTGTCCTCAACAGCAGTAGCACCAAGAAGAATCAAATCTTTTTCAATTTCTTCAGTTGTTGCATCAATCAAATCTTCTCGATCTTCACTTACAGAGTTTTTAGCTTCTATAAATTTTTCATTAAATTCTTTATATTCTTCTTCATTAAGTTCACGATATGCAAGAATCAAAGTTCTTAATCCTGCATCTGCATACTCATTCACATGTTCTTTTGTATTTTCTTCGAATTGTCTCCCGTTTTTTGCAAGTCTATCAAACATAACACTGTAAAAAAACGATAATCACAAGGTTAATAACTACTTAAAAAAAATCAAGATTGATTTATTTGTGTAATTCTCGTCTTACCTATCAGCACCTTTACAGAGTAAAAGAAGCTTCCCGAATTCATCACGAACAATAACAGACATTCTTTTTCTTGCACTGTTGAACTCAAGAACATTTAAAAGCTCATATGTCCTGCAAATAAACAATATAAAGATTATTGATTTACAGTTTTTTACAACTTTTTCAAGATTTGATACCAAAATTTACCCAAAAGGGTAAAAGGAAGGAAATAAAAAATATTACCTTTCGACTTTTTTCTTGGACATAGGATCTAACTCCATAAAAGAAACAGTTGTTTGTGTCCTTTTATAAAATTCAAATCCAAGTTCTCTTGCAGCGATAACAAAAGCAGCTTCATCAGGGGATTCAGCTTCATAAGTAACTCTCCCTGTTTCTTCATCAACATCAGGAATCGCTGTATGACAAATCGCAAGTAATCTAAAGAACTTCTGAATAACATCAGAACGTGGTTCAAGAAGCCAATAACCATTGACGATCCTTTCATCTTCAAAATTATACCCTTTTACAGATAACCCAGAATCATCGTCTTCATCATCATTATCGTCATCAAGAACTCTTCCATTAACAACCAATGGTGATCCTGTCTTTTTCGCCATAGCTCTTTCAACTTCTGTAACACCACGTCCGTATGCTGTTCCTGCTATTGAACACTTGATGAACTCCATTGAATTGCAGGTTAAAGTCCCGGTTTTGTCTGATAAAATCGTGTCGATTTGGCCGAGTTCTTCGGTGATATTTGAAGTTCGCGCGTGTGCGGGTTTATCAGCTTCTTCGTAGTACATATGAATGTCGTTGTTGATGAAAATCGTCTGTAGAACTTTCACGATTTCTATTGAAACGTATAGAGAAATCGGGATTAAATATGTGTATAACAATAAAGCTGTGAGAAAATGGAAAATCGCTGCAGCTGGAGCGCGTTTCGGGTCGAAAAAGATCTCTGAATCGTCGGGTCTCAAATACCATCGTTTCATTCTGTCACCATCTAAATCGTTTTTTGTAACAATCCCGAAGTAAATCGAACCCAGAAAAGCGATTAGAAACAAGATGAAGAACAAGAAATAGATGATGTTATCCATTCGTTTTTCAATTCCACTTCTTTTCGATGGTGGGTCTGTAGAGTTTTGAATCACTTTCGTATCGTGACCAGTGAAGATGACGACGCCATAGATGTAATCTGTGTTTCTGAGCTTTGAATCGCGTAGAAGAAGCTGTTGTGGTGAAAGTGCGTACTGTTGTTCTTGAAACTCCATTGTTCCAACGAAAGTGTAGAGACTTGCGTTTGGATCTTCGCATTTGACTGTTGCTTTGAAGCTGTTGATGTTTGAATCGTCGTTGATCATGGAAGTTGCGTCTAACGATTGTTTTAGCTTCAAATTTGTTTCTCCATCTAAGTTCATCGTTTCAACGTAACAAACAGCATCTTCATAGCTCGATGAAATTAACAGAAGATCAGCAGGAAAGAATTCGTCTTTTTCGACTTTCACTACATCCCCTACTCTCAGTGTTTTCCATTCTCGAGATTCGAAAACTCCACCACCACTATGAACTTTCACCTTTCGATTATTCACCTCATGGTCCTGAAAAAAAGGTTCGATAGACAAAAACGAATCAAAACCCACAAAAAACCAAAGATTCAAACTCCAAAATGAGCTGGATCTGACATGAATCGAAGAAAATTGGGAATATCAACATATGAACATACCTGCTGTTGTCGTTGCCAATCTTCAATACCTTCTTTCACCATGGTAGCACCAATGACGACGATTAAAGGAAGAATAGCGCTAACAGCTGAATAAGGAGCTAGAGCTGTAAAAGACAAGATACCAGTAACAAGAAAGTAGAAATTTGCGACTCTTCTAAACTGTTCAAACAGTGATTTTGGTATAAAAGTCATTGGCGTATATTTGGTTGATCTCACATAATTATCTACATAAATTTGAGTTGCAGCTTCTGAAACACCAGTTTCATTGCAATAAACCACTCTCGAAAACCCAGGACCCCCAATTTGTGAATGATCATCGTCGAATCTGTTTCTTCCACACTTGAAGGAGTAGATCTTGCTAAAATGTAACCTCCTTTTCCTTCCTGTCCCCATTTTTTTTTTCTACTTATGTTCTATGATGTGAAGAAGAAGAAAAAAAAAACTCCAGAGTTCTTTCAAGAAACCTTATTTTTACAGATACCCAAATGAGGAATCCCTCAAAAAACAACAAGAATTGGTGGTTTACTCACCTCCCAAGTGGAATTAATTAATGGGTTCAAGCAGAAAAGCTCAAAACCCCAGTAATTAAATTAAATAACCTAATCAAGAACTTATCAAAGTGTACTACAAATTCGTGAAAGTTACTTGACAATCTATAAATTGTTTGTGTCACGAAAACAAAGAGAAAGAACAAATGAATAAAGGGTTTTCTTTTTCAACAATGGGAGCTAAATCCAAAGTCTATATATATATTTGGCATGATTGAAGAACAAGAAAAGGAAAATGTAAGGAAGAAGGTGGGTGTATAATTTGATTTATTCTTAGAGCTCGAAAGGTTTGACCGAAGAATCAAACCATGGATCTCTTTCTGTGTCGCTTTCATGTTTTGACTTTAATAAGGCGAAGATGTTGATTAAAGAAATTTTCAATTTTTTTCCAACTAACACACAATAATCAAACCGAGAACAATTAATAAAAAATATAATTTCGATTCAATTTGATTATAATTCACAAAAAGGGGAGAGGAAGGTTCTAAAGAACCGAAATTTAAAGAAATACAGACTGTTCAAACTTCAAAGAGGGTTTCTTTTTCTGTTTTTCGAATTAATTTCAACAATTCACACACTCATATAATATTAATTTAATAATTGAAAAGAATATCCCGATAGAAATCTATACCTATTGCGTGAGAAGTGTCTCCTGTTTTCCCCCTTTTTGTATTTTGTAAAAGAAGCTTCAAAGAAGAAGAGACAGATGGATCTTTAAATTATGTACAGATGTTATTTTTCAGACTGATATTGATGAATTGTAGTACTTGTAATTTATTCATTAAATGTTGTATTAATAACAAAAAAATGACTTTTAGTTCTATATAAATATGTAGTTATTGTAAATGGGTATGGAAATTATTGTAGATATGTGTAAACATTTCTCCATGAGAAAGCAAACCTAATGTCCTTCCATGTTTTGCCATTTCAAGGAATTCTTGATTTTGGTATTTCCTAAAATATACTTTCTTGTTTCTGTTTAAGATATTGATTTCAATGAGAAAGCAAACCATTTATGTAGGTGAACCTTGTCGTATTGTCCAGATTTAACAAATGTAAAACTTGATTATTATTTAGTAATATAAATTAAATTAGAAAATTACATGAAATAATCCATCTTCATTAGAAGAAAATTACAAAATATATGAGAGCACATTTCGGTTTATATTAAGATTATGAGTAAATTACACGAATGGTCCCTATGGTTTGGGTAATTTGTGTGTTTGGTCTCTAACTTATTTCTTTTAACTCGGAAGGTTTCTGCTATTTGTTTTGTTACACGCTTGGTCTTTACTGTTTGTTTTTGTTACGCGTTTGGTCCCTGTCTTATCTAAAAAACTATTATTTAAATAAGAAAAAAATAATGAGGTAGGTAAGGTAAGGTGAGAGGGTGGGGTATGGGGTGTGTTTATTTAAATAAGTTAAAAAAGCAAAGACAAAATAGTTTTTTTACGTAAGACAGGGACCAACCGCGTAACAAAAACAAACAGTAAGAACCTTCCGAGTTAAAAAAATAAGTTAGGGACCAAATACATAAATTATCCTAAACCATAGGGACCATTCGTATAATTTACTCTAAGATTATCTTTTAGTATACCAAAAATCATGAAGTGTCACACTAAAGATAATTTTTTTCTGGATACAGTTCTAGTGTTAGGTTTACAACACTGTGAAGCTATAACCTTATATAAAATAAAGATGGTCATCGGTCAACACAAACTATGTTTACAAAAAAAAAAGTTTAAAAACTCTAAGGTATGGATTAGCTGCATGTGACTTGTGTATATTTTTTAGATAGAATTGCAAAAATGGTTCCTGTGGTATGCATTTTTTTGAGGTTTTAGTCCAAACCACGACTTTTTAGGATTGATGGTCCTTTTGAGTTAGTTTCCTTGCATTTTTGGTCCCCCATAAAACCGAAAAGACTAAAATGCCCTTCTGATACATTTTTTATGGTTTTTGCTATTTAATTTAAAGTTTTATTAATAAAAATTATGGGGTCCAACTCTCTCTTTCTCTCTCTCTCTCTCTCTCTCTCTCTCTCTCATAATCCTACCAGGAATGCCGACCATTTCATCTTTTGCTATGAAATCCACCACCTCTAGTTGTTTGTTTGTCCCAAAAAATCAAGAACATAACTATATATTGTTGCATCTTCAAAATCATGTTCATCATAATACCAATATCCAAAACAAACATTCATCCCCACCCCTTCATCTCCCACTTCTTCGGTTACATGACACCTTCATCATCGTCATGTAGCTTGTTTATACACCAACAGAAAATACTCCAAAAACCATTTGCACCCTACCCTTAAAACCCTGAAAACCCCTATCTCTGGTGCGAGAAGCTGCTAGGGTTTCGATTAAATTCTGGCGACCATGAACGAACATGTACAAAAGGGTTTATGAGTATGAAGACCTCCATATATGACGTTACATTTATGTGTGTTATGAGGTTGAAGTCGATTCTAGAACCCTAAAATCAGAACTAAAATCGAATTTAGAACCCTAAAATCAGAATTCAAATCGATTCTACATCTCTGACGGATTTCCCATGTTGCTTCGCATCCATCTTTGTTGGTGAAGAGGTAGAGTCTCGTTCCCATTAAGTGTTTGACTACAAGCAAGACTGGTACAGGCAAGCATTAAAGAAAGTTGATTTCTTGCTCATCTTCTTCTCTTTAGTTCTCGCATCTGGTTATGGGTTGATTGTAATCAATAAACTTTATGTTATGAAAACTTTCACATAACTTCGTTTCCATGATCATTATTTGGAACTTTCTTGGTTCGTGGGAGGAAGAGAAATAAGAGGCGGTGGTGATTAAAGAGTATGGTGCTCATCTGATGATCACTGAAATTTCAATTTGTCATTGACGGGAAGAAATGGTTTATCAGAAATGGCAGCAACATGGTTTGGGGAAGGAATCGAGTTGGAGAGAGAGAGAGAGAAAGAGAGAGAGAGAGAGGGTGGACATGTGGGCCCAATTTTATATTTAATAATAATAATAATTTTAAAAAGTGAAAGAAAAATGAAAATTAAATTCATTAAGGGTATAATAGTCTTTTTAGTTTGGATAGGGAGCAAAAATGCAAGGAAACTAGCTCAAAATGACCACCAATCCAAAAATAATCATGGTTTGGACTAAAACCCCAAAAATATGCATACCACAAGGACCATTTTTTCAATTTTGTCTTTTTTTATTATGGTTGTTAATCAAGGTTCAAAAAATTTGTCAAGATTTTATTATGACGCGTCATGCCTCCAAAATTTGTATATGTTGTCACGTTTTAACAAAATGTCATCTTACGTTATATATATATATATATATATATATATATATATATATATATATATATATATATATATATATATATAATTGGTAATAATATAGAAAATTGTTGCCTTAAGTCACGCCTTACAATTTAAAAACGACATGACTCGTGACTCGTCACGGCTCATAAAAGTTTAAGATTTGACATTGACCCCAAGTCACACCTAACGATATTTAGAACATTATTGTTAACATAAGGGGCAACTCACTTCTCGTTTTTTGTGTTATAAGCGATATTAGGCCATAGGTTTATGTAAACATAAGTTATATGATATTGATCATAGAAATCGTTTTATTATGAGTAAATTACATGAATGGTTTCTATGGTTTGAGTAATTTGCACGTTTGGTCTCTAAGTAATTTTTTTTTAACTCGGAAGGTCCCATTAGTTTGTTTTTGTTGTGCGTTTGGTCCCTGTCTTACCTAAAAATATCATTTTGCCCTTGATTTTTTAATTTATTTAAATAAACACACCCCCAACCTCACTTTCACCTCACCTCACCTTACCTTACCTACCCCACCTTATATAAATAAATTAAAAAACTCAAGGGCAAAATAGTCTTTTTAGATAAAATAAGGACCAAGCGCGCAACAAAAACAAATTGTAGGACCTTTCGAGAATTAAAAAAAGAAGTTAAGGACAAAAGTGCAAATTAGCCCAAACATAGGGACCACTCGTGTAATTTACTCTTTTATTATATTATATTATATTATATTATATTATATTATATTATATTATATTATATTATATTATATTTGATGGGTTTTGTACAAACAATCTTATGTGTGCATGCACCCCTAGATTTGGATCTATGTTTTCTCTATTAGATACACAACATTATGAACACATGAAGAACCCTAGCATGCTCATAGTATTTTCAAAATTCATATAGTAGAAAAGATCACATACCTCTTGTTGTTATATTGCAATAACAACACAAATATTCAATCTCTAAGTCTTGAAAGCAAGTACCACAAGTGTAGTACCTCTAATGGCTCACAAACACTACAAGCAAATGGAGAGGCAACAAAGAGAGAGAGGAGAAGAGGCAGAAATTGGCTCTAGGAACCCTAGGGATCAAGTGGTCGATTTCCTTAGCCTTAGGGGTCTTTATATAGGGTAGAGATCAGGGTTTCAATCCTTATCCTAATCTAGTTGCTTGCCCACCAAGTAACCATAAGATAAGCCTTGAAAGCCTTATCCTTGGACGATTTCAAGGATCTTTATCCCTTGAATTCGTCCAACCTATCTCTAGGGTAACCATTGCCCTACTTTGCAACTATCATATAATTACAATTCAGCCACTCTAGTTTAATTAATTACACTTGATCACAAAATTAATTCCTAATTAATTATTGACCAATATTAATTAAACAAATATGATTTCTCCTTTAATATATTAATCTTATAATATATTAATAAATCATAATAACCTCTTTATTTCTCTAGTCAAGTTGCTTTGGTGAAGGCAACCCAAAAGGACCATGCACAACCGGGTCAAGTACTTACCAAATATGGTTACGGGCTTAGACACTAATCCAACAGTCTCCCACTTGGATAAGTCTAGTAACCACAAATGCAAGTAGAACTCAATTAGCAATCGTAGCTCTCAAAGACGCTGTCGAACTCTGATCTTATCAGTAACCTGTCCTTTAGATAAGGGATCGTATAGTCCTCTGTTTTAGATATCGTGCTGACAATCTCATGAAACATTGGCATACTTATTGTCCAGCAGTTAGTTTCTCGATCTCTAATTCATTTGACATAGAACTTAATTGAACACATCAATTTAGTCCTGACCGGGCCTGGTACATAAGTCAAATCAAATCATCGAGGGGCCCTTATATCGCTTTTACTCTCTTAGGATAAAAGAAACAGATAAACTTCGACTTATATGCATTTACTATTCACTAATCAATTATACACAACAATGCGTTTTATGACATCAATTTACTGATGCGGTTTTGCATTATGAATGCACAATTAATTTGTAAACAATAAACCATATATCTTGGTTTTAAGACCATATGATATTATCGTCCTGCGATCACTTGTGGCAAATTCCAGCAAGTGCGAGTTTATTCCAATACTCAAAACCTTTTCATAAGCACTCATGAATGTTGTAACAAACTTTTGTTATGTCTAATACCTTTCAGACAATCTACACACCAATTCATGACAGTCTTCATTCATACCTACTTCCAACATATGAACAACTGTGGACCGTTTGAATAACTCGATTATTCTTAATAGACTCAATCATTCAGGAAGTCAAAACATGCAAAGTGAAACAATAGTTAAACAATTAACATAAGACAGAAACCTTTAAATAATACTCCTTTATTTAATCATCAAATGTCAATTACATTTATCTATTACATGTTTCCAAACTATCTAATCCAAACTAATATCGTCCTTCAGCCCAATGCTCCTAGCGTGTTGCAAGTGCTTAACCCTACTCAGTCCCTTCGTAAGCGGATTTGCTGGGTTATCCTCTGACGATATCCTCTTAACTACGAGGAGTCCTTCTTCTACTCGATGTCTAATAAAGTGATATTTTATGTCGATATGTCGAGATCTACCATGATCCCTCGGTTCCTTGGTCAAGGCAACCGCTCCTCATTATCACAGAAAATTTCCATAGGCTCCTTTATGGCAGGTACAACTCCAAGGTCTCCAATGAAGTTCTTTAACCATATCGCCTCCTTTGATGCTTCACTTGCTGCAATGTACTCTGATTCGCACGTTGAATCAGCTACGGTTTCTTGCTTGGAACTTTTCCAAGTCATTGCTCCTCCATTGAGGGTAAAGACCCAGCCCGACTGTGAACGGTAGTTGTCCCTGTCGGTCTTGAAACCGGCATCACTATACCCTCGTACCTTTAAGTCATCACTCCCTCCGAGGACCAAAAACCATTCCTTGGTCCTCCGAAGGTACTTAAGGATATTCTTGACTACGGTCCAATGTGCTCTGCCAGGGTTCCCTTTATATCTAGTGACCATGCTCAAAGCAAAGGCCACATCATGGCGAGTACAATTCATAGCATACATGATTGAGGCAACTGCGGAAGCGTAAGGTACTCGACTCATCTTTGCTTTCTCGGCTTCGGTACTCGAACTTTGAGTCTTACTCAACTTGGCATTACTTTGTATCGGTAATTCTCCCTTCTTCGAGTTTTCCATACTAAAACATTTTAGTACCGTATCCAAGTAAGTATTCTGACTAAGCCCTATTAGTCTCTTACTTCGCTCTCTCACTATCCTTATTCCCAAAATATAGGAAGCCTCTCTGAGGTCCTTCATAGCGAAGCACTTCCCAAGCCAGGACTTAACCTCTTGCAATTTCGGGATGTCGTTTCCTATGAGTAGTATGTCATTGACATACAATACGAGGAAGCTAACTATACTCCCACTGGCTTTGACATATACACATGATTCATCCTCGCTTCGTATAAACCCAAACTCTTTGAATTTCTCATCGAATCAAAGATTCCATCTGCGAGATGCTTGCTTAAGTCCATAAATGGACTTCTCAAGCTTGCACACTCTATTGGGATGCTTTGTATCAACAAAACCCTCTGGCTGAGCCATGTAAACATCCTCAGCCAACTTCCCATTAAGGAAAGCGGTCTTGACATCAATCTGCCATATTTCATAATCATGAAATGCTTCAATGGCTAACATCACCCTAATAGACTTTATTTTAGCAACTGGCGAAAAGGTATCATCATAGTCAACTCTGGGAGTTTGAGTAAAGCCCTTCGCAACCAATCACGCCTTATACGTGTGCACATTCCCATCCATGTCGGTCTTCTTCTTGAAGATCCATTTGCACCCAACTGTCTTACGTCCGGGCACATTGTCAACCAAATTCCAAACTTGGTTGTCATACATGGAGTGAATCTCGCTGTCCATCGCCTCTTTCCATTTTGCAGACTCTGGGCCTGCCATGGCTTCCTTATAGCTATTAGGTTCATCTAGATTTACTAGTGTACCATCATTAATATACGTCTCCCCTTCGGTAGTAATATGAAAACCATAAAACTGGGGTTTAACTCTAACTCTTTCGGAATGTCTAAGAGGTAAGGACTCGTCAATTGGTTCAACTGGAGTTTCCTCCTCGGGTTGAGCGCCAGCGATAGAGGTTCCTTCATCACTCGACTCTTGAATCTCTTCAAGATCGATTTGCCTCCCACTGTCTCGTTGGCTTATGAGTTCTCGCTCTCGGAAAACCCCTCTCCTCGCAATGAAGACAACGTTGTCACTCGGTCTATAGAAGAGATATCCAAAGGATTTATGCGGCTAGCCGATGAAAATACATCGCTCACTATGAGGTTCGAGCTTGTCGTGAGTCTCTCGTCTTACGAAAGCCTCACAGCCCCAAACCTTGATATGTGCCAACAAGGGAGCTTTCCCTGTCCACATCTCGTTAGGTGTTTTGGCAACCTTCTTTGTAGGGACTAAGTTAAGGATATGGGCGGCAGTCTCTAAGGCATACCCCCAGAATGAGATAAGTAGTGAAGCATGACTCAACATGGAACAAACCATGTCCAATAGGGTTCGATTACGCCTCTCAGCCACACCATTCAACTGTGGTGTCCTCGGTGGCGTCAATTGCGAAACTATTCCGCATTCCTTGAGATAGTCGTGGAATTCAAGACTTAGGTACTCTCCTCCTCGATCGGATCGAAGCATCTTGATTTTCATGCCCAATTGATTCTCCACTTCTTGTTTGAACTCTTTGAACTTTTCAAACGTTTCTGACTTGTGCTTGATTAAGTAAATATACCTATATCTACTATAATCATCGGTGAAAGTCACATAGAAGCGGTTCGTATCCCTTGTGGTGGATCTAAAGGGCCCACACACATCGGTGTGTACGAGATCCAATAAACCCTCACCCCTCTCACTGTTGGATTAATGTCTAAGTCCATAACTATAATTGGTAAGACTTGACCCGACCCGACATGGTCCATTTGGGATGCATGGCATCATGCATTTGGATAAAGTATAATGAGAGAAATAACACTTAAGGTTTGTTGATATATTATAAGTTATAATATATTAATAAGATTATTTAATTAGTATTGATCAAGAATTAATCTAGAATTAATTAAGTGATCAAAAGAAGACTAATTAAATATATGGGTTGATTGTGTAAATCATCCATACTTGTATAGTGGGCTAATGCTCCATGGATTATCAAGTTGGGCTAAAACCCATATGATGCTCCATGGTGTATTTGAACCCATGGATCCAAGGAAATGGAAAGCCATGACAATTAGGGTTTACCCTAATTGTAACAACTATATAAGATCATATTCTTTGGGAAAAATCGGCACTATATGTGTGATAGAAAGGGCGAGCCGATTTTTATGAAGTGTGATGTTCTCTCTAAGTCTTCCAAGTGCATATGATGTTGTGTGAACCATTTGAGGTGTCACACTTGGGGTACTAGGCACTCAAGCTTCATGAAGACATTCTACATCAAAGAGGTATGTATTCTATCTTGTTATATTCATTGTTTTTTATGCTAGATTAGGATAATACCTTGGATGGTCATATTTGCATGTATAATAGAGAAAACATAGATCCAAGGTATTTAGGGTTGCATGTACACTTAGGAGTGTTAGAATGCTCAAAACCCAACACTCACAAGTGCCAGTGAAGGGTGACTTGGTCATCTTTCCAAGTAAACAAGACTCACATGTTTCATCATCCATAAGGTCGAATGACTCCAACACTCCATCCTTTTGGAGTTGGGCTATGCGTTTCTTGTTGACATGTCCAAGACGACAATTCCACAAGCATGCTTTATCCATACTATTGGAAGAATCCATACACAATACATCATTTCCTAGGTTATCCACAACCATAACAGTTTCATAAATTCCATTACAAGGCAATGCTTCAAAATATAAAACACCATTTAGATAAGCATAAATCGAACCATTCTCATTATTAAACGAATATCTAAATCCTTGTCTAAACAAACCATGAAATGAAATGATGTTTCTTGCCATATCTGGTGAGTAGCAACAATTATTTAAATCTAAACCTAATCCATTACTAAGCACTAGAGAATACACTCCAATCTTGGTGACAGGTGACGATCTTCTGTTCCCCATGATTAGATTTATTCTTCCACGCTCCACATCCTGTATCAAGAACCCAAGAAATAGCATGCGATGAATCATTAGATTTAATTGTGTAAATACCTGCGAAATATGGCTTGATCTTCCCATCCTTGATGGCTTGCAGATATTTCGGGCAACTTCTCTTCCAATGCCCTATTTTTTGGCAGTGGTGGCACTCTGCCTCCTTTGGGTTTGAGTTGGGCTTGGCAGGACCAACTTTGGTCCCACTAGAAGAGGAACCATCTTGGGACTTTCCCTTGTGGTGGATCTTTGAAGGAGCCTTCCTTTTCTTGCCCCTCCCTTGCCCAATAGCCAAAACAGGAGCAGCGGGTGGAGTGGGAGTTAATGCAACAAACTTGTCCTTGAGGTTGCTCTCAGCAGTCCTTAGGAGCCCTTGGAGTTTGCTTAAGGTGACCTCTTCCTTGTTCATGTGGTAGTTCATCCTAAATTGGTTGTAGCACGAGGGAAAGGAGTGAAGAACGATGTCGATTACCAAATCTTCCCCAAAGTTAACATTTAACTTGCAAAGACGATCAACATACCTTTTCATCTTTTGCAAATGCACGGTTAGAGACCCTCCACTTCTCATCTTAGCGGTGATCATGTTTGTGATGATCTCATAGCGCTCTTGCCTTGCGCTTTGGTGGTATCTCTCCATCAATTCTTGATGCATTTCGTACGGATACATGTCCTCATAGGACTTTTGGAGTTCAAGGTTCGTGGTGGCTAGCATGATGCAATGAACTTTCGTTGCATCACGCTCATGGGTCTCAAAGACGACCATTTCTTCGGGAGTAGCGATTTCTGTATTGATCTTTTCAAGCTTCTCGTCGAGGACGTATTCTTTGTCCTCATAGCGAGCTATCGTGCGAATGTATCTTATCCATTCGTTGAAATTTGATCTGTCAAATGTCACCTTTTAACATAGGTTAATTAGCGAGAATGAACTAGCAGCAGCGTTGTTTGAGTTAGACATCTACAAATAGAAAGAAACAAAGTTTGATTAGAATTGAATCCCTAATTAAACACCCAAAATGAGAAATTAGGGCTAGGACCCAACAACATTATTTACATATTAGAAAAGGGATGCCTTAATCCAACATGCAAATAATTTGGAGGTTAGTGAATGACGATTCACTAATTCTTCACAATGAAAAACATAAAGGCTTAAGTTTTAAATGTATTGAGAATTCCTAGATTTCTTTTAAAATTCATTGAACTTTTCAATGGCATGTTTAAATCTCGATATGCCCCTTTCGTTTGTGAATGGGATGCCGAGGATCACAAAATGGGTGTGAATAACCATGCAAATATACATGGTGCCCTCATTGTTACAATCACCTATTCGATGTGCCGGTTAACCATACACGCTCCATCGAACTATGACAAATAATGAGTCACCCTTTGCCACCTTTTCTTAGAACCAATTAGTGTGTCGGTTAACCACACACGCTCCACTAACTTCTTAGCAAGGGTGCAAAGTGTAATTTTATGGGATTGCATAAATTCATTTTTGCCTAAAGTAACTAGGATTGGGAATTTGTAAAAACGTTTAGTTACTTTGTATAGATTCATTATACTTATTAATGAAGAGATGATTGCCCTATCCTACCCGTTCAGCTAACGACCCTCCACCAATCAAGGAAGCGGTGGGTAAGAGTGGACACCCATTAAACGACCATTTTATAAGCCATAACCTTATACCCGCCTTATAGATCGTCTTTGTGAATGAGGCCTACTAACGGTAAGACTAGCATTTTAGTTATACATACATACATATATATATATATATATATATATATATATATATATATTAATCTTGTAATAATATAGTAGTATAGGGTGTATTTTAAACATTTCAAAATACTAGGGTTTTAATCTCAATTTAAAATTTTCAAAATTTAAGACCTTTAAATTAAAATTTTAAATATTAAAACTCTTGATTTAATAATTATCTTAAATTAAACTATTAATTTAAATTATTAAATCATATAGGATAATTACCAATTAAACAATTAACTTATCTTAATCCCTTTAATCCCTCTAAATTTCAAAAAACATGGGATGGGATAATTCAAAATCTTTAATTACCATATTTAACCATTAAAAGATAATTACAAGATATGGGATTATCCAAATCCCTAAAATTCAGGATCTTATCTTGGGGAGGAGGCATATTTCGAAAATCCTAGGGTTTGCAAACCTTAGATTTCGAAATCTTGGGCATTAAGGAAAGGATTTGAAAACCTTTATCAAAATTTCGCAAATTAGGGTTTAGAAACCCTAATCTCGAAAATCCTTGCCTCCTAGGGTTTATTGGCTATAAACCCTAATACGTAAAGTTCATACAATTGTATAATACTAATTGAAAACAAATTAACCAAATGCTCTGATACCACTGATGGGTTTTGTACAAACAATCTTATGTGTGCATGCAACCCTAGATTTGGATCTATGTTTTCTCTATTAGATACACAACATTATGAACACATGAAGAACCCTAGCATGCTCCTAGTATTTTCGAAATTCATATAGTAGAATAGATCACATACCTCTTGTTGTTATATTGCAATAACAACACAAATCTTCAATCTCTAAGTCTTGAAAGCAAGTACCACAAGTGTAGTACCTCTAATGGCTCACAAACACCACAAGCAAATGGAGAGGCAATAGAGAGAGAGGAGAAGAGGCAGAAATTGGCTCTAGGAACCCTAGGGATCAAGTGGTCGATTTCCTTAGCCTTAGGGGTCTTTATATAGGGTAGAGATTAGGGTTTCAGTCCTTATCCTTATCTAGTTGCTTGCCCACCAAGTAACCATAAGATAAGCCTTGAAAGCCTTATCCTTGGACGATTTCAAGGATCTTTATCCCTTGAATTCGTCCAACCTATCTCTAGGGTAACCATTGCCCTAGTTTGCAACTATCATATAATTACAATTCAGCAACTCTAGTTTAATTAATTACACTTGATCACAAAATTACTTCCTAATTATTTATTGACCAATATTAATTAAACAAATATGATTTCTCCTTTAATATATTAATCTTATAATATATTAATAAATCATAATAACCTCTTTATTTCTCCAGTCAAGTTGCTTTGGTGAAGGCAACCCAAAAGGACCATGCACAACCGGGTCAAGTACTTACCAAATATGGTTACGGGCTTAAACACTAATCCAACAATATTATATATATATATATATATATATATCCCTATTCTAATAAATAAATAGTTTTAATATCCTTTTGCCAAGTGTCACTCTAATGCAACTCTTCATTAGTATTATGTCATGTGCTATGTAGATATATTAGGCAACTCATTTCAAAATTTAAATTTATATTTTCTAATTATATGTTAAATTTGAAGTTATAATAACTTTAAAAATTTTATATATCTCTTAATTAATAATTTATTTAAAATGGCTTATTTAAAATAATTGATTAATAGTTATAATTTTGTTATAAGATTTAATTGATTTTATAACCGTGGTTCTCACGGGTTATAAACTAGTATGTGTGTGTGTGTATATATATATATATATATATATATATATATATAAAGAGAGAGAGAGAGAGGTAGATTTAAGTATTCTAACTAACCATTGTGTGGATATAAGAATCGTTGTGGACCAATCATTTTAAAAGAGTAATTATGTAATTTAAATTTAATTAATATTTTTACTATAATTAATATCCATAATTAAAATCCTTTTTTATGGAAACAACCATATCATTACCGATGACCACCAAGTTCTCGTTCTCGATTTAAGGAGGCTGATCTCGGAGGCACAACATAAACCCTAGAGGCAGATCCTCCGTCATCTGCAAATATGGGTCTAATTTCCACCATAAAAGGGAACTTGGATCACAAATTGGAACGATGGTGAGAGTTTTTTAAATCGGTTTCTTATGGAATCAATCTTTTTCGTCTCTTCCTACAACATCGTCTGCTCCATCATCCATCGCCGGAATCAGTTAGCCTTCATCTTTTAAGACCTTACGCCAACAATCACCATAAATGTTTCCACCATGGATCTCTTCAGCAGATTCCTACATCACATTGTCAATGCTAGTTCATCTCATTCCAGGTATGGGATTTCCACGCCAAGAGAAGCAGTTCCAATTTCCATTCTTTCCATCCTTAATTTCCATTTAATCTCCCTGATACCCATGTCATCTTTGATGTTGCTAGTATGCGATAGTAAGAATCCATCCCCGACTCCAACTTCGGCTCAGGTGCTTCAATCTGGGGCTGAGATTCTGACCCTCACATCCGCACCAGGTAAATCAACTTATTTGTTTTTCACTGTTTGGAAATCAATAGGTTTCTTTGTTTTTCGTTGTTTATAAATCAATAGCATTTTGGATTGAGTCAAACGTAATGAAATCAACTTATTTCTGGTTTATGGTTCTAACCTCAGAAACATCATGATTTATTGTCTAATTTTGCATTTTGGTAGAGTCAAATGTATTGTACACTTATTTTTGTTGACCGTAATACCTTTTGGCAAAGATTTGAGAGTATGTTATATGAAATTAATATAAATATGTTATGAAACTTTTGTTTCACTAAGAAACACTACAGATCAGCATGTTCAGGAAAAGTAAAAAAGCAATTGTAATTCACTCTACCTATTATACACACAGTGAACATCAAAATGGTAAATTAACAAGGTTAAAAATGCAGATGTAATTCATTTTAATGGTGGATTTATTAATATTGATAACGTACATTAAGCAAATTCTGGTAATTTGAATGAAAATAGATTGTCCCACCAGTTTCTCTATGCATCTTGATATTTATTGGTTTTTTTTTTTGCTCAGATGACCTTACTTTGGTGATTGGGTAGAGTTTCGTTGGTTTGTGGTTACATAAGATGCACAAAATAGATTTGGATAAGTAATTTTACATGTAAATAAAATTTGTTGAGATTTCAATAAGAAAATGCAGAGGCTGCAATATGTCATTGATTTAATCATTTAAAGAAATGGAAAAAATATATTTGGGTAGTATCCTTTCAGAATAAAGAAAGACAATATTCTTTTGGTTCACATACAAAATTCTTTGGTTATAACCATGTGGTACGCATTTTGTCAGAATCACTAAAGTTTGTAAGGTATTTTTGTTGGATAAGGTGTCTAAGTCCATAACTATATTTAGTATGTACTTGACCCGGCTTGGCATGGTCCATTTGGGTTGCATGGTATCTCAATAATTGGATAGACAAAATGAGAATAAGAACACTTATGATTTGTTAATATATTCTAATATGTTAATATGAAAGCATATTATTTAATTAGTATTGATCAAGAATTAATTTGGAATTAGTTTTGTGATCAAAAGAGACTAATTAAATATATGGGGATTGATTATGTAAATCTTTCATTCTTATATAGTGGGCTTATGGTCCATGATTCACTAGATTGGGCTAGGACCCATTTGGTGCTCCTTGGATGCTCCATGGAGGTTAAAACCTATGGATCATGGGGGAAATGAAAAGCCATGCACATTAAGGTTTACATGGTGTAACCCTACATTTGGTGCTCCTTGGATGCTCCATGGAGGTTAAAACCTATGGATCAGGGTGAGGGCTAGCCGATTTTTTGCTCAAGTGTACTTCTCTCAAGTTATTCCTAGAGTAGTGGTGTTGTGTGAAGCATTTAAGGCATCACATTTGGGGTGTTAGGCTCAGAAGGTCTTTAGGAATCCAAGCAACAAGAAAGGTATGTCATTCTACTAATTTTTTATATTACAAGTACCCTATGGTATGCTATTTAGAATGAGAACCTTGGAAAAATCATATTTGCATGTATATTAGAGAAAACATAGATCCAAGGTTTCCAAGGTTGCATGTACACCATAGGAGTGTTAGAATGCTCAAAACCCATCAGTGGTATTAGAGCTTCGGCTTGTTTTCTGTATACTTGATGCAAACTGCTTGAAAAAGTCAAAATTCTGCAATTTGTACAGTGAACTCGCCGAGTCCATGAGGGGACTCAACGAGTCCAAGTGTAATCTCATCCTACTCGTCGAGTAGGATCTTGCACTCGGCGAGTAAGAGGCCCTATGTGCAGTTTTTCGAGTTTTGCTGTTGGAAATGGACTATAATCATTACCCTAAACTGTTTTGGACTTGTAAAACCTGTTTTGATGTAGTAATGATTATGCTAATCCATTTTCAATGGTTATTATCAAATTTTCAAGTTTTATATATGTTTATATGATTCTTGAAATTGTTGATATGAATATTCATGATTATGAGTTTTAGTAGATCATAGGAATTATTTGCAAATTTTTTGTTAGTGTAATTCTTGATCTTTATGCCAATTAATGGACTCCATAACTTGTCCTCAAGTTATGGAATTCCAAAAGTCTTTTCTTTAAAAGTCATTAAGACTCATAAGTTATTGAATATGAAAGGTTTTGAATAGTTTCAAAACTTGCCCGCAAGTTTTGGAATTTGTAAAGTCACTTTAGAAAACTTTAATTCCAAACCCTAGAGTTTTAAAAGTTAAAATTCAACCCTTATACTTTATAGTATTATAAGTTAATTATATATATATATATATATATATATATATATATATATATATATATATATATATATATATATATATATATATATATATATATATATATATAAGAGCAAGTCAGTTTTACCATTAGTAGGCCTCATTTAAAAAGTCGGTCTATAAGGGGGGTATAAGGTTGTTGCCTATAAAATTACAGCTTAATGGGTGTCCACTCTCACCCACTGCTTCCTTGACTGGTGGAGGGTCGTTAGCCGAATGGGTAGGACAAGGAATATAATTCTCATTAAAAGTATAATGATAAATATAACGTAACTGAACCTTTTATAAATTCCCAATCTTAGTTACTTTAGGAAAATATGAATTTGGTGCTATCCCATGAAGTTACACTTCGTACCTTACCAAGTCGTTGGTGGAGCGTGTGTGGGTAACCGACACACTAACATGGACTAGTAAGAGTGGAAAAGGGCGACTTAATGTTTATCATAGATCAGTGGAGCACGTGTGGGTAACCGGCACATTGATTAAGTGATAAAGATTAAGGGTACCAAGTTAATTTGCATGGTTATTCACACCATGTTTGTGATCCTCGACATCCCAGTCACAAACTTAAGAGGGCACAATGGAGATTTAAACATGCCATTGAAAAGTTCAATGAATCTCAAAAGATCTAGGAGTTTCAATCCAATTAAAACCTAATAATTTATTTCGTTTTTCATGGTGGAAATTGGTGAATTGTCATTTGCCTACCTTCAAATATTTTTATAGCTTGGATTACGACATCCCTCTTCCAAGTTATAAAGTATTGTGTTGGGTCCTAGCCTTAATATTACATTTGGGTGTCTTATTAAGGATCCTATATCTAATCTAAACTTATATTTCTTCTTTTCAGATGTCTTCCAACAATGCCGCTTCTGGCTCAAACCCTACCGGCTCTTTCTCTCTCATGAACCTTTGTGGGCGAGTCATCTTTGATGGTTTAAACTTTAATGATTGAATCAGGAACATCAGGATGGTCACGCGTTATAAGGACAAGGAATATGTCATTGACAAGGAGCTGAAAGATATTGATGAGTGTACTGCTACTCCAGAGGAGATCGTTGACTTTAGGGAACATGAGAGAGATGCTACCAAGATGGTATGTATCATGTTGGCCACAATGACAGCTGAACTCCAGAAGTCCTATGAGGACTTTTATCCTTTTGAGATGCACATGGACTTGATGGACCGCTACCATCAGAGTGCTTGTCAGTAGAGGTATGAAATCATCTCTTCCATGATAACAACCCGAATGAAGGATGGTGAATCCATCACGGGTCACATGCAAAAAATGCAAATGTTTGTGGTCCGTTTGCTGAAGTTGAATGTGAACTTCCACGAGGAGTTGGCTATTGACATCATACTGCACTCCTTACCTACTTGTTATGATCAGTTCTGAATGACCTATCTCATGAACAAGGAGAAGGTCACACTCAACAAGCTTCAAGGACTTTTGAAGACCACAAAACTGGTCTCAAAGGTAAATCGGTTCTTACTACTCCTACTCCTAACATCGCCCCTGTTCTGTAAATCGGGTAAAGTTGAGGGAAGAAGAGGTAGACCCCTTTGAAGGGTACCAAGGGAAAGTCTCTTGATAGCTCCTCTTCAAGTGGAACCAAAGGTGGTTCTGTCACTCCTTCTTCCAACCCAAAGATAGCTCAATGCTTCTATTGTCAGGAAAAGGGGCACTGGAAACGAAACCGCCCCAAGTACCTGCACAATGTTAAGGATGGGAAGGTCAAACCTAGCAATGCAGGTATTTACACTATATTGTCTAATAAATCACCACATACTAATTCTTGGGTCCTTGATACAAGTTGTGGTATTCATATATGTTCTGATTTGCAGGGCCTAAGAAGAAGTGAGGATGTGGAGCACGGAAAGATAAACTTGATCATGGGGAATAGGAAAGCTTCACCTGTCACCAAGATTGGAGTTTATTCTTTGTTGCTAAGTAATGGGTTAATCTTATATTTGAATAAGTGTTGTTACTCGTCCAAAATGGTGAGAAATATTATTTCTTTTCACGGTTTGTACAAACAAGGATTTACTTTTTCATTTGATAATGAATGTGATGGTATTAATGCTTTTTATAATAATGCTCTTTATTTTAAAGCATTACCTTGTGATGGTGTATATGAAACTGTCTCGGTTGTAGATAACTTAAAAAATAATGTATTGCATATCGATTCTTCCACTAGTTTGGATAAAGCATCCTTGTGGCATTGTTGTCTTGGACATGTTAACAAGAAGTGCATAGGCCAACTCCAGAAGGCTGGAGTCTTGGAGTCATTTGACTTAAGGTCAGATGATAGTTGCGAGTCTTGTTTGCTTGGAAAAAAATACAAAGTCACCCTTCACTGGTACTTGTGCTAGGGGTGAAGGTTTATTGGACCGCATACACACAGATGTGTATGGATCCTTCAGAAACCCCACAAGGGATGCTAACCGCTTCTATGTGACATTAGCCGATGATTACAGTAGATATGGTTATGTCTACTTAATCAAGCATAAGTCAGAAACCTTCGAAAAATTCAAGGAGTTTAAACAGGAAGTGGAGAATCAGCTGGGCATGAACATTAAGATGCTTCGATCCGATCGAGGAGGAGATTATCTTAGTACAAAGTTCCTTGACTATCTTAAGGAATGTGGAATTGTTTCACAACTGACACCTCCCAGAACACCACAACTTAATGGTGTGGCTGAGAGGGGAAATTGAACCTTGTTGGACATGGTTCATTCCATGATGAGTCGAGCTTCGTTTCCAGTCTCATTCTAGAGGTATGCCTTAGATACTGCCACCCATATCCTAAATCTAATCCCTACCAAGAAGGCTGTCGAAACACCTCACGAGACGTGGATTGGGAAAGTTCCTAATTTAGACCACATCAAGATTTGGGGTTGCGAGGCTTTTATGAGACGTGAGACTCAAGATAAGCTCGAACCTCATAGTGAGCGATGCATTTTCATCGGCTACCCACAAAAATCCTTTGGTTACCTCTTCTACAGGCCCAGTGAGAATGTGGTCTTTGTGGCCAGGAGAGGGGTCTTGAGAGAGAGAGAGAGAGAGAGTTTATAAGACAAGGAAACAGTGGGAGACAGATTGACCTTGAAGAACTTCAAGAGTCAACCGGTGAAGGAACCTCAAACCCTAGCAGTCAACCTGAGGAAGAAACTCCTGTTGATGAGTCCGTACCTCTGAGGCGTTCCACAAGAGTTAGGAATCCACCCGAGAGTTACTATGGCTTGCATATTACTGTGGAAGGTGATGCATTTATTAGTGATAGTACACTGGTAAATTTGGATGAGCCTAATAACTTTAAGGAAGCCATGGCAGGCCCCGAGTCCGCCAAATGGAAAGAGGCCATGGATAGCGAGATTCAGTCCATGTATGACAATCAAGTTTGGAACTTGGTTGACAATGTACCGGGTCGTAAGACGGTCGGGTGGAAATGGATCTTAAAGAAGAAGACCGACATGGATGAGAATGTACACACTTATAAAGCGCGACTGGTTGCGAAGGGTTTTACTCAAACTCCGGGAGTTGACTATGATGAGACCTTCTCACCAGTAGCGAAGATTAAGTCTATTAGGGTTATGCTAGAGCTGCATTTTATGATTATGAAACATGGCAAATGGATGTCAAAAACCTCTTTCCTTAATGGAAAGTTGGCTGAGGATGTTTACATGAGTCAACCAGAGGGTTTTGTCGATGCAAATCACCCTAATAGAGTGTATATGCTTGAGAAAACCATCTATGGATTGAAACAAGCATATCACAGATGGAATCTTTGTTTCAATGAGAAAGTCAAAGAGTTTGGTTTTTCGATGAGCGAGGGTGAGTATTGTGTATATGTTAAGGCTAGTGGGAGTATAGTTAGCTTTTTGGTATTGTATGTGGATGACATACTACTCATAGGAAATGACATCCCAACCTTGTAGGAGGTTAAATCCTGGCTTGGGAAGTGTTTCTCTATGAAGGACCTTGGAGAAGCTGCCTATTTCCTAGGGATAAGGATATTGAGAGATAGGTGTAAGAGACTAATTGGACTTAGTTAAAGTACCTACTTGGATAAGGTACTGAAAAGGTTCAACATGCAGGATTCCAAGAAAGGTGACTTACCAATCCAGAGTAACGCCAAACTGAGTAAGACTTAGAGCCCGAGTACAGAGGCTGAGATAGCTAAGATGAGTCGAGTACCATATGCTTCCATTGTAGGCTCAGTCATGTATGCATGTATATTACAAGTACCCCATGGTATGCTAGTTAGAATGAGAACCTTGGAAAATCATATTTGCATGTATATTAGAGAAAACATAGATCCAAGGTTTCTAGGGTTGCGTGTACACCATAGGAGTGTTAGAATGCTCAAAACCCATCAATTTTATCATAGGATTTGATAATGTGTATTTTCTTGGCAGAGACATGACTCATAAGCATTGTATATTCTGATGATGAAGATAAATGTGTTCTTACAAAATGGTACTCATATAGAATGTAATTCTTATATGATGTTAGTATCAAATAATGTAGTATGAATGGTTGAAATCAAGTCGACTCTAGACCATTGAAGAAGAAGAAGTGCATTTGTTCAAGAATTGTATATTTAAGCATATTATATTTTAAGAATTTATTTCATTTTTATGACATTCTCTTAGAATATGTGTAATTATATTAAAATGTATAAGACTATTATTATGTACGAATATGTATGAATCTCATTCATATGTCCATGAATATAAAAGGATCTTGTTATTTTTCAACAAATGGTTCTAAAATGTTGTCTTTCTTCAAGAAGTTCACTTAATCAAAATATGTATTCTATCGGAAATATGTATCATGGCATTCTTATAAAATATATTTATAACAGAATGTCATTCAGAATAAATTCGGGTATACCTAAAGTACTTTATAATTAAAATTGAATTAATAAAAATTATGAGAATTAATTATCTCCAAAAAACTGAAATTTTCCATTTTTAAATTTATCTCAATTGACTAAAATACTCTTATAGTGAAATTAGATGTTATTTTTCAATTATTTTTTCAATAATATTTATTAATCACTTTCTTAAGATAACTAAAATCATTGGTCAATCCTACATCCACACAATAGATAGAATACAAAACCTAGCCCTATATATATATATATATATATATATATATATATATATATATATATATATATATATATATATATATATAGAGAGAGAGAGAGAGAGAGAGAGAGAGAGAGAAAGTCAGGTTCTTTTGAGAACCAAAAGATTTGTAAGAACTTGCGAACTCATAATCAACTCATCATTTTTCAACACCTTAAACACAAATCTTCTCCAAATGGTGCGTCTAAGCCATATCTACGCTAAAAAAAGATTTGACGATTTGTTTTATTTTATTTTTTTTGGTTTTTTTGTATGATTGCTGATGAACACAATCATCAGTTGTATGGACTGCTGATGAGCACAATCAGTAGTCATATGGACTGCAGATGTGCACAATTAGCAGTCCATATAGCCGTTGATTGTGTACATCCGCAGTTCATATGACTACTGATTGTGCTCATCAATAGTCCTTACAATTATTGATTGTGTATACATGCAAATTTTGAAAATAAATAAAAAGTTGTCAAATCTTTTTTTAGCCTAGATATGGCTTAAATGCACCATTCGTAGAAAGTGTTTTTTGGTTTGCACAATATTTCAGCCCTATATATATATGGTGAGTTTCAATAAAGAACCATTATTAACAAATAACCAAGAAATCAATTGTTAGCGTCGAAATTTAAAACGATCAACGGCCAAGGGAATGGATGTACACTTGTACATTGGACGCACATACACCAGGTTATACCATAAAAATCACCTATTTACCAAAAAGCCACCTTGTTTTTCGTTTAAAGTTTTTTAAGTCATGTTTTTATCGAAAAAAACGAAATATACCATTGTTGATAATTCTTCGTCTTCTTTCCATAAAAATCCATGTTGATATATAAAAAGAATTCAAAAAAAACCCACTTCGTTTTGTTCTTTTTCAATATTTAAGTTTATTCTTATAAAAATACCAATTATACAAAAAATCTCAATTCTTTGTGCTCTATTATAAACATCATCAACGATTAAAAACAAAAAACAAAAAAAAAACAAAAAACTCGATTAGTTCAAATTCACATTATGAATCTAAACTGTAAATATTTCAATTTTCACATTCACAATTTGAATCTGTGCATATTCAAAATGTAAATATGTATTGAATTTTTTCCTTTTACGTCAGTATGAATATATGTTTAAAAAATACCAAAAATTATGAATTTTGATGTAACATCCATAAAAATCACAAGAAATTTAAACGTTTTAAAACAACCCCAAATCATTAAATGTTTACAAAAATCATTGTTTTTAAAGTATTGCTCCATATTAGAGTATCCCACATATCAAAAGTACATAAAACAGAGGATGTGTATGGTCACGCCTTCGCCTTCCCGCGATCATCCGAAGTACCTGAAACCACAACTAAAAATCATAAGCCAAAGCTTAGTGAGTTCCCCCAAAATACCAACATAAAAACAAATAACATATACAACAACATGTCGGGTGTAATCAACCATTGAGTTGGAATAACCCAGGCCCAATTAACCATCGGGTTGGAATGTCAATATATACTATGGGTCCATTCAACCATTGGGTTTGAATACACTAGGACCAATCAATCTCCGGGTCCAGTCATCCTTGGGATGGAATACCCCATGTTGGAATGCCAATATACAACGAGTCCAGTAATCATCGGGATAGAATACCCTCAGGCCCAATCAACCATCGGGTTGGAATGTGCCCGGTTTGTTGGCTCACGTACAAAGAAGTAAAGACTCAACCAACAAAAAAATATGCGCACATATAACAGATAAACATATAATCAGTCAACAGACAATCAAGCAGGTCTACATATCACTAAGCAAAACATCATCCTATCTACCATGGTACCGATCTAACATATCACAATGGCATGATAACATACTGTCACATAATAGGATATCTAATACAATGGGTCGACCCTGGTGCCTTCGACCTGCAAGTACAGTGAGGAAAAGCTCAACTCACAGACTGAACAATAGTTGATGAGGTCCCGACTCTGAATCTCAGCTCTAACCGTCACCTATTCAACCAAATGACCAATCTCCATTAAAATCTAAACTACCCAAAATACCCTTAGGTTAAACTTGGTCAAAGTCAATGTCAAACATGTCAAATCAACTAATTCAACCCCAGTCGAGTCAATACAGAGAGAGTACGCGGGAGTACTCCAAACGTATGTTGTGTGTACTCGAGCGTTGACCACCATCGGGTTGGTTGACCCGGTATACATTGCGTACTCCAGGTATGCGGAACGTACTCTAAGATGTCGAAAATCTCATTAAGAGCTTATTGGATTAAGTTCTCACGTCCATTTATCTGATCCATGGCTAAAATACCCTCAAGAGTCACAAAGTTACCAACTTTATGACTTTTCATGACCATTAAGTGCTTAACTCAACTTCTTAATCATTTAAGACCTTCTAAATGATGCATGGATCAAAACCAACTATTTGGAACCTATTTTTATGACTCAAGACCCTCTTAAAGGTCTAAAAGGACAACTTAATAGGTCAAGAACATGTTATGTTCATGAATCTCCACATTTGGGACAAAAAAGGACCAAAAATCATTCCAACACAAGATCTAAAGTAAACTTCACCAAGTTCAAAACTTTATACCTCCAAATGGTGCCAAAAGGTGGTGTGATCATGGATCTAAAGAGCTTTACTCCTCCAAGGTGGTCTCTCCTTCCTTCCTTCCTTCTTCATCAAAAGCACAAAACACACACGCACACTTTCAAGCTTATAAATGCTTCACAATATGGATTTGGGTTGCAAAAACGTATCAAGAGGATGGAGGTTGATGAGGTGAGGGGAAATGAGGCTATAATGGGGTTTGAATATGAGCCAAACCCTAAAAATTAGGGTTTGTACGCCCTGCGTACATATGTATACCCAGCGTGCTAGGGCGCGCACTAATACGCTTAGCGCACACTCGTACGCATGGCGTACTCACCGAACACTCAAATTACAAAAATGCCACTAGCGTCTTTAATGCTCTCTTTCTTGTACTTAGGGTCCAAATTGCAATATAATAAAATTATAAGGTCAAAATTAGAAGTAGTTTATAATTGGGATGTTACAAATCTCCCCCACTTGATCTAGACTTCGTCCTTGAAGTCGGCTGCAACGAATAACTCAAGATAGTGCTCCTGCATCTCAGCCTCCAGCTCCTAGGTCCACTCGGAGCCTCTTCGATGCTGCCACTGTATGTTTACCAAAGGTATCTCCTTGTTGCACATGAACTTCATCTTTCTTTCCATAATAACTATTGGTCTCTCAACATAGTTTAGACGCTTATCGACCTGAATATCATCCAACGGAACCACTACCTCGCTGTCTAACACACACTTCTGCAACCGAGAGACATGGAAAGTGTTGTGGATCTGACTGAGCTTGCTCGACAAATACAACATGTAAGCTACCTTACCAACCTTGGTAATCACCTGAAAAGGTCCAATAAACTAGGGACCCAATTTCCCCCTCTTTTTGAAGCGTATCACGCCCTTCCAGGGTGAGACCTTCAGGAGCACCATATTGCCGACCTGAAACTCCAACTCTGATTAGCGCCAGTCGACGTAGATCTTATGGTACTCTGAGCAGTGTGCAGTCTCTGCCTGATCTGTTGAATAAGCTATGTGTTCTGAAATTACTACTTCGCTCCTCCCATGACCCTATGACCAACCTCTCCCCAACAAACTGGGGACGATATCTCTGACCATACAAGAGATTAAATGGCGGATCACCAATGCTTGAGTGATAATTGTTGTTGTAGGAAAACTCCATAAGAGGTAGGTAGAAATCCCAACTCCCGCCAAAATCAATAACACAGGCCCGTAACATATCATCAAGGGTCTGTATAGTTCGCTCACTCTGGCCGTTAGTCTGCGAATGATATGTAGTGCTGAAATGTAACCTCGTGCCTAGTTCCTTGTGGAACTTATGCTAGAAACGGGAAGTGAACCGAACATCCCGGTATGAAACAATAGAAACTAGAACCCCATGCTGATCAACAATCTCCTGGACATACACATCGGCCAACTTTTCGGCCGGAAAGCTCTCTCGGATGGCCATACCAGTGGGCACTCTTGGTCAATCGATCAATGATGACCCATATAACGTCTAAACCCTAGGCCGTCTTGGCAACTTGGTGATAAAATCCATGGTGATATGTTACCATTTCCATATAGGAACCTCTAAAGGTTGCAATGATCGACCTTGACCATCCTGCAGGTCAAGCACCTATCGACATACCAGGCTATTTCCCTCTTCATACACGGAAACCAGTAACTCAATCTCAAATCTCGATATATCTTGGTGGCTCCTAGGTGTACAAAAAAGCGAGACTTATGAGCCTCCTCCAACACTATCTAACTGATCCTGCCTGAAACTGGAACCTAAAACCGACCACACCGAGTCAATAACCCTTAACTATCTGTGACAAGCATGTCGATATCACCACTGATCCTCTCCTGCTTCCAGTTCTCCTTCCGAAATCCCTCTGCCTGTTCTTCTCTAATTAATCCCAAAAGTGGGGAGTCAACGGATATCCTCATACACACCTCCCCAAATGAAGACCTAGCCGACTTGCGACTCAAAGCATCCGATACCACATTCTCTTTACCCGAATGGTAAATGATCTCACAGTCATAATCGTTGACCACGTCCAGCCACCTATGCTACGTCATGTTCAGGTTCGGCTGATCCATAAGATATCTCAAACTCTTGTGATCCGTGTCGACAATACAACGGACCCCATAAAGATAATGTATCAAAATCTTGAGAGCAAATACCACTGCCACCAACTCCAGATCATGCTTGGGATATCACATCTCATGTGGCTTCAGTTGCCGCGAAGCATAAGCAATCACTCATCCTCTCTGCATAAGGAACGCCCCCAAACCGGTGATGGACGCATCACAGAATACCACAAAATCCTTGACTTCCTAAGGAAGGGTCAATATCAGGGCCTCACATAACCTCTATAGAAAAGTCTCAAATGTCGATGCCGCTCAGGGCCCTATCGAAAATCCACTCCATTCCTCATCAGACGAGTGAGGGGTACCTTAATCCTTGAGAAATCCTGAATAAATCACCGATAGTAACCCGCCAATCCTAAGAAACTCCTGGTCTCGGAGGGAGATTTCGGAACCTCCCACTGCATCACAGCCTCGATCTTGGATGAATCGACCAAAATCCTATCTTGGTTAACGAGATGCCCCATGAACTGGACCTATTATAACCAAAACTCACACTTCGGGAACTTGGCATAAATCTGTTCCTGCCTCAAAACTCCCTGAAGCTCTGGAAGGTGCTCCTCATGCTGCTCTCTGGTCTTGGAATACACCGAGATATCATCAATGAACACGATAACAGATCGGTCGAGCACCGTCCTGCATACCCGATTCATCATATCCATAAATACAACAGACACATTGGTAACCCTAAATGGCATCACCACGAACTCGTAATGCCTATAACGAGTTTGGAACGCGTTCTTCTCCATGTCCTCCTCTCTCACTCTCACCTAATGATACCTAGACCCCAGATCTATCTTGGAGAACCAAGACACACCCTATAACTGATCAAAGTGGTCATCAATCCGCATAAGGGGATAACGGTTCTTTACCATTAACTTGTTCAACTTCTAATAATCAATGCACATTCAATGTGAACCATCCTTCTTCTTGACGAACAATATCAACGCTCCCCATCCAATATATATATATATATATATATATATATATATATATATATATATATAAAGGTAGAGGTTCATTTGAGACCACCTATATTTTGTGAGACATGAAGACCAAATCTTAGCCTTTGATCAAAACTGATATTGTGGCTAAAAAATAACCCAGATTAAAGTGCCTAATTAAGTTCTTAGGGGCAGTTTAGTTAATGTTCTAATCATAATAACTAGTCATGCTTTATCTCTTATTCATCATTTAACGTAACAAGATGTCGTCCGATTCATCTGATGATTTTCTCAATCGCAGCCAAATCGATCAAATCTTCCACAGAAAGTTATCTCTTTCACCTGACGAAATCGCAACTAAAAGTATGATATTCAAGAACTTCAAGTTTTGATTGTTAGTCTATTCATTAATTTTCATCACTTCATAGCAGCAAATCGATCATCAATTGATATCGATTTCCAACAGTTTACAAGCTTTGATTTTTTTACAATCAAATCTGTGATTTCAGCAATTCATCATTATCTTAGATGTATTCTCAATTAGAGGCTTTGATTTAAGCTATTAATAATTTGTTTCAAGATGTATTTTTTTCCTGGGCATTCGAGCACATATTACGTAAAGAAAAGCAAGCAAAAACAACGAATCTTTGAGCTAATATGCATCCTTTCTATAAATTAATGAGGTATGTACAAAAAATTATTATTATTGAGCAAATTCTCTTAAACTAAAAATGCACTCTACATGTTTGATGAAAGTCCTAAATGAATAACGAGTATGATGTATCACTCCCTCCTTCCTACGACTTAAATCGTCTTTAAGAATATGTGTATACTTACAGAATATGAGTCACAATTGGTGAAATATGATATAATGTTTGTTTCTCATATTAGCTTCACTACAGTTTTGTTTAAATATTTTTTTTTTCAAACATAAAAGGTAGGAGATTGATTTTAGCATAATTTTGTTTAAATCTTGATGTAATTGTATATTATTATGATTATAACAATAATATGTTTTATATTTTATTTTAAGTATCATGATGTATATTTATGCATGTTTGAAAGATTGGTGCTTGCATCGTAGGGAAATATCTAACCATGTTGATGCTTGGAGCTTGGAACATGTTTTATCATTGGTTTGCCTCTAAATGATTAAATCATATTCTTGTTGATATAAATGTTATTCTTTTTCCGTAATATTTAGACAAGTACACTAAATGGTGCATATATGAAAGATTGGTGTAATCATTATAGGGAAATCTCAAACTATGTTGATGCTTGAAGCTTGAAGCTTGAAACATGTTTCCTCATTGTTTTTATTATTTTGATTATCTGAGTGAAAGGTTTAGGTTAGGTACTATCCTCCTTGTCAGTAACATGTGAAGTAAAAGATGAATTTGGACCATTTTAGCATGAAGCAAAAATGGTACTTGGTCCCATTTCATCATATTTTTTATTACATTACATAGTACATGGTATGTTATTCAGATTAGAATAATTGAAAAACATTACTCATACGTCCTTACACATTCAGAAAATTAAGTTTAGAATACAATTTTGTAAATATTTATACAATAATAAATATTAATGGAATACTTTTTTGTAGGTCAAACTAATGATGGTGCTGAAGAATCGCACTCAAGCAATGAAATCGTTTCAACTAATGATTATTTAGTTTGGATTCTAGATATTCTACATGTACAAATATATAATGTTATAGTCCACTTTGATTTTTGTTTGTTGAACTACTCAATTAGTTCCATATTTCGTTTAGAATATGATAAATGATATAGTGCACATATTTAATGATATAGTCTATTATTATATGTTCTATATTGATGATACTGATATCTTATTGAAGTGTATAATTCTATTTTTAATCATTTATAAGTGTAATATTCTAATACACATTTATAAATGATGATGTAATTGAATGTTTTTTCTTACTATGACTAATATTCTAGATCTGATTATTGTTATGTGTTATATTCTACATTGATATTTGTTGTTGATATAATCAAGTAGTGTTATATTTTAAAAAGCTCATTACGTATAAACTTCTGAAAAGTAACAACATATAACATTATTCTAATAGAATGTTCTACACATGATACACATTATTTTCATGTAATAAATTAACTTATTTATTTAAAAACCTATAAGATAATTCTATTAGAATATTCTACATATACATTTAGAAAAACAAATAACATATAACATTATTCTATTTGAATATTCTACATATACATATTACTTTTATTTAATAAATGAAATTATTTAACAAGAAACCTATAAAAAATTTCAATTAGATTATTAACATCATACATCATGCATTAGATTCAAATGACATGACCTTAATATTGTGAGGCCGTGAGACCATGAGACCACTTTTCTCTAGTGAAATATTCTAATATTTTAGTTTTCATAAAAATGTAATATATGTAATCTTCTAATATTCTAAAAAAAATTATTCCAAAAGAATTACTATACATGGACATACAACCTATAAAATTATTCTATCAGAATATTCAACATATAAATAGTAAATAAGTCTTTTTAACAATACATATATCTATAAATTCTATTTTTTTTTGTAAAAAGGTAATTACATATAAATCTATAAAAACCCGATTCTCTCTCAAGGATCTTCAGCCTTTCATCCCAAATCATAAGTGCTTCTATCTTAGAGTATAATAGGGCATGCGACGTGTCTAAACATCAATAAATCACAAGGAAACAACAAGATCAAAGAGTTTACGGCCTAAGAACACCTTGGACCGTAAACCTTTCTTTAACGGCCAAAAGTGTGCCCTAGTCCCTTCCTTTCCTTGTGAAACTAGCCTAGACTCATACCTTAATGTGTATAGGAACTGAAAACACAAAAATACCATGTCCATGAGAGATTACGGCCGCAAACCCTAAGGGGATTGGTCTTAGGGCCGTGAACTCCTCAAAGGAGGTAAAGGGTGCCCTAATCTCTTCCAAGGACTAATCCATCAAGTATAAACACTTCTAAGGGACATGTAAGGCTTCAAACCATCAAAGGATCAAGAGCTTAGGAGATTATGGCCTTAAACTCAAGGGTTTACGACCGTAAACTCATTGTGTTATGGTCCTTGGGGAGTAAACTCAAGAAAAGGGTTCTTTGGAACCCAAAACCCAATAGCTTTGTCCTACAACAACTTAGATGCAATCCTTAGGACTTATAACACTTATATAAGGTGTTCAACATGTTCTAGGATGTCTTAACATTGTCAATTAGTTGTTTAAAGACTAATTGGATACATATATGTGTGATTATATGTTAACTAGGATCTTTGAGTGTGTACAAGTCTTCACTTGATACTTAGCAATCCTACATCGTTTAGTTCATCCAAACCACCATCTACAGGTGAGTTCATACCCCTTAATCAATGTTTTAAATGATTTTAAATGCTTTAATGGGGGTTCAAGGTTAATACTTTTCGGCAGTCGCGATGTCGTGTTTATCCTAATACAAAAGGATAATACTTATAGATGGCTATATTTTCCCTATTACTTTTATTTTGTGATACGTTCACATAATCGATGAGGTAGACTATATATTGTTAATAGTAGTCATACATGGGAAAAACCATCTTTATTACAGCAAAACGTTCAAGTCTTGGTAGAAGACTACTTTCAAAACATTCGGGTCTTGGTAAAAGACTACTTTTATAATAGTAGGAAATATGGGATTTTCTAGGGTTTTCACACTTATATCAAATGTTTCAGTCAAAAATTTACATGGCATTCATAATAGCTTTCCAAAACAGAGTAATGACACATAAATACTTATGAATTCACCAGCTTTATGTTGATCTACTCTTTCAAAATAACTTGTATTCTCAGGTCACCAGTAGACAGGTACGATGACCAGGTTTTGAGAAGATGGAGCACAGACAAGAGTCGTCTTTTATTTTGATTACATATTTTGGTGTCTTATTACAATGAAAGAACACACACGTATTAAAACTTTACTTTTAATGCAATTGATGATGTTGTTGCTTGTTTACTACTTTACACTATTATGATACTTCACATGACGTACTCCACCCCTGAACGTTTCCGCCGTTCTTGGTTTTGGGGTGTGACAAATTGGTATCCGAGCATTGTTTATTGTGAATATAGTATATCAACCCATAAAAGATATACTAACTATAAATACATTGGGATTAAAACACTCTGACTAAGAGTATATACTTTCAAATAATAAAATATTTAAGTAAGTATACGTGCCTGCATTCATACTAAAATCGATGTCACAACGACAAGAACAAAAGTATTACGATTGTTAAATATCACAAGTAAGCCTGGGGATATATGGTCAGTCTTGGGAGTGAAATAGCCTGATCAACTATGCTGGTCCGATGAGTGATTAGCATATACCCAAGAATGGTTGTGATGTGGCAACAAGTCTAAAAACTTACCAACACAACCACAAAGAAATACCATAGGGGTATTTGGTCTTACTGTAATTATCTTAGTTAGTCGTCTATTTAGTTATTTCTTATATCCCTTTTCTCGCGTAGATTTTAATGGCTGGATTTCACCACGACGACCCGTACTTCCCAAACCAAGGCAACGCTGGATGGCTAGAGGAAGAACCAGAAGATGATCACCCAATTCCTTTGGATGATCACCATGCTGAGGGTTTTTCTGATAGTTCTGACTCGGAGCCGGAAGTCAACAACCTACCTCCAGCTGCTCAAAACCCAAACCTGAACCCCCGTCCCGCATTTCAAGGACCCATACCTCTATGGGCCACAAACTTGAATAGGTGGAGTCAGGAACAGGGTCAACCTATCCCCTACAATGGAGACAGAAGCTTCTACAACCTCACCAAGGGAGGTTCTGTTGACAAAGTCCTACCCATCATGGTTCGTAGGATTTCTAGGAACACGATACTGGGTCAATCTACTATCAACTGAGTCTTGGAGATTGATGCCAACTCTGGCGTTAACACTGTCCACATACGCCAACTAGAGTGTGCTCATGAAAGGACTCTGGTCCGCAATGTAGCTCTGCAAAGAGAACTTGCTGAAACCCAAGCTGAAATTAGGGAACTTCGAGCTCAGCATGTGACATAGAACACCTACTATCGGGATCAAGATCTCATGCTAGCAGTTCTCATCGCTGATAGAATATCATCGACTCATCTTTTGGATATAACCTAGTTTATGTAAAAGCTTTGGTCTAATGTCCTATCCTTGTAAATCTTAGACCTGTTAGGTCTTGATCTATTCATAGTTATGTCAAAATTTTCCTATCTTGGTTGATGTAAGATCTACTTCTAGGCCACTTTTCCCAAACTTGTTACATCTGTAATTCCAGTATTATTGACAGACATCTAATCATATGGAAATTATTATCCAAATGCTCTCATATTCATTCAAACATACTATTCACTGTGCTGTTGGACTATGGAGAGTTAGTCCATGAGTCACTCTCATTATTCATTTAGTCTTATCAATGTTGCCATCTTTTAAACGTATAGTTAAAAGATGCCGCCACGCAGAAACCCAAGGTGTAACCCTAATAACGAAACTCCGATACCACCACCTCCTCCACCACCTCAACCTCCTCAACCACCTCCTCCTTTCGATGCCACTATGTTCCAGGCAGCATTCACAACAACCGTAGCAGCTGCTGTGTCAGCCATCAATACTCCTGCCCCTAGTGGATCGGGAACAGGTGCACATCCTTCCAACCACGGCTAGAGCCATGGGCATCCCAGGGAATGCACCTACAAGGACTTTACGAATGCTAAACCCCGGAACTTCAATGGAACTGGTGGGGTTATGGTCTTAAGGCAATGGATTGAAAAAACGGAAGCGGTCTTTGAAATCTGCGCCTGCCCAGAGGGTAACAAGGTTAAGTTTGCTACTTGTACCTTTTCTGACAGAGCACTAACTTGGTGGAATGGCCATGTTAAGTCTCTGACTATTGTGGTGGCAAATTCTATCAGCTGGGAAAACTTGAAAGCCATGCTGATGAGAGAGTACTATCCTCGAGGGGAAATACAAAAACTCGAACAGGAACTCTGGGGTCTAGAAATGGTTGGTTCCGACATATCAACCTATACGAATAGATTCTGTGATCTGGCAATTCTATGCCCTGATATGGTTGCTCTCGAGAGCAAGAAAATAGAAAGATACATATGGGGACTGTTGCCCCAGATCCAGTCAAGTGTGTTAGCATCCAAGTCTGCCACTTTTGACAACGCCAAGGAGCTGGGACAATCTCTCATAGATCACGGGAAACACCAGAACCCGACAATCCCTACACCCCAGCCACAAAATGGAGAGAACAACGACAACAAGAAGAAGGGGTGGAATAAGAGGAAAAGAGGAGCTCCGCAAGAGTCCTAAAAAAGATAACAACTTGTGGAAATCAATGCTACCACAGTAACCCCTGTTGTCCCTGCAAACCCTTACCAACAAAAACTTATGCTGGAAATCTTCCGAGGTGCAACAAATGCAACTTCCATCACCACGGACCTTGCAAAGAAATGCAGTGCTCTAACTGCAACAAGAAGGGGCATACTGCCCGTTTCTGCAAGAATCTAGCAGCGCTGACCGCCCAAGTTCCTAACGTCGGTGTGGGCCAAGCTTGCTACGGTTGTGGCGAGGTAGTCCACTACAAGAGGAACTGCCCTAAGGCGGGGATGGCTGGCGGAGTAGGAAGAGTTATGGCCATGGGTCACGAGGAAGTAGTAGCTGATCCTACGATAGTTACTGGTACGTTTCTCCTCGATAACTCATATGCTTGCATACTTTTCGACAGTGGAGTAGAGAAAAGTTTCGTAAGTCATAAATTTTCACACCTACTTAAACAAAAACCACGTGCATTAGATAAATCATTCACGGTAGAAATGGCAAATGGGAAAAAGGAAAGTACTAACTGCATATACGTAGGTTGTACTTTAACTTTAGATGGTCATACTTTCAAGATAGACCTCATGCCGGTCCCAATTAAATGTTTCGACGTTATTATCGGCATGGATTGGTTGAGTCTTCTTCGCGCCAACATCACGTGCTTTGAAAAAGCAGTTCGTCTTAACCTTCCTAACAATGAAACCTTAGTTATCTATGGCGAAAAACCTAGTACGAGCCTTCGCATCATTTCGTGCATCCAAGCTCAGAAGTGCTTGCGAAAGGAATATCATGCATTCCTTGCACACATCGTCGATACAAGTCAAGAAGTAAAAGACATTCAGAACATCCCCGGAGTACGCGACTTTCCCGACATCTTTCCAGAAGAGCATCCCGGATTACCACCACAACGCCAAGTCGAGTTCAGAATCGACTTAGTGCCAGGGGCTACCCCCATAGCCAAATCTCCTTACCGTCTGGCACCGACAGAGATGCAGGAACTTTCCAGTCAGCTTAACGAACTTCTCAAGAAGGGATTCATTAGGCCAAGCTTCTCACCATAGGGAGCATCGGTCTTGTTCGTCAAGAAGAAGGATGGATCGTTTCGTATGTGCATCAACTATAGGGAACTCAACAAGCTTACCATTAAAAATTGTTATCCCTTTCCCCGCATAGACGATTTATTTGATCAACTTCAAGGAGCCAACTACTTCTCGAAGATAGATCTACGATCCGAATATCACCAACTACGAGTGTTAGAGGAGGATGTTCCCAAGACAGCCTTCAAAACTCGTTATGGGCACTACGAATTCGTAGTGATGCCATTCGGATTAACTAAAGAGCCCGCAATATTCATGGATTTAATGAATAGCATGTGTCATCCTTACTTGGATCAGTTTGTCATCGTCTTCATCGATGACATACTCATCTACTCTCGAAGTAAGGAAGAACATAGTCAACATCTCCGCAGAGTCTTAGAAACATTACGATCGGAGAAGCTCTACGCGAAGTTCTCTAAGTGCGAATTTTGGATTCGAAGAGTCGAATTCTTGGGCCACGTTATTAGCGAAGAGGGAATACACGTGGACACTTCTAAAATCAAGGCCATTGAGAACTGGTCAGCACCGAAGACACCTACATAAATTCGTCAATTTCTAGGTCTCGCTGGCTACTATCACAAGTTCATTCAGAACTTCTCCCGCATAGCGAAACCTCTTACGACATTGACCCAGAAGGGCGTGGCCTTTGACTGGGAAGAGAAACAGGAAAGAGCATTCCAAACGCTCAAGCGAGCCTTGTGCACCGCACCAATACTATCCCTTCCCGAAGGGATAGAAGACTTCGTTGTCTATTGTGATGCGTCAAATCAAGGACTCGGATGTGTTCTGATGCAACGAGGTAAGGTCATCGCCTATGCCTCGAGGCAGCTAAAGACACATGAGGTTAACTACACCACCCACAATCTTGAACTAGGAGTAGTTGTGTTTGCTCTAAAGATCTGGAGACACTACCTGTATGGTACAAAAAGCACGATCTTTACAGACCACAAAAGTCTACAGCATATTTTTGACCAGAAGGAGCTCAACATGAGACAACGACGGTGGGTCGAGCTACTCATTGATTATGAATGCGAAATTCGTTATCATCCGAGTAAAGCCAACGTAGTAGCCGACGCCCTAAGTCGGAAAGAATACTCTGATCGTAGAGTCAAATCTTTGACTCTAACTATCCATTCATACTTGTCCACGCAAATTAAGGAGGCTCAGCTCGACGCTTTGAAACCTGAAAATGTGGCGGGTGAATCCCTGAGAGGGATGGATAAGAACTTGGAAGTCAAGGGTGGCGGAGCCTTATACCTCATGGATTGGATCTGGACACCGAAACATGGTGGCTTCAGAGACTTGGTCATGACCGAGGCACACAACACCCGTTATTCCGTCCACCCAGGTTCAGATAAGATGTATCTGGATCTTAAAAGTTATACTGGTGGCCTAACATGAAAGCAAATATTACTACCTTTGTAAGTAAATGCCTTACTTGCACTAAAGTAAATGTCGAATACCAGAAACCCTCTGGTCTTCTGCAGCAACCGGAGATACCAGAATGGAAGTGGGAGCGGATCACTATGGACTTGATAACCAAGTTGCCCTAGACAACTGGTGGACTTGATACCATATGGGTCATCGTCGACAGATTGACCAAGTCTGCACACTTCCTACCCATCAAAGAAACTGACAAAATAGAGAAACTTACGAGAACCTACATTAGGGAGATTGTACGACTGCACGGTGTTCCCATATCCATTATCTCAGATAGAGATAGTAGATTCACTTCTAGGTTCTGGCAGTCGCTACAAAGTTCTGTAGGAACTAGGCTGGACATGAGTACAGCCTACCATCCACAGACCGACGGACAAAGTGAGAGAACTATCCAAACCTTAGAAGATATGTTGTGAGCCTGTGTGATTGACTTTGGGAAAGCTTGGGATACTCATTTATCCCTTGTCGAATTTTCCCACAATAATAGTTATGACACGAGCATAAAGGCAGCTCCTTTCGAAGCCCTCTATGGCCGAAAGTGCAGATCCCCTCTGTGTTGGGCTGAGGTGGGTGATACCCAGTTAGCTAAGGGACGAGTTCCCGAAAGCACTCTCACGGGTCCGGAGATCATTCGGGAAACGACAGAGAAGATCGTCCAAATTTGTGAACGATTGAAAGCCTCTAGAGACCGACAGAAAAGCTACGCTGACAAGCGAAGGAAACCATTGGAATTCTAGGTGGGCGACCGTGTTCTACTGAAGGTCTCACCCTGGAAGGGTTTGATACGCTTCGGAAAGCGTGAGAAGCTCAATCCAAGATACATAGGGCCTTTCGAGATTCTTGCCCGAATCGGCCCCGTAGCTTACAAACTCAACCTACCACGCGAACTCAGTAACGTACATTCTACCTTCCACGTCTCGAACTTGAAAAAGTGTCTGTCCGATGAGACTCTTGTTATCCCACTCGACGATATCGAGATCAAAGAGAGCCTCAACTTCGTGGAAGAACAAGTAGAGATCATGGATCGAGAGGTCAAGCGAACGAAGCAAAGCCGTATCCCGATAGTGAAGGTTCGCTGGAATGCCAAGCGAGGACCGAAATTCACTTGGGAGCGAGAGGATCAGATGAAACTGAAATATCCTCATCTTTTGCTTAGTTATTTGTAACTACTTATTTGCTTAAATTCTAATCTCGGGACGAAATTCCTTCTAAAGAGGGGATGATGTGACGACCCAAAATTTCGATTCTGTACAATACCAAGTCAATAGAAGTTAGAACAGTTACTGTTAATTTTCAGACTATTTGGGATAAGTTTGAGTATTCTTTGATTAACACTTTAGGAGATGCCAGGAGAGGGATGTCCTTGGGTTTATTTTGCAACAATAACATTTCATACTCTAAGAAATTGGATTTACGACCCAAACATGGAGTTCGCGGTCGAAAAACCCAAGGGGTATATATATGGTCCTTAGCCATATTTATTCATTTGTTCCATTTCCAACTAGAGAAAAACCCAATTCTCTCTCAAGGATCTTCAGCCTTTCATCCCAAATCGTAAGTGCTTCTATCTTAGAGTATAATAGGGGTTGCTATGTGTCTAAACATCAAGAAATCACAAGGAAACAACAAGATCAAAGAGTTTACAACCCAAGAACACCTTGGACCGTAAACCTTTCTTTAACGGCCAAAAGTGTGCCCTAGTCCCTTCCTTTCCTTGTGAAACTAGCCTAGACTCATACCTTAATGTGTATAGGACTTGAAAGCACAAAAATACCATGTCCACGAGAGATTACGGCCGCAAACCCTAAGGGGATTGGTCTTAGGGCCGTGAACTCCTCAAATGAGGTAAAGGGTGCCCTAATCTCTTCCAAGGACTAATCCATCAAGTAGAAACACTTCTAAGGGACATGTAAGGCTTCAAACCATCAAATGATCAAGAGCTTAGGAGATTACGACCGTAAACTCAAGGATTTATGACCATAAACTCATTGTGTTATGGTCCTTGGGGAGTAAACTCAATAAAGGGGTTCTTTGGAACCCTAAACCCACTAGCTTTGTCCTAAAACAACTTAGATGCAATCCTTAGGACTTATAACACTTATATAAGGTGTTCAGCATGTTCTAGGATGTGTTAAAATTGTCAATTAGTTGTTTAAAGACTAATTGGATACATATATGTGTGATTATATGTTAACTAGGATCTTTGAGTGTGTATAAGTCTTCACTTGACACTTAGCAATCCTACATCGTCAGTTCATCCAAACCACCATCTACAGGTGAGTTCATACCCCTTAATCAATGTTTTAAATGATTTTAAATGCTTCAATGGGGGGGGGGGGATACAGGTAGAAAACAACATGCTATAGAATCAATCATATGTGATTCATAACTGTGTTTTCATCCAACTGATTTCACATGCTTCAAAATGAGACACATGAAATGGTTTTCTGTCTTAAAATGTTTTGTTATCAAATGAATTACTTTTGAAATGTTTATATAATGACATAAAGTCATTGTTATTTATAGTTCAAAAATCTTAAATATTTTACAAATCCTCTTTCATGTCCTTGGTCAAATCTATATCTATACACTTATGTTTATATATATATATATATATATATATATATATATATATATATATATATATATATATAGATATGACAGCTTTCATTCTTCAATCAGTTTCCACACTCTTGAGTAGCAAGAGTGTATAAACCTTCTTGGACCACAAATACATTCCCGTAAACTATTATAGGGATAGTGTAGGGGATACAAAACATTATTCCTATTACAAGGAATCACACCAGAGTTAGTTCATTCATGAGTCTATAATAAATGCTATATGAAGAGATATACTTACATGGATCCTCTTACATGGACACACTTACATGGATACTTGTACCTAGATACTATACGATGAGATACTATTACATACTTTACGTGTAGATTATTTCTGTTTATCCTAGTACAAATGGATACTATACAGGACAAACCATTCCGACACCCACCTGTTAGCAACAGAGGTAATGAACATCTACGGATGCCTACGGTTAATACTTATACTAGGGGTACCTTTACGGGACTAACCATTCCTACGACCTGTTGTTAGCTACAGAGGAAAATGAACATCTACGGAGGTTCAAGGTTAATACGTTTCGGCAGTTGCGATGTCGTGTTTATCCTAATACAAAAGGATAATACTTATAGATGGCTATATTTTCCCTATTACTTTTATTTTGTGATACGTTCACATAAACGATGAGGTAGACTATATATTGTTAATAGTAGTCATATAGGGGAAAAACCATCTTTATTATAGCAAAACGTTCAAGTCTTGGTAGAAGACTACTTTCAAAACATTCGGGTCTTGGTAGAAGACTACTTTTATAATAGTAGGAAATATGGGATTTTCTAGGGTTTTCACACTTATATCAAATGTTTCAGTCAAAACTTTACATGACATTCATAACAGCTTTCCAAAACAGAGTAATGACACATAAATACTTATGAATTCACCAGCTTTATGCTGATTTACTCTTTCAAAATAACTTGTATTCTCGGGTCACCAGTAGACAGGTACGATGACTAGGTTTTGAGAAGACGGAGCACAGACAAGACTCGTCTTTTATTTTGATTACATATTTTGGTGTCTTATTACAATGAAAGAACACACGTGTATTAAAACTTTACTTTTAATGAAATGGATGATGTTGTTGCTTGTTTACTACTTTACACTGTTATGATACTTCACATGACGTCCTCCGCCCCTGAACGTTTCCGCCGTTCTTGGTTTTGGGGTGTGACAACTTTTCTCTAGTGAAACATTCTAATATTTTAGTGTTCATAAAAATATTATATATGTAATATTCTAATATTCTAAAACATAAAACACTATTCACATAGAATTATTATACATGAACATACAACCTATAAAATTATTCTATTAAAATATTCCTCATATACACAGTAAGTAAGTTTTATTAACATCACATATATCTATAAATTCTAAAATATTATTGTAAATAGGTCATTACATATAAATCTATAAAAAAAACATTTAACATTATTCTAATAGAAAATTATAAATGTACAGAAAACCTATAACATTACTCTATTAGAATACTGTACATGAACTATAACAAAAAATGAACATTTGATCATAAAAGCATGGTATTTCAGATTGGTCAAAGCATAACTATTTTTTAACCATGACTATTATTCTGTGAAACATTCACTGGCCATTGAAACAACCATACCTATTGTTCAAAACTAAAAAAAGATAATCAATATTCAAACGAAAAAAACACTACCATGTCATTCATAATCAAAGACTTTCAAATATTCCAAAAAAATTATTCACGTCCTTCCGGTATGTTTCTTGCATCGATCCATTCCCTCATCATTTTTAATGACCATCCTTATCAACCTTTCCCTATTCCTTTGCTTCGTCGGTTACTTTCTTATGGAATTGGAATCTGATTGGTCAAAGCATAACTATTTTGTATGGTTCTTATTCTACAGAAAACCTTCTTTACCCAAGTCAATATTTCACATTTCCACTTACTGTTCCAGAATAAATTTCCATCTGTCGCATTAAGAACACATCAGAATAAATTTCATTAGCTTTCAATGTGTATCAAACACTAATCCTAGCTACAGTAAATAATTTCAAAAATTTTTAACCGAAACTACAATAAAGAAGTTCATTCCTAGCCCAAGCTATAGCGAATCTGGATTAAACACTAACCATAGCTACAATATAAATTTCAGAAAAATAATTCCTAAATTAGAATAAATTGTTTAACAACTTCCTAAATCCTATTACAGTAGATGATTTAGAATATACATTATGTAAAATCTAAATCTGAATCAAATATTATCGAACTAAAACATAATGAGATGAATTCAATTATGTCAGGATAGAATAACAAATTCTCAAAATGTATTTTAGTTTTGACTTATCAAAGTAAGTAGTAACATCTGTTTAATCAATAAAATAACATCTTAAATCAAATTTATGAAGTAACACCTAACTTTACAAATCAGAATACCTAAAATATTAAGTTACCAAAGACTATTTTACTAATATTTTTACTGGATCATCTAACTTATCAAACAAAGTAACATTTGATTCAAATTAAGAAGTACCAGATTACTTATCAAACTAGAATACTTAGAATATCAAATTATCAAACAATATTGCACTAAAGATTTACTATATAATCCAATTAATCAAACAAAATAACATCTAAAATCAATTTAGGAAGCAAGTTATGTTTTCATCTACAACATTCTATCATTTTCATTCATAATTTTCTTGTAGAAAATATGAAATCATTACAGAGTGCATTATGTCGAACACCTAGCGGGTGATCACTCATTTTACCAAACACCTAACTGACACTAGAAGTATGAAACTAATAAGATAAACCAAACAAACTAAGAAATTATAATTCAAATTCCAAGAATATCTCTATAGACTTTGTGAATAACTTCATTTATGCATAAATAACATAGCTTGGATTGTAGATTTATTAACATTGAAATTGTTAACAACCAAAGATGAGTCAATGGAATCTTTTATTACCTGATGAGAAGAATCCTTCCTCAACTAAGAATCATGAGAAAGTAGCAGTTGAAGTTTTTTGTATGAAAACTTAGCTCTGAAGCCTTTGATTGAGAATCAACTACTTATGAAGAATCATCACACAAACTAGAGCTAGAATTAGAATCAGTTTTAGTAGAATGAGCCACGATTGATGCTCAGTTAGAAAAAAACATTCAAATTGGTGTACCGGAGCTTGAAATCTTTTTGATTATTGCAATTTCTAGGATTTTGATACCTTCCGATCGAACAAGAAGCCAGGGTTTTATCGGCTAATGTTTCAAGATAATTCCATCTAATTACACCTTTTGATAAGTAGATAAATGATTTTTTTTTGAAGATGCTGGGAATAAGATTGAGAAGAAATTTGGATTGAGAAAATTTGGGCGAGAACGATGAACAAACTTCTGAACGTGAATTGATCAGATATCATCCATTAGAGTACACAATTCCTATTTTACCCCTCTGTGTCATTGAATTAATCCTAAACTTTGATAAATTTTCAAAATTGCCACCACCTTTTATCATATTGTATGTTTTGATCTCAGCCTTGGATTGTTTTTGATCAAGGGACATAAATAGGTCCCCATGTCTCACAAAATATTATGGTCTCATATGAACTTAATCATATATATATATATATATATATATATATATATATATATATATATATATATGGTAAAAGTGAATATGTGACTGTCATGTATGTAATATTATGTATAAACCATCTAAGTTGACTTCATTTTAATTAAAAAAACATAATTTTCTTTCACTGTTAACTTGTTACTATTACTTTTGAACTCTTATTATTTTTTAGTTTGTAATTCATCCAGAACATCTATGTATTTCGAATGTGTTTTTTGTTAGACTTCTAGTAGAAGCTTCATAACTTCCTCCGGCACATACCTTATGTGTAACAACCCAAAAATCACGGCTAAAAATTTCTTTTAAAACATTACTAAAACCATATTTATAAAAATTGTATCATAAGTCATAACATAGTTTCTGAGTATCAATTCAAAACAAGATCTTATTATCAGAGTAAAACATTCCTAGGCTAACTGTCTATGGTGTGTGCACTACAATCTTCCCGAGCTCCTCTTTTGAAAAGTGAGTACCTGAAACCAAAACTGAAAACCGTAAGCACGAAGCTTAGTGAGCTCCCCCAATCAACCACATACCATACAATAACATATAAAGCACATACTGGGCCTTGCCCACTGCATCGGACCGAGGTCCGGACTGACTGGGGCCTTGCCCCCTGCATCAGACCGAAGTCTGGAAACTGACTGGGACCTTGTCCCCTGCATCGGACCGAAGTCTGGACTAACTGGGGCCCTGCCCCCTGCATCGGACCGAAGTCCGGAAACTAACTGGGACCTTGTCCCCTGCATCGAACCGAAGTCCGGACTAACTGACTGGGATCTTGTCCCCTGCATCGGACCGAAGTCCGGAAACTAACTGAACAACGCATAACATAAACATATCAACTAGCATGAACACACATATACTGCATACTGCATCGGGCCGTAGCCCGGAACACATAACACATAAATCATGTCTGAGCCACGAAGGCATCAAACATAATAACTACTGCATCGGACCGAAGTCCGGAAGCTACTGCTAACTAATCGCCCCGAAATTGTGGCCGTAGACCCGTTCCTACTTGAAGGAAACACACCTGAACTGCTGATCTCTGCCGATAATCCTCTGGCTGCTGCTCCTCTAGCTCTCCGAGTTACCAATATCAATATGACACTTAGTCTGACAGTCCTCTAAAAGTCAACTAAGTCAACTCTGGTCAAAGTCAAAGTCCTGGTCAACCCTACTCGTCGAGTCTGCCTACTGCATCGGCCATTCCACCAAGTCAATGCTTTATCAAGGAAGGTACAAGCTGCGAACTTGACCTTATCGGATTCATCACAGGCACAGATTTCGAAGATGGATTCGATTCTCTCGAACCATCGGGATAAGGAAATGACACCACCAGTGCCATTGAAGAAAGAAGGCTTCGCATTCATGAAGTCCTTATAGGAACCCTCCTTACGGCGTTCCTGATTACCATCTTGACTTTGATTACTACCTCCTGAACCACCGGTATTTAGCTGGGACATGGCAGCTGCCACCGCGGCGGTAACAGCTGTTTGAAATAACACGGGATCGATTTCAGGAGGAGGTGGCAGAGCGTTGTTGGAGCTGGGTCTCTTCCTGGGAGGCATCTTGATCTAATAAGATCAATAAAGAGAAAGGATGATAAGTCCTCTGAATCGAGAGATATGACAGGTATTTATTCCAATTAAGCGGTAAAGCAGGAAAGAGTTATTGAAGCAAGTATACTATCGCTAATGGAATGATCGGGGTCTATACATGTATGATTATTCGAGAAATACTCCCATAGTATTTCATGGTTTGTTACGATACTGGCTCGATGTTTGTGGTATTAGGGTAAGTTTTAGGCATGTCGCATACCACAATCACTCCCAAGCACATGTTGGCCGTGTCTCGAATGAATATAGTTGGCCAGGCTATATTGACCCTAGACACGACTACATAACTGCCCAGGTTTAACTGCAATACACAACACCCATTTACTTATATTTTGTTCTACTTATAGATACGGATCTCGACGGTTCGGTATACTTGTATATTTTTGAAAATACTTGTAGTCTGGAGATACTTTTATTTCAGAGCACTTAGGCCCCTTAGTGTTTATAGTTTTATACCATGTAAGGTTTGGTATACTTTATTCACTATAAACAAGGGCTCTGATACCAATCTGTCACACCCCGAAAACCGAAGGCGGAAACATTTCCGGGGTTGACTCCACGTTGAGTATCAAATCCAATGTACATAGTAAGTAAAATGAAACAAACATTACATTACATATTAAGAGTTTTACAATTTGTTTCAAAAGACACAGTTTATACAGTTGTAATACATATTATAGATATAAACGAAACGAACGAGCCTTGCACGCACACGATCCTGAACCAAGTAGGTCTTCGGGTACCTGTACTATCGTTGACCTGAGAACACAAGCAGTTTGAAAATCAGCATAACGCTGGTGAGTTCATAAGCAGTTTTGTTTTGTGAAAATGTTTATGTTTCCTTTCTGTTTCTGAAAATGTAACTCACGCCAAGAAAATCCCATATTTTCTTAAAAGTTGGTTGTTGTATCACAAAACTAAAGTATAGTTAGATTATCCATTTTATTGTTCTATTCCTTTTATGTACCAGTGTATTCCCAGGAAAGTCCCATACTTTCCTGAATTGTTAGTTATTGTAAAAATTGTAATGTTATTCAGTTGGTTACTCTTTTCGAATTATATGTATGTTACCCAGGAATGCCCCATGCTTTCCTGTATGATGGTTTTCAATGTGAAAGATGTATTCTGCTAGACCTGGTTATGTACAAGATTTCCCAGGAAGGTCCCATACCTTCCTGAATGTTGGTTATCATTTGTAAAAGATGTAAACTGAATCCTGGTTATCTGTAAAATGTAGTATGTGGTTCATTATTACTATAAGTAAATATCGGTTATCCTAGTTGCGAGTTCCATAACCATACTAAAGACTGAACCTGTGGCAATAAGTAGTCCACAGCCTTGTGGCAATAAGTGGTCCAAAATCCTTATGACTTTCGTCAACCTTGAACCATTTCGATTCGGCTGTAGCTAGCAGCCAGGTGTGGGGTAGTCAGCCCCGTATAGATCTATACACTCAAGTCACGCTCTCTAAATTCCAGAGATTCTGGTTACGGGTGTAGTCCTCCACTCGCGTATCTCTGTGGAGTGTTTGCCGAGGACGTGTCTCCAATCATACAGAATAACAAATTTACTAGTAATAATAGGGTAATCCTCCATTCACGTATTTCTGTGGAATGTTACCGAGGACAAGACAGTGTATAAAATATATTATTCATGTGTTATAAGTCATGCTTTTAACTGATAAAATGTGGAAACCATTTGTGAAATATATAAAACATAACAGTTTATAAAACTCATTTCACAAATAAATGTTTAAGTAATCTGTGTATTCAACTCGTTATCAGTTGTGTAATCAATATTAAAAGCATATGAAATGTGAAGTACACACATGAAAATAAGTTTTGAGTACAAGAAAACCCTTGTACTTTGCTTGTATTCCCCCTTGAAAACAGTGAAAAACGGTGAAAAGGGTAGGGGTATGAACTCACCGGACTCGGGAATGTGTCGGTTTTGGATACTAGACGTTGATTCGAGGATTGTTTACTCGTGATGACCCTATGTAAAATGAAATAATGTCCATATATATACAATTAGGGATACATTCACTAATCATATGGAACATTACACTCCAACGAGGTTAAACACCTCAAAATGAGCATTTGGAGTGACCCGGGTGACATCTTCGGACGTGTAATGGCACTAGGGACTTGGGACTTGAGTTTACTCTCCATAAGTAAACATTTAAATGAGTTTACAACCACAAAACACACCCACACATGAGTTTACGACCGTAAACTCATGTTGGTGTGATTTTGATTGTTTAAGGGCTTAAATGGACATGGGGATTGTTGGAATGGATTTCTAAAATGCCTTGGAATGGATTGTATGAAATTTTAACACTTAATTGGGAGTTTACGGCCACCCCATAAGAGTTTACGGCCGTAAACTCACCTATGGCCAAGGAAAATTGATTTGAGCTTCAAAAGACAATCACATGTGATTCTAGTTAATTTTCCAAGCCTTGTTATGAATTTAGAACATCATTCAACACACTTTTTGGAGTTTACGGCCTAGAGGTATGTTCTAAGGCCGTAAACTCTCTTATACCCATGAAAAAGTTAGTTTTTGATGCTTAAAACAATCACATGTGATTCTAGAAATTTATACAAGCCATATGAGTGTATTTGATGCATCATTAACATGATTTTATGAGTTTACGGCCAAGGATGTGTTCCTAGGCCGTAAACTCCTATAAATGACATTTTTGATATGTTTCAAACCTTTAAACTATTTTTAGATGCATCTAGATTTTACCACAAGGCCATTGGTTGAGTTTCAAAGCATTTGGACATGTTTAAAGGCACTAAATCCCCATTAAAGAGGAGTTTACGGCCCAAGAACATACCTTGGCCGTAAACTCTCTTTTGTCCCTCATAATTCATGTTTTAATTGTTTTAAGTCTAGATTTGCAAGCCTTATAGTCATATCTAAGTCCTAACTTTGATTTGGAAGGGTAATTTGGCTTAAAAAACCCCATTTAATGGAGTTTACGGCCCAAGCTTGCTCCTTGGCCGTAAACTCATGTTCTTGGTCTCAAAACTCAATTAATTCATCAATTTGAAGGCTAAAGATGTTGAATAACATGTTAGGGAGGTTACCTTAAAGATTTGAAGCCTTAAACTTGAGATTTGGACCTTAATTCTAGCTTGAGGAGAGAGGTTGTGAGAGTTTAGTGAGAAATTGGCCAAAGGCTTCAAATGAAGTCTTAAAACACTTTATATAGTGTTTGGGAATTGGACACGACATGATTCTACCCGATACCGACGTTAAGTGAGGCTTTTAGTCATACCCGACCAAATTGTCGGGGCTCGATATGGCCGATTCTATAATTATTCCGATTACTAAAGTGGGGTGTTAAAATGATTTCTAAATGTATTAAGACACTCATTAAGTCATTTTAGGTCAATATAAACTAATGACTTAATAAAATGGCGAAATTTGAAACGAAATTGAAAATGACGTCTGGTTGATCGGATTGGATTACAAGTTGTGGTACAAGAAGTGACAATGAAATTTCGGGTTGTTACAGAATTCTTCGGCTTGGTTCCCAAACCAACCGTCTACTAATCCGGCTACATGAAACTATTGTTGGGTAGTTTCCAAACTCCCAACTCTTGAATCTACACAACCCTGCATTCTGTCTCTGCCACTGGCTACTAACACGAAAGCATCTATTGCTAACCGTTCTCAAGATCCTCATTCTGACTCACTAGAGCCCTACAGGCGGTCCTCCAATCCTGGATTCCCAACCAGCTTCTAACCATCTTGATTACATGGACTAACTGTTGGGAAGTTCCTCAAACTCCCAATTCTGAACTTCTCAATCCATTAATCGCTGCACTACTATCTTTTCTTCTCCGAGGTCGTGAACTCATTCTGGGTCTACGTGCTCTTATCCACTTATACTCGGAGAGTTCTCCCCCAATTGGATTTGGCTAACTCCTTACGGCTCACTGGTCGAAAGGATTCCCCAACCTTCCTTCCATTAAAAGGGCGTTCTGCTGCCCGCCAACGTTTATCTCTGCTGGCGCTCCAGCTAACTTTTACCAGATTCAAACCATTCTTGCTAACTAACCGAGCACCCTTCAATCCTTAACTGTACTTGTTTTAATGACTGCATTCCGAGAGCCTGTGGTTAGGGTGAACATCTCTAACTCACTTCCTTACCGACCGCTAGCTACTCCACTAGAAACTCTGGATTGTCACTACTGACAATATAACTGATTATTACCCGACTAACACCTTCCGCAAGAAAAAGGCACTACTGAATCTTACACATACATGCTACAGTTACTGTATCCAAAGTAACCTACCCTAGAGGGGACGACCTCTAATTCACCATTCAATTCCAAGGTATACAAATGGCATAAAACTCCGTCACAAGCGGGTAATATAATACGCCAAGACATATACTTATTGATATCAATGCAGCAACATAACAATAATATCATGAATAATAATTGACAGGGAGGTAAAAGATACATACCTCCATCACTCAGCGCTACTCGAATCTTTGCTGAAATCAACCGGAAAACTCAGCTCCTAGCCGTGGGCGCCCTTGCCCGTCCCCGGCAACCGCTGGCGGTACTTGAAGTCACAGGGGTAGGAGCTATCGCCTACTCTGCTGTATACAAACTCGGACAATGGGCCTTCTTGTGGCCCCTCCGACTGCAATGGAAACATATCGGGTCAAGTTCCTGGGTGATGGTAACAATACAATCTTTGCTAAAATGGCCAATCTGGCCGCACTTGAAACATCTAGCATCGCCACCACTTCTACGCCTGCACGCACCTATGTGCGTCCTTCCGCACTTCCTACATCGACTTCGGCTCTGATAGTCCCTCGTTCTCAAATCCGACCCCTTGGGCCTCTTACCCGAACCTGTGGCTACCTGAGTCTCATCCGTTTTCCTCTTCCTTTCCGACTCCCTGCCCGTCTCTCGCTCCTGTGTTACCTCATCGACACCACCCGTCGACTGAACAACAGCTTTCTGATCCTGTAGCTTCGCGATCAACCTATCAATGATCCTCACGACCATGTCGGGCAGATCCTCGCGAATGGCTCGCGTAACCTCCTCAACTATCCAATCATGCAGAGGTCTCTCTTGGAGACAGGATGCCCCACTCACTTCTGTCCCCTGATGGCAAAAACTAGAAATGGGATCTCCCTCCCTAACAGATCCATGAACTCTATAAGAATCGGGATCTAGACGAGCCCCGATCTGTCCTGAAACTATCCCGGCCTTAAAGGCCTCAAGATGACTGTCCATACGCTCCACAATGGCCTCTCTAACCGAGCCGAAAATCACAAGAGTCTGATCAATGATGTTGCGCATGATCTCTGCGGAAATGAAATCCCACATCTGATCATCAAGCTGCCCGGCTCCAGAGCCCGAACCAGATCCCTCCCCAATACCTGAACTGCTAACTGGTAACTCGCGCAATGTCACCATGCTGAAAATATAACAATTCCTGATCAATTACACACCGCTGCTGGGGGATCTCTCACACACTCTAAAAGTTCCCTGGTCTTGTCTCGGCCCCTCTTGATTCGAGTACGAATCCTCTGCTTTCAGTAGTATGGGCCCATACTACCTTCCACATCTATCCATACTTTCCTCAAGAGTTACCTCAACTCCACCAAGTCACTTTCCTGCTAGTGATCTCTGCTACTACCTTCCTAGGCTTGCCATAGGGAACCTCTGACTCCACCCAAACCAGTCCTCAGCTGCGGAAGGACTCCTTGTAATGCCAATTAGCCATCACCTGAATACCATCACATGCAATGAAGCTCGGATAATCCTTCGAGTGAAAGACTCGTCCCTACAACGAGAGCTGCGCAGTAGGGCCGAATCCAACACTCTGAGATTATTCAACCCTGATCACATGTGATGTGACGTATTCACCTAATGGCTAACTCCCATCACTCAGAGTCCCACAAAGCACAAATCAAGCAGCATTCGGATAAAGGAAACATACTCATACAAAACTATTCTCATAACAAGAAACTGTACAAGCATACACTGCTAAGCTCATACTATCAGGCATAACCTACACAGGCTATCCTACTATTGTCTACTCAATACAAGCATGTAATTCTTATTAAGCTGAAACACACAAAGCAAGCACATAAGGCATCCTCCTAGATCCTTAGTCCTATACTAGCATACTATTCTACTGAAACTGAAACTGAAACTGGAACTAAAACTGAAAATGTCGATCATAAACTTGTATGGGTAATTTGGGAGTACTTAATTGAGCTCGGCTGATTGCATGCACCACACCCTTTTTCCTCTTTTCGAGTTATTTTCTTTCTAAATATTCTTTTCACTTTCTCTAAAATTCTTTTCATTTCTCAAACTCCTTTTTACCAAAAATTCCTTTCGAAAATGTTGTTCTTTTGAAAACCTTTTTCCCTTTTTCATAGTTTGAGTCCAGACACACTCTCAAGGATGTCCGAATCCCTCAAACCAAGGCTCTGATACCAACTTGTAACGACCCAAAAATCACGGCTAAAAATTTCTTTGAAAACATTACTAAAACCATATTTATAAAAATTGTATCATAAGTCATAACATAGTTTCCGAGTATCAATTCCAAAACAAGATCTTATTATCAGAGTAAAACATTCCCAGGCTAACTGTCTATCGTGTGTGCACTGCAATCTTCCCGAGCTCCTCTTTTGAAAACTGAGTACCTGAAACCAAAACTGAAAACTGTAAGCACGAAGCTTAGTGAGCTCCCCCAATCTACCACATACCATACAATAACATATAAAGCACATATTGGGCCTTTCCCACTACATTGGACCGAGGTCTGGACTAACTAGGGCCTTGCCCCCTACATCGGACCGAAGTCCGGAAACTGACTGGGACCTTGTCCCCTGCATCGGACCGAAGTCCGGACTAACTGGGGCCCTGCCCCCTGCATCGGACCGAAGTCCAGAAACTAACTGGGACCTTGTCCCCTGCATCGAACCAAAGTCCGGACTAACTGATTGGGACCTTGTCCCCTGCATCGGACCGAAGTCCGGAAACTAACTGAACAACGCATAACATCAACATATCAACTAGCATGAACACACATATACTGCATACTGCATCGGGCCGTAGCCCGGAACACATAACACATAAATCCTGTCTGAGCCACGAAGGCATCAAACATACTAACTACTGCATCGGACCGAAGTCTGGAAGCTACTGCTAACTAATCGGGCCGACATTATGGCCGTAGACCCGTTCCTACTGGAAGGAAACTCACCTGAACTGCTGAGCTCTGCCGATAATCCTCTGGATGCTGCTCCTCTAGCTCTCCGAGCTACCAGTATCAATATGACACTTAGTCTGACAGTCCTCTAAAAGTCAACTAAGTCAACTCTCGTCAAAGTCAAAGTCCCGGTCAACCCTACTCGTCGAGTTTGCCTACTGACTCGCCGAGTTCATATGCTCAGAATCCATTCATTCGCGACTCGACTCGTCGAGTCAACCCCTGACTCGCCGAGCCTACCGATTTCCGAGTCCTGACCTGACCAACTCACTGAGTCCCCACTCAACTCACTAATCTGAGTCTTAACTCGAAGGGTTTGGGGTTTCGTGACTTGACTCACCGAGTCCAAGAACAAACTCGCCGAGTCCGAGGCAATCTTCAACAAACTCGTCGAGTTGTTCATCCAACTCGTCGAGTTCATCTCCATCTTCATACTACTCGCCGAGTCCACTCAAAGGACTCGCCGAATCTATTCAGTCCTTCATATATTCAGAGGCTTTTGAGTCATGCATGGACTCCAAACTGTAGATCCACTCTTCTAAAGCCTATTCCTTACGTAAAGTGGCAAACTTGACGTGTAGCTAAGGAGATCTAGGCTAAATACACCATGAACTAGGGTTTATGACAAAGGGGCTTAACAATCAACCCATAGACTGATGCTTTATGATTCTCTAGGCCAAGATACACTTAGATCTGAAGTAGCAACTTCAGATCCGGGCTTCTAACTCGAAATGGTTCAAAAACTTGCCCCAAAAGCCCCAAATCTCACAACTAGAAATAGATCTAAATGAAAGAAACGACTTAGTACCTTTAATAACTCAGAAAGGTTCCACAAACTCCAGATCTAAGACCAATCCTTGAAGCTTCCTTGATTTCCCTCTTTCTTTTTCCTTCAAATCACCCAAAAATGACTTGGAAGTTGAATGAGCAACAATGGAGGCTTAAAGTTTCGGGTTCTGGACTATAGGCGCCGCAAATGAGCCCTAGGGAATAGAATAAGATGCTTAAATAGGGTACCAAGTGCCGAAATTAGGGTTTCCCAACCCAGACCAGACTCACCGAGTCCACTTGCCGACTCGCCGAGTCAGTCACTTACTTTACACCCGGATCCCGCTCCGACTCGCCGAGTTCCTCCCTAGACTCGTCGAGTCAACCCTCTTCAACTTAGGGTTTTTCCTTTCCTTTCTTGACCTTTCTGATTTCGGGCGTTACATTATGCATACTTGCATTGTTTTTTTTTGATGGATTATCGGAAGATGTTTATCGGGTCTTTAATGAACAATTTTAATTTTTCACTATAGTTTTCTATAAAAAATTTCAATATACCGAACTACATATAGTTGATATAATATTCTTATATACGGTTTGTGGTCCTAAATTAAACTTGTAAAACTCCATAAAAAATATGTACAAAGCCTAACATAAGCTCTAATATATGATACAAGAAATATGGTAGAGATATTTGATTGAATTTTGATAAAATTATGTAGTTTTTGATGGTTCTATACCTAATATTAGGTACATAACAACCACATATTCCTCAAGCCATATATATATATATATATATATATATATATATATATATATATATATATATATATAGGTATGTTCAAATGAGAACAATTTTATACCACCTATTCGTTAAATGAAAAAAAAGGCGCGTCATTTATGTTTTACTTAACGGAAGGGCATATGTGTAATTTAACATTTCTATTCTCCATGCTTTGCTTATTCTCGCACAAAGCAGCGACACCCCACTCCGATCCTTCCCTCCGCCCAATACCGCCTACTCCCGTTAATCTGAAAGACGCCATCAGTCACTAGCAGAGTTTACCACCACTGGAATCGAGAAGGTGATTTTTGATGAAATCAAGAAGATAATTGAAGTATTGGATCGATCGAAAAAGGGAAAGGAGATGTCAATCGCTTAGATCGAAGGAGCTGAAGCCCTTGTTGTCATGGAAAATTTTTGATAATCCATCACCAGGTGAGTACACTTATCGATTTGATTTCACAAGTTACTCCCAATTAATTATGAGAAAGAATTTGATTATCTCTTTTAGATTAGATTCATGGATTGGTCTAGGGCTTAGTGGAATCCTAGTTAAAAAATTGACAAAAATGGGATCCTTATATGGTGAAAGTTAACATTGAGGAAGAGCTTTTGGTGTCACACACCAACTGTTTGATAAAAGTCCTCTTAGAATTTTTCATAGTGGAGTTGGATTCATGGATTGGTCTAGGGCTTAGTGGAATCCTATTATCAACACCTTAACTTTGAACCCTTATTAAGCCAAACATTAAGGCCCTTAGGTTAAATTGAATTTCACATCTCTATAACCTAATAAGTAACCAAAAATTATGTTAAAAGTGATAAACTTAAGGCTTAACCATTAATTCCTTAATAGAACACCAAAAACGATTTAGAAGATATTATGATCAATTTTCCCAAATCTGTCCTCCAAATTATAAAATCCGTGCAAGTCAATACGAACATCTAAAAATCATGACACTTAGTTTTCTGGAAATCTTAGTGTGTCTACTTTCTTCAAACTTTGAATCACATTTCGAAATTCCAAATCCTTGAGGGGTAAAATTGGCAATCTTCTCAGGCTGGTCAATGTTGTCACAAATTTGATGAACTGTCATCAAAAATTCATAATAAATTCATTAGAACTCCAAATGTTAAAATTCCAAATCTATAGTTAGACATGGATGTATAGGTTCCAACATATAAAGTGCCTGATGTAATTCTTATTATATTGATACAGTTTATTCAAAGAGTGTTGATTAGTCCAAAAAATGACAGCTAAAAGTTACCAACTTGTAAACTTAATATAAAATAAGCCAAAAATAATTAGAATGAGATATTTATATTTCTAAAAAGATAAAAGGGGGAACTTTACCAGTATAATTTTATAAAAATTTAGAAATGGGTTGAAAGGTAAGAAAACATATCCCAAACAATGGACTACAATCAAAGAGAAAATAAGGAAACATGTACATAAGTTTTATAAGATTAATACATCAAACACAAGGTAAATAATGTAATAATTTTTGTGTAAGGTCTCATAAAGGAAAGGATCCATCTTGCTCATGCTAGCTAATTTTCAAGATCAATGAGGTGTGTACTAACTCTCCTATTATGTAGACATTACTTGTTTTATGTTATTGCTCATAGATACCTTAATAACATGTGATTAGGTCTATCTAATGACATTTGATTTATGTGGCAAAGATCCTTTTTGTGTTCTCGATTCAATAATCGTTTTTTTCCCACTTTAATCATATATGATCAAATACATTTAATCAGATGTGATTATATGTTTCTAATCACATATGATTTTATTTGGAAAAAACAAATCTTGTCTATTTAAATCAAATGTGATTAGATACATAAAATCACATGTAATTATATATGAACGCGAAAACAAATCTTTATCCAAATTAATCCTAAGTGATTAAATACATATAATCATATGTGATTATATGAATCTAATCACATATAATTTAATTTTTGCTTTGTAGATTCATTAGTTGTTCTCATGTATTTTATGACATGTGATTATATGTATAATCATATGTGATTAAGTACATGAGCACAACTATTTAATCGAGAAAGGAAAAATAAATCTTGTCCACCTCAAATCATATGTGATTATATACATATAATCACATGAGATTAAATATATTGGAACAATTGTTGAATAGACACAAGAATAAATATTTTCCATACGAATCATATGTGATTAAATAAATATAATCACATGTGATTAAATACACAATAAAAGCTATTGAATCAACACATGAAAACAAATATTTTCCATCTAAATAATATGTGATTAAATACATATAATCACATGTGATTATATGTATCCAATCATATATGATTTATGTGGATGAGATTCATTGTCACATTCTCAATTCAATAATTGTTCTTTGTCTACTGTAAGCATATGTGATTAAATACATATAAACATATGTGATTATATCTATCTAGTCACATATGATTTATACGGAAAAAAATAATGATGTCTATATAAATCATATGTGATTAGATACATATAATCACATATGATTATGTACACAAGAACAAGTATCGAATTGAGATCACAAAGATAAATATTGTCCACATATATCATATGTGATTAAATTCATATAATCACACGTGATTATATGTATCTAATCACATTGAATTTATATGTATAATATTTATTTTCGCGTTCTCGATTCAGTTGTTGTTCTTGTGTGCTTAATTACATGAGATTATATGTATCTAATTAGATATAATTTATATGGACAATGTTCATTTTCTCATTCTTGTTCAATAATTGTTCTTGTACATTTAGTCAAATATGATTTTTGTACACAACATTCATTTTCGCGTTTTTGATTAAATAGTTTTCTTTTCCACATTAATCATATGTGATTAATACATACACATATGATTAAATACATAAGAAATTTTTTTGAATCATGAATATTATCAATAAAAATCATATGCGATTTGATACATATAATCACATGTGATTAAGTACATGATCACAACTATTTAATCAAGAAGGAAAAAATAAATCTTTTCCACCTTAAATCATATGTGATTATATACATATAATCACATGTGATTAAATATATTAGAACAATTATAGAGTCGAAGCAAGAATAAATATTTTCCATACGAATAATATGTGATTAAATAAATATAATCACAAGTGATTAACTATACAAGAACAACTATTGAATCAACACGTGAAAATAAATATTGTCTACATAAATCATATCTGATTAAATACATATAATCACATGTGATTATATGTATCCAATCATATATGATTTATATGGTTGAGATTCATTGTAACATTCTCGATTCAATAATTGTTCTTTGTCAACTGTAATCATATGTGATTAAATACATATAATCATATGTGACTATATGTATCTAGTCACATATGATTTATACAGACAAAAAATAATGATGTCTATATAAATCATATGTGATTAGATACATATAATCACATATGATTATATACACAAGAACAACTATTGAATCGAGAACACAAAGGTAAATATTGTCCACATATATCATATATGATTAAATGCATATAATCACATACAATTATATGTATCTAATCAAATATGATTTATCTAGCCAAGATTCATTTTCACGTTCTGGATTCATTAATTGTTTTTTTCCACTTGAATCAAGAGCGCGATAATGACATATGCGATTAAATATATCTAATCACATGTGATTATAAGTATCTAATCACATATGATTTATGAGGAAAAGATTCATATTCACGTTCCCAATTCAATAATTATTTTTTGTCCATTTTATTCGTATTTGATTAAATACATTTAATCACTTGTGATTAAATACACGAGAACAACTATTGAATCAAGAACGCAAAAACAAATCCTGTCCACGTAAATCACATGTGATTAAATACGTATGATCACATGTGACTAAATACACATGTGATTATATGTACCTAATCACGTATGATTGATGTAGACATAATTTATTTTTGTATTCTTGATTCAATAGTTGTTCTTTTACAACGTTAACCATATGTGAATATTGTACATATAAATCATATGTGATTAAATACATTTAATCACATGTGATTATATATATATATATATATATATATATATATATATATATATATATATATATATATATATATATATATATATATATATATATATATATATATATATATAATCACATATGATTTATGAGGACATTGTTCGTTTTTGCTTTCTCGATTCAATAGTTTTTCTCATTATTTAATCACAAGTGATTAGATTATATGTATTTAATCACATATAATCACATGTGATTAAATATATATAATCACATGTGATTGTACATATAATCTGTGACAACCCGAAGTTCGTTCCGTCGCCGTAACCTGTTTCTGTCCATAAAATTCATCTTTTTCGAATTGTTTCCGTTTAAGCTTTTAAATTAAGTCATTATTTTTGAGACTTCTATTATGACTTAATTGGTATCCAAACATGTTATAAAATCATGAAAACATTCCAAATTATTATTTAGAAAATTATTAGTTACGACCACGTTGAGTTACGACAAATTAATCGGGTACGACCAAAAGCTCCGTTTAACGTTGGTATCGGGTAGAATTTCTCCTGGCCATAAACTCAACCCCTATATAAGGGATTTTGAAGCTTTTTCTCTCTCTCTTAAAACACTTTCTCTCACTACTCTCTCTCTAAAAACTCGAGTTTGATCCAAAAACCCCCTTTCAAGCTTCAATTTGGTAAGTAATCTATCCTAGCTTGTTGTTAAGCTTTCTTATCATGAAAATCTATGTTTGAATCACCCAAAACACTCAAGAACATGTGTTTAAGGTTTAAGAACCCTTCCAAAACCGTGAACACCCCTAAAGAGGGTTTTGAAGCCCCAAAACCCTTCCAAATCACTCCTAGTGCTTAGATATGGCTTAGAAACTTGCATGCATGAGCTTAGGACCCCAAAATCTCACCAATTGAGGTATGGACATGAGTTTACGGCCCAAGAACATTCTTGGACCGTAAACCCTCATTCATAGACCTTAAACACCTTTTAAAGTGTTAAATTGCCCCTTAAACACCTCCAAAAGCCTCCATGAGCTTCCATAAGAGTATAGAACCTTATAATCCTTCAAGAAATGCACCAAAACATACACAAGTGGGAAAAACTTGAGTTTACGGTCCAAGAACATTCTTGGACCGTAAACACACCTCCTTAGACCATAAACTCCTCCAATGGGTGTTAAAGTGCCTTTAACACCTTGTATGGCTTGAAATTGGACCTAGAATTTTGTATGCTTAACCTACAACCACTAAAACCCATGAATCATGGACAAACATGAGTTTACGGTTGTAAACTCATGTGTTTAAGGTAGAAACTCCCAAGAACATCTTCATAGACCGTAAACTCCTCAAATGGTCCTTAGGATGTCTAATTTGCCTTCCAATGCCTTAAAACCAAGCCTAGCATTACCGCACAAGAGTGGTAAGACCATTAGGCACCCAAGAACACCCCCACCATGAGTTTACGGCCGTAAACTCATGGGGAGTGGGTCATTAGGGCCGTAAACTCTCTTATGAGTTTACTCTTGAAGAGTAAACTCCATATCCAAGCCATATACGTCCCTAGATGTCACCCGGGTCACTCCAAACAGTTATTTTGAAGTGTTTTCGCGTCTAGAAGTGTATATCCTCAACTAATTTGTAGTTCAAATCCTAATTAGATACAAATGTGTATCTTTTCATATTACATAGGAACCTCACACGTGTTCAAGCCCCGAACTAAAGTTTAGCATCCAATCAGGCACATTCTTCGATCGGTGAGTTCATACGCCTACCCTTTTTCAATGTTTTCAGGGGGGGGGGGGGGGAATACAAGCAAACATACAAGAAAATCTTGTACTCAAACTTATGATTTTATCTGATCTATTTCATATTTCGTATGCTTTTAACACGGAAAACTGTATTAACCAATCGTTCAACTTGCAAAGTTAACCGTCATGTTATTTGTGAAGCTCGTTTTAAAATGTTATATTTTATATTTCACAAATGAATTTCCATATCTTTGTTGTTAAAAGTATGAATCGTAAAACTTTAAAATGTTCTTAATATACTCCCAGTAGATACGAGAATGAAGGAATAATAACATTAAACTTAGAACTTTACCACTCCCCGTAGATACGAGAGTGAAGGAATAATAACATTAAACTTAGAAGTTTACCACTCCCTGTAGATACGAGAGTGAAGGGATAATAACACATAGTTAGACACAAAGTGAATACGAAAGTACAGCTAGGAACAGAGCGAATACGAAAGTACAACTAGGAACAGAGCGAATACGAAAGTACAACTAAGAATAATACGAATACGAATACGAATACGAATACAAATAGGAGTAGGAATACGAATACGAAAGCACGCCTTTGGATACATTCGAGTGTAGGATAACTAGGACATCAGAATACCTAGCTAATACGACAAGTATGATAGATACTTGTACATTACATTTGGATTCAGTAACTAAACTTTACTTTTAAGGAAAATAAGGGTTTTTCCTGGGATAACAAACTCAACTATACTTATAAGAAAATATGGGATTTTATTGGATAACAAACTTTTTCGGAAAACCAAAGGAAACTTGTACATTTTCAGAAAACAAACCTATTATGAACTCACCAGTTTTATGCTGATTTTCAAACTGCTTGTATTCTCAGGTCCACATTAGACAGGTACCCGCGATCTTTTGGAGAAGATGGAGCGCTTATCAGACTCGTCTTAACTTTTGTTCATATGATATATATGTATGAAACTTGTAACACTTTGATTTCAAACAAATGTAATAACTCTATGTAATGTATTGTTTTGTGTTTACTATGCTTACTATGTACATTGGTTGCGATATACATGATGTCCTCCGCCCCGGAATGTTTCCGCCTTCGGTTTCGGGGTGTGACATAATAACATGTGATTATATGTATCCAATCACATACGATTTTTGTGGATAAGATTCATTGTCACGTTCTCGATTCAATAATTGTTCTTTGTCAAATTTAATCATATGTGATTAAATACAGGTAATCACATGTGATTATATGTATCTAATCACATATGATTTATTTGGACAATAATCAATTTTGCTTTTTTGATTCAATAATTTTTCTCTTGTAATTATTCATATGTGAATGTATTTAATCATAAACAATTTTTGTGTATAGATTATATGTGATTACATACATATATAATCACATATGATTATACACATAGAAACAGTTATTGAATCAAGAACACGGAAACAAATATTTTCCATACAAATGATATGAGATTAAATACATATAATCACATATGATTAGATACACGAGACCGGCTATTGAATCGAAAATGAGTAATAAATATTATCCACATAAATCATATGTGATTAACTAGATATAATCACATGGGATTATGCATATATAATCATATGTGATTATATATATATATATATATATATATATATATATATATATATAATCACATATGATTTATATAAACAAGATTCGTTAAAAACAAATATTTTCCAAATAAATCACATATGATTGAATACATATAATCACATGTGATTATATCTATTTTAATCACATATAAAAAATGACATATAATCACACATGATTTATGCCATTATATGTATTCAATCACATATAATGTTAGTGGCTATAGGTAATGGGTGGTGGTGATAGGTGATGGTGGTGGGTTGTGGTGGCGAGTGGTAGTGGTGGTGGTTTTTGTGGGTGATGGGTGGTGGTCGTGGTGACAAGCAGTCGTAATGGGTGGTGGAGGTGGGTGGTGGTTATATGTATTTAATAACATATAAATCATATATGATTTGATATATATATATATATATATATATATATATATATATATAAAATCACATGTGACTCGATACATATAATCACATGTGATAATATACAAGAGAAAACCTAATGAATCAAAAACACAATAACAAATCTTTGTAGGTGGGGGTGGGGGTGGTGGCGGCGGGTGGTGGAGGCGAGATGGTGGTAGTGGTGTGTGGTGATGGGTAGCGGTAGGTGGGTGGGTGGTTGCAAGTGGTGGTGATAGTGATAGGTGGTGGGTGGGTGTGGGTGGTGGAGGTAATTCATTTTTGCTTTGTGATTATATGAATCTAATCACATATGATTAAATACATATAATCACATGTTATTATATGAATCTAATCACATATGATTTATGTGGACATAATTCATTTTTGCTTTGTCGATTCAATAGTTGTTCCCATGTATTTTATCAAATGTGATTATAGGTATAATCATATGTGATTAAGTACATGAGCACAACTATTGAACCGAGAAGGAAAAATGCATCTTGTCCACCTCAAATCATATATGATTATATACATTTAATCACATGTGATTAATTACACAAAATCAATTATTTAGTCGAAAACTGTGATTATATGTATTTAATCATATATGATTTATTTGGATGAGATTCACTGTCACATTCTCGATTCTATAATTGTTCTTTTTCCACTATAATCATATGTGATTAAATACATATAATCATATATGATTATATGTATCTAATCACATATGATTTATTTATATAAATCATATGTGATTAGATACATATAATCACATATGATTATATACACAAGAAAAATTATTGAATCGAGAACACAAAGATAAATATTGTCCACATATATCATATGTGATTAAATGCATATATGTATCTAATCTCATAAAATTTATGTGGAAAATATTTATTTTCACATTCTCGAATCCTTTGTTGTGATTAGATACATATAATCACATATGATTATATACACAAGAACAATTATTGAATCGAGAACACAAAGATAAATATTGTCCACATATATCATATGTGATTAAATGCGTATAATCACTTGTGATTATATGTATCTAATCTCATAGAATTTATGTGGAAAATATTTATTTTCACGTTCTTGATTCCGTTGTTGTTCTTGTGTGCTTAATTACATGAGATTATATGTATCTAATTATATATGATTTATATGGATAATATTCATTTTCACATTCTTGTTCAATTGTTGTTGTTGTACATTTAGTCACATATGATTTCTGTACACAAGATTCATTTTTGCGTTATTGATTAGATAATTTTTCTTTTTATACAATAATCGTATGTGATTAATACATACAATCACATATGATTCAATACATAAGAAAAAATATTGACTCATGAATATTATCAATATAAATCATATGCGATTTGATACATATAATCACATGTGAATAAGTACATGAGTACAACTGTTGAATTGAGAAAGAAATAATGAATATTGTCCACATAAATCTTATGTGATTAAATACATATATTCACATGTGATTAAATATATTTGAACAATTATTGAATCGACGCAAGAATAAATATTTTTCATACGAATCATATGTGATTAAATATATATAATCACATGTGATTAAATACATATAATCACATGTGATTAAATACACAAGAACACCTATTAAATCAACACATGAAAAAATGTTGTGCATATAAATCATATGTGATTAAATACATATAATCACATGTGATTTAATACATGATGCCAATTATCAAAAATACGAAAATAAATACGGCCCACGTAAATAATATTTTATTATATACATATAATCACATGTAGCTATATGTATCTAATCACGTATGATTTACATGGACAATATTTATTTTTGCATTCTCGATTCACTAGTTTTCACATGTATTTAATCATATGTGATTATATGTATTTAATAACATATAAATCATATATGATTCGATATATATAATGATATGTGACTCGATACATATAATCATTTGTGATTATATACAAGAGAAAACCTAATGAATCAAAAACACAATAACCAATCTCTGTAGGTGGGTGTGGTAGTGGTTGGTGGTGGTGATGTTGTGGTGGGTGGTGGTGGTGGGTGGTAGATAGTGATGGGTAGTGGGTGATGGTTGGTGGTGTTGGGTAGTGATGGGTGGTGGTGGTTATGGTGGGGGTGGCAGGTGGTGGTAAGTGGTGATGGGTGGTGGGTAGTGATGGGTGGTGATGGCAGGTGGTGGTGGTTGGGTGGTGATGGTGGTGGGTGGTGATGGCGGTAGCAGGTGGTGGTTGGTGGTGGGTAGTGATGGGTGGTGGGTGGTGGTAGTGGTGGTGATGGGTGATAGGTAGTGGTTGTGGATGGTGGTGGCATGCAGTGGTGATGGGTGGTGGTGGCAGGTGGTGGCAGTTAGGTGGTGATGGTGGTGGCGGGTGGTAGTTGGTGGGTGGTGGTTGGTGGTGATGGTGGTGGCGGGTGGTGGGTGGTGAGTAGTGATGGTCGATGGTGGCGGTTGGTGGTTGGTGGTGGGTAATGATGGGTGGTGGGTGGTAGTTGGTAGTGATGGGTAGTGATGGGTGGTGGTGGTGGTGGGTGGTGGTGGTTGTGGTGGTGGGTGGTGGGTAGTAGGAGGTGGTGGTGGCGGGTGGTGGTTGGTGGTGGTGGGTGGTGGGTAGTAGGAGGTGGTGGTGGCGGGTGGTAGTGATAGGTGGTAGGTAGTGGTTGTTGGTGGTGGTGGCGGGCGGTGGTGGTTAGTGATGGATGGTGGTGGTGGGTGGTGATGGTGGTGGGTGGTGGTGGCGGGTGGTGGTGATGGGTGGTAGGTAGTGGTTGTTGGTGGTGAAGGCACGCGGTGGTGATGAGTGGTGGAGGTGGTGGTTGGGTGGTGATGGTGGTGGGTGGTGATGGTGGTGGCGGGTGGTGGTGGGTGGTGGGTAGTGATGGGTGGTGGGTGGTAGTTGGTGGTGGTGGTGGCGCGTGGTGGTGGTAGGTGGTGTTGGTTGGGTGGTGAGTGGTGTTAGTTAGTGAGTTTTTTAATTGTTTGTAATTTTTTTGATTTATATGAATATTGTTTTATAATTTTAATTAAAAAATTGTGTTTTTCAAATTTGTTCTCAAATGTTCTCGCGATAAGAAATGTTCTCGATTGAACGCTCCTGTATGTATATGTATATATATATATATATATATATATATATATATATATATATATATATATATATATATAGGGTTGGATTCATTTGAGACCATCTATATTTTGTGAGACATGAGGACCAAATCTTAGCCCTTGATCAAAACTGATATGTGGTTTAGATTTAATCAAAAAAAAAAAAAAAATACTGGCGGTGGCAGTTTGTGTAAATAACACAAACTTTGTAATTAACTAGAAAACACAGAGGGGTAGAAATGTAACCTGGCACATTTACAAACGCATTCATATGGTTTTCATTTCCCAAAACCCTTTCATCAATCACAAACCCTTCCATCACAAATTTGTTTCAGATTAACCCTAAATCGATTGCAAAGTCGAGCTCTTTATTCTGATTCTAGCTCGAGTTCATCCTCTGATTCATACTCGAAACAAATCCTAACCGATTCACGTAGCCAAAAACGATCAGAAAACCCTCGGTCAATCTCGATTATCAACAAATTCTTATTACTTCAAATTCATAACTTCAACCTTCTTATTCAATCTCGATTATCAACCATTCCTTCATAAAACAGGTATTAATTTAAGCTATTCAAATTTCGGATTGTGTAATTGAACCGATGAATAATTTGGGTTGTACAGATTCTAAGTCGAATAACCCTAGTATATCAAATCAAAACATAGATCATATCCTCGTTGTTAACCATTCTCCCAATTGAAGCAAAGTGAATCAAAGAGAGTTAATTTCGGTTTCTTGTTTACAAAAACTGAAGATCAAACCTAGAAGATCGCTAACGAATCAAAATCATATATAAGGTTCTTTCTTTCCTTAATCTATCATCCTTTAAATTCACATAAACCCTATCCTTCTAAATATAAGGAATCGACGACCATTCAAAATCATAAACCTTAATTATGTTATTCAGATTGTTTCATTTTAGTTTTAAGAATCGACTTTAGAACTCATACCCATCAAAGGCTTTGATTTCACCTTTCAACAATGTCTTGTTCGAGAGAATCAGATTCCAATTCCCCTTCTCAATATAAAAGATGAATCACCAATGTCATTATATGAAGTAGATAGAGTGATTAAAATAACATGTACTGAAGTCTAGTCTAAAGAACCAAAGAGAAGTAGTTAATTCAAAAATAAAGGACATAAAGCTATTTTCCAACAAAAACTCAATCTTTAGCTTTCAAAACAATATTCTACTAGTTCTAATTTTGTATAGTACAATATCTAATCATTTTGTTTTGTTTTGTATATGAGCTTTTAGTATACTTTTATAGTAATTCTGAGTTTTGTATGATAGAGTTAGTATTCTATCCATTCTAATTTTGTTGATGAATTGCTAAATATCGAAATTGTTGATGAGTTTTTCATTGATTCTTGTTGATATTTATTTTATAATAGAAAAATTGATGAATAATTGTTGAAAATCGATCATGTACGATAATCCTTTGATAATATAGAATTGATGATGAATTGTTGAAAATAAATGTTGAAATCTAGAAATTCCTTATCAGTGTATGTAAGAGAGAAAATGATCATGAATTGTTAAACATTTATGTTTAGTATAATACTCTAGTCATTTTGATTTTGTATAACATATTATTCTAATCATTTTGATTTGTGTAGTAAAAATTTCTAGTTTTTTGGGTTTTGTGTATTAGCTTCTAGTATAATATTCTAGTCCTTCTGGTTTTGTATATTAGAGTTAGCATGGTAGTCATTCTCATTTTTATGTTGAATTAATGAAATCGATTGATTATGAGTTGTTGATAATCCTGATGTAATAGCAAAATTTATGATAAATAGCTGAAAATCGATAATTGCTTTAATCCTTTAGTAATAGCAAAATTTTTTGATGATGAATTACTGAAAATCGATGTTCTAATATGAGATTACAAAAAATCGATGTCTAAAATCAATTATTTATGATAATCCTTCAGTAATAGAGAAATTGATGATGAATTGTTGAAAACCGATGTAATCTCGAAATTACTTATAAATGTCTATTATAGAGAAAGTGAAGATGAATTGTTAAACATTGATGTTTAGTACAATATTCTAGTCATTCTGATTTTGTATAGTATATTATTCTTTTAATTTTGATTTGTGTAGTAAAATATGTAATTTTATTTTGTATATTAACTTCTAGTATAATATTCTAGCCATTCTATTTTGTATATTAACTTCTAGTATAATATTTTAGCCATTTTGTTTAGTATCATGTTCATTCCCATTTTTATCATAAATTGTTGTAAATCGATTGCCGATGAGTTGATAATCTTATGTAATAGCAAAGTTTATGATAGATTAGTAAATTGTTGAAAATCGAAACTTGCTTATAATCCTTCAGTAATAGCAAAATTCTTTGATGATGAATTGCTGAAAATCGATTTTCTGATATGAAATTGTATAAAATCGATAAGTAGTCAATCCTTCATGATAATCCTTCGGTAGTAGATAAACTGAAAATGAATTGATGAAAATTAATGTTGAAATATCAAAATTCCTTATCGATGTCTGTAATAGAGAATCTGATGATGAATTTTAAAACATTGATGTTTAGTACAATATTCTAGTCATTCTGATTTTATATATCATATTATTCAAGTCATTTTGATTTGTGTAGTAAAATATTCTAGGAATTACGTTTTATATATTAGCTTCTAGTATAATATTCTAGCCTTTTTGAAACTATGCTGCTATAATGAGTAAGAAGTAAAGTACATTGTTTATAGTAGTAGAAAGATTAAAGTATGTTGCTATTTTTCGTAATTCTAGATATTCTGATATAACATGCATTTGGTTCATAATTGATATTCTACCATTCTGATATGATAGATTGTATGGTACTTTATAACTTATTATTCAACTGAATATTATGATTTCATTTAATAAGTTATACTTATAATTTTAGTGTCTTATTGTTTTTCCGGAACATGAAAAAATGTTTGAAAAGGCCTTCTAGAAAGTTTTTGTAGAAAAAGAGAATATGGAAGAAATTGTTTTTAATTGTATATCGATGTTTCCAAATGAAACTAGAACATGGAATTGGCAAAACAGTTCAATGACTTATTTTCGAGTACAATTTTTTGAAGTACCAATAAGCCAGAAAGTGGATAAGCGCATGTTGGAATGGTAGAAACTCAAAATCAAGGGATAGAGGAAAGGATTGAAACCGAAGATAGTGAAATGGAGGATAATGATCAAAATGCTTAAAATCAACATATATGGATACATTTGTGAAATTAAATAGGAAACTCACTTTGGAGCATATAATTTTTTGTCAAATTCTAATTTAGATGTTGAAAGGATAAATACATCATGTAATTAGATGTACACAACATTGTTCAATTTATTTTAGTATGAAAAGATGATAATATATATAGAGAACATTGTGCAAATTATTCCTTGAAAATATTGTTCATTGTTAAAGATTTCCTTGTGCAAACTATTCTAATTAACATATAAAATGAACTTATATTACATAAGATTCTAATGTTATATTTAATATTCTGAATATATATATACCATTCTAACAGAATAATTTAATTATGTTGTCTATATTCAAGTCACAACTTAATATTCTTATGGAATAATGTTATAGGATGTTTGTATATGTAGAACGTTCTAAATAGAATGTAATTCTAAATGATTATATGAACATCAAATATCGAACTAGAATATAACAATATATATGTAAGGAAATTAAAATAATGCACAATTTATTTGTAAATACTAATGTAAAAGTAAACACTTAGAATATAGTGTTATCGTTTTATTCAATTACCTCAAATACATCACTTGAAACCAAACAAAAAAATATATAAGCAAATTTACAACATCCCACTAAATTGAATGAGACACTCCATGAAATTATTATTGAACCACATTCTCTATAGTTCCATTCAAGACTTACCTAAAAAGTTGGAATGATAGAAAACATGAAAGTTTTATCTAATTTCATAACTGTATGTACCACTTTACACTATGAAAGGGTTGAAAGGGGTTTGATGGGTAATAGGATACATATCTGTTGCAATAACAATGTTTAAAGTTGCACAAATGTAGAGAACAATTTCAACAAGAAAGAAATAAAGAGTGTGCAGGGAGTAAATTAAACCATCTTCATTACAAATTTCGATTCTAAAGATGAACCAAGTCCTCATCATCCATCAACTTCTTATCCACTTTAAATCTTTATGGACCAAGCACCATTGAAACCAACATGTCAATATGCTTCTTGAAGGTCTCATCATTAATTAATGGTGGCAAGATATGGATGATATGCTTCTTCCAACATATGCACTGAACAATTGCATTGATGACAGTTGTATGTCCTTCAATCACTGACAGAAAGAAGTACACCGTTGATCACTAAGTTAAGAAAAACAGCTTGGAATTTGGGGTCAATATCATTAAATAGTAACAAAGTTTAAGGCTGGGAAAGGAGTGATATATCAGACTCTACATCACACTCTTTATTCATTCAAGACTTTCATCAAACAGGTAGAGTGTGTGTATAATGTAAGATAATTGGCTCAAGAACAATAATAGTTATGTACATACGTCATTGATTTTATAGAATGAGCACAAAATAACACGAAGATACGTTATTTTTGCTTGCTTATCTTCATTTAATATGTGCTCGAATGCACATAAAAAAACAAAAGTTTGAAATTGATAATCGATGGTTGAAATCAAAAACTTGAAATGATAATAGATTTAAGATGAAGTTAAATTGATAAAACACCTGATTTGACAGTAAACTCGAAGCATCAATCTGATGGAAATCGATAGCAGCTGATGATTGATTACCAATGTTGATGAATTGCTAAGAATCGTTAATCTGAAAGCGATGAAAACTCAGGGGAATAAAACAAAAAGCTTGATCAATTGATGAAATCACGATGTAGAGTAAAAAGTACAGCTTGAAAGATCGTTAGTTATTGTTGAAGATGAAGATTAACAGAAATCGACTGAACACTTGAACTTCTACCTTGGATGAAATCGATGATCACAGAGCTACAATCGATAAAAATCTTGTAATGAATTGTTGATGTCGATAGATGAACATAAACCTCAATACCCAAATCAAAGCAAATAAAAGATTGATCAGTGTGAATCGAAGATGAAGGAATGTTGATCGATTAGTATGAATTGGTAGAAAGAATCGAAGTAGCTGGGTTTTGTGATAACGTGAAGATAATAGATCTGATGATCTAAAGTTTAACCTAGTGACTAATCTACCCCTAATTAACTAATCTTTTAGATTAATTAGTGTTAATCACATTTTGTTATGAGCCACAAGATCAGTTTTGATCAAAGGCTCAGATTTGGTCCCCATGTCTCACAAAATATAGATGGTCTCAAATAAACCTCTACCTATATATATATATATATATATATATATATATATATATATATATATATATATATATATATATATATATATATATATATATATATATAGGGTTAGGTTCATTTGAGACCACTTATATTTTGTGAGACCGTGAGACGCATTTGTTTATTTATTTTTATTTTTTTTAGTTAATTCATGTTCCGAAAATAATATTTAAAAAAAGAATTTTTTGATTTTTCCATTTATTTTGCATTTTAAAATTATTTTTAGAATATGTACAGTGTAATATTCTATTTAGAATATTTCACGTATTTTTCAAAAAAAATAGAATTTTTTTTTTTAATTTTTTTTATTTATTTTTATTTTTTTTAGTTAATTCAAGTTCCGAAAATAATATTTAAAAAAAGAATTTTTAGATTTTTCCATTTATTTTGCATTTTAAAATTATTTTTTAGAATATGTCAGTGAAATATTCTATTTAGAATATTTAACGTATTTTTCAAAAAAAAAAACGGAATTTTTTTTATTTATTTTTATTTTTTTTATATATTTTTTTAGTTAATTGAAGTTCCGAAAATAACATTTAAAAAAAGAATTTTTGGATTTTTCCATTTATTTTGCATTTTAAAATTATTTTTAGATTTGATCTCACGGTTTCACAAAATTAGAATGGTCTCAAATGAACCTGAACCTATATATATATATATATATATATATATATATATATATATATATATATATATATATATATATATATATATATATATATATATATATATATATATATATATATATATATATATATATATATATATATATATATATATACACACTTTGTTATCCATAGTTCCCTACGAAGAACACAATGATACATGTGAATATGCCTAAGTTGATCTGTTTAATAGCCATCTTCAATGGCGGCTCTTGAGTTGTGCCAAATTGTCAAAACATTGGAGGATGAGGTTCGTGTTGTACCAACTTCGTTGGATTATTTTGTAGAATTTTTGGTTTTATTATATCATCTTATATTTATGTCGATGTCTTATAATTTTATATGTGAACGAATGTTTGATAATACCGAAGTATTTGATAATACCGAAGTATCTATATAAGTACGGGGATGCAATGTTTAAGAGTAAGTTTATCACAATTAAAGATATACGATATTTCATAAAAACATTTTGGATTATAAATGCTTTTTTACTAAGTTAATGGAATATAAATGAATAAGTCAGTGCAACAAATAGGAAAAAAAAAAGTTAATGAATCTATAAATGCTTTTTTAACAAACAAGTTTTAAGAGTTCTATATATTAGTTAAATACTTTTATTTTCTTTAGCAGTAAATGAGATTGAATTACAAAAATAAGTATTCGTTTTAACGAAATAAAATTTTGCATACTATATTTGAAGTAATCATTACGCTGAGGGATTTCCTATATAGAATATAAAATAAATATGTCACTGATTTTGATGAAGATATGAAACATATCCTTCAACTTATTTTAAAATAAAGATCATATTTTCATTTTGAAGAAATAAAAAACTTTTTTTTTTATCTATCCATCAATGCAACTTGAGTTTTAAATTCACTATTTCTAAGTTATCAGATTCGAATGACAAAACTTCTACAACTTTAACTACATATTTTGGTATTTAAAATAAACGTGTACATTGTATATAACACTTCATGAGATCTATTATATAAAATATTTTGTTGTCATCCATATGCAAACTCCATACAAATATCATTTAAATCAACACTATATGTATGTATGTATATATGTATGGCTGCATACGTGTATATGATTAGGTGTTAATGACAATGAAGTTTAAAGGGAGTAGGTTTAGATTGGGGCATGCCTTGATTAATTAGCAAATTAGTCATCACGAGGCGAGGACACCTATCATGATATCTACCCTTCTATTTTTATAATTATAATATAAGATCATTAAGAATATCCATTAGTAACCATTAATATGGTCGGCTCGCTTTTTTTATTACCACGGGGAAATTGATCGCGCCATGCAGTCGGACAGTTTTTCCATGCCTAATGCGTACAATCAAGACCACTGATTATTTCTGAAAACTCAGTCTCTCTTCATGTGCCAAATACAATATATCAATATCACATGCAATAGGTTTGTGCATATATTATTTGCGAAAAACCTCATAAACACATGCACAAAAATAATCTACACACTTATTTGTGGTCCTCTCAAATACTTTCAAGTATTCATCTATTGTATCTAAGGTTATACCGTATCTTGAATATCTAAGTGCAACTGTACGTTTCTATATAGCATTAAAGCTCATTCTACCTCTAGCATATGATTTTTGTTTAAAATATTCATATTTTCCTCTAAAACATTAGTAATACATAAAAATAATGTCCTGTTAAGACTGAAACGACTTTCGAATGCGTCATCATTAGAAAGATAATTATCAGAAAAATAATCACATACCAAAAGTTCATGTGTGGCTAGGCAATCTTGATTGATAACTTCTCTTGTATATGTAACATTTGTACGCTCTTCATCGTCTATGTGACATACGTAACATTCGTACACTCTTCACCGTTTTTGTGTTGCACAACATTAATGAATGTTGAGATAAACTCTCCATCATCATCTGAATAAAAATTTGTAAAAATATCATCTATGTGATATTTAGAGAGTATAAAAAAGAAGAATTGTTTGATAAATATAGTGGTATGAGGTTGTATTTATAAGTAAAAATGAAAAAAAAAATACATTTTAATCGTTCAACGATCAAATTAAGCTCTCAGATTTGATTAGTCATGGGTCGTCGTCCTCCCCACAACAATCCTCCACTACAACGACCAACAACAGATAACCAGGGTGGTGTGCATGTTCATGGTTCGTGCCACGGTGGAAAAATAAGTCTTCCATGGAAAGTACTCCGGAGGGCCTAAGCAAAATATGAAACTATTCTCCTATTCCATGGGCCAAAGTGAACTGTGCATGATTCGTCTCAAATTGCTATATGGGATTTGATTAATGGGTCTAATCAAACAATGTGATTGGACTAAAAGTAATAAATGTTTAATAATTTGAATAAAACAATAAAGCAAAAAACACAAAAAAAAAGATATTTGAACTCTAAGGTCAATACTGAAGTTCTGCGTAGAAATGTTTCGTTGTCATTCTGAACTAGAGCTTTTATGAACTTTGTAGCAAAGACTCTTCAGACAACTCGGCAAAAAGAGACTTCTCTAGAAAACTCCACAAAAGTGACTTCTCCAGACAATTGTCTGACCAAGACCGGGCTCTTAAGACAATTTCAAACTGGAACTTCAATGTTGAAATTCTACACTTATCATAGGCCGAGGTTGTTATAGCGACGTTACATTTATTGTTTATGTTATACTCCACATCTCTACAATCTCTCACCTGGATGTTAAAACAAAAACTCATGCTTTAATCCAAGGTGTAATCCAAATCATCTCGAGCTTGCACCTTTGCCTTAAATATGCGGAAGGCCAGGCGAGGCCATACATACCCTCAACTTCTTTATTGTAACTGCCTTACTGAACATATATGATGGATTCTTTGCACCAAGGATCCTTTTCAAGTTAACTGTACCTTTGGAAATCAGTTCTTTGATAAAATAGTATCTCATCTTAATATGTTTTGTCCTACCGTGAAACACCAAATTCTTTGCGGTGTGAACTACATTCTAGTTATCACAACGTAACACATAATCTTCTTGATTCAAGCCTAACTCTAATAGGAAGTTTGTTAATAAAATGAGCTCCTTACTAGCTTCGGCTAAAGCCATATACTCTGTTTTAGTGGTTGAAAGAAAGACACTCTTATGTAGTCTTGAGAAACAACTGATTGTTTTTCCCATATTGTAAAAACATATCTCATGGTGCTTTTACCTGAATCCTCAAACCCCAAGTCTGCATCAATAAATCCTTCAAGAATGATCTTTTTTCCCTTTGAAACATAAGGTGTAACACCCAACTTTTTAAAACAAGGTACACTAAAAAAATCACTTATTTTTTAATAAAACACATTAGTGTACAATTATGTTACAAATCCAATACAAACAGTTATCAAGATGATCGGTGCAAAGAAAACAAAATACAATGACCCGAGTTGGGTATCACTCTCTCTCTTCTTTGATCCTTACTTCTAATTAAAGTTACCTACAAAACATATATCAACAAAAAGGATAAGCTAAAAAGAGCTTTGTGGTTAATCCTTAATAATAATTCACATATTAATTATGACATAAAAATACACCACTCATCAGTGTATAGTTTCTTGAAACTTGTTTAACTATTGAAGTTTACATTTACTCATTACCTAACTCATCTTAGTCTTTTTCTACAATCACTCTCTTTCTCTTTCTTCTCTAATCTCTTTATACTCATTCTCTTTCTTGACTCTCTCTCTCTCTCTCTCTCTCTCTCTCTTTTTATATATATACATCCCCTCTCTCTCTCTCTCTCTCTCTATCTGTCTATCTTTATCGCTATACACATACTTTATCTCCCCCTATGTATTCTTACTATATCTCTATCTTTTTATCTATATATACTTCTCTTCTCCACCTCTCTCTCTCTCTCGCTTTCTCTTTTAATATGTTTCTTTCCTTATATATATATATATATATATATATATATATATATATATATATATATATATATATATATATGTATGTATGTATATACCCCTCTCTTTTTTTGGAACCTGAAAGTGAAACTCTAGCAATCCTAAGTCTGAAGTCCGAAATCCTAGTGTTCCGAAATGTATGGTCCGGAGTCAATGGTGAAGAGTGGTCCGGAATCTGTCTGGACCAGTAGAGAAGAAGATGCGGAGCAGAAGGCATTCCGGAATGACTCTCATGTCCGGAATGAATGCTGATCCGGAGTCACAATATTTTGTCATTGTACATTTATTAATTTTGTCTTTGTATTGATGTAAAATTTCATAGGAATTAGTCTTTTGTTATATTAGACAATCAGAATGTCAGAAACATCTCTACTGTCCAGTCCTATGTAAGCTTTGTAGTTAATTCGCTGTAACCTTCACTCCTATTTATAGGATCTTTCAATGCAAAGTCAAATACGAATCTTTAACTTAACTTTTGGAATTTACTCTGTTATTCAAGACTTCTTTCTAACATTCTTCTTGTTCCTCATTTATTAGCTTTACCTTGATCATTTATTCTCATACTTCATTTATGAATTGATCATTTGTTGAATATATTATCTAAGACTTTACTGGTCTTTCCAGCCTTGAAGAACATTTATTAGTAACCAGACATAGACATTGATCATAAGCATTCACTCAAGGTTTGAGTTTTCAAACCTTGTCCCTGCGCATTAGATCTGTTTTGTTCTCTCAATTGGTATCAGAGCTTGAGTTGTTGTCCTTTGAATCCATAAGATCAGATTATAATTGGTTTGAGATTACCTTGGTATTTCAACCATTTCTGTGATAAGGATAAAAGTTCTTCTATATACCACTTTAGCTTGAAGATATCTTAACTTCAATTGCTGCTTCTAATCCTCAGCAAATGATTTCAATGCAAATCGCAAATAGTGTGGGTGCCCTACACGTGCCCCATTACTAGTTGTGGAAGAATATGATCACTGGAAAGTTAGAATGGAAAGATTTTTACTAGCCAAAGATAAAGTTGAAGAAATCTGTAGATCCGTCAAAGAAGGTCCTCATGTTCCTGTGAGAATAGTTGTGAGAGATGTTGTTACTCAACATATGGGTCAAGATGAAACACGTCCAGCTCCTCTAACTGCAGATGATATTGAGAAGCTGCATGCTGACCAAGTTGCTTTCTCAGAAATGGTGTTTGGTGTTCCTCCCTCACTCTTTGAGCACATCAAACTGTGTAAATCAGCCAAAGAAATTTGGGACACTCTTCAGGACCTGAATGGAGGATCGGAAAATATGAAAGACAAGCGCCTCACCTCAGTTGTCAACGACTTCGATACCTTCACTACCACTCCTGGTGAATAAGCGGCCGCAACCTCCAATCGATATCGAATCATGGTCAACAATATGACTGCTCATGGGATTGTCCGAACTCCTTTGGAGTACAATCTTAAATTCATAAATAGTCTAGGAAAAGGATGGGGAAATGTAAAATCTTGTCTCTAAAGCAATGGTTCCTTGAAAAAATTTAAACTCTATCAATTTATTGATGAGCTTCAAGGACACGAATCTAATGTTGCTCAAACCATAAGGGAACTCTCCGGAGGTCCTCTTGCCCTTATTAGCTCTTTCGAACCAACCATTCTGAACTTGTCTACTTCAGATCCTTTTAAACCCATTGTTCCATCAGTTCAATCATCCACACCCATCTTACACACACAAATCTATCCCGTCGATGATTCAAAAGCTATGGACTCTGAACTCCGTTTCCAACAGGAGTTTGCATTACTCTCAATGAAATACAAACATCCTTTCAATCCCTCTCACAAACCATATCAAAACCAATTTCATGCTCCTCATTACAACAACCCTCAACCATACTCAGCTTCGGAATCTAAATCATCTTCCGAAAATCCTCCAGTATACAAACCAAACCTATCTAAACCAAAATCTACTCCGGAACCTTCTCAAAGTTCTAAATTGGACAAACCAAAAATTTTGTGTCATAAGTGTGGACATGCAAACCATTTTTCAAAGATTGTCTGGCTGATGTTCCGCAAAAACCAAAAGTCAAGGATTCAGCCTACTACGTCCGAAAAGCTCAAGAGATGGCTGAAAGCGAAAAAGCCTTTGTGACAACAGTCTCGAGATGTTAAAGGATATTGGTCATCCGGGAATGATGATGACATGGAAACTGGAAGGAATATGTGTCTGATGGCAAGAAAAACGGTCGAATGTGATGAAGGTTATTGGTCTTCTGGGTCAGAATATGAAGATGATGTTGTTGAACCTCACTATTGCTACATGGCCACCAATGATCCACCTGGTCGAAACATCGTTCAACAGGTAAAATCCATGATCTCTGATAATAATGTTGATTTGTCTCTCTGTGAACATTATCTAACCTAGATTCAAATAGACATGAGCACCATCTATAAAGCCTATAAATCAGCCATAGACGCGAGTGAGAAGAAGGAGTGTGAATTAAATCATCTTAAGTTACGTTTCGAGGATAAAAGAATTAAAAATCGAGTCTTTAGAGTGTGAACTTCTAATGTCAAAGGATGAATGTATCATTTTAAAAGACAAATGTGAAATCACCTATTTTGAACGAAATATTTTTATTTCTGATAACAAACGTCTCAATGCTAAGATAGATGCGTTGCATAATTCTATAGACATGCTTGAAGCGGACATTCGGATGACTCATAATTTTCGTCATCCATGGTCTAAAGCACCTGGTCTCGGAAGCGAGTTTCCGAAATCAATTGCTAGTCCCTTGAAGGAATTGCAAAACTTGACATTCATGGGAGAGGTTTCGAACATCAAACATTCGAACACTCCTGTTTCTCCCTTGTCACCATTTGCTGAGACTGCAGACCATTTTGAGTCCCTAATTCCTGAGTTCAAACCAATTGTTGTCAAGTGTCCTGATTCCACGCTACTTCTGCCTCTGATAAACCTGGACCTGAATCGGACCACATAATTCCATCACAATCTTTCAAATTACGTAGATTATGTCCCTAGGAATAATCATATGAACAATTTTGTGGTTGAAGAAATCATTTTGATGACAACTGAAACTGACACCTCTAAGATTGTATGGGCATCCTTAGATGATAAAGTTGAAAAATCAGGTTGTGTCTCCTCGGATTCTTGTGAATCTGACTCCTTAGTAGTCTAAAAAACGAAATTGGTTCCCATTTCTCCTGATTTTAGTCATCCCTGTATTGGAAAAACTTCAAGGTCCTCGTCTCACACTAAAAGAAAACCAATGTTGAATACGAAGGATATCATAGATCCCAAAGTAGAAGCTAGACATGCACATAAGAAGGAAGTTAAGACTAGATAAAATTCTAGGTTCATTGAAAACTCCAAACCAAGTGTAACCCGAAACTCTCATGCATCAATCCATAGTCAAAACTCCTTCGCTCCCACTAAGATCCTTAAAAGATCTTCTGAATCTCTCAGTCATGTAGAACCCAAGAACATAGTCAGTTCTACTTAGCCTAACTCTCATGTAAACTCCATGACCGTCCAAAACACTTCTCCTTGGACTGTTTCATCTGTTTCTATCGCTAAATCTGATGGCACAATTTTTAAACCCAATCTTTCAAAAACCAATGCATCATCAAACAAATCCACAAATGCAAAGAAAACAAATTTTTCAATATCTTCAAAGAAAAATCTTGTGTGGAAAGTTAAATCTATTGTTAATGAAACAACACATCCGAAGGATACAATTGTTTCTAACCCTTCAGAAGTCAAAGGTCCGAAGAAGAAGGTTAGGATACCCCAAGTCATTGACTATGACTACTGGATAGATGAAAAGACATTAGCCTTCTGTCTGTTTCCAAAGAATTCGAAAAATACCACCCAGAAACACAAGATTGGTCGTAAGTCACAATCAAAGTCCAAAGTCCATGTCTACGTCCCAAAGTATAATTCAGAGCCTAAAAACTCCATTACTCACTGATTTTGTAGGCACTTTGTGATTCAGAGCAAGAAACAATATGGTATATTGATAGTGCTTACTCTATGCACATGACGGGGCAGAAAGACTTTCTACGAGATCTAAAACTTTCTCCAAATGTTGGTTACGTGACATTTGGCAACAACTCCAACTCCCAAATTCATGGTTATGGAATTCACACCAATGGAAACTTCTCTATTTCAAATGTTGCTTACGTAGCTGATCTGAAACATAATTTGATAAGTGTTGCTCAGCTCACTGATTCAAATCGACGCGTGAAATTTTGCAAAAAGTACAGCTATGTAATGACTGAAGACCGGAAAGAATGCTTAATCAAGTCTCTTCGCAACAAGAACATGTACCCGCTCGACATCAATATGATTATTGGCAAACCGCAACTCTGCTTTCTCACCAAAGCAGTTCCTGATGTCAGTTGGTTATGGCACCGAAGCCTTGCTCACCTAAACTTTCGATACATTAATGATCTCATATCTGGTGAAATGGTGAGAGGTTCACCTCTTCTCAAAATTGAAAATGATCACTTGTGTGCTGCTTGTGAGTGTGGCAAGAAATCGAACAAGGGTCATCCTCTTATCATCGAAATATCCATTTCGAAACCATTGGAACTTTTACACATTGATCTTTGTGGACCTTCCACTGTAGAAAGTCTTCATCACAAGAAATACATTCTTGTGATTGTTGATGATTTCACAAGGTTCACTTAGGTCTTCTTTCTAAGGCTAAAATCTGAAACAGCCTCAGAGTTCATAAAATTCATCAAAGGAATAGAAGTTCTTATCAAACTCCCAGTTACGAGAATCCGAAATGACAATGGATTGGAATTCACTAATTCCACCATTGAGAAATTTCTCATTGAAAAAGGGATCGATCACAAATTCTCAGCTCCGTATACTTCACAACAAAACGGTGTAGTCGAAAGACGAAATAGAACTCTCGTTGAAGCTGCTCGATCTATGTTAAACTTTGCAAATCTACCACTCTATCTTTGGGCTGAAGCCGTGTCTACTGCATGCTTTAATCAAAATCGAAGTATCATCAATCGATGCCTCAACATGACACCGTACAAAGCTATGAGTGGTCGGAAGTTAACAATCTCGTTTTTACATGTTTTTGGATGCAAATGTTTCACCAAGAACAACCATGATCAGCTTACCAAGTTCCAACCTAAAGCTGATGAAGTCATCTTTCTTGGGTACTCCTCAAAATCAAAATCTTACAGAGTTCTTAACCGACGAACTCATTTTCTGGAAGAAAGCTTTGAAATTACCTTTGATGACAACTTCGTTCGAAATTCTGGCCCAACCCACTTCACAACTCATGTTATGGAGTCCGATGCTCCTCCGCCAGGATGTCCGAACACTCAAAAAATTCTTGAAGTTGACTTTGAAACTTTCTTTGGTCCTTCTGAAACCGCATTTGATTTGGAATCCCGAACACAGTCTAATCCTAATTCCAATCAAATCTCTCCTTCGGAAGCCCCTACCTCGTAAAATATCTCCGGTTCGATCCCAAGCCTCTCTCCATTTGATTCCGAACCATTTCAACCTTCTCACGTTGAGGGGGAGAATGCTCATCCCTCTCTTGAATCAAATGTGGATGGCTTCTAAGATGCAACTACTAATTTCGATGACTCCAATCCTATCAACATTGATGAAAATGAACATTTCTTTGAGTTTCCTTCTGATGATGATGTAATTCTATCTAATTCAGAAGTTCAGGGGGAGCATCATCCTCACAACCAAACCATTCAGGGGGAGCAAATCAATTCCATTGTTGATATCGGATCAACGGCTGCACAAGAACTTCCAAGGTTACACGTCTGGACAAAGGATCACCCTCTAAATCAAGTAATTGGAAACCTCAATGTTGGTATACAAACTCGTTCTGTTACAAGTATTCAATATGAATGTCATTTCTCTATATTTATATCCATGGTTGAACCCAAATCCATCAAGGAAGCATTAGAGCATGCTGATTGGATTACAGCCATGCAAGAAGAACTGGCTGAATTTGATTGAAATAACGTTTGGACTCTTGTACCTCCACCTTCGGATCATCCCATTGTCGGTACAAGATGGGTATTTCACAACAAGCTTGATGATGCAGGAGTCATTATTCGGAATAAAGCAAGATTGGTGGCAAAAGGATTTACAGATATTGAAGGACTCAACTACGATGAGTCCTTTGCTTCGGTTGCACGTCTTGAAGCCATCAGAATCTTTCTGGCTTATGATGCCCACAACGGCTTCAAAGTTTACCAAATGGATGTTAAGAGTGCTTTTCTTAATAATGAACTCGACACCGAAGTGTACCTTCAACAACCTCCATGTTTTATTAATCTTTCCTTTCCGAACTACTGTTACAAACACTAGAAGGCAGTCTACGAACTCAAGCAGGCTCCTCGGGAATGGTACGAGACCCTCACCGATTTTCTCAAATGCTCCGGTTTCCAAAGAGGAATTATAGACCCTACCTTGTTCCAAAGATCAAATGGAAAACATCTCATGTTGGTTCAAATTTATGTGAACGATATCATTTTTGGATCTATGGATTCATCTATGGTTGTTGACTTTGCTAAACTAATGATCAATCGATTCCAAATGAGCATGAATCGGGAGTTAAGCTTCTTTCTTGGCCTCCAAATCAAACTAACTAACATAGGAATCTTCATTCACCAAGAGAAGTATATTGCGGAACTCCTCAAGAAATACTCAATGGACACTAGTGCCTCAGCCAAGATAGCCATGGGTTTCGGTCACAAGATCTTTGTCGATCCCTCAGGTGTTTCGGTTGGTGAAAAGAAGTACTGCGGAATGATTGGATCCCTGCTCTATCTCACAACAAGTCATATGGATATCATGTTTTCTACATGTTTGTGTGCCAGATTTCAAGTCAACCCAAAAATGTCTCATCTCCTGGCTGTGAAACAAATTTTTCGATACCTCAAAGTTACAAAGAGTCTCGGAATCTGGTACCTAGCAAATGAGAGCTTCCTACTCCAAGCCTACTCAGATTCAAACTATGGTATTCTTCAACTTGATAGAAAAATCACTTCAGGTTGCTGTCAATTCTTAGGTGGTCGTTTGGTTAGTTGGTCATCCAAGAAACAGAACTGCATTGCACTCTCTACAGCCGAAGCCGAATACATCGCTGCTACCAGCTGTATATCTCAGGTTATGTGGATGAAATCTCAACTCTTGGATTATGGTTATCGGTTTCAACGCATTCCTATCTATTGTGATTCTCAAAGTGCCATTGCGATTTCTCATAATCCAATTCAACACTCAATGACTAAGCACATTGATATAAGTTCATCCTGATTGATTGTTATTCAAAGTCCACGTTGTCATTGTAATCAAATTTTCATCTCGGAATATACTTTATAATGGCATCCCAGAATTCCACTCCGAAAAGGTATTGCATTTTGCACTTCGAATCTCAAAATTTACTTCGGAAGTTTTCTCAACTCTTACTCCGGAATGCTTTCCAAATCATACTCCGGAAACTTTTCTTAGATTTCTCACCGGAATGTTTTTCAAAATCATGTTCAGAAAACCATTTTCAAATCACTATTCTGAATTTTTTTTCTTCGGAATCTCAAACCTTTTCCGGAATCATACTAAACTTTCTTTGTTCTGGAACCAAAACTCACTCCGAATTACATCTAATTCCAGACTACTTTTCAAATACAACTATGTTCCGGAAAACAACTCTTTATCCTTCGGATCATAGTCTGTCCGGAACCGCTCATCTATAATTCAAAAGGTTAATAAGGCGAAACATTTTTGCAACGGTTACTTTTTTAGAAGATCGTTATCCAATCTTCCTTGAATTTCGTAACACGTTTGCACGCCCCCATAAAGCAATCATCTATTCGTCGTTTAGGGTTTTCCATTTCAAGCTATCAAACACCCAACCTTTCCCCTCCCAGGTCAACTCAACCCCCTAAATACAGTTACCCATTTTACGCGACCCGTTTTGAACTTGGATCCTCATCATTACCTTCCCTGACCCGACCTACTTACCTTACCTATAAATACCCATTGATTAATCCTTTTACCTTTTACCTCTTTACGCGCCAAATACTTCCAAAACCCCTAAAATTCTCCGAGTTCTTAAATGTTCTTCAAGCATTCATAACTCTGCAACAATGGCTTCCCCTCCTTCACCACCAAAAACTGCTCCAACCGCTTCCATTCCCAAGAAATCCATTGCCAAGAAGAAACGATCAAAGGGTTCATCTTCATCAACCTCCGCTGAACCGTTTCTAAGGGACACGACGCAATTGTTTTCCCTGAACCCTGAAGATTATGATGAATCGATTCGTGTTATGGTGGAGTTCATTGCAAACCATCCCATCTCCATCCCTCTCACTAAAGTTCCTAAGCCTACTCTTCCACTTCATCATCTTCACAGAGCTTCTACAAAAATCAAAGAAGTCGATGGTACGTTGGAGACACAAATCATTGGAGATCGAATCGTTCGCATCTACAAATCAACCTTTCTCAAGGCCATCGGTGCTAAACCAAACCCCAAAGGATTCAGACCTTTATGAACCACATTGGATACAATCAAGATTACAGGGCCAAAGACTTCAAGAAATCAACTGTCTCAGGACTCCGGACTGTGTTGATGCACTTCATCATTCGCGGGCAATCGGGTAAGAACGGAGGAACTGATACACTTAGCAAGGACTGGCTTCACGTTATCTATAGCATCTACTCCAGACGTGACAACGCGGTTGATCTTCCGGAGGTCTTATGGAAGATTTCTGCAAGTTTGCCATCAAAAGGAAGGACAATGAAATTTCAAGCCCTAGATTTTGGGCACTGACGATTCAACAAATCTTCAACGAGCTTTCCGAACCAATTCCAGTCTCCACAATTCCTCCGGTGGTATGTGTTTCCTTCAAGGCTGTCAAGGCCTATAGAATTCCAGACCAATCCTCTTTTGGTTCGGTTAGACGACTTCCGGACCACATGTTGGCCTTAATCCCTTCCGATTCCATTTATCTGAAACAACACTTAGATACTTCGGTTCTGTTTGACCCAACAAAACCTACCCCAGTCTCAGTTACGCCCACTTCGGAAGAGGCCAATCCTACCATGTCCGGACCTAAGGTTGAGAAATCTGCCTAACGAAAGAGTTCTCCCACCAAACCAAAGCCTAAAAAGCAGTGTTGCAGAAATCGGCGTTGGCGGCCGATTAATCGCTTGGCGGCCTTAAACCGATTATGATTAGGGTGCTTGGTGGAAATTGGTCAAAATCGGTCAAAGTCGGCCTTGGCGGTCATAGGCGGGAATTTTTTAAAAAATTTAAAAGTTTTAATTTTCAAATATTACACCAAAAATTTAAATTTTCAAATTTTTAAGCTTTCAAATTTTAAAATATTAACCTAAAATTTTAAAAATTTAAATTTTCAAATACTTAGTTTTTTAGGGAATATTGATTTTTTAAATGATTTTATTAATAATTAAGGGTCTCCGATTAATCCCCACCTAGTCCGATTAATCACTTATCGTCAGTCGACCGCCGAACGATTTTTACAACATTGCTAAAAAAAGAACCAAAGTCAGCTCTTCCTCTCCAAAGGAAGATGCTCATGACATTCCGGCTGACTCTGGCCGTCTGAACACCCCTCCTGCCCACTCATTTGAGGTCCCCTCAATGTTTCAATATCATCTGCACACACTCACTGGGAGTCTCCACATAATCCACCCTCACCTTCCCAAAAAGGTGATGTCGGTGTTGATCATAGTTCCTTGCAGCCCACTGGAACACACCCACGAGTCTCTTTTAATATCCTACTTGTTTCTTACACTAGCACACACTCTAGAACCCCTATTCCGGACCCTAAGCATTTCGGAGCTTGAGCAGTCTCTCCGACTCTGGATGCCTCAACTGGTCTGATACCCGGAAGGTGTACATGACGACCAGGTGCTAACGATCCCAAATGGGAAGACTATGTCAACAAGTCCGTTTCTAGACGTCCGGATCTGACACGTGCTTAGGTGGAATCCACTCTTACTTCTATTTACAAAAGGGCTCATCAAAGTAATCTTCCTTATGTTCCTCCTACTGATGATGATGCTGATGAACAACTGGCTTCGGAACAACCACCAATCACCACGCACACCAACGTATTCCAGACTGATTCGGATGAAGAACTCCCTAAAGAAATCATGCTCTCTGATGATGGAAAATCAGTTCCGGACCCCCACTTAATGTCATCCGTCCTCTTTCAATCCAAACCATCTACCTCCAAGTCTGCCTTTGACTTCGGATCATCTTTGTCAACCACTCCGGATGGTGGACTTAACTCCAAACTGCATGAAGATGATGTTGCAACCAATCTTGGTCCATCCACAAATACTTCTTCACGATAAGCTCCTCTGTAAAACTAATACTGACTCCGAATCATCAGCTGGTGACTATATTGATCCCTTCGCTCTTCTCGAGATTCAGAACAACGTCTCAGATACTATGAAGAAGGTGTCATCTATCGAAACATCCGTAACAGAGCTCAACACGAAAATGGATCAAAAAGTCTTCGGACTTAATTCCAAACTTGATGCCATCCTATAGTCTCTGTCACACCAATCCGGACCCTCAGTTGTAGAATGAGAAGCTCAGCTTGACCAACTGATCTCTATCCAGCTCAAGCACTCTCTCGAAGAAGTTGAAGCGAAATACGATGCCTCGGTAGAACACTATCTTGACACCATCACCTCCATGCTTAAAGTCCATGACGACTTGGTGTTTGTTACCAATGATCTCATTAAGCAGACCAATGTGCGTCATGAGAAACAAATCCAGAGACTAGAGAAGGATATAAAGAATAAGGACCAGATGAATCTCATCATCCAACAAGTCTTCTTCAAACTTCTTTGATCCACTTGGAACATTGTTGATGTTCCGAATTGAAAGTTTGATGAGATGTTAGCCGTCCTGAGACATCTGTCCGATCACTTGGCTGGTCAAGCACCTACATCTACGACCTATGACAATCTCACCAAACAACTCAACACTAGTCTCCAAAAAGTGTTTAAGAAATTTGATGAGGTAAAGGAATCTTAAATGCTTGCACCGGTACGAAGGTTTCCCGGTGCAAGAGGGGGAGAAGGCCCTAGCCAACCTTGGAAACCCACCTCAGAGTTTACATCCGAGATGAAGACCAGAATTCCGACGATGAAGTCCAAGTCATGTCCGAACTTCTAGGAAACTCCTCCGAAGAGGAGGATGATAGTGAAGAAGAAGAAAAATATGTCACCAAAGGAGTTCTAGGTCTCGAGGCTCCAAAGAAATTATTCCCAAAGGCAATGATTGAGGAAGAGAAGAGGATATGGTCTGTAACCTCATGGTCATCCTCTTTACTAGATGTTCTTCAAAGGGCCATTCAAATGGCCAAAACCAAGTCCTTCCTCACAACTCAAGCCTTCAGAGCCACTCCTTCCATTCTCCCCCCAATTCCGGCCCCAAAAATTGCTGAAATAGACCAACACTCTCCACTCCGGATCCCTGATGATATTCCGGAAGATCCTCTTCCGAACCCCACTCCGGAATATGTAGTGGATGAAAATATGCTGGTCATCATGGGCGCTCTAAAATGAGACAAAGGCAAAAAGCTCATGACTGATGATCAACAAGCATTCTATTCCGGACATCCTATGAAGCAAAAACATGGATGGTCCCAGGAGGAAATCAATCAGGCATTAGAGGACAACATCCAGATTCAAGCTCTTAAGGATAATCCTGATCCGATGCGTGGGTATCTCCTCTTTGCCATGAAGGCATACTCCGAGACCAAGAAATTGTTCCATGTATGTACTACGATCTTCCATCCAACGATTCTGAACAAATTGATCTTCCTCTCTCTCTCTCTCTCTCTCCATATAACAAGTACAACATCAAATTTGCTCTGCTTCACCCAAATAATGATCCGGAAGTAATCATCCGGACCGAACGTGAAAGGCTTGAAACATTCTATTCCAAGAATGCTCAACCATTTAAGCAGGTATGGACCAGAAAGAGAATCACTCAAGTCCATGGATTTTCAAGAAAAATCCTAGTGAAATTCGATCTTAACTGCCCACTCTTTCGATTTCATGTCCTCCGGAACAAGCCTTCCCACCGAACCATTACTGATGCAGACTTCCCTTCCATTAATCTGAACGACATCCTAACCATGGCTGCTTACTTTCAAGGAATGCAAAATAGCGATATCAGCATGAGTGCTTTTCATGCCGCTCTAAGCTTCCTGAAAGATTACGTTGCTGAATTCTGCAGATGCGACTATGAGCTGGCACATCTCTACGGAACTGAAGACTTCGTTGCGAAAAACACTTATGTTCTTCTGGAAGATGAGCTTCTTGAGGATGGTCCAACTGATGATCCGGTTCTAGGGTTTGTCTACACTACCAAGAAGACAAACAACAAGGACTTTTTCTATGTCCTTGACAAACACCTAGTTCCAACAAAAGCCCTTCGGAAGTTCATCTCTCGAGCTTCAAAGTATAAAGCTCTGGAAAACGTCAAAGCAAAGTTTGTAAGTCAATTGGCCTGGTATATTGTGTTGGATTAGGTGTCTAAGTTCATAACTATTTCTGGATTGTACTTGACCTGATTAGCATGGTCCATTTGGGTTGCATGGCATTGCAACACTTGGATAGACTAAATGAGAGAAAGGACACTAAAGGATTATTAGTATATAATAAGTTCTAATATATTAATAATATTATTTAATTTGTATTGATCAAAGAATTAATTTGGAATTAATTAAGTGTTCAAAAAGAGACTAATTAAATATTTGGGGTTGATTGTGTAAATAATCTATTCTTATATAGTGGGCTAATGATCCATGGTTTGTATGGATTGGGCTAAAACCCATAAGGTGCTCCATGGGTAATCCATGGAGGTTACAAACCCATGGATCATGGAATATGAAAAGCCATGACAATTAGGGTTTACACGGTGTAACCCTACTTGTGCAACAACTATATAAGATGCTCTAAGGCAAGCAAAATCGGCCACTAAGGGAAGAACAAGAGGGCTATCCGATTTTGAGGTGTTAGTGAACTTCTCTCAAGTCTATTCCAATAGGAGTAGTGTTGTGTGAGACATTTGAGACATTACACTTGAGGTGCTAGGCTCATAAGGTTTTCAAGGAATCCAAACTACAAAAGGTATGCTCTTCTTCTAGCATTTATGTTTAAAAGTTCCCCATGGTATGCTAGATAGGTTAAGAACCTTGGAAATCAATTTTGCATGTATCATAGTAAAACATAGATCCAAGGCTTCTAGGTTTTCATGAACATCTTAGGAGTGTTAGAATGCTCAAAACCCTATAGTGGTATCAGAGCCTAGGCTTGTTTGTTTGATACTTGATGCAAAATTGTGAAAAAAAACTCAGTTTTTCTGCACTCTGCAACATGAACTCGCTGAGTCCATGGGGGGACCCGACGAGACCATGACTAAATTCATCCTAATCGTAGAGTAGGTTCGTGCACTCGACGAGTAGGAGTCCTAGAATACAGATTTTCAAGTTTTGCTGCTGGAAATGGACTAGAAACATTACCCTAAACTGTTTTGGTCTTATAAAACTTGTTTTAGATGGTGTAATGGTTATGCTAATCCATTTTCAATAGCTATTATCAAAATTTCAAGTTTTATATGGTTAATTTTATGATTTTTGAAATTGTTGATATGCATGTTCATGAACTTATGAGTTTAGAAGATCATATGAATTATTTGTAACTTGCTTGTTAGTTTAATTCTTGATCATTATGTGTTTTAATGGAATCCATAATTTGTCCTCAAGTTATGGATTACCAAAAGTCATTCTTTTAAAGTCCATTAAAGAAACACATAGGTTACATAAAATGAAAATTCACTCATTTTATTAAACCATTAACTCATAAGTTATGAAAGATGAAGAGTTTTGAAAGTTACAAAACTTGACCTCAAGTTTTGGAACATGTAAAGTCACTTTAAAAACTTTAGTTCCAACCCCCAGAATTTTAAAAGTTAAAATTCAACCCTTATACTTTGTAGTATTATAAGTTAATAATAATTATATATGTATAAGAGCAAGTTGTCTTACCGTTAGTAGGCCTCATTCACGAAGCCGATCTATAAGGGGCGTATAAGGTTGTTGTGTATAAAATGGCAGCTTAATGGGTGTCCACTCTCACCCACCGCTTCCTTGACTGGTGGAGGGTCGTTAGCTGAACGGGTAGGACAAAGACTATAATTCTCCCTTCATTAAAAGTATTAATGTTAAATACAAAGTAACTAAATGTTTTATAAATTCCCACTCTTAGTTACTTTAGGAAAAATGTGAATATGGTTCTAACCCATGAAATTACACTTTGTACTTTTCTTAAGTTGGTTAGTGGAGCGCGTGAGATTAACCGGCACACTAGCTGGACTTAACACGGTAGGCAAAGTGTAACTTAATGTTTATCATAGTATCAATGGAGCGCGTGTGGTTAACCGACACATCGATTGAGGGGTAAACATTTAGAGTACCAAGTAATTTGCATGGTTACTTCACACCTTGTTTTGTGATCCTTGACATACCAGTCACAAAACTTGAAGGGCACACTCGAGATTGAAACATGCCATTGAAAAGTTCAATGTATCTCAAAGAACCTAGGAGTTTGAAAACCAATTAAAACCTATAACTTATTTTGTTTTTCATGGTGGAAATTGGTGAATCGTCATTCACCTACCTTCAAATATTTTATAGCTTGGATTACGACATCCCTTTTCTAAGATATAAAATATTGTGTTGGGTTGTAGCCATAATATTTCATCTTAGGTGTTATATTAAGGACTTAAATCAACTAACTTGAATATCTCTCATTGTAGATGTCTGGTTTAGACAACTATGATCTTCCCAAATCTCATAGAAATCATACTTCTCTACCTACACCTCCTCCATTTATTCTCCATGACCCACAAGCTCAAATACTTGAAAAATTGAAGGTCACTCAAGCCCTACTAGCAATGAAACATAAAGATGGAAGACCTGTGTGTACTCATGTCATAGGAATGAAGTCACACATTGAGAGGTTGAGATTGTTGGGTCTCGTTGTCCCAAGGAAGTTGGCTATTTACTGGGTTCTTCAGTCACTTCCTGAGTCATATAGTGAGTTCATTAAGAACTACTATCTGAAAGATCACGACATGACCCTAATAGATCTATCTTATTTGCTTGTTGCTGCTGAGTCAGAAATGATGTGGTGAAATGGCCAAGAAAATATGGGTGGAACGTCTATTTCTCAAACTTCCATGGAACTTAACAATGGTAACATTGGAAATCCATAAAAGCTTACTCTTCCCAATGGAAAGGGATCGGCCTTGGTCAACCCGATTGACCAAAAAGTAAAGGGAAAAACTATGTCTGTGATAGTCCCGTGTACCATTCCCAAAGAGTCTATATGTTTTCATTGTCAAGAGATGGGGCATTGGTTGCGAAACTAACCTAACTACTTGAAAGATCTAAGAGAAAAGGAAAAATCAAAAAGGTTTGAATCTGCGTCAGGTAAGTCCACTATCTAACTCTGTTAAGTTCCTTATTGATTATTCTTAATACAAAATGTGACTCGGTTACATTTTGGTGTTGGGCTGGATCAACCAAAGGGAAGGAAACTTAAAGAAAGACTATGTTGAATCAGATCGCGAAGATGGATTTCAATCGCATGGTTCGAAGATTGGATTCTTGAGCTACTACTTAGGAGTTATGATAGATTGCTAGAAAATATGTAATATCATAGTTTTCATTTAAATTTGCATTGTAAGGAAACGTTTTTTCTGCATTTATAAATAAATAAAATTTTATTCTATTTTATTATATCTCCATGCAATGACATTTTATGAAAAATTGATGTTTGTAAGGTTCTAGCAATAATGGAAATTTGAATTTGATTCTTTCATTTGTGGTAGTGTCTAAATTTACCAAATAAAGAAGATTCTCGTCAACCAAGTTTCAATTAGACCGAAACTTGGAATCATGCAAGTTATATAGTATAATGAATGAGAATTTTCATCTTTGGAAAATTAAGACTAATTCCTTGTTTACATGTATATGTGAGTCAAGTGAAGGACTAAGGGATCCAGTACACATTCTTGTGCACGGGTCAAGGTCCACCACAAAAGATCGATAAGACTATTCGTCATGATTTACTAAAGTTGAGTAAATATGGTTATACTTACCAGTTTAAGTATAATTCTAAAACATTGGAAAAGTTTCGATGTATTGCAGGACAAATGAGAAGAATCAAATTAGGCAGAAAGATAAAAGTTTCTCAAATCTGAAAAGATGGGAGAGTACTTTAGTATCATGTTTTGTGATCATCTTAATGATTAAGAAACCATATCACAATTGATCCTTTAAGGACATCTTAGTGCATTCTTATGGCTAAGAAGAGAAATCATGAATTGTTGAAGTGGTTAAATCAAGAAGCCGAGTCATACTTCGTTCCAAAACAAGTCTTAGAGTCATACTCCAAGATTGTAACTTGAGTGACATATCTTAAAGAAAGGTTTATAACACTTGTCAAATGTAAGAGTAAAATGTGTCCTACTCTTGTACATTTGAAATTGGTAAGCTCTGATGTTTTAGATAAAACAAAGACCAACTAAGGCCAATTATGTGAAGTGTTTGTCTTGATAAAGAATCCACACTATCTCTTGAATAGTTTGCAAGTGAGTCTTATATGTCAAGAGGACAGTGGGAGTCTTAAAGATCTTGAAAAAGATTCTGGATCTAATCAAGAAGAAAAACCTATAGTTTATCACTAGCACACGACTTGAGGTTTATAACCTATCGTGTTGATATATTCCTATTTCTGTGCCCATTCTAGTTAAAGTTGGCTTTGCATATGAGTTCTGAGAGTTCTCAATTGGTTGCATAACAAATTGGAAGCAATGGCAGACCCTTGTGCTGCCAGGTGGCAAGAAGTTAATATTTATTATTGTATAAGTATTTACAAAATTGTATTCTAAACTTAATTTTCTGAATATGTAAGGACGTATGAGTAATGTTTTTCAATTATTCTAATCAGAATAACATACCATGTACTATGTAATGTAATAAAAAATATGATGAAATGGGACCAAGTACCATTTCTGCTTCATGCTAAACTGGTCCAAATTCATCTTTCAATTCACATGCTACTGACAAGGAGGATAGTAACTAACCTAAACCTTTCACTCAGATAATCAAAATAATAAAAACAATGAGGAAACATGTTTCAAGCTTCAAGCTTCAAGCATCAACATAGTTTGAGATTTCCCTATAATGATTACACCAATCTTTCATATATACACCATTTAGTGTACTTGTCTAAATATTATGGAAAAAGAATAACATTTATATCAACAAGAATATTATTTAATCATTTAGAGGCAAACCATTGATAAAACATGTTCCAAGCTCCAAGCATCATCATGGTCAGATATTTCCCTACGATGCAAGCACCAATCTTTCAAACATGCATAAATATACATCATGATACTTAAAATAAAATATAAAACATACTATTATTATAACCATAATAATATACAATTACATCAAGATTTAAACAAAATTATGCTAAAATCAATCTCCTACCTTTTATGTTTGAAAAAAAATAATATTTAAACAAAGCTGTAGTGAAGCTTATATGAGAAGCAAACGTTATATCATATTTCACCAACTGTGACTCATATTTTGTAAGTATACACATATTCTTAAAGAGGAATTAAGTCGTAGGAAGGAGGGAGTGATACATAAGACTCGTTATTCATTTAGGACTTTCATCAAACATGTAGAGTGCATTTTTAGTTTAAGAGAAATTGCTCAATAATAATAATTTTTTGTACATACCTCATTAATTTATAGAAAGAATACATATTAGCTCAAAGATTCGTTGTTTTTGCTTGCTTTTCTTTACGTAATATGTGCTCGAATGCCCAGGAAAAAAATACATCTTGAAACAAATTATTAATAGCTGAAATCAAAGCCTCTAATTGAGAATACATCTAAGATGATGATGAATTGCTGAAATCACAGATTTGATTGTAAAAAAATCAAATCTTGTAAACTGTTGGAAATCGATATCAATTGATGATCGATTTGCTGCTATGAACTGATGAAAATTAATGAATAGACTAACAATCGAAACTTGAAGTTCTTGAATATCATACTTTTAGTTGCAATTGCATCAAGTGAAAGAGATAACTTTCTGTGGAAGATTTGATCAATTTGGCTGCGATTGAGAAAATCATTAGATGAATGGGACGACATCTTGTTACGTTAAATGATGAATTAGAGATAAAGCGTGACTAGTTATTATGATTAGAACATTAACTAAACTGCCCCTAAGAAATTAATTAGGCACTTTAATCTGGGTTATTTTTTAGCCACAAGATCAGTTTTGATCAAAGGCTAAGATTTGGTCTTCATGTCTCACAAAATATAGGTGTTTTCATATGAACCTCTACATATATATATATATATATATATATATATATATATATATATATATATATATATATATATATATATAAGATCATACGAAAACATAAATACTTTGCGAAAATGCGAAAACAGATTTTATCTTATAAAAATCAAACACATGTACTTTAGAAATTGAGTAAATTACTTAAATCGTCCCTATGGTTTAGTCAAAATTGCACATTTGGTCCCTAACTTTTTTTTTGCACTCGGATCGTCCATGTGGTTTGATTTTGGTGCATTTTTCGTCCCTATGGTTTGGTCAAAATTACACGTTTGGTCTCTAAATTTATGTATGTAAGGGACGAAAAACGCAACAAAATCAAACCACAGGGATGATCCAAGTGAAAAAAAGTTAGGGACCAAACTTGCAATTTTGACCAAACCATAAGGATGATTTCAGTAATTTACTCTTAGTAATTAAATTTATTAACAATAAATTCAAAATAATAAGTTTGCATGAGAGTGTGTTATGGTAATATAGATTTAAATGTGATTTTAATAACAATTTCTCTTTTTTTTTTTCACATCCTTAACCACTTTTAAATTTAAGTTTTTATAATAAAAAAAATCAAAAAACATGTTTTGCTTCTATGAAACAATTTCTCATATGTCATCGATTATCATGATGTGGTTCTAAATTTGGATGGATTCTTGACCAAAGTATATGGTTGAGGTGACACAATCTTAATAGTGAACCTTTATTAATCAAGGAACCAATCAATCAATCTAAAATTTCAGAATTTAAAGCGATCAACAGCAAAAGGAAATGTTATAGATTTTAACAATTGACGCACATGTATTGGATTATAACAAAACTAACTTCATTTTTTTCATTAAAATTTTTTCGACCATGTTTTTTATCGAAAAAAAAACCAAGTATACCATTGTTTATGATTTTTCGTCTTCTTTCAATACAGATCTATATTGATATACAAAAAATGATTTTTTTTTAAAAAAAAACCACTTAATTTCTTTGTTTTCTAAAAAGTTAAGGCCTATTTTTTTTATCAAATAAATTTAACAAATATATCAATTGTAACATCCCAATGATAAGGTACTTTTAATTTTGACCCTATAATTTTATTATATTGCAATTTAGACCCTAAGTTCAAGAAATAGAGCGTTGAAGGACCTAGTGACATATTTGTAATTTGAGTGTTGGGGGAGTACGCCATGCATACGAATGTACGCTAAGCGTAAAAGGCCGCGTTGTGCGTACATATATACACAGGACGTACGTGTCAAGCATGCAAACCCTAATTTTTAGGGTTTGCCTTGTATTTAAACCCCATTATAGCCTCATTTCCCCTCACCTCATCAGCCTCCATCCACTCCTATGTTTTTGCAACCCAAATCCATCTTGTGAAGCATTTCTAAGCTTGAGAGTGTGTATTTTGTGCTTTTGAAGAAGAAGGAAGGAAGGAGAGACCACCTTGGAGGAGTGAAGCTATTTAGATCCAGGATCACACCACCTTTTGGCACCATTTGGAGATATAAATTTTTGAACTTGGTGAACTTTCATTTAGATCTTGTGTTGGAATGATTTTTGGTTCTTTTTTTCCTAAATGTGGAGATTCATGAACATAACATGTTTTTGACCCATTAAGCTGTCCTTTCAGACCTTTACGAGGGTCTTGAGTCATAAAAATGGGTTCCAAATGGTTAGTTTTCATCCGTGCATCATTTAGAAGGTCTTAATGGATTAAGAAGTAGATTTAATCACTTAATCGGCATGAAAAGTCATAAAGTTGGAAACTTTATGACTCTTGAGGGTATTTTAGCCATGGATATGAAAAAAATGGATGTGAGAGCTTAAGCCAGTAAGATCTTAATGAGATTTTGGACATCTAGGAGTACGCCCGACGTACTTGGAGTACACATCGCATACGAGTTCAACCAATCTGATGGTGGTCAACGCTCGAGTGTACCCATCGTATGTTTGGAGTACTCCCCGCGTACTCACTCTGTGTTGACTCAAGTTGACATGACAGGGTTGAATCAGTTGATTTGGCCAGTTTGACTTTGACTTTGGCCACTTTTGACCTAAGGGTATTTTGGATTTTAATGGAGATTGGTCATTTGGTTGAATAGGTGACGGTTCGGGCCGAGATTTGGAGTCGAGACCTTATTAGCTATTGTTCTGTTTGTGAGGTGAGTTTTTCCTAACTGCACTTGTGGGTTAAAGGCACCAAGGCAACCCATTCAATTAAATATCTTGTTATGTGATAGTATGTTATCATGCCATAGTGATATGTTAGATCGGTACCCTGGTAGATAGGATGATGGTTAGCTTAGTGATCTATAGATCTACCTAATTTTCTGTTGACTGATTATATGTTTTGTTGGATTAGTGTCTAAGTCCATAACTATATTTGGTATGTACTTGACCCGATTGGCATGGTCCATTTTGGTTGCGTGGCATCATGCATTTGGATAGACTAAAATGAGAGAAATAACACTTAAGGTTTATAAATATATTATAAGTTCTAATATATTAATAAGATTATTTAATTAGTATTGATCAAGAATTAATTTGGAATTAATTAAGTGATCAAAAGGAGACTAATTAAATATATGGGTTGATTTTGTAAATTATCCATACTTGTATAGTGGGCTAATGGTCCATGGATTATCAAGTTGGGCTAAACCCGTAGGATACTCCATGGTATTTTTGTACCCATGGATCATGGAAATGAAAGGTCGTGACAATTAGGGTTTACATGGTGTAACCCTAATTGTGACACACTATATAAGCATCTTATTCTTCCCAAAAATCGGGCACTATGAAAGAATGGTGAAGGCTAGCGGATTTCATGAAGTGTCTCATTTGTCTCAAGTTATTCTAAGTGTATTTGATGTTGTGTGAACCATTTGAGGTGTCACACTTGGGGCACTAGGCTCTTGAGCTCCATGGAATCAAGCTACATTAAAAAGGTTTGTATTCTATCTAGTTTTGTTATACTAGTACTTATGATTGTATGCTAGTTAGGGTAATACCTTGGAATATTCATATTTGCATGTATAATAGTGAAAACATAGGTCCAAGGTATTTAAGGCTGAAAAATCAAAGCTTGTTGCTATCTGCTCAACAGACTTGCCAATTCCATGGAGGGACTCGACAAGTCGAAGGCTAAATTCATCCAACTCGCCGAGTTGGTTCATGTACTCGACGAGTTGGACCCCAGACAACATATCTTCGACTGTTTTGGCTAGAATTGGAATAGGAACATTACCCTAAGCTGTTTTTCAACTTATAAACCTGTTTTTGGAGTGGTAATGTTCATGCTAATCCATTTTCATATATAATTGTCAATAGATCCATGTTTTATATTAGCTTAATGGTTAGGCTAATTAAATGAAAAAGTTTGATGGAATTATCTTGTTCTTATGAGTTGCTTAGATTAATAGAAAAGTTATGTGAAATTGTTGTTTTCAATCCATATTAATCTAAGAGTTGGTTCTAAAATGTGTTTTTGTAACTTGTCCTCAAGTTATATGAAAAGTCACATTTAAGATTTATAAAACTCATAAATTTTCCATAGGTTACGAATAAAGAAAAGTCATATTCTTTTAATAGTTTAAAGTCTTCCATAACTTGTCCTCAAGTTATGGAACGTGACGAGTTTTTTGAATTAAAACAACCTTAAACACATCAGTTATGGAATTGAATAGTTTCAAAACTTGCCCTCAAATTTTGGAATTTGTAAAGTTTTCCCTAATGAATACTTTAATTCCAAGTTAAGCCCTTAGAATTTTAAAAGTTAAAATTCAACCCTTATACTTTTTAGTATTATAAGTTACTAATATATATATATATATATATATATATATATATATATATATATATATATATATATATGTATGTATAAGAGCAAGTCAGTCTTACCGTTAGTAGGCCTCCTCACGAAGTCGGTCTATAAGGGGGTATAAGGTTACTGCCTATAGAATGGCAGTTTAATGGGTGTCCACTCTCACCCACCGCTTCCTTGACTGGTGGAGGGTCGTTAGCCGAACGGGTAGGTCAAGGACTAGAATTCTCCCTTCACTAAAAGTATTAATTATAAATACTAAGTAACTAAACTTTTATAAATTCTCAATCTTAGTTACTTAGGAAAAATGTGAATTTGGTGCTAACCCATGAAATTACACTTTGCATTTTGCTTAACTCGGATAGTGGAGCACGAGTGGTTAACCGGCACACTAGCTGGATTTAAAAAGGTAGGAAAAGGGTAACTTAATGTTTATCATAGTATCAGTGGAGCGCGTGTGGTTAACCGACACATCGATTGAGGGCTAAATATTAAGGGTACCGAGTATATTTTGCATGGTTATTCACACCTTGTTTTGTGATCCTCGACATCCCAATCACAAAATTTGAGAGGGCACGATTGAGATTGAAACATGCCATTGAATAGTTCAATGAATCTCAAAAAATCTAGGAGTTTCAAATCCAAGTAAAACCTAATTAAATTATTTCGTTTTCATGGTGGAAATTGGTGAATCGTTATTTTCCTACCTTCAAATATTTTATAGCTTGGATTACGGCATCCTTTTCCAAGTTATAATAGTATTGTGTTGGGTCCTAGCCTTAATATTTCATATTGGGTATTATATTAAGGACTTTAAATCAACTATCTTGAATATCTCCCAAAATATGTATGGTTCAGACATTTATGATCTTCTTAAAACTCTTGGAACAAGCTTTCCTAATGAAGATGATTTCCCATAAATCATTCTTCACGACCTCCTCCAATTATTCTCCCTAACCCACAAGTTCAAGGTCAATCTAGTCCTATTGGAAATCAAGGTTTATGTGTGCTTACATCTTAGAGATGAAGTCACATATTGACAAGCCGGGAGAGTTGGGTGTCAAAGTCTTAAGAAAGTTGGTTATTCAATCACTTTCTAAGTCACATAGTGAGTTACCTCTGGGACTACTATGAAATAGACTATGACATGACCCTTAATGATCTTATCTATTTGCTTGGTGTTGCTGAATCAACAATGATTTGGAGCCTTGGTAAAGCAAATTTTATTAGTAGATCAACTTCCCAAACTACCATGGACATTGACAATGGTAACATTAGATATCTAGAAAAACCTTCTCTTCCCAAGGAAAAGGATTGACCATAGTCAACTCGGTTGACCAAATGGTAAAGAGAAAGGCAAGTCTGCAATAGTCCCATGTACCATTCCCAAAGAGTACATATGTTTCTCGTGCCAAAGTATGGGGCATTGATTGCAAAGCTGCCTATTTATCTGAAAGATCATAAGGTTGATCAAGTCAAGAAGTTTGACTCTACTTCAGGTAAACTCCACTATCTAACTCTGTTAAGTTTCTATTCTGAGATTCTTATTACATGATGTGACTGGGTCACATGTTGATGTTTTAAGAATCAAAGAAAAATGAAGAAATTAAAGGAAGTATATGATGATTCTGATCGCGAAGATGGATTTCGATCACATGGTTCGGTGATCAGAATTTTGAGTTATTGCTTAGGAGTTATGATAGATTGCTAAGAGATATGTAACATCATAGTTTCCATTTAAAGTTGCATTGTAAGGAATGTCATTCCACATTTGATAAATAAATAAAATTTTGTTTTATTTTATATGTCCTTGCAATGGCACTTATGGAAAATTGATGTTTGTATATTTCTAGCAGTAATGGAAATATGAATTTGATTCTTTCATTTGTGGTAGTGTCTAAATTTACCAAATAAGAAAGATTCTCATTACCCAAGTTTTCAGGCGGATAGAAACTTGGACTCATGCAAGTTGTATAGTATGATGAATGAGAACCTTCAGCTTTGGAAAATTAAGACTAATTCCTTGTTCACATGTATATGTGAGTCAAGTGAAGGACTAAGGGATCGAGTACACATTCTTGTGCACTGGTCAAGTCCACCACAAAAGATCGATAAGACTATTCGTCATGATTTACTAAAGTTTAGTAAAGATGGTTATACTTACAAGTTTAAGTATAATTCTGAAACATTGGAAAAGTTTTGATGTATGACAGAATGAATGAGAAAAATCGAATTAGGCAGAAAGATAAAAGTTTTTCAAATCTGAAAAGATGGGAGAGTACTTTAGTATCATGTTTTGTGATCATCTTAATTATTAAAGAACCATATCACAATTGGTCTTCTAAGGAAATCTTAGTGCATTCTTATGGCTAAGAAGAGGAGTCATGAATTGTTGAAATGGTTAACTCAAGAAGGTGAGTCATACTTTGTTCCAAAACAATTCTTTGAGTCATACTCCAAGATTTTAACTTGAGTGACATATCGTAAAGAAAGGTTTATAACACTTGTCAAATGTAAGAGTAAAAGTGTCACACCCCAAAACTGAGAACGGCGGAAACGTTCTGGGGCGGAGGACGTCATGTAATGTATCACAACAATGCTAAGTAGTAAACAAGCAACAACATCATCCATTGCATTAATAGTATAATTGTAATTACATTTGAGTTCTTTCATAGTATAATTCTACAAAAATGAATATTCAGAAATAAAAGACGAGTCTTGATCGCTCCGTCTTCACAAAACCTGGTAGTCGTACCTGTCTATCCGTATCCTGGGAATACAAGTTATTTTGAAAGCGAGTATCAGCAATAATGCTGGTGAGTTCATAAGTATTTATGTGACTTTGATTTGTAAAGCTGTAAAGAAAGATATGTAATTGTTTGAAAGAAAGTTTGTACCAACGAATATGTTTGTAAGTAATTGTAAACGTTTGAAACTTCTAGAAAATCCCATATTTTCTACTAGTATAAAGTGTAGCCTTCTACCAAGACCCGACTGGTTTGAATGTTTGCTTTTAGAACTCCAATATTTGCCCATAAGGGGTGATAGTTTAAAATTTCTAAAAATGAATTACTATGGTGTTTTTCATGTCTAAAATGGTAGATTTGTGCAAGTATATATTTGCTAAAGTATTTGATAACCCCGTAAATCAATGTGTTTTTAATACTCCATGTGAGTTTTATAACCATGCTAATGACCCAGACTGCCTGTAACAACGTTCTTCAGGCGTTGGAACTGTTATGACGTTTGTCACCCCAGACCTGCCGGCCTAGCTGTAGCTAATAGCTTAGGTGTGGGATTGTCAATCCCGTATAGATCTATACACAAGTATCACGCTCCCCCTACAAGGGATTATGGTATATAATACAAGACTTAATAATGCATACTCGAAAGTACGTGAAGCGTCTCACAACCTAGTATAAAACAGATTTACGTATGAAAAATGTACGTTTGTTCTTGTATATGAAAATATCTCTTTGATATGGTACTTGTAGTATGTAAAATGAATATCTAGTACACTATCTCATGTAATCGCATTTCTTGAAATTGTATGTGTTGAAATTGTATGCTTTGTAATTGTATGTAATCATATCTCTTCGCATAGTATGTAATGTATTTGTATAGACTCATGAATAGACTAAATTTTGTATGATTCCTGGTACTTGGAATGGTAAATAGTATGTCTTAACTATACCTATTATGGTTACTGATAATGTGTGTGTATAATCGAAATATGCCTTTGCTACCCAAAGGTACTGAACCAACTGAATAGAAAACTTTTATGTCTATATCTGTATATATCTTATGTATATATATATATACACATATATATATATATATATATATATATATATATATATATATATATATATATATTTATATATATAACCACACATGTATAGGCGTGCATTTGTCAAATAAAATATAACAGAGTTTTGTATATCTTTTGAGAAGTTTAATAAATAAGAAGTGATGACTTGATGTCAGTTTATAAAACGATTTGAAAGTAGTTTGTTTGATATGAACAATTTTAAATATAAGAAGACCTTTGTTTGAAATACGATTTTAATGGTGTTTGAAAGGAAATATAAAGTATGTAAGACAGTTTGATAAAGAGTTTTTATCATGTAAAAATGTTTGTCGTAAACTGTTATAGTTTTTCCAAAAGTTTGTTTTGTTCGGATAGTAACCCTAGTGTAATGCTCACTTGTTATGAAAAGTGTAACTTTTTGGTGGTGACATAAATGAACACCTGTACTCAAAGTATAAATAAACTGTTTGATTCGTATACGTATAACAACATATTTAATTTCAATATGTATCAGATTATATCGTGTTATGTTTTCTGTACGAAGGATTTCATGTAATGGTTATGAATCATATATGTTTTACTTGATAAAAAGAGTATTTAGTGAAACTTTGAGTTACACACGATAATAATCGTGTGTTTACTTGTATCCCCCCCCCCCCCCCCCCCCCCCGCTTAGAAGTGTATATTAAAACAATATTGATAACACATTTAAAAATGTAGATTATAGGGGTCTGAACTCACCGATGAAGGCGCGTGATTTGAAGAAAACGAGATTTTCCCGGGCGGCACCTCGACCGGAAAGTGACGAGATTTTCGGAAATCTCGGGGCTTTGGACTTTCGTCGGGGCTTGGATATGAAACTGGGAAGTCGGGATGTTTTCGAGACGAAAAACGAGGCGAAAATGAGAGAGAATTGAAGCATTTGTGTCAAAATAGCCGGCACCCTCGCAATCTATTTATAGGGGCTGGAGGTCCTCGGTACGCGGGGCGTACTTCGGACTTACGCTGGGCGTTCTTCGTACGCGGGGCGTACTCCGAAGGTACGCAGGGCATTCGCTTGCGTCACTGCTTACCGCATCCTCGGGCGAAGAGTCTATCGACGTGGTTGATCCGGAGCCTTGTATCCGAGTACGCGGGGCGTACGAGGGTACGCAGGGCGTACTCCTTCGGATAAGACTTTGAAGTGCGTGCCAAGAACTTCAAAAACCCGTAACTTTCGCGTACGAGCTCCGTTTTTTACATTCTTTATATCCACGCGAAGGTGAGAAAATACTCTACAACTTTCATTTAGACTCCGTCGGCTAATTTTGATTTTATTTTTAATTATATTTTAATTAATAGGTCGGGACACGATAACTTCGTTAAAAATCCGTAACTTCTTTATCCGACGTCCGTTTTCGTCAGACTTTTTATTGTTATACTTCTATTGTCGGGCTCTCCAACTTTCGTTTAGGTTGTGTCGGCTAAAGATCGCTCGATCTCTGTTTCGAGTTTTTAGCTGTCTACTGCTAGGTTAAAAACTTTGGAAAATCATAACTTCCTCATACGAAGTCAGATTTGGGCGTTCTTTTTATGCATGATCATGGTTTAACGTAATCTACGACTTTCGTTTAGATACCTAAGGCTAAAAATTTATTGTATCGAAACTTTGCGTTTTACGTCTACCAGCGTTTCCGGTTCTCGCCGTGAACTTTTTGATTGGTCATAACTTCTTCGTTATAACTCGGATTTTATTGTTCCTTATATGTACGAAAACCTTGATATGAGCCCTACCATTTTATTTAACCCAAATATGATTTTAGGAAAGTTAAGTTTTGGCTTAAATTTGACTGGCGTTACATTTTGTCATCTCAAAATATCGGGTTGTTACATCATCCCCCTGTTAGAGGGAATTTCGTCCCGAAATTCGAGTTTTTAAGTAGTATTAACAATCATGTTACGGATAGGAGTTCTATTTGATACTCGTGTTCTTAAGCAAACATTCGTCTTCGCCTGGCATTCCAGTGAATCTTTCACTAATGGGATACGACTTTGCTTCTTTCGTTTGACTTCACTGGTATGATATCCTTTCCTTGTCGAATGTGTGTTGTGTGTTTCCATGTTCGGTGAGAGTATTACACCTTGTACCCTACAAGTAGTGTCTCCAGATCTTCAGAGCAATCAACGCTGTTCCTGAATCAAGGTCATGTGTTGAACAAGCAAATTCTTGGGTCTTAAACTGTCTTGAGGTATAGGTAGTGATCTTTCCCCTTGCATAATAATACAACCAAGCCCTTGGTTATATGTATCGCATTACACCATGCAATATTCTATCCCCTTTTTGGGAGGGATAATATTGGTGCGGTGCATCAGACTTACTTTAGCGTTTGGAACGCTCTTTCTTGTTTATAGACGAATCCGGTGCTCTTCCAAGTGAGAAACTTGTCCTAAAGAATCCACTTCTGAGGAGTTCGTTAAGATGTCTAGGAAGTTCTTGCATCTCGGTTGTAGCTATACAATAAGGTGATTTTTTTTTGGCTACTGAGGTAGCCCCTGGAATTAAGTCGATTCTGAATTCGACTTGACACTGTGGTGGTAGTCTCGGTAGTTCTTTTGGAAGGTGTCGGGAAAGTCGCGTACTTCTTGGATGTTCTGAATGTCCTTCACTTCTAGGCATGTCTCGGCGATGTGTGTAAGGAATGCATGATATTCCCTTCATAAGCATTTCTGAGCTTGCATACACGAATTGATGAGAGGGTTCGTACTTGGTTTGTCGCTGTAAATAACTAGGGATTTGTTGTTTAGGGAGGTTAGGGAAAATTGCTTTATCAAGACACCTGATGTCGGCTCGATGTAGACTTAACCAACTCCTACTGATTATGATGTCAAAACTTTGGGGTGGATTAGCTGTCATGAAGATCTAAAAGAACGTATAACTACTCATGAATTAGGAAAAAGGGTAGGTATTTCTGAGTTTATTCTCGCTGATGCACGATCACTCGTAGTCTTGGGTAGTCTCCGTCCTGAAGTTCATAGTAGAACTCATACCTGGTCCATCCATCACAGACTCGGGTATACGAGTCGTATATAATTAAGATTGAAAAGGTAGTCGAATAAATGATTCCTCTTTAAGCTCACATCCCAACGAGGAAAAGAAGTTAAAGTGGAATCATCAATTCTAAACCTGTAGAATCTTGATTATATACCACCCTCATGTATACATTTTTCGGAGACAGATCAACCATACGGGTCTTTAGATTGAACTTGACGTACTGTACGAGTGATACTTCGGGGAGGTTTGCTGCAGTTTCCTTGGAAAGGATGAGAAACAGGAGGTACTCTATGCATGAGTACTTCGGTGTTCTGGAATGACGGCTTCGCTAGAAAGACGTTTTCGGAGAAGGAGAAATACGCACGAAACTGATATTGCGAGGATCGAATTGAGTCAAATTGTATGATGATATCAGACTTACTTGGAAATACGGTATTAGGTTTGATCATAAGGGTGTTACAGACAAAACACAACAGTGCAACTTTTAACAGAGTTACAGTACTTTGGTTCTACTACAAGACTATTGTTGCGAACAAGGTATACTACGAAAGGCAAGTATATGCAACATGAGGGTCCCCTTATACTGACAGGATCTCTCAAAAGGTAAGACTCGAGTTGCACTAGTTTTATGCGAGTTTAACGACATACTTAATGCTGACGATTGGAAGTGAGCCCCTATTATAGTCGGGTCCTTCATTGCCTTTTTCCATTCTGAGGTCAAACTCCTCCTGTTCTACAGTCGTTCTTCTCTGTTGGGCAATCCCTGTTGAAGTGTCCCATTAAACCACATAGATGGCATATCCGAGAAGTTTCGACATTGGTGGTTGAAGTAATGTGTTTGACCCGAGTCCTGCAGAAGCGGGTAGTGTGTCCGTTCTTGTTGCAGGTCTTGCAGTGTAACAGACGACAACTACCTAAGTGATGGAAGTTGCACTTATTGCAATTCGGTAGGTTTCCAGCATACTGTCTGGCCGGGTTAGGGATAATTGGGATACTTGTAGTGTTGGTGGTAGGAGTTAAATTACTATAGTCCAATGTTTTGACTAAAGCATGTTTCAGATAGACTCCAACGAGGGTATGATGAGGGTTTTTGAACAAAGAGTGACACGGGGGTTAGCCGATTGTCAATATCATCGATGTTTAAGATGGAATAAGTTTAGGAAAATTTTATCTTGAAGAAGGTCTTACATCATATCATGAGTAGAAAGGTTTTGGCCGCATAAAGGCCTAACTAACAGTACTTACAGTACAAGATAGTTACATAGAAAAGTGCTGCATCGGGAATAGACAGAAAAATAATTCTTTTAACAAGGGAAATTAAAGTAAGGCATCTACTTTTGGTGACGGTCATCCCTCTGGTGGACTCTCATCCCAGTCAGTTGACATTCCATATCAAGTAGGTGTCCTTTGTATACCATTCGGAGTTCTATGACTTCGGCTTGTGTTTCAGCTAATGCTTGCAGCAGGGTCTCATGGTCTCTCTTAGATCTCTCACGAGTGTTTTCAAGATGATTGGTGTAGCTGGTGTGCATTCTTACGTTGGTTTTTAACCTCTTTGATATAATGGAGAGTCGTCCTGCCTTGAATTTCGTTTCGACCAACTCTGCAGATCAGGATTGTTAGAACTTTGTCTGTTGAGCTCCCTTCGCTTAAGTTGTAGTAGCTTCGGTCTCCTTTTGACGACATAGGTTGATCTTGCTCTGCGCTCCATGTTTCCAAGTATTCTACCTAAGGAGGCGTCGGGCCATGAAGAGTTGGACGAGGGTTAGGGTTTGAATTGGGAGCCACCGGGGGTAGGTTCTCATTCTCGAGTTCAGAGTTATCATCATCCGAAAGGTCTTTAGTATGGTGATCATTCAAAAGGGGTTGGATGATCATTCTCTGGTTCTTCTCTGAACCATCCAGTATTGCCTTTGTTCGGGAAGTACGAGTTGTCGTGGGGATGGGGTCCAGCTATGTTATCTAAGCGATAATTTGGGGTATAAGAATCTAACACATAAGTAGTTTATGGAATACACAAAATACTCCTATAGTATTTTAGGTTTACGTTCCATTGTTCCCATTATGGTGTTGTGGGTAAGTTTTTAGACTTGTTGCAACTCATAACAACACTTAGGCACATGCTAGTCAGCCCTTGGAAAATATAGTTGATCAGGCTATATCATCCCAGTTTTGACTATATGTCCCTAAGTCTACTTGTGTTGCCCAACAATCGTAATACTTTTGTTCTGTCCTAGTGATACTGGTTTTAGTATGAATGTAGACATGTATCCTTACTTAAATATTTTATTATTTAAAAGTATAGACTCTTTATCAGAGTATTTTAATCCATATTGTATTTATAGTTTGTATATCTTTTATGGGTTGATATACTTAATTCACTATAAACAATGCTCTGATACCAATCTGTCACACCCCAAAACCGAGAACGGCGGAAACGTTCTGGGGCGGAGGACGTCATCTAATGTATCACAACAATGCTAAGTAGTAAACAAGCAACAACATCATCCATTGCATTAATAGTATAATTGTAATTACATTTGAGTTCTTTCATAGTATAATTCTACAAAAATGAATATTCAGAAATAAAAGACGAGTCTTGATCGCTCCGTCTTCACAAAACCTGGTAGTCGTACCTGTCTATCCGTATCCTGGGAATACAAGTTATTTTGAAAGCGAGTATCAACAATAATGCTGGTGAGTTCATAAGTATTTATGTGACTTTGATTTGTAAAGCTGTAAAGAAAGATATGTAATTGTTTGAAAGAAAGTTTGTACCAATGAATATGTTTGTAAGTAATTGTAAACGTTTGAAACTTCTAGAAAATCCCATATTTTCTACTAGTATAAAGTGTAGCCTTCTACCAAGACCCGACTGGTTTGAATGTTTGCTTTTAGAACTCCAATATTTGCCCATAAGGGGTGATAGTTTAAAATTTCCAAAAATGAATTACTATGGTGTTTTTCATGTCTAAAATGGTAGATTTGTGCAAGTATATATTTGCTAAAGTATTTGATAACCCCGTAAATCAATGTGTTTTTAATACTCCATGTGAGTTTTATAACCATGCTAATGACCCAGACTGCCTATAACAACGTTCTTCAGGCGTTGGAACTGTTATGACGTTTGTCACCCCAGGCCTACCGGCCTAGCTGTAGCTAACAGCTTAGGTGTGGGATTGTCAATCCCGTATAGATCTATACACAAGTATCACGCTCCCCCTACAAGGGATTATGGTATATAATACAGGACTTAATAATGCATACTCGAAAGTACGTGAAGCATCTCACAACCTAGTATAAAACAGATTTACGTATGAAAAATGTCCGTTTGTTCTTGTATATGAAAATATCTCTTTGATATGGTACTTGTAGTATGTAAAATGAATATCTAGTACATTATCTCATGTAATTGCATTTCTTGAAATTGTGTGTGTTGAAATTGTATGCTTTGTAATTGTATGTAATCATATCTCTTCGCATAGTATGTAATGTATTTGTATAGACTCATGAATAGACTAAATTTTGTATGATTCCTGGTACTTGGAATGGTAAATAGTATGTCTTAACTATACCTATTATGGTTACTGATAATGTGTGTGTATAATCGAAATATGCCTTTGCTACCCAAAGGTACTGAACCAACTGAATAGAAAACTTTTATGTCTATATCTGTATATATCTTATGTATATATATATATATATATATATATATATATATATACATATATATATATATATATATATATATATATATATATATATATATATATATATATATAACCACACATGTATAGGTGTGCATTTGTCAAATAAAATATAACAGAGTTTTGTATATCTTTTGAGAAGTTTAATAAATAAGAAGTGATGACTTGATGTCAGTTTATAAAACGATTTGAAAGTAGTTTGTTTGATAAGAACAATTTTAAATATAAGAAGACCTTTGTTTGAAATATGATTTTAATGGTGTTTGAAAGGAAATATAAAGTATGTAAGACAGTTTGATAAAGAGTTTTTATCATGTAAAAATGTTTGTCGTAAACTATTATAGTTTTTCTAAAAGTTTGTTTTGTTCGGATAGTAACCCTAGTGTAATGCTCACTTGTTATGAAAAGTGTAACTTTTTGGTGGTGACATAAATGAACACCTGTACTCAAAGTATAAATAAACTGTTTGATTCGTATACGTATAACAACATATTTAATTTCAATATGTATCAGATTATATCGTGTTATGTTTTCTGTACGAAGGATTTCATGTAATGGTTATGAATCACATATGTTTTACTTGATAAAAAGAGTATTTAGTGAAACTTTGAGTTACACACGATAATAATCGTGTGTTTACTTGTATCCCCCCCCCCCCCCCCTTAGAAGTGTATATTAAAACAATATTGATAACACATTTAAAAATGTAGATTATAGGGGTATGAACTCACCGATGAAGGCGCGTGATTTGAAGAAAACGAGATTTTCCCGGGCGGCACCTCGACCGGAAAGTGACGAGATTTTCGGAAATCTTGGGGCTTCGGACTTTCGTAGGGGCTTGGATATGAAACCGGGAAGTCGGGATGTTGTCGGGACGAAAAACGAGGCGAAAATGAGAGAGAATTGAAGCATTTGTGTCAAAATAGCCGGCACCCTCGCAATCTATTTATAGGGGCTGGAGGTCCTCGGTACGCGGGGCGTACTTCGGACTTACGCTGGGTGTTCTTCGTACGCGGGGCGTACTCCGAAGGTACGCAAGGCGTTCGCTTGCGTCACTGCTTACCGCATCCTCGGGCGAAGAGTCTATCGACGTGGTTGATCCGGAGCCTTGTATCCGAGTACGCGGGGCGTACGAGGGTACGCAGGGCGTACTCCTTCGGATAAGACTTTGAAGTGCGTGCCAAGAACTTCAAAAACCCGTAACTTTCGCGTACGAGCTCCGTTTTTGACGTTCTTTATATCCACGCGAAGGTGAGAAAATACTCTACAACTTTCATTTAGACTATGTCGGCTAATTTTGATTTTATTTTTAATTATATTTTAATTAATAGGTTGGGACACGATAACTTCGTTAAAAATCCGTAACTTCTTTATCCGACGTCCGTTTTCGTCAGACTTTTTATTGTTATACTTCTATTGTCGGGCTCTCCAACTTTCATTTAGGTTGTGTCGGCTAAAGATCGCTCGATCTCTGTTTCGAGTTTTTAGCTGTCTACTGCTAGGTTAAAAACTTTGGAAAATCATAACTTCCTCATACGAAGTCAGATTTGGGCGTTCTTTTTATGCATGATCACGGTTTAACGTAATCTACGACTTTCTTTTAGATACCTAAGGCTAAAAATTTATTGTATCGAAACTTTGCGTTTTACGTCTACCAGCGTTGCCGGTTCTCGTCGTGAACTTTTCGATTGGTCATAACTTCTTCGTTATAACTCGGATTTTAGTGTTCTTTATATGTACGAAAACTTTGATACGAGCCCTACCACTTTATTTAAACCAAATATGATTTTAGGAAAGTTAAGTTTTGGCTTAAATTTGACTGGCGTTACATTTTATCATCTCAAAATATCGGTTTGTTACAAAAAGTGACCTACTCTTGTGCATTTGAAATTGGTAAGTTATGATGAAACAAAGACCAACTAAGGCCAATTGTCTGGAGTGTCTGTCTTGATAAAGAATCCGCACTATCACTTGAATATTTGGCAAGAGAGTCTTATATGTCAAGAGGACAGTGGGAGTCTTAAAAATATTGAAAAAGCTTAGTAAAAACCTGTAGTTTATCACTAGGACACGACGTGAGGTTTATAACATATCGTGTTGACATATTTCTATTTGTATGCCCATTCCAGTTAAAGTTGGCTTTGCATATGAGTTCTGAGAGTTCTCAATTGGTTGCATAACAACTTGGAAGCAATGACAGGCCCTTGTGCTGCCAGGTGGCAGGAAATTAAGATTGAGTTCAATCCATATGAGTTTGGATTTGTCATTATCCTTGTCTTGTGATCATGGTTTAGAAAAATTCACATGGATAAGAACACATACACCATAAAATCTAAGTGTCATAAGGTTTCTCTCTGATTCATGAAAATAATGGTGAGGACACGCTTTCACTAAGTAGGTTTCAAGTAGATAGCAATTGTGATATTTGCATTCTCAAATTCGTCAGTGGAGCGTGTGTTGTTAACCGACACACTAACATGGACTTGTGAGGAATGGCAAAGGTCTAAACAATTGAGACTATGATTACGACATCCCTTTTCATAGTTCTGAAATTGTTTAGACACACATGTGTGCTATCTAAGGAAAGGTGTATGATTTTGATTAAGTTTTTTTCAAAGCATTTCGTATCAGAAGTCTGAAATTTGGTAAGAAAGTCAATAAAGTATTGATTTCTAGAAGTCCAACTGATTTCTAAGTACATGTCAAAGCTAGTGGGAGCATAAGTGTTATGCTAATAATCATCATGTTAGTGGGAGCATGATAATTATTATTACTATTTCAAGATAGCAATGTTAGTTATAGAAAACAAAAGTTTCAATTCGTGAACTTCCAGGGGTTGAAAAGTTGTTTTGCTATAAATAAGGGAGAGGAAATTATACTTCATTTCAATTCTAAAAGCTTTGATTGAGGTTTTAATCATCTTTAGTCAAGGATATATATGAATTTTGTGTTGGAATGGCTCAACATTAGGAAATTTTGTATATGGGTCCATTATTTGCGTTCTAAAATTCGATTATGATTACGGCATCCCTTTTCATAATCTGAATTATGAGAACTTGGCAAATAGAAATATTGTAGCAAAAGGACTGGTCTAGTATCATGTCTTTATGTGAGACATCATGAATCATGTCCTATATGCTTCGGATATAGGATCGATTGCATGTGCTATAATATTCATCCTTTCTAAAATTTTCCAAATGCTTGGGGCATTAAGAAGGGAAAAGGTCTAGAATTGGATATGATTAAAATAATTAAACAATTGTTCAGGACAATCTAAGGTTTACCAAAGATTGGTTGCTAAGGGACAGTTGGAAGTATAATGTTAATTTTGGGAGGGCCATATTAACATATTCTAAAAAGAGGCAACTCTTGTTCAGGAGTGATAGTCAAAATGGGAATATGGATTTGTTCCCAGAGGTGGAAGCTATTCATTATATATGTGTAAGATTAGGAAACTTAATGCAAGAATAATGTTCAAAGCAATGAACTTTGAATATGAGAATTCGTTTCCATGGAGTTGATCTCCATTGGAATACTCTGTAATGTCTGTTGACAAGTCTTTGTGACTTTGCGCATAATCATTACAAGAGGACCAATGCATATAATTTTAGAATCTAACAGATTTAGGTAAATGGCAGGAATTTGGAATTCTTGCATTTGCAGTAAGGATTTTGGATTATGAAATGAGTATCATTAGAATTATGTTCAATCGATCTATTTCACAGAGTAAAGATCATAGACAAACTTAGTGTGCCTACTTGGTGTATGGCATGACTAGTGTTTAGAAAAAATCATAGTGTACATGATTGGAGCATGGGACAACTATTGTTTTAATTCAAGTATAAAGTTGATAATTTGAAACAATATGCAATGAATAATGTGTAATCAATATGGTGATAAATAAAAGATGTTCTATTTATATTCATAAGTTCTGAGACCATATTGGATTCGATTATTCTTGTGTTTCACTTTTCATGTTTTGAGTTCCAGAATAACTAAGTCGCTCTTCCAGAATGACTAAGTTATTCATACCATCCACAGTCGGTCATATGTTGGAAGTAGATATGAATCAAGACTGTCATGAAGCAGGATTGTGGATGTCCAAGGTATGAGACATAGTAAGAGTTGCTACAACATTCATGAGTGCTCATTAGTTCTGAGTATTGGATTTAACCCACGCTCATTGGTATCACTTCATGGAATTTATCTCGAGTGATCGTGAGACGGTAATATCATATAAGTCTTCAAACCTAGAGATATGACTTGTTGCTTATGAGTTGGTTATACATTCATTATATGAAAACGCATTGGTAACTCGATGTTATAAAACGTTCCTTTGTGTATGATTCAACAAGTAGTAGAACAAGCATATGAGTTGAATTTTATATGTTCCTTCTTGGATTAGAAGCGATATATGGTCCCCTCGATGATTTTGTGTTGACCCATGTACCGGGCTAGTCAAAACTAAGTTGATGTGTTCAATTAAGTTCTATGTCAAACAAATCGCAAATCGGGAAACAAACTGTTGGACAATAAGTAAGACATTGTTCTATGTATTTGTCCGACTGATATCTAGAATAGAGGATTATATGATCACTTATTTTAAATGGTGTATCATCATCATCTCAGTTCCGCGAGACCTTGAAAGAGCTACGATTGTTGATCGGTTCCTAAAGTCATTCTTGCAGTTATAGTTATTAGACTTATCCAAGTGGGAGACTGATGGATTAGGTGTCTAAGTTCATAACTATTTTTGGAATGTACTTGACCCGATTAGCATGGTCCATTTAGGTTGCATGGCATTACAACACTTAGATAGACTAAACGAGAGAAAGGACACTAAAGGATTATTAATATATTATAAGTTCTAATATATTAATAATATTATTTAATATGTATTGATCAAAGAATTAATTTGGAATTAATTAAGTGATCAAAAAGAGACTAATTAAATATTTGGGGTTGATTGTGTAAATAATCTATTCTTATATAGTGGGCTGATGATCCATGGTTTGTATGGATTGGGCTAAAACCCATAAGGTGCTCCATGGATAATCCATGGAGGTTACAAACCCATGGACCATGGAATATGAAAAGCCATGACAATTAGGGTTTACATGGTGTAACCATACTTGTGCCACAACTATATAAGAAGCTCCAAGGCAAGCAAAATCGGCCACTAAGGGAAGAACAAGAGGGCTATCCGATTTTGAGGTGTTAGTGAACTTCTCTCAAGTCTATTCCAATAGTTGTAGTGTTGTGTGAGACATTTGAGGCATCACACTTGAGGTGCTAGGCTCACAAGGTTTATCCAAACTACAAAAGGTATGTTCTTCTTCTAGCATTTATGTTTAAAATTTCCCCATCGTATGCTAGATAGGTTAAGAACCTTGGAAAATCAATTTTGCATGTATCATAGTAAAACATAGATCCAAGGTTTCTAGGGTTGCATGTACACCTTAGGAGTGTTGGAATGCTCAAAACCCTACATATTGAAGCCAGAGAATGGCTGTTCTGAGCTCACACTTTCATCAAGGAAGAAGCAGTTTAATTGAATGGATTGCTAAGTTCACATAGAGGGAGATTTTTGGAACATGAAAGTGAACCTCTAGCAATCCTAAGTCTGAAGTCCGAAATCCTAGTGTTCCAAAATGTATGGTCCGAAGTCAATGGTGAAGAGTAGTCCAGAATCTGTCCGGACCAGTAGAGAAGAAGATGCGAAGCAGAAGGCATTCCGAAATGACTCTCATGTCCGGAATGAATGTTGATCCGGAGTCACAATATTTTGTCTTTGTGCATTTATTAATTTTGTCTTTGTATTGATGTAACATTTCATAGGACTTAGTATTTTGTTATATTAGACAAATCAGAATGTTAGAAACATTTCTATTGTCCAGTCCTATGTAAGCTTTGTAGTTAATTCGTTGTAACCTTCACTCCTATTTATTGGAGCTTTCAATGCAAAGTCAAATATGGATCTTTTACTTAACTTTTGGCATTTACTCTGTTATTCAAGAATTCTTTCAAACATTCTTCTTGTTCTTCATTTATTAGCTTTACCTTGATCATTTATTCTCGTACTTCATTTATGACTTGATCATTTGTTGAATATATTATCTAAGATTTGACTGGTCTTTCCAGCCTTGACTTGAACATTTATTAGTAAGCAAACATAGACATTGATCTTAAGCATTCACTCAAGGTTTGAGTTTTCAAACCTTGTCCCTGCGCATTAGATCTGTTTTGTTCTCTCATCTTTCACTCTCTGTCTCTCACACTATAATTCTTTCTCCATGCCTCTCCCCCCCCTCTCTCTCTCTCTCTCTCTATATATATATATATATATATATATATATATATATATATATATATATATATAACTTTCAATATCTCAATAAATCATTAACCATATAGCAGTACTTTATTGTTTATCTCACTAATACTCGCTCTTTAACTCTTATAGTAATATACAACTATATATCTCAATTATAGTTGTTTATTAACAAATCTTTTAATATTCTATTTTATATTTTGAATGTATTCATTATAAATATTATACTTCTCTATGTATCTCAATCATACTCGTCTATTTACTAAAATAGTAAGAAACGACTATATATCTCAGTTATTCTATTTAATTACTCATACATCATTAGGCAACTATAATTCTCAATGATCACAAATACTCTATTAATACAATATTAATAAATAGCAATTCAAAATATTATACTCAACTCTGAATTTGCATAATAATTATCACATATCTAGCTTGATGGGTTTTCAAGATTACTTCTATGTACTTGCGGAATTTCACATAACTAATTATGGGCACATGCAACCCTAGAAACAATTATATGGCTTTTCTGTTAATAGCAATGGTAATAATTGGTAATTTTAGGTCAATCTTCGTCGACCGAACCACCGTGAACTGGTGGTTTTCGAGGCCAACAAAATTAATAACCCTAAATCTTTTACACTAAAATAGTGTATAGTGGTAAAGGGGTCGAATCTGTGGAGATTGGTTCAATTTTATAGCTCTTTGAAAATATCTTTGTAGAAATACTTGTAAAATAACAATAAAAACAATAATGGGGGGTTTTGGTCTTTTAAAATACTTGAAATAAAACTAGAATTAAACTAATATTAAAATTAACAATTCAACAAAAATAAGAGTTTGAGGTAAAATCCATAAGGGAATGATGGTTGACTTAAGGTTTTCTCACTTTGACTTTCGATGAACATATCATTAGAGTCTAATGGTGCAACACTTGTTTTAGATCCTTAATTTGGCTATAGTAATACAAGAAGCTTGAGATTACCTAGACTTTTCTTAGTTGTTAAAATGGTTATAGAAACTCATGTGACAACCCGAAATTTCCATTCGTACAAACCCTACAGTCAAGCAGTTCAAATAAAATTCAAATACTTTTCTGCTAATTTTTAGCCGGTTTAAAGCCCGTTTGAGTGTTTTTAATATTTGTTCTTCAAATGAACGAATAAAAGGAAGTATATTCTAGGACTATGGGGCATCAACAAATCAACCAACACCTTGGTTAGGTGTTCACGACCAATCAAACGGAGTTTGGGCCGTGAACTTCTTCTGGCCGTAAACTCATGCATATAGCATGAGTTTACTCCCCATTTCTCTCATTCTTCACTTCCTAAATCAAGAACTCCCACTTTCTCTTTCAAGTATCATAACCTTTATCTTCCAATCTTCCAAAAATGTAAGTGTTCCTACCCTTGATTTATTGTTATAACCCTTCATCTAGTTGTTATACATCATTTCATCCATGAATTCTTCACTTTTTCATAGATCTTCAAGTGTTCTTCAAAACACCAAAAACACCAAGAATACACACTAGTGTTCTTGGACCTTAAACACCCAAACAAGCTTCTAGATTGTAAGTACTCTTGTCTTAGATTGTTGTGTGCTTGAATGAACTTGTTTAGATCTTAGAAACATCATAAAATCTGGAATGGATGAGAGTGTACAGCCAAGGCATCTCCCAAGTCCGTAAACTCCATGAAGGGATGCAATGTTTCCCTAACTTCCTTCCTAATGCTTAGAACTTGGACTAGAACCCTTCACCATTGAACTAGGGACCTTAAACTTCGAGTTTGTGGAGTTTTCCATGGGTTTACGTCCATAAACCCACTAGGTCCGTAAACTCTAGGCTGTAAACTCCATGGGGGGGGGGGTGGTCCTTGGGCCATGAACTCAATAGAAATGCTTTCTATCCCCTTTGATGCAACCCAATGGCCTTCTAACCCTTAAACCAAAGTGTTTTCCACACTTTAGGGTGTTTATACTTACTTAATTAGTGTTATAATCACTAATTAGATGTGTACATATGTCTATATATGCTAAATAGGATCACTGTGTGTGTTCAACTCTTCACTTGACACCTAACACCTTGTCCAACACTTCCATACAATCCACTCACTACACGTGAGTTCATACCCCTTAATTAAACTTTTAAATGTTTTTAAATGCTTTTATGGGGGGGGGGGAATACAAGTTGAATCATAATAGTTATTATATCAATCACATCTGATTAATAACTAGCATACAAATGGATTTACTATACTTTAAACTGTTTTGTCAAAAAAACTACTTGAAATGATTATCAAACCCTTTTACATGTTAACCTCATTATAAAACTTAGTTTTAGTTTCCAAATCTTTACTTTCAATTATTTAAACTCTTATATTGTCAAATCATGTTCAATACATATATAGTTATATAAGTAAGATTTAAAGAACTTAGGACCGATAATACACTCTATTTTCCTGTTCCTTGTTTGGTTGTGGACCTAGAGTACCCTATTATTTGTCCGAGTGTTGTTTAATCCTTAGTTATATATTATGTATATATGTATAGACATAAAAGCTTATTGTCGTATTTCAATACACTCAGATATACACACGACATTACTATTAAACTATAATAGGTATAGTTTAGAGTTATACTACTTACTATTTCTAGTACAAAGAAACATACAAAGAGTCAGTTCATACATGAGTCAATACACACTATAAACAATACATACACTACACTATACAATTAAACATACTATAATGAGAGTCAAAGAGAACATACTAATCACTAGACAGAGAGAGCATACACTAGTACATACTATTCATACACACTATATACTAAACTAGAGAACTTACTATGATGAGAATCAGGGGACACCTACACTACACTAGTACATACACTACATACACACTATATCATAAATGTGAGGCACTACTTCGGGGAACGACATCTCTGTCATGGCTCGTCTTGTATCCAGAGTCTCCTGAAGGGAGAGCGTGAATTCGTGTATAGATCTATACTTGACTGACCGTCCTACACCTTGCTGCTAGCTACAGTGGGACCTACAGGTCTTCCGGTGATGAATGTCATAAAATCTCAACGTCTTCTAATGTCGTGTTTCACTAGGTCGATCAAGTATGGTTACAATTACATTACATTATACCTGAATTAACAATTGGTTTAAGGTGGTTAGTACAATAGTAGTTATAATATTAGTATACTACAGTACTTCATTATTTTCCCATTACATCTACCTTGTGACCTCCTCACATAAATGGTAATTTAAAACTATATTTTTACTAATGATAGTCACGTTTGGGAAAAAGACTCACTTTTACAATGAACAAACATACAATACTCTTGATGCCTTGGTAGAAGGCTGCTTCTAATGGAAAATACAAGATTTTCTAGGAGATACAAACATTTTAAATACTTTTACACTCAAACTCTTACAAACATTTTCATACAAATTATGGCACTAACTACTTATGAACTCACCAGATTTAATGTTGATAAACCCTTTCAAAATAACTTGTATTCTCAGGTCATCAGTAGACAGGTACCGATGCCAGCTTTTTAGAAGATGGAGCACATACAAGATTCATCTTTTATTTTGATTCATATTTTTGGTGTCTATAAACTGTACATAACACACTTGTATTAAAATACATTATTAATGCAATGGAAGATGTTGTTTGCTTGTTTACTATATTTCTGTGTTGTGATACTGTACATGACGTCCTCCGCCCCAGAATGTTTCTGCCGTTCTTGGTTTTGGGGTGTGACAGATTGCTATCAGAGCATTGTTTATAGTGAATTGAGTATATCAACCCATAAAAGATGTACTAACTATAAACACAATGGGATTAAAATACACTGACCAAGAGTTTATACTTTTAAACTATAAAAGATTTAACTAAGTATATATACCTACATTCATACTAAAATCAGTGTCACTAGGACAGAACAAAAGTATTACGATTGTTGAATATCACAAGTAGGCTTGGGGATGTATGGTCAGTTCTGGGAGTGGCATAGCCTGATCAACCATGCTGGTTCGAGAAGTGATTAGCATATGCCCAGGAATGGTTGTGATATGGCAACAAGTCTAACAACTTACCAACACTACTACAATGATAACATTCGAACAGAACATAAACCTAAAATACTATAGGAGTATTTTGTGTTACTATAATTACTTTTCTGAGAACTAAAAAGGTCTTTATTGGTAGGTCAATAGTTGCTAAGTTGATACACTGAGGTTATGTGTTTCTAGGATGTCATAGACTCGGAATCTATGATCTTTGCTTTACTCCCTGTTCCGTGTTTGGTTGTGGGTTTAGAGTTAGGGTCACTTATTCGAAGGTCTATCATGTTTCGAATAAACATAACTGGTATGCACTATGCAAGTATTGAAGTAACCGATAAAGATTATATTATAATTATCTTAAATTGTACATCTAGATATCTAAGATTCTTATACCCCTTTTCTCGCGTAGATATCATGGTTGGATTTCATCATCATGGCGACTCGTACTTCCCAAACCAAGGCAATGCTGGATGGCTTGATGATGAGTCAGATGATGATCACCCAATCCCTTTGGATGATCACCTCGCAGAAGGCTTCTCGGATGGTTCTGACTCTAAGCCTGAAGTCAACAACCTACCCCAAGTGGGTCAAGCCCCAAATCTCAACCCCCGACCCACGTTTCAAGGCCCCACACCCTTGTGGGCGACAAACTTGAATCGTTGGAGTGATGAACAGGGTCAAACTTTACCCTACAATGGGGACCGAAGCTTTTACAACATAAGTGAGGGTGGCTCAGCTTACCGAGTCCTGCCTGTCATGGTCTGCAGGATTGCTCAGAATGTCAAGCAAGGTTGAGCAACCATCGACCGAATCATGGAAATTGATGCCAACTCTAGTGTCAACACGGTCTGCATTCACCATCTCGAAGAGGATATGGAAAGGACCAGGAGAACCAATGAGACTCTGCAGCAACATCTAGTTGCTTCCCGAGCTGAATTCGTAGAGCTTCGAGTTCGCCAGAGGTCTCATGAGCGACACCTTCAAGAACAGGTTCGACAAATGGCAGATCTGAGAGTTCACCCGAGGAATTCCCATCGCCGGTAGAAGATGTTTAGTACATCTTTTCTTTTGACTTAAGGAATAACCTTCCCTAACTATACTCTATGGAGTAATTATCTGTAAAATATTCCTACTTTCCAAGCACTTTAGCTAGAATTCTAAAAACTGTCACCCTTTTTCCCATATGGTTTGATGTAAGACCTACTGTTAGGTCATTTTTCCCGAACTTGTTACATCAATAATACCAGTAATATTGACAGTTATCTAATCTGTTGAAAAATCTGTACTCTTGTGTTTCTCTACTCTTCTACTGTACTTCTATTTCACACATACACTCATTCAACTGTTGGACTATGGCGATTTAGCCCATGGATCACTCTCACTATGCCTACAATTAATTCTTACTATCATATTCATCTTTTTATAATTATAGTTAAAGGATGCCTCATCTCAAATCAACAAGGCGTAATCCTCCACCTCCACCACCACCTCCTCCAGTAATCGATACGGCGGCTCTGAATGCTGCTGTAGTTGCGGCCGTAGCAACAGCCATGGCTCAATATCACTCCACTGGTGCCAGCGGAAGTGGAACCCCTGTTAACTCTACTCAAGGTGCTCAAGGTGAACTCCTTGTGCTCGAGAGAGTGCTCCTACAAGGACTTCACTAACTGCACGCCAAAGTCCTTTAAAGGGTCTGGCAGAGTCATTGCCCTCTCGCAATGGTTCGAAAAGACGGAGTCGGTCTTCGAGATTTGCTCAAGCCCTGTTGCAAGTAAGGTCTAGTTTGTTGCTTGTACCTTTGAGGAGAAAGCCCTGACATGGTGGAATAGACATGTCAAGTCACTAACCCTTGTAGTGGCTAACGACATGGGCTGGGAAACTTTGAAAGACCTCATGATCGAGGAATACCGCCCGAGAGGTGAAATCCAGAAGTTGGAATAGGAGCTGTGGAGCCTAACCATGAAGGGCTCCGATATAGTTTCCTATACCGCCAGATTCTACGAGCTGGTGGCCCTCTGTCCCAACATGGTTCCTACGGAGGGAAAGAAGATAGAGAGGTATATCTGGGGGCTGTTGCCTCCGGTGCAAGGGAATGTTTTAGCTTCAAAACCCACTACCTTCGATAGTGCCAAGCGATTGGCACAACGTCTCATTGACCATGGGGTCCATACCCCATCTTCAACAACCACCATGGCCATCCCCGAACCTTCCAAACCTACTGACAACTAGGGGTGTGCAAAAAGACCACAAAACCGAAAAACCGAGCCGATCTGGTCAATCCGAAACCGAAAAAAAACCGAAACCGGAAAAAACCGAAACCGAACAAACCGAAACCGAAAAAACCGGGTACCTACGGGTCGGTTACGGTTTAGATATTTCAATATCCGCGGATACCCGAAGCGAACCGTCGTGTATATATATATATATATATATATATATATATATATATATATATATATATATATATATATATCCTTTAAGAACATTATTTATTTGACATGAGAATTTAGGAACGATTATACACCCTTCAATCACTAAATAGTATGCACAAACCGAGAAATTAAAATTGGTTAAACCGAGAAATTAGAATATACTACATTTTTAATGCGTAAACCAAAAATTTACAATTGGTTATATTTATATATTTGATTGAAATTTGAACATCCAATAACTTAGAATTGGTTATACTATATTTTTCATGCGTAAACCGAGAATTTAGAATTGGTTATATTTTAATTGTAATTTGAACATCCAAGAACTGACATAAATGTTTTGAGGCCACATGTAAAAAAACAACAGATAATAAATATTGAATATCATTATATCAAAGAATTTATATTAGTTTGCACCATTGTGTCTACGTAAATCCAAAAGTGATGATTGGTTTTATAATTTTAAAAGTATTTATTATTTATAATTAAAGAATTGGCTTTATTTTCAAAAAAGGAATTCTTGAAATGGAGTTTATAGTTTTGATTGATTCTTATTTTTTATATTTAACGGATACCCGTGAACTGAACCGTGGTGACCCACCTTTATACGGTTCGGTTCGGTTTGGTTTTTTTAGCAATTCGGTTCGGTCACGGTTAGTGCTAGCAAGGTACCCGCCCCGTTCTCGCGGTTCACAATTTTATTATTATCCGATCCGAACTGCCCCGTAAACACCCCTACTGACAACAAGCGGAAGTTCTGGGATGACAAGAAGAAACAAAAAGCTGCCAAAAAGCAGCAGGTTGTGGCGGTTCATGCCACGATAGCACCTGCCGCTACTGCTCCGGTGAAGTAGTATGCTGGAAACTTGCCTAAGTGCAACAAATGCAGCTTCCACGACAATGGACCCTGCCGATAATTGCAGTGCTCCAACTGCAACCAGAAGGGACACATTGTCCGCTTCTGTAGATCCCCGACAAGGCTAATCAACCAGGTCCCTGGAGCTGGTGTGACTCAGTCATGCTATGGATGTGGCGAAGTGGGCCACTATAAAAGGGACTGCCCCAAGGCAGGAAATGCTGGTGGAGCGGGAAGAGTTTTGGATAATGGCCACAAGGAGGCAGTTATTGACCCAACGGTGGTGACTGGTACGTTTCTCCTTGAAAACTGTTATGCATGCATACTATTTGACAGTGGAGTAGAAAGAAGTTTCGTAAATCAGAAATTTACACGCTTACTTAAACAACAACCATGCACACTTAAAGAACCATTCACTGTAGAAATGGATAATGGGAAGACTGAGAGTAGTAGTACATACATAGGATGTACTCTAACTCTAGATAGCCATTCATTTCCAGTCGACCTCATGTCGGTCTCACTTAAAAGTTTCGATGTCATCATCGGCATGGATTTGTTGAGTCTACACCATGCCGACATCATGTGTTACGAAAAGGTTGTCCGCCTTAATCTTCCGTCTAACGAAACTATCATTATCTACGACGACAAACCTAGCACTATCCTTAGCATCATCTCAAGTATTCAAGCTCAAAAGTACCTACGAAAGGAGTATTGTGCATTCCTTGCACACGCTGTTGATACGAGCAAAGAAACCAAAGACCTGAAAAACATCCTCGTAGTACGCGACTTTCCCGACATCTTTCCAGAAGAACTACCAGGGTTACCTCCGCAACGACAGGTCGAGTTTCGAATCGACTTAGTTCCGGGAGCTACCCCAGTAGCCAAATCGCCCTATTGTCTAGCACCAGCTGAGATGCAGGAACTGTCAGGTCAACTTAACGAGCTGCTCAGCAAGGGCTTCATAAGGCCAAGCTTCTCACCATGGGGAGCACCGGTCTTGTTTGTTAAGAAGAAAGACAGGTCGTTTCGTATGTGCATCGACTACAGGGAGCTCAACAAAATAACGGTTAAAAATCATTACCCTTTGCCTTGCATAGACGATTTGCTTGACCAACTGCAAGGGGCGTCATACTTTTCAAAGACTGATCTGAGGTCCGGGTATCACCAATTGCGAGTGTTAGAGGAGGATGTTCCGAAGACAGCCTTCCGAACTCTTTACGGACACTACGAGTTCGTAGTGATGCCATTTGGATTGACGAATGTGCCTGCAGTGTTCATGGATCTAATGAATCAGGTATGTCGTCCTTACTTGGATCATTTCGTCATCGTCTTCATCGATGACATACTTATCTACTCTTGAAGTGAGGAGGAGCATAGTGATCATCTGCATCAAGTCCTAGGAACCCTACAAATAGAGAAGCTCTACGCAAAGTTCTCGAAATGCGAATTTTGGATCCAAAGAGTTGAATTCTTAGGACACGTGGTTAGCGAAGAGGGAATCCACATGGACCCATCGCAAATTAAGGCCATTAAGAACTAGTCAGCACCGAAGACGCCTACATAAATTCATCAATTTCTAGGCCTCGCTAGCTACTACCGCAGATTCATACATAACTTCTCCCGAATTGTGAAACCTCTTACAACGTTGACCCAGAAGGGCGTGGCCTTTGATTGGGAAGAGAAACAAGAGAAGGAATTCCAAACGTTGAAACACGCCTTGTGCACCGCACCAATACTATCCCTTCCCGAAGGAATAGAAGACTTCGTAGTCTACTGCGATGCGTCAAATCAAGGGCTCGGATGTGTTCTGATGCAACGAGGTAAGGTCATCGCTTATGCCTCAAGGCAGCTGAAGACACATGAGGTGAACTACACCACATATGATCTTGAGCTAGGAGCAGCTGTGTTTGCTCTAATGTTCTGGAGACATTACCTACATGGGACTAAAAGCACGATCTTTACAGACCACAAAAGCCTACAATACATATTAACCAGAAGGAAATCAATATGAGGCAATGATGGTGGGTCGAGCTACTCAATGACTACGAATGCGAAATTTGTTAGCATCCGGGTTAGCCAATATAGTAGCAGACACCCTCAGTCGAATAGAATATTCTGGTCGAAGAGTCAGATCACTGACTATGACTATCCATTCATATCTGTCCACACAAATTAAGAAGGCTCAGCTCGAAGCTTTGAAACCTGAAAATGTGGCCGGTGAATCCCTGTGAGGGATGGAGAAGAATCTGGAAGTCAATGGTGACAGAGCCTTATTCCTCATGGACCGGATCTGGACACCGAAACACGGTGGCTTCAGAGACTTGGTCATGACCGAGGCGCACAACACTAGATATTCTGTCCACCCGGGTTCAGATAAGATGTATCTGGATCTTAAAAAGCTATACTGGTGGCCTAACATGAAAGCAGAGATTGCTACCTTCGTGAGTAAATGCCTTACTAGCGCAAATGTTAAGGTCGAATACCAGAAACCATTGAGCTTACTTCAACAACCGGAGATACCGGAGTGGAAATGGGAGCAGATTACTATGGACTTTATAACCAAGTTGCCCAAGACAACGGGTGCACTTGTTACCATTTGGGTCATCGTTGATAGATTAACCAAATCCGCGCATTTCTTACCAATCAAAGAGACTGACAAAATGGAGAAGCTTACAATGACTTACATTAGGGAAATCGTATGATTGCATGGTGTCCCTATATCCATTATCTCCGATAAAGATAGTAGGTTCACTTCGAGGTTTTGGCAGTCGCTACAAAGTTCCCTAGGGACGAGGCTGGACATGAGTATAGCCTACTACCCACAGACCGACGGACAAAGTGAGAGAACTATCCAAACACTGGAAGATATGCTGAGAGCCTGTGTGATTGATTTTGGGAAGGCATGGGATACTCACTTACCCCTTGTCGAATTTTTCTATAACAACAGTTATCACACGAGCATAAAGGTTGCTCCGTTCGAAGCCCTCTATGGCCGGAAGTGCAGATCCGCTCTATGCTGGGCCGAAGTGGGTGACACGCAGTTGGCTAAAGGACGAGTTCCTGACAACACTCTCACAGGTCCAGAGATCATTCGGGAAACGACAGAGAAAATCATTCAGATTCGGAAACGATTGAAAGCCTCTAGAGACCGACAGAAAAGCTACGCAGACAAACGAAGGAAACCTTTGGAATTCCAGGTAGGAGACCGCGTTCTTTTGAAAGTCTCACCCTGGAAGGGCTTGAGACGCTTCGGAAACCGTGGAAAGCTAAATTCAAGATACATATGGCCTTTCGAGATTCTTGCCAGAATCGGCCCTGTAGCTTACAAATTCAATCTACCGCGCGAACTCAGTAATGCGCATTCTACATTCCACGTCTCAAACTTGAAAAAGTGTCTATCCGACGAGACTCTTGTAATCCCACTCGACGAGATCGAGATCAATGAGAGCCTCAACTTCGTGGAAGAATCTGTAGGATCATGGACAGTGAGGTCAAGCAAACGAAGCAAAGCCACATCCCGATAGTGAAGGTTCGCTGGAACGCCAAGCGAGGACCGGAATTCACATGGGAGCGCGAGGATCAAATGAAATTGAAATATCCTCATCTATTCGCTTAGTTATTTGTAACTACTTTATATGCTAAAACTCTAATTTCGGGACGAAATTCCCTCTAACAGGGGGATGATGTGACAACCCGAAATTTCCATTCGTACAAACCCTACAGTCAAGCACTTCAAATAAAAGTCAAATACTTTTCTGCTAATTTTTTCCGGTTTAAAGTCAGTTTGAGTGTTTTTAATATTTGTTCTCCAAATGAACGAATAAAAGGAAGTATATTCTAGGACTATGCAAATCAACCAACACCTTGGATAGGTGTTCACGGCCAAACAAATGGAGTTTGGGCCATGAACTCGTTCTGGCCATAAACTCATGCATATAGCATGAGTTTACTCCCCATTTCTCTCATTCTTCACTTCCTAACTCGAGAACTCCCACTTTCTCTCTCAAGTATCATAACCTATATCTTCCAATCTTCCAAAAATGTAAGTGTTCCTACCTTTGATTTGTTGTTATAACCCTTCATCTAGTTGTTATACATCATTTCATCCATGAATTCTTCACTTTTTCATAGATCTTCAAGTGTTCTTCAAAACACCAAGAACACCAAGAACACACACTAGTGTTCTTGGACCTTAAACACCCAAACAAGCTTCTAGATTGTAAGTACTCTTGTCCTAGCTTGTTGTGTGCGTGAATGAACTTGTTTAGACCTTAGAAACATCATAAAATCTGGATTGGATGAGAGTTTACGGTCAAGGCATCTCCCAAGGTTGTAAACTCCATGAAGGGGTGCAATGTTGCCCTAACTTCCTTCCGAATCCTTAGAACTTGGACTAGAACCCTTCACCATTGAACTAGGGACCTTAAACTTCGAGTTTGTGGAGTTTGCCATGGGTTTACGAACTTAAACCCACTAGGGACGTAAACTCCATGGGGAGTGGTCCTTGGGCCGTAAACTCCATGGGGGGTGGTCCTTGGGCTGTGAACTCAATAGAAATGCTTTCCATCCTCTTTGATGCAACCCAATCGCCTTCTAACCCTTAAACCAAAGTGTTTTCCACACTTTGGGGTGTTTATACTTACTTAATTATTGTTATAATCACTAACTAGATGTGTACATATGTCTTTATATGCTAAATAGGATTATTGTGTGTGTTCAAGTCTTCACTTGACACCTAGCACCTTGTCCAACACTTCCATACAATCCACTCACTACAGGTGAGTTCATACCGCTTAATTGACCTTTTAAATGTTTTTAAATGCTTTTATGGGGGGGGGGGGAATACAAGTTGAATCATACTAGTTATTATATCAATCACATGTGATTAATAACTAGCATACAAATGGATTTACTATACTTTAAACTGTTTTGTCAACAAAACTACTTGAAAATGATTATCAATCCCTTTTACATGTTAACCTCGTTATAAAACATAGTTTTAGTTTCCAAAATCTTTACTTTCAATTCTTTAAACTCTTATATTTTCAAATCATGTCCAATAGATATATAGTTATATAAGTAAGGTTTGAAGAAATTAGGACTGATAATACACTCTACTTTCCTATTCCTTGTTTGGTTGTGGACCTAGAGTACCCTATTATTTGTCCGAGTGTCGTTTGATCCTTAGTTATATATCATGTATATATGTATAGACATAAAAGCTTATTTTTCCTATTTCAATACACTCAGATATACACATGACATTACTATTAAACTATAATAGGTATAGTTTAGAGGTATACTACTTACTACTACTAGTATAAAGAAACATACAAAGAGTCAGTTCATACATGAGTCAATACACACTATAATCAATACATACACTACACTATACATTTGAACATACTATAATGAGAGTCAGAGAGAACATACTACTCACTAAACAGAGAGAACATACACTAGTACATACTATTCATACACACTATATAGTAAACTAGAGAACTTACTATGATGAGAATCAGGGGAGACATACACTACACTAGTACATACACTACATACACACTATATCATAAATGTGAGTAACTACTTCGGGGCATGGCATCTCTATCAAGGCTCGTCTTGTATCCTGGGTCTCCTGAAGGGAGAACGTGATATCGTGTATAGATCTATACTGGACTGACCGTCCTACACCTTGTTGCTAGCTACAGTGGGACCTGCAGGTCTTCGGGTGATGAATGCCATAACATCTTGACGTCTTCGAGCGTCGTGTTTCACTAGGTCGATCAAGTATGGTTACAGTTACATCACATTATACCTTAATTAACAATTGGTTTATGGTAGTTAGTACAATAGTAGTTATAATATTATTATACTACATTACTTCATTATTTTTCCATTACATCTACCTTGTGACCTCCTCACATACAGGGTAATGTAAAGCTATATTTTTACTAATGATAGTCACGTTTGGGAAAAATACTCACTTTTACAATGAACAAACATACGGTACTCTTGATGCCTTGCCAGAAGGCTGCTTCTAATGGAAAATATAGGATTTTCTAGGAGATACAAACAATTACTACAAACATTTTACATACTTTTACACTCAAACTCTTACAAACATTTTCATACAAATTATGGAACTAAATACTTATGAACTCACCGGATTTAATGTTTATAAAACCTTTGAAAATAACTTGTATTCTCAGGTCATCAGTAGACAGTTACCGATGCCAGCTTTTCAGAAGATGGAGCACATACAAGACTCATCTTTTATTTTGATTCATATTTTTGGTGTCTATAAACTATACAGAACACAATTGTATTAAAATACATTATTAAGCCTAAAAATCTTTATTGTTCTCCAAATCCAATCGCCTCCCGAAGATCCCGTTTCACTAGTCTCCAAAAAACCTGCAATTATGCTCACGAAACTAGAGAGTACCTGAAATAGTCATAAAAAAACAAAAAGGAAAATATGCAATGAAATTAACTAAAATATGAATGAAATATACTAAAATAAACTATAAAAAAGAAGTAAATAAAATAAAACTATCATGAACCCTGTTGTATTAAGACCTAATGTATGTAATCCTGTGTTAATAAAGTATATTAAAGATATTATACTTACACTTACCTTCAGAATGTCTCAAATTTGCTTAACAAACGTTTATCGCTTAAGATTGAAAACAAAAATCACAAAAGTTGATACTATTTGTGACGCTAAAAATAAATTTTTGCATCAAGTATACTTAGGACTAATTTATGATCAAATTGGATAGATTACACTCTCAGGACTTTGTGGATATAAACAATGTCAAAAAAAGAAGTCATATGCAGAAGTTACGTCCATTTTAATTTACCAAATCAGTACAATACTGATTTTCTTAATAAACGAAAACCGAATTGATCCGTTGAGGTGCTTACACATCTCATATGGAAATTCTGAGAACATTTTTGAACTCATACATAGGTCTAATATTAGGTATTATAATAGCAATATTGTTAGCCCGTAAATTATTCGAAGTCACGAAAATTGTCAAATCATGATGAATTAGACACGAAACTTTAAACGCCTTTTCCCAAAATTCTACATGTTGGATTTGGGATTCGTCTTAGTTTTTGGAATCCCCATTCCCGATACTATCATTCTCCACCTTTAAAAAAAATTACTAGATGTTGGGATTGATGGCACACGAATCGAGGATGCTAGCGAGTGACATCATTTGATGTCAAAAGTGTGACATCACCTTCAAGTACAATAATTCATGAAAAGACTTAAAAGTCCATACATAATCTTCCATTCAATTACTTACACTCTTCCTCCCATCTCTCTCTAATCAATCTCTCTCAAACCCTTTCTCTTTCCCTCTTTTTTTTTCTTGATCTTGGTTAGAGAAACCCCCACCGAAGGTGGGTTTTCTGGACACCAACCAGCGGTGGCAACCCCCCTTTTCCTCCTTCATTTTTTCTCGTCGACCTCAACTTCCAAACACCCCTTGTCGTTATTTTCTCAGTTGCCTTTTTTCCCTCCGATCACTCTGGTCGTTACTGATGTCAAGTAAGAAAAGGAAGACTCACTAGTCTCGACAACTGCCTCCTCCTTTCATGACAGATCAACCACATCGAAGCCACACTCAACCATCCTATCGTTTGCAATACACGATCAAAACAACACTTGTGGTTTTTAGGTTCAAAGAGCTCGATCTTCTAGTTCCTCAAGTAAAGATCCATAAGCCCAAGTTTTGGTTTGGTTCAAAAACTTCAAGTTCAAAGTCGGGAAATAATGATCTAAGCCTCGATCTTCGAGTCTAAAACAAAATTACGCATCTAGGGTGAGTCTTTATAAACCCATTTTATGTTTTCTTGATTTTAGGGGATGATACATACTCGTCTTGTTTTTATGAAAATTTGATGTTGTTATGTGTTCAGATCTTGATTGGTGTATATATCTAGTTATTGCAAAGTATGTTATGATCATTTTGGTTATGTATACATAAAAGACATGTTAAATTGCTAGTAACTATGGTAGGAATCATACATATAAGATTTGTGACATTTTGTGTACATTACATGTCATAAGTATTAGTAAATAAGTTGTTATACCAATAGTAAGTTCAAAAATGTATAAATGATCTTTTATATCATTTATATGAAAAATGGTTATTATAAATATGTACATATATGTTAATAATACACAAGGACTTTTATTTCTAAATAAATGTGTGTTAGACATAAAATAACAACATAGTATGTCCATTTTTGTTTTATATGAAAAATGGACTTAAAATGAATTTTGCTAAATCAAATAAGGTCTAGTATGTAAATACATGCATATTTGTTAAAAATATGTGTTTTATGTATTTATATAAAAGGCATGCACAATAATGGTCTGTAACTTTCCAAAAATCACGATACATTTTTTTGTTTTTAACTTAAAAGAAACCATTGTTTTCAATCAAAACCATATCAAATTAAGTATCGAACACAAACATCCGCAAGATCATGTATCATAAAATCTCCCAAAACATATCATCGCAGGATGTATATAATCACGCCTTCGATTTGTCCTGGTCATCTGAAGTACCTGAAATATCAAACTGAAACTGTAAACCAAGGCTTATTGAGTTCCCACAAAGTACCACATAGCACAACCAAATAGATATACAAAATGCATGTTGGCTCCACAACCTACCAATTGGCTTACCCTGGCTCACAATCTCCTGGTTGGATTTCCCTAAAATAACATATCCGGTCCAGAACCTCTCGTTTGGATTACCTAGGCCCATGACCTCTCAGTTGGATTGCCCTGCAAATAATGTACTGAGTCCACAGCCTCCCGATTGGATTACCCTGGCACATAACCTCCCGACTGGATTACCCTGGCCAATAACCTCCCGGTTGGATTGCCATAGGTTTGTCGACTGACCGCACGAAGCAATACAGTATCAACCCAACCATACAATGTTGACATATAACATATAACATATATTTAACAAGCAAATAATCATATAGCCAGACAACAGTCACAAGCATATCTACCGATCACTACCGCATAATAACATCCTATATACCAAGACAGAGTTCTAACAAATCAATACAACATAGCAACACTCCCTAAACTTGTGACATCCCCAAAATCTCGGCCAGAAAAGACCGGTTTCATTTATGCTTTTTAAACATTTTCAAAGTAAATCCTTTTCATTTTAAAAGAGTTGCGGAATTTGTTCCCAAAAACAAAACATGATGAAATAGATTTTTATCAAAACATTTCATGAAGAAATATAATTTCATTTCATAATCAAAACCCGGGATGTCATGTTCCGATACAAACCATAAAGCATAAACGATAACATTACAAATTATTCAACAAATACATACATATACAGACTTTAAAACAAAACAACTTGATGATTATCCATCTTATGCCCTCGCGCCACTTCCTGTAATACAAAGAAACTGAGTGGGTCAGGCTTGGGAGCCTGGTGAGCATATAGGGTTTTCAACCCACAATAAATAATTAAATTAATATTCATCAACCAACAATAACCCAATTACCCATTCCCGTTATTCTCACTTTATGTCCCTAAAATAACTAACACAAGGGACCTAGTCTAAGAATATTTCATCGGGGCGACAACACATGCTTTCGGGGGTTTCCCGGCAATATATGTCAAATAAGGCAACCATGGGGGGATGGAGTACAGCGAATGAACACCCAAGTTCATTAACACCTACAGGTGGCAAGCCTGCTAATGCTCTACAAGACTGTCTAGAAAAGTCCGTGGTCGTCATCTAAACTCCGCTAGATGACTAAATCAAAACAACATCAAGGCCTCTCATCTGTTTATTACACACCAACTATCTATCCATGTTCTACCCAACATATTAGTAGATAAAAATATACATTTTTATACATAGTTTAAAACCTGTATAGCATGCTTTAATCAATACATATTCCACATAACAGATGAGGCACACACACATAACACGTATTTCTTAGAGAATAAATCAGATCTATGAGATAGAAGAGAGTGGATATACATTCACACATATAACAACAAAATATATACACATAGCACGTATTTTATATAAAATACTTCATAATAATGGGTTGGAAGAAAGTAACTACACACTCACTTGATCAGAAGATGATCAGACAACACTACGACTTGCAGAAGTAGTGTTTCTCCGTAGATCTGGAAGATCTTCACAAAAATCAAACTCCTCGCGGGCAGAGCTTCGGCTCGGGAATAACGCTCTTCGAGATCCTCGGGGCTTCGGATCTTGCTTCGGGGCTCAGGAATGATACCGAGGCTTCGGGATATGATTGGCATGCAAATCGATGCAAAAACTACAGAGAAGAAAGAGTTTGAAAAACAGAAAATGGCTGATCTCGGTTTCTATTTATAAGCTGGTGGGTCTGGGATTACGCTGGGCGTAATTTCAATTTACGCTGGGCGTACTCAGTATGCTGGACGTAACTTGGTTACGCTGGGCGTACATTGAAGTCACTGCATGCATCAATTGGTGGCACTCAATTATTGGTCAGGCAACTTGCATCCTCCTGAGTACGCTGGGCGTACTCAAATTACACTCGGCGTAATTTGACTCGTCAAACTTCTAAATTGCGTAACTTTCGCATACGAGCTCCGTTTTCGACGTTATTTATATCCACGCGTAGGTGAGACTATGCTCTACAACTTTAGTTTAGACTCCGTCGGCTAGTTTTGAATTTATTTTTAGTAGGCCCGGACAGGAAAACTTCGTTATAAAATCATAACTTCTTCGTCCGACGTCCGTTCTCGCCTAACTTTTCATCGTTTCGCTACTAACAACGAGATCTTCGATTCTCGTTTAGATTGTTTCGGCTAAAAACCGCTCGATCTCAAATCGATTATTTGGGCTGCATACCGCTAAGTCGAAACTTCAAAAAATCATAACTTCCTCATACGAAGTCAGATTGGGGCGTTCTTTTTATGCACGCTCTCGGTTTAACGAACTCTAAGACTTTCGTTTAGATAACTAAGGCTAAATATTTCACTAATGTAAATTTCAATTTTTACGTCATTCAGCGTTGCCGTTTCTGTCGCGAAACTTCGACAGGTTATAACTTCTTCGTTATAACTCGGATTTCGGCATTCTTGATATATTCGGAAACCTCGTTTCGACCACTACATCTTTATGCAAAGATATCGGGCTTATCTCATACTTTAATTTTGACGCTTATTTTATTCTTAATTCATTAAATTATAATAATTAAGAAAATAAACACATAATTCACATCATTCACATAATACTCAAATATTTCATCATTCATTAATACTTCAAAAAGAGTTACAAGGGTTAACCTAGACTATTACATCAACGAAAAAGCCTAGCCTGGAAACACAGGCGTTACAATTCTCTCCCCCTTAGGATGATTCCGTCCCCAGAATCACACATCGACAGACAAATGCGGATAGCGACTCAACATGTCACTCACGATTTCCCAGGTGAGATTTGCCCCATTCGAATGTTTCCAATGAACAAGCACAAATTCGACCATCTTGCGTCGAAGCTTCTTAGTCTTTCGGTCAACAATTGCCTCTAGTTCTTCAATTAACCTCTTGTTTTCATCAATTCTCAATTCGGAAATTGGAATTCTATCGGGAACTTCTCCCGTGAACTTCCTCAAATAACACACATGGAAAGTGTTATGAATACCACTCAGTTCTTCTGGTAGTTCTAGCTTGTAAGCTTGGTTCCCAATCCTCTGAAGAACTTTAAACGGTCCAATAAACCTTGGACTTAACTTTCCCCTTTTTCCAAATCTTATAAGTCCCTTCCACGGTGAGACTTTAAGTAACACCGAATCCCCAACTTCAAAAGTCATCAGTCTTCGCTTCTTGTCAGCATAGCTCTTTTGATGATCTTGAGCTGCTAACATTCTTTCCCTGATCGATTTCAACTTCTCATCAGTCTGCTGGACCATCTCGGGTCCCATAAACTGCTTTTCCCCAGCCTCAAGCCAACAAGACAGCGTACGACACGTCTGTCTGTACAAAGCTTGATAAGGTGCCATCTTTATGCTCGAGTGGAAACTATTATTGTAGGAAAATTCTACTAAAGGTAAGTGTTCATCCCAGTTACCGAGGAATTCTAGGGTACATGCTCTCAGCATATCTTTAAGTGTTTTTATCGTTCTTTCACTCTAACCATCAGTCTGTGGATGGTAGGCTGTACTTAAACACAACTTGGTACCCATTTCCTCTTGTAGACTTTTCCAAAACCTCGAGGTGAAACGACTATCACGATCTGACACAATCGTTAACGGAACACCGTGAAGCCTCAAAATTTCCTTCACATAAGAATTCGCAAGCTTATCCATAGACCATTTCTCCTTGGCTGCTATGAATTGCGCACTCTTAGTGAATCGATCAACGACCACCCAAATCATGTCGTGACCACTTTTCGTTCTGGGTAGTTTAGTGACAAAATCCATCGCAATGTCTTTCCATTTACCCATAAGCACAGGTAAAGGTTCTAAACTCCCATATGGTTTCTGATGTTGTGTCTTGACTCTTGCACAAGTCACACACTCGGCCACATACTTTGCAACATCAAGCTTCATCGTCGGCCACCAGTAGTAGGGTTTCAGGTCCCTATACATTTTAGTGCTGCCATGATGAATTGAGTACATGGTTTTGTGAGCTTCTTCCATCAGAAGATCTCTTATTCCTCCTGACTAAGGTACCCAAATACGATCTTGGAATACCTTCAGTCCATGGCCGTTTGTACCAAACACCAACGTTTTGCCCAAACGTTCATCCTTTCGGTCATTCCTCTCAGAAGCTTCCTCTTGAGCTTTCTTTATACTTTCCACAATTGTCGAGACAACTTCTATTCTCAACGCTCTTGGCCTTTTTTCTTCAAGATTGACTTTCTGACTGAGAGAATCAACAACAAAATTAGCTTTACCGGGGTGGTAAAGTATCTCACAATCGTAGTCCTTAAGTAATTCTAGCCATCGTCGTTGCCTCATATTCAATTCTTTCTGACTAAAGAGATATTGGAGACTCTTATGATCAGTGAAAAGTTTGCACTTCGTGCCATAGAGGTAATGCCTCCATATTTTTAGAGCAAAAACTACCGCTGCCAACTCCAAATCATAAGTAGGGTAGTTCTTTTCATGCTCCTTCAACTGTCGAGACGCATATGCTATCACCTTTTCTCTTTGGGTCAAAACACAACCCAATCCAACCCCAGACGCATCGCATTAAACAACGAAGTCTTCAACTCCATCGGGTAGAGAAAGTATTGGTGCCTTGCATAGCTTCTTCTTTAGCTTCTCGAATGCTTCTTTATGCTTATCACTCCAAGCATATGTAGCTCCTTTGTGGGTCAAACCTGTTAATGGACTAGCGATCGAAGAAAAGCCTTGGATAAACCTTCGGTAATATCCGGCTAATCCTAAAAAGCTTTGGATCTCTGTGGGACTTTTCGGTTGTTCCCACTTCATTACAGCCCCAATCTTTGCTGGATCGACCATTATCCCTTCCTGGTTGACCACGTGACCCAAGAATTGGACTTCTCGAATCCAAAAATCACATTTGGAGAACTTCGCATACAACTTCTCCTTCTTCAAGACTTCTAACACTTCTCGCAAGTGTCTTCCAAACTCCTCTTGGCTTTTCGAGTAAATAATAATGTCGTCTATGAATACTATCACAGATTTATCAAGGAACGGTTTACAAACCCTATTCATTAAATCCATGAATGCTGTTGGAGCATTGGTTAGTCCAAACGACATAACCAAAAACTCGTAGTGTCCATATCTAGTTCTGAATGCAGTCTTCTCGATATCTTGCTCTCTTACTTTTAGCTGATGATATCCTGACATCAGGTCGATCTTTGAGAAATAACTTGAAACTTGAAGTTGATCGAACAGGTCATCAATCCTTGGCAAAGGATATCTATTCTTTATTGTTGCCTTGTTCAGCTCTCTGTAATCGATGCACATTCTCATACTTCCATCTTTCTTCTTCACGAATAACACCGAAGCTCCCCAGGGTGATGAACTAGGTCTAATGAAACCTTTGTCCAATAACTCCTGAAGTTGCATCATCAGATCCTTCATCTCCGTCGGTGCTGATCGATAAGGTGCTTTTGCTATTGGCGTGGTCCCTGGTAACAAGTCTATTCTGAACTCCACTTGTCTATCAGGTGGTAATCTAGGAAGATCTTTGGGAAATACTTCCGGATAATCACACACCACTGGAATACTCTGCATCACCTTCTTTTCCTTCTTAGCATCAATCACGAATGCTAAATATGATGTACATCCCTTGGTCAAACACTTTCTGGCTTTCATTAGGGAAATGATTCCAGAATTCACTCTGCGTTTGTCCCCATACACCATAAACGAATCTTTCCCAGGCGGGTTTACTTTAACTATCTTCTTCTTGCATAAAATTTCGGCATCATTGGTGCTAAGCCAATCCATTCCCAAAACGATGTCGAAATCATTTAGTTCGATAGGCAATAATTCCTCATGAAACTTATTCCCATTAAGGTCGATTAATATGTTTTTCATACGATGGCCAACAGGTACAAACTTGCCACTAGCAACTTCGACTAATAAATCATTATCTAGTCTATCAACAGGCAAAGCTAGTTTTCTACCAAACTTATGCGAAATAAAGGAGTAGTTGGCTCCAGAATCAAACAAAATTTGAGCAGGTAATTCGTTAAGAAGAAAGGTACCTGAAGCGACATCCGCTTCATCTTTCGCAGCCTCAAGTGTCATCTGGAAGGCTCTCGCCTTCGGCTTTGGTGGAATGTTGGGCTTCGCTGCCTCCTTCTTCTTCGGACAGTCCTTCAAAATGTGTCCCTCTTCATTACAACCAAAACACATCCTTTTGTTGGACGGACACTCATTGGAAAAATGCCCAATTTTTCCACACTTGTAGCAGGTTACATCCTAACTACATTTCCCAAAGTGATTTTTCTTACACTTGTCACACCATTTCGCTTCGCCTCCTTTTCCTCCACCAAACTTTTTCGAATCAGATTTCAAAAATTTGCTTTTCTTACTGGAACCAGATGTTCCCTCAAACTTTCTCTTCTCACCAACCTCAACCTTGTTGGTGGTTCTCCCCTTAATCATGTTCTCAACAGACTTGGCAGCCCAGATAGCTGCCTCTAGAGTATGTGCTTGACGTACCGGCACCTCGTACTCCCATGGGAGTCCCTTCGCATACCGGTCCACCTTTTTCAGCTCATCTGGAACGATGCACAAAGCAAACTCCATCTTTTCTGTAAAGTTATTAGTGTATTCATCAAATGACATGCTGCCTTTCGTCAATGCCAAAAACTTATTCTCCAACTCCAACAGATTTTGGGCCAAGCAGAACTTGCGTTTGAACTGTGCCAAGAATTCTGCCCATGACAACTGCAGTGGCTCATTAGGGCTTAAAGTCTTTCCTATAATGTTCCACCAACGAACGGCCCCACCTCGGAACTGACGCACTGCATAGATAGTCTGCAACTTGCCTCTGCAGCCACAAGTCATGAAGGCTAACTCCATTTCTGAGATCCAATCCATAAATCCAATCGGATCCTCCTTTCCATTGAAGGTCGATGGTTTGCAAGTTAGAAAGTCCTTGTACTTGCATCCCATTCCATCATTCCTTCTATCATGGTTGTTTTGCTTAACTATCGGTGGGTTGTCTTGACCAACAGATCCACTGAAGTTTCCGCCTTCCGAGTGCCCTTCATTCAATTCGGGCTCCTCCACTTGAATTGACAGTTCTTCACGATTCTGTTGAAGCAACCGCCTAGTCTCCTCCATTTGACGATCCAACATCGTTTGAATCATCAATTATACACCAGCCGTTGTTATCGGCTCAGGTGTTGCTGCTACGACAGGTATTTCCTCAATCACTGGTGGTTGATTCCTGTTCTCAACAGCATTTCCAACTCCACTTCTTGTTCTCACCATTTTTGATCTACACACCGAATAAGGTGAAATTAGATCCTCATTCACAATAGATATTCAAATCATCCTTATCACTCCGAATCATTTACATGCTAGTTCTAATATCGTAGAAGTACGCTTAGAATCCTACACATATAAGGTTTCCAGATCCGGTCGGCAACAGACCATAGATCCGAACAAATAATATCATATATGGCAAACATATAACATTTAGCACATAAAAACATTTTAGGCAATTTTCCTAAAATAAACTAGTGCTCGTGTCTAATATATAACAGACACACATCTCAAAATTTCACTTAGCATTTTAAGTTTAAGTCTAGAAATCCTACAAATTCCTAGTTCGCTTAAACTAATGCTCTGATACCAACCGTGACATCCCCAAAATCTCGGCCAGAAAAGACCGTTTTCATTTATTCTTTTTAAACATTTTCAGAGTAAATCCTTTTGATTTTAAAAGAGATGCGGAATTTGTTCCCAAAAACAAAACATGATGAAATAGATTTTTATCAAAACATTTCATGAAGAAATATAATTTCATTTCATAATCAAAACCCGGGATGTCATGTTCCGATACAGACCATAAAGCATAAACGATAACATTACAAGTCATTCAACAAAGATATACATATACAGACTTGTAAACAAAACAACTTGATGATTATCCATCTTATGCCCTCGCGCCACTTCCTGTAATACAAAGAAACTGAGTGGGTCAGGCTTGGGAGCCTGGTGAGCATATAGGGTTTTCAACCTACAATAAATAATTAAATTACTATTCATCAACCAACAATAACCCAATTACCCATTCCCGTTATTCTCACTTTATGTCCCTAAAATAACTAACACAAGGGACCTAGTCTAAGAATATTTCATCGGGGCGACAACACATGCTTTCGAGGGTTTCGCGGCAATATATGTCAAATAAGGCAACCAAGGGGGGATGGAGTACAGCGAATGAACACCCAAGTTCATTAACACCTACAGGTGGCGAGCCTGCTAATGCTCTACAAGACTGTCTAGAAAAGTCCGTGGTCGTCATCTAAACTCCGCTAGATGACTAAATCAAAACAACATCGAGGCCTCTCATCTGTTTATTACACACCAACTATCTACCCATGTTCTACCCAACATATTAGTAGATAAAAAATATACATTTTTATACATAGTTTAAAACATGTATAGCATGCTTTAATCAATACATAGTTTAAAACATGTACGCTCTAGGTTTAACGAACTCTACGAATTTCGTTTAGATAACTAAGGCTTAATGTTGCACTAACGTAAATTTCACTTTTTACGTCATTCAGCGTTGTAGGTTCTGTCGCGAAACTTCGACATGTCATAACTTCTTCGTTATAACTCGGATTTCGGCATTCTTTATATATTCGGAAACCTCGTTTCGACCACTACATCTTTATGCAAAGATATCGGGCTTATCTCATACTTTAATTTTGACGCTTATTTTATTCTTAATTCATTAAATTATAATAATTAAGAAAATAAACGCATAATTCACATCATTCACATAATACTCAAATATTTCATCATTCATTAATACTTCAGAAAGAGTTACAAGAGTTAACCTAGACTATTACATCAACGAAAATGCCTAGCTTGGAAACGCGGGCGTTACAAAACTAGGGTACATAACACAGTGGGACGATATTGGTGTCTTCGACTCACAAGTACAGTGAGGAAAACTCACCTCTCAGTCTGAAAAAGATCTTTGAATAGGATATAGCTTCGAATGTCAGCTCAACCGGTCCCCTATTCATCAAGAAATTACCAATCTCAAAAACCACTTGAAATACCTAAAATACCCTTAGGTCAAACTTGGTCAAACCCTGGTTAAAGGTCAAAGTCAACAAGTCAACTAAGCCATCTACCACGTCGTGGTGACCATTCACCACATCGTGGTGACTGTTCAGACCAACTTATTCTAATAATCTCTTAATCCATTAAACCAACCATTAAAACTTCCCTTAAGGTATTCTCTCACCCAATGAACCATAAAAAACATCGCTTTATAGACATCCATGTTCAATGCATGTCTTGAACTTAAACTAGGTCAAAATAGAGTAAAAAGGGCCAAGATCACATGCAAGAGTTCAAAGCTCTAAGAAATTTCAGATCCAACACTCCTAACCCCAATGAGACTCTAGGGATCTATAAAGTTGGCAACTTTAGGGAATTACAACACTCGAATAAGCCCCAACATGAAGAATAAGGCTTTGAAACATAGATCCATGTACAAAGAACTAAAAAGCATGGAACTTGAGGACTTACAAAAGTACAGAAGATGCATAACAAGAAGGTGAAAAGAGTCCCTTGCTAAATCCAAGACCAAATGTCACCTTCTTCTTCTTCTTCTTCTTCTTCTAATACCCAAAAATCAACACCAAAGGCTCAAAAAGTAAGTTGGAGGTTAGTATTTGCTTGGAGGCAAAGAGAGTGTGATGGAGGCTGAGGGTGAGCAACCCTATCCATCGCACTCCCTTAAATACGGGAACAAACATCGGATACCAGGGCTTCTCATTAAACCGCCACCATGTTGTGGTTATAGGCCGCCATGTCGTGGTGGTCATTTAAAACCAACGATTACAAAATGCTCTGCAACATCGTGGTGATGCTCCACGACGCCGTGGCCACCCCAATTAAGATTTATACATAAAAGTTGATTTATACCTAGACCAGATGTTACATGATCAAATTAAGATTTTTATATAAAAAGGGTTATGATTTTATATAAAAAAATGTTTATAAAGATGTCTGTAGATGCCTTTATACAAAAAGATGTCAAATAAATTTATATATATATATATATATATATATATATATATATATATATATATATATATATATATATAATGATGACAAATTGTGTTCACAAATGATTTTATATAAAAATGGAACAATATAAATATTTAGACATTTGATATAATGATATATATATGTATATATACATTTTTCTAAAAAAGTGTATAATAAGTTTAAAAATAAAGAGTTAAGCAAAATAGTATAAAATGAAGTTTTATATGCAAAACGATGATTCTATATATATATATATATATATATATATATATATATATATATATATATATATCGAATCATCGTTTTGCGTGTGTGTGTGTGTATATATATATATATATATATATATATATATATATATATATACAGGTAGAGGTTCATTTGAGACCACCTATATTTTGTGAGACATGGGGACCAAATCTGAGCCTTTGATCAAAAATGATCTTGTGGCTCATAACAAAATGTGGCTAACACTAATTAATCTAAAAGATTAGTTAATTAGGGGTAGATTAGTCACTAGGTTAAACTTTAGCTCATCATATCTATTATCTTCACGTTATCACAAAACCCAGCTACTTCGATTCTTTCTACCAATTCATACTAATAGATCAACATTCCTTCATCTTCGATTCACACTGATCAATCTTCTATTTGCTTTGATTTGGGTATTGAGGTTTATGTTCATCTATCGACATCAACAATTCATTACAAGATTTTTATCGATTGTGGCTCTGTGATCATCAATTTCATCCAAGGTAGAAGTTCAAGTGTTTAGTGGATTTCTGCTAATCTTCATCTTCAACAATAACTAACGATCTTTCAAGCTGTACTTTTTACTCTACGTCTTGATTTCATCAATTGATCAAGATTTCTGTTTTATTCCCCTGAGTTTTCATCGCTTTCAGATCAACAATTCTTAGCCATTCATCAACATTGGTAATCAGTCATCAACTGCTATCAATTTCCATCAGATTGATGCTTCGAGCTTATTATCAAATTAGGTGTTTTATCATCTTAAATCTATTATCATTTCAAGTTTTTGATTTCAACCATCGATTATCAATTTCAAGGTTTTGTTTTTTATGTGCATTCGAGCACATATTAAATGAAGATAAGCAAGCAAAAATAACGTATCTTCATGTTATTTTGTGCTCATTCTATAAAATCAATGAGGTATGTACATAACTATTATTGTTCTTGAGCCAATTATCTTACATTATACACGCACTCTACCTGTTTGATGAAAGTACTGAATGAATAAAGAGTGTGATGTAGAGTTTGATATGTCACTCCTTTCCCACCCTTAAACTTTGATACTATTTAATGATATTGACCCCAAATTCCAAGCTGTTTTTCTTAACTTAGTGATCACTGGTGTACTTCTTTTTGTCAGTGATTGAAGGACATACAACTGTCATCAATGCAATTGTTCAGTGCATATGTTGGAAGAAGATATCATCCATATCTTGCCACCATTAATTAATGATGGGAACTTCAAGAAGCATATTGACATGTTGGTTTCAATGGTGCTTGGTCCATAAAGACTTAAAGTGGCTAAGAAGTTGATGGATGATGAGGACTTGGTTCATCTTTAGAATCGAAATTTGTAATGAAGATGGTTTAATTTACTCCCTGCACTCTCTTTATTTCTTTCTTGTTGAAATTTTTCTCTACATTTGTGCAACTTTAAATATTGTTATTGCAACATATATGTATCCTAATACCCATCAAACCCCTTTCAACCCTTTCATAGTGTAAAGTGGTACATACAGTTATGAAATTAGATAAAACTTTCATGTTTTCTATCATTCCAACTTTTTAGGTAAGTCTTGAATGGAACTGTAGAGAATGTGGTTCAATAATAATTTCCTTGAGTGTCTCATTCAATGTAATGGGATGTTGTAAATTTGCTTATATATATTTTTTTTGTTTCAAGTGATGTATTTGAGGTAATTGAATAAAACGATAACACTATATTCTAAGTGTTTACTTTTACATTAGTATTTACAAATAAATTGTGCATTATTTTAATTTTCTTACATATATATTGTTATATTCTAGTTCGATATTTGATGTTCATATAATCATTTAGTATTACATTCTATTCAGAATGTTCTACATATACAAACATCCTATAACATTATTCCATAAGAATATTAAGTTGTGACATGAATATAGACAACATAATTAAATTATTCTGTTAGAATGGTATATATATTCAGAATATTAAATATAACATTAGACTCTTATGTAATATAAGTTCACTTTATATGTTAATTAGAATAGTTTGCACAAGGAAATCTTTAACAATGAACAATATTTTCAAGGAATAGTTTGCACAATGTTCTCTATATATATTATCATCTTTTCATACTAGAATAAATTGAACAATGTTGTGTACATCTAATTACATTATGTATTTATCCTTTCGACATCTAAATTAGAATTTGACAAAAAAATGCTCCAAAGTGAGTTTCCTATTTAATTTCACAAATGTATCCATATATGTTGATTTTAAGCATTTTGATCATTATCCTCCATTTCACTATCTTCGGTTTCAATTCTTTCCTCTGTCCCTTGATTTTGAGTTTCTACCATTCCAACATGCGCTTATCCACTTTCTGGCTTATTGGTACTTCAAAAATTGTACTCGAAAATAAGTCATTGAACTTTTTTGCCAATTCCATGTTCTAGTTTCGTTTGGAAACATTGATACACAATTAAAAACAATTTCTTCCATATTTTCTTTTTCTACAAAAACTTTCTAGAAGGCCTTTTCAAACATTTCTTCATGTTCCTGAAAAACAATAAGACACTAAAATTATAAGTATAACTTATTAAATGAAATCATAATATTCAGTTGAATAATAAGTTATGAAGTACCATACGATCTATCATATCAGAATCGTAGAATATCAATTATAAACCAAAAGCATGTCATATCAGAATATCTAGAATTACGAAAAATAGCAACATACTTTAATCTTTCTACTACTATAAACAATGTACTTTACTTCTTACTCTTTATAGCAACATAGTTTCAGAAAGGCTAGAATATTATACTAGAAGCTAATATATAAAACATAATTCCTAGAATATTTTACTACACAAATCAAAATGACTTGAATAATATGATATATAAATTCAGAATGACGAGAATATTGTACTAAACATCAATGTTTTAAAATTAATCTTCAGTTTCTCTATTTCAGACATCGATAAGGAATTTTGATATTTCAACATTAATTTTCAGCAATTCATCTTCAATTTATCTACTACCGAAGGATTATCATAAAGGATTGATTACTTATCGATTTTATATAATTTCATATCAGAAAATCGATTTTCAGCAATTCATCATCAAAGAATTTTGCTATTACTGAAGGATTATAAGCAAGTTTCGATTTTCAACAATTTACTAATCTATCATAAACTTTGCTATTACATAAGATTATCAACTCATCGGCAATCAATTTACAACAATTTATGATAAAAATGGGAATGAACATGATACTAAACAGAATGGCTAAAATATTATACTAGAAGTTAATATACAAAATAGAATGGCTAGAATATTATACTAGAAGTTAATATACAAAATAAAATTACATATTTTACTACACAAATCAAAATTAAAAGAATAATATACTACACAAAATCAGAATGACTAGAATATTGTACTAAACATCAATGTTTAACAATTCATCTTCACTTTCTCTATTATAGACATCTATAACTAATTTCGAGATTACATCGGTTTTCAACAATTCATCATCAATTTCTCTATTACTGAAGGATTATCATAAATAATTGATTTTAGACATTGATTTTTTGTAATCTCATAGCAGATCATCGATTTTCAGTAATTCATCATCAAAAAATATTGCTATTACTAAAGGATTAAAAACAATTATCGATTTTCAGCTATTTGTTATAAATTTTGCTATTACATAAGGATTATTAACAACTCATAATCAATCGATTTCATTAATTCAACATAAAAATGAGAATGACTACCATACTAACTCTAATATACAAAACCAGAAGGACTAGAATATTATACTAGAAGCTAATACACAAAACCAAAAAACTAGAAATTTTTACTACACAAATCAAAATGATTAGAATAATATGTGATACAAAATCAAAATGACTAGAATATTATACTAAACATAAATGTTTAACAATTCATGATCATTTTCTCTCTTACATACACTGATAAGGAATTTCTAGATTTCAACATTTATTTTCAACAATTCATCATCAGTTATATATTATCAAAGGATTATCGTACATGATCGATTTTCAGCAATTATTCATCAATTTTTCTATTATAAAATAAATATCAACAAGAATCAATGAAAAAAATCATCAACAATTTCGATATTTAGCAATTCATCATCAAAATTAGAATGGATAGAATACTAATTCTAGCATACAAAACTCAGAATTACTATAAAAATATACTAGAAGCTCATATACAAAACAAAACAGAATGATTAGATATTGTACTATACAAAATCAGAACTAGTGGAATATTGTTTTGAAAGCTAAAGATTGAGTTTTTGTTGGAAAATAGCTTTATGTCCTTTATTTTTGAGTTAAGTACTTCTCATTGGTTCTTTAGACTAGACTTCAGTACATGTTATTTTAATCACTCTATCTACTTCATATAATGACATTGGTGATTCATCTTTTATATTGAGAAGGGGAATTGGAATCTGATTCTCTCTAACAAGACATTGTTGAAAGGTGAAATCAAAGCCTTTGATGGGTATGAGTTCTAAAGTCGATTCTTAAAACTAGAATGAAACAATCTGAATAACATAATTAAGGTTTATGATTTTGAATGGTCGTCGATTCCTTCTATTTAGAAGGATAGGGTTTATGTGAATTTAAAGGATGATAGATTAAGGAAAGAAAGAGCCTGTATATATGATTTTGATTCGTTAGCGATCTTCTAGGTTTGATCTTCAGTTTTTGTAAACAAGAAACCGAAATTAACTCTCTTTGATTCACTTTGCTTCAATTGGGAGAATGGTTAACGACGAGGATATGATCTATGTTTTGATTTGATATACTATGGTTATTCGCCTTAGAATCTGTACAACCCAAATTATTCATCGGTTCAATTACACAATCCGAAATTTGAATAGCTTAAATTAATACTTGTTTTGTGAAGGAATGGTTGATAATCGAGATTGAATAAGAAGGTTGAAGTTATGAATTTGAAGTAATAACAATTTGTTGATAATCGAGATTGACCGAGGGTTTTCTGATCATTTTTGGCTACGTGAATCAGTTAGGATTTGTTTCGAGTATGAATCAGAGGATGAATTCGAGCTAGAATCAGAATAAAGAGCTCGACTTTGCAATCGCTTTAGGGTTAATCTGAAACAAATTTGTGATGGAAGGGTCTGCGATTGATGAAAGGGTTTTGGGAAATGAAAACCATATGGATGCGTTTGTGAATGTGCCAAGTTACATTTCTACCCCTCAGTGGTTTCTAGTTAATTACAAAGTTTGTGTTATTTACACAAACTTCCACCGCCAGTATTTTGTTTTTTTTGTTTTTTATTAAATCTAAACCACATATCAGTTTTGATCAAGGGCTAAGATTTGGTCCTCATATCTCACAAAATATAGATGGTCTCAAATGAACCCAACCATATATATATATATATATATATATATATATATATATATATATATATATATATATATATATATATATATATATTTGATAAAATATATAGAAAGTATATTTATGGAATGAACTAAAGACACAGACTACGTGAACAAAATATGATTTAATTTCATTAGAAACAAAATAATGTAAAAGCAAGTTTATTGTGGTTTTGGTTTAATAACTGATTTATTTGTATATTTGTGTTTCCATGTCTGTAATTATTGGTTAATTTCACATTGGTTGAAATTTGGATTTTTTTTCAAAACACAACCGTTATGTTGTCCAACTTTTGCCAAAAAATTTGTACTACACCTTAAAGTCTAAGTATAGGAAACTTTACAACTTTAGTGTTTTTTAAAGTTTAGTTTACTTTCTTGAACGACTTCAACGAATTAGTTAAATAAACTTTTCATTAAAATTTAGGGACTTCAGCACAAACACACGCACACAATTTTGGGTCTGATAATTATGAGACCCTTTATATGATATTGATACTCTTAATCCACTAAGAACATTAAAACTTAGTAAAATCCCTCTGTGTTATCACCGTTAATCTGAAGGAGCATGGAACTTATTGGTATAGATCTATACGGTTTGGCAACCCTGCATGTGGTTACTAGAAACAACCATCGTATGACGTGTAAAAATGGGCGTAATTGTTCATTCTCTTCATACTTTCACAAGGTCGATGAAGATTTAGTAATGATTTAGGCACATCTATTCATTTAACTCTTTAGAGGCTTTCTTGCTTGTAGGTTGATTATAGCCTCATTATAAAACCAGAAAATTCATTCTACATGTGAAAGAGTAAAATGAGAATGATTTATTCAAGTGGTTAAGTGTCAAATATGTATTTAGTTAAGCAAATAAATCTTTAAGACGACACAATATTTTATCAAATTATAACTTAGGTTTGATAAGTTATGTAGATGAACAAATATCTTTTACTTGTATGAGATTTCAAGTGCAAAACCCGTTGTACTTGGCACTTTTATAATTCTTAAGTCTAAACACACTTTTTATTATAAAATTACATGAAGTCAGAATGATAAACAAGTCTACTTTACTTGTATGGGTTTAAAACCGTAGAACATGTTACACTTTACATTTTTATAATTCATTAGTCTAAACACACTTTTGATTAGAAAAACACAAGGAGTCAGAACGATAAACAAATCTCTTTTACTTCTAAGGGTTTACACGGGTAGAACATGTTGCATTTTACTTTTATAATTCACTAGTTTAAACATACTTTTGATTATAAGAGTATAAAGAGTCAAAACTTGTAAAGCGCACCAACGATATTGTTGACGTATTGTTTTCAAAGGTATGTATCTTCATAAACATAGGAGTTGGAAAACACACCTTGTGTTTCATTGAATAATACATTTCTTTTTTAAATGGTTGGCCGATATGTTATTCCTTTCGTTTCATTTAAACTTATGTTATGCATAACTTGTTCTAATGGTTATCGTCTGTTACATTCTCAGCAATGTAATTCCTCATACCAGATTTATGGAAGAATGTAATGTATTAATAAATCTTTGTATAAATCAATATGTGTTGTTAATTGTGATCCAACATTTTACATTGCAACCCCAGCGTTTTTGTCAATGGTCGAGGTGTGACAACAACATACTTTGAAACTACTACATAACCTAGCTAAAGTCGAAAATCAAAAAGGTTATGTAAAACATACCTTATTGTTATTTTCAAAAATAACATTGTACTTTGAAGACCCTTGGAATGATAGCCCCAATAGTATGGAAGCCTCTAATGAATCACACCGAAACCCTAGGAAAAGCCCTAGGATCAAAAATAGAGAGAGGGGGAGGATATTTAGAAAATCCTTGTGAGAATGGAGGGTTCTTTGATTCTTATGGAGGTCCCTTTTTATATTTATAGAACACCCTGATTACAATTCAAAATATTAATAAGATATTCCAAATACTTGTTAGTTTACTTATTGACCAAGGAAGGGTTCTAGAAACCCTATTAATGGCTCCTAAAACCGTCCCATATAGGGAGGTTCTAGAATGCATCATTGTTCAACTATTGAACAATTGCATTCTAACCTCTTAGACATAATAATCAATTCTAACTAATCCAACACAATTAATTAAATTAATTATGATTAGTGCTTAATTAATAATTTATATTTCTAACTAATACAACAGTCTCATTATATATTAATAAATTAATAATCTTTCTCTTATAATCAATCTTAGGACATTTTATGGTTATGTGGGCAACCCAAAAAGGATTTTACTAATACAACAGTCTCCCGCTTGGATAAGTCGTTAACTACAATTGCAGGTATAACTCTCTGAATAACTAGTAAAGAATACATTATAAGCCATTGCCAAGCTCTAATCAGGTCAGGCATCATCCCTAAGATAAGTGATCGTCTATTCCTCCGTTCTCATGATATTGTAAGGACATGTGACATGGATTACAATTAATCTCAGGGTCCAAGATTTTGTTTCACAATTTTCAAATTTGTGATGACGTCATCATACTACGAATCAAACACATCAATTTAGTCCCAGTTGGGCCCAACACTATTTTGGTTAGATTAAGGTGCCTAAGCTAGTAACTAAATTTGTATATTCTTGTAATTAGAAGAAAATTCCTTTTTGTGTTGCCCTCATAGCTAGAACTTGGTTAGAATGAAATTTATAGAGAGAGGATGACTTATTATATTATTATATGATTCATAAACTAGTTGGAAATTATGAGGAAATAATTTGTTAATATATTATGTGATTAATATTGTGACAACCGTCAATTTCCGGTCGAGTCAAAGTCAATTAAAGCCAACAAGTCAAACCAGTCAACTCAATTAACCCTTGCGTACTAGGGTTTACGCTATGTTATTTCCGTACAACTCGCTATTCTAATGAGAAATCACCAATGGAAAAGTTCGTATATCTAGATTTCATTAACCTAAAACGGCGTTAAGTAAGGAACCAAACCGATAAAAAATTGTTGCATACTCATCGGGAGTGTGTAAGATCCTTAAACATGTCTTAACGGGGCTTACGGACCTTGCGTTGTGGAGCCAAACACTCACAAATGTCACACACGAAACCTCTCTCAATCGTTTCACTCTATCTCTCTTTATCTAGAATCTCTCCAAGTATGTCAAATCTATCCCAAATCTCTCTTTGTATGAGAAATCACTCCAAGAATGTGAAATCTCTCCCAAATCTCTCATTGTATGTGAAATCTCTCCCAAATCCCTCTTTGTATGAGAAATCTCTCTAAGTATGTCAAATCTCTCCCAAATCTCTCCAAGAATGTGAAATCTCTCCCAAATCTCTCTCAAAAGTTCCTTAAACTTTTTGTAGTATTTCGGGCCATCCCGACTTTTAACCAGGTCAAAAACCGCTTAAAACGGGGTAAAAACGAATAAAATAGACTTAAGGACCCGAAACCCCTCTTAAGGAGTCGTACCCTCTTAAGGACCCGAAACCCCTCTTAGGAACCAAACTTGTCAGAAGCGAAGGCATCAGAAGCGAACTTGTCAGAAGCAAAATGCACCATCTCGGACCAATCCCTCTTAGGAACCGAAGGTCCCTTCGGACCGAACCTCGGCCTAGGACCGAGAGGCCTCGCAGGAAGCTCTTTTTCACCCGGTTTTCGACTAGTTTTGGGTTTTAGGCCCGTTTTTAATTGTTTTAACACGGGATTTTCACCCAAAACTTTATTTTAACATATAAAGCCCCATATTTATTAATTAACCACGTTTTTGGGATAAATCTTATCCAAGAAGAGTGGGTGAAGTGCAAGAGGTGAAGTGTTGACTTTTCTTTAGTTTATGACACAAACAACCACCTACACCCACTCTATGACCAGCCACACCTCCTCACCTTACCTAGGTCACTTCAATGTCCTTTTCACTCATTTACCAGCCCTCCCCACGTCCTTAGGGCTGGAACATCCATCCTCTCTCCTCACATTTCTTTCATTTCCTCTCATTCTTCCATCAAGAACAAACTTCATTTTCTCTCATTTTCTCTCTCTAAAATTCGAGATTCAAGGCCATTCTCCAAGCTTTTCTTATACTTTTGGTAAGTATTAGCATCCTCCATACGATTATTACACCCCATTCTACTCAAATCATAGATTTCTTACACCAATTCCATCATTTTGGTGTTAGATTCTCAAAAATCTTCAAGGCATCTTCAAGTGTTCTTGAGTTGAACACTTCCCTAATCCAACATTCATCTACTGATATCACATAAGGTGAGTTCATACCCCTACATTTTCATGTTTTCTTAAGTTTTTAGGGGGGTGGCGGGGAATACAAGTTAAAACACCAAGAACATAACTAAACTTTTCTAACAGCTTTCATCAGAAAAGTTGGACTCCATTCACGGACTGTTTTGGACAACTTAAACATTTTAGTTTTCAAAAATGTATTAGGTGAAAATATTTCAAGTTCTTAGCTTTAAAATGACTACTTACAAATCTCCATACGATTTTTCTACAATTTATGGTGATTTTTACAAAACTGCCTATCATTTCAAACATCAATCCAGACCAGTCTGTGATTATGTACTTTTTCACACAAGTTGAAGGTCATCAAAAATCATGATAAAAATTATGAATAAACTAGACACATTTTAGGAACTCTCAAAATTTACGGATTCAATTTTTGACTTCATATGAATTTTCTATTATCTTTCTAAAACAATGTAGAAAAGTTAAAAACTAGTTAACAACTTATAACTTTCAACACACTTTGTAACATGTTGAGCAAAGTGTTAAATCTTTAATGACTTCATATTTTGCATGTGTTTCTTGTTGTGGTATAATTATATAACAGAAAATACTCACTGAATTGTAAGAATCCTCCATCATTACCATTAGTACAAAACAAAGCAAGATAAACATAGTTATATTTTGCTATACATTCGACTTACATAGAAAAGGGTTCTTATACACCACAAACAAACATACAAAACTACAATAGGTATAGTTAGGTCGCTTATACATTTCAAACATCTTGATAAACTATAATTGGTATAGTTTATGCTCATTTACATTACAAAAGGTTTTCATACCAAAAGGGGTACAAATACAAAGTACCGGTTTTATACGAAAAGGGGTACAAATACAAAGTACTGGTTGTATACAAAAAGGGGTACAAATACAAAGTACCAAGTTTTCATACGAAAAGGGGTACAAATATAAAGTATCGGATTTATACGAAAAGGGGTACAAATACAAAGTACCGGTTTTATACAAAAAGGGGTACAAATACAAAGTACCAGGTTTTCATACAAAAAAGGGTACAAATACAAAGTACCAGGTTTTCATACAAAAAGGGGAACAAATACAAAGTACCAGGTTCACATGAAATAGTTTTCATGATATTAAAACTATGTTTCATCTAGAATTTTTAGACTTCAGCTATAATTGCAAAGTCTATATGCTAGAGTTATATAAGAATCTAGTCACAATCGACTTAGAATTGGTGGGCCCGCCTTATCTCCTGTTCCTTGTTTGGTTGTGGACCTGGGGCACACCCATTATATTTAACGGTTTATTTAACTTAATTTTTATATAATTTATATACGCTGAGTGATTATAGAAGGAATCTATGGGTCTTTCTAGGATTCATTATCGCATAACATAGAAGCATTCATTTCATACATAATAAGGAAAATATTGGATTTTCTAGAAACATACTTTGTTACTTTTACAAGGAAAACGGTTTCATTCTAAAACAAAACTCTTATGAACTTACCAACTTAATTGTTGACAGTTTTTCAAAACTACTTGTATTCTCAGGAAATCAGTGAAACATGAAAACATAAGCACCTTGAGGATGGGATGTTAAATCGTCAAACAATTTATTTTGTCATCATAATGTAATTGATTTTGAAACATGTAAACACATACTTTGGTGTAACTTTTTCATTTATATTTATGATGGTTGTATTTACTTTGAGCACTATTATACTCGTTGTTGTGATACTATACATGAGGTCCTCCACCCCCGTACGTTTCCGCCATCCTTTGTTTAGGGGTGTGACAGATTAGTATCAGAGCATTGTTTATAGTGAACTAAGTATATCGAACCACATAAGATATACAAACTATAAAAGCATTGGGACTAAGGTCTCTAATTTAAAGTTTTCAAAACAACTATACTTTTAGAAATAAATAGTTTCTTGTTAAAAGTATAGATGCATGCATACATACTAAGGTCAGCATCATTCTAGAACAAAACAAAAGTAATGATTGTTGAATATCACAGGTAAGCTTGGGGAGGTATGGTCAGTCTTGGGAGTGGCATAGCCTGATCAACTATGTTGGTCCGAGGAGTGATTAGCACATGCCCAAGAATGGTTGTGATATGGCGACAAGTCTAAAAACTTACCAACACTACCACAATGAGAACATTAGAACAGAACATGAGTTTAAAATACTATGGGAGTATTTTGTGTTACTATAAGTGCTTACATGAGAACTAAACATGTCTCTATCAAGTAGGTCAATAGTTGTTAAGTGGGTACGCTAAGGTTATATGAAATTTAGGCGTTATAGAATCAGAATCTATGACCATTGCTTTACTTCCTGTTCTCGTTGGATTGTGGATTTGGAGTTAGAGTCACCTATTCGAATGGCTATCTTGCCTTGATTTCATATAACTGGTATACACTACATAAGTATTGATATAAACTGATATAGATCATCTAATAATTATCTAGATAGTTCGTCCAATAATTATCTTCTCACTCCTATTCTCGCACGTACAACATAGCAAGATCCTACTTACCGGACGACCCCTACTTTCCCAATCAGAGAAATGGTGGATGGTTATGAGGAGAATCAGAAGCGGAACCGGAGGTAATCAATCCTCCATGCATAGCAAGGGTTCCCACGAACCATTTCGACTATATCGAACCTGTGCCCCGTTGGGCAACCGTGATCGAGGGTTGAATGTCGACAGCAGTGACAACAACCACCATGTGGGGACCAACGAGGGTGCTATGACCTCAGCCACGGGGGATCAACTAACAGAGCCCTCCCGGCGAAGACCCGATAGATCGCGAACACCGGGGATTAAAACAGGAAGACTACAACCCGAGTTCAGAAAACTACGCGCTACTACAGACCCTACCATCTCACGTACCCGAAACTCGAAAAGAGACTACTATTTCAGAGGTCAAATCTCTCCTTAGGACCTTATCGCCACTCGGGCAGAAGTAAGAGACTAACAGGGTAGACACACGACATTCAAAGTGAGGATGATCGCAGCCAAGCGTCGACTGGCAAAGCTGCAAGATGCATCGACTTTGCCTCAGGCATCACAAGGGACGGATCGTCGTAAGTGAATCTATACCGCTCACGAGACCCTGTAAATTAAGATCATGAGTACACGTTGGTGCTACTCTATTCTAGGTGTAAACACGACACTGTGATTTAAGCGTTTATACTAATCAAGAGATCTAGTTGCTATCAAAATTTTTCCTTGCATAGATGTGAGGTAGACCAGCATCGAAGTCAAAATTTTTGCGGAAACCATAATTACTAGAATCATATTAACCATATGGGCTTAGGACATACCTAACAGACTCGAAGGTCTATCTAGTCCTTATTATATAACTAAGCATACATCAATTGGTCACTATAAGGACCTAGCTTGGGTCAAATTACAAGGTTTCACTTGGACACAGAACTACTAAAATACACAAGCTTATCATATATAGGCTCTCGTTATGAAATGTTTTCAGAACACCATAAAGCAACCGGAATACGTTACAAAATGAACTAAGATAAACTTAGTTAGAAAACTCGCGACACATAGCCCTTTCTAACGAGTCATTATCGTCTCACCTTTAAACATTTTGGTGAAAGGGTGCCTTCTTCGTAGACCTATAGAGTGCGATCATACAAGCACTAATGCACCGGATTCCATCAAAACTCCTCAGCTAAGTGTGTTTGGACAAACATGATCCTAAGTTGAGTAAATCTTAACACCCGTACAAAACCTACTAAACTCATGAAATTCATTCATATGGACTTCCCTTATGAATTAGATGCAAGACATTCTTAAGTCGGAGCAAAATACAGAAATTCTAGTTCAATAACAACCGACTTGTCTTTACTATTGGGAACTCACCATCTGATCATTTTTACAAACTTATGACAGAACTATGCCACCAAGGAAAAGACCCAGACCTTCCGGCAGCACAGCACCACCACCTCCAACACCACCTCCACAGTTTGATCCCGCAATGTTCCAAACTGCAGTAACAGCAGCCGTGGCAGCTGCAATGTCACAAATTGGTACAAATGGTACTGGTGGTGCTGGATCTGGAGCCACAAACTCTAACCACAGGGACAGTACAGGACGTACGAGGGAATGTTCGTATAAGGACTTTACTAGTGCCAAACCCGATTCTTTCAATGGAAGCGAGGGCGTCATCACCTTGATGCAATGGTTCGAAAAGACCGAAACGGTCTTTGAAATTTGTGCATGCCCCGAAGCAAGCAAGGTCAAATTTGCAGCATACACTTTCTCTGGCCGGGCCCTCACTTGGTGGAAAAGTCACGTTATGTCACTAACGCTTGCAGTGGCTAACTCGTTAAGTTGGGAGGACTTAAAGAAGATGATGCTGAAAGAATATAGCTCAAGAGGCGAAGTGCAAAAGCTGGAGCAAGAACTGTCGAATCTCAAAATGACAGGCTCTGACCTTACAACTTACACCACCCGATTCTGTGATCTAGCACTCCTTTGTCCCGCGATGGTCACCCCGGAAGACAAAAAGTTAGAGCGATACCTCTGGGGATTGTCCCCCGAAATTCAAGATAGCGTGTTGGCCTCAAGACCAACTACCTTCGACAGCGCCAAGGAGTTGGCACAACAACTCATCGACCATCGTGCTAGCCATGACACTACGACAACCACCCTTAACCAAGAAAGAGGAGGGAACAACAAAAGAAAGTTTTGGGACAATAAGAAGGACCAACCAGCCTAGGACTTCGCTAAGAAGCAACAGATTGTTACTGTTAATGCTGCCACAACCCTCACCGCGCCAACTCCCATAAAACAATATGCTGAAAACCTTCCGAAATGCAACAAGTGTAACCTCCATCACACCGGGGCTTGCCGGAAGATGCATTGCAAAAATTGCGACAAAGAGGGGCACACTATCCGTTTCTATAAGGCACCAGCACGACCCATCAACCAGGTCCCTGGCTTTGGAGTAAGCCCAGCATGTCACAAGTGCGGCGAAACGGGACACTTTAAAAGGGACTGCCCAAGAGCAAGAGATGCCAGTGATGGTGGAAGGGTGCTTGCGATCACCGCAGGAGAGACCACCCCGGAACTGCCTGTAAATATCAGTACGTGTTTCTAACATCGACATTTAAATTCTAAATTTCTTTTATTTGCTAAATCTAGCATCGATTAAAGTATATCGACCATGAATCTCGAGAACACGACAAAACTCAAATAAGTCTTATCACATATATAAAAACTCAGGGTTTTTTTACTAGTGAGTCTATTATGGCTAGTGTAAACATTATGGTCATATATCTTTAAGATTCCATGGACTTAGAATGCGTGATTCCGCCTCATTCCCTGTTCCTTGTTTGGTTGTGGGCTTAAGGCGGGGTCACCCATCCGAATGCCCTTGCAATCTTAATGATATGCGACTAGTTTACACCAAGCGGTTATAAAGGAACTGGTAGGATTTATAATTCAAATTTCGTCACAATTTGTGAAACATTCGTAATGTCGGAACTCGCTAACTACGTTCTAAAGTATTCATAGTGGTAATGCCAAGGATTAAACAGGGAGCATAAACAATATGAAATTCCAAGGTCGTCATGTGACATCAGGCGGATTGTTCCTCACCATAATCAATTTCTTGTACTACGAAAAGTTTCACCTATCTTTCCTCCAAATTCTTGAATCCCCAATCAAAATGCAAATTTCGGGATGAAATTCCCTCTAACGGGGGGATGATGTGACAACCGTCAATTTCCGGTCGAGTCAAAGTCAACTAAAGCCAACAAGTCAAACCAGTCGACTCAATTAACCCTCGCGTACTAGGGTTTACGCTATTTTATTTCCGTACAACTCGCTATTCTAATGAGAAATCCCCAACGGAAAAGTTCGTATATCTAGATTTCATTAACCTAAAACGGAGTTAAGTAAGGAACCAAATCGATAAAACAATGTTACATACTCATCGGGAGTGTGTAAGATCCTTATACATGGCTTAATGGGGCTTACGGACCTTGCGTTGCGGAGCCAAACACTCACAAATGTCACACACGAAACCTCTCTCAATCGTTTTCACTCTATCTCTATTTATCTAGAATCTCTCCAAGTATGTCAAATCTATCCCAAATCTCTCTTTGTATGAGAAATATCTCCAAGAATGTGAAATCTCTCCCAAATCTCTCTTTATATGTGAAATCTCTCCCAAATCTCTCTTTGTATGAGAAATCTCTCCAAGTATGTCAAATCTCTCCCAAATCTCTCCAAGAATGTGAAATCTCTCTCAAAAGTTCCTTAAACTTTTTGTAGTCTTTCGGGCCATCCCGACCCTTAACCAGGTCAAAAACCGCTTAAAACGGCGTAAAAACGGATAAAATAGACTTAAGGACCCGAAACCCCATTTAAGGAGCCGAACCCTCTTAAGGACCCGAAACCCTCTTAGGAACCGAACTTGTCAAAAGCGAAGGTGTCAAAAGTGAAGGCATCAGAAGCGAACTTGTCAGAAGCGAAGGCATCAAAAGCGAAACGCACCATCTCAGACCGATCCCTCTCAGGAACCGAAGGTCCCTTCGGACCGAACCTCGGCCTAGGACCGAGAGGCCTCGCAGGAAGCTCTTTTTCACCCGGTTTTCGACTAGTTTTGCGTTTTAGGCCCGTTTTTAATTGTTTTAACACGAGATTTTCACCCAAAACTTTATTTTAACATATAAGGCCCCATATTTATTAATTAACCACTTTTTTGGGATAAATCTTATCTAAGAAGAGTGGGTGAAGTACAAGAGGTGAAGTGTTGACTTTTCTTTAGTTTATGACACAAGCAACCACCTACACCCACTATATGACCAGCCACACCTCCTCACCTTGCCTAGGTCACTTCAACGTCCTTTTCACTCATTTACCAGCCCTCCCCACGTCCTTAGGGCTGGAACATCCATCCTCTCTCCTCACATTTCTTTCATTTCGTCTCATTCTTCCATCAAGAACAAACTTCATTTTCTCTCATTTTCTCTCTCTAAAATTCGAGATTCAAGGCCATTCTCCAACCTTTATTATACTTTTGGTAAGTATTAGCATCCTCCATACGATTATTACACCCCATTCTACTCCAATCATAGATTTCTTACAAAAATTCCATCATTTTGGTGTTAGATTCTCAAAAATCTTCAACGCATCTTCAAGTGTTCTTGAGTTGAACACTTCCCTAATCCAACATTCATCTACTGAAATCACATAAGGTGAGTTCATACCCCTACATTTTCATGTTTTCTTCAGTTTTTAGGGAGGGGGGGGGGGGGGGCGAAATACAAGTTAAAACACCAAGAACATAACTAAACTTTTCTAACAGCTTTCATCAGAAAAGTTGGACTCCATTCACGGACTGTTTTGGACAACTTAAACATTTTAGTTTTCAAAACTGTATTAGGTGAAAATATTTCAAGTTCTTAACTTTAAAATGACTACTTTAAAATCTCCATATGATTTTTCCACAATTTATGGTGATTTTTACAAAACTGTCTATCATTTCAAACATCAATCCGGACCAGTCTGTGATTATGTACTTTTTCACACAAGTTGAAGGTCATCAAAAATCATGATAAAAATTATGAATAAACTAAACACATTTTAGGAACTCTCAAAATTTACGGATTCATTTTTTGACTTCATATGAATTTTCTATTATCTTTCTAAGACAATGTAGAAAAGTTAAAAACTAGTTAACAACTTATAACTTTCAACACACTTTGTAACATGTTGAGCAAAGTGTTAAATCTTTGATGACTTCATATTTTGCATGTGTTTCTTGTTGTGGTATAATTATATAACAGAAAATACTCACTGAATTGTAAGAATCCTCCATCATTACCATTAGTACAAAGCAAAGCAAGATAAACATAGTTATATTTTGCTATACATTCGACTTACATAGAAAAGGGTTCTTATACACCACAAACAAACATACTAAACTACAATAGGTATAGTTAGGTTGCTTATACATTTCAAACATCTTGATAAACTATAATAGGTATAGATTATGTTCATTTACATTCCAAAAGGTTTTCATACGAAAAGGGGTACAAATACAAAGTACCGGTTTTATACGAAAAGGGGTACAAATACAAAGTATTGGTTGTATACAAAAAGGGGTACAAATACAAAGTACCTGGTTTTCATAAGAAAAGGGGTACAAATACAAAGTACCGGCTTTATATGAAAAGGGGTACAAATACAAAGTACCGGTTTTATACAAAAAGGGGTACAAATACAAAGTACCAGGTTTTCATACAAAAAGGGGTATAAATACAAAGTATCAGGTTTTCATACAAAAAGGGGTACAAATACAAAGTACCAGGTTCACATGAAATAGTTTTCATGATATTAAAACTATGTTTCATCTAGAATTGTTAGACTTCAGCTATAATTGCTAAGTGTATATGCTAGAGTTATATAAGAATCTAGTCACAATCGACTTAGAATTGGTGGGCCCGCCTTATCTCCTGTTCCTTGTTTGTTTGTGGACCTGGGGCAGACCCATTATATTCAACGGTTTATTTAACTTAATTTTTATATAATTTATATACGCTGAGTGATTATAGAAGGAATCTATGGGTCTTTCTAGGATTCATTATCGCATAACATAGAAGCATTCATTTCATACATAATAAGGAAAATATTGGATTTTCTGGAAACATACTTTGTTACTTTTACAAGGAAAACGGTTTCATTCTAAAACAAAACTCTTATGAACTTACCAACTTAATTGTTGACAGTTTTTCAAAACTACTTGTATTCTCAGGAAATCAGTGAAACATGAAAACATCAGTGCCTTGAGGATGGGACGTTAAATCGTCAAACAATTTATTTTGTCATCATAATGTAATTGATTTTGAAACATGTGAACACATACTTTGGTGTAACTTTTTCAATTATATTTATGATGGTTGTATTTACTTTGAGCACTATTATACTCGTTGTTGTGATACTATACATGAAGTGCTCCACCCCCGAACGTTTCTGCCATTCTTGGTTTGGGGGTGTGACAAATATATTAATTGAAATAGAAAATTTGATTTGTTAATTTGTTATGACTAAGAAATTAATATGAAATCAATTTGAATTAATTAATTATTAATCAGAATTTATCTAGAATTAATTTGGGATTAATTGGAATTAATTAAAGGTTCAAAGGGTTGAATTGTAATTGTTCATAGTTGGGCAAGGAATGAAGATTCTAGAACCCATATAGGTGGTGAAGAAAATTAGGAGGGATTCTAGGGTTTCAGAAACCTCCTGGTAGTAAACAAGGAAATGATTTGAACTAGGACTATTTCTATTATTTAATCATTCAAATCTTGCTTTGTCCCTCAGTTACCTTAACTATAAATAGGACCCCATGGCCTATGATTTTCATTCATAATATTTCGTAGAGAATACTCTGGCCAAAAATATCCTCTCCCATATCTCATCTTGTCTTCTAGTTCTAGGGTCTGGGTGTGAGCCAATAGAGGCATCATCCTTTTGGTGCTAAGCTTTCCAAGACCTACACTCCAAGGAGATTGAAGTGATTTGTTTACTACACCAAATCAAAAGGTATGTAACTCTACACTTGGTAATTTCGAATTACATTAGGGTTATGCTAGGTTTAGTTGGTAATTGTATGTTGCTATCAAGGTGTATGACATAGATATTTTATAAGATGCATGTGCCCTATTAATTGTTTATTGTTTTCCGCATTGCACAATTTTGTTTTCTACAAAACCCAACAATTAGGCTTCGGGTTTTGGGCTGTTTATGGACTAGTTGGATTTGGGCCTTCGCTGGACTTTATGAATATAATATTTTGGGCCAAGTTTTGGTAATGGATCTTGGAATTAGGCCCAATTAGGGAGTTAGGCCCAATTTGGTAAATTGGGCTAATAATGGGCTTTGCATAAGGACTTTCAAGGTTATGGAATTGGCATTGGGCCTTGGCCCAACAAAGAGAATGAACATGATGGATTGTGTGGACCCCTTAGTCAAGATTGTTATGTTGTGTAATGACTTGGTATTTATTATGTGATAGTTCGGGATTTCCGGTGAGACAACAATCATAGGTTTTTAGTACTTCAACACAACTTGCGAGGTGAGTTATCCTCACTATAATCAAGGGTCTAAGGAACCAAGGTCGGCCCTTTTATTTTTTATTTGGGATTGTTACTATTGTGATATGTTATCTTGGTATCCTGGTAGATAGGATGATTATATGCTAGTATGATCTGTTAGATCGGTATCCTGGTAGATCAGATGTGGTTATGCTTAGTGACCTATAGTTTGGTCTGACTGTCTGTATGCTGGTAGGAGATAACCTATTATATGTGCACATGATTGATTGATAGTTGATGGTATTCCACCCCGAGGATGATAGGAGCCTAATATGTTGTCTTTATAGACTGTTATATGATTATCTTATATAGGTGCACATGTTTGATTGGTTATGGGGGCATTCCAACCCGATAGTTGTGGGCCGAGAGTATTCCATCCCGAGGATGATTGGACTCGTAGTATGTGGGCATTCCAACCCGATGGTTGAGGGCCTGGGGTATTCCAACCCGATGGGTGATTAGACCCATAATTGGCATTCTAACCCGATGGTTGAGGGCCTAGGGTATTCCAACCCAATGGTTGATAGGACCCATAGTATGTTAGCATTCCAACTCGATGGTTGATTGGAACCATAGTATGTTGGCATTCAATTCAATCAAAGTCAGACTTGTTTCTGCTATCATTTAGCACCATTTAGAGTCTGTTTGAGTGTTCTAAGCATAGTACATTTAAGGATCGGGTGTTAGAAAGTATCTGCTTGAGCCCATTATGCCTTAATCAAGCTTTAAACCACATCATATGGAGATGACAGCCGTAAACTCGTGCTATATGCATGAGATTTCATCATTTTTCCTCATTTCTCTTCCATTCCAAGTCTAAGAACCCAATTTCTCTCTCAAGTATCATAAGATCTTCATCTTGATCTTCCAAAAATGTAAGAATTCTTTCCATTTGATTTGTTGATACAATTCTTTAACTAGTACAACCCTTTGATTTCATCCATGAAATCATCTATTTTGGTTAGATCTTCAAGAAACACCAAGAACACACACTAGTGTTTTTAGACCTTAAACACCCTTTCAAGCTTCTATATCGTAAGTACTCTCTCCTTAGCTTGTTGTATACTTGAAATACTTGAAGAACACTTAGAAAACATACATTTGACAAGAACAAAGGGAGTTTACGGCCAAGATCATCTCCCTTGGCCCTAAACCCTTAAAATGGTGTCATATTGACCTTAAACTCTTCTAGGAGCTAAGCTTATGAACTAGAACACTTCTTGGAAGACCATTAGACCTTAACACACACTTTGGTACCAAATACTATGAGTTTACGGCCATAAAGTCATAGCACCGTAAACCCATGGGCAGTGAACTCATGGGAGTCTTACCATTTGGGTCGTAAACTCCAATGTGAGGCCCTACACCCCTTATATGCAACCCTATGTGGTGTAACACTTCATTACAAGTGTTTCCTAGTCCCTAAGGTTGTTCCATTTCATTATTAGATGTTATAAACACTAATTAGATACACATATGTTTCATTATATGCTAAATAGGATTCGTGTGTGCTCAAGACTTCACTTGACACTTAGCATCCTTATCGATCTTACATTCGAGTTACTCACTACAGGTGAGTTCATACCCCTTAACCTATCTTTTAAATAATTTTAAATGATTTTATGGGGGGGGGGGGGGGGAATACAAGTAGAAAACATATTAGTTATATAATCAATCACATGTGATTTATCACTGTGTTTCAAACAAAGGATTTCTTATACTTTAAACTATATTATCAAACAAACTGTTTTTAAATCGTTTTATAAACTGACATCAAGTCATTAATATTTATTGTTAAACTCTTCAAATTTATTAACAAACCTTCTTTTAAACTTATATATTGTCAAAAGCATGTCTATATATGTATAGTTATATAAGAAATGTTTAAAGGACTTAGGACTGATAACTCGGCAACTCGCTTTATTTCTTTTATCTTGTTTGGATGTGGCCTTAGGGTATCGGTTATTTGTCCGAATGTCATCTAAATATTAGTTATATATTATCTATACATATGTAGATATAAAAGTACTATCAATCAGTTCAGTACCTTTGGGTAGCAAAGGTATACAATCATTCATTCAACTACAGAAATCACTAGTAAACTATAATAGGTATAGTTTTGGAGAGCACTATCACGATAACAGAGAATACTGTAACAGAGAATACTGTAACAGAGAATACTACACGGAGAATACTATACAGAGAATACTATAACAGAGAATACTATAATAGAGAATACTAGACAGAGAATATTATACAGAGAATACTATATATAGAAAACTATTACTATATCAAGTATACTATAACAAGATTCAAGATAACAAAATGTGAGATACTACTTCATGACACAGCAACCATTTTGTTGTGTCACATTTTGTAACCAGAATCTCCTGGAGGGAGAGTGTGAGTTTGTGTATAGATCTATACCTGATTAACTATCCTACACCTTGTTGTTCGCTACAGTGGGACTTGCAAGTCTACGGGTGCCAAATGTCATTTCTTCTGACGTCTTTCATCGTCGTGTTATAGTCGGTTTAGTATGGTAACAACCTCATCACATTTTACCTTATATAAGCCTTTTCTTTTTAAGGTAGTTATTACTACAGTGTTTACTACATATAATACTGCACTACACACACACACACAGTTTCCCATTGCATTCAAATTGTGATCTTCTCACATAAAGGGTAATGTAAAACTATATTTTGGTAATGATAGTCATATTTGGGAAAAACTTTCACTTTTAAAAAGAAACAAACATACGAAACAGTCGAGTTTTGGTAGAAGACTAATTTTTATACTAGTAGAAAATATAGGATTTTCTAGGAGTTTTCAACATATACAAACATTTACAATGAACATTTACAAACACTTTCAGTAAACTTATACAAACATTGACACTAAATACTTATGAACTCACCAGCTTAAATGTTGATCTACGCTTTCAAAATAACTTGTATTCTCAGGTCATCAGTAGACAGGTACAGTCGACCAGATTTTGAGAAGACGGAGCATGTTGAAGACTCATCTTTTATTTTGATTATTCATTTTGGTTTCATACTACTATCAAAGAACACACTTGTATTAAATTATACTATTAATGCAATGGATGATGTTTTTGCTTGTTTACTACTTTGCATTGTTATGATACTGTACATGACGTCCTCCGCCCCCGAACGTTTCCGCCATTCCGGTTGTGCGGTGTGACACGATCCTAACCCAGATCTGGTCTCAAGACGTCTCGGATAATCCCTACAATAACAGGGATCCAACTTCCAACTAAACCCCAGGGGTTGTGACTTCTTTGCTATGCGCATGGGTCCTCTGCTTTCAGTAGTACGGGCCCATACTACCTTCCACACCTACCCATATTTGTCTCAAGTATCACCACAACACCATAACAATATACATAAACATAGAGAGTGCTCAATCCTCACTCTTAGAGGAATGCTAAATATCTCATAACTTACCTATCGGCCTCACACTAGCCACCCATCCACCAACTGCCACACGACCCTCTATTGGCACCAGTTAACTATTGCATGAATATATAATCACATACTGCACAACTTAAACAATCTTAGACTAAAAGATTTAATCTCACAACGGTTTGACTCATACAAGAGCTGTGCAGCATGACCAAATTCCTTACCCTAAGACTATTTAACCCATGTAGCATGTGACTTGGAGTATTCATCCAATATTGAATTCACACACGAAAGAGTCATACACCAATCAATGAGGTACTCTACATAAGATAATGTTGGATAAGGTGTCTAAGTCCATAACTATTTCTGCTAAATACTTGACCCGACCCGGCATGGTCCATTTGGGTTGCATGGCACCATGAAATTGGATAAACTAATGAGAGAAATAACACATATGGTTTATTAATATATTATAAGTTCTAATATATTAATAATTTTATTTAATTAGTTTTGATCAAGAATTAATTAAGTGATCAAAAGAATAACTAATTAAATATATGGGTAGATTATGTAAATCTTTCATATCTTATATAGTGGGCTAAAAGGCTCCATGGATTATCAAGTTGGGTTCCACCCATAGGATGCTCCATGGACTTGACCCATGGATTAAGAAATGAAGAGTCATGTTACATTAGGGTTTTACCTAATGCAACACACTATATAAGGACCATGTCTCTCCCCAAAATCGGCTACACTAGTGATACACTAGAGAAACAAGAGGGCTTGGCCGATTTTGAGTGTGTTAAAGTATTCTCTCAAGTTTATACTTTGCATTTGGTGTTGTGTGAAGCATTTGAGGCATCACACTTGAGGTGTTAGGCTCACAAGGTTTCAAGGAACACTTACAACAACAAGGTATGTAATTCTATCTTTTATACAAAGAGAATTGTTCCCCATGTATGCTAGATAGGATCATAGCCTTGGAAATCAACTTTGCATGATAATTAGACAAACATAGATCCAAGGTTATTAGGGTTGCATGTACACTTAGGAAGTGTTAGAATGCTCAAAACCCATCAGTGGTATCAGAGCCTAGGCTTGCTTGTTTGATTTTTGTGCAAACTGCTTGAAAAATCGAGTTTTCTGTTTTCTGCCCGTATGAACTCGCCGAGTCCATGGGGGGACTCGACGACCCCATGACCAAATGCAAGCTACTCGTCGAGTCAGTTCATGCACTCGACGAGTAGAGGCTGCGGTTTTCAGAATTTCGATTCTTGTTGCTGGAAATGGACTAGGAATATTACCCTAAACTGTTTTGGTGTTTTAAAACTTGTTTTAGTTGGTGTAATGTTCATGTTAATCCATTTACAACAACAAGTTATCAAAATCACAAGTTTTTAAGTGTAATTTTTGATTCATGAAAGTGTTCATATTCATGTTCTTGATCTTATGATGTTTAGATGATCATAGGAATTATTTGTAACCTATGTGGTAGTTTAATTCTTGATCATAATGTGTTTTAATGGAGTCCATAACTTGTCCTCAAGTTATGGAGAACCAAGAGTCTCACTTGAATTAAAACCATTAAAAGAACACAAGAGTTAGAAAAATGAAGAGTCTTCATTTTTATTACTCTATTTAACTCATAAGTTACAAGAAATGAAAAGTTTTGAAAGTTTACAAAACTTGCCCTCAAGTTTTGGAACAAGTAAAGTCATATTAAAAACTTTAGTTCTAACCCTTAGAATTTTAAAAGTTAAAATTCAATCCTTATATTTATAATATTATAAGTTAATAATATTAATAATATATATATATATATATATATATATATATATATATATATATATATATATATATATGTATATATATATGTATATATATATATATATATATATATATATATATATATATAAGATTAAAGTCGTCTTACCGCTAGTACACCTCATTCACGAAGCCGGTCTATAAGGTGGATATAAGGTTGTTGCCTATAAAATGGCAACTTAATGGGTGTCCACTCTCACCCACCACTTGCTTGACCGGTGGAGGGTCGTTAGCCGAACGGGTATGACAAGGACTTATAAATTCTCATTAAAAGTATGATGAATATTATAAAGTAACTAAATGTTTTATTAAATTCCCAATCTTAGTTACTTTAGAAAAAATGTGAATAAGGTGCTAATCCATGAAAATACATTTTACACTTTGTCTAAGTCGTTAGTGGAGCGTGTGTGGTTAACCGGCACACTAACTTGGACTTAACAAGGTAGGTAAAGGGTGACTTAATATTTATCATAGTATCGATGGAGCGTGTGTGGTTAACCGGCACATCGATTGAGGGTAATTTATTAAGGGTACCAAGTAATTTGCATGGTTACTTCACACCTCGTTTTGTGATCCTCGGCATCTCATTCACAAAACTTGGAGGGCACACTCGAGATTGAAACATGCCTTTGAAAAGTTTATTGAATCTCAAAAGAATCTAGGAGTTTCTAAGAACCAAATTAAATATTTAAATATTTCAACTTTGGTGGAAATTGGTGAATCGTCATTCACCTACCTTTCAAATATGTTATTACTTAGATTACGGCATACCTCTTCTAAGTATAATATATTGTGATTGGTTCCTAGCCTTAATACTACATTTGGGTGTTTTATTAAGGACTATCTCTATTTCTAAACTTAACTTTTCTTCTCTTCAGATGTCTGCAAACACTGCTGCTTCTGGCTCTAATCCTAATGGCTCCTTTTCTCTTATGAACTTGTGTGGGAAAGTCAGTTTTGATGGATCCAACTTTAATGAATGGATCAGAAACATCAGAATGATTACTCGCTACGAGGACAAGGAATATGTCCTCAATAAGGAGCTTAAGGAGATCGATGAGACAGTTGCTACTCCTCAAGAGATCGCTGACTTTAGGGCACATGAAAGGGATGCCACCAAGGTGGCATGCATCATGATGGCCACTATGACAGCCGATCTTCAAAATTCCTATGAGGACTACTACCCTTTTGATATGCACCAAGATTTGATGGAAAGATACCATCAAAGTGCACGACAAGAGAGGTATGAAATCATCTCCTCCATGATAACAACTCACATGAAGGATGGAGAACCCATCACGGGCCACATGCAGAAAATGCAAAGATTTGTGGACCGTTTGCTGAAGCTTAATGTGAACTTCCCCGAGGAGCTTGCAATAGATATCATTTTGCACTCCTTACCTTCATGTTATGATCAATTCCGCATGACATACCACATGAACAAGGAAGAGGTCACTCTCAGCAAACTTCAAGGACTCTTAAAGACCGCGGAAAGTGGTCTTAAGGGTAAGGCGGTTGTTACTACTCCTACTCCTATCAACTTCGCCCTTATCTTGGCAATCGGGAAAGGACGAGGGAAGAAGAGAAAGAGTTCTTCGAAGGGTACCAAGGTTAGGACCCTTGATAGCTCTTCTTCAAGTGGAACCAAGAAAGGTTTCATCACTCCTTCTTCTGACCCAAAAGAGGCTGAATGCTTCTATTGCCATGAAAAGGCACATTGGAAGCGGAACTGCCCAAAGTACCAGCAAGATGTGAAGGATGGGAAAGTTAAACCCAACCATGCAGGTATTTACACTATCTTATCTAATAACTCACCCCATTCTAATTCTTGGGTCCTTGATACCGGTTGTGGTATTCATATCTGTTCTGATTTACAGGGACTAAGAAGAAGTGAGGATGTGGAGCAAGGAAGAATAAACTTGATCATGGGAAACAGGAAAGCTTCACCTATCACCAAGATTGGAGTTTATACTTTATCGCTAAGTAGTGGGTTTAGTTTAGATTTGAATAAGTGTTGTTATTCGCCAGAAATGGCAAGAAATATTATTTCCTTTCATGCATTGTATAAACAAGGTTTCACCTTTTCATTTGATAATGAAGTTGGTTTGATTAATGCTTTATTTAATAATGTTCTTTATTTTAAAGCATTACCTTGTGATGGCGTGTATGAAACAGTATCTGTGGTTGATAACTTAGGAAATAATGTATTGTGTATTGATTCTGTTAATAATAATAACTTGGATAAAGCATCATTATGGTATTGTCGTCATGGACATATAAGCAAGAAACGCATAGGCCAACTCCAAAAGGATAGAGTCTTGGAGTCATTTGACCTAAAGTCAGATGATAGTTGCGAATCATGCTTACTTGGGAAAATGACAATGTCACCCTTCACATGCTCTTATGAGAGGGTGAAGGTTTGTTGGACCTTGTACACACGGATGTGTGTAGACCATTCAAACATGCCACAAGGGATGCTAATTGTTATTATTTGACTTTTACTGATGATTAAAGTAGATATGGATATGTCTACTTAATCAAGCATAAGTCAGAGACCTTCAAAAGGTTTAAGGAATTTAAACAGGAAGTCGAGAATCAATTGGGCAGGAACATTAAGATGCTTCGATCCGATCGAGGTGGTGAGTATCTTTGTTCAGAGTTCCTCAACTATCTTAAGGAATGTGGGATTGTCTCACAATTGACACCTCCCAGGACACCGCAGTTGAATGGTGTGGCTGAGAGGCGTAATCGAACCATGTTGGATATGGTTCGTTCCATGATGAGTCGAGCTTCGCTACCAATTTCATTCTGGGGGTATGCCTTAGAGACTGCCGCCCATATTCTTAATCTAGTCCCTACAAAGAAAGTTGCCAAAACTCCTCACGAGATGTGGACGGATAAAGTACCTAAACTAGACCACATCAATATTTGGGGTTGCGAGGCTTTTGTGAGGCACGAGTCTCATGATAAGCTAGAACCCTGAAGCGAGATGTGTTTTTTCATCGGCTACCCACAAAGATCCTTTGGTTACCTCTTCTACAGACCTAGTGATAATGTGGTCTTTGTAGCAAGAAGAGGAGTCTTTCGAGAGAGAGAGAATTTATAAGCCAAGGAGACAGTGGGAGGCAAATTGACCTTGAAGAACTTCAAGAGTCAAGCGGTGAAGGAACTTCAAACCCTAGCCCTCAACTTGAGGAGGAAACTCCTGTTGAGCCAATTGACGATTCTGTACCTCTGAGGCGTTCCACGAGAGTTAGGAATACACCTGAGCATTACTATGGTTTCCATATTACTGTAGAAGGTGAGACACTTATTAGTGATGAGACACTAGTAGGTCTGGATGAACCTAACAGCTACGCGGAAGCCATGGCAGACCCCAAGTCTGCAAAACGGAAAGAGGCTATGGATAGCGAGATACAATCCACGTATGACAATCAAGTTTGGAACTTGGTTGAGAATGTACCAGGTCGTAAGACTGTAGGGTGCAAATGGATCTTCAAGAAGAAGACCGACATGGATGGTAATGTACACACTTATAAGGCTCAGCTGGTTGCAAAGGGCTTCTCTCAAATTCCTGGAGTGGATTATGATGAGACCTTTTCTCCAGTAGCCAAGATTAAGTCTATTAGGGTTATGTTAGCCATAGTTGCATTTCATGACTATGAAATTTGGCAAATGGATGTCAAAACCGCTTTCCTTAATGGAAAGTCGACTGAAGATGTTTACATGAGTCAGCCAGAAGGTTTTGTCAGCAACGAGTACCCTAATAGAGTCTGTAAGCTTGAGAAATCCATTTATGGATTAAATCAAGCACCTCGCAGATGGAATCTTTGATTTGATGAAAAGGTCAAGGAATTTGGCTTTTCTAGGAGTGAAGATGAATTTTGTGTGTATGTCAAGGCTAGTGGGAGTATAGTTAGCTTTTTGGTATTATATGTGGATGACATACTACTCATAGGAAATAACATCCCAACACTGCAGGAAGTTAAGTCCTGGCTTGGGAAGTGTTTCTCTATGAAGGACCTAGGAGAAGCTGCCTATATTCTAGGGATAAGGATTTTGAGAAACCGGAGTAAAAGACTCATTGGACTTAGTCAAAGTACATACTTGGACAAGGTGTTGAAGAGATTCAGCATGTAGAACTCCAAGAAAGGAGAGTTACCCATCCAGAGTAACACCAGATTGAGTAAGACACAAAGCCCAAGTACCGAGGCTGAGATAGTAGAAATGAGTCAAGTACCTTATGCTTCAGCAGTAGGCTCGATCATGTATGTTATGACGTGTACTCGACCTAATGTAGCCTTTGCCTTGAGCATGGTTAGCATGTATCAGGGGAATCCTGGCAAGGCACACTGGACTGCGGTAAAGAATATCCTCAAGTACCTACGGAGGACTAAGGACTGGGTCCTTACCCTCGGTGGGAGTGATGGCTTGAGAGTTGTAGGGTATAGTGATGCTAGCTTCCAGACTGATAGGGATAATTTCCGCTCTCAGTCGGGCTGGGTCTTTACCTTAAACGGAGGAGCAATCACTTGGAAGAGTTCCAAGCAGGAGACAGTGGCAGATTCCATTTGTGAATCAGAGTATATAGCAGCGAGCGAGGCAACAAAGGAGGCAATATGGCTGAAGAACTTCATTGGAGACCTTGTAGTTGTACCAGCTATAAAGGAGTCCATGGAAATTTTCTGTGATAGTGAAAGTGATGTTGCCTTAGCCAAGAAACCAACGGGTTCATGGTAGATCCAGACACATCGACAAAAAATATCATTTTATCAGACATCGCATAGAATAAGGAATCCTCGTGGCAAAGAGGGTATCATCGGATGACAACCCAGCAGATCCCCTCACGAAGGGACTGAGTAGGGTTAAGCATCTCCAGCATGCTCGGAGCATAGGGCTGAAGGATGATATAAGTTTTAATAGTTAGATAAATTATGAAATTTGTAAAGTGTAATTGACATTTGATGATGAATAAAAGTTGTGTTTATTTATGAGTAAAGTGTTACTATCTTTTGTCAATCGTTTACTATATTTCTTTTGCATGTTTTGACTTCCAGAATAATTATGTTTGGTATATCATATTATGCGAACCTCCACAGTCGGTCATATGTCGGAAGTAGGTATGAACCAAGACTGTTATGATTGGTTGCAGAGGTCTAAGATGTTGGACATGGCTACAACAATCATGAGTGCTCATAAGTTCTGAGTATTGGAATCATCCCACGCTCACTGGAATCACTTCATCGAATTTTATCTCGAGTGATCGTGAGACGGTAATATCATATAAGTCTTCAAACCTAGAGATATGATTTGTTACTTATGATTTGGTTATGCATTGATTGTATGAAAACGCATTGGTAACTCGATGTTATAAAACGTGCTTTTGTGTGTAATTCAATGAGTGGTAGAACAAACATATGAGTCGAAGTTTATCTGTTCCTTCTTGGATTAGAAGCTGATATCTGGGCCCCTCGATGATTTTGTTTTGACCTATGTACCGGACAATAAGTAAGACATTGTTCCATGTATTTGCCCGGCTGATATCTAGAACAGAGGATCATATGATCACTTATCTTAAATGGCGTATCAACATCTTCTCAGTTCCGAGAGACCTTGAAAGAGCTACAATTGTCGATCGGTTCCTGAAGTATTGCAGTTATAGTTATTAGACTTATCCAAGTGGGAGACTGTTGGATAAGGTGTCTAAGTCCATAACTATTTCTGCTAAATACTAGACCCGACCCGGCATGGTCCATTTGGGTTGCATGGCACCATGAAATTGGATAAACTAATGAGAGAAATAACACATATGGTTTATTAATATGTTATAAGTTCTAATATATTAATAATTTTATTTAATTAGTTTTGATCAAGAATTAATTTAGAATTAATTAAGTGATCAAAAGAATAACTAATTAAATATATGGGTAGATTATGTAAATCTTTCATATCTTATATAGTGGGCTAAAAGGCTCCATGGATTATCAAGTTGGGTTCCACCCATGGGATGCTCCATGGAGTTAACCCATGGATTGAGAAATGAAGAGTCATGTTACATTAGGGTTTTACCTAATGCAACACACTATATAAGGACCATGTCTCTCCCCAAAATCGGCTACACTAGTGATACACTAGAGAAACAAGAGGGCTTGGCCGATTTTGAGTGTGTTAAAGTATTCTCTCAAGTTTATACTTTGCATTTGGTGTTGTGTGAAGCATTTGAGGCATCACACTTGAGGTGCTAGGCTCACAAGGTTTCAAGGAACACTTACAACAACAAGGTATGTAATTCTATCTTTTATACAAAGAGAATTGTTCCCCATGTATGCTAGATAGGATCATAGCCTTGGAAATCAACTTTGCATGATAATTAGACAAACATAGATCCAAGGTTATTAGGGTTGCATGTACACTTAGGAAGTGTTAGAATGCTCAAAACCCATCAGATAAGGCATCAAAGATCATGAAATTCTATCATACGGTTCCTGAGGATCCCTATCTTATCACTAGTATGTTGTTCTAACATATCACATAATCACATAATTGCATGGTATTTTGGGGTCTACTTACTGGCTCCGGCTGATCGTATACTTCACATCCTCTTTTACTTATTTTGAAAACCATTTAAAATTCATTTTGAAAACCTTTCCTTGGTTTGAGACTAGAATCACATAAGTGTTCCTCCAATTCACTCAAACCAAGGCTCTGATACTAACTTGTAACATCCATAAAAAAGTCAAGCCAATTTAAAACTTTTTAAATATCCAAAATACAATTTATTATTACAGAGTGTTTTCAAAATAGTTTAAGCATCTGAGTTCCCAGAAATCAAAATCATAAATCGAGGAAGTGTACGGTTACGCCTTTGCCTTCCCGCGGTCATCCGCTGCACCTGAAACAATAATCGATAAATGTAAGCTCGGAGGCTTTGTGATTTACCCCCAAAATACCCATACACACAACAATACACATACAATAACAATCATCAAACGATATGGAATACCCCATGCCCTCTACCATCGCGTTGGAATGCCTACATACTACAAGTCTAATCATCCTCAGGGATGGAATACTATTGGCCCACAACCATCGGGTTGGAATGCCCACATACAACACATATATAACAGATACTATGGTTCCAATCATCCATCAGGATGGAATACCCCAGGCCCCTAAACCATCGGGTTGGAATGCCCCCATAACCAATCAAGCATGTGCACATATATCAGATAATCATATAATAGTCTCTAAAGACAACATACTAGGGTCCTATCATCCTCGGGATGGAATACCCTCAACTACCAATCAATCATGTGCACATATAACAAGTAATCTCCTACCAGCATACAAAAAATCAGACCAAACTATAGGTCACTAAGCATAACCACATCCGATCTACCAGGATACTGATCTAACAGATCATACTAGCATATAACCATCCTATCTACCAGGACACCGAGCTAACATATCACAACAGTAACAATCCCAAATAACAAATCAAATGGCTGGACTTGGCGCCTTAGACCCTTGAGTACAGTGAGGATAACTCGCCCCGCAAGTAGTGCCGAAGTACCGAAAACCTCTGATCGTTGTCTCACCGGAAATCCCGAACTATCACACAATAAATACCAAGTCATTACACAACATAGCAATCTTGACTAAGGGTCCACACAACCCATCATATCCATTTGATTATTTGGGCCAAGGCCCAATGCCAAGTCCATAACCTTGAAAGTCCTTCTACAAAGCCCATTATTGGCCCAATTTACCAAATTGGACCTAACTTCCTAATTGGGCCTAATTCCAAAATCCATTATCAAAACTTGGCCCAAAACATTATATACATAAAGTCCAGCAAAGGCCAAAATCCAACTAGTCCATAAACAGCCCAAAACCCTCAGCCTAATTGTCAAAGGCCCAACAGAGGACGTATGTGGGGCATACTCGTCCTGATGTTGACGAAAATCAGGGTGGTTGACCCAGTATGTTGGGCGTGCTGCATTTACGCGGTGCGTATGTGAGCTGTTCTTAAAACTCCAATAAGTGCTTAATGGCTTAAGCACCTAAGCCCAAATTTCAGATCTGTCAACCAAATGTGCCTTAGAATCATAAAGTCTTGAACTTTATCATTTTGGACGTCCAGAAAGTTCTTAATACTTGGTCTTAATCCATTAAGACCTTCCTACTTCATGCATGGGACATCTTAAGCCATTGGGACCTCATTTTTATCACTCAAAACCCCTTCAAGAGTCTAAAAGGACAGTTCATTTCGTCCCAATCACATCATGCACCATCTTGGGACTTTTGGGGACAAGAAATGGTTATTTAAAGCAAAAATGGCAAGATCTATACATATATGCATAAAGTTTGAAGCTTTTTACCTTCTGGAGCTTCTAGGGCACAAACCAACTTCAGATCTATATGCTTGATTTTCTTTTCCAACTCCTTGATGCAACACTTTCTTCTTAAAACACTCAATAAGCTTAAACACACAAGGAAATGGCTAGGGTTTGGGGAAAACGACTCTAAGCAGTGGAGGTTGGGGTAAGGGAGGGTTTTGTGCTCATAATGTTGCTTATATAGCCCCCAAACCCTAAATATTTGGGTTTCCTTCTGATATGAGTATGCCCAGCATAGACAATTGTACGCCCAGCGTACTAGGGTGCGCCTAGTATGCTTAGCATACCCTTATTTACATGCGGTGTACTCCTCCTGGTCCCAAAATTTCAACTAAGCCCTTAGGTTGTATATGGCTTTACCCTTCCATCCCTAGGGACTATAAATGACAAATCTTGGAATGTTACAAGATTTGAATATGATTATGACATCCCTCTTCAAAATTCAAATCGAAAATATAGATAGTAGCCTTAATTTAAATTATGGGTTAATAATTAAGGATTAAAATCAACTAACTTGAATTTTATCTCTCCCAAAATTTTAGATGTCTAATTAAGATAATGATGGTCTTCCTCGTTCTTCTAGAAATGTTTTTCATTTTTCTTCTAAAGATGATCTTCCATATTCTGATAAAGGTGAAAAAGCGTTGTCTTTTTTGGGGAATGTTGGAACTAGACATCATACTTCTTCAACTCTTCCACCTCCTCCTTCTGTGACTCTCTCAACATCACATTTTCCTCATGTTGAAAGATATGAGACCACTTCTGCCTTATTGGCACACAAACATCATGTTGGAAACTTTGTATGTATGCATGTTCTAAAAAGCAATCGTACATTGACAAATTGGGTCGGATGGTGTCATATTCCCAAAGGAGCAAGCCATTGATTTGGTTCTTCTTTCTCTTCCTTACTTATATGGTCAGTTTGTTAAGAAATTTCATAGGAGGAATCTTGACGTGACCCTAATTGATTTACCAAGATGTTGATAGTTGTTGAAGGAGGAATTCTTAAGAACACATCTGAAGCAGAGTTGCTTAAAGGGTCTAATTCGAAGAGTTCCATGGACGTTAAAAATGGTAACATTGGTGATCCAGAAAAAGATTTCTCTTCCCTATGGAAAAGGGTCGTCCAAGATCAAACAGTTTGATCGTATGGTAAAGATAAAATTCAATTCTAGGATCATTACATGTGCTAAAACCAAAGTGTCCATATATTTCTACTTCCAATTGAAGGGACATTGGTTGCGAAGTTGCTCAAAATACTAGAAGGATCTTAAAGATTGGGAACTCAATTTGTGTGACTCTACTTCAGGTACATCCATTATCTAAATCCATAAGTTCGTATTCTTAGAATCTTAATATATTATGTGATGATCGCATTTTGATGGCATTAACGGATCTAAAAGAAGGCAGGAAGCTTGAGAGAAGTAAGCTAAATCTGATCCTGGGAAATGGACTTTGGTCACATGGTTCGATGGTTAGAATTTGGAGCTACTAATAGGGAGTTAGGATAGTTTTAATAGATTGCTATCACTCTTCGGAGATGTCTAGAAATATAGTTTTTCATTGTTATGTATTTTAAGGACTTGTTCCAATTTTCCTTTTAGCAATAAAATGAAGTTTTGGTTTATGTAGTTGCCTTATCTTATATTTCCTTGTAACGACATTAATGAAAAGTGTTGGTTATGTTTCTAATAATAGAAATATTAATATTGGATAATGATTCTTCAAGAACGTGTTTGTGGTATTATCATAATTAACCAAATAAAGAGAAATCTCATCACAAATTGGACAGAAACTTGGAGTCATACAATTTGAATTACATGATATATGTGAATCTTGCTCATTAAAAAAATTATGACAAATTCATTGTTCACATATCTATGTGAGACAAGCGAAGGACTAATGGATCAGGTACATGTTGTCATGGACTTTTTTGGTCCACCACAAGGTACAATAAATCTTTTTGTCATGATTTACTGATGCTTCAGCAAATAAGATTATGCCTATAAGATTAAGCATAATTCTGATACTTTTAAAAAAGATTCGAAGAGTAACATAACAAATAGAAGAATCTATTAAGCAGGAAGATAAAATATTCTCCTGTATGAAATGAAAGGAGAGTGCTTTAGTATCATGTTTTATGATCATCTTAGTAATTGTGGAATTGTATCACAATTAATCCACCAAAACATATTAGTTCAATTGTATGACTAATAAGTGGAATCGAACATTGTTGGAAACGGTTCGATCATAAGATGACTCATACTTTGTTCCAGTCAAGTTCTAGAGCCATGCTCTAGTAACTATAAAACATATCTTGAAACTCAACTTTAAATTAAGAATGATGAAGACACCTCGTAATATGTAGAGTAAAGAATGCTTTCCTTACTCTAACACATTTAGAATTGGAGCCTTGATGTTTCCCTTAATCAAGAAACAAAAGATAAACTAAGATAAATTCTATTAAGTGTTTTCTTATTGGGAATCCAAACAAAATTTTAAATATTTGTTTTAACTCAACAAAAAATGTTCCCTGAGATAAAGCTCATAAGTCAAGAAGTTAGTGGGAATCGTATTGATCTTGAGAACATACAAGAGTCAACCGATAGTGATCCTTTTATTTATCACAAGCACACGACCTAAGGTTTATAACCTGTTGTGTTTAATTGACATAATCTAATTTATGTGCACTTCTATGAGTTCTATGATCATCATTTAACTATAAAAGCAAAAGTGTGTTGGTCAATGAAAGTACATTGGTCAATATGGGTGAGCTACTAACAACATGGAAGCACTCGTAAACCCTTGAGTTACCAGAAGGCAAGAAATTATAAATATAAATAAAAAAAATTGAAAACTTCAATCCGTGAAGGAAACTAAATATGAATTTGGTTTGCCCTAATCCTTTTCTTATAACTGTAGGTTGGAAATGTTAGATTCATATGGATGAGAACGTATGCACCATAAAATCTAAGTGGCAAAGGTTTCTCTCTAATTCATGAAAATGATTATGATTAAATACTTTCGCTAATAGATTTTGAAGATCTGATCTATATGGATGTTGGTTGTGTAAATTGCATTCTTAAATTCACAATATGATAACGACATCCCTCATCATATTTTGAATTGTGAGGAATGGCAAGGAATTCTTTGAACTTTAGAGGGATATATTTATCTGTCTAGAAAGGGTTTAAACACACACACACACACACATTATACGGCTAAGGTGTACAAGCTTCAGAAGTCTAGATGGAGACTTATTGAAATATCACGTAACAGAAATCTGCACTTCCTTAAGAAAGTCAAAGGGTATTGATTTTTAGAAGTCTAGTTGATTTCTGAGTACATGTCAAAGATAGTGGGATCATAATTGTTATGTTGGTATTGCATGTTGACAATATGAATCGTAGGAAATAGTGTTTCTACTTTACAAGTTGTAGAGTTAAGAAATTGTTTCGCTATAGTGAACATAAGGGAGAGGGAACTCATACATTGTTATGAATCTAAAGGTTTAGACTGTATAGTTTAACTTAGTCAAAAGCATATATGAATAACATGTTGAAAATTTTCAACATTGGAGATTATATATATGGAAATATTATAACATATAATTGAACAGATATTGGAACCTTGTAATAATGAGTCGAGTCCCATATGCTTTGGATACAGGATCAATTAAATACTCTATAATATTAGAATATTGTATTTTTCAAATGCCTTTAGCATTGTGTGAAAAGGATTAGAATTGTATGTGTCTGAAGTTTTCAAACAACTGTCAAGAACGTCCTAAGGTTTTACCGAAGAATTAGTTGCTTGTGGACAGTGGGAGTATGCTATTGTTAGGATGGACCATAGTGACACGTTCTGGATTGAGATGATTCTTGGTCAGTATGTTGGTCATATGGAATATGGAAATGTTTCCATGACGGGAGAATATTATAGAATCTACATGTGAGTTGGAACCTTCAATGCACGAAAATTATTCAAGAAGTGTATCTTGAATTTGAGACTTCATTACCATGGAATTGTTCTGAATAACAAGTTACAGTGGAACATTCTGTAATATCGTAGGTTCAGTCTCTATGACTTTAGAGCCTCGACATCACAAAAAGACAATGCATGTAAAGATGAAATTCCACTACATCATAGTTAAATGATAAGAATTTGGAATGTGAAATGTGTATCATTGGAATAGTGTCCAGTAGATCTATTTACAAAGGAAGGACCACAGAGAGGCATAGTATGCATGTTCATAACATAGGTATGACTGATGTGATCTAATTCAAGTGGTTAGTTTATTACTCGAAACATTATACAATGAATAAATTCGTAATTACTATGGTGATTAAATAATAGGAATTATTCATATTCAGTAAGTTTGAAACCATTGTTAATTAATTTATTATTGTGTTTCACTTTGCATATTTGCTTCCCTACGTAATTTTAATATTATTCAAAATTCCATAGTCACTCATACTTTTGGAACTAAGTAGTGAATTAAGACTGTCATAAGTTGATTGAAGATTGTCAATTGATGTTAAGACACTGAAATTGGAATTGCTACAATATTCATGAGTACTTTGAAAATAGAGATTTTAAGTATTCGATAAACCCATGCTTAGATATTACTTCATGGGTTTTATCACGGGTAATTCTAAGACAATAATATCTACTATTCTTAAGCGGGGATATATAGTTTGTAGTTTACGAATCAGTTGTGCATTGATTTACCCAAATACATCTCGTAGTTGGGTGTTATAAAGAGTAATTCCACGCACGATTTGGTTAGTAAAATGTATGGTTTTATAGTTAAAATAATTCATTCCTTTTGGCTTAACAGGAAAAGCTATATTTTTTAGCATGTTGATGATTTTTTGTCGTCATCTGAAGTGCTTGGACAAGCCCGGACTAAATTGATGTTTTTAATTAGTAGTCTGAATTTAGTCGTCATAAATCAGGGAAATCAATAAAGAGAATCTTGAATTATGAGATTGATTCTAATCCATGTCTCATGTCCATACAATATCTTGTAGAACGAAGAAATGACTTATCACTTATCTTAGGGTTAACATTTAATTTGAATCAGAGTTCGGCAATGACTTTGGAAAGTACTCTTTGCTGTTTAGTTCAAGGTCTATACTTGCAATTGTAATTACAGACGTATCCAAGTGGGAGACTATTGAATTAAAGTGTCTAAGCTAGTAACTAAATTGATATATTCTTGTAATTAGAAGCAAGTCCTTTTTGGTTTACCCTCATAACTAGAACTTTGTTAGAATGACATTTTAGAGAGAGGATAATTTATTAGATTATTAAATGATTGATAAACCAATTGTAAATTATAAAGAAATAGTTTTTTAATACATAATTTTATTAGTATATTAATTGGAAATACAAAAAAACGATTCATTAATTTATTATGACTAATAAATTGATTCATTAATTTATTATGACTAATAAACTAATATGAAATCAATTAGAACTAATTAATTAATAATCAGAATTTATTTGGAACTAACTCAAGATTAATTGGAATTAATTAAAGGTCCAATGGTTGAATTGTAATTGTTCATAATTAAGCAAGGAGTGAAGATTCTTGAACCCATATAGGTGGAGAATCAAATCATGATGTATTCTAGGGTTTCCAGAAGCCTCCTGGTAGAAAATAAGGAAAGGATTTAAGCTGAGATTAAATCTATTATTTAATCATTCAAATCTTGCTTTGTCGCTAAGTTACCTTAGCTATAAATATGACCCAAAGGCCTATGATTTTTGTTAATAAGATTCCCTAGAGAATACAATGGCCAAAAATATCCTATCCCCTCTCTCTTCTTGTCTTCTAGTTCTAGGGTTTGGTTGTGAGTCATTAGAGATATCATGCTTTTGGTGCTAAGCTTTCTAGGATCTACACTACAAAGAGATTGAAGTGCTTTGTTTACTAATGCAAATCAAAAGGTATGTAACTATCTACTTGGTAATTTTGAATTACAATAGGGTTATGTTAGGTTTAGTTGTTCATTGTATGTTGCAATCAAGGTGTATGACATAGATCTTTTATAGGATGCATGTACCCTATTAATTGTTAATTGTTTTCCGCATTGTACAATTTTGGTTTCTATAAAACCCAAAAATAATGTCAATATAAAATCACCGAGGGGCCCAAAGATATCGCTTTCCCTAAATAGGCAAAATGAATGAATAAACTTTGACTATATAATCATACATTTTACTCGTCAAATTATACATGGAAATAAACTTGATGACAACCAGTTATAGATGTGTTGATGCAAACCAATTTCCAATAGATTCGTGAACTATGACTTATATATCTTAGTTTCAAGAATAGAAGATATTATCATCTTATAATTACTCGTGATAAATCCATGAAGTAATCTCTAAGCACAGGTTTAACCAATACTCAAAATCCCCATTTTCTAAATACTCATGAATATTGCAACAATCCCTATGCAATGTTCAATCCCCATGAACAATCTACAAAAGATTCATGATTGTCTTGAGTCGGTACCAACTTCCCAGAAGTACGTTTGACTGTGGTAATTTTAATAAGTTAATACTCAGGAAGCAAAACATGCAAAGTGAAACACAAAACTAATTGACAAATGCTATCAAACAACTTGAACATAAATAATTCTCTATTAATAAATCACCATTCAAGTACATTTATTAATGTTACATTGTTTCAAAAAATTATCAGTTAACTACTAAAATCTAAAATCTAACATTATCTCTTAGCCTAATGCATGCTCTAAGTGCTTGATCTTGTTTAATCCCTTTGTCAGAGGATCAACAAGATTATCCTATGATGATACTCAATTCACCATGATTTTGCCTTCTTCTACTCGATGTCAAATGTAATGGTATTTTCAGTCGATTTGCCTTGATTTGTATAACGCCTATAGATACGGGCTAGACAAATAATGTAACATCCAAAAAGTTTCAAACCAATTCAAACTTTTCGAAAGCAACCCAATTCCATTAGTTATTACAAAAAGGTTTCCAAATAGTTTATTATTAGAGTATCCCAGAAACAACATCATAAAAGTGAGGAGCGATACGATCATGCCTTTGCCTTGCCACGATCTCCTGATGTACATGAAACAATAAACTGAAACTGTAAGCCCGAATGCTTAGTGAGTTACCCCCAAAATACCCATACACATACAGCAATGAACATCAAACTATGGGTCCAGTCAACCATCGGGTTGGAATACCCCTGGCCCTCAACCATCGGATTGGAATGCCAACATACTACGAGTCCAATCATCCTCGGGATGGAATACTCCTGGCCCACAACCATCGGGTTGGAATGCCCACACTCCTACACATACAATAACTACTATGGGTCCAATCATCCATCAGGATGGAATACCCCAGGCCCTCAACCATCAGGTTGGAATGCTAGCATACTACGAGTCCAATCATCCTCGGGATGAAATACTCTCGGCCCACAACCATCGGATTAGAATGCCCACCTACTATGAGTCCAATCATCCTCGGGATGGAATACTCTGAGCCCACAACCATCGGGTTGGATTGCCCACATACTATCAAACAAACATGTGCACCTATATCAGATAATCATATAACAGTCTACCAAGACAACATACCAGGGCTCCATCATCCTCGGGATGGAATACCCTCCACTAATAATCAATCATGTGTACATATAATAGGTAATCTCCTACCAGCATATAGACAGTCATACCTAACTATAGGTCACTAAGCATAACCACATCTGCTATACCAAGATATTGATCTAACCGATCGTACTAGCATGTAACCATCTTATCTACCAGGATATTGAGCTATCATATCACAATAGTAATTATCTCAAATAACAATTCAAAGGGCCAGCCTTGGTTCCTTAGACCCTTGAGCATAGTGAGGATAACTCACCTTGCAATGCCGAACTTAAGAGGTCAGATCAAATCCGCCGATAACCCCCACAAAACCACCACCTAACACTTTGATGAAACCATATCTATAAGTGCCCAACTTACCAAAATAGCCTTGGAAGTCAAACTGGTAAACTCTTGGTCAAATTCAAAGTTCTGGTCAAAGTCAACCATCCTGGTTGACCCTACTCGTCGAGTCAACCTAGTGACTCGCCGAGTTGATGAACTCAGAAGCCCCACAATTCGCGACTCGACTCGCCGAGTCCCCCCATGACTCGTCGAGTCCTTCAATCTGAGTCCTATCATGTCCAACTCACTGATTCCACTTAACTCACCGATCCGCATCATAACCAGATGGGTTAGGGTTTGTAACCCGACTCGTCGAGTCCAAGAACACACTCGCCGAGTTCACTTAAGTCATCCCCAATCAGACGATTTCAGTCCATCCCACTGTTTCCAACTCATAGATCTGGAATCCTAAGGCTAGTTTTACATGTAAAGTTTCCAACTTTACGTGCATGCAAGGTGGAATTTGCTCATCTCAAGCTAGAGAGAAGGTTCAAGACAAGAATGCTCACATACATGTTAAAAGGGCTGATACTTTATGCCTCCATGGACCAAGACAAGTCTAGATCTGAAGTTGCAACCTCAGATCTAGACCCAAAACCCGAAATGGGTCCTAAACATGCTAAAAGGGCCCGAAACTCCATCCATGTGTAGATCCAGAAGAGGAGAGATCAAGGTAACGACTTGTTACCTCTAAGATGTGCCCAAGCTGAAGTAGACTCTTGATCTACACAAATTCCTTGATCTATAATCCTCCTTTACTAGAAACACCTTCCAAAGCTTCAAAACTCTCTCCAATGGCTTACACATGAGATTAGGGTTTCCTGACTCTCAAGGGGTAACAAAGAGGCTGGGGTGAGGACTTACGGTCCTTTAAATAAGGTGCAAACCCTAAAATTAGGGTTTTCTCTTCCCAACACCGACTTGTCGAGTCCCGCCGCCGACTCAGCGAGTCAAGTCACTTAACATGTATCCAACACCCGCTCCGACTCGACAAGTTAAGACACCTACTCGTCGAGTCTACTCCTTTATTTACACATAACACCCCGAACTTATATTCTTGAACTTGGGATGTTACAAATAAGATATAATAAGCAATAAAAACAAATTTTTGATAGAAGATTATTTAGGATAAAATCTTAACCAAATTTATAATATATGTGACAAAGGTTCCGTACATAAAAAGAAATCTAAAATCCATCTTCATATGAAGAAGTTGTGCTTCTTCGAAGTTTTGCGATTAAACCAGCACAAATCTATGTATCATAAAAAGTGAAATTTTGATAAATTAATTTTAGCTTAAGTAATCTAAACGAAAATTTTAGTAATCATAAAACCGAGAGCGTGCATATTAAGAACGTCCAAATCTGACATCATCTGAGAAAGTTATGATTTTTGAAGTTTCAACGCAACCATATTAGCATGGAAATTGAAATTTAAGTCGGTTGATTATTAGCCGAAACAATCTAAACAAGAGATGAAGATCTCATTAAATTAGAGTTCGTCGATATAAAGATACTCAAGAATAGATGTCGTATGAAAAAGATATCAATTTTAAACGGAGTTTAACAGTGTAAACCTTCTAAAATAATAAATAAATAATAAAATAAAAATTAGCCATCATAGTCTAAATGAAAGTTGTATATCTCATCAATAGCTACGTGTGGAGATAAAGAAAGTCGAAAACGGAGCTCGTATGAAGAAGTTAAGGAATTCACAAAAATAAAAAAAATTGCATGCATACGCACGCTGTATGGTGCGCAAACTTCTAGAAGGAGACATGTGGACCACCAGGAATGTGACACATGACACCTCTAGGCACCACCCAAGTGTGCAACATGCACCTTTATTTGTGCATCATGTCCTCTAAAAAGTTCTATAAATAGGTTGCGAAATCAACCCGTTTTTCCTTACAAACTCTCCAAATCTCTCTCAAATACTCTCCCACCTTTGAATATGATTTTCTCCCAACTTTTAGAGTATTTTAGTAGAATCTCTGGAGCTCTAGGATGTGACATCCCCAATTTCACGGCCAGAAAAGACCGATTTGTTTATGCTTTGTTTTATAAATCAGAGTGATCGTTTAAAGAAAACGGTTGCGGAATTCATTCCCAAAACAAACTATGATAAGAATTTATCAAACATAATTATTAAAGAAAATGTATTTTCATTAAATAATAAAACCTCGGGATGTCATGTTCCGATACAGACCAAAAGCATAAACGATATAAAATAGACCTTACAATAGTTATTTATAACTACTGATCTATAATCCAAAACCTCTCGTGAAGTCCACCAACTTATACTCTTGTGTCATTACCTATAATGCAAAGAAAACTGAGTGGGTCAGGCTTGGGAGCCTGGTGAGCATATAGGGTTTTCAACCCACAATAATATAATTATTATATTTAATCAGCAAACAATCAACCCAATTACCCATCCCCATTATCTTCTTAAGGTTTTACCCTAAGAACCAACTATCCTTCATTCATTTATTCCTAAGGATTTACCTAAGGAATTGGCATGAAATCCATTGTTGCCAAAGTTTATTTATCAGGTATTAAATCCATAGCTGTCAGGCACTAGCTCCATAGTCACCAAGGTTCACTTAACAAGCGCTAACTCCATAGTCGCCAAGGTTTACTCAACAAGCGCTAACTCCATAGTCGCCAAGGTTTACTCAACGTGCGCTAACTCCATAGTCGCCAAGGTTCACTTAACAAGTGCTAACTCCATAGTCGCCAAAGTTTACTCAACAAGCGCTAACTCCATAGTCGCCAAGGTTTACTCAACGTGCGCTAACTCCATAGTCGCCAAGGTTCATCAAATAGGCACGAAGTCACATCGTCGCCAAGGTTTATACAATAGGCGTTAACTCCATAGTCACCAACTATCCCATCTACCCATGTTCTACCCAACATTTTTGTAGATATAAATACTTATACAGTTTAAATCATTTATCACCTGTATAAAACATCAATTCTATGCCCATATCAAATAGACAAATAATATATAAACACATAGCATGTATTTCGTAGCAAATACTTCATATTTATGTGTTAGAAGAAAGTAACTACACACTCACACATATAAACATCTTTATATTACACACATAGCACGTATTTCATAGCAAATACTTAATATTTATGTGTTAGAAGAAAGTGACCACACACTCACTTGATTAGAAGATGATCGAACAGCACTACAGCTTGTAGAACTAGTATTCTTCGGCAGATCTGACAGATCTTCACAAAAAACCGGACTCCTCGCGGGCAGAGCTTCGGCTCGGGAATTGCGCTTCTCGGGATCTTCAGGGCCTCGGGACTTGCTTTGGGGCTCGGGAATGATACCGGGGCTTCGGGATAATTCTTGCACGAAAAACGATGCAAAAACGCGAGAGAAAGGGAAGAAATTAGCAAAGAACTCGGCTGCCCTCGACACCCTTTTATAGGGGGCTGGAAACCCGAATTACGCTGGGCGTAATGAAGATAGGGTCGCTGACTCCCCCCTCTGGATAATATCGAAATTTATATTTAAATTAAATATCGAAAATATTTATTAAACTTCAAAAATTCATATCTTCCTCATACGAACTCCGTTTTCGACGTTCTTTATATCCCCACTTAGGTGAGACTATGCTCTACAACTTTCGTTTAGACTCCGTCGGCTAATTTCGAATTTATTTTTATTATTTATTTTTAGTAGGCCGGGACAGGAAAACTCCGTTATAAAATCATAACTTCTTCATCTGACGTCCGTTTTTGCCTATCTTTTTATCGTTTTACTACAAATAAAGAGAACTTCGATTCTCATTTAGATTGTTTCGGCTAAAAACCGCTCGGTCTCAAATCGAGTATTCGGGCTGCATACCGCTAAGTCGAAACTTCAAAAAATCATAACTTCCTCATACGAAGTCAGATTTGGACGTTCTTTTTATGCACGCTCATGGTTTAACGTATTCTATGACTTCATTTAGATTTCTAAGGCTAAATATCGCTCTAACATAAATTCACTTTTTACGTCGCGCTGTGTCGTGCCGGTTTTGTCGCGAAACTTTGACATGTCATAACTTCTTCGTTATAACTCAGATTTTGGCGTTCTTTATATGTACAGAGTCCTTGTAACATATACTACAACTTAGTTAAGATTATTCATTCTAAATAATCTTCTATCAAAAAGTCATTTTTGACGCTTATCGTCTCTAAATTGACTAGCCCTGATCTACGGGCGTTACATAGGAGCATAACTAAAAGAAGTGTTGGGGATGATATTTTGACAGCACAATTTCTCGGTTTTCGCTAAAATCTCTATAAGTTAAGCTACACTTATTTTAATTTCAAGTGTAACTTATATTTATGTTCATACTCGTTATTTTGAACCTATAAATAAAATTTATCAGTAATTCCAAGTCATTATATTGATCGATCTACTTACGGAGATGATGTCTAGGCTGGATTTGGTGAGGTGTTTGAAGTGAGATTTCTAACAGTATACTCTATATACCAAACAGACCCTATCTACGATATGATCCTACCTGGTTGTTCCTTACTTAATAGATCATGATGTAGACATTGAGATTAGTGAGGAATCTAGAGTATCATTAGTCGCCAGAATATAAGATTAAGACTCAGTGACATTAGTATCTAGGTCATGTCAAAGAAAAAGTTGTGGTGCTTAGGAGAAGCTCTGCCCAAATCACAAGTCATCCACTTTTAACATGTGAGTGCATAGTTACTTTCATCTTACACAGAGATACGAAGTATTTTATATAATTAAAGTGTTATATGTGCCTATTATCTATCATTGAGACCTTTTGTGTTAGATAAAACTATATGAGCTTATTTAATTTAACCATATATGTATTTTCATATTTATAATATATGGGGTAGTGAATGGGTAAAGAGGGATGAAAATAATGATGAGATTCCGAGATCTTTATAGTACTACCATACTAGTAATGTAGTTATCTAGTAGGGTATTGATGATAACCAAAGACTATTCTAGACAAGTCAGGTCAAACATGGGGAGGTATACAAGTTGTAGATGTTTACAAGTCAAACATGGGCAGGTACACAACCTGTAGATGTTTACAAGTCAAACACGGACTAGCCTATAACCTGTAGATGTTTATAAGCCATACAAATGCATATTTGCAACATGTAGGTGTTAATAAATCGTTATGCGAGCAGGTCTATGACTTGTTGGCATTGATGAATTGTACATGAACTGATCTACGACCTGTAGGTGTTACTGAACTATACATAGGCATGTCCCTGACCTGTAGATGTTAAGGAGTTTTGTATAGACTTAGCTACGAACTCTTGGTATGAATGAATTATTCATGTGGGTACTCTATTCACCCCATCATTGCCTTTTTAACACATTTTGCTAAGGAATCCATGAAGCAACATTATTCACTTAAAGATCGTCTAGGATAAATCCCTTGAGATCATCAGTCTAGGATCAGGAAGTGAAAATAATGAGAATGTGTAATCGGGTTAATTGTTTGATGTGAGTTGTATAATTATAACAAATTAATTATAATATTATAGGCTGAAAACTCTATCTACTCAGCAGGTTTCCCAACCTGACCCACTCAGTTTCTTTGTATCAGTGGTAGCGATACGAAGGTATTTGATGTTTGGATCAGATAAGAGATTAAAGTAAATGTAGCCTATTAGATGTTTTAAGGCCATAAATAATCATGTTATTGCTTATGTTTCTTGTATCAGTTATGACATCCCAAGTTTTAATAAATCAATGAAAAACATTTCTTTGCAAATACTTTTATGGGAAAAATTCTGCAATATAAAAAATACTTTGTTTTAAAATAAGCATAAATAAAATGGTATTTTCTGACCGTGAAAATAGAGATGTCACAGTTGGTATCAGAGCATTAGTTTAAGCAAACTAGGAATATTTGAGAATTTCTAGACTTAAACTTAGAATGCAAAACAATGACTGTGAGGTGTGTGTCAATTTTATTTTAAGTAGCATACTTGAATTGACACAAGCTCTAGCTTACTTTAGGATAAGATGCCTAATTTGTGGTTATGTGCTAAATGATTTCTAGCATGCTTTACGTTGCCTAAATTGCTATTACTTGATTAGAATTACGGTCCGTTTCTGACCTGGATTAGGAAACTTTATGTGTTCAGGATTCCAACTTTTAATTAATGTATTAGAATTGACATATAACTTTTCGGGGTGACAAGGAGGATTATACGCACAATTCTGGTACCCTGAACGACTAATATGGTATACACAACATCAAAATAAGGATGCTAAGTGGATTAGGAAACGGTAATGGAAACCGAAACCTAAGCCTCGTGCGAATGAGCGTGCACCTGAAAACATGCCAGTAGTTGAACCTGTGACAATGGTATGAGTCCAAGCAATGATTCAGGCCATGTTAGCCGAGTAAAGGGAGGAGATGAGACAAATGTTATGGAATGATAGGGATGAACCTGTGCACCAGTTATGAAAACTGATTTAAATGAGGAACAGTCAAAGGAAGGAAACTATAATTGGACTGTTAGCCAAGCTGAACCACGAAAGGGTTAGGAGGAACAACCCTGATGAGGAAATTGAAAAAGATGGTTGTGTTGGATCTACATGCGCAAGAATCATTATTGAGTTATATTGCTAATGACACACGATCCTATAGGGCCACAAATTAATCAAGTTGGTAATTATTGAATATTTGTAAATTAATCTATTATTAATAAATAAAATGAACTCTTGTATTTAATAAGAGAATAATAATTATTTTTTGAAAATAATAAGAAAAGAAACATCAAACTAGTCATTATATCATATGGTATGATATAATAAGTTTTGTAAAAAGTTTTAGACACTTTGGTTAATTATGGTTAGTTATTTAATTGACCATCGGTTAAGTTAACTAGTCAAGACTTTTTGTCTTCTTCCTTTTAACCTATTGGCCAAAAATTAGAAGAGGGCATGGAGGTTACTTGTCAACCTCCATTTCTTGCATCCATTCCTTGTATCCCTTGCCTTTTTACTTTATAATACTTTAGAGTCTTATAATCAAAAGACTTTACCTTGCATGGGATATAAAAGAGGACTCTTTACATGAAAAACAAGCTAGTTTTTTGGTCTCATTCTTCTACTCTTTCTCTAGCAAAAACTATAAGTAGAAAGAGCTAGAAAGCTTCCTCACTTTTGAAGTTGTTACTTGGATTTTGATCTGTACTGTGTGTCTTCCTTTTAATGATTAATTGTTTAAACACTTAAGGCTTAAAGAATAAAGTCATACAAGAAGAAAACTAGCATTTTTGGGCACCTTACTCTTGTTTGTGGATTGCTTATAGAGAAGTTCAAGCTACTTGTTCTTACCATCTACACCAACACCCCAAATCCATGAGGGTCGAAAGGCTTCAAAGGTTGTCATACTTAAACACCATATAGTTGTTTTATATCGTTCTAACATCTTTAAAAGGATCCTTGGTGGTTTTGGTTTTGTTATATACTTGAAATCTACTATAAAATTTTAAAGCTTCGGTTGTCGGTTTTTGTTAAAACTCTCTATTTTATGTATTAAAACTCATCAGTGGTATCAAAACCATCTTTTACATGTTAGAATAATTTTTCATGTTATGATAATCTTTGGTTTTTGGAAAACAAACATGGATTTTTTTGGCTAAGGAAATGTCCATATTTGTTTTCTTTGGCAACTTGTTAAAATTAAGTGTTTATTTTTTATATAACCATTTTTCCAAGCATTTTGGTTAGATAAAAGTTGACTTAGAAAAACAAAGAGTTATTTTTGATATGTTTGTGTATAAACAACCCATTAGGACATTTGTGGTTGTTATTTATTTATTCATATGATGATTTAATAGATAAATATGTATTCTTTAATTTGTTTATGTTTATATGTAATAAATTAGTTTTTAGACTAGTTGTATTTTATCTTTTATAAAAATGTAAAAAGATGGAGCATGAAGATCTCCTAAAGATATGAAGACATCGAACATTTTGAAGACCTTGAAGTGTCCTGTTAAGTCCTTTAGGAAATGACCTAATATTTTTTTTGATGACTCATAATAAATATTACTAGAAAAAATGGTTTTGTTTATACACTTTAAAATAAATGCACATGATGTTTATTTTTTGTTATTATTAAATTTTGTAATAATGCGTAACGAACGTCTATACAATGTCATTTAAATGAGTTTTCCTTTTCTTTTTCATTTATTTAGTCTTTTTTTCGTTAAAAAATACAATTTTTTTTCTTAGACAGATATATGCTCGTTTTAATGTGTTTATATTTTTTCATTTATTTAAAAAAATATATTTTTATTCTTTTTTCGTTTTTTTTAATATCTTTACAACATACTTGAAGATAGTAGGGTTTTTTCTTTTTTTCTTTTTTGTTTTTCTTTTTTTCTTTTTTTGATTTTTTAAAGTAAATGTCGGTTTGAGTTTTTTATGTTCAACAATTTTAAAATTTTAAATAAGAAGAATATTAGGAATCATAATATTTTTCATTCATATTTTTTTAATCATATTATTGTTGGATCATAACGATATTATGCATCATATGTTTTTGGATCATATTAATTTGGATTATAATATATTGAATTAAATAAAGTTTTTGTTCAATACAACATTTGGATCATTATAAATTTTGAATCATTTAATTTTAAATCATAAAAATTATAATAATTAATGATCATTAAATATTTGAATCAAAATACTTTTAGATCATAACAAGTTAACCATCATAAACATATTGAATCATGAGTATTTTGAATCATCTCTATTTGCATTATATTATGTTGAACATTTGTTTTAAAAAATTTAATCTTTTAAAATCAAGTTTGGTGTCTGAAACACGTTATTTTTCAAAAATTCTTTTTACAAAGTTATTAGAATAGTGAATAGAAGTATTTCCTAAACTTTTATAATTTTCGGAGAATTTTTTTTCTTGTTTTTTTATAAATATAAAAAATAAAAAAATATTTTTTTTTCAAATTTTCATGATTGTGCTCATTTTATAGAGAATTAAATTTTAATTACTTTGGTTTTTTCAGCTTTATTTTTTCAAAAAAAAAAAGTTATGGCCGAAAAACTAAACAGACGGAAAAAAAACTCATCGGCCAATAAGTCTTGGACACTTGTCATGCTCGGTGGGGCATGTGTCAGCTCCTGAAGAGGCCACGTGGCCGATTTTTTTTCTTTTTCCTTTTAGTCTTTTCGTTTTTGTCACTTGTACCTTCAAGACAATTAACCTTCCATAGAAATTATCAAAATCTCACAATTAATTACGAAAATATCATATAATCTCGCGAGATTTTGACGATAAATAAAATCAAATCCTGACCATTTATTATTTTCAATCTTAAAGCCAAAAATTATTCTCACGATTCCTACCATTTTTTGAATTCCTACATGATCATGCTTCTTTCATCATATTGGTTATCGGAGATATCGTGGTTTATATAATTTTCAACTTTTAAGAATTAATTTTTTTTTATCTTCTAAAAAGGTAGCAATTGGGTTTTTAAACTCATATGCACCTAAGTTGTTCGGTTTGAGTAGAAAAAAAGATATTAAATTTTGGAAGAAAAACATTTCCAATTAATTGTTACTTGGTTAGCGTTAACATTAAAATTTAAGACATTAATAGCATACATGTGTATCATAACATTCTTCATGGCTGTGTACATATATCTATATATGTATACTAAGACGATCTAGGAAAAGCCATGTGCGATTACAACGTTGATTAGAGACCACATAGAACGCACAAACTATGAAACAAAAAGATACACACACATATATAATCAGTGAGTCCCTAACACAATCGTTTGGTTGAAAAACACTGACAGGTACTAAAGAGACTAAAGAGATTACAAAAGACAACTTTTTATCGGTTTCATTTCATAATGCACTACCTTTGTATCTTTTCCTTTCTTTTTATAGAAATTGAATATGATGAAAATTATATCAAAAAAAAGTGACAAAACTTCATGAATTTTACAATTCTTCATTTCCAACACGGAATTAGCTTCCGAATACAGGAATTCAAGGTATTTTTACATATTTTTTTTCATTAAAAGTTGTTTTTTTTTCTTCTCTTTAGTGGATTACCAAGACATAAAGACACCGCTTTATAATGTGTTTATGTCTACATCAAGTTAGATCTTATTATCACCCATAAGTCCATTACTTTATGGATGTGCGATGTATATGTGTCATATAAAATCAACTAATGAAAACATGTGTTTTGGCTTTCTAATAAACAAATTTAGAATATTTGGCCCTATTCATGATATAGATTTCTACATTTTCTTTTTTCGGCTTTCCTAAAACTTAGCAATATGACATGATGGGAACCCTTTTTTACAATAGTTCAAGGTAGGCACTATGTCCTCCTAACAACCTAATATTAATATGACAATCAATTAATAATATACTATCGTTATCAGATCTTGGCGGTTATCCACCCTTCAACCATATAAGATGTTTGTGGAAATGTGTCTCTCAATCGTATGGTGATAACGTACAGTCCAAATAAGTCAAGAACCTAACACTGAAAATTCCCAACTATTAAAGAAGTAAAGCATCAAGGAAATGTGGAAGAAAGGATCATAACTGATATCATGTTAACATCAAAGAGATTTGAAATAAAAGGATGAATGATTGCAAAAGTTTTTCTATCGTCTGAACTCTCTAATCTATTACATTACATAGATAAATATAGAAGAAAATAACTTTACAAAATGGGAATGTCTAACTAACTCTAACCAATTCAAAATAGAAAATGTTTGAACTACACTTGGTAGCTAGAAAAGAACGGTTATCATAATTGTCATATTAGTTGAGTTGTAACACTAGCTAACACCGACTATACCTTGATGACTTCCACCAAGATTCTTTACCAAGGTTGTCTCGCAACCTCATAGTTGAGCTTGCTGCCAAGTCAACCCGCCGCATGCCAGCCTTGTTTCATGACAATTAGGCTACTTATCCACTGTCAAGTCGCCTTGCGATAAAACATCACCTACATACATTAGTATTAGTGCAGACGTCACTACAAATATTCCCTGTGAATCAATCGCAACTCAGACAAAAGAAAGAGTACGTCCTCCGGTGAGCGTCATCGTAGCTGACGCCAATTTATCCTAAATGTGAAACATTCACCAAAGTCTTACTATAAAACCCCACACACGACACTGGCCAGTAAAGGGGTCATTCACTCTCATTTTATACTCTCATACTAAACATTCACCGAAAAACTAAATTGACCATCGATGCGTTCTCTTGGGACACAAGTGACTAATTTTCTTTCTATGTGTGAACAGATATCCTATCGTCCATGGAAATGAATAGTTTAAGAATATGTATTTGTTATAAAGTCCTATGATATCTCAACTAGTTTTAAACACAAATAAGTAATATGCATAATCGTGAAATAATATAGTTTAAGGTAAGAAAGGGTGTTGAACATAGGGAACATGAATGATTTAGATCAAATAGTTCAAATGTTAATTAAATTACTAACAGTAAAGTAAAAATGGGGGTTTTGCTTAAATTAATTAATCTAGTTTTAAAACTCAAATAAAACAAATGAAACTAAGAGCTAAATGAAAAGAATAAATAAGAAGTACTTCCACTAAGAATTCGAATCCTCCAAGTTTCAATGTTTGATTCATTAGAAGTGCAATGGGTTAATGAGATGATTACCTAATTGTAATATGACTAGTTATCTTGGTGAGATTTCCTAATAGTAATAAATAATTAGCAACTAACACAAAGATCATGAAATTAGTAAACACATAATTAATTAAGTATATTTGAAATATGAACGATATAATCTAGCGATTCTTATCAATTACCATGACAACAAATTAGTGCATAACATGGATATCTATGACTCTCTAACATTGTCAAGTCACCGATTAATATTACCTAACCATAGGATTTGATCAACCACTAGTCCTAACAGTTTAATGATCACAAACTAGTTAAGATTCAAGTGAATGTAATTAGATTGGCCTTCTTAATTACACATAACTCAACAATAGGCAATAAAAATCATAACTTTAACATGAAAGATGAACAATCAATCGAGCACAAGTATTAACCAAACTCACATAATCCTACTAACGAAATCAAAACATATTAACAAGGTTTCATCTACATCTAGAGAAAGTAAAGGTTTTTACACCATATTCAATAAACTAAGCAGAAAAACATCACCAAAAGATTGTTAGACACGATCATCAAGAAAACCTAAAGTGAAATCATGATGCAATTAGCGCTTGAATATTCAAATCCTTGCCCAAATTGAATCTCTAGCCTCAAAATTGATCCCTAAAGAGTTTTTGGACATCAAAACGAAGTAAAAGTCATATATATATATATATATATATATATATATATATATATATATATATATATGTGTGTGTGTGTATAGGTTGTCAAAGGTTGCAACACGATTAGGGTTGGAAATCACGTATTTTTATAGATTTTACGTTGCCACGATGTGGTGGAAGTATCACCTAAGCGTGTAGTTGGGTTTCCTAGTCACAAGCGAACACGTATACCGAGACATACATCTTTTCAGGATTTTTGATCCTCCACGTCATGAAAAATTCCCTTTCAATAGCGTAGGAACTAGAATTCGAATTTGGCACAAACACGAAAGTCGTTCGAAATTTTGTCTAATTTTCATAACATCTTGAATTTCCTAAATCGGAGTTATGAGTAATTAGATATGGCCAAAATACTAAAGAGAGGTCAATCTATCCAACAACATCCTTTTTGCTATTACATTGTCTTTTTCAGCTCCGTTCTCCTTCTTTTGCATCTCAGCTCCCATTTTAACAGTAATTGAATATTTCAAATCATATTAAGTATCATATATCTTAAAATATAACAATTTTATCCAATGTATTAAGAAAATGGCCTAAAATATATAGTTGAATAAAGTCATATTCGAGTGAATCCCACTTCACATCTCATAGAGTGTTTCATGAACCTACGTAGTTGGTACAAGACCAAAGGACTTCTCGTAACACTATTCATGGTATAGTCTATGAGTTGTTAGTAAGAATAGCACGACTCATCTAGTACATAATCAATCAATGATTAGTTTCTCTTTCCAACTAACACTCCTTGTGTCAGTGTTCTGGGTGGAGATAGCTCATGAAACTCTTTCATGATTCCTTAGATGATCGATAACGTTTTTGATTGAGATGCTCATTATCCCTGTAGAATATTAATGTCTTATCCTATTGCCCGATTGATTCTTAACTTCATTTTATGAGAGCTCTGAACACCTGAAAGGTTCCAAACTCACGTTCATACAAAGTTGGTCTTACCGTGTATCGCGGTTAATCTGAATGGTACATTAGTACAAACTAATTTAAACAAATATTCACATCACCTAGTGATGTATTCATCATCCAACATGATAATTCTTACGACAAATGCAAATCTTGATAAACAAGATTTGCATGTCATAAGACTTGTGGTCAAATGATCTCCAAAATCCTATCAACTTGATACCTTGTAACAAGTTTCTCATTCATATGTCTAAGAATATGATTTCACAAATACATTTCACCCAAACCCTTTTAGATATATTTGAATCAATATGTATTGTGGTTAATCTGAATGGTCCATTAATTAAACTATTTTTGATAGATTTTCGCACCATAAGACAATGCTCTTGTCATTCATCTTGATAAATGAGACTTGCATTCATCATAAGACGTGTGGTCAGATGCATTCCAAAATCCTATCCAACTGGATATTTTGTAATACATTTCTCATTTATATGTCCAAGAAGACGATTCCATAATAATACACCTTATTCAAATATTCAAATCACCTTTGAACTATTATTAAAAGCTTCTTATATCTCATGACTTTCTTTTAACATGTTAGAATGTTCTAAATTTAAATAAGTTAGAATGATCTCATGAAACATTGTATATAAACAATTTGAATTATAAGAGCAAGGGCTAAACGTTTGAAAAAATCGTCTTTTGATCTTATGAACAATAGCAAGGTATTGGCATTCATAATCAAAATATCTTCTCCATGTTTCAGTCTTCTTACTTCATTTTAGTCACCACAAATATTTGCAAATGTCAGTACTTAATCTGTCACACCCCCAAACCGGAACGGCGGAAATGTTTGGGGGCGGAGGACGTCATGTGCAATATCACAATAATTGCAGAATAGTAATCAAAGTACAACAACCATGTATTAATAAAGTATAAGTTATTACATATGTGTTCAAATCATTGTATATTGACACCAAAATGTATAGCAAAAGTTATAAGACATGAGTCTATGAAGCTCCGTCTTCTCAAAACCTGTTGATACATGTTTACTGATTTCCTAAGAATACAAGTAGTTTTGAAAAGAGTGTCAACAATTAAGTTGGTGCGTTCATAAGCATGTTTTTAACTGAAATCTGATATTCGTTCCTTGAAAATGTAAATAAGTTTTCCCTAGAAAATCCTATATTTTCTGTTGTAATATGTTGTAATCAAAACGTATAAATGTTTTTGTACTGTAAGATAGTAAAATGTAGTTTTAGTTTACATGAAATCATGAAAAGTGTGTTTTCTCTATACTGGAATAGTATGCTGTATTTGTACTTGTATGAAAGCGGTGTAATTGTAAATGTCTGGATTAACCAGTTGTACTTGTAAAATACTGTATTATAGCTTTATTATTTAATAAAACTATGTGAAGTTGTCTACTTATTCATACACTAATCGTATTGTTCAATATCAAATTGTGATTTATTATAACCATGCTTGATGACCCAAGATGGCCTGAAGACGACGTTCTTCAGGCGTTGAAATCGGTACGACATTTGTCATCCCAGGCCTGCCGGCCTAGCTGTTGCAAGCAACTCTGGTGCGGGATTGTCAGTCCCATATAAATCTATACACAAGTGTCACGCTCTCCCTCTAGGAGACTCTGGTTATAATTTCAGGACTTGGTTGGTACTTAAATAAGTATGTGAAGTGTGTCTCACAAATTCTATGTTGACGGTTACGTGTAGAATAATGAAAAGTTACTTTGAAATGGATAAACTATAAATATATCTCATAAACTATATTTATTATATTTTATATGTTTGTTTTCCGTAATGTATTCTGAATATGTAAAATAGTGCATATGATCAATGAAGTATACTTATTATAGTTTATATGTTTGTTTTCCGTATTGTAATCTGAACTTTGAAAAGCAATATGTAAGTTCCATAAACTATACCTATTATAGTTTATATGTTTGTGTTTTACTGAAATGAACACCTTTGTATTGTTAATAATTCAGCATGTTTAAATTGTAAAATCTGTGATACGGTTTTTCCGTGAAATTCAACATTTATGTCCAAATGGTACTAAAGCAGTTTGCAAAAATTATATTTTTGTTTAACACGTTTTAAATCATTTTATACTTATATAAATATAATATTTATATAATTATTATTAAATAGACAATCGAATAAATAATTCTACCCCAAGCCCACAACCAAACAAGGAACAGGAAATGAAGCCAAATTATCAATTCTAAGCCGATTGAATCTTAACACAAATTTTCTTGTGTTACACTTGTATTCCCCCCCCCCCCCCCCCCCCCAAAAAAAAAAAACAGTGGAAAATCATGAAAACATAGGAGTATGAACTCACCTTGTGTGCGTGTTATTAGTTGGGTACAACTTGGTCTCGATGGTTTCCCGGGCTATAATACGTATTATTCATCTTTATCCTAATTTATATTAACACACGATATGTATTTAAGTTAGTGAAATAATTAGTAAAGTGTTATATTACCACTAATTAATATAAACACTTACCAAAACTTGTAAAAACAATGGAAGCAAAAATATTTCTTGAATTTGTTTTAGCTCTTGGAAATGAAAGGAATTTGAGAGAGAATGGGTGTAATCTCGTTTTATTTGGAGGTGGAAAAGTGGAAGATATTTTCGAAATGAGACTTATATGTAAAGTAATTTGAGGCGGTCATAAGAATAATATCTAGATATTATGGGGTTTTTGGTGTGAAACACATCCCGAGGAAAGGAGTCTTTAGTCAACAAAGTGGTTTTCGGTGGCTGTTTTCGGTCCAAGGAGGGTAAGGTCTACGAGGGTTTTCGATCTTGACCGAAATCTCGTTTTTGGTCCGAGGCAAGTGGCCAATCCGAGGGTTTTCGGTCCTCGCAATTTACTCACATTTTTGCAACACTTAATTTATAAAGGTTCTATACATATTAAAGTATTTATTTAACTTTAATGAACTACAATTCAACAAATTAGACTTTTATTTAGCAAGTTTGTCTTTTGTTGACCTTGGTTGACTTTTGTTGACATTTACAGACTTGAAATTAACGGGTTGTCACATAATCCTATTTGAAAAAAATCATCTTTTGATCCTATGAACAGTAGCAAGGGAATTGTATTCATGATCAAATTATCTTCTCCATGTTTCTGTCTTCTTACTTCATTTTAGTCACCACAAATATTTGCAAATGCTAGTATTTAATCCTTAGTAACACACTCAAAGGATTAGAAGTAATTATCAATGATATTATTAATTCATATATCTAAATAAAAATGAAACATGGGAGAACTAGTTATCTTTTGATCATATGGGCTATTAATCTATGATCAAGTTTAACTTCTTCATGTTTTAGTCCTTTCACTTCATATATATATATATATATATATATATATATATATATATATATATATATATATATATATATATATATATATATATTGGGTATGTATGCTTTCTAAGTCCGTTTCTTGTTATAGAAATGAATGAGTATCAGAACATGTCTCAAAATAAGCCTTTCTTTGCCCTTGGCATTTGGGCCCAAATTAGGTATGCCAACACTAATCGCCTTTTAATGCATGTGCAATTAGCTTTCTTCTTGACTCTTCTACTAATGATAGTAAATATGTGGGAGTGTTTAAAGTTTAAGTTTATATGATTGTCCATGTAAGTACCAAAAGGAAACCTCAACATGATACACAACTCCTCCGTAGACATTCCAAGTTGTTCATATCAAAATTAGAGTGAAGTGATCATATGTACATGTTAGCTAGTTGACTAAACTTAGTCAACTCCTGTCTCAATGAAATTTCGTTTTACTTCAATATGTCAGTTTACAACGTACACTTGAAAACTTATCTTTATAATAGTTTAGAATGTAACAATTGGAGGAACCTCAGGAAGACCTTCATCAAAATGCATGATCATTCTTTCGTTTATGAGAACTATTCCCAAACTACAAATTTATACAAGATTAATCATTCTAATGGATTATCCTTTCAAAGCTTTTATAGTAGTAGAGATTTTAGTGGATAAGATTATAGACATCATTCAATATCAATTCCATTAAAGTTTATTTTACTTTTAGTGTTAATTCTTTTAGATTGAGCATTATCACTATCAATCCATGTCGGTAACTCCACTCTTAAAATGCAATAAGGTCGTAAGGGAGGTAAGCATGAAGCATATTAAAAACTGCCCTCATTAGGAATTATAGAGACCTCCTTAAACCTGTACGTTAGAGTGGGTGAGCAAGTCATGGTCAGAATGCCAATGTTAATATTTAAACACATGAGGGCGCATGTTATAATTTTCTCATACATATAATAGATATAATTCTAACAAACACACACACACATGTATATATATATGTATATATATATATATATATATATATATATATGTGTCTGTGTTTGTGTGTGTGTATATATAGGGTAAATTTAAAACTCTATAAATTTAGTTGTCAATTATTAATTCTAATTAATTGCAAGGACACAATATAATAATTAACAATACATGAGGGGGTAATATCTAAATTATAAATATTATTAAATAAATATTCAAATTTAAATCTCTTATTTAAATAATATTTATCATATTCCATATTTAAAACACTTTTAAATTTGGTAATTATCCACATTTCAAAATCTTCCAGTTTTAGGAAATAAGAAACCCTAATATGGCGGGGGCATTGCGCCTGTGATTAGTACGATTCTTCAGTTTCAAATTTTTTGTTTTATTTTTTAAATGCTAAACAAGTTTAACAAATCAAATGGATTAAAAGGGTGTCAGTAATTATGAACTACAACTTTGATACCATTGTTGGTTTTCTATGCATCAATACACTATATCTAAGTAGCGGAAACAATCGTAGGTTTACCTAAGTGTACATGCACCCTAGGATCTAAGTTTCATACTATTACTGCTACCCTATGAAACATAAAACATAAAGAATAATAACACACCTCATATGTAGCCATGCTTTAGATCTTATCCTCTACAAGGATGCTTGGATGAGAGGATCCAAACGATAATCCCTCTTATGGTATCACACCCAATGACACCAAAGAGTGGAATAAAATAAATAGGAGAAGGATCAGTTTCACACACCCTAAGAGGGTTACAAATCTTCCCATAAATATGAAGAATGGAGGAAGAAGGGTGGCAAAAAAGTTAAGCCTGAGTGCAAAGAAGAATGAAATCCCTAAGGCCCTATTTATAGTCGTGTATCCCTTCCTAGGTTTTGTATTCCATCCCATGTGGGATGGGATACTACCAATTTCTAAATCCCTCTTATCCAAGAAGGATTTCGTCCACCCCTTACTCCTATAAGGCATCTGGAAAATTTCTGATTAATCAACTATTCATTAATGAATATTCAACCCTTTAATTAATTAAATTGTTAACTAATTCCCATAATATGTTCTAGTTAGTTGCTAATTAATATTTAACCATAATAATTAATAAACTAATTTTCTCTTTAATTATTCTACTCATTTTGGGTCTTGAGGGCAATCCAAAAGGACTATGTTATTATTATAACTATTACCAGAAGTTAATGACCTTGGACACTCTTTCTAATAAATAATGGGACACAATCCGGCCTCAAGAACATTCTCCTAAAGTTTCAAGATATGGCTTAGTAACTTCGTACGTTTATAGCTCCTATAACTTTAGACATTATCTTTGTTCTTATAAATCAAAATCACCATATTGGATCTCCACTCCCCAAGCATCACGGTCATCTATAATATAGTGTTAAAAAGGTTTGTGAACCACGAAACTCCCTCATACCTAATGAGCAACCATGCACTATTATGCATTTGATATGGAATAATATCTTTGTCGTTAAGATATAGAGTCTAATTCTTAAGAGCAAAGAATTCTTGAAGGGAGAAGTGTTCTGAAGAGCTTAGTCTAAGCTTCATATTATAGCTCAATCACGGCTTCAACGTTGAGTGAAGTGAAAATTTAGATTTAACAAATATTGGAGATATTTAGATGAAGCAAATACCAAAGAAGTGTAGTCTTAATCAAAAGTTCTGAAGCACAATTTTTATTTCAGTATTCCTAGAAGCTTCGATACGAAGTTTCAATGAAGCAATTCTAGTTATGAGATTTGTTAGTGTCCGTACAATTTTACATAACAAATTTGACCTATATGCCAGCCTATCAAAGGACCATTATACCATCCATCAATTAGCAACTCTATTATAAATACATTTCATTCATTTGCAACCAAATGTTATTATGATTTGAAAGGAGTGTAGGCCTATAATATGAGTGTAGTAAATACATAATTCTTTGTATAACATTATATATAAATAAAATAATGTATCAAATTTCCCTATTGTAACATCCCAAAATTTAGAGCCAAAAATTTCATTTTTAAATAAGTAATTATAAAAACCAATAGTCTAAAAAATCAATAGTTCAACTCATTTCATAATCAAAAACCGGCATTTCAAATAACCAAAATATGTCATAGAAAAGTAATATCAGAGTACAACTCCCAAAGATCTCATAATGCGGGAATCATAGTGTGATGCGCTGCGATCATGCCGACTCCTTTCCTTTCGAAGAATTAGTACCTGAAACCAAAATTGTAATCCGTAAGCACGAAGCTTAGTGAGTTCCCCCATCATACCACATTCCATACAATACACATACTGCCTAGCATATCCAGGTGTTGGCCTACCCCTTTGGTCACTTTCAACCGATAACCGCCTAGCATAACAGGGTGTTGGCCTACCCCTTAGGTCTCTTTCAAACGGTAACCGCCTAGCATATCAGGGTGCTGGCCTACCCCTTCGGTCGCTTTCAACCAGTAACCGCCTAGCATATCAGGGTGTTCGACTACCCCTTCGGTCTCTTTCAATCGGTAACCAGGGACTATTTCACCCCTACCACTACCACATAATACCCTAGCATATACACATAAATCACATACTGTCGTAAACACGGAAACTGTCCGAAACAAAAGGTTGCGTTCTGGTTGCATCCAAAATCCACCGAGACCTCCCTGGTCCCAACTTATCTGGAATACTGAAGTCCAGCCCGGTTGCTGATCCAAGAGCAACCTCACAATCGCCCCATGCGATTTTCGAGGAGAACTTAGGCTATCAAAATGTGCCCTAACCATATTGTCACTCATGGATCCATTATTCCTTCTAATCTACCTAATCATAACAGTCCGACTACCTGTCACCATCGAATCTAATACGAAAAGTGAATGCTACCAGAACCATTGTAGTCTTACATCACGCTTGGTCTCCAACGACCTACCGTTTCCTGATTCCAATCATGTTGTGGGTTACCCATAATCTTGCGAACTGGCCCACCCTGGCCTTGTTGGATAAGGTGTCTAAGTCTGTAACTATATTTGGTAAGAACTTGACCCAACCCGACATGGTCCATTTGGGTTGCACTTCACCTAACAATTTGTATGGATATACTTTTGAGAATAAGATTTTTATGATCTATTAATATATTATAAGTTATAATATATTAATATGAAATCATATAATTTAATTAGTGTTGATCAAGAATTGATTTTGGAATTAATTAAATGATCAAAAGAGGCTAATTAAATATGTACTCTTACATATATATGGATTGGGCTAAAATTTATTTAGGATGGGCTAAGAGTATATGGAAGTCAATGGATAGTCCATGGAGATTTTAACCCATGGATCCTAGGTAAATGAAGAGTCATGGGTATTAGGGTGTAACCCTAATCCTCCATACTATATAAAGAGGTCCTTGGTTCTAGAATTGGCACTAGTGTGAATGAGAAACAAACGTGGGCCGATTTTAGTGACACCACTTGAGGCATCCACATTATTGGTGTTGGGCTCAAAAAACTCCAAGCAATCAACAACAAGAGAAAGGTATGTTATTCTACTTAAAGTTTTGTATTACAAGTACCCCATAACATGCTAGTTAGGTTATAAACCTTGGAAAAAAAATTTTGCATGTATTTTAGATAAAACATAGATCCAAGGTTTCTAGGGTTGCATGTACACCATATGATTGTTAGAATGCTCAAAACACAATATTGGTATCAGAGCCTAGGCTTGTTTTCTTGATACTTGATGCAAATAGTTGAAAAAACTCATGTTTTATGCATTCTGTTGAGTCCATGGGGGGACTCGACGAGTCCATGCCTATATTCAACCAACTCCACGAGTCAGTTCATGCACTCGACGAGTTGGCTTGTCAGAGTGCAGTTTTTGCACGTTTTGCTGCTGGAAATGGACTAAAAACATTACCCTAAACTATTTTGGTGTTTTAAAACTTGTTTTAGATGGTGTAATGGTTATGTTAATCTATTTACAATGGCTAATATCAAAATTCCATGTTTTATATATGTTAATATGATTCTTGAAATTTTGATATGAATGTTCATGTTCTTATGAGTTAATGTTAGATCATAGGAATTATTTGCTGAATTGTTTAATGATTAGTTCTTGATCAATTATGTGTTTGAATGGAATCCATAATTTGTCCTCAAGTTATGGTTTACGAAAAGTCACTCTTTTAAAGTCCATTTAAAAACATATAGGTTACATAAAATGAAAAGTCTCTCATTTTAATAAACCGTTAACTCATAAGTTATGAAGTTGAAAAGTCTTGAATAGTTTCAAAACTTGCCCTCAAGTTTGGAATTTGTAAAGTCTCACACATTAATATTTTAATGCCAAATAGAACCTTAGAATTTTAAAAGTTTAAAATTCAACCCTTACACTTCTATAATATTAAAAGTTTAATTATTATATATATGTATAAGAATAAGTCAGTCTTACCGTTAGTAGGTCTCATTCACGAAGCCGGTCTATAAGGGGGGTATAAGGTTACTGCCTATAAAATGGCGGTTTAATGGATGTCCACTCTCACCCACCGCTTCCTTGACTGGTGGAGGCGTTGGATTAGTGTCTAAGTCCATAACTATTTTGGTATGTACTTGACCCGATTGTGCATGGTCCTTTTGGGTTGCCTTCACACTGGTGACTAGACAGGATGATTGTTGAGGATAGAGGCTAGTTTATTGTTAAGAATAATAAACTAGGATATAAATATGATTTGTTAATATATTATATGAATAATATATTAATTTGGAATCATATTATTAATTAGTATTTAATCAGAAATTAATTTAGAATTATTTTTGGGATTAAAGGAACTGACTGAAAGTGCAGGGGTATTTTGTAATTATTCAATAGTTGAGGCTTTGGGCCATTGGATCACCTTTATCAAGGCTTGAACAAAAATCCTAGAAGGATCTAGGAGTTTTCGTCCAAGGGCTTAAGGAAAGGAGTCCATGGACTTTCTTAGGCCCTAAGCTAAGGGATTAGGGTTTACACCTTGAAACCCTAGTTAGCCTTAAGTATAAATAGCACCCTAAGGCACTAAGATTTCGTCCAAGCCTTGGGAAACCCTAAAAGGGACGAAATCTAGAGCAAGACACCTTTCTCTCCTCTCTCCCATATTCATCCTTTCACCTAGTGTGTTTGTGAGCCATTAGAGGTACTACACTTGTGGTACTTGCTTTCAAATCTAAGGAGATTCAAGGAACTAGTTGTTATTACTATATAACAACAAAAGGTATGTATTCTATTCTTCTATGTGGATTTCGAAATTAGTACTGGCATGCCAGGTTTCTTTTTGTGTTCATAAAGTTGTATAACTAATAGTGAAAACATAGATCCAACTCTAGGGTTGCATGCACACATAGGATTGTTTGTATAAAACCATCAGGAGGGTCGTTAGCCGAACGGGTAGGATAGGACCTTAATCCTCATTAAAAGTATAATGAAAGTATACAGTAACTAAACCTTTATTAATTCCCAATCTTAGTTACTTTAGGAAAATATGAAATAGGTGCTAACCCATGAAATTACACTTTGTACCTTACCAAGTCGTTAGCGTGTGTGGTTAACCGACACACTAGTAAGGACTAGTAAGAGTGGAAAAGGGTGAATTGAGTTTTATAATAGATCGATGGAGCGCGTGTGGTTAACCGACACATCGATTGGGTGATAAAATTAAGGGTACCAAGTCAATTTGCATGGTTATTCACATCTTGTTTGTGATCCTCGGCATCCCAGTCACAAACTTGAGAGGGCGGAATCGAGATTTAAACATGCCATTGAAAGATCAATGTATCTCAAAAGATCTAAGAGTTTCAAATCCATTTAAAAATTAATAATTTATTTTGTTTATAATGGTGGAAATTGGTAAATCGTCATTTACCTACCTTCAAATATTTTATAGCTTAGATTACGGCATCCCTCTTCAACGTTATCAAATAGTTTGTAGGGTCCTAGCTTTAATATTTCATTTGGGTGACTTATTAAGGACTATTTTTCTAATTAAAATTTGTCTTTCTTTTCTTTCAGATGTCTTCTAACAATGTTGTTGGCTCAAACCCTACATGCTCATTTTCCCTCATGAACTTGTGTGGGAAAGTTACTTTTGATGGTTCTAATTTCAATGAATGGATTAGGAACATCAGAATGATTACCCGTCATGAGGACAAGGAATATGTCCTTGACAAGGAGCTTAAGGTTATCAACGAGCCCATTGCTACTCCTGAGGAGATTGCGGAGTATGATGCACATGAGAGGGATGCTACTAAAGTGTCTTGCATTATGTTGGCTGCTATGACTCCTGAACTCCAGAATTCCTATGAAGATTTCTACCCCTATGAGATGCACCAGGATCTGATGGAAAGGTACTATCAGAGTGCGCGTCAAGAGAGGTATGAAATAATCTCCTCCATGATAACAGCCAGGATGAAGGATGGTGAACCCATCACCGGTCACTTACAGAAAATGCAAAGGTTCGTGGACTGGTTGCTAAAGCTTAACGTGGGCTTCCCTGAGGACATGGCGATTGATATCATTCTCCATTGCTTACCTCCAAGTTACGATCAGTTTCTTATGACTTATCATATGAACAAGGAGGAAGTCAGACTTAGCAAACTTCAAGGACTTTTAAGGACCGCTGAGAGTGGTCTTAAAGGTAAATCGGTTGTTACTTCTACACCTACTCCTACAACAGCCCCTATCCTGGCAATTGGGCAAGGAAAGGGGAAGAAGAGGAAGACCCTTTCGAAGGGTACCAAAGGAAAGTCTCTTGATGGCTCCTCTTCAAGTGGGACCAAGAAAGGCCCCATTCCTCCTTATTCAAACCCAAAGGAAGCACAATGCTTCTACTGCCACGAAAAGGGGCACTGGAAGCGAAGCTGCCCTAAGTACTTGCTGGATGTAAAGGATGGGAAAGTTAAACCCACTTATGCAGGTATTTATACCATATTGTCTAATAACTCGTTGCATACTAACTATTGGGTGCTATATACAGGTCGTGGTATTCCCATTTGTACTGATTTGTAGGGCCTAAGAAGTAGTGAAGAAGTGGAGCACGGGAAGATAAACTTAATCATGGGCAATAGGAAAGCATCACCTGTGACCAAGATTGGAGTTTATTCTTTATTGCTTAATAATGGGTTAACTTTAGATTTGAATAAATGTTGTTACTCGTCAGAAATGGCGAGAAATATTATTTCCCTTCATAGTTCGTACAAGCAAGGATTCACATTTTCATTTGATAATAAAATTGGTGCTATTGATGCTTTTTATAATGATGTGTTTTATTTTAAAGCATTACCTTGTGATGGTGTATATGAAACTGTGTCGATTGTAAACAACTTAGGAAATAATGTATTTCATATTGATTCTTCGATTACCTTGGATAAATCATCCTTGTGGCATTGTCGTCTTAGATATGTCAACAAGAAGCGCATATGCCAACTCCAAAAGGCTGGAGTTTTGGAATCATTTGACCTAAAATCAAATGATAGTTTGCGAGTCTTGTTTGCTAGGAAAAATGACAAAGTCACCCTTCAGTGGTACTTGTGAGAGGGGCGAAGGTTTGTTGGACCTCATACACACAGATGTGTGTGGACCCTTCAAAATCGCCACAAGGGATGCTAATCGCTATTATGTGACTTTTACTAGTTGATTACAGTAGATATGGATATATCAACTTAATCAAGCATAAGTCAGAAACCTTTGAAAAATTCAAATAGTTCAAGCAGGAAGTGGAGAATCAACTGGCAAGAACATCAAGATGCTCTGATCTGATAAGGGGGGAGAGTATCTTAGTATTGAGTTCCTTGATTATCTTAAGGAATGTGGGATCATCTCACAATTGACACCTCCTAGGACACCACAGTTGAATGGTGTGGCTGAGAGGCGCAATCGAACCTTGTTGGACATGGTTCGTAGCATGATGAGTCGAGCTTCGTTACCAATCTCATTCTGGTGGTATGTCTTAGAGACTGCCGCCCATATCCTTAATCTAGTCCCTACCAAAAGGGTTGCCAAAACACCTCACGAGATGTGGACTGGGAAAATTCCAAATCTAGACCACATCAAGATTTGGGGTTACGAGGCTTTCGTGAGACACGAGTCTCACGACAAGCTCGAACCTCGAAGTGAGAGGTGTATTTTCATCGGCTACCCACATAAATCCTTTGGTTACCTCTTTTACAGACCCAACGAGAATGTGGTCTTTGTGGCAAGGAAAAGAGTCTTTCGTGAGAGAGAATTTATAAGACAAGGAGACAGTGGGAGGCAAATTGACCTTGTAGAGCTTCAAGAGCCAAGCGTTGAAGGAACCTCAAACATTAGCAACCAACCTGAGCAGGAAACTCTTGTCGAGCCGATAGATGAGTACGTACCTCTGAGGCGTTCTGCTAGAGTTAGGAACACACCTGTTTTTTATGGTTATCGCATCACTACTGAAGGTGATACATTTATCAGCGACAGTACACTGATAGATTTGGATGAACCTAATAATTACAGGGAAGCCATGGCAAGCCCCGAGTCTGCTAAATGGAAGGAGGCTATGGACAGCAAGATTCATTCCATGTATGACAATCAAGTTTGGAACTTGATTGACAATGTACCAGGTCGTAAGACAGTTGGGTGCAAATGGATCTTCAAGAAAAAGACCGACATGGATGAGAAGGTGCACACTTACAAAGCGCGACTGGTGGTGAAGGGCTTTACTCAAACTTAGGGAGTTGACTATGATGAGACCTTCTCACCAGTAGCGAAGATCAAGTCTATTAGAGTTTTTTCTAGCCATAGCTGCATTTCATGATTATGAAATATGGCAAATGGATGTCAAAACCGCTTTCCTTAATGGAAAGTTGGATGAGGATGTTTACATGAATCATCCAGAGGGCTTTATCGATGCAAGGTACCCTAATAGAGTGTGTAAGCTTGAGAAATCCATTTATGGATTGAAACAAGCATCTCGCAGATGGAATCTTTGCTTCGATGAGAAAGTCAAAGAGCTTGGTTTTACGAGGAGCGAGGATTAGTCATGTGTATATGTTAGGGCTAGTGGGAGTATAGTTAGCTTTTTGGTACTACATGTGGATGCCATACTACTCATATGAAATGGCATCCCAACTTTGCAGGAGGTTAAGTCCTGGCATGGTAAGTGTTTTGCTATAAAGGACCTTGGAGAAGCTGCCTATATCCTAGGGATAAGGATACTGAGAGACAGGAGTAAAAGACTAATATGACTTAGTCATAGTACCTACTTGGATAAAGTGTTTAAGAGGTTCAACATGGAGAATTCCAAGAAAGGGGAGCTACCGATCCAACACAATTCCAGACTGAGTAAAACTCAGAGTCCGAGTATAGAGGTTGAGATAGGTGAGATGAGTCGATTACCATATGCTTCTGTTGTTGGCTCGATCATGCATGCTATGATTTGAACTCGTCCTGATATGGCCTTTGCTTTGAGCATGGTCAGCAGATATCAGGGATACCCTGGCAAGGCTCATTAGACTGCGGTAAATAATATTCTCAAGTACCTACGGAGGACTAAGGACTGGGTTCTTACTCTCGGTGGGAGTGATGACTTGAGAGTAGTAGGGTATAGTGATGCTAGCTTTCAGACTATTATGGATAATTTCCGCTCTCAGTCAGACTGGGTCTTTAGCCTGAATGGAGGAGCAATTACTTGGAAAAGTTCCAAGCAGGAGACAGTAGCTGATTCTACTTGTGATTCAGAGTACATAGCAGCAAGTGAAGTGGAAAAGGAGGCAATCTAGTTGAAGAACTTCATTAGAGACCTTGAAGTTGTACCTGCTATACAGGAGCCTATGGAGATTTTCTGTGACTGCAATAGTGTGGTTGCCTTAGCCAAGGAACCAAGAGATCATGGTAGATCTAGACACATTGACAGAAAATATCACTTCATAAGACACAAGATAGAAGAAGGACTCCTCGTGGCAAAGAGGGTATCGTCAGAAGAGAACCCTACAGATCCCCTCACGAAGGGACTGACTAGGGTTAAGTGGTTGCAGCATGCGAGGACCATCGGGATGAGAGACGATATTAGTTTTAATAATTAGATAGCTATTTCTAAAACTTGTAAAATGTAATTGACATTTAATGACTAAATAAAAGTTGTTGTTTATTTAAAAGTGAAGTGTTACTATCTTATGTTGATCATTTACTATTGTTTCAACTTTGCATTTTTTGACTTCCAGAATAATTATTTTATTCAAAACTCTCCACAGTCGGTCATACGTTGGAAGTAGGTATTGAATTAAGACTGTCATGAATTTGGCTTGTACGATTTGTCTAAGGTGCATTAGACATTGCAATGGTTGTAGCAACATTCATGAGTGCTCATAAGGTCTGAGTATTGGATTAAACCCACGCTCATTTGTATCACTTCCTGGAATTTATCTCGAGTGATCGTGAGATGGTAATATCATATATATCTTCAAACCTGGAGATGTGAGTTGTTGACTATGAGTTGGTTATCCATTGATTGTACGAAAACACATCAGTAACTTGATGTCATAAAACGTGCTTTTGTGCATAACTCAACAAGTAGTTAGTACAAGCATATGAGTCAAAGTTTATCTGGTCCTTCTAGAAATAGAAGCGATATCTGGGCCCCTCGATGAATTGGTTTTGACTTATGTGTCGGGCCCGGTCAGAACCTAATTGATGTGTTCAATTTAATTCTATGTCAAACAAATCTGAGATCGAGAAACAAGTGTTGGACAATAAGTACGACAATGTTCCATGTATTTGTCTGGCTGATATCTTGAGAACAAAGGATTATATGATCACTTATCTAAAATGGCGCTTCATAGTTCAACAGAGTTTTAAAGAGCTACGATTGATGGTTGGTTCCGGAAGTTGTACTTGCAACTATATTTATCAGACTTATCCAAGTAGGAGACTGTTAGTGTAACAGCCCGGAATTCCAGGTATTGTTATATTTATGATTTTGGGTGTTTTAAGAGGGGACTCGGCGAGTTGGAGCCTAGACTCGCCGAGTAGGATCGCGGATCTGGTCGCGGGTTCACGACTGGACTCGACGAGTCCGGATATGGACTCAGTGAGGCTGCGCTGTTAAGCGAAAACCCTAACCGTTCAGGGTTGGGACGTATATGAGGGACCTTATGGCCGTCATTGTTCACCCTAGTCCTCTGAGAGAAACCCTAATTCGATTGTGAGCATCTGGAGCAAGGTAGAAGACCATTGTTGATTTTGGAAGTGTTGTTTTGCAAGGAAGAGGAGGCTTGGTTAAGGGAACAACAAGAGAAGTCACGTTCTGTGGATTGGGGACACAGAGAGCACATTATTCAGGTAATATTTCAAGTTACATTCTTCTATGTTGATGTGTATATGGATTTAGGGTTTATTGAACCCTTTTGTGGCTAGATTGAGTGTTACCTTAGTCCCCCAAGCGATTGGAACCCTGTATTGGGACCTTTGGAAGTCCAGAATGTCCCATGCCTGAGTATTTCGGGAATCAATGGAGGTTTTGGATTGGAATCCTTATACCTTAGTTCAAAATGTAATTATGAGTCATGGGGTGTATTATGAGCACCGAAATGAGGACCTTACGTGATGAATCAGTCTAGGAAGGCCAGACCTATGAATGGTCGGAGCAGTTTTGACCTTAGAAAGCAGTTTGAGCGGTTGCATGGCATGGACTCGCCGAATCCGATGAACAGGCTCGGCGAGTAGCTTGAAGATTAACTGGGACTCGTCGAGTTGTTCTTCAGACTCGTCGAGTTGAGTCGGGGTGGCCCCGCGATTCGTCCAGGAGGAACTCGTCGAGCCAAGGGGGATACTCGACGTGTAGAAAGGGAATCTTAGAGAATCGGTGAGTCAAGGGCGAGTGGACTCAGAGTTGTTGAACTCGGCGAGTCTTGGGGTGACTCGGCGAGTTAGATCGCGGGTTGAGTGAAGTTCTGAGTATGGGGACTCGGCGAGTCATAGGGTTGACTCGGCGAGTAGGGTCAGTCAGGGGTTGACTTTGACCTTGTCTTTGACCAAGGATTGACCAGTGGTTCCAGGGGTATTTTGGTAATTGTTGTTTATTGTTTGAGTTTAGTGCATTGGTGGCTGTCCAGAGGTGGAGATCGTATCAGTGATCAGAGCAGCTTGAGCTATCTGTTCAGTCGGCAGTTTCGAGGTGAGTTATCCTCACTATATCGCTAGGGTTCATGGCACCAAGGCCGACCCTTTTATCGGATGGAAATCCGGGTAGTTGTCATTACATGATATGGGCCGGAAGGCATTGCTATGTGGACCGGAAGGTCATGGCCTGGAAAGGCGTATGTATGCATTTAGTATGTTGACTGATTCGTAGGGTAATGTTATGCTAGTGACCGGCTAGACCGGTATCTTGTTTAGAGTAATGCTATGATATGTGATCTTTTGATCGATTGTTGTCTGTGAACTGCTATATGATTATGTGTTATGATTGCTAGATCTGGGGTGTGACCTGATATGTAGGGTCGATCTATGATTTGTTATGTTATGTATGCATTTTATGCTATGGGCCGGAAGGCAATATGTTATGGGCCGGAAGGCAATATGTTGTGTTGTGGACCGGAAGGTCGGCGTGGGTAGGACCGGAAGGTTTACCCAGCAGGGACGGAAGTCCCCTGAGACACATGGACCGGAAGGTCATGGCCTGGAAGGGCGTATATGTGGTTGGTATTTTGGGGGTATCTCACTAAGCTTTCGGGCTTACAGTTATGGTTTTATGTTTCAGGTTCTCAAGAGTCTATGGCAAGGCAAAGGCGTGATCGCACCGTTCCTCGCGTTGATGTTTATGATGTGAACCTGGGAAAATACTCTGTTAAATAATGTATTGAAAACCTTTTGTAACAACGTTATTAAAATGAGTGGTTTATGAAAAGTTTTAATTGTTTTGAAATTTTGGAAATTACAGTTAGATAAGGTGTCTAAGTCCGTAACTATATTTAGTATGAACTTGAATCAACCCGGCATGGTCCATTTGTGTTGCACTTCACCTAACAATTTGTATGGATATACTTTTGAGAATAAGATGTTTATGATCTATTAACATATTATAAGTTATAATATATTAATATGAAATCATATTATTTAATTAGTGTTGATCAAGAATTGATTTTGGAATTAATTTAATGATCAAAAGAGGCTAATTAAATATGGACTCTTACATATATATGGATTGGGCTAAGATTTATTTAGGATGGGCTAAGAGTATATGGAAGTCCATGGATAGTCCATGGAGCTTTTAACCCATGGATCCTAGGTAAATGAAGATTCATGGGTATTAGGGTGTAACCCTAATCCTCCATACTATATAAAGAGGTCCTTGGTTCTAGAATTGGCACTAGTGTGTGTGAGAAACAAGGGTGGACCAATTTTAGTGAGCATCATATTCTCTCAAGTATTTCCAAGTTGTTTTGGGTGATTTGTGACACCACTTGAGGCATCAACATTATTGGTGCTAGGCTCAAAAAACTCCAAGCAATCAACTACAAGAGAAAGATATGTTATTCTACTTAAAGTTTTGTATTACAAGTACCCCATAACATGCTAGTTAGGTTGTAAACCTTGGAAAACAATTTTGCATGTATTTTAGAGAAAACATAGATCCAAGGTATCTAGGGTTGCATGTACACCATAGGAGTGTTAGAATTCTCAAACCCAACAGGCCTAATCATTTGAAAGAATCCGTGAATGCTACGGTTCATCCCGCAATCCCCCAACACTTCCCACACTATCTGCCCACTAGTGAATGCTACAGCTACCCCCTTAGTCCTACAACACTCTCCACACTATCTGGACACTAGTGAATACTACGGCTACCCCTGCAGTCTTACAACACTTCCCACACTATCTGGCCGCCAGTGAATGCTACGGCTACCCCTACAGTCTTACAACACTTCCCACACTATCTGGCCGCCAGTGAATGCGACGGCTACCCCTTTAATCTTACAATACTTTCCATACTATCTGACCATTTGTAAATGCTACAGTTACCCCCATAGTCTTACAACAATTTTCATACTATCTAACCGCTAGTGAATGCTACGGCTACCCCCACAGTCTTACAACACTTCCCACACTATATGACTGCTTATGAATGCTACGGCTACCCCCGCAGTCTTACAACACTTTCGCCTAGCACAACCGCAGACCGATACCTTAACCCTAATCAATCAATTCGAAACGCACAAAGAGTCGAGCATGCACTTGACTGAATGCCCTAATTAAACTTAATTCATGGCGGGAACCCCAACCTGATTCCCCCAAATTCTACTATCAAGCACCAACAATATACGAGTCTCATGCTGGGAAGTGTTACCGAACTCCTAACCCACACAACCCTCAAACAAACAACCACTTGGGCCGCCCTCTTCCTTGACGGGGATTTAAAACTCATCCTAGTTTCATAACCGCTCCTGCTCCTGAATACCTGAATGATTCTCCCCCACTTTGAATTGATTAAACTCCCTAAGCACACGAGAATTGATGGATTTCCCAATCCCTCTTACCTTACAAGGATTGACCCGATGACAATTAGCACTTACCAACTAGTGCTCCATCACTAGCCAATCTCAACGATTACCCAACTCCTGGGATCCGGAAGAGTACTCTTGATACCTTTGTTGGATTAGTGTCTAAGCCCGTAACTATATTTGATAAGTACTTGACCCGGTTGTGCATGGTCCTTTTGGGTTGCCTTCACTAAAGCAACATGATAGGATGATTTATAAATAAAGAGGTTATTATAATTTATTAATATATTATATGATTAATATATTATATGATTAATATATTAAAGGAGAAATCATATAGTTTAATTAATATTAGACAAGAATTAATTACGAATTAATTTTGTGGCTAAAAGAGATTAACTAAATAAAAGGGACTAGTACTGTCAATTGTGTGATAGTTGGTTTCGGGCTGTGGATCCTTATGGATCATATGGTGGACGAAATTAAGGTGTATGGACTCCTTGAATTCGTCCAAGCCCTAATCTATAAGGATCCTTGGACTGCATCAGGCCTAAGTAATCCAATTAGCGTTTCAGGCTGTAACCCTAGCAGCTCAAGTATTTAAAGGACCCAGGGGCTACAAAGATCGGCTACCAGAAACCCTAAGGAGTTCCCAGAGTCGATTTTGTGCCTACAACCTCTCTCCAAATCATCCTCTTGCTTCTTGGTGTTTGTAAGCCATTAGAGGAGTGACAATTGTGACTCTAAGCTCCAAGGATAACAAGATTCAAGCTTTAAAGAAGAGGTAATCATCTAGATCTCTTTTGTATTGTCAATTTCAAATTATATACCATAGATCTAGGATTTGCAAGTCTTGGATGAAAATCATGTTCATTAGAGAAACCAATATCCAAGCATTACGGTTTGTATGTGCACATAGGAATGTTCTTATGGCTCAAACCCATCAGTGGTATCAGAGCTTTGATTGGCTTCTCTTGAATTTGATGCTTTGTGCTTTGATTCTTGCTTAAAAATCGTTTTTCTTGCTCTTTGACCAATGAATTCGGCGAGTCCCATTGTGGACTCGACGAGTAGGATGAACTCGACGAGTCCATAAGGGGACTCGGCGAGTCAGAGCGTCAGACATAGGGAATTTCAGGATTTCATGCTGTTTTGCTTAAGGATAACTACCTAAATTGTTTTAGTCTAATAAAATCCGAATGTTATTACCTTTTTATCAATATCCTCATCAAAACAAAAGATAATTACCAATTGTTTAAATAATAATTTCTTTATTTGATAATACTTGATTATTTAAATTAATTGTTGAATTATCTTGCAAGTAATATTGACTAGGTCAAATTTAGATAACTATTAAAATAAATGTTTAATTGAAGATATATTTGTTTGATCTTTGTGTTTTGAAAAAGTTCAAAACTTTCCCTCAAGTTTTGAAATTTAAATTTAATGATTGGAATGTTTAATTTGAACTATTTAAATTTCAAACCCTAGAATTTTACAAGTTTAAAATTCAACCTTATACTTTATAATATTATAAGATTAATATATATATATATATATATATATATATATATATATATGTGTGTGTGTGTGTGTGTGTGTATAACTTAAAATGCTAGTCTTACCGTTAGTAGGTCTCATTCACGAAGCTGATCTATAAGGAAGGGTATAAGGTTATGGCCTATAAAATGGCCGTTTAATGGGTTTCCACTCTCACCCATCGCTTCCTTGATTGGTGGAGGGTCGTTAGCCGAACGGGTAGGATAAGGCAAACCCTTCCACATTGAAAGTATAATGAATCTATATAAAGTAACTAAATGTTTTTACAAAATTCTCAATCTTAGTTACTTTAGGAAATGTGAATTGATGCAATCCCATGAAATTACACTTTGTACCCTTGCTAAGGAGTTAGTGGAGCGTGTGTGGTTAATCGACACACTAATTGGTTCTAAGCAAAGGTGGAAAAGGGTGACTCATTGTTTGTCATAGTTCGATGGAGCGTGTGTGGTGAACTGGCACATCAAATGGGCGACTGTAACAATGAGGGCACCATGTACATTTGCATGGTTATTCACACCCGCTTTGTGATCTTTGGCATCCCAGTCACAAATTAGAGGGGCATATTGAGATTGAAACATACCATTGAAAAGTTCAATGAATCTCAAAGGAATCTAGGAGTTTTCAATACATTTAAAACTTAATCTTTTTGTTTTTCATGGTGGAGAATTAGTGAATCGTCACTCACTTACCTTCAAGTTATTTGCATGTTAGATTACGGCATCCCTTTTCTAATATGTAAATAATGTTGTTGGATCCTAGCCCTAATTTCTCATTTTGGGTGTTTAATTATGGATTCATTTCTAATCAAACTTTGTTCTTTTCTTCTTCAGATGTCGAACTCAAACAACAACAACGCTTCAGGCTCGACCTCATCTGGCTCATTCTCACTCATGAACTTGTGTGGGAGAGTGATCTTTGAAGGGTCCAATTTCAATGATTGGATTCGTAACATCTGAATGGTCACTCGTTACGAGGACAAATAGTATGTCCTCGATAAGGAGCTGAAGGAGGTGAACATCAATATTGCTACTCTCGAAGAAATCATTGCCTTTGAGGCCCATGGGCATGATGCCACGAAATTCCATTGCATCATGCTGGCGACCATGACTGTTGAACTACAAAAGTCCTACGAGTACTACTATCCCTACGAGATGCATCAAGACTTGGTGGAACGGTACCACCAAAGTGCGAGGCAAGAAAGGTATGAGATCATCACTTCGATGATCACTGCCAAAATGGGTAATGGAGAGTCCCTTACCACTCATCTGCAAAAGATGCAGAGATATGTTGATCGCCTGCTGAAGTTAAATGTTAACTTCGATGAAAAGCTGGCAATTGACATTATCCATCACTCCTTGCCTCCCTGCTACAACCAGTTTTGTATGACCTACCATATGAATAAGGAATAGGTCACCTTGAGCAAGCTTCAAGGATTTCTTAGGACTGCTGAGAGCAATCTCAAGGATAAGTCTGTTGCATCAACTCCCACTCCAACCGCTGCTCCTGTTTTGGCTATTGGGCAAGGGAGGGGCAAGAAGAGGAAGAAGGCTCCTTCAAAGAGCCACCACAAGGGAAAATCCCAAGATGGTACCTCTTCTAGTCGAACCAAAGTTGGTTCTGCTAAGCCCAACTCTAACCCGAAGGAGGCAGAGTGCCACCACTGCCACAAGATAGGGAATTGGAAGAGAAGTTACCCATAGTATCTGCAAGCCATCAAGGATGGGAAGATCAAGACATCTTTCGCAATTATTTACACGATTAAATCTAATGATTCATCACATTCTATTTCTTGGGTTCTTGATACAAGATGTGGTTTTCATATATGTTCTGATTTTCAGGGACTAAGAAGAGATAGGGATGTGGAACAGAAGATCCTCGCCTGTCACCAAGATTGGAGTGTATTCTCTAGCGCTTAGTAATGGATTAGGATTAGATTTAAATAATTGTTGTTATTAGCCAGATATGGCAAGAAACATCATTTCATTTCATGGTTTGTTTAGACAAGGATTTAGATATTCATTTGATAATGAGAAAGGTTCTATTTATGCTTATCTAAATGGTGTTTTATATTTTGAAGCATTTCCTTATAATGGAATTTATGAAACTGCGATGGTTGTAGATAATCTAAGAAATGATGTGTTGTGTGTGGATTCTTCCAATAGTATGGATAAAGCATGCTTGTGGCATTATCGTCTTGGACATGTCAACAAGAAACGCATAGCCCAAATTCAAAAGGATGGAGTGTTGGAGTCATTCGACCTTAGGGACAATGATGTGTGCGAGTCTTGTTTACTTGGAAAGATGACCAAGTCACCCTTCACTGGCACTTGTGAAAAGGATGAGGGTTTATTCGATCTCATACACACCGATGTGTGTGGTTCCTTTAGATCCACCACAAGGGATGTGAACTGCTTCTATGTGACTTTCACCGACGACTATAGCAGATATGGGTAAATCTACTTAATCAAGCACAAGTCCGAAGCCTTTGAAAAGTTCAAAGAGTTTAAACAAGAAGTGGAGAATCAATTGGGCAGGAAAATCAATATGCTTCGATCCAATCGAGGAGGAGACTACCTAAGTCTTGAATTTCATGACTACCTCAAGGAATGCAAAATAGTTTCGCAATTGACACCACCTAGGACACCGCAGTTGAAAGGTGTGGCTGAGAGGCGTAATCGAACCTTGTTGGACATGGTTCGTTCCATGATGAGTCGTGCTTCACTACCTATCTCATTCTGGGGGTATGCCTTAGAGACTGTCACCCATATCCTTAACTTAGTCCCATCGAAGAAGGTTGCCAAAACACCTCACAAAATGTGGACAGGGAAGGCTTCCTCGTTGGCAGATATAAAGGTTTGGGATTGTGAGGCTTTCGTAAGACGAGAGACTCACGACAAGCTCGAACCTCGTAGTGAGCGGTGTATTTTCATCGGCTACCCGTAGAAATCCTTTGGATATCTCTTCTATAGACCGAGTGACAATGTTGTCTTTGTTGCAAGGAGAGGATTTTTCTGAGAGCGAGAACTCATAAGCCAAGGGGACAGTGGGAGGCAAATCGATCTTGAATAAATTCAAGAGTCGAGCGATGAAGGAACCTCTAACGTGGGCGCTCAACCCGAGGAGGGAACTCCAGTTGAATCGATTGATGAGTCATTACCTCTTAGACGTTCCGAAAGAGTTAGAGTTCAACCCTAGTTATATGGTTTTCATATTACTACAGAAGGGGACACATATATTAGTGATAGTATGCTAATAAATTTAGACGAACCTAACAACTATAAGGAAGCCATGGCAGGCCCGGAGTCTGCGAAATGGAAAGAGGCAATGGACAGCGAGATTCAGTCCATGTACGATAACCAAGTTTGGAATTTGGTTGACCATGTACCCAGACGTAAGAAGGTCGGGTGCAAGTGGATCTTCAAGAAGAAGAATGACATGGATGGGAACATATAAGGTGCGATTGGTCATGAAGGGTTTCACTCAAATGTCTGGAGTTGACTATGATGAAACCTTCTCGCCAGTTGCCAAAATAAAGTCTATTAGGGTGATGTTTTCCATTGCTGCATTTCATGATTATGAAATATGGAAAATGGGTGTCAAAACCACTTTCCTTAATCGAAAGTTGGATGAGGATGTTTAAATGGCTCAGCCATAGGGTTTTGTCAATGAAAAGCATCCCAATAGAGTGTGTAAGCTTGAAAAGTTCATTTATGGACTTAAGCAAGCGTCTCGTAGATTGAATATTTGCTTCGATGAGAAAGTCAAAGAGTTTGGGTTTATACAAAGCGAGGATGAATCATGTGTATATGTCAAAGCCAGTGGGAGTATAGTTAACTTCCTCGTATTGTATGTCAATGACATACTACTCATAGGAAACGACATCCCGAAACTGCAGGAGGTTAAGTCCTGGCTCGGGAAGTGCTTCACTATGAAGGACCTTAGAGAGGCTTCCTATATTTTGGGAATAAGGATAGTGAGAGACAGAAGTAAGAGACTAATAGGACTTAGTCAGAATACTTACTTGGACAAGGTACTAAAACGTTTTAGTATGGAGAATTCAAAGAAGGGAGAGTTACCGATCCAAAGTAATGCCAAGTTGAGTAAGACTCAATTCCCGAGTACCGAAGTCGAGATAGCAAAAATGATTCGAGTACCATACGCTTCCATAGTTGGATCGATTATGTATGTTATGACTTTTACTCGCCCTGATGTGGCCTTCGCTTTGAGCATGGTCAGCAGATATCAAGGGAACCCTGGCAGAGCGCATTGGACCGCATTCAAGAACATTCTTAAGTACCTTAGGAGGACCAAGGAATGGTTTCTAGCCCTTGGAGGGAGTGATGACTTAAAGGTGTGACGGTACAATGACGCCAGTTTTCAAACCAACAGAGACAACTACCATTCGCATTCGGGCTGGGTCTTTACCCTTAATGGAGGAACAGTGACTTGGAAAAGTTCCATGCAAGAGACAGTAGTTGATTCAACGTGTGAATCGGAGTATATTGCAGCGAACGAAGCGTCAAAGGAGGTGATATGGCTGAAGAACTTCATTGGAGACCTTGAAGTTGTGCTTGCCATAAAGGATCCCATGGAAATTTTCTGTGATAATGAAGGAGCGGTTGCCTTGACCAAGGAACCGAGGGATCATGTTAGATCTCGACGTATCGACAGAACATATCACTTTATTCGACATCAGGTAGAAGAAGGACTCCTCATGGTGAAGAGGGTATCATCAGAGGATAACCCAGTAGATCCGCTTACGAAGGGACTGAGTAGGGTTAAGCACGTGCAGCACGCTAGGAGCATTGGGCTGAATGACGATATTAGTTTAGATTAGATAGTTTAGAAACATGTAATAGATAAATGTAATTGACATTTGATGATTAAATAGAGGAGTATTATTTATAAGTAGAGTTACTGTCTTATGTTAATTGTTTAACTATTGTTTCTCTTTGCATGTTTTGACTTCCTGAATAATTGAGTTATTTAAGAATAATCGAATTATTCGAACAGTCCACAATCGTTCATATGTTGGAAGTAGGTATGAATGAAGACAATCATAAATAGGTGTGTAGATTGTCTGAAAAGTATTAGACATAGCAAAGGTTTGCTACAACGTTCATGAGTGCTTATGAACAAGTTTTGAGCATTGGAATAAACCCACGCTTGCTGGAATCACTTCATGGAATTTATCACAAGTGATCACAAGATGATAATATCATATGGTCTTAAAACCTAGATATATGGTTTATTGTTTGCTGATTAATTGTGCATTGATAATGCGCAAACGCATCAGTAACTTGATGTCATAAAACACATTGTTGTGTATGATTTGATTAGTAAATAGTAAATACATATAAGTAGAAGTTTATCTGTTCCTTTTATCCTAAGAAGGTAAAAGCGATATCAAGGCCCCTCGATGATTTAGTTTGACTTATGTGTCGGACCCGTTCAGGACTAAATTGATGTGTTCAATTAAGTTGTATGTCAAACGAATCAGAGATCGAGAAACAAACTGCTGGACAATAAGTATGACTATGTTCCATGAAATTTTCCGCACGATATCTAGAACAGAGGACTATACGATCCCTTATCTAAAGGACGGGTTACTGATAAGATCAGAGTTTGACAGTGTCTTTGAGAGCAACGATTGCTAATCGGATTGTGCTTACACTTATGGTTACTAGACTTATCCAAGTGGGAGACTGTTGGATTGGTGTCTTAGCCCGTAACTATATTTGGTAAGTACTTGACCTGGTTGTGCATGGTCCTTTTGGGTTGCCTTCAGCAAAGCAACGTGATATGACGATTTATAAATAAATACGTTATTATGATTTATTAATATATTATATGATTAATATATCAAAGGAGAAATTATATAGTTTAATTAATATTAGACAAGAATTAATTAAGAATTAATTATGTGACTAAAAGAGATTAATTAAATAAAGGGGACTAGAACTGTCAAGAAGAGGTAATCATCTAGATCTCTTTTGTGTTGTCAATTTCGAATTGTATACAATAGATATAGGGTTTGCAAGTCTTGGATGAAAAGCATGTTCATTAGAGAAACTTAGATCCAAGCATTAGGGTTTGTATGTGCACATAGGAATGTTCTTATGGCTCAAACCCATCAACCTTAATCAATCCAACAATCTAAATCGCCTCCCAATATACCATACCAATTCCTTGAGTTCTAATGCCGACGACTAAGAACCATAACATGTAACGCCTGTGTTTCCGGGCTTGCCATTTTTAGCAATGTAATAGTCTAGGTTAACCTTTGTAACCCGTTTTGAAATAATAAGATTTTATTATTTGAGTATTATGTGTTTTGTGCTTAATTGCATAATTATGTGGTTTGATTAATTAAGAATAAAAATAAGCGTCAAAATTTAAGTGTAAAATAAACTTGATATCTTTGGTTAATGTTGTAGTAGTTGAAACGAGGTTTCTGAATATATATAGAACGCCCAAATCTGACTTCATATGAGGAAGTTATGATTTATCGAAGTTTCGGCTTAGCGGTATGCAGCCTGAAATACTCGATTTGAGATCGAGCGGTTTTTAGCCGAAGCAATCTAAACGAGAGTCGAAGATCTCGTTGTTGGTATCGAAGCGATGAAAAGTTAGGCGAGAACGGACATCAAACGAAGAAGTTATGAATTTATAACGAAGTTTTTCTGTCCCGGCCTATTAAAAATAAATAATAAAAATAAAGTTAAAATTAGCCGACGGAGTCTAAACGAAAGTTGTAGAGCGTAGTCTCACCTTCGCGTGGATATAAAGAACGTCGAAAATGGAGTTCGTATGAAGAAGATATGAATTTTCGAAGTTTATTAAATAATTAATAATTAAATTTAATTATTAAATCACGGTATTATCCGAAGATGAGTCATCGGACTCATCCGAAGTACGCCCCGCGTACACCGAGGTATGTCGACATTCGCACTCGAGTATTTCGGATACGTAAGCCATGACGATCCGAGGCGTACGCCCCACGTACCCTCGTACGCCCCGCGTACTCTGAGGTTCCAGCCTCTATAAATAGGATCCGAAGGCAGCCGACTCCTTTGCTATTTTACTCTCTTCTCTCTCCCGTTTTACCTCGATTTGCGTGCCAGAAGTACCCCGAAGCCCCGGTAATATTCTCGAGCCTCGAAGCAAGTCACGAGATCCCGAAGATCCCGAGAAGTGCGATTCCCGAGCCGAAGCTCTGCCCGCGAGAAGTTCGATTTTTGTAGAGATCTTCCAGATCTGGTGAGGATTACTACTTCTGCAAGTCGTAGTGCTGTCCGATCATCTTCTGATCAAGTGAGTGTATACTACCTTTCACAAACACGATAATAATACAAGTATGGTTTGAGTGTATTAAGTATATTGTTGTTTATACGTGTGAGTGTATACTACCTTTCACAAACACGATAATAATACAAGTATGGTTTGAGTGTATTAAGTATATTGTTCTTTATACGTGTGAGTGTGTAGTTACTTTCTTCTAACGCATAATTATGAAGTATTTTATACGGAATACGTATTATGTGTATAATTTTGTGGTTATGTGTGTGAATGTGTATTCACTTTCTTCTAGCTCATAGATATGATTTATTCTCTATGAAATACGTGTATGTGTGTGTGTGCCTCATTTGTTATGTGAAATATGTATTGATTAAAGCATGCTATACAGGTTTTTAAACTATGTATAAAAATGTATATTTTTATCTACTAATATGTTGGGTAGAACATGGGTAGATAGTTGGTTTGTAATAAACAGATGAGAGGCCTCGTTGTTGTTTGATTTAGTCATCTAGCGGAGTTTAGATGACGACCACAAACTTTTCTAGACAGTTTTGTGGAACATTAGCAGGTTCGCCACCTGTAGGTGTTAATGAACTTGGGTGTTCATTCGCTGTACTCCATCCCCCTCATGGTTGCCTTATTTGACTTATATTGCCGAGGAACCCCCGAAGCATGTGTTGTCGCCCCGATGAAATATTCTTAGACTAGGTCCCTTATGTTAGTTGTCTTAGGGACATAAAGTGAGAATAACAGGAATGGGTAATTGGGTTATTGTTGGTTGGTGGAAATTAAATATAATATTTATGGTGGGTTGAAAACCCTATATGGTCACCAGGCTCCCAAGCTTGACCCGCTCAGTTTTATTTGTATTATAGGAAGTGGTGCAAGGGCATAAGATAGATGAACCATCAAGTTGTTTTGTTTACAAGTCTGTATATGTATATATTTGTTGAATGACTTGTAATGTTATCGTTTATGCTTATTGGTCTGTATCGGAACATGACACCTCGAGTTTTGATTATATAATGAAAATACATTTCTTTTATGAAATGCTTTGGTAAACATTGTTTTATCATGTTTTGTTTTTGGGAACAAATTCCGCAACTCTTTCAAATCAAAAGGATTTACTCTGAAATTAATTCAAAAGCATAAATGAAAATCGGTCTTTTCTGGCCGAGATTTTGGGGATGTCACATAACACTTGCCATGTATTGACGAATATCTACTCTAATTTTTGTCCTCAAAGAATCATTGCACTCTAACCGACTTCATTCCACACGAAGGTACGATTCCCTAGACTTATCCAATGATCAAACAACTCACGTGGATGACACCACCATCTTCAGGCTACCATTTTTTCCTATCAATGATAGTTCCTTTAACTCCAAAGTTCTTCCATACGCAGATGTCGATCACTCTGACAATAATAGAGAACCGACCCAAGATCTAACTTATTCAAACTCACTCACAGTTCCAAAGCAATATAGATTCTCGATATCCACTTGAAGTGGTAAACGATGACATACCCGAAAACATCTAAAGGAATCATGACCACCTCCTCCTGAGTTACCTCGAGCATTTTCAGGACATGTTGCAACACTCCATTTCGATCCCAATGACAGGAAGTAACAGAAGAATCCTCCTTCCTTAAGGATTCTAGGAATCCACATGTTTTGGGCTCCATATGAGCCCCTAACTGCCCCGCAACAACTCTGGCCCGAAAAGCCCCAAGACGACTATCGAGAGCTCCCAAAATCCCTCCCTTGGATGAACAAAAGACCACTGAGGTCTATTCCAAAACTCAGCGAGTAATCTCTGATGAGATGTACTTCCGCGATCACGCATCGATTGGCCCAGGCCCTGCTCTTGAGCCGAAACCAGAATCTGAATCCCATTCCTGAGTGCTCAACACCATACCGACTTGACATTCAAGAGATCTAAATATACCCAAGAATCCTCATCGCACAGACTTCCTAGATTCTCCAAGACTCTTCGCGATTCAAGTATAGATCTTGTGTTTTCAGTAGTACGGGCCCAATACTTCCTTCCACACATATCCATACTTTCCTCAAGAATCCTCCCAATTCCTCCAAGTCACCCTCTCAAACGAATACCCTAAATGTTTGCTAAAAGCATAACCAAATCCACTAAAGCATTTCCTAGGCTTTCCTAGGTTCTCAACCTTGCCTAGCCCTCAGCTACTGAAAGACTCCCACCAATGTCAACTAACTACCTCATGGATATAGTCAAATGCAACAGAGATCAGATAACCCTTCAAGTAAAATACCCAATCCGAGAACAGTTGGACTCAGACAAGAGTTGCGCAATAGGGCCACGTCCTTCACTCTGAGATTATTCAACCTGCGCCCCATGTGACTTTGTAACAAAGTGAAAATTTAAAACAATTTTTCATTTTTCAAACAAAACATGTCTCATACAAATCATCTCAAAACTCGAGTATATCAAATGTCATCATGATAAAACGTATCCCAGAATCCCAAATACAATCCTCTATCAGTGTGTACAAATCATGTCGGCGCCTTCCTGTGATCCTCGCTAGTACCTGAAACACATATCACATAACACAGTAAGCATAAATTCTTAGTGAGTTCCCCAAAATACACATACAACACATAAGCCACTCGAGGCTATAACTTGGTATGAACCTCTGGTCAATGTGTCTTAGCGGGGCTCTCCAGTCCCATAGTTCGTTGGACCTTCCGGTCCGATCTAACTCGTTGGACCCTTCGGTCTGGTCTGATCGAGGACCCTCTAGCCCCATGAGTCGTTGGACCATCTGGTCCGGTCTAAATAACACATAGCATACATATAACACAATGCACATAAATCTCAAACATACACATACACATAAGACCCTTCGGTCTGCATATAGATACCCTTCAAGGTAATGTATAGTGAGAAGACTCACCTCGTGAGATCTCTAGAAAACGCTCGTGCTCGAATCCCCGATCTAGCCTCCGCCTAACAAAATGATAACATCTCTAATCAATACACTCCTTACATCCTTCCTTTCTAAGAATGGGTAGAAGACTATTCTACCCCTCCCTGACCTCTCAATAATCAGTTTAACCAACCCTAAGGTCAACTGAAATCAACTCAGTCAACGGTCCAACTTTAACCAGAGTCGCCGAGTGCACTCGGATGACTCGGCGAGTCCATACGTGTCCTCTGACTCCTCCTAAGGCCTCACTTGACTCGTCGATTTAACCTATCGACTCAACGCATTACCATTGGTCATGAATCGTGGGGCAACCCCGTCCAACTCGTCGAGTTCTCTTATGGACTCGGCGAGTTTCCTCCATGGCATTACTCGTTTGACCTTCTAAGGTCAGATCTGTTTCTCTAACTTATAGATATGGCCTTCTAGCACTCAAAAATCACGTAAAGGTCTGAACTTGGCATTCATGCATGGTGTATCTTGCATTATATACCATAAAACCCCCATAAATGCTTCCTAGCTTCAAACCCTAAAGTTTACTCTACTAAAGCTTCATATTCTCGACTCTCTGGACCTAGAAGGGTCCAGATCTATAACACAAACTAGCTAGAGGGTTTTGAGGCATTCAAAACCCTAAAGATGAAGTGATTCAAGCGCTAACCCCAAAATGGAATCTACACAATAGATAAAGAAAGGGGGTTCGGTTTTGTACCTCAGAATGAAGCTCCTTGCTTGAATAACTCTATTCAATAACCTTCCTTGGTCCCTCTTGCTGGAACTCTTCTCCTTTCTTGCAAAAATCACACCAAAAAGCTCAAGATAGCTCTTCCTCTCACTCTACACACTCAAGCTCGCTAGGGTTCTCTCTTCTGGGAAAGGTAGTCGCAATTGAAGGCCATAAGTGCATTTAAATAGGGCTCGGGCCCAAAAATTTAGGGTTTCTGCCAACAGCGCAGACTCGTCGAGTCCATTCATTAATCCGAGTCATCAGTCGTGATCCGACTCGATGAGTTTATGCGTCAACTCGTCGAGTCCCTCCTCTGAACTCAAAAGAAAATACTTAAATTATGATACCTAGAAATTCGAATGTTACAATTCTCCCCCACTAGAATCAGACTTCGCCCTCGACTGCCGTCTCATCGGCTATACACTTCCTCAACTGGGATACGTGGAAGGTATCATGGATCTGATTCATCTCCTCTGGTAGCTCTAAGTGGTATGCTACCTTACCCACTCTGGCGATCACCCTGAAAGGACCGGTGTATCAGGGTTCCAGCTTGCCCCTCTTCCTGAAACGGATCACTCCTTTCCAATGTGATACCTTCATTAGTACAAAGTCTCCAACCCAGAACTCGAGCTCGGATCGCCGTCTATCCGCATAACTCTTCAGGCAGCTCTGGGCTGTCAGTAACCTCTGTTTGACCTGTTGAATCTGCTCAGTCGTCTTAAGCACTATCTCAGTGCATCCCATCACTCGTTGCCCTACCTCTCCCCAACAGATGGGAGCCCGACACCTCCTCCCATATAGAAGCTCAAAGGGAGGCATACCAATACTCGAATAGTGACTGTTGTTGTAAGAAAACTCAGCCAAAGGTAGGTAGGTGTCCCAACTTCCACCGAAGTACATAACACATGCTCGAAGCATGTCCTCGAGCGTCTGAATTGTCCGCTCACTCTGCCTGTCTGATTGTGGGTGATAGGCGGTACTAAACTGCAATCTCGTAACCAACTCCTCATGGAACTTCTTGCAAAACCTGGAAGTAAAACGTACATCTCGGTCTGACACAAACGAGATTGGCACTCCATGCCGCGACACCACCGCTCTCACATATATCTCTTCCAGCCTCTCCGCAGAAGAGCTCTCACTGATAGCAACGAAGTGAGCGCTCTTCGTCAACCGATCCACAATCACCCAAATCGCATCAACACCCATCACGGTCCTTGGCAATTTGGTGATGAAATCCATAGAAATATATTCCCACTTCCACTGGGGAACCTCTAGCGGCTGCAACTTGCCATACGGACGCTGGTGCTTGGCCTTAACCCGGCGACGGATCAAGCACCTCTCTACAACCCACGCAACATCCCTTTTTATACAGGGCCACCAGTAATCCCTCTTCGAGTCCAAATACATCTTAGTGGCCCCGGGATGGATCGAGAACCTTGATCTGTGCGCCTCCTCCATCAATATGATACATTTCCCACCCAAAAACGGCACCCAAATCCGACCGTGAAAGGTCATAAGCCCTCGACTATCAGTAACAAACTCGGACATCTGTCCAATCACCCTCTCTCTCTTGCGGTTCTCCGGTCTCACAGCCTCTGCTTGGGCCTCTCGGATGGTATCCAATACTGGAGTTATCACTGTCATCCCCATGCATATATCTCGAATCGGGGCACTCTCCTTCCTGCGGCTCAGAGCATCGGCTACTACGTTAGCCTTGCCCAGGTGGTACAGGATCTTAGCGTCAAAACCCTTTACCACATCCAACCATCTCCTTTGATGCATGTTCAGGTTGGGCTGATCCATCAGATACTTCAAACTCTTGTGGTCCGTATATATGGTACACCGAACCCCATACAAATAATGGTGCCGTATCTTGAGGGCGAACACTACTGCCCCTAACTCCAAATCGTGGGTGGGATACCTCGTCTCATGAGGCTTTAGCTGCCTCGATGCGTATGTTATCACGTGCCCTCTCTGCATAACACCGCACCCATCTCCAATATAGACATGTCAGAGTACACCACGAAATCCTCCATTCCCTCCGGAAGGGCTAACACCGGGGCTTCGCACAAGCTCTGGCGAAGAGTCTCGAACGAGATGTGCTGCTCGGGACCCCAAGTAAAAACAACGCCTTCCGGGTCAATCTGGTGAGGGGGACGGAAATCTTGGAGAAATCCCTGATAAATCTCCAATAGTAGCCGGCTAATCCCAGAAAACTCCTGATTTCGATGGGGGATCTCGGCACCTCCTAACTCATAACACCTCAATCATGGCCAGATGGACCGATAATCTATTCTGATTAACGAGGTGTCCCAAGAACTGGACCTCTCGTAACCAGAAATCACACTTGGAGAATTTGGCATAAAGCCTCTCTGATCTCAATACTCCAACAATCTCCCTCAGATGCTCCTCATGTTGCTCTTGGGATCTCGAATACAGTAGAATATCGTCGATGAACACAATCACTGATCGATCCAGCATCGGCCTGCATACTCGGTTCATGAGATCCATGAACGTTGTGGGGGCATTGGTGAGCCCAAAAGGCATCACCACGAACTCGTAGTGCCCATAATGAGTCCTAAACGCCGTCTTCTGGATATCCTCATCCCGCACCCTCATCTGGTGATATCCAGACCTCAATTCTATCTTGGAGAACCAAGAAGCCCTCTGCAATTGATCGAACAGATCATCGATCCTCGGTAATGGATAACGGTTCTTGACCGTCAACTTGTTCAACTCCCGGTAATCAATGCACATCCGGTGTGAACCATCCTTCTTCTTAACAAAAAGGATCAGCGCTCTCCACAGCGAGCTACTCGGTCGGATGAATCTTTTCCCTAACAGCTCTTGGAGCTGCGAGGATAACTCTTGCATCTCCGGTGGCGCAAGGTGATAAGGTGCATTCGCAATAGGCGCCGCCCCCGGAACCAAATCGATGTGAAACTCCACCTGCCTCTCAGGAGGCACACCCGGGAACTCCTCGGGGAAAACATCCGGAAACTCTCGCACTATCGGAACCTCATCAACAAAACTCGGCCTCTCTGCAGCAACTCGTGTATCCATCACATAGGCTACAAACCCTCTACAGCCCTGCTGTAGAATCTGTCTCGCTCTGGTAGCCGAGCATAATGCTGACCTAGATCGGGTACCCTTGCAATATACCGTAAGTACTCCCCCACTAGGGTCTCGTATGGTAACCAACTGACGCTCGCAGTCGATAACAGCTCTGAATCGGCTCAACCAGTCCATGCCCATGATGACACAGACATCCCCCATCGCAATCGGTACCAGATCTATCGGAAACTCAACATCAAAAATCTCGAGTACACATCCTCGAATCTCATCAGTAGCAAGAACCGCTCGCTCGTTAGCTATAGAAACTCGCAGAGGTCGACTCAATGCCTCTCGACGGATACTGATGTGCTGACTAAATGTTAAAGACACGAAAGATCGACTCACACCCAAGTCAAACAACACCAAGGCAGATACAGAATTCACAAGGAAAGTACCTACGTATACCACAATATAAGCGCAATATCTCCAACTCAGTACAAGCAAATAAAAGAATACATACCAGCCACGACATCGGGCGCTACGCGGACCTCCTCCGCCGTCAATTGAAGGCTCTCCCACGAGCCTTCGATGACTCTAGTAGCAGCAGGTGCAGATCCCTGTGTTGATCCCTGAAGTAGTTGTGGGCATTCAGCCTTCTGATGGCCAGTCTGGTTGCAGTGGAATGCAAACTGCAAACCCCTTGGGGTAATCCCTCGCGAAATGCCCCTCCTTACCATGCTTGTAGCACACCCTCGTCCTGCACACCCCCTCATGGCTCTTGCCGCACTTCCCACAAGTGCGGCCCTTCGGTCCTCCCGATCTCGATTCGGCAGGCTTTGCCCGCTTGGCTACCGGCTGAGACTGTGTCGGCCGCCTATCCCTCCTCTGAGACTCGGCCTCCTCCCTGGCCTGAGTCTCTAGCTCGATCTCCCTCTTCCGGGCATTTTCCTGGAGCTCGGAAAATGTCCGGTATGACGAGTTCGCCACAAACTCGTGAATGTCTCGCCTCAGTATACTCCGATATCGACTCATGCGTGCCTGCTCAGAAGACACATGCTAAGGGTAAAACAACACCTTCTCGTGAAACATCTGTGTAATCACAGTCACGGACTCTGTCCCCTTCTTGAGGGACAAGAACTTCTGGACCAAACGTTCCCTCTCCACCAGGGGAGCATACTCATATCGGAACATAGTGGTGAACCTCTCCCAGGTCACCGCGGTAAGCTCTGCAGGAGTAAAATCCATCATCACAAACTTCCACCAGTCCTTCGCTCCCAAGCGAAGCTGGTTCAACGCGAACCATTCCCTCAGATGCTCAGGATAGGAACAGGTGTAGAAGCATCCCTCGATGTTGGATCCACCTCATCGCGGCTATCGGATCCTGAGTCCCGTCAAACTCTAGTGTCTTCGTGTTGCTGAATTCTCGGTACAGCAACGAGTCACCCACCTATGGCCTCGCAGCAACGATAGTCGCAGTGGCTGCAGCAGCAGCCGCCTCAGTCAGAGCCGCATATCGCTCGTTGAATGTCTCAATCAGCGTGGTCTAGATAGACCCAAACATCTCTGGTATCTCAGCTTGGATTGCAACGGCCACCTCCTCATGTATCATCCTACGGATCTCCTCATCACTAGTATCACTGGTCCCACTGCCTCTTGGGTTGTAGCGTGTCCCCACCATGATGCCTCTAAAATACAACATAAAACAATCAGAGACTCGACCGAGATTTCTCACACTCGATCAAACATTCCTACTTGTTCCTTAGCACCCTAAGGATTCCTTCTTGGGATGTTTACCGATCCGGTGCTTTCAGTAGTATGGGTCCAACACTACCTTCCACACCGTATCCGTATCCACACCAAGTCCTCCTACGATACCAATTCACAAGTACTTTATACCCCCTGAATTCAGCCAACTCTCATGCAGACTTCTCACACGCTCCTCTCTGCTACCTACATTCACTCAGAGCAACTCACAACATCATAAACTCCTAGGCTAAGGCATCAAATATCAGGCCACCATAGTCCTAAAATATGATTTGCCTAGCCTACTCTAGCATGCATACCACATCACATAATATCTCATAACACATAATGTAAGGGTATTTTAGGAAATCACCGTTCGGGCGCTGGCTGGTCGTACACACTCCTCCTTCTTGCTCTTCTCAAAATCTTTTACTCTTTTTTTTTTAAAAATGTTTCTTTTATGAAAGATTTTCTCAAATCCTCAGTTTGATTTCAAATACGCCCGAAGGTGCATCCGAATCCCTCAAACCAAGGCTCTGATACCAACTTTTTTTGGACTTCCAATGTTGCCATTGCCCATAGAAGGTTGGGATATTGATTTATCATACCAATTTGCTCGACCAGTGCGCCAAATCATTTCTAAATCAACAGCAATAAGCAAACAAGTCAAATCAATAAGGATCATTTCGTGGTCCATCATATAGTACCCGCTAACGAACTTACCATACGATTCGGGAAGTGATTGAAGAACCAAGTCAACAACCAACTTCCTTGAGACATCGACACCCAACGTCCTTAACCTGTCAATGTGTGACTTCATCTTTAAGACGTGTGCACACACAGAATTTCCATCTTTGTGTTTTATTTCCAATAGGGCTTGAAAAACCTTGAACTTTCAAGTCTTCGAACACGTAGGTCAGGGAGAATTATTGGAGGGGGTGGAGGAAGTGAAGCATGATTTCCATTTCCACAATCCAATCGTGGAACATCATATTCACGTGGAAAACTTTTTCCAACGGATTCAGGAAGACCATAGTTGTCAGACTTTGACATCTATAAAACGGGAGAAAATTCAAGTTAGTTTATTGAGTCCTTAATAAAACACCCAAATGAGATAATTAAGGCTAGGACCCAACACAATATTCTACAAACTAGAAGAGGGATGTCGTAATCTAATTTGCATAATATTTGAAGGTAGGTAAATGACGATTTGACAATTTCCACCATGAAAAACGAAAAAGAAGGTTAAATTTTAAATGTATTGGAAACTCCTAGATCTTTTGAGATTCATTGAACTTTTCAATGACATGTTTAAATCACGATATGCCCCTCGATTTGTGACTAGGGTGCCAAGGATCATAAAACATGGTGTGAATAACCATGCAAACATACATGGTGCCCCCCCAATGTTACAGTCACCTATTCGATGTGCCAGTTAACCACACACGCTCCACCAAACTATGACAAACATCGAGTCACCCTTCGCCACCTTTGCTTAGAACCCAATTAGTGTACCGGTTAACCACACACGCTCCACTAATGTCTTAGCAAGGGTACAAAGTGTAGTTTCATGGAATTGCATCATTTCACTTTTGCCTAAAGTAACTAAGATTGGGAATTTTTGTGTAAAACATTTAGTTACTTTAACATTCATTATACTTTTAATGAGAAGAGGGTTTGCCCTATCCTACCCGTTCGGCTAACGACCCTCCACCAATCAAGGAAGCAGTGGGTGAGAGTGGACACCCATTAAACAGCCATTTTATAGGCCATGACCTTATACCCCCTAATAGATTGGCTTCGTGAATGAGGCCTACTAACGGTAAGACTAGCAGTTTAAGTTATACATATATAATATTAGACTTTTAATGTTATATATAGTATAAGGGTGTATTTTACACTTTTAAAATACTAGGTGGTTTAATCTTATAAATTACACTTTTAATTTAATTAAATGTAAACCATATCATTATGGATTTATTAACTCTCTTTTAATTATACTTTTAATTAACTTAATAAACCATAAGGGTGTAATTTGAACTTTTCAAAACTAGGGTTTTAGAATTTAAAATTTCAAAAATTAAACTTTTAATCAAAAAATTTTAATTCCAAAACTTGAGGGCAAGTTTTGAAACATTTCAAAACATTAGGGTTTAGAATTTAAATATTTCAAATTAAACTTTTGATCAAAAATTTAAATTCCAAAACTTGAGGGCAAGTTTTGAAACTTTTCAAAACTATCTAGATCAAATTACAAATAATTAAACTTAATCAAATAATGGTGATTATCTAAATTTGACCAAATTCAACTTCTTACTAGATAATTCAAAACAAAATTACAAATAATTAATATTTATCTTATAAAACAAGTAATTATCTTAATTTTGACAATTATCTTCTATTTTGGTAAGGATAATCACCAAATATTGATAAAATTTGGGTTTTATTAGTGAAAAGCATTTTTGGTAATTATGCCACAGCAAAATAGGTCAAAATCCTGAAATATCCGTTGTCTGACCCCGGGACTCGCCGAGTCAGGGACTGGACTCGCCGAGTCAGCCTGACTCGCCGAGTTCATCAACTGACTCGCCGAGTCAGTCAGGCAGAGGACCAAAAACTTCGATTTCCAGGCAATGAATGATTAAACAAGCATCAAATACATCAAACAAACAACCTGGCTCTGATACCACTGATGGATTTTGAGCACTACATCATTCCTATGGTGTACATGCAAACCCTAAAGCTCTAGATCTAGTTTGTCTAATGAACATGTAATAATCATCCAAAGTCATAAACCCTAGATCCAGCATACAATAATCAATATTATCATAATATAGGGTTTAGATCATACATTTGATTGTTATGTAGCAATAAACAATCTATTCCTTCTTGTAATTGGCTTCTGAAAGCTTAGTGTCACAAGTGTCAAACCTCTGATGGCTCACAAACACCAAGAGCAAGAGGATGACTTAGGAGAGGAGAAGGAGGCACAAAAAACGTCCAAGAAACTCCAAGGAATGCTTAGCCACGTTTTTGGGTTCCCTAGGGGTCTTTATATAGTGATGCTATTAGGGTTTTGAACTAGGAAACCCTAATCTGACTGCTTAGGCCCTAAGCAACCCATCGACTCCCTCCTTAGAGGCCTTGTATGAGTTCTCATGGGTTTCCCCATAGATTTCGTCCACTACAAACTCTATGGAGTCCATTAGCCCAATATCCAACTATCACACAATTGACAGTTCTAGTCCTCTTTATTTAATTAATGTATTTTAACCACATAATTAATTCTTGACTAATATTAATTAAATAATATGATTTCTCTTTTAATATATTATTCATATAATATATTAATAAATCATAATTAATCTATTTCTCCACAAATCATCCTATCAAGTTGCTTTGGTGAAGGCAACCCAAAAGGACCATGCTCATAATCGGGTCAAGTACATACCAAAATAGTTATGGACTTAGACACGAATCCAACAAAAAAGTACATCAACCCTGAGTGGAAGAAAACCAGAAGCCATGACGTAGAAGGATTTGGATCTGTTTACATCAACATGCCCTTGGAATTATTATATTGTCTTTGGAAAATAATGTTTATTAAAAAAATTTCAATGACAAAACAATGTATGAGCTAATAAAGGCACCTTACATATTTGAAAAACCTTTGCATCAAACAAGATTTTTTGATCAGACAATTGGTGAATACGAAGATGAAGTGCCTCTATGATAGATTATGCCCTTGTATTTTTATCGAGGTTGCATCTTAATATCCAACACTTGTTGCTCCCCATCAAATAAACTCATTGCCACTTCTCACTATGAATCCTCGAGATGATATCTCAAAGTAAGTGTAGAGACTCTACACATACCTCTAAAAATCCAAGATCTTGCAAACATAGAAATTTCATTAAATAAAGAATGAAAATAGCTACATCATTCCCACTTAATATCATCAATACTCATCAGAACACAACTATTGTCATCATTAATACACTTGACGATTCATGTTCCTGGAGATATGCCCACCAACACAACTAGTTAGGGACACAAATAATAAATACGTATGTCATAATTAAGCAAAATTTATAGAGGAAATAAATCCCTAGGATTTGTGAAACTATATAAGGCATGGAAACTCTTGGACACCTAACTATAATTTATTTTGGTTTCTTTACGGGAAGTGATTTGTACACAATAGTTTTTTGCCATACACAACAATTCATGCATTATATAGTTGTACAATACAACATTTTAAAGCACCAATTGTTGTGTATGGAGAAAAATTGTTGTGTACGGATCAACTCCCTTTCTTTACTACTTCCTATCGCCTTGGTTGCCAAGAATACCTACACACATGGTTACTTTGTTTTTTCATGTTCTTCAAGCTAAGAAGAATTGAATCCTTGCCTTTTTAGGTTTGTTGCTTTGGGGTGCAAGTACGATAGAAGGATTCTCCTTTGTATTTTCTTGATCTTAGAATAAGGTAAACCATACAAACGATTTTTTAGATTAATGTATGTTGCTTAATTATTATGAACATTGATCCAAGGTCCAAGGCTAGATCATGACATCTTTGATTAGATGTATATGTTTTTTTGTTTTTGTTATGTTAAATTTGATTATACATCAGCGCATCCACATCGGTATTGCAAGTGCAAACCTCTTTGAAGGTGACATGGCAAATCCAACTCATCAAGTCCATGCAGATATAGAAAGGCTTTCAAATGCAACAATGGGGCCCATGTTTCATCAACTTGCTATATTAAATTATATTACAATGTTATTCAATTAATTAATTAAAATATTTGTTAAATTAATTTAAGTACCATGGTGATTTTAATTTACTAATTATTGTATTATACAACTTTTGAAAATGCATATTGTTTCGTAATCACTTAAGTAATTGGGCAATTAAAATATTATTATTAGATTATATATTATGTAATTATTTTATTAACTAAATAATAAATTTAAATTTAAAGGGGTACTTTAAGTTTCTAAATGATTATATATATATATATATATATATATATATATATATATATATATATAATAGTTTTAGATGTGTTGGTTATTGATATTATAGCACCTGGTTCTTGGTACGTGTTCTTTTTATTAAATCTTTAAATATTTTGCATTTGGTCTTGGACTCGGCGAGTTGAAGGACCAACTCGCCGAGTTTAAGTTGTGGACTCGGCGATTCGAGTCCCGGACTCGGCAAGTAGACCCTGTTTGGACAAAAACCCTAATCCGAGGGTTTGCACCCTATTTAAGCACCTTAACTCGGCCTCCTTAGTCCCATTTGCTCCCAGAAGACCCCCATAGCAAACCCTAGCCGTTATTGAAGCAATCTAAGGCATTTGGAGTGATCTTGGTGCTTTTGTGATCCAAGGAAGGAAGGAAAAGCTTGAAGGATCAAGAGGAGGCTAGAAGGATTCGGTTTTGAGCATCATTTGCAGACTTCAGAAGGTATAAAGTCTATACCTTGCTTGCTCTTTTGATAGATCCCATTTTGTGGAGTTTTAGGGCTTTTCTAAGCCATTTTGGTCACCAACCATGATTGCAAGCATGGTTTGAGGTTGATGTTTCGGATCTAGGTCCTTAGAGGGGTTACAAGGCAGAAAGGAGTGGCTTTTGCACTCAAAGAAGGCCCCATGCATTGTGAGAGCTTGTTTTAGGACCTTTTGAGCTTAAAGTCCCATGCAAGCACGTAAAGGTTGTAACTTTACGTGCTAGATCGATTGTAGAAGCATAGATCTACCTTTTGATTAAGGGTTTTACATCATAAATCAAAGATTTAGTAAGTGAATGTGACCAACTCAACGATTCCGTTCTTGGACTCGGCGAGTCCAAGGTTCTGTCCCATATCAGTTGAGGGTCATAAGGACCCAGTTGAGTGTGGAAAGGTTTTAAGGGGGTCCCAAGGGGTGACCCAACGTTCTGGACTAATCCATTGTTCTGGAAATTCATGGGACTCGGCGAGTGCATGAACAAACTCGGCGAGTCCAAGGCAATCTTCTTAAGGATGAAGATGAACTCGACGAGTTGTTCATACAACTCGGCGAGTCAAGGTCAGGACTTGTGTATCAGTTGATGATGAACTCGACGAGTTGTTCATACAACTCGACGATTCAGATGAGGATTCAGTCGATGTTCATTTAGAAGGAAAACTCGTTGAGTCATCGCCTAACTTGACGAGTAAAGACGGGTACGAGGTCTAATAGAAGGATAGGGACTCGGCGAGTTAGGTCAACTAGAAGTTGACTTTGACTTTGACTTGGTCAGGGGTAAAATGGTCATTTTACCCTAATAGTAGATGTCAGTTTCTGACTAAGTGTTTTTGTGGGAATTTTAGCCGGAGGATTTCTGGAGCAGCAGCAGCAGCAGTCAGAGGATTCCCGCACAGTTCAGCAGCTACTACGAGGTGAGTTACCTTCCAGTAGCGGTGGGTCTACGGCCATAATGTCCGCCCACCAGTAGGGATCGTATGCTAGATGTTTGTCTTTGTGATATTCATCTGTGTTGTTACTACCTGATATGTTATATGCTAGCGTGATATGGTATGTGATAGTGATAGAGTTCGGTTGTTAGGACTGAAGGGTAGGTTAGGCACCCCAGATATTCCTAACAGTATGTTATGATATGTTTAGCTGCTAGCATGATATGTTACATGAGATAGAGGTAATAGGAGGGGGAAATTTCCCCGAGATTCGGTTGTTAGGATCGAAGGGTAGGTCGGACACCCCAAATATGTCTGACAATAGTTTATGCTATGATATATGTGGCAGTAGTAGTAGGGGTGAAATAGTCCCCGAGGTTCGGTTGTTAGGACCGGAGGGTAGTCAGCACCCCAGAATAGCTCGACTTGGGTAGGTCAGCGCCCCAGAACGGCTTGACACAGGTAGGACGGCACCCCACGTAGGTCGGCACCCCAGAATGGCCGTACGGGTAGGTTGGCACCCCAGAATGGTCATACCGGGTAGGTCGAGCACCTCAAAAATGTTTGGCAGTATGTATGTGATGTGATCGTATGATATGTGGTACGATGGGGGAACTCACTAAGCTTTGTGCTTATAGTTTACAGTTTTGTTTTCAGGTACCTCTTCAGTGAAGGGGAAGGAGCTGGTGCGGTAGCGACACATCATACACACACACATTGGTTTTCCGCATTATGGGATGTTCTGGGATTGTACTCTGACATTATTATTATTTTCATGTTTTGGGTTTTCGAACACGAGATATGTTTTATGAAATGATATGATCGGATGATGTTTTACAAATCACTTAATTTAAATGAAATTTTTGGACGTGAAAATTGGGTCGTTACAGATATTATATTGATGTGGAATGTAATTATAAAAGGTGATGTGACACTGTAGATAGAAAATTGGTATTGCATTGATATGGTTGGTCTCATGATCCAATGCTTAGGTCCCTTTGTCTTGTTGCTTTGGCGTTTTCTAGCATGTAGATACCAATATCTCTTTCTTGTGTGTCTATTTTTTTTTTATACATCTCTCATAAGAAATAACCTTAGCTATAGTTATAACTTGATAGCCTCCATATTAGCATTCTTATCTTTGTATTTATCCTTACCTCATCCTTCGTCATTTGTATGCTTAAAACTCCTCAAAACAAGTTTGTTTAACCTTAACCTTAGCTTGTACCTCCTTGCTCCACTGCCATGATTATTTATGTCCTTATTGCTAGAGGACATCCTAAGTAGGGATGAGAATTTGGTCCGAAATACCCGAAACGAACCGAAACCCGAACCAAATTAGGCCCGAATAAGTAATTCGATTCAGGTTTCAGGTATCTATATTATGCTTATTCGGTTCGGGTTACCCGAATAAGAGCTTACAAGGTTCTAAATATCCGACCCGAATAAGCATTCCTAATCCCCTTTCTCTGATTGACAGAAATCAAAATCACGATTCACACTTCTGTCATCGTCCTTCGTAACAGAAAAAAAAAAAAAAAAAAAACCCTACGCTCATCCTCGTCATTTCAAAGTCAACCAATCTTCTCAACTATTTCCAAACTCGAAATCACTTCTACCGATCCATCCTTTTGTTTCAGACTTTCAAAAATCGACTCTTCCTATTACCTCTAAGGATTCAACAATTCCTACATTTTCTAGTCATGGAAAATTGAGTTCCAACTTTAGAAACTCAAGTAAGCAATTAATTCTCATTATGTTAATATATTATATAAATGTTATTTTTTCAATGTATTATTGTGTTGTGTTAGTCTTTGAATGTTTTATGTTGATGTATAAAAGTACATTGTTATTCTATTATTCGGGTTATAAAATCCTAATAAAGTTTATTCGATTTGTTTTGGTTAGGTCCCTAATCATATTGTACATGTTATTCAGGTTATAACCGAATCGAACCCGTATTGATTAATCGGTTCGGTTTTTAGTTCATCTAATTAACCTTATTCGGTTTTGAGTTATTCGGGTTCGGGTCGATTCGGTCCAATTCCGACCCGAATAACATCCTTAATCCTAAGTGTATATTTGGATACCACTCTAAGGAATCAAGTCATGCTATTACATAAACTATATACATCCCTAGCAAGAGATCTCCAAAAATGGATATAAAAAAATACTAGATATTCATAACACAGGAAACTTATTAAAAAAGGATCCTATTAAATATACGCCTTATGATTTATATATATATTATTTACATAGCGTTTAAGTCTAATATAATATGTAATATTTCAATATATATGAAAGGGCAATTAGTATAATACAGTAGCTATGATAAAAGTATATTTTTATCGATTATTTAAAAAAAAAACTGAATTATATGTACACAGTATTTTTTTAGCCATAAACAATAATTTATGTTTTAAATGGTTATACTATAAAGTTATATAAAATATAAATTATATAAAAATTACTTTTTAAAAATGTCTTTAAAAAAACTTAATATTATTAGAGATAAATGATAAATATTTAAAATTGTACCAAATGTTGTACAAGTACTTTTAAAATGATTCATTAATAATAGAGTGCAAGTACGACATAAATGACATCCAACCTTCATACTTTATTCAAATATTTTATTTATTTTATGTTAATCATGGTTATAAAAAGATTATTCCTTTGAACATGGATAAACGAGTGTGGTCCCACATCCAACGTCATACCTGACGATTTTTGTTTTTATTTAATATTTAACTTCAACTAATAAAAAAAAGAAAGAGAATGCCATTCTCATGGTTAATTTTCATATTGTTTTCTCGAATGATATTATTAAATTAATAATAAATTAATAATTAATACAAACATTTAGAGCGGAGTAAAGCTGATTACTGTTACCTTTTTTTAGCTCTTTTCCAATATAAAAAAAATTAGATATTCCATATTTATATATTACTAAAGTTACTTTTCAAATAAAAAGTTGATTACGATATTAGGTATTATTTGGTAAAAATAAGAAAGATGTTTAGAGCCTTAGATCTTGTCCTTAACGGTTGTAAGATAGTCGATTTGAAACACTTGTTTAGAACTAGGGGTGGCAAATCGGACAATCGTGTCGTATTTTTGTCTGACGTGACACAATAATATTTTATGTAACACGAAAATGACACTACACGATATCGTGTTTTTTTAATTAACACAAAAACAAACCAATTACAGAACGACAAACATGACACAATGCGACAAAGATAACATAAAATAACAATTAGTTTATTTAATTAATAATTGATCATCACAATAAACATAAAAAACACGGCAAAAAAATGTTAAATCGTGTCAATTTTGTGTCAAACTATGAACACAAACACGACGTCGTGTTTTTTACATTTGACATGAACACTACACAAACACGAATTTGAATTTTAGTTTCATCTCAATTTCGTTTCGTGTAGTGTAGTTTTGTTATGTGGTATCATCAATTACCACTCTATTTAGAGCCTTATATATTGTCCTTAACAGATATAAGATAGTTGACTTGAAATTTGAGGAATATAATACCATTTGATGTTATGATTTTTAGGGCCTTTCTCTTGATTTTGAAGGGCATATGTGAATATTAAAAAGAATGAATTACTGAAATCGTCCCTGTGGTTTGGTCAAAACTGTACGTTTGGTCCTTAAATTTTTTTTTGCACTCGAATCGTCCCTATGGTTTGATTTTATTGCGTTTTTCGTCCCTGTGGTTTGATTTTGTTGCATTTTTCGTCCCTTACATACATAAAGTTAGGGACCAAACATGTAATTTTTACCAAACCATATGGACGAAAAACGCAACAAAATCAAACCATAGGGACGATCCGAGTGCAAAAAAAAGTTAGGGACCAAACGTGTAATTTTGACCAAACCATATGGACGATTTCAGTAATTTACTCTATTAAAAACAACTTCTAGAATCTTGGATTATAAACATATTACATATAGAGATAGATTAGCGACATATGACAAAGTAGCGATGGATTAAAAGTCTCTTGGTTAAAACTTAAAATACTAATAACTAAAAATAAATGAATTTTATGTTTTTAGACAAAGTAAAATAAAAGAATCTAGTTTTTGACGAAAAAAGTATATTTACCGCCTTAGGTTAAAACTTAAAATCAATTTCGAATTTCAAAACAAGAAAAAGGAATCTAAATAATAGTATAAAAAGAAACAAAAGGAATATCGATTATCTTCTAGAGAAGAATTTGAAGGCACTCTATGCTTTTTTGTTTCAATCTTCTAGAATAATCTTAGATGGTCAATATCTTTGTATTTGTGCAATATCCGTTGCAAAATCACCACAATTCATGTTCATGCATGTCGGACTCTTCTATTGACCATCGAATCCGACTCATTCATCTTGTGATTATTTATCTAATAACAAAATAGGTTTTGGTCAAATTGCATTTAATGACACGAGCAAGTATAGGATTTGAAGTTATACATGTTTTTAAAAGATTTTCTTTCTTTTTTAATTATTTCATTCAATTCATATCTTTTTGCAAACGAAGCATTAATCTTTGATGCATGTGATTCTCAGTATATTTATATGTAATTAGGTTATAACCCGTGAAAACCACGGTTGGTATGTTTACAATTATTATATAAAAGTGATATTTAAAACCAAGTCATGTTGAAAAAGCATACGGTTATATGGATTTTGTAGATTACTAAATCCACAAAAATAGTGTAAAATGTTAATGAAAAACTCTTAACTTGTGTTATGTTACCAGAATTCTATTGGACTGAATAGTATTAGCATGATCTTTAGTTAGTGATACAAGTAGTGGCTACCCAGGCATAAAACTCATGCTGGAAAATCATATTAGAATTTAAATCAACTCGCAGAAGTATTGAAAGAAAACCGATGTTTATGGTAGAAAATACAAATTTATGTTTATCTCGCATACTTGTTTAAAATTGTAGATATATTGTAAGTGTCAAGTAAAGAAAAAAGTTGAAAGTTGTATTTTATAGATCACTATTGAGCAATAAATATACAGAGAATTAGTGGATCGCTTAGGGGCTTGAAACGCACATTTAATGTAGAAAATACCATTTTTATACATTTAAGATATTGTATAAAGAAACTTACATCAAAAAGCCACCAACTCCGGCACCATTACTGCAACACTTGTTGTTGGGAACACTTGTTGTTGGGGTGCAAGAAATGAAAGAAGTCGAGAACTATGTTTTTATAAATGGATAAAATGTTAGAAATAACAACATACTTTTATTGTGATATTAATTATAACATCATACTTTAATTTCTTCATATTAGAACATTGTACTTTGAGAATGCTACCCACTTGAAAGTACAATATTACAATTGAATGAAATGAAAGTTAGATGTTATAAACCTAATAATTGAGTTGGATTTTTCAAAGTACAATGCCTTAAAAAGAACAAACAGTAAATTACATGAATGGTCCCTTTGGTTTGGGGTAGTCCTGTGTTTAGCCCCTAACTATTTTTTTTAACTCAGATGGTCCTTGATTTGGTTTTGTTGTATTATTTATCCCTACTAATATTAAAAAGACTATTTTACCCTTTATATTACTTTTTGCAACTTTTTTTACTATTTATGTTAATAAGTGAAACCTCTAGTCATCGCCTCCACAAATATTATTCATATTAATGAAAGTGCCACATGTTTCAAATAACTAAAAGTTCAAAATCAAATAAAAATTTACCTTCAAAATTCACTACTTCCTTAGGATGAAAAATACTAATTAAACTCTAATGCAACCTAACATATATATATATATATATATATATATATATATATATATATATATATATATTAGAAAGCATGATTATTCAGGAATAAAAATGTAATCCTTACAAACTCGTTGAAAGAATTTCTTGGCATCAAATATTTTGTAATTGATTTTCATCAAAATCTGCCAGCTTTTTATAGAAAAAGCTATTGAAGAAATTGACTCTTTCTTCAACAGGTTTAATCTTCTTCAAATATTTGCCATTAAATCAAACTTTGTCATTTAACTTGTTCTAAATCTATTATATTTTATAATCCAATTAATGATGAATTACATATATAGTTAAAAGTATTAAAAAACACTTAACTCAATTTTACAAGTCAACAATATAATTGATTCACTTTTCTGGATGCAGCAGCTGCAAGTCTCTTTTAGATATAGAAATAAAATCACAATCCCCTATGTAATATCTTCAAACATTCATATGATCTGTAAACCAATTAAGCTAAATGTCACGAAAGAGATTAGAAACCAATTATAATCTTACATAGAAAGGACTCACTCAAGATCAACATCCAATGTTTCCTTATATTGCCCATCAAAATATTTAATAAGCTCTTGCAAAGGGTCACAAACATTTAAATTCACCTTCAAAATGCATGTTAGAATGTTTGGATTTGTACCATGGATTATAGCATTCCTGCTAAAAGAGACTATTAGTTCATTGTTTCTGACCAATACATCTCCACTGATAAATCATATCCAAAACAGTAAAAATCAAATCAAATGAAAAACATGGTGAAATATTGAAATCAGAAAGCAGACATTAGAATAAGATGTATCAACCGGTTGGGTAAAAACCCTTCTCTGTTGACCTCCTAAATCCACTTTTCGACTAAAATAATCAATACGGTCTAGGAAGAAATTGGATGAGGGATGCGCTTTAAGCGAACAAAAACTGTAACATAAGTTATATTGGGGCTCACCGATGAAATCAACACATCTGTTTCTCCGGTGGTTAAAGTAATATTGAAAATCATGTTGCTTTCACTGGCGGTATTTAGATATAGATTTAGGTTGGAGTGGTGATTCACCATCTTCAAGAAGATGAAAAACAAAAGATTATGAGAGAGCCCTGAAAACTATACCATAACTTCCTTCTCTGATTAGTAAAACCTAGAAATGTAAACCCCAATAAACAAATCAAGAAAACCGAAGAGAGGAAGAGATAGAGGAAGAAACTACCCTGCTTTCGTTTAAAAGCAAAAGTTGTACATGGTAATTGAATTAGGGTTTCCAAGAGAGACAAAGATAGAACTGAATAAACAGAGTAATGTGCAGGGATTTAGTCTGATTTGAAATACAACAGCGTGAGTTTAATATTTCATCGTAGAACCTTAACAGCATTGCATATGTAATTGTAATCCATGTGATTCCATAGATATATGAATATAAAACGTATTCAATTTTGAATTTTAAATAATTATTCTCGCTGATTTTATGGGATTTGCAGTCATAGCCAACAGATTAAAGTCCAGAAAACAAAAAAAGAGGTAGAGATGGTTGATTTTTAGGCTTCTAGATGGAAAGTTTTAAAATGAAAAGTAGTTTTTGGAATGAACGGGAAAATGAAAACTCTATGCATAGAATAATGCCGTGTGACAAAATAAGGTGTAGAAAGCATGACATGTGGCTCTTTAGAGAGCCTTTTATTAGAAAGTGAGATGTGATTAATTAACACATGAATATGAATAAATTTATTGGTGTATAATCAAAATGTTAAAATAATAAAATAAACTTACAAGTAAATTAAGTTTACTCCATTCAAATGCGAAAATTTAAACAATTATTTGAATTCACCTATAAATTCAATATTATTATATACTTATATTAACGATCATTCACATAGTTATTTATTATTCATATTCATCATTTACATAAGATTAACAATCATGTAGATTAAGAAATAGTTAGACATTGTATGATACCTTTATATGTTAGTCGTCCACATTGAATGTTAGACTTCCAAAATTTTATATGTTAACAAGTAGTTAGTGAGTGTGTTGGAGATATGTTTTTTTTCTTTTCTGAAAACAGCAGAATGTTATTAAAAACTAGCGAGAAACTAAGAAAACATTACAAAGTAATACAAGCTATATTATGAACAAACATCCAAGTAGTCCACAAGATCTTAGCTTTTTTACATCTATTAGAAACCTAGAAATAAGACATGCTAATAATATCATCAAATAAAGAAGATAACTTGGGTAACGCCGATCCAAAAACGAAATTATTCTGAACCCTCCATAAAGACCAGAGAATAGTAATGACCACCGTGTCAAAGGCCTTACGAACTAAGATGGAACCCACAATGAATTCGCCCAAGTGATAAAACTCAAGACTGTAAGATCTCCCGGAAGATCGATACTCTACCAATTAGTGATTCACACCCAAATATCCTTAAGCATCGGGCAATTGATGAAGATATGGAAAATACTCTGCAATTAAGAATGACAAACTGGGCATACAAACGAGTCAATCTCCAATCCTCTAGTCGAAAGGCTTTCTCTTGTCAGGATTATCCCTAACATGATTCTCCATAACAAGACATTAAGTTTTATAAGAACCCAAGAATTTCAACGTGTAGCTAAATTCCCACACATCAGATACCCAACATCAATAAAAGAACGAGTCGGGGACACTGTAAACTCATACGAAGTCTCCAAGGACCAACCAAGCCTATCATGAGAAGGAGACAAACTAACCAAATTAATAATCGACAGAAGATGATTCCATTGCGTCTCTTTCAAGCCTCCTCTAAGTAATCTGCGAAGGGAGGAAGTAAAAACATCTACATCTAATCTGTGAACCAAGAGCAAATATACGATGCAAGGTAGAAGCTAAAGGATTGTCACCCGACCAAACATATAACCAAAACCGAAACGTCTTCCCATCACGGACTCGAGCAGGGTGTAGAGTCATCAAGTCCAATCCTCTAGCCGTTAATTGATCCACCACCTTAAGAACTCCAACCCAAGTTGAAAAAAGAAGAAGAAATTGAAGCCCTAGTAGAACGGAAGTAAGACCATGAATATAATTAACCACCTTCACCCATAAAGACTCCAAACAATGAAAATAACGCCATCTCCATTTAAAAACCAGAGGAGGATTCAAAGCAAAAAAGCTACCTCCTAACCCACCTTCTTCTTTACTAGTCATAACTTTATCCCATCTAACCTAATGCAATTTTCTATCCCTCGGATCATTTCCCCCAAAAAAAGCTCTCAACGATTCAAGTAATTTTATAACCACCATAGGGACTGGAAAAATGGACATACAGTAATTCCCAATACTTCCCAACTCCGCCTTGAACAAAGTAAGTCTACCCTTAATCGACAACATCTTATCTTTCCAAGAAGAGAGCTTAGATTTGAACCTCTCAAAAACCAAAGACCACACATCAATTTTGGACATATTTTGTCCTGTGAACTGACCCAATGGAATAAAAGGTAGCCGAATGGAAGCACAACCAATCATGGTAGCTGCAACATCAACTCGGTGATTAAGAACACCAACACCAATCAACTTACACTTTGCAAGATTGATACGCAAACTAGAGGTCAGGAAGAAACATCTAAGAATACGAAGAATCTTTCTAACATTCTCCAAATTCCAATCACAAAGAAAAACCACATCATCCACATAAAATAGGTGAGAAATAAGAACATGATCGGATCCAATAGGAAAACCTGAAAAGACCCTATTCTATTCAGCATGGAGCATAGCAACATAAAGACCTTACATAACAAGAATAAACAAGAAAGGGGAAAGAGGATCCCCCAGATGAAGCCTACTATGGATATCAAACTCATTAGTGGGATGAATCCAACTACACCACTTACTTCCAAAACCCATAATACGCATAATTTCCAACAAATAATTCCACAACACGGAGTCATAAGCCTTTTCAAAGTCTACTTTGAAAATCATAAGGTGTTTCCTTTTCTCCTTTTCCCATGCCACTACTTTATTTAAAATAATAGGACCATCAAGAATTTGACACTTCTTGATAAAAGATAACTGCTCCCTACTAACCAAACAACTAATTAATAACCGCAGACAATCTATTATCAAGAATCTTTCCAATAATCTCATACTGACATCCAATGAGACTAATAGGTCGAAAATCCTTTATAGACTTAGGATTTAAAGTTTTTTGGATAATTGTAAACAACGAAGCATTACACCCCTTCAGAATCTTTGGATCTTCAAAAAAAACTTTTAACAAAAGAAACCATATCATCTTCAATAATTTCCCAAAACCGACGAATAAAAGAAAAAGTAAATCCATCCGGACCCGTGGCCTTCTCACCCCTAAAATCCCACACAACCTTCTTGATTTCCTTCTGAGTAAAAGGATTCATAATGAAGTCTCTGAGACTCTGAAAGTGTTTTGTAAGGACTAGGGGAAATACTAGGTCGCCTGCCCCTTGTCTTATAAATAATTGTTGATAATAATTCTTGAATTCAAGTTTAACTAAAATTGGATCATCAATCCAATTACCGTCCACCATGATCCCTCAAATGGCCAATTGTATTTTTTTTTTATTAAGAATACCATGGAAATACTTGGAATTCTCATCACCTTCAATACCCCATTTGTAACTCTTGAATCCTGGTAAGTTTCTTCTTTGCCCTTGTTGTTTATATTGCATTATTGGTCCTTGAGTTGTACGCGGGGCATACCACATGGTAGGCTTAGCGTACAAGCTATAAAGCGAGTACGCAGGGCGTACCACATGGTACACTTAGTATACTCATCCGAGGCGGGATCGGGACTCCGGATACGTACGTTGGGCGTACATCCTTGTACGTGGGGCGTACGTGAAAGATGTTGAAACCCTAATTTAGGGTGTTGTACCCTATATAAAGGCCTTAAGACCTCATAGGTGGCCTCCTTACCAGCCTCTATTCCCACAAAACCCTAAATTCGATCCTTAAGTCTCTTGGCAGTGTTCTTGAGCTAATAGAGAATTCTTGGTGCTAATTTTTGGTCTTTGTGAAGGAAGTGGTGAACCATGAAGTTGTCTTGCTTGGTGGAAAGGCCTTAGATCCATAATCATCTCCTCTTGTGCAAGCTTTCAAAGGTATCAAGTTTGAACCTTGACTTGTGAATGTCTAGATCTCTTCATTTGGTGCTTTGTTATGCTTTTGGTCCTTTTTTGGGTTGATAAGAGAGTGAAATCGTTTTAAGGGCTTGTTATTCCATATTTGAGTTTGTATTGGACTCTTTGAGCATAAAGGTGCAACCTTTATGAGTTATTTGGTTACATGCATGCATTAAGTCACTTACTAAGTCCCTTTTAAGCTTAAGAGCTTCATTTAGACATGCATGAACGTAAAGTCGGCAAATTTACGTGGTTTTCCAGCTCAAGGAAGTCAAATATTTGTTTTGGGGTTATGTCTTAAAGGATTAAGGACTAAAATGAAGTTTTGGCTGAATGGGTGAGTACGATGGGCGTACAAGCAGGTACGCTTAGCGTACAATCCCTCAAGCGAGTACGATGTGCGTACGTGCTGAGTACGCCCCTGCGTACTCTGTCAGGTCGAATTCATATATTTGGGCTTGTCTTTGGGCCTAGTAGCTTGTGGACTTGTTGGGCCACCTGAAAATAAGATTTTGGAGAATGGAAAAATTATTGGGCCTTAAGGTAAGGCCCACGTAGGTATTTGGGCCCTATTTGGAAAATTGCGCCATAATTGGGCCTTGCTTGATTATTGGGCTTTTAGGCCTTTTAGGTTGTGAGTTTGGGCCATAGTCTTGGACCAAGCTAGGGTAGGGGTAAAATGGTATTTTTACCCTATGTATGGATTATGGTTACGGTTTGGAACCCAATTAATTGGGTGTTATTTAGATTGTTTAGCTCGCGGATTCGTTAGACCAGCAGTCAGGGATTTTGCAGTGAGATTCAGTAGTCGATGTGAGTTTCCTCACAATGTTTAGCGGGTCAAAGGCACTAATGCCGACCCATGATCTGTTTTGTTAGATTACTCGTTGTCTGTGTGACACTAGTATGTGTATGCGTTAGTATGTTACTGGGCGGGACCGATGAATATCCGGTATGCTATTATTTGTTTTTAGATATGAACTGTATGTGGGCGGGGCCCGTTATGCGAGTTAGGGTGGGGCCCGTTACACTATTTGGGCGGGGCTCATTATATGTTGTATGTTGGGTATGTTGTATATTGGGGAACTCACTAAGATTTGTGCTTACAATTTTCATCTCATGTTCCAGGTACTTCCAGTTCCAAGGGGAAGATTTTGGGATGACTGCATCGCACACACCACATGGTTTCTGCCTTAGAGATATTATTCTGATTTGATATGATGTTTGCTACACTTATTTCCTTTTGAGTTGTATGGAATATGTATTGGAATACTGTTTTATTAAATTAAAAATGAAAATTTTGGATCATATTTTTGGGATATTGGACCTTAGCTTTTTGAGCTAAATCCAAATTATGTAAATGATCAAAATCCCGTAACTCCTTAATTGCTTTAAGCCAAGTGATACAATAAGTTATAAACATTCTAAATGTTACATGAGCATATTAGGTTGCACAAAAAATACAATCTTAGTTTAAATCGGCAATGACTGATTAAATTGAAAGACCAGTTTATTATTGATTATCATATGTGTAACGTCCCGAAAACCATAGAAAAAAAATTTCAATTAAAAAAATAATAATAAAAGTTATTTTCATAAAATCGTCATCACCAAATCATTTGTTTCACAACACGAAACTAAAAATTAGAGTATCATAACAAAACATCTCTCATAAATCATGAAGATAGTTGGATGATGTGTACAGTCATGACTTCGCCTTTCCACAATCCTCGGAAGTACCCAAAACATTAAAATCCACAACTGTAAGCGAAGCTTAGTGAGTTCCTTAAAATATCTCACACAACAATACACATATAATGCATATACACACAAGTCCTACAGCACGAGGTTGGACCTTTAGCATAAAGTTGGATCCCCCCTTGAGCCTTCAACATAAAGCTAGACCGCTCCCTTGGGCCTTCAGCATAAAGTTGGACTGCCCAGGTATTTTGGACTTCAGCACATAGTTAGACTACCCTCAACCCATCCACAATATGTCGACATATGCATATAACAACAAGCAAACAAGCACGAGTAATTATAACAAATCTACATCTTTATCAGAAACCCTACAACATACCAACCATCCCATCATATAAAGGATCCATACTGTAGTACAAAGTATATTGAGAAAACTCACATCACAGTAGTAGCAGAAAGCCCTACAGCTCGTCACACATAAAAACAGGTACAATAACCACCTATCCATTTTATTAAAGGTCAATTCTCATCCTAAGGCATGAAACCCTAATGTTTGACCTAAAGTTAAACTTAGCCAAAATTCAACGGTCAAAGTCAACTTTACACTACTGCGACGAGGCCAACCCATGGTTACGTCGTGGTGGCGAGACAACAAAACAGTCGCGATATTTTTGCCCACCACGTCGTGGCCAGCCCTTGGCCACACTGTGGTCTCTAGAAAAACTTTATTCTTCTCATTAAGTCCTTAGTTTGTTAAGATCAAGCCTCAAACTCTCCAGAAGGCTTTACCACTCGAAAATGAACCATAAAAATCATAACTTTATGGACATGCATGTCTAATGCATGTCACACACCTACTTAGGTCAAAAGATGATAAAATGAGGTCAAATCCCATACATGGAATCAATACAAGATAGAAATCCAGATCTGAAACATATGTTGTCCTTGGGACCTCAAGGAATGATAAAGTTGCAACCTTTATCATAGCCACTCGTTCAAAGTTTCACAATAAATAAGAAACTAACTCATTTTCCTAGATCTAACATGGATGAACAAAAAATGTGAGAACTTGGAGATTACCAAAGTCCAGAACGAGCTCAAGATGTTGGACTTGACTTTTTTGAGAGATCATGCACCAAAAAAGTTCCTCTTTCTTCTTCTAACACATAATCAACAAGAGAATAAGCTCAAAAGTCTCAAGAAGAGGCTAGGGTTTTATTATTAGATTTTAGAGGCGATGGAGGTTGAGGGTGGGAGAAACCCTAGTCATCACTTCCTTTAAATAGGGCCCAAAGCCCAAGATCTAGGGTTTTGAGCACCACCCGCCACCACATCATAACCTAATCTCCATCACACCCTGATGACGGGAAAATCTCCAAAATTAAATTGTTGCAAAGCATCAAACTCTTACATGGGAATCTGATGTTACAACATGCATGCCAAAACCATGAATCTTGTGAGGCCACCGCTTCTAGTACCATTGTTAGATACTCATGATCACCCCTCGTGTATTGGCCTCTTAATTTCGTTGGACAATTCCTCCAATTCCAATATGTGTAGTTAATGCTACCAAACATTCCAGGGAATCCATGTTTGGCTTTGTGTGTTTTGTACAAAAGTTGAATGTTATTGGATGTTGAACATAGATATTTGTTGTTATACATTTGGATAAAACCATAGAAGAAGTTTTGAAGACTTTCACTTGAAATTCTTTATGACATAGCTCATCTAACGAGCCGAGGTGCTTCCGTATGCTATTTGACGTACTGTTGATGTGCATTTTCGAAGTGCACTAAAACTTCTTTGTTTACTTGCGTCCCATGATATTTGAAAATATGGATAATTCCTTTCTGAGTCATTGATAATATACATAAAAAAACATTTGCTCGTACGGAACTTTCTACGAAATTTCTTGTTCGCAAAAGTTGAATCACCAGCAAAGTAATGACGAGTTAGTAATTGTTCAACCTCTATACTATCTATGTGGATTGTGTTTCTTTTATGAATGTTGCTTGAATTTGAATTATTCTAAAACAGAACCTGTGTAGTATGAGATAATACAGCTAACAAATTAATGTTGTTAGGTTCATCTTGGATGAAGATGAACCGTCTGCGATACTTTACATTATTATTTTCCGGATGTTTGAATCATTTTGTTGAAAAATGTTGAAATTGAATTGGGAAAGAATGAGATGAAATTAGATCGAGATTTGATGATTTTATATATAGGTTAAAAAATATTTCTATTCACTTTGCTAAGTCAAATGGTCAAAGAGTGGGGAAGCACAAAAGCATGCAACAACCACAACATTTATATGATTCAACAAACCGTTTGAGTCTTTGTTTGCGGTACCAATGCTTCGACGAAATCGTCTCACCGACAGTACCACCAGCCCAAACTCCTCAACCCCCCACCACTCTGTGCCCCCTAAATGTGGTCACAAGTTAAAATATTGGAAGTTTCAATCGGGAGATGACCATGAGAAAGATGCACAACACATCTTTAAAATGGTCACTTAGTATCATCACTAAAGACGAACCTATCTCTCAAACATCGCAATATCTAAAAGCCGCGATGAATAGTAGAAAACTCAGGTGTTTACTAAAAGAGAGTCTTAAATACGAACACTAAAATGTACTTTTATATTTATGCATTATTTTTCCATTAAAGCACAATAGTTACCATATTTATTTATTTATTTAATGTTTTTATTTAAGTTTTTCTATTTAATTTGTTAATTACGTACGTTTGTTTAATAACATATTTATGATGAGAAAGAGATTGATACAAATTTTCTCACTTTAACATATATCCCTACTTGAACATTTAAGTATTTAATAATTTAATTCCCTTATATAAATTAATACTTCATCAACAAAATAAAATTGTGAGTACTATTGATCTCGTGGTGCTAGAATTTAAATATAAAGGGTATATTTGAGTGGTTTAAAAATAATAATTTGAAATATTAGTTTTTACTTGCTAAACTTAAAAACATGAGGGATGATATACAGTATACAATATTTTTTAAACATACACAACAAATTATGTTTTATACACTTACAATATAATCATCTAAAATATAAATTATTATATATGGTTAAAAAATGTTATGACTACTAAACAACATAACAACTTTGAAATAACAAAAAAAAAACTAATTTATAAGATAATTATATCACACATATAACATTAATCGAATTAATTTAAAGCAACAACACACATCAACAAAACCTTTAGGACAAGAAAAACACGTATGTTAGAACTTTGAAAGCGAAAATAACTGCTATTGAATTCTTTGTTTTGTTTACTAGAAAAAAGCCAAAATGGTATCACTTGAACCACAAGATCAAATCGTGATTTACAAGTCGTTGATGAAGTTGACTCATTCTTATTGACTTGGCTCACACACACCAATACAAAAATAGTTCCCTCAATCCATGATTTTACACGTATATACATTTTTAAATCATACAAGACTCCATTTTAAAAACAAAGTTGGACCCTGTAAACTTACCGATATCACCATTAAGCCGAATTTAGGATCGGTGTACTAGTGTTTATTTTTTAAATAGTTTTATTAGTTTTAGTAGTTCTTTTATATTACTTAAGACCAAAACTTTTTCATTTACTAGTTTTTCACAAATATACAAAATATTTTGTTTTTCATGAACAATTTTTTCAAGACTCGATTTTGGGCCAGTTACAACGGGCCATAGTCTTCGATTCTGGGCTTGACCTGAGTGTGATTGGTTTTTTAAACCGATTTGGAACTTGATTTTGTGCAACTCTAATCATATATCATGTTAGCTTTTAATAATATTTTTATTTGATCTAAATGTGTGTAAAATAGTCTTCGAATTAATTAATCTGTCATAGGTCAGACCCTTCAGTTTTGTTAACATGTAAAACAAACATAAATGCAACAATTATTTTTTACCATACAACTTTTTTTTGTTCATTCAGTATAGGTTTTTCGAAACGTAATTACTTTGTGTAGCCTGTTCTTTCAAAGGCTAGATTTAAAACATGGGCTAGTTTTTTTTATGACCAATTATAGTCTTTAATCTAATTCCATCTACGAAAAATCGAACTCTAAGAAAATATTATTTGTAGAGTTAGAGGTAATAATTATGAGCACATAATATAAGTGTTTTACGCATCTAGAAATCAGATTTACTTTATTGTATATAAAAAGCAATCTAGAGCAACAAAAGAAAAGTCAAGAAATATTTAATTTGTTTTTACAATTGTGACCACTGAACACTAGGTAGAACTTACACAGCTTTTGGTCCAACACACCGTCAATTTGGAATCTCATTCTGGGCCATAGCCTGGTTTTTGGAGCCCATTGTTATTTACTGTAAATTCTCGTTGAACAACGAGACAAGTTGTTTTTTTTAACAGCAAACTTCCAAAACAGTAGAGCAAAAAGATTACAAAATTACAAGGACAAAGTAACAAAGAATTCCAAATAACTCCGGATTTGGAATTTCGATTTTTAAGTCAAAAAAATAAAAAATAAAAAAAATTAAACGCAATGGAATCAAACAAAGAGCTCTTCCTAATATTGTCCCCATAAAAATTGTATGAGAACAATATCAAATAAACCCTACGCGTATGTTGAAGATATTTCGGATATCATGAAACAGTATGTTGAAATGGGAAGGTTGCTTGGTTACGATAGGGAGGGTAACAAAGATAAGGTGAAACAAATTTTGGCTAGTATTGGTGTGATTCAAGTTGTTTAATGAATTGCATGTTGTTGAATATATGTAGCACATGTTCTTGTCATAAGAGGAATTGGGTGAAGTCTTTGTGTGTTCAAAATGGTGTGTCGTTTTTAGGGTTACAAGAAACTAGAATGACTCAGTTGGATATCTTCAAAGTTAGAAGTATATGGGGGAATTGTAATTTTGATTTTGCTTTTAGTAGTGCTCGTGGGAGATCCGGGGGTATTTTATCAATTTGGGATCCTTATGTGTTTCAAAAAAATAGCATCGTTTGTACCAGCAATGTTGTTATTGTTTGAGGTTTCTTGGTGCCATTTAATATGGAATGTTGTATGGTGAATGTTTATGCTCCTCAAGATGTCATAGAGAAACGATTGATGTGGAATTATATTTCTTCTTTTATTACCATATATGGGGGTAATTATGTTATTTTTGGTGATTTTAATGTGGTTAGGAGTGTTGAGAAGAGGTTTGGATCCGTTTTTTGTTCTTCTTCTGCTGGTGATTTTAATGATTTTATAAATGATTTAGGGGTGTGGATGTGCCTATGATTAGGAAGAAATTTATTAGGGTTGAATTTTCTAATGTCAAGTTTAGTAAGTTAGATCGATTTTTGGTATCCGAGGGTATTTATGATCAGTTTCATGGTTTACAGGTGGCAGTGTTGGATCAGTTGTGGTCTGATCATTGTCCTATTTTGCTACATGAAGTTAAGGTTGCTTATGGTCCTCCTCTTTTAGATTCTTCAGTTCGTGGATGTTGTTGGATGGTTTTGATGAGATGATTCGAGCAAGTGCTTCAGAGTTTGTGGTGAATCAAAGCTGGATTAAATTTGTTGTGTTAAAAAATAAGCTTAAGTTTACTAAGAATAGGATTCGAGAGTGACATGTCCATTCTAGGGAGATCTATGAGCATCAGAAGGCTGATTTGAAGTCTCGGTTGCATGATATTGATATTTGTATTGATAGTGGTGACACCTATATTCATTTATGTAGTGAAAGAAAACATGTTCTTAGGTCTTTGGCTTCTATCAAAAATCAAGAGGTGTCAGATGTGGTCCAGAAAGGTAAGGTGAAATGGTCTATTGAAGCTGATGAGAATACTGGTTTTTTCCATGGTATATTGAAAAAAGAAGATGTCAAATGTTAGTTTGTGGGGTCTCGGTTAATGGGGAGTGGGTTACGGACCCGATGGCAGTAAAAAATAATTTTTTTATTTTTAAATTTTACTCTTCTAAGTTTCAAGTGTTTAATGGTATTCAGATGGCGGAGAAAAGTAATCGGTTTTCTACTATTACATCGGAGAATGCTTTGGGATTAGAGAGGCCTTTTACTGTAGAAGAGATTAAGCGGCGGTTTGGGATTGTGGTGGGGATAGAGCCCTAGGCCCGGATGGTTTTCCTTTCAGTTTCTTAAACATTATTGGGATATCTTGGGTGCTAATGTGATTGCGTTTGTGCAGTAATTTTTTTATAAACCTATTATTCCAGTGGGTTGTAATTCCTCGTTCATTACTCTTATCCCTAAGGTTGAGAATATGTTACTTGTGAAGGATTTCCGTCCTATTAGCCTTATTGGGATGCAATTCAAGATTATTGCTAAACTTTTAGCAAAACGTTTGGCGGTGGTGCCACCTGATGTTATTAGTGTGGAGCAGTCGGCTTTCCTTAAAGGTCGATAATTTTTAGATGGGCCCCTTATGGTTAGTGAGATGATTTCTTGGGGAAAAAGAAAAATAAGAAATTTCTTATTTTTAAAGTTGACTTTGAGAAAACGTATGATTCCGTTAGTTGTGGCTATTTGGATCAGATTATGGGGTTTATGGGCTTTGGTGATAGGTGGCGGTCTTAGATTCATGGTTTACTGAAAAATGCTAGATCTTCTATCCTTGTTAATAGCAGCCCAACTGAAGATTTTCAACTTTTTAGAGGTTTACGTCAAGGTGATCTAGTCTCCCATTTTTGTTTCTTATTGCTATGGAGGGTCTTCATATAGGCATGGAGGATGCGGTTGCTTCTGGAAATTTTCGTGGGGTTAAGGTTGAAGAGGCTAATTTAGAGATTTCTCATCTTTTTATGCTGATGATGCTTTGTTTTTGGGTAAATGGGAGGAGAGTAATATTCGAAATCTTATCACTATTCTTCGTTGTTTTTATATGGTTTCGGGTTTAAAGATCAATCTCTTTAAATCTAGTTTGTTGGGTGTTGGTGTTAATCAGTCTGAAGTTACTTCTCTTGCTTCTATTACGGGATGTGCTGCAACTAATTTTCCTTTTTCTTACCTTGGAATTCCGGTGGGTGGGTCTATGAGTCGTGTCAATAGCTGGGATGTGATTATGGATAGGTTTCGCAAGAGACTTTTTAATTGGAAAGCTAAAATGCTTTCCGTAGGTGGGCGTTTAACTCTGATTAAATCTGTTTTGGGCAGCCTTGGGATTTATTTCTTTTCTTTGTTTCGTATGCCGGTTATAGTTTGCCATTTATTGGAGTCTTTTAGGGCTCGTTTTTTTTTTGGGGTATGGAGGAAGATTAAAGACGTATTCATTGGGTCAAATGGGATATTATCCTTAATTCTAGGGATAATGGTGGTTTATAGGTTGGTAGTTTGGATGCGTTTAACCGGGCTCTCCTTGTTAAATGGAAATGACGGTTTCTTCATGAACATTCGTCTTTATGGGTGAGGCTCATTAAATGGTTACATGGTGAGTCTGGGGATTTGGCTCATAATCCGCGGCCTTCAGAAGGTATGGGAGTTTGGCAGAGAATTTTGTACTGTATCAAGAAGATGGAAAGTCAGAATGTATTAGAATCCGACTCAATTTCGATTGTTACGGGTGATGGGTTAGTGGTTTGGTTTTGGGAGGATGTGTGGTGTGGAGGCGTGTTGTTTAAAACACAATTCCATAGGTTGTTTTTGTTATCCTTGCTGAAAGATGGGTTGGTCTCGGATTTCTGGACTTCTAGTGAGTGGAACTTCTCTTGGAAGCATGACATTAGAGGAGGAGTTGAAACTGAGCAATTACAAAGTTTTTATGTAAAATTTGACTCCTATTCAGTCGACTTCCATTCCCGACAGGTGGTCCTGGAGTCTTGATCCAAGTGGGTTGTTTTCTATTAGTTCCATAAGAAGGAATATTAATTCTCTTTCTCTCCCGGTTAGTAGAGTGGGGACTAGATGGAATCGGAATGTCCCAATTAAAGTTAACATTTTTTTGTGGAGATTAAGGTTAAATAAAATCCCTGATCGTTCGGTTTTAGTGGATAAAGGTGTAGAGTTAGAGTCTATTATATGCCCAATTTGTCAATCTGTTAAAGAAAGTGTTTCGCATCTTTTTTTTTTCCAATGTGAGGTGGCTCATCAGATTTGGAGGAGACTAGGGTTGTGGCTTGATGTTTTGTTTCCTATTCACCCTGGTGTTGCAGAGATGCTTGATTGGATTCATTCTTCATTGATTATTCGTAGAAATCGACCTATCTTGGAGTCGGTTTGTATGGTGAATTTATGGGTTACTTGGTCGTACAGGAATGGTGTCATCTTTAGCCCTAATAAGTTTAAAAAGCATCTTTTGTAAGATACTATTGTTGATCTGTCTTTTTGTTGGTTTTCTTTTCGGATCTCTAAGGCTTGTGCTAGTTGGATTGATTGGATGCACAATCCGATAATGCCTTAATTTTGTACTTTTTTGCTAGCTCGTAGCTAACTTTTTTCTTAATTTGAGTTTTGCTGCTGTTCAAAAAAAATATTGTCCCCATAAAAAACCACCAAATTTCTATACCTCCAAAGCATCCAAGTAGTCGAAACAATGATAACTTCCAATCTATATCGGTGGTTGGTAGAGGGAAAAATCACATCACACCATCTAGCCACAAGAGACCAAACTTCCAAAGCTAACTCATATTTGAACAAAATATGCTCCACCTAAACCACAAACCGGACACGAAATGACTAGAATCTCCATTCTACGTTTAGAGAAGTTCATCCTAGAGAGTAACCGATCTAAAGTCAATCTCCACAAGAAAATGTTGACTCTTGTCGGAAGAGCCTTAACCAGAGTCCCAAGAAGCGAAACCGCACAAACATGAGCCCATATACCTGTTGCGATGGCACATTGAGTCTAAGCGATCATCATAACCTGCGTCGGCCTTTTTTTTTTTTTGCCTTGTCGCCTCTTCTTTGTTGCAATCGGCTATGATTATAAGGGAATTTTCTGCCTTTCTTTGTGAATTGAACATTAAATTCGTTATTACAACTAATGAATAACTTATTTTTTTTTTGAGAATGCATGATCGAATATGTGCAATCGGATACAATCAGTAGGTTATTTGTTGGCATTTTGTCAATTAAACTTTGAATGTTTCGTTACAACTCATGATATAATGTGCTATAATGTGCGATACAAATGAGATTACAATCAACATGTTATATTTATACGAATGGGATTACACCAACACCGATCTTGTTGGCTCCTTCAAATTCCAATGTTTTCATTATTTCATCTCTTAAAAACACATTCAACTCACAATTATGTTTTGAACTAACTATCTATAATCAAAACGAAATTTTTTTTTGTAATGTAAATTGAATTTATTGATATTTGTGTTGCTTTTTGAAGAGTTTTTTTCGAACAATCAGTGTTCATAAAACTCGACATAATTTTATCTATGTCGCCGACTTAGATTCATCATAAACGTAAGAAGCACATAACTCATCAACTCAGCATTAGTTCTAATCTCGCATCCACCAATCACAAATAACAACAATCTTTGACATTTGAACCAAAAAATAGCAAGAAAAAAATTACATTTCACAATGTTGGTGTCAACTATGATGTAAGCGTATTGCATATTAGTTCACAAGGAAAACCATAAAATTGATGTTTTTAGCCAATTACACAAGAAATATGGCGAAAAGACAAAACAAAAAGATGCAAGAGGTTAAGAAGATGATTGTGTTAAGAATTCATCAAAGCAGGTAAAGCATAAGGTTAATTTGGTCTTCTGCTACTCGTTGTATAATCTTCCTCTAATAACAACATTAGAGCAAAATCGAAGCTGAGAAAGGGCAAGAAGGAGGACGACGAAATTACAATTATATGCAGTTTATACTCGATTGGAAGAAGGAAAATGGCGACATGGCAAGGAGGATGGAAATGTTAACATTGATGATGATCTTGAGGAAGACTTCGAGAGATACCTGGTCTTATGAGTTCCTGCCATTTTAGAATGCAAGGGTAATATAGTCCATCTAGTTTTTATTTTAGTTTTATTGGTTTCGGAATATAAAAAAAATTATTAAATGTTAAAAACTATTAAAAATATATATTTGGGCAAATCTGATATTTTAAACGTTTAGGAATGTCAAATATGATATTTACAGTTTAGGTCGGACAAATATGATATTTAGATGTTTACTAAGGGCATATACGGAAATCTACCTTATTAAATAGAGCGTTAAACTCTATAACAACGTTGTTCGTGTTCCTCCATTTTATGTATATTTGATCTTAAGTACGATAGTGATCTTGATTCAATTCTCATTGAGAAAACATGTAGTGATTTTGCTCCAAAAAGATAACCCACTTTTGTTGATGCCAACCCTTTTGCTCCTCCAATGCATCGACTCATGCAACGGCCAAACTACATCTTCTATCGTGCTCCAAGGTACAATCGAGGAACCAAGTTGAGCGTTTGAGGAATACATTTTTTGCAAAAATAAAATTGAGAGATGTAAGATGAGTGTTGAAGTTTTGAGAGAAATAACATTAAAGGTTGAAAGTGATAAAAAATGAAGATAGTTATTAGGAGTTTTTGACCAAAATAGAGATATAGGAAAAAATATTTACCAATCTAGTATACTTTAAAAAATATTTACCAAACTAGTGGTTTTTCATTTTCTCTTGTATTTTTCAATTTTACTTGTTGTTTTTATTTATTTTAAATATCAGTTTTTTTCTTTATTTAAGTTTTTTATTGTTTTTTTTTTAATTTTTTAAATATCAGATTTTTATTCTTTATTTCAATTTTTTTTTTCCTTTTTTAAATATATGTTTAACATAGTATACAAAATACATAATTTCATGCATTTTCGTCAATTAAAAATAAGATGATTTAATGAATAACACTATTATAATTGATTATTGTCACCCGTCACAAAAGAAATACCATGAAAAAATAGAGTTTTTCGATTCCACTGAACATCTTATTAACGATAATACATTTTATGAATAAATTTATATAGAGGTCGTTACCTCCTCCGTTAGGCTTTTACATATTAAAAATATATGCGAATGTACGTCTTCTAAATAAAATTTTATGTGCAAATTAAAGATCCACAATATTTTATTTGAATAAATTCATTAATGCATTATTTTAGTTTCAATTTTTCTAATTTGAAATATATATATATATATATATATATATATATATATATATATATATATATATATATATATATATATATATATGAAGTGTTAATGTGTTGTTACATTATTTTATAATTTTCAATTATTTGATAGTTCATAGAAATATGGATAACTTTATGGACAAATTTTCTTATAATACCACAAAAAAATGAGTAATTGCAATGATATTTACCACTGCCGATAGTGTATAATATTACAATATTTTTTAATAAGCCATTTTATAATAGTTTATAACATAAGTAATTGCAGTCACTAGTATATTTTATTAAAATGTTATCTTAACATTTTTAATATACGTTGAACACAGATGTTTTAACGTCAATTATAAAAATGAAATATTACATAATTATTAGAAAATATTTTTTGCGGAACTAGAAAACTTTACTTTTTATGGTGTTTATTTTTGTGATAGCTGGCAATAATCAATTATAATAGTGCAATTCATTAAAACATTTTATTTTTAATTGACGAGAAGGCGTGTAACTATATACATTTTTTGTTTTTTATACTATTTTAAACATATATTACAAAAAGAAAAAAAACTGAAAAAAAGAATAAAAAACTGATACTTAAGAAAAAATAAAAGAAAACAATAAAAAGTTGGAGAAAAAAACTGATATTTAAAATCAAATAAAAAAAAGTAAAAAAACTGAAAAATACAAGAAAAATAAGAAAACCACTAGTTTGGTAAATATTTTTGAAACTATACTAAATTGGTAAATATTTTTTCCAACCACCCTGTTTTGGTTAAAAACTCTAGTTATTAGTATTTATTTTGTTGACAAGTGGTTAAAATTTTGAAATTTTGAATTAAAAAACATATACTTTTTTAAACTTAGTTTTTTCTCTCATCTTTAAGTTGTGTTGTGGCCTAATCCATATATTGAGCTCATCATATCGAGGATGTGGGACAATGTGTGGCCATCCCAATAATGTCAAGGGGCGGTGTTTAACCACTCCCCAACCTTATAACAAATAAACATCATATACACATTAAATGTTATTTGATTTATTTCAGAACTTAGATTTAGTAACTAGTATAATGTTTATGAAAATACAATGCTATTTCAATCATGTGTACTTGGTCATGATTTAGAAATAGCTGTTATTACTGTTACATTGAGTAAAAACTAACTTATTGTTTTCTATAATTAATTAATATGTATATTCAAAAGATTTAAAAAAAAAAAAAAAAAAAAAACTCGGAATTTCAAAAAGTTAACTTATAAATTAGCTTTATTAACTACTTTATTAACTTGTCAAACAAATAAATTAAAAAAAGAAACTGGAAAAACAAAATTCGTTTATTTTAGAGGGAGTAAATGTTGTTAAGCAGAACTACCTCTAAACGAATTGTTGACATCGTTATCAGTAAACTACTGTCATCATTCCCAACTAGTCGACTACAAATCATCTTTAACCTCAGGTCAAATACCTTAAAACACAGTCCACATGACATGCTATCACTCTCGTCCTTTCTTTCTATCTCCCGTGTATTGTCACCATTCCCGATCGAAAAAGATTCTGCGTGAAAAAGTCACTTCTAACATCAAGGTAACAACCCCTTTCCTTCTCTTCCTCTTTCTCTGTCTCACCCACAACCACATTAGAAGTTAGAACACAAGGATAATGCACACCATTTGTTTCAACCCAGATGTATCGCTTAGTTCTAGACCTCTCCTATCTTTACCATCCAATCACGCCTCCTACATGTTCGATGAAATGTTTGAAAGAAACCCATTATTATTTTCATCACGAAAATGTTGTTGCTGTTATTCTGCTGCTAATATTTCAATGTGTAATAGATTGACTGTAATAAACCCTAGCTTTTTATGTAAAGGGTTAAGCCAATCAACTTTGATTCAATGGTCACTTAGTAAACGATTAATCTTTCATGGTAGCAGTAGACAGTTTTATGGTAATACCTCTGGGGTTTCTTCCTTTACTGATGGAAATTATTACCATGAAAAGCTTTCTTCTTTCAACGATAGAAGGAAACACAGACAGAGGGGTTTTGGACACAAGAGGAAAAAAAAGTTTTTGGGTAATGTTAGTGATGCTTATGTGAATGATGTAGACGTTATGCTTAGCTTATTAACAGATGAGGTGGGCTTGGAGTATAGTGGCGAAAAAGAGTGTAAACAGATCGATAAGAATCATTTTATATGTGATAATATGGAAAAGAAAAATGTAGATTCTGGGGTTGTGAAAAGAGATCAGAGGTGTGATAAAGAACAAGGGAAAATACTGGAGAAGAAAGATACTGTAAAAGGACATTATGGAGAATTGGTTGATAGAGTCGCTAACAAATCAGGATCAAGAATGAAGTGTAAACAATTCGAGAAACTTTCAGATAAAGATAACAGTGTTATTGATTCAACTTTCAGCTCTCAGAAGTTAAAAGTGATTTCAGAAATGATAAAACCTCAGAAAATTAACTTGAGTGGGACATCTTCAATGTCTGAAAGTAGAATGAAGAACTGTGAAGAGATATCTACTGAAGTTTGTCATATGGTTAAAGATATTAAAGAAGAAAAACATCAGAAAACAAACCATTTGATTAAAATAACAACAGTTTCCAGTGAGAATTCACAAGAAAGATCAAGAATCTCGGATACCCATGTCACAAATAGTGAAAATTCATCAGTTTCACATAGAAAAAAATCTGAGAAACACAAATTGTATCCAAGTTTAGAAATGAAAATGGTGGAAGGAATCACGGATGGTGGTCATAAAGGGCCTTCTGATGAGATGTGGCACATGACTGATGCATCATCAGATCATGACATAACATCTTCAAGTGAGATTCTTGATGGTGTCAAGAAAAATATCAGATCCTTGTTGACAGTTATCGGGGACGTAATCCGATTCCGATGTTCATCTCCACGTTCGGAATCCCACATTCCACACTCAGGTGGCGGAAAGTGTTCCTCATGTTTGTCTCTTACTAGCGAAGCATGGTTTTCTAGTCATGATTCCAATAACGATTCCACTCCCTGTAATCAAGAATCACCGATTCCATTCCCCCCAACCAATAAAACTTCTCATGTGTCTTTGAGTGATTCCAAGTTTGATGAATGGGAAGATGCGTATAGTTTTGAGGATAAGAAACGAAAAGAAGATGAGATGTTTATGAGGGAAGCACTTTTGGAAGCTAAAAAAGCTGCTGATGTATGGGAGGTGCCTGTTGGAGCTGTACTTGTGCATAATGGTAAAATTATAGCTCGTGGATATAATTTGTAAGTTTTTTTTTTCTTGGAATTTATCTTTGTTTTCATATGATGGAATATATATATTTGTATAGTAGTTGATGTGTGTAATTTTTAGGGTAGAAAAATTACATGACTCCACTGCTCATGCAGAGATGATTTGTATACGCGAAGCCTCAAAAATCCTTGGTTCGTGGAGACTTTCGGTAATTAATTTTTCTCTTTTTTACTTACTATTTTCACTCGTTGCATCTTAAGTAATTACTGATTTTACTCTCAATGAATTGCAGGATACTACTCTTTATGTAACACTTGAACCATGTCCCATGTGTGCTGGAGCAATTTTACAAGCCAGAATTGACACACTTGTATGGGGAGCTCCAAATAAGCTATTAGGAGCTGATGGTAGCTGGATTAGGTATGCAAAATGATTTTCAACAATGGAGTAACTAGAATCAACTAATTATTTCCATTTTTAGTAACTTTCTCATGGTTTTACAGACTATTTTCCGATGGGAATGAAGGAAAAGACGCCACACCAATAGATAAATTGTCTGCTCCTGTGCACCCGTTCCACAAAAACATGTCGGTTAGAAGAGGAGTGTTGGCGGAAGAGTGTTCCGGAATCATGAAAAATTTCTTTCGATTAAGAAGAAAGAAAAAGTCAGTACCAGAATCACCAATTCCGCTGGAACCGGAATCGCCAATTCCGTCGGAACCGGAATCACTGATTCCGCCGACATCTATTACTGTTTCCCATCATCATTCGGACTTTTTATCCAAGATCCAGCATGCCTTTAAGATCATCTTTTGTTTATAGATTAAAAACAATATTTTTGTAATTTTTGACATTTGATTATTAATTTATTATTACTTTTAAGGTAGTTAGTTGACATCATGAAAGTATCAAGATTGATCTTTAAGTCATATCTGAGATGAGATGCACCACCCACATGAAGGTCATGTAGCACCAACTTTCTTGATTTCATCTGAAATTAAACATGCTTTATGTGTTATAAATTAACAATTCTTTCAATTCAAAAACAACAATTCACCAAAAAAAATGTTGAGGATTATTATTATTCCAGCTTTGATCTGCCTTCTGGTGGTGGTTTCCGAAGGACAAGCACCTGCCACGTCACCATCAACTACACCCGCCATAGTGCCGCCACCTTCCACCACCCCACTTCCACCACCAGCCACCCCAGTTTCTAGCCCATCTATCCCACCACCACAACCACCGACTCCTCCTCCACCTGCTCCTCCGGTCTCAGCTCCGTCTACTCCACCACCGCCATTGCCAGCCCCTACACCACCGCCGGTTGCTTCACCGCCTACTGTCCCTCCACCAGCACCGATTCCTCCACCACCAACACCAGCACCAACTCCTCCACCACCAACACCGGCACCGACTCCTCCACCACCAGCACCGGCTCCGGCTCCACCACCGCCAACACCAGCACCGGCACCGGTTGCTCTTCCGCCAGCACCAACACCGGAGATGAGTCCCTCACCGGCACCCGCTCCTACAAAACACAAGCACAAAAGGCATAGACACAAGAAACATCATGCACCAGCACCAGCACCGGTTGCCAAGAGCCCACCAGCACCGGTAACCACCACAGATTCTGATGATACAGCACCAGCACCATCACCAACACTCGACCTGGTAATTTTTTTATTTATAAAAATGTCACTTTTTATCTAAAAAAAACTAAAAAGAAAAACATAAAACTGACGATTTGATTTATTCATTACAGAGCAATGGAAGAACCCTGTTTAAAAATGGAGGCGTTGGATTCATTATCGCTGTTCTACTGGTTTTCATGAGTTAATTTGATCCACATTTTTGATGTTATTATTACCCTACAACTACATAAATACATTTTCCACTTGTATTTACTATGATTCTTTTTAAATGTACGCATGATATTCAAATTCAATCAAGTCAAACTATCTGGGAATTGGGAATTCAACAGCTTCGACAAGGTTCAAAATATCGCTAGGTTTAGTTGAATCAACTATAATAGAAAAAAATTTGTTCATTTATAATTCATGAAATCATATCAACATAAATCAGAGCACATTGAGCATGAGAAATCCCTATTTTGCAGATCAGTATCTAATGAGCATTAGGGGTTACCATTATTTGGTTTGGAACTGATGGAAGCTGAAAAAGGAATCAAACTCAGAATAAACCAAATTTCAAATTCGGTTTTTGCTTGGGTTTCATACCAAACCGAATTATGAATTTGGTTTAATCAATTTATTGATTTAGTAATTATATAATTTATAATTTTATACTTTTAAAAAAAAAAGTTAAATATATACTTATTAGTTAGACCCCTACTTTCCCAAATAGCCAAAATTTGATTCCTAAATTGTGCAAGCATTAATATTTGTCAAGATTGGATCCGCTTGACAACGTGGTCATTGTGCAAGAACACATTGAAAACATTTTAAGAAGTTAGGATGGGTACTTCTTTCTTTTATAAATGTGGAACACTTTGAAGATATTGAGAAGTTTGTAACTTTGTATTTTATGTTCGTATTTAATGTTTTTATATTTGAAACTTTAGATCTTACATTTGCAAAATTGGAATTATTGATTTTATTTTTGAACATAATAATTGGTTTTCTCATGTTCCAAACCAAACCAAACCAAACCAAACCAAACCAAATTGTAATTTGGTTTGGTATGCATTGACTAGAATTTGGTTTGCTTCGTTTTTCGGTATGGACAAAAACAAATTTAATCTCAGAAAACCTAAGAAGGCATACACCGAATGGTTGTGCACCTCTAATCAGGTGCATACAAGTCGATATTCCAAATAGAAAAATCCAAAAATACATAATGACTCTTGTCTACCAAACTAGTGTTCTTATTTGAATAATAAGGGATTTTGATTTCTAAAGCTAAACAAAAGAGTTTTAAAATTATTTATTTATTTGACATACAAATACTTGTATATTCACGTTTTCTTTGCAGTTATTGTCTCCGATTAACATAAAATGAAAGCTGGAAAATTCGATAAACAGTACTATCTCATTTGACCGGGGACTAGAGACTTGGATGACCTTAAATTACAAACAATTAATATTAAGAAAAGTAAATATAACTAATATCATAATAAGATAGACAAATATTACTAATATCATAAAGAATATGTAAATATGACTAATAAAACAATGATTATTCCTCAAAAAGTTTATATTAATGTACGACTTCTTCGCAATGCTAAAAATTTATCAGCTCCAACAACTTTATTGATTGCCTAAGCATGGTTAAGCACCTTGGCACCACCTAGGCAACCACGTACCTCCTATGGACTAAGTAGAGATTATGATTGGAAACATACATACCCTAATACTTGTAGAAAAGTATAAATGTATAAGTAAAATACAAGATACTTACTATCAAGAAAAGATCTAAATAGAGTTATTGGTATGAGATGTACGTGTCCAGAGAGGAAGTAGCTCATTTAGCTCACGATAGCAGCACTGTTAGGATTTTGTTTGCTAGAATCAGACGAGTCTTCTCATTGTACTATATAGGTTGCTAGATTGTCTTTGTGACAATTGTATGAAAAACTATGGTTGGATCACAACACCTGTATGAAAAGCTGTGGCTGGATCACAAAACTTGTATGAAAGACTGTGGTTGGATCACAATACTTGTTTGTCTTTTTGACTTGCATGGAAGACCATGTTTGGATCATGGCATGGAGACTACAGATGGGCTGTAGCATATGAAGACCCTGGTTGGATCATGACAGGAAAGACTGCAACCGGGCTGTAGCAACGAAAGTGATTGTAAGACTATGCTTGGATCATAGCATTCACATGGTTTGAAATATACCCCTAGGGCAGGGTCAACTAATATGTATGATATGTGATATTTTGGAAACTCATTAAGCTTTGTGTTTATAATTTTAAGTTTTAGATGTTTCATGTACTTCTTGTAGTAAGGGGAAGAATCAGACTTGATTGCATTGCATCCACTAGAGATTTCCACACTATGTTTTTACTTTGATGTTTTTAGGAATACATTTTATACTATGATTATCTTTTGATGGAATAGAATCAATGATTTTTATCTTGTTAAAAATAAAAATTTTACTTTGAATTTGAGGATGTTATGGACGAATTTATTATAATGACACTATGGCTCAACATTTTCTCTAATTTTGTTGTTGTTTTGTACATCATGGTAAGTATATTCTTACATGCCATATTTGATTCCTACTAGCACTTTTCATGGACCTCCAAATCAATTTTAGCAACACATAAATTAACACTTAATATTAAGTATCAACGATAAATGTTTAACGTTGACATATATTATATGTATTAAAAATTATGGATGCTACACTATCATATCATATATGAGCTTATATATCTTTTACAAGCCAACTAATAATAGAGTAGTTTTATGTTTTATTCATCTTTGATCATTTTTATGTTTTACTTATTTAGTGAATTAGTGATGAATTTGTTAAAATGAGAAAAATAAATAATATAATCATGTGTCTAGTATATTAGAAACAACGTATAATAAGAATTTAAAAGTAGCATGAAATTAAAAACATATTTATAATAAGTTACATGGATTTATTGTGTCATCAACAACTTTGATATCATTAAAACCATGTGAAATCATTCTTTATTGACGTTTTAAGTGTTCAATAAAGAACTAATAAATTACATATTATTTTTGTCAAAAAATAATAGTATTTGCTTTAACATCTATGTGATTTTTTATTAACATTTTAGCAAGACATAAAAGGAAAAAAAATTGATTAGATTTTTTAACCAATCAACCAAATTATAAACACTCTTGCTTTTTTCAACTATCAAACCAAAAATCTATAATAACATTGCAATCATTAGGATAGCACCATAACACCCACCAAATAGTATTTATGATTGTTTTGATTATCTGTTTTATCTTATTGTTTATAACCAAAAACTCCATCCACTACATAAACTCTAAGACTAAACCAATATAATGTGTTTAAATCTACTCTTCTACTTAAAGAAAGAAATACAAAAATTTAGGACTATTACACAAGTATGCCAAAGTGTATATCTTTGGGGTAAGAGTGGGTTGTCGAATACTAGGAGAACGTAAGTGAATTAGTATTAGAAAATTTAATTATTAGTCGAACTAGAGCAACAAATCGAATTAGGTGAAATGTTATCATAAAACCTTAACAGAGAACAGAAACCAACAAACAAAGCAAATAGAAAACAGATTTTGAGCACAAGACGGAACCGGTACCGACCCGTATTGTTCCCGATTTCCCAAAAACCGAATTTAATCAAAAGTTAATCCCGAGTACCAAACCAAATTAACATCACCAGTATCAGTGGTATCTGGTATGGTACCGATTTTCGGTACTAGTATTGATACCGACGGTACCAAATCTCAAATTTCGTGAATTTAAAGTACCGAATGTCGTTTTATATTTTTAAATCCAGTACGGTTCGATACTGATACCAATACTCAATACTGGATCAGTATTTGATAAAAAGTTATTCATGGCTAATTTGCTCTATTATTTGTATAGATCATGCATTCAGCTTTCAGCATGGGCTCAAAAAGGTCCTTGACTCCTTGCTCTCTGGCTCCACTGTACAGGAGCACAGCAAGTAACCCATCCCAGCAAGCAATATTGCCAGTGGGGCCAAACTTCCTAATCATCCGGTTACAAGTCGCCACGTGTCCATATCGATGAAACCAAACAAAACTCTCTCTTCCTTCTTCCAAATTCAAAATTTTGTACTCTCGCAATCATTCGACTGCATTTCTTCCATTATTTTCGCTCATATTCATCCTACAGAATCTCGCCCATGCACAAATCATTCAATAAATCCGCACGTCTATATCTATCCAAGATGCAGTCGCAGATCCTCCCTATCTCGATCTCAATCTCCAATCCCTTTTTCCCAAATCGAACACCACCATCTTCAATCATGCCAGCTTCTGCGGCCGCACATGCTGGAGCAGTGTTCCTCAACATGGAGGATGGTGATGGAGATGATTTGGCCCATTCATCTATTGAAGATGGGAAAAAGTTTGAAACCACACCTTTTTTACCTAGGGTTTCAAGTTACGATAGTGTTAACAGTACTAGTATGGCGTCAACTGTGACGAGTTCCGTTTCTTACCAGCAACGACGTCGTCGTGCCGCTAGCGATTCGAATCTATCCGATTTTCCTGGTGGCCGGCGGCGGTTTTTTTGTCACAATGCAGGCCGGGCTGATGGGGATTCGTTTTTTATCACCCGGGTTGGGTCTAAATTGTGGGCACGTATTAGGTAAATTTCCTCTTTCCACTCTTCAATGAATTTTGTTTTCTTGATCCTTCATTCATGTGGTATAAAGTATAAACCACTCTTCACATTGATGATTTTAAATTTATTAATTGTAAATGGCGAATTTGAATATATTTCTTCTTGTTGTGTATTTGAGAATGTTTTATAGGATTTTCTGAAATTCTCTTTCTTTTTCTTGCTTCATGGAATCTTATTTCGAAAACTCTGTTAATTTGTCTTCTATGTATAATGATTGTTTAACTGTTTCAAGTGCCTTAAGTGTCATTAGTCGACTTGGTGTCTTAAATATGAAAGAGAAACTCAGTTAATGGAGGAGTATCCTTGTTATTACCACATTTTTTAGATTAATATGATTTGAAAGTATGTTAATATACATTCTTTCTTCAGGTCAGGTTACTCAATAATCACTGGATTTCTTGCTCTGCAATGTTATGCAATCCTAATCATGCCAGGTGTACTTCAAGGTTTGTAAAGTCGGTGATTCGTGGCTAAGGTCATTCCTCCCATGTTTAATAACAAATTACAAGATTCCCTTTATACCCTTTAACTTAAAATTCTCAATCTCACTATATTTCCTAAATGGCTAAATCACTAAATGACATATAAATCCTTAATCCTTTCAGTTGCTTATTACTACTATTTCTCAAATCAAGTTCGCAGAGACATTGTTTTTGGTGATCAACCTAGAAATAAGTATGTCTTAATATCTTAATTATTCAATTATTCCACTTTCTTATTACTATTATTTTCATTTAACTGAATATTTATTTGCAGACTTGATATATATTTGCCTAAAGACAATGGAAAAAACGATGCCCCAAAACCTGTCATTGCTTTCATCACTGGAGGAGCTTGGGTAATAGGGTAAGTAACTAACTAACTAACAAAACCAGGGGTAAAATTGGAAACATAAAAAAATCTTGAACTTTTGTTGCAGGTATAAAGCTTGGGGTTCTTTATTAGGACGCCACTTATCAGGTACAGATGTTATAGTGGCATGCATAGATTACAGAAACTTTCCCAAAGCTACAATAAGTGAAATGGTTAAGGATGCTTCTAGAGGCATCTCATTTGTATGCAATAACATCTCTGAATATGGTGGTGATCCTAATAGGTAGGTATATTATATGTTTTTTACTTTTTACTAATTTACTAATTTACCCTTTTGGATTTTGAGTTTTGAAATATGGTAATCTTGAAGGATTTACCTGATGGGACAATCAGCTGGTGCACATATTGCAGCTTGTGCACTTGTGGAGCAAGCAATTATCGAGTGTGATGCAACACAGAGTACTACATGGAGTGTTTCTCAGATAAAAGCTTATTTGGGCTTATCTGGAGGGTATGTATGTAAATTGTTAATCTTGTTAGTTATTTTCAGTTCATATATGTGAAAAGTTGAAAACTAATATTACAAAACTGACACTAGTTTTGTTTATAATCTTTATGTAGATATAATTTGTATAACTTGGCTGAACATTTACACACTCGAGGCCCATACAAGTCACTTTTTTATAGGTATTTTCCATTTTTGTCTACTTTTAATATTAAAAAAAAAAGGATAACTTTATATAATTTTTTATACAGTATTATGGGAGGTGAGGAATCTTTGAGAAAATATTCTCCAGAAATTAGTGTTCAAGATCCCAACAATAAAAAAGCAGTTTCTCTCTTGCCTCCAATTATTCTTTTTCATGGCACTGCAGATTATTCCATTCCAGCAGATTGCAGGTATGAGTCTTTTGTTATTTTTTCAATTTAGTTTTTTAAAAAAAAAATAATAATAATATATAAGTGTGTTGATGTTTATAGTAAAACGTTTGTGGATACTCTTCAAAGAGTAGGAGCAAAAGCAGAGTTGATGTTGTATGAGGGGAAAACTCATACTGATGTGTTTGTTCAGGTAGGTTATTAAATTTACATTTTTGGTCCCTGAGTATAATTGATTTTTGCAAATTTGGTCTCCAAAAGGTTATTTTCTTGCAATTTTGGTCATCATTTGAGGTTCGTATAACGTTTTTGGTCCCTCTTCGGTCATTTTATTTGGAATAAGAATGAAAAAACATTCAAAAAAAAAAAAGCCTCAAATAAGCAAATTTATGTGAACATTTAATTAATTATCCATTTTGTATTTGTATTTAGGATCCAATGAGAGGGGATGATAAATTGTTTGATGATTTGGTTGCAATTGTTTATGCGGGAGATGAAGAAGCACTTGCAAAACAAGTGAGTGCACCTCCAAGACGCCGCCTTGTGCCTGAATTTATGCTCAAATTGGCGGCAAAAATCAGCCCCTTTTAACCCGTTCCACACATTTTTTTTTGTACATCTCATAGTCATATCTATAAATGTCTTAATGTCCTCATATTTGTTAAAATCCAAGCATATATACAAATTAAAGAAAAAACTTATATTTTTTTTGTACTTTTTTTTTGTACATCTCATAGTTCATGCTAGCTAGCTAGATACGTGACAATGTTGAACTAACCCACTTGATAGAGGTGAAAGCCTCTTAGATCGGAGGTCCCGGTTTCAAACCGGCATAAGGGGATTAAGGGATAATGATTTGAGAGGGTAACTATTTGGTCACTTCACTATTTTTTGTGCACTCTTAACCATTAAACTTGTTTTTTTTTTTTTTTTTTTTTATTAAAACATACCATTATAACTAATAATAAAAGGTTTTTCCGGTTTCTGGCGTCTATACCGGCCAAATATGATATTTCCGGTCATCTTCTCTGACCAAAATAGCTTTTCTGGTTGAGTTCTTGACATACTTTTCAGATTCTCTCTCTCTCTCTCTCTCTCTCTCTCTCTCTCTCTCTCTCTCTCTCTCTCTCTCTCTCTCTCTCTCTCTCTCTCTCTCTCTCTCTCTCTCTCTCTCTCTCTGATTTGTGGGTTTTTGTATGTGTCCATGGTTGAAGAATAAACACATACAAAATGATTCAAATATTTGATTTTTAATTTCTTGTTAGAGTTTGTTGATCGTCATAAGTGAGTTAGGGTTCAAACTCGAGGAAGATGGAAGATGAAAGGTTCAAGAAACAAAATCGAATCAGCCATTGATGAAAGGTTTAAACGCTCGAGGAAGATGAAGGGTTTTAGAAATGAGATCTGAAAAACTACCATGGATAAACTCAAAATCTGCCATGGATGAACCTGATTTCACATGGTGTTTGTGTGGGAGAAATTAAAAACTGAAATCGCTTTTTGGGGTGTGTTTTTCAACCATGAAAACAACCCCTTCATCAACTTCGATTTCTATTTAGGTTTTACAAACAACCAAAAAAAAATTGTCTCTGATGAGTTTTTAAAATCAAGACCAGCCCTTTCATCAGCTTTGATTTTTTTTTTTTTCATGGTAGCTTTGAGTTCAAGTTGTTCATCAGCTTTGATTTTTGATTTCTAGGGTTTCAGAATTATTTCCAAGGACAAGAACACATAAAAACCTACAAATCTGGAAACAAAATATAAGAAAGAGAGAGAGAAAGAGAAACAAAAAATCTGAAAAATTGTGTCAAAAGCTCAACTCGGCGGAAAAACTATTTTGGCCGGAAAAGATGACCGGAAAAATCATACTTGGCCAGAAAGAGACGTTGGAAACAGGAAAAACCTTCTATTATCTGTCATGGTATGTTTTAAACAAAAAAAACAATTTTAATGGTTAAGAGTGCACAAAAAAAAATTAAGTGACAAAATATATATAGTTGGTTACCTTATCAAGTCATTATCCAGTGGATAACTAACTTGGTGAATCTAGCATCTAACCACTACCAGTCGTACAAAAAAAGCTAGATAAGTATATTATTCAATTATGAAGAAACGAAGAGTATGTGTACACATGTGAATATGTGATAATATTGTTACAATCGATCCTAGATAGCTAGCTCAACGTACAAAAGCAAGTTTTTAATATTCACTTCAAACATGAAAGCTTATCATGGTCCGGGTACACAACCATTGTAAGTTGTACACTCCCTACGGGTGTATCTTTTAGGTGCACATTGGGAATTTATCCCAGCATTACAGACCGGTTGCAGACCTGGATAAATGATTGGTCCTCGTCCCCCATGGTTAGGTGGGGATGGGGATGGGGGTGGGTGGTGCGGTAAACCCACTTTATGTGGTGGATTAGGTGATTGCCGCGGGTGGGGTATTGCTATAAGGCTTGGAGGTGGAGTTTCCGCGTCTGATTAAGAGAGAATGTTATGCATTTCACTTTCATATATAATATTTAGAACGATTGTATATATGTATATATGTTTGCATGAACGTTAAGTTTGAACTTACTTGATAAGATCATGAGTAAGAAGAAAGAAATCAACATGAAAACAACTACTCCCGTCTTCTTTCCCATATTTCTGTCAGAGATCTGTCCGATTCCTAATCTTATTAATTTTAGCATCGGTTGACTGTGACTATTAATTATAGATATTTAGTTTTCCACAACATTTACGTCGACTTGTTATAACTTCAACCCCATGCATGCACGTAGTCTTTGCAGAATAACTCAACCGACGACCAAGTCGTGGAGTATCAAGTACAGGGAGGGGACTAGAGACTAGAGTAGACAGACTTTTGATATATAATACTCATTTCAATAGATGGTACACTGAACCGAAATAGAAGGTTGAACATTCTTCGTTTGTAATATAACGTTGATTGAAGTAAACGTATTCAAGTCTTGAACTTATAAAACGAAATAGAAGGTTGGAACTAAACACGACTCTATAGCATCGCATGTAAATTCTAATCTCGATTACCCAATGATTTTAAAGTTCATTATAGTTCAAAATTTTATTTGCATTGTATATCCAAAATTTTAAAATAAATATTTGTGATATTATTAATTAAAATGACCATATAATCCGCATTATTGCATAACCAAATTTTCTTACGATACCAAACGACAAATCTAACCTAATCCAAAACTACTCCTTAAATTCACATATGTCCGTAGCGAGGACTTGAACCCTCAAACTCAAATAAAGAGGGCAACACCGGATACCGCTTGGTTAGAAGCCTTTTAATCTTACGATACTAATAATGACCGGGAGTTCCTTGATAATTACTAATGTTGATGTTGATGATTTTTTGTTTTTGTTATTATTATTATTATTATTATTATTATTATTATTATTATTATTATTTTTTTTTTTTTTTTTTAATTTTTCCTCACAAAAGGTCATCGGTAGAACTTTTGAGACATTCAATCCCGAACCATAGGGGATGGCCGGTTGGCCAACCACTGAAGGCCCATAGCAGTTTTTGGACCAATTTTAAATTTGTTGATATCTGGGAACATCATTTTACATATTGGCACGAAGTCCTTCATCGAACTCATTCAGTTAGGTTCAATTCTTTAAACCAACTTTTTTTTTTCTTATTTTCTTCATCATTCTTATTTTTCCTTTAAAAATTATATTTTTAATATATCTAAAAGAGTTATATGACCGATATTAACCTCAACTTATTTTGAAAATAACTCATATTAACTGTGTTACCATGTACAATTTGTTGGAATCCTAAGTCAAGTAGGACTTGAAGATCAAACAATTCAATTTAAGGCAACCTAGTTTTAGGAAACTATGTTCACGTGGGTTCCTAGTTTCCATATTCTAATTCACAAGTCGGTAATTAGATTATATATATATATATATATATATATATATATATATATATATATATATATATATAGAGAGAGAGAGAGAGAGAGAGAGAGAGAGCGAGCAGTAAGTTCAAATAAAAACAGTAAATAGTATGAGAACGTGAAAACACTGTCTTTATATTATTATTCTGTAATGAATTTTGTATATGTATATTGTTGAAGTAATTTTAATATGAATATTAATGTTTGATTATTCATATACTGATTATTCATATATTTATTAGAATGTTATTATTCTATTATAAATTTATGTATGTGCATTTTTGTAGTAAATTCTAATTTTAGTTTTAACCTGTGACTACTCATTTATTTATTGCTGAATAATAATATAAAGTTGTGGATAGAACATTCATTGCAGAATAATAACATAAAAGTAGTGTTTTTACGTTCTCACATTATATATTGTTTTTATTTGAACTGTCTCATATATATATATATATATATATATATATATATATATATATATATATATATATATATATATATATATAAACACACATCTTGTTTAGCCGTGTAGGGTTAAGAGAGATTGTATTCACAAATTGAGTTTTGCGTTATTTTCTCATTTAATCAAAGAGATAGTTTGATTAATTGTCCGTGTTATACTTTCTTGACTTGAATTGGTATCAAAGCCAAGAACATACAACTTTGAGATCGAATTACTTACTTGTTGAACATAGTGGTCGACATGGCAGGAGATGAAAGGTCTTCAGGCAGTGCTCCTGTGAGGGAGAAGGAGATTGGAGCCACTTCGGTACAGTGTCCCATGCTCAATTCAACCAACTACACTGTATAGGCACTAAGAATGAAGGTAGTGTTACAGATTCACAAGGCATGGACCGTAATCTATCTAGAAACAGAGAAGAATGAAGAAAAAGATTACCTGACGATGGGGTTGTTGTATCAGGCGATCCTGGAGACATTGATTATGCAAATCGGAGATGTGGAGATTGCAAAACAACTTTGGGAAGCAATCAAAACGAGACATGTGGGTGCAGATCGTGTAAAGGAGGCAAGGTTACAAACCTTGATGGGATAATTCGACCGATTGAGGATGTCTGACTTGGAATCGATCGACTCTTTTGCAGGGAAACTAGCTGGAATCGCATCTAAAGCAGCATCCCTTGGGGAATCGATTGAAGAACACAAGATGGTCAAGAAATTTCTAAAATTGGTACTGAGAAACTTCATCCAAATTGTTGCTTCCTTGGAGCAAGTCCTGGACTTGAAGACAATCGGTTTCGAGGATGTTGTGGGAAGACTTAAGGCGTATGAAGAACGGATTAGGGAGGAGGACGACGACGGAGATGGTCAGGCGAACGCGCTGTTTACGAAGACTTCTAGTGGTGGTGGTTCGAGTAATCGTAGAACGCAAGGAAAAAGGTCGAAGGGATTTAACGGGACAGGAGGGTCAAATGGACTGAATGGATAAAGTGGGTCTAAATATGTTAATCGAGTCTCACAAGGTGGCAAGCCCAATCATGGAGACAAGTCCAATTTTGATCAGCCCAATTCCAATAATAACCCAAATAATAATAAAACAAAATAGCATCGATCCAAAATTATTTGTTATCGGTGCGATAAACTGGGCCACTTCGCGTCTCAATGTCCAGACCGAATCCAAAAACTACAAGAAAATAATTTTACCGAAGTTAACGATACCGACAAAACTGTATTTTTACATGAGGCCATATTTTTAAATGAAGAAAATGTTATACCGTCCCGATACGACTCACAAGATAACGATGTGTGGTATTTGGATAACGGGGCAAGCAATCACATGACAAAAATCAGTCATTTTTCTCCGAACTTGATGAAGGCATAACCGGGAGGGTTAAATTTGGAGATAATTCGTGTGTAAAAATCAAGGGAAAAGGTGTTATACTTTTCCAAGGCAAGAAAAGGTCAACAAAGGCTAATGACGAAGATTTACTACATACCGGATCTCAAGAACAATATTGTTAGTCTCGGACAAGAACCGAAGTCGGGTGTGACATTCGAATGAAAAACAACTATTTGACCACGCATGATGCCGATAATTACTTATTAATGAAAGTACAAAGAACTTAACCGCCTTTATAAAATAAAGTTACAAATTGGAGAACTTATTTGCCTTCATTCGAGACTAACTCCTTGTTCCCGAGTTGTAGCGAAGAACAAAAAAGAAAGTAAGGAGAAAAAAGAAGAAAAAAGAAGAAAAAAGATAGGAACATAAAATTGTCTTTTGTGTTCCCGAGTTGGAGAGAAGTGGAAGGAAAGTTAAACATTTTGTTATTTCTCTCTTTAATGAAACTCGGGAACACCAGTTTCTTTTACTTTCCTCGCACTTCCATCCATTTCCTTTCCTTTCTCTCCTTAATTGAACTCGGGAATAGGGTGTAAGTGAAGATACGTGGCGATGGCATGCAAGACTTAGGCACATCAATTTCGAGTCAATAAAAAAGATTTCCAACAAGGGTCTAGTCAAAGGGTTACCCCAATTTGATCATGAGAATCAATTGTGTGAGTCTTGCTTGGTGGGCAAGCAAACAAGAAATTCATTCCCGACCATGACGACATATAAAGCAAAACGACCATTGGAACTAGTTCACGGTGATTTATGCGGTCCGACCAAGCCGGCAACCAAGGGTCAAAATCAATATTTTTTACACTAATTGATGATTTTTCATGATTTATGTGGATTTATCTCATGAAAGAAAGAGAGTGAGACATTTACACACTTCAAAAAAATTCAAAGCTTTGGTGGAGAATGAAATTGGAAAGCCTTTGAAAGTGTTTAGAAGTGATCAAGGAGGTGAGTTTACTTTTCTCGAGTTTAATTCTTTTTGTGATCAAAACGGAGTCAAACGCCACCTTACCGCCCCATACTCTCCACAACAAAACAAAATTATGGAACGAAGAAACCGAACACTTATGGACATAACAAGAAGTATAATGAAGGCAATGCATTTTTACTGATTGACTCTACTCGCCGAGTCAACCTGTCGACTCGCCAAGTTCTCAAACTCATAAAACTCTCACATCACGACACAACTCGCCAAGTCACCCCAAGACTCGTCGAGTCCAACGATCTCTGAGTTCCATCCTGCCCAACTCACTAAGTCGCCAACCGACTCACTAGTCCGAGGTTTTAACCAAAATAGGTTGGGGTTCTGCGACCTGACTCACCGAGTCCAAGAACAGACTCGCCGAGTCCACGACAATCTTTAATAGACTCGCCGAATTGTTCTTCTAACTCGTCGAGGCCATGACCATCTTCAATAGACTCGCCGAGTCCACCCATGTGACTCGCCGAGTCCCTTCAGTCCTTAATCCATACTGAAGCTTTTCGAGCCATGCAGGGGCTCCAAACTGTAGATCCACTCTTCTAGTGCATAACTCCCACGTAAAGTTGCAAACTTTACGTGAAACCAAGGAGTTAAAGGTCTAAATCGCTCTAGGGCTATGGTTTAAGACAAAGGGGCTTCACCAACAACTCAATGACTGATGCTTTATGACATTCTAGACCATCACAAGTCTAGATCTGGAGTAGCAACCTCAGATCTAAACTCCAAACCCGAAATAGATCTCAATCATACCAAAATAGCCCCAAATCTCATTCAAGAATAGATCTAGAAGCAACAAAGGCAAGGTAACAACTTATTACCTCCAAGATGTGCCCAAACTGCAGTAGATTCTGGATCTACACCACTCTCTTGATGCAAGCCCTTTTGATCTTCAAGCTTCTTCCACTAGAACACCTTTCAAAGCTTCAATCTCCCTCCAATGGCCTCACACACACGAGCTTAGGGTTTTTGTCTCTCAAGGGCAATAAGGAGGCTGAGAGAAGGACATAAAGTCCTTTAAATAGGGTGCAAACCCTAAGATTAGGGTTTTTCTCATTCCAGCACCAACTCGTCGAGTCCAGCTTCCGACTCGGCGAGTTGGTCACTTAATTCGCGACCCAAAACCCGCTCCGACTCGGCGAGTAAGCATACCTACTCGTCGAGTCCCTTCTTCGAAATTACACTTTAAACCCTTAAATCATACTTCTGAAATTCGGGATGTTATAGAAACAACCTTATTTAGTTGTTATTTCTTTGGAAAATTTGTTTAAAACATCTCTAATAAAATGAATTCTCCAACAAAAAGTTTGAAAAAATAAAATCGTCCATAATGCCTCTAGAGAGAGAGTTCTCCAAAAAAAAGTTTGAAAAATGAAAGAAAAAAAGTATCTTTTTATACCCCTGAAAAGAGGAAATCACAGATGGATTGAGTGCATTTGCAAACGTACAAGTAAAATCGCAGATGGACCGAGTCCATCTGCGATTTTGGTGGTTATTTTTGTAATTTAGGTTTTTTTGGTTATTTTCCACAAAGTGATTAAGGGATTAAACAATTTTTGTAATTTTCTCTATAAAAAAATAAAAACGAAGGGGATTTTCGTCTTTTCAGATATATACTTAACAGAATCTGTTAACAAAGTTAGTCATAAAGGTCTTTTATATGCAAGGTTTGTTCTGTCGGAATCATCTGAGAGAAAAAAGTTTTGTAAGGACCATTTCAAGAAAAAACTATAAAGATAAATGACCATCCGTGTAATTTACTATATTTTTAAAAGAGTCGTAGGACTGATAGTTATATTAACCTCAACTTACTTTGAAAATAGCTCCTCCTATTAAATGTGTTACCATGTACAATCCAGGCTCATCCCAGAGGGTAAGCGATAGGGGTGACCGTATAGGGTCCATCTTTTAAAAGTGCCTAAATTTGTTATGAAAATTGTTATATTTAGAAGATAATACAAGTATTTTTTTTCAATTATTGAATTATTATAAAAAACATGATGATATTTATGTATTTTAAGGGCCAATTTTTTTTTTCTTTCGCCCTAGGCCCAAATCATATTTGGAATGACTACAATCCTTTGTAATTTTATTACATAAGGAATATTTCTTTAACTTTGTCTTACACAAAAGACTATTTCTATAATTGATTTAAGTTTATACAAAGACCAAAAAAATGTAATTTTTACACAATGCCAGGTGTCCTTCAAGGTTTGTGAAGTCGGTGATTCGTGACTCAGGTCATTCCTCCCAATCTCATGTTTAATACTAACAAACTACAAGATTCCCATTATACCCTTTAGCTTAAAATTCTCAATTCACTAAACTTCCTAAATGACATATAACTCCTTAATCACTGCAGTTGCTTATTACTACTATTTCTCAAATCAAGTTGGCAGAGACATTGTTTTTGGTGATCAACCAAGGAATAAGTATGTCTTAATGTCTTAATTATTCCACTTGCTAATTATTACTCTGAATATTTAATGGCAGACTTGATAATCACTGGAGGAGCTTGGGTAATAGGGTGAGTAGCAAAATCAGGGGTAAAATTGGAAACATCAAAAAATCTTTAACTTTTGTTGCAGGTATAAAGTTTGGGGTTCTCTTTTAGGACGCCACTTTTCATTTAGTTTTTTTAAAAAATAATAAAAATAATAATATAAGTATATTCTTGTTTACAGTAGAAGTGGACACCTCTCCAAAGAGTAGGTGATGTGGTTGTTCCGGTAGCTTATTAAATTTACATTTTTGGTCCCTAGTATAGTTATTTTTGCAAATTTGGTCTCCAAAGGTTATTTTCTTGCAATTTTGGTCATCATTTGAGGCTCTTGTAACAATTGTTTGAAAATTTTGTCCACAAAATAATCGGTTTAATTATTTGGAACAGGAACAAAAAAACGTTACAAAAGCCTCAATAAGGACCAAATTTGAAAGAGACTAAACGCCGAATTTATGCTCAAATTAGCGGCAAAAATTATCCCCTTTTAACCCGTTCCACACATTTTTTTTTGTACATCTCATAGTCATATCTATAAACTAGGTTAAAACCCGTGGAACCCACGGGTGATAATTTTAAATAGAATTAAAAGATTAATTATATAATAAAGTAATATATCATTAATCTAGAAAAACTTATCAATTGTAATATAATATTTTTTTTAATAACTTTGTAATTTGTAAATATGTAGTTACACATGTAAATCCATCTATTTTATAAAAATCATGAGTTTATATAATGCAACATAATATAAATCAGAAGACAAGCACGTGGTTGAGAAAAAAAAACACTATTCATAATATGAAATCATAATGACTAATCAGATATTTATAAAAAATGTATTAGTTTACAAAGAGAGAAGTTTTTTTTAGTAAATTTATAATATTTTTTAATAATAAATGTATACGCTTATTTTTTTATTTAGCTTTAAAAAAAGTTATAATTTTGGGTTAAATTATATTCATTTATATGAGTTATTTGGGCATTTAAATCTCACAACTCAAAATTGTTAATGCAAAATTCTATATCTTTATGGTACAAATCTGATACTACCAAAATTTAGATAATTCGGTACAAATCTAATTTATAAATTATGATACTACCAAAATTTAGATATTTGGGCATTTAAATCTCACAACTCTTAAAAACTGAATTATAAATTCTGATACTACCAGAATTAGATAATTTGGTACAAATCTGATTTTAATTTAGTTTCATCTGAGTGCAATACGTATATAGGTTCTCCAGGTATCTGTTTTGTAGAATCATTTCTACTCCTTGCATGATTTCTCATCTAAGATGGGACTATATATTTACTATTTGCAAAATAAAGTGAATACTCTAAGAATAAAGAAGTATTTATGATTATCTTTTTTTAAATAAGAAAAAGGATAATCATAAATCATAAATTTCCTACACGGTATACAAAGGTTAATAAAATAAATATTATGAAAATTGTAATCTTATACTGTTAAATATATTTTCATGCTATGATTTATTTAGTGACTAACAATTTTCCCCATAACTACCAAATTTTAGTAAAACCAATAGAATACTTTTAAAAGAAATGTGAGGGTTTAAGGGTGACTTGATCCATTGGTTTAAATTGCTCTGCTTGCAGCTTCTTCATTTCAGAAGCAAATACAGCCTCTACCGGAATAGTAGAATCTATGCAGTTTGCCTATTGAATTTTTAAAAGCAATTAAATATAAAATTTATGAAAGATTGAATAAACCAAATAAAGATTCAACATATGAATGAGTATAAGGATCAAGAATTGACCTTGATTGATAACAAAATAGCCTCCAGATTTCAGGAAATAGGACGCATTGAGTTCTAAAATTCTAACCTGAAAAGGAATATAAAGTAATCAAGTAAAATTTTGACAAATTAAAGAAACCCTTGTAACCATTTTAGAAAACAATAAAAAATAATGAATATTGAACTGAATCAAATGTCAAAAGTGGCATCAGAAACTCGGTTTTTGCATCATACAAGATGCCCCGAAGGGGAATCCGAGTAGCTCATCATATGCCATACAAACCAGAGTACCAAACGGAAGAATGAGACCAGAAAAGTCAACTATAATAGAAATAGTTGTGATGATTATAAAGAATGATGTCTAAAACAATGAAAAAAGATATTAAAAAAAAACCAAGCCTGATAAGTAATGGAAGTCTTTCAAGGGTCTTAAACTTACAACTAAGTGTTGAAAAACTCAAAACAAACCAAGCGAAAAACTATGATGCGGGCAATAACAGAGGTTCCAAGCTCACACCCTTTTCCCCTTTTCCCCTTGTGCAGATTTTGTAATTAAACAAACACCATCGTAACATAAAACCACAACCTGTAGAAGGATAACATAAAAGCAACAACAAACTGATGCTTTATAAACTTTACCGATTTCAACATTGAGAAATTGAGTTTCTACTGCAGAAACCCTACTCCTAACTTCATCAGCTTCCTCCTTTGTAACTCTATTTTGCCAAGTATAAACCGCAATCTTCCTCACCAATACAATCAGAAGAGATAAAACCACCAACGCCAAATTGAACACGGTTGCACTGTTCTCCAAGACCTTCAAATCCTTGTCAGAACCCATGAGTTTCGTAGGAACCATCAATTAGAATCAAAACGATGATATAGTGAGTAGTTTAATAGTGAGATAGCTCAAATCGTGGCAAGAGCATTTTACCATGTGGCACTGATTCTTACATATGGGGGGTTTGTAAAGAAAGAGACCAAAGCAATAGCAAGAAATTAGCAAATGAAGACAAACAACACCTTCATCCTCTATGAACAACAAAACCTTCAAATCTCTCTCACTCTCTCCTCTCAGCTTGTTTTGTATTCTTCTTCTCCTCTGCATGATTATCTCTATATAGACAGACAAACACAAACAAACACAAAAAGAGGAGTAGAGAGAATTCTGAATTTAAAAGATTAAAATTGATCAAACCCTAACAGAAAATACAAAAAATCGACTTTCTGTGGGCTTTCCTATTGTCAAATACAAAAAGAGAGTGTGTTTATACTTTATAATGAAAGCAACTCACACTCTCATCTCACTCCAGACCAGACCTCAAACGGAGCCGGCACCGGAGCAATTAATAGAGAGATACAATACAGGGACTGATTCTGATTTGACGACTGGTGTTGAGTGAAGATATCAAAGAAGTGGGAATATAATAATAGGATCAAGTGGGTTGAAGAATCGAAATGTGAATTAAAGTTCTACTAAAAATGAGAATATTATCGACGTATATAAATTGAGTCCAATGGGGGATATTGCGAATCATAATCAATAGCTTTTACATTTTTAGGGCATATATGTAGAATAACCCAAAAGATTGCTTATAATTGATATATACCTGAAGAAAAAAAATTCACCTGACGGCTATGAAGCACCATATCTGACTTAGTTCAAGTATTTTGAAGCACAACCCCATACAGATATACATCCCCTTTGCAGATGTTGGATCACTGCAAAAAAAAAAAAAAAAAAAATTGCACCTGTTAAATCTCTTTGGTATGGGAGCGACGACGACAATACGATGATTGGCAACTGAATGGGGTCTCTAGTTTGTAATCAACTAGATTATAGCCCGCGGGAAACGCATAAAAAAACATATAATCGTTTATAGATATTGTATAATTATTATAAAAAAATATATGGTTATTGGTATTATTGAAATGTATAGAAAATACATTGAAAACGATAAATATATATAATCATTAAAAGATCTCTTTGTAGACATCATTTTTTATTTTATTAGTTGAACGGCTTTCCTCGTCTCATATAATTATGATATTTATATATTTATAAGTATTTTAATTAAACGTTCCTTGCATAATAATGTTACCTAATTTAAACATATATTGACAACCAACATACCGTTTGTATGTATTCTGAAATTTCACTTTAAAAATGCTTAATGTTTACACCTTGATATTAATTTTTTTTAATAAACTCATGTAATAATTATGGAATATATATCTCATTTTAATTAACATTCACTTCCTCTATTATATCAAATTCGTCATTAAACGGATATATTTTTGGAAAATAATAATTATAATAGGGCATCATTATCTAAGACGTAAATGTTTGATATACTTTTGGAGAAAAAACAATCAGGATCATTAAAAATAATTTATATAAAGAAAATACAAATTTAAATTTGTTGAAATTATGGATGAAATTACTGGCGAAATTTTATTTTGGAGGGAGTTGTATTTTGTAAGGTATAATAATATTACAAAATTTGAAATATCTATATTTGTTGTGTAAATTAATAAATTTTATTGTTACTATACAAAGATAAAAAAGTATGTTGATATGATATACAAAAACATAATAATTTTAATGATATTTTAAAATCATACCAAAATTAACCGGATTCTTATGACATAAAAATTAAAAAAAAAAAATCATAATCATCTCTAATATATAAAAGTAACATTTTTGTAATTAATGTCAGTTCCCAAGATAGTTAATTTTTATTTTATTAAAGGTACCTAATATCTTTTCATGTTTATTTGAAAAGTTTCAGAAAAGTAGTTAACTGATTTCATGTAATTTGTGACAAAGAAAATCGAAATATATAAATACATACATTTGATATAGGAACAAAAAATAATCGAAAAAAATGTAAAAAGCGAAAGAAGTTACTGACCTTCTAGCGCACAAGAGCGAATGTTTATACCAGAGAATGATGATGGAAGTTATAAGCAATATTAACGATGTTGTAGGAGAAAGTTTGAAGAAAAGAAACGATTGAAAATAAATGTGAGTCGCGGATTCAATGATGAATCGTATATGTATGTGATAATTTGAATATGATTTTTCGGTATTAATGATTTCCTAATAAAAAAGATTTTATATTAATGGTTTACTAATATAAGCGGATTTATATTAATGGTTGATATTAAGGCCTTGATTGAAATGATTTGTTAGTGATATATTTTTAACATTAACCATATTAAAATCATAATAACTGAAAATTCAAGATGTAAAATATGGAAAGCTTTTATTGGAATTAAATACATTTCATTTCAATGAATGTAAGTTATTGATTGATGATTGGAAAGCATTTATTGGAATTAAATACATTCCATATGGGGAAGATGATGTCAGCAATTTGATCTAAAGGTGGAAAAAATAAGATTGAAATACAATCAACGGTCCAGATTATTTAAGATGATGTCATATAAGGTTTCTCTTTTAGTAATATTTAAGATTAAGACATTGATTCGCGGCTCTGCTCAATTTCTAACAACAAAATTAGGGTTAAAATGAATGGGTATATAAATATAATCGTATAAATAAAGAAATTGATAAATAATTTTGGAAACGATTATCTTCAACAATCTCCATGATCTGGGTATTGATTTAGTGCACAGAAGTTGGAAACTCTTAATTGTTTCCAGTGAAGAGCGAGAATGAAGCGGATATGGTACTAAGAGGCACAAAGGGCATTATCGGAACTTCATTTGGAAACTTTGAGCGGGAAAAATAGATTAGGAGGGGCTTAACAACTGCCACGTGGCATAATTGTACTGTTTTATTATAATAGAGGATATCTTAATGTCCTCATATTTGTTAAAATCCAAGCATACATACAAATCTAAAGAAAGTTTCAACATTTACGTCAAACATAAAACTTATTCCTTGATTCCTATGCCTCCGTCTGATTTTATATAAGAATCATAGACAGGTCAACAAAGGATGAAGAAACGAATAGTCCTACCGAATATCTGTATACATGCATGTGATAATACAATATTGTTACAATCATCATCCCAGCTAGCTCAACAAAAGCATGCTTTTAACATTCACTTGAAACATGCATGAAAGCTTATAATTAATTATGATCCCTACAATACACATCATTTTTACACTTCCTACTACTACCGATGTTGTATGTACCTCTACATTGGCCATTTATTCCGGCATTACAGGCCGGGTTCGATCTCTGCAAACTTTTATAGGTGATTGGTTGTCGTCCCTCACGGGTAGGTGAGGGTGGGGATGGGTGTTGTAGTGGGGGTACACCCTTATATCTTGGTGCTTGAGGTGATTGACTCCCATGGACATCTCGAAGGATTGAAGGTTGTTTACCTATTCTCCCGTCTGATTAATTAAACAGAATGTTATGATCAGTCTCACTTTTATAAATATGATGGAAAGATAAATTAATATTAATGTATATGTGAAGGTTTGAACTTACTTGATGCGATGATCAAGAAGAAAGAAATCAACATGAGAACAACTACACCGGTCTTCTTTCCCATCTTTTTGTCAGAGAAATACAAGATTGCAAATCATAATTTGGCACCGGTTAACTGTGACTATATATATATATATATATATATATATATATATATATATATATATATATATATATATATATATATATATATATATATATAACGTTTATCTCGACTTGTTATCTACTTTTGAAAATAAAATATTGTTCAACGTCAATCCCATGGCCCATGCACGTAGTCTTTGGCTCTTTGCAGGATAACTTAACCGACGACCAAGTCGTGGAGTATCAAGTACTGGGAGGGGACTAAAGAAGAAAGGGTTCATATGTACAAGTGTACAACCAGCTACAGCCGGGAATGTACAAGCGTTAATTATACGCATTTAAATTATTAAATACATGGTATTACCTTTGGCATATATTCAATAGAATAAGATAAACATAAATTAAATACATATCATATTAATAGGTGACTTTGTCTTAGATTGAATTTTAATAAAAAAATATTAGCTAGATTCATTTTTAGAGTTTTTGACCAAATTTATTAGATAAAAATATTTAATATTTATATTAGAGCGATTTGGTTTTTTAATACAATATTTTTTAACATAAATGATCTATGTGATTTTTGTTTTATCACAACATAATGCAACTTCTTGATTAAAAGATGTTGTGTAGTAGCTTTATAAATTGACTTTGTTCAATGTATCAACCCCATGAAGGCTCATATGACTCTTTTCATATTGGCCCTGTAAAACTAAAAGCAACAATAAGTCGTTACATGTACAGACACCATTAAATTCTGCAAAGTAATTCGATAAACATTACAAATAAAGTGAATTGTTATAACCATAAACATCAAATTTAGACATTGTAATTTGGTCGATTTCAAAGTATTTTTTCCTTATAAAAATTAAAATATGATTTTTCAGGCTACACCAATCACATACACATATCTTCCTATCAAATAAATTACTTCAAAAAAATGTTATGAACAAAAATATAATATTAGTTTCATAATTTGCTAAAGGCTAACACTAATAAATAATAATGAACTTTCACAAATATTGCATTTTGGTCGTTACATCCAACTAACAAATGAAATTCGGTTTAGAGGATTGATTCAAGAAGTGCATCCATGACTTCTTGTAGCTGAATTTTGGAAAATGTTAAGACCTACTGAGATATGAGGGAATGGTCTATGAGGCTATGGTTGGTTTCTATAGAGCAATACAAATTCAAAATCGTTAGCACATATCTTTCCTACCTGCTTCAATTATTAAATTTAGATCAAACTTGTCAAAATCAAATTATATATATATATATATATATATATATATATATATATATATATATATATATATATATATATATATAACCTAACAATCAAACAACATATTTTTCACTGATTAAATATCATAAATCCCCAATTCACACTTTATATATTATTCTTAAATTATATATTACATTTTCATTTTTAATGGTCACCAACACCTCTTTCTGTCTTATTGTTGTGACACGCATCTATATCGAAAATAAGAGAAAGAACTATAGAGAAGAATGTTGAAAGAGTGATACTTCATTGAAAACACAGCAAAATTCTTCATAAAGTCGCTAGGATTCTTCTATAGACCGCTAGAAGGTTTATATAGTGATAACCGGTGTGACATCCATGAGAACGTACCACTTAAAATAATCGTTTGGTTGAGGACATTGTTTCCAGATTATCAACATCGTAAACATCTTCCAAGTTGTGTTATAATTCTTCATGTCTAAACACTTTTTTAAAGGATATCCACTTAGTTAGTGGACTGGTTGCAATACTTTTATCAAGATTCGAAGCGGTTGTGACATTATCATCAGTAACGAAACTGCATCCTAAATAGAGAAAATAAATTCATATGTTGATCTAAAAGTTGATAATATTTTAAAGTATTTAAAATATTAGATATAGTTATATTATATTTAAAACCTTTAAATTTAATGTGTCTTGACATCCAAATTTCTCCGATAAAACGTTAAACGAATCGGATTAGGGCGCCTATATTTGTAGTACATAGAAATATGTTAGTTGATCAACTAAAATATGAAAAACAAATCTAATAAGTGTAGTGTTTGTATTATGTTTCGTAAAAGAATGTTACATGTTCGATGTTATTTTTTTTTTCCAATTCAACAACAATTTTATTATCAACATTGAAGTTTGAGATTGCATAACCATCAACATTGTTCTTCAAATTATAATGAGAAATTTGAATTTTGAACCCAAACTTTTTATCCCAAAGTAATTTCAAAGCAGACGGATAAATCTTCATATTACCTTCCTAAAAATGATAAAATTAACGGTTGTAAAAATAGACAGACAAAAAGTAAAAATTAGTTTTATGTAAATGAAGTTAATATCGATAACCTCATTGAACTTTGAAGCAACTCTTGTGTGTTTTTTTTCCAGAAGTTTCTTTGCGTCACGATCAAATAACGTAAGTGACACCACGCCGGTAAAGTCTTGTATTATAATGGTGATTTTGAAACTAAAATCATCGATATAAACAAATTCAATAATATAAAATTAAAATATTTAATTGAAGATTATAATAATATGTATAAAAGAGTTATCGAAAATCTTGGAACAACATATACATCTTTGTTCATGCAAGTTGAAGTGTAACAAGAAAAAATTCTTTATCTTGCTTTTAGTCTGTTCCACTAGCTTTGTCATCATACATTAAAACGAATTTTATGACTTTCTCTTGACAAACATACGTTAGCACATTAAAAAATCGATATAAAGGGTATAAGTTTGTTTTTGTAACTAAATGAATGAAACTTATATGCTTAAAGTAGATTGCTTAATTTTTTTCATGACCTCTCAACAAGAACACAGTAATAACAAATAATAAGAACATAATAAATGCAAGAAATTGAAGAAGAATAATGAGAATAGAGTAAAGTAAGAGCTTGGAAAAAATAATCGAACAAGAAGATTGCTCAAGAAGAATACTGTCATATGACTCAATCCAAAATCATAAGAATAACCATTTCAGTGTAATCGTATATATAAGATGTTTTTGAATAAGGAAATTATTATCTTCTAAAAATTTGGGATCCTAAGATATCATCTTGGAGATTTTCGGCTATTCATCTGGTAAAAAAGAACGATATTAGCTATATTAGTTAAAAACTTCAAATTGATTCATTTTATGTGGGATATACTGGGAGATAAATTATGAATAATATTGACTTTAATTTTGATTCTTAAATATTTTGCTGATTTAATGGGATTAGATTAGATTTTATAGGTTAATAACTTAATTATTGATATGCTTGTTTAATGAGTTTTTAAAAAAAATATATATATAAAATTTAAACGGGTTTGAATTTGGAAATCAAAAGCTATAAATAAGGGAGTTAAATTAGAAACAATATTAATTTTAATTAGAGAAACTTATATCATGTATATAAATAGAATGATATGTTTCAATTGATAAAATAATTATTGAATTTAAAGATTTTATAATTATTACAAATTTTGTAATTAAATGTAATTGTGTTTGAATTTTATTTGGGGAAGATGATGTCATCAGTTTGATCTAAAGATGGAAAACATAAGATTAAAACACAATTAAAAGCCCTGATTGCTTCATTAGTGAATTAAGAGTTCTATTTTAATAATATTTAGAGATTCTTCACTTCTAATAAGTATAAGATTGAAGTAAACGTATTCAAGTCTTGAACTTATAAAATGAAATAAAAAGTTAGAACTAAATACACTCCATAGCATCGCATGTAAATTTGTAAACTCAATTACACAAAGATTTTAAAATTCATGATAGTTGAAAATTTTATTTTTGTGTTATAATCAAATCAAATCTTCTATAACAAAAGAAGATTTATTTTGCCACATGTCAATCTCTCATGAATTTTGACACTTGTCATTTTATGATATTTTTAAAATAAATAATATCTACATTTCAATTTCTGATTTTTTCAATTTTTAAAATTAAAAATATATAATACGTATACTTATATATGTAAAATATTAAATGTAATAAATGTGATAGTCAATTGCAATTAATAATTTTCTTTATTTCTTATTTCAATTTTTTTTTTTAAAATACTTATTTTTTACACTTTGTTATTTAATATTTCTTTTAATCAACTCGTATAATACACGGGTCTTACGCTTAGTATTTTATATAAATAATAGTGATTTGTAAATACAAAACTATTCATTAAAATGACCCGCATAGCCAGATGTTAATCTCTCATGAGTTTTGACACTTGTCATTTTATGATATTTTTAAAATAAATAATATATATATATGTCAATTTCTGAAATTTTCAATTTTCAAAATTAAAAATCACATAATACGTATATTTATATATGTAAACTATTAAACGTAATAAATGTGATAGTCAATTGCAATTAATAACTTTCTTTTTTTCTGATTTCGAAATTTTATTTTAAAAAATATTTATTGTTTACACTTTGTTATTTAATATTTCTTTTAATCAACTCGTGTAATACACTGGTCTTACACTTAGTATTTTATATAAATAATAGTGATTTGTAAATACAAAACTATTCATTAAAATGACCCCCATAGCCAGATTTTCTTGCGATATAAATAAGGGTTGGTAAGGCATCCCGGGTTATTAACAAAAAATTCTTCATGTTTGCAAATTTGGTCTCCGTAGGATTTTTCTTGCAATATTTTAATCTATCATTTGGGGTTCTTGTAATGATTTTTTTTAAAATTTGGTCCAAAAAATAGTTATTTTACTCTTGATTTTCTATCTAGTCATGTTCGGTATTTTTAAGCAATTTTATGAAAACAATTATGGGTCGGGATTTTCTAATACTGGTGGTTGTCGAGCCCAACACAAATAATAACCCTAAATATTACATAGTAAAATAGTGTATAGTGGTAAAGGGATCGAATCCACGGAGATTGGTTCAATTTATAACTCTATGAAAAATCTCTTTGTAAAAGTACTTGTAAAATGACAATAAAGATAAAATGGGGGGTTTTGGTGTTTTGAAATACTTGAAACAAACTAGAATCAACTATGATTTAAATAGACAAATGCAACAAAAATAAGAGTTTGATGTAAAATCAATAAGGGAGAGATGGTTGACTTAAAGTTTCCTCACTTTGACTTTTGATGAACATATCATTAGACTCCAATGGTGCAATACTTTGATTTAAATCCTTAATTTGGCTATAGTAATCCAAGGAGCTTGAGATTACCTAGACTTTTCTTAATTGTTGAAATGGCTAGAGAAGCTCATAACAATTTCCTTAGTCAAAGTCACTAATTCCAAATAGCATGTAATTAGTGAAAGTCAACTAGCATTAAGAACCAAAAAGTCACCAAATCCAAGAGGGGTCAAATGCTTTCACCACCATGTTGGAGGAAATGTTTTTATGATTGTGTGAAGCAAAAACAACACAAAAATCATTTGTTGCTTGCTAATTTGAAGATCCTTTACTTAATCAAGAAATTAGCCAACTAATCACCACAAACATATTTAAACTCATGAACTAAAACATACAAGTAGTGATAAGATGTTAAAACACAAAACATTCCCATAAAGAATTAAGAACATGTTCATGGATTCTTCAACATTCAACAAAAGTTCAAAGGATTAACCAAAAGTCAACCAAGATTAGTTTAGCCAAGCATGGCTAAACACAAAGAAACAAAGTTAGAGAAAATTGTACCAAACATTAAGCAAGAATCAAGAGGTAAAAATATGATGTTCTTCAAGGGTTCTTGGCCTTCAAAAATCTCCAAAACTCCAGAGAGAATCTTCAAAAATCGGATGTCCAAGAGTCTCCAAAAGATGGGCACCAACCTTCCTCAAATAGCTCAAAAGAAGAATTTCCAAAACTGCCCCTGCAGGAGGTTGCGCGACCCGCGTGCTGCTGCGCGGGTGGTCCCTGAATGTAGCATCTTTGAGGTTTTGGGCCTCCATAGCTTAGCCCACTTGGCCCAGTGCGAGCCCAATCAGCTCCTAGCCCATTTTTCTTCAAGTTTTCTTCAATTTAAGCCCAATTTGGCTTCTCCAAATGATTCATAGCTCGTAAACTCGCCCGATTAATAATCTATGCATGCTTGAATATACTCCCGCATCTTGCAAATTTAAATGTTTATTTCTCTCCAAGCCTTCAAATAATCATCAAGCTCGCTCCATGCATCATCTCCACCACCCATCAAGCCTAAGATCCTTGTTTTCCACCAATTCCCATCGCTTTCCATACGTCCCGAACATTCCCGCTCCACTAGTCTCCATGAAATCTGCAATAAAGCTCACGAAACTAGAAAGTGCCCGAAATAGTCATAAAATAACAAAAAGGAAAATATGCATGAAAATTAACTAGATTATGGATGAAATATGCTAAAATAAACTATAAAAAGAAGTAAACAAAACTAACTATCAAATCACCCCAAGCTTAAACCTTACTTGTCCTCAAGTAAGACAAGACTAAAATGAACTTGGAATGAACTATCCTAGAGAAAATAAAAAGAATGGATAGAGCCACAGAACCTGATCACCGTTAGTCAACATGGTCAGAACTGATCTTGCTATTACCTCACGAATTTTTCATCCGATGACAAAGGGACCATAAACCATAGCCAGGACAACTCCTTTAGGTGAGTAAGGAGGGATGAGCAGTCGCAGCCTCAATGGAACATGCATACAATGAAGAATATTTGTAGTAGGGAGAAAGCAGCTGGATGGGCTCGGGTGGAGCTCTTCTGTAAGTGTACACTCTGATCTCATGTTTGCTGGTTTCTCTCATGTGTAACTAGGTTTATTCGCTAGGGCACCATTGTAGGAATCAACTCACTTGGTGTTGGCCCAAACCTCCCGTAGTATCCGACTCGACAGTCGCCCTAATATCACCAATTTGCGAAAAACAACTCGATCTATATACAATAAAACATACCTAAATAAATGAATATCAAACGTCGGGTGACCAAAATGTTGGAAAATTTAGTTCAATAATTGAACCGGTCACCCTTCTCAGATTTCTGCAGCTGGGAATTTGCCTGCCCCCTTTTTTTTTTCTTTTTCTTTTTTTTTTTGTTTTTTTTTTTGTTTTTTGTTTTCTTTTTGTTACCATACTTGAAGGTAATGTAATAACAACCCTTTGACTCAAAATTTGGTTCCTAAAATGTGTAAGTGGAACCGAAAGGGTAGTAATATAATCCGAATGGTCTAAGCGAGAAAATGACCATGTGTGGAGCATAAAGATATAATGTAAGCTCCTCTTCAAATTTGTGATTTTTTTTTCAAAAATAATGAAATGTCCACATGCGGACTAAAAGACTTCTCCAAAATCCTAAGAAAATCGCAAAAAGATATGGTGATGTAAAGAGACCGGATATGGATTCTACTCGGGGACAAGCACTAGTGCTTCATCCTAACGGTTCAAACATGATCAAGTGTGATCCTCTCGGCGGTAGTGACCGCAAGGCTAAGACATCCATTGCTATAGTATATCCTACAGTCATTAGTATTGTATGCATAATTCTTCATGAAAACTACCTGTCCATGATCACTTACCCCTTTAAGCTACCAGCATCTGATCCCAAGTATGAGATCCCAAACTGCAGCTAATGGTCCCCGTTCGATGGGTGAGATAACAACAAGATCCTGGACCAATAATGATACAATAATTGTGAACCTATTCCATGGCATCCAGGGGTGAGAATAAACAGACAACAAAAATGCATGAATGCTAATGCCTAAGCTAAATGTTATGCAAAAATATAAAAGGTGAAAAAGAAGAAAATAAAATCTTTTTGGAATTTTAAATAAATAAAAAAAATGAATGAAAATTAGCTTAAAACTAAAATGTTATGCAACCTAGTTAAAATGCATGAAAAAAAATAGAAATAAAATAAAAGATAAGGGATATGCCCCACCCCAAGCTTAAGAACAAGCATTGTCCTCAATGCTTAAGGAAAGGGCGGAAAGGACCTAAATCGGAGGATTGGATGACGGGAGATGTTTGTGGCGGTGGTTTCGTGAAATTACGACCGGTAGAATTCCGACAATCTTGAATTTTCCGGCGAGGTGGTTGCTGGAAGGTTATATAAGAGGAATGGAGTGGGAGGTCAAGATGATTAAATGAAGAAGAAGGGAAACTGAAAATTTTAATCTATGGGTCAAAAAGGGTCAATTTCGGTCAATGTTGGTCAAGAAAAGTCAAAAGGTCAACTCATTAAAACCTTTGGTCAACACCTGGTCAAATAATAGCCAAAAATAGCCCAAATCGCCCAGCACAGTGCGCGGGTCGCGCAGAGTAGCACGCGGGTCGCGCAGACCTTGCAGTTAAGTCTTGGGCCAATGTCGCTTCATCACACCTGGCCGCGCAACCCACCTGCGCAACAGCACGCGGGTCGCGCAACCCTCTGATGCTGATCTTCATTTTCGCTTCATTTTTCTTCGTTTTTCACCCGTTCTTGCTTCGGACAGCCCCAAACACCTAGAAACTCTTGATTTCTTCAAAAAACAACTCTTTTGAATCCCAAAAACATCTTCAAAACTCATTTTGTTCAAATTAAAAACACGAAAACACAATGCTTTCCAAAAATGCCCTTCTTTAACGTCTTTGGCGAGACGCCTCCAAACTTCACTTTAACTCTTTGGGGCGTCCAAATGGACGACATCTTGGACATTTGAATCAAAACCTTCATTGAATGTCTTCAATCGATGTCCATTAACCTTGCAAATTTGCCCCGTGTCTACATTTTTTAATTTCCACACCTCCATTGGGACTCTTTTCTTGTATTTGACTTTCTTTTTACGGGAGAACCATACCGGACTTAGACCTTTGATAATAGAAATCATCCAACCATATTCTCTCTCGTATTTGTTCCGTAAGGTGACCAACTCTTCCCTCTTTGACATGGTGGTTGAGTAGGTGACCGGTTGGGCGTCTTCTTTCTCGGGATAGGTAACCTTTGAAGAGTCTGACAAATTTTTCGTTTGTGGCTCTTGTGGTTGGTCTACCACTGGAGTTAGTTTCTCAATGGTAGTGGGTGACTCAACCTCTCCTTCGTTAACCCCTATTACTTCCTTTACAGTTTCATTGACAACATTCTTAATTTCTTCTTCCTCTTTGACAACTTCTTCCACTTCTACTTCTTCTTCCTCTTCTTCATATAACACTCTTGGGGCATCAAAAGTTTTCTCATCTTTAAATGGAATGCAACATGCGTTATGACATGGGCTCTCTTCAGATGGTAATTTATATTGAGATTCCACTATACTCAATGATTGAGAAATTTGTGTTATTTGTTGCTCTAAGCTTTTGAGGCTAGCTTGAGTTGTTTCCTGGAAAATTTGGGTAGAAGTGGCAATGCTTTTCACAATGTCCTCTAAGGACATGCTTGGCGTTTCAGTTTGTTGAGGAGGGTAAGGATAGGGTTCTTGGAATAGTGGAGTCGGTTGGTATTGGTTATTTCCCCATGTTTGGTATGGGTTTTGGTAATGGTTATTTCCCCAAACTTGGTTGTTGTCCCACCATTGATCATGTTGAGGCTGATCATAACTCCATTGGTTTGACAGGTAGTAGCTTCCTTTCTCTTGCACTTCTTCCCATTCTCCTTGTAAATATGGACACATGTCGGAATGATGTCCATTTTGGGCGCAAAAATCACGAAGAAGAGGTGTGGGCTGTACACTTTGGTTACTTTCAATCATCATAACTAACTGAGCTAGCTCAGAAAGTTGGTCTTCGGTGCAAGGAGTGTTCATTTCCGAACCATACTTTTTTTTTTTTATTTCGGGATTTTAAATTTGAGTACCTGCACAATGAGATCTAGGCATAGAGAAACAAATTGATTAAAAATAAACCAATCCCCGGCAACGGCGCCAAAAATTTGGTGGTTGTCGAGCCCAACACAAATAATAACCCTAAATATTACACAGTAAAATAGTGTATAGTGGTAAAGGGATCGAATCCACGGAGATTGGTTCAATTTATAACTCTATGAAAAATCTCTTTGTAAAAGTACTTGTAAAATGACAATAAAGATAAAATGGGGGGTTTTGGTGTTTTGAAATACTTGAAACAAACTAGAATCAACTATGATTTAAATAGACAAATGCAACAAAAATAAGAGTTTGATGTAAAATCAATAAGGGAGAGATGGTTGACTTAAAGTTTCCTCACTTTGACTTTTGATGAACATATCATTAGACTCCAATGGTGCAATACTTTGATTTAAATCCTTAATTTGGCTATAGTAATCCAAGGAGCTTGAGATTACCTAGACTTTTCTTAATTGTTGAAATGGCTAGAGAAGCTCATAACAATTTCCTTAGTCAAAGTCACTAATTCCAAATAGCATGTAATTAGTGAAAGTCAACTAGCATTAAGAACCAAAAAGTCACCAAATCCAAGAGGGGTCAAATGCTTTCACCACCATGTTGGAGGAAATGTTTTTATGATTGTGTGAAGCAAAAACAACACAAAAATCATTTGTTGCTTGCTAATTTGAAGATCCTTTACTTAATCAAGAAATTAGCCAACTAATCACCACAAACATATTTAAACTCATGAACTAAAACATACAAGTAGTGATAAGATGTTAAAACACAAAACATTCCCATAAAGAATTAAGAACATGTTCATGGATTCTTCAACATTCAACAAAAGTTCAAAGGATTAACCAAAAGTCAACCAAGATTAGTTTAGCCAAGCATGGCTAAACACAAAGAAACAAAGTTAGAGAAAATTGTACCAAACATTAAGCAAGAATCAAGAGGTAAAAATATGATGTTCTTCAAGGGTTCTTGGCCTTCAAAAATCTCCAAAACTCCAGAGAGAATCTTCAAAAATCGGATGTCCAAGAGTCTCCAAAAGATGGGCACCAACCTTCCTCAAATAGCTCAAAAGAAGAATTTCCAAAACTGCCCCTGCAGGAGGTTGCGCGACCCGCGTGCTGCTGCGCGGGTGGTCCCTGAATGTAGCATCTTTGAGGTTTTGGGCCTCCATAGCTTAGCCCACTTGGCCCAGTGCGAGCCCAATCAGCTCCTAGCCCATTTTTCTTCAAGTTTTCTTCAATTTAAGCCCAATTTGGCTTCTCCAAATGATTCATAGCTCGTAAACTCGCCCGATTAATAATCTATGCATGCTTGAATATACTCCCGCATCTTGCAAATTTAAATGTTTATTTCTCTCCAAGCCTTCAAATAATCATCAAGCTCGCTCCATGCATCATCTCCACCACCCATCAAGCCTAAGATCCTTGTTTTCCACCAATTCCCATCGCTTTCCATACGTCCCGAACATTCCCGCTCCACTAGTCTCCATGAAATCTGCAATAAAGCTCACGAAACTAGAAAGTGCCCGAAATAGTCATAAAATAACAAAAAGGAAAATATGCATGAAAATTAACTAGATTATGGATGAAATATGCTAAAATAAACTATAAAAAGAAGTAAACAAAACTAACTATCAAATACGTACCTCAAGGAATTTGGATCTACAATCTCCTTTTTGTATCCTCAAGCTTTTCCTTCTTCCAATGGCTTCAAGCACACACCAAAACACTTAAAATGGCTCATAATCACTCACAATAGCTTTAGTGTTTCGAGTTTTAGGGTTAAGGACTTGGAGGTTGGAAACGAGGCCAACACATCGGGGTTAAGGTGTTTAAATAGGGTGCAAAACCCTAGAATTAGGGTTTTATATCTGCCAGCCTACTCGTCGAGTTGAGGCTTCCAACTCATCGAGTAGATCACTTAAAATATGCGGCCCTCATAGTCTCTACTTGACGAGTTTGAGGCTTCCAACTCGTCGAGTTGCTCTATAAAATAGAATAATTTATAAGTTAAATACATATCAGGAACAGGCGTTACACACTCATTCGCCACCATCATTCACCACCACTACTATCAACTCCACTTGTCACTACCACCGCAACCTCCACCTCCACTACGACCACCACCGTCATCACCATCAGCAGCCACCACAACCAGCACCATCACCACCAATGCCATCACTAGTGTGACTACCACCATGACCACCGACACCGCCGTCGCCATTACCACCATTACTACAATCACCACCCTCGCCACCGATGTCGCCACCACCGCCACCACCACCGCCACTACCACCTCTACGACCACCACCGTTGTCGCCACCATCACCACCATCGTCCCTGCCACCAGCCGTCACTGCCACTGCCGCCGCCACTACCACTTTCGCAATCACCACAACCGCCACTATCACCGCCACCCACCATTGTCGCCTCTACCACCGCCTCCACCACCACCTCCACCCACACCGCCATTACCACCAATGCCAAAATTTTACTATTTTTATTATTTATATAATGTATCTTTACAAATAAGTTAGAAAACAAGGTAAAATTACGCAAAATTGACAAAAAGGTAATTATGTCATTTTACATGGATTCCAATTCTATTTTGTGCGAACCAAATAGAATCTGGAATTGATTCCAATTCCATTTCATGCCAACCAAACAAGATATGAAATTAGATTCCAATTCTTGATAGATTCTTTTTCCAATTCCAATTGCAATTCCTTCAGAAACATTCTGAAAACCAAACAACACCTTAGTGTTTGAATACCAATAAAACTCAATCAATGGTGTTAGGATACTTTTAGTGATGAAGAACTTAATATACTAAGATATCATATTTATGTATAATCCCATAATGGGTTTAGTATTTTCATATTCTAAATCCATATTGTTAGGTGCATTTTATGCACCCATTTTGTAGGCTTAAACTCATGCATTTTGCATGTTTTTCGAGATTTTTTATGAGGCAATTTCATTCACACATTTTTGTGATATTTTACGGACTTTTGGAGGTAGGATCTAGTTTGAGGAGGTAAATAAGAGATGTGGACGAAATTTCGGGACTTGCGGAGCACCGAGGATAAAGATATCAAAGAAATGAAGATTTTGGCTTTTCAGAGATTTACACGGCCGTGTAAATGTTTACACAGCCGTGTAAACGAAGACTCTTGAGTGTTCTACTTTTTGCATTTACACGGGCCGCGTAAACGACAATGTTAATTTGCGCGGGTCGTGTAAACGTAAATGTGGGTTTTAAAGCAGTTTTTCACCTTTCTTAAAAGGGGGAACCGATTTTTACTTTAGGGGGGGTCGATTTTTGGATCAGAGAAGGTGATTTTCTTGAGGTTTTTTTAAGTTGATTAACACTTGGGAACATTTGATTTCATTTTGTAAGAACTTTAATTTCATTTTCTAGATTTGTAAGAACCCTAGTTTCTCCAACTTCATGTCTTGACTTCTTAGTTGTGATTTCAATCATGTGAATTGATGTTTGTTTTTAGTTTCTATCTAGTGAATTTGATTTTGTTTCAATCGAATGTTTGATTCTAACTGTGATTTTTATTGGCCATTTGAATTAGGGTTAGGTCATTCAAATTATCTAATTGCAAAATCCGTAATTATTTTGTAAATTGGACTAGGTAACAAGTACTAAACTGAAATCTATTGAATGAATTTAGTGTAAATCTTATTCATACATTCTTACGCTCCCAAGCTTTTGAGGAGTATTGGGTGTTGTTGGGAACATTCACATAAATCTTATTGCAACCTTTTGATTTCTATTTAAGAGCTTGTATAGACTTAAATTAGAAGGTTAGGTTATTTTCAAAGAACTTGTTTTGAATTTGAGAACTTGGTGAATGGGAAGTGTTAGAGCTTGTTAACACTTTTAAGTACCAACTTAGGTGGAATTGAGTAGATATCATTTCATCCTTGGAATCACATTGCTAAATTGTCTTGCATAGAGTTGGAGTTCTCACAAATCCTGAATTTGTTTCATTTAATCGATCATTTACTTATTGCCTTATCGTATTGTTTAAATCATTTCATACCAACCCCCCATTTATGTGACCATTATTGTACATTGCAAAAAAGGTATAAGCATTTGTCCCGTGTCTCTGTGGATCGACCCTGCTTACCTTGTATTACATTTTTAGTGTAACGTAGCAGTGTTTTTGGAGTCATTTTGTACCCCTTTATTTGTTGGGCTTGACACGCCTAACACATATAATCTTACACATAATTCCAATTCGATATTACATCACATGCTAACTATTTAAAAAGTATGATCCAAGTCTTTAGATTATTTAAAGGTTCTAAATAACGTTAGGCGTGACTTGGCAGCAATGTCAAACCTCAAGCTTTTACGATTTGTGATGAGCCATATCGTTTGTAAGACGTGACTTAATTCGTAAATTTTGTATATATATATATATATATATATATATATATATATATATATATATATATATATATATATATATTATATTATATTATATATATATATATATATATATATATATATATATATATATATATATATATATATTGAAGCCATAAAATGTCATAACGAAGCCATAAAAATCTTTTAAGAAGCTCGGATTATCTTCACCACTATCACACATGCATTTAAGTTGGTGGGTCTTGATACATAAAATAGAGTGTTCATCATAAAAACCGCAAAAGAGACATTATAAAAATAACTAGTTTATTTTAGAGTATTTTAAAACAAAACCACCAATGATCTTTTACATAGGTTAGAATGATATAAACACGACCATAGAGTGTTTTAGAATGACAACCTTTAAAGCCTTTGAACCCACTTGGTTTTGGGGTGTTGAAGTAGATGTCAAGATCAAAGAGTATGGTCTTCTCTAGATATAATAATTAGATTCTTCTTTCTTTTGTTATTATTTTCATAAAATAATAATTATTCTCTAATTAAATACAAGAGTTGAATTTATTTATTAATATTAAAATACTTAATAAATATCCAATAAGTACCAACTTGATTAAGGTGTGACCCTATAGGATCATACCATACATATTAAATCACATACTGGGCCCCCACCCAACATTGAGTCCCACTCGGCTTCGGGCGCTGCCCGACATCGAGCCCCACTCGAGATATAGATCTGTTGTTCTTAGGCCCCGCCTAACACCGGGTACCACCCACTATACACATAAACATATATCACATAACCATACTAGCACATACAATGATTATAAACAATATCATACGATACAGTCATCGGGCCTTGTCCGGCTTCAGGCCTGCACGGTAATCATAAAAACACATACGACTATCTAGCATATGACATAATCATCAGGCCCCTCCTGGCATCGGGCCTTTCCCGGTAAACATACCATCACGTAACCCATGAAAGAAGTCGCACATACATCTTGCATCCTTTCATAAATAATAAGGGTTGGCATTGGTGGCTTCGACCCGCTAAACCTACTGAGGAAAATCACCTTGCACTTCTGGATCCCACAGATAAATCCCTTGCTGGTCACCCGCTGAAATCCCCACGTTATAATCACAAAACATAATCCACATAAATACTAGGATCCCAACTCATACTAAAAGTTTGAACTAGGGTAAAAGACATTTTACCCTCTCCATAACTTGGCCCAAGGCCGAGGCCCAATCCAACAATCCAATGACCCAATCCTAATTAGCCACCTAAGGCCCTATTCATTGCCTAATTTTCCAGATTGGGCCCAAATCTCGCAGTGGACCTTCACAATTAAATATCAGGCTTGTACGCCCAACGTACTTCTCCATTCAGGCCAAACTCACTTTTCTTCCTTAATCCGTTACGACATTGATCCAAAACATAGATCTGACTTCCTTGAGCTGAATAATCACGTAAAGTTGCTAACTTTACGTTCATGCATGACTAAAAGAAGCTCTTAAAGCTCAAAAGGACTTATTAGGTGACTTAATGCATGGATATGAACATAACCCTCCTAAAGCTTGCACCTTTATGCATAAAAACCTCATAACTAACTCAGACCTGAAAGAATAAGTCCTTCAAATATCTTAATTCATCAATCAACCCAAAAAGGGACCCAAAAGCATGAAAATCAAGGCAAGAAGAGGTCTAAGCATTAACAAGTCAAGATTTGAATTTGATACCTCAAGGAGCTTCCAAAGTGATGAATGATTTTAGATCTCTAAGTTCCCCACCAAGCTATGAACCTTCATCCATCTTCAGTCTCTTCAAAATAAGCAACACAACCCCCAAATTCTCCTCAAGAGCTCAAATGCACATCAATGGAGGCTAAGGGACGATTTCTAGGGTTTTAGGGACTTTGAGGCTGGCAAAGAGGCCAACGCTAAAGATTTAAGGTATTTATATAGGGTGCAACATCCTAAAATTAGGGTTCCTCAAACTCCTCGTATGCCTGTGTAATACTCGTACGCCCAACGTACGAGGCACCACCTTCCCAATCCTTCCTTCGCAATACGCTAAGCGTACACCAACGTACGCCTCACGTATTATCCCTCGCACCAGTATGTCTTGCGTACTCCCTATGTATGCCCCCTGTAATAGGGTTACCTCTCAACCCAAAAACACTCTGAATGCCATAACTTATTCGTTATACCTCCGATTCCGACAACCCTTATATCCATGAAAAGGTAACGAGAAGCTCTACGCTCTCATCAACTCATACCCGCCACAAAATTTCCCGAACAAGAATCTAATTTCAATAAAATCCGAACTGACACTTTACCGAAACACCCATTGGCTCCAAAACACAAAACGAACACCCAGATCATCTAAATTACGTCACCCACACCCAAATGTGAAACGACTCGGAACAGGGCATTACAGTTGTACTTTTGAATATATTTTTTATTTATAATATCATATTTTATCCTATTATAGCATTGTACTTTATAATATTTTTTATTATTTAATAACATTATACTTTAAATATTATATTTTTTTTTCTATTTGAGCATTGTACTTTTACATATATGTTTTATTTATAGTAGTATCTTATTTTAGACTATTATAGAATTGTACTTTACAATATATTTGGAAAGTACAATGCTATAATGGAAAAAAAAGTTTGTGTATTGGTATGTAATTTGGAAAGTACAATGCTATAATGAAAAAAATGAAAAAAAAATTAGTTTGTAAAGTACAAACTATTTTTTTTTCATTTTTTTTTCCAATATAGCATTGTGCTTTCCAAGTTTTATACAAATACACAGACTTTTTTTTTTTTCAGTTATAGCATTGTACTTTCCAAGTTCCATACAAATACACAATTTTTTTTTCATTTGTTCCATTATAACATTGTACTTTCTACATAAATACACTTAAACATGCTTCCTACATATATTTCATATTTATTATTGCATCCTACTTTTTTTTCAATTTTTTCCATACATATATTCATCATACACACATTATTTCATACATCATACACATTACAATATAAACAAATACACTTAAACATACATCCTACACATATTACATATTCATTATAGCATCATAGTTTTTTTTTCATTTTTTTTCCACACATTACCTACATAAATACACACATTATACATACAAATACACTTAAACATGTTTCCTACACATATTACATAGTCATTATAGCATCATGATTTTCTCCATTATAGAAACCTACTTTTTTTTCATTTTATCCATACATATATACAAAAATTACATATATAATTTCCAAAGTCATACACATACACATACATAAATAATACACATACATTATAGTATCCTACTTTGTTTTTTTCATTGCACATAAATACACATATACAAAAAAAATACACATGGAAAAACACATACATGCATCATAAACATACAAATACATATCATATATACACAATATATAAATTCACATACAAAATGAAAGATAAAAATATGAAAAGAAATTGTGGTGGTGTAATTTCGAAGTTTTCCAGCGAGGGTTCCATAATTCCAGCAACAATTCCGGCATAAATTTGATTTTTCTGACAACAATCCTTAAATTGTTAAATTAAAAGCTTAAATTCAGTAGAATACCACCAAAACAGAAGATAAATAGAAAATGGGGGAGGATTCGGACCTTTTCGGTTTGTTTTGGGTCAGAATCACTCGTCGGTGAGTTGCATCTGTCACTGGTGAGCTGCTTCTGCCGCTGGAGATGCCTTGTCGTCGCCGGTGATGGAGGTGATGTGGTGATCGGCAGGGGCGGACGCAGGATTTCATAGTAGGGGTTGCACGATAATAGAAAAAATAAAAATTTAAAAAATTTTCGAAATTTTTTCCACTGCGGCCGAAAAAATGAGGGGTTGCCGGTGCCACCGGTGACCCCCCCTAAATCCGCCCTTGGTGATCGGCTGTGAATTTCACTGGTCGATGATAGAATGTCACAACAATCGATGGTGGTCGGAAGATATTTGGGGAAATCGCCTTCGACAGTAGAGAAATCGCAAAAGAGGCAAAGACATGAAAGAGCAGAAGTCTGGGGGTTATCTGCGAAGGGCTTTTGCAGCGACGGATATTAGCAATGACAGTAGGGTTTTTGTGGCGACAAGTAGCTTTTAGCGGCGACACCCCTAGAGGGAAAAATCAGCGCATTTTTTTAGAGCATTAGTGGCATCGGACGTAGCCGCAGTTGTAGTCGCCGCTAATAGTATGCAATCTATTCATTTCTAACCGTTGGATTAGATTTTGATCAAACAGACATGCATGGTTTATAGGTAACAGCGACGCCTTTAGCGGCGACAAGTAATGCGGAAATTACTTATCGCCGCTAATACCTAGTGAGCTATTTCTATATTTAGGATCCAATGACGGATTGAGAGGCGATGATAAACTGTTTAAAGATTAAGTTGCACTTGTTCTTGTTATACATATGGAGAAACACTTTGTAAATGTAATCTATATACTTTTTTCTTCTTCACGTAATCTAATAAGAATATTATTCGATCATGAATGGGATTATGAAGAAACGAAGAGTACTACTGAATATCTCTGTATACATATGATAATATAATATTGTTACAAAACTTACAATCGATACCAGCTAGCTAGCTCAACAAAAGCAAGTTTTTAGCATTCACTTCAAACATGAAAGCTTCTCATGATCGTAAGCATTACATGCACACTTCCTACCGGTGTTGGATTTACCTACACCATGGCCATATATCGCATCATTACAGACCGGGCGTCCTGGTACAAGATCTCCATAGGTGATTGATCCTCGTCCCACAGAGGTAGGTGGAGGTGGGGATAGGTGTTTCGGTGGGGGTGGAGATGACTGTAACGGCGGGGGTACACCCATTTAATGTGGTGGTTTAGGTGATGTCGGAGGATGGAGTACACCTCAAAGGCCTTGAGGTTTAACTTGCGAATCAGATTAAGGGAGAATGTTATGTATTTCGCTTTCATAAATGAAAGATTGTGTGTATGTTTGCATGAACGTTTGAACTTACTTGATGAGATGAGTAAGAAGAAAGAAATATATATGAGAACAACTACACCCGTCTTCGTTCCCATATTTCAGTTAGAGAATTGGCAAATTTCTAATCATATATATTTGGAGACCAGTTAATTGAGACTATTTATATATATTTAGTTTTCCATCAACATTTATGTCGACGTGTTATCTGGTTTATAATTAAAGATGGTTGACGGGTTGTAACTTCAATCAGCGTGTAGTTGCATGCATTCTAACTCGACCGACGACCAAGTCGTGGAGTATGAAAGACGAGAGGGTATTAGACGGGGTTCATATGTACGACCAGCTACAGCTGGGAATGTACAAGCTTCAATAGACATTTCAATAAATGGTAGTATTATTTTTGGCGTTGAGCATTCTTTTAAAATACACTGAAATAAACGTATTCAGTCTTGACTCTTGAACTAAAACGAAGTAGAACGTTAGAACTAAACACACTCCATAGCATCGTATGTAAATTGTAATCTTGATTAGCCAATAATTTTAAAACTTGTTATGCATGCGTTCCAAAATATGTATTCACTGTTATATCCAAATATTCAGGGGTGGACTTAAGGGTGATCCACAGTGGCACCGGCAACTAGGGATGAAAGTGGGTCCAAACCCGGACCGGATGGACCCGGACCCGGAAAACCCGGAGCCGGTTAACGGGATTTTATAGAACCGGAAACCGGACCGGTATATAGGAACCGGTTCCGGTTCGATTCCGGGTATGGTTCCGGGTAAAGTGGGTCTAGAACCAGAAAACCCGGAAACATCAAAGTGGGTAAGTTGGAACCGGATAAAGTGGGTTTAGACCCGGAAAACCCGAAAAAACCGGAATTTTTTGGTAATTACTTACTACTTAGTGGGTTGAACTTTGAAAATTTTCATATTGATATCCCGACTTTGGGGGGCTGTAACTTATTGAATATGAAACCACAATTAACAAAATTAGAGTTTAAAATCATGTACAAACTCTAAAATACACTCTGGAAAAACCCGCATGTCAATCCGAATTTAAACGAATGAGATATATTTGTGTTAATATTTTCACATAATACAAAGTACAAAAACAAATAGCTGAAAAGTTGAAAATTTTCAGTTTTGATATCCCGACTTCGGAGGACTATAAATCATTGAATGTTAAACCAAAAATGACAAAATTAAAGTCTAAACTTATGTACAAACTGTAAACTAGAAGTTGGAAAAAACCACATGTCAATCCGACTTCAAACGAATTAGATATGCATGTTTTAAAACTTTCACCCAATACAAAAAAACTAAAAAACTAAAAACTTTCAGCTTTGGTATCTCAACTTTTGAGGACTGTAAGTCAATGAATATAAAACTAAAAATGACACATTTATAGTCTAGAATCATGTACAAACTCTAAACTACATGTTGGAAAAAACCGTATATCAATTGGAGTTAAAACGAATAAGATATGCATCTTGTAAGTGTTTCACAAAAAGTGGTTCCGGCCCTAAAAGTGGTTCCGGTTCCAAAAACCGGTTCCGGATTTTAGACCCGGTTTACTCGGACCCAATGGACCCAAACCCGGATTACCCGGAACCCGGATAAAGCCAATTTTTAAACCCGGAACCGGACCCGGTTCTATATATTCCGGTTCTAACGGGTCCGGTTCCGGTTCGGTTCCGGTTCTAAATCTCATCCCTACCGGCAACCCCTAACTTTTCCGGCCGCAGTGGAAAAATTTTCAAAAATTTTCTAAATTTTTATTTTTTCTACTACCGTGCAACCTCTAACTCTCCCGTGCAACCCCTACTGTAAAATCCTGCGTCCGCCCCTACAAATATTTTATATAAATATTAGTAATATGTAAATAAAGAGCTATATGGGCAGTTGGGCACATTGTATTATAGCGGAATGGAGCGGGAATTAGCGAGCGGAAAGAAACATTATATTGTGAATATATGACCAAATGCTGGCCATTAAATTAAATGAATGAAATGATGAGATGTTAGGATATATATTATTAACATGACTAACATCCAGTGTATAATTACACTTAATTAATTATAAGGTTAAATGACCTATTATTAAAAGAGAGTAATTGAAATTACCTATATTTTAGGCACCTAAGTCAATTTATTTCATAAAAACTCAATCAAATCTTATATTTTATTCGGCACATTCAAATTATCTATTTTGTTGAGAATGCAATATCATTCAACATAGATTAATTTATAATTAATATTCTTAAAGAATATACTTGCATATTTTAGACAATAACATATCATTTTTTAAGAAATAAACAATTGTAATATAACTAAGAAATTATATTATAAAACTAAAAACCATTCTTATAACATAAAACGACCATTTTCATAACACAAAAGAAGAATATATATATACAATATTTTAAAGAATATACACAATCTTCTACACTTAATTCTTTAAGAATTTGTTATAATTCTTACAGAATATAAACAAAAATTATAATATATACTACATTCTTTAAGAATATGTAACCATTCTTAAAGAATTTGTTAGCCTTCTTGTAGAATATTTTTTATGGTTTGTTGATGCCTCTATATTTACCTTTTCATGGTTCATCCTAAAACAACAAATCATTCAATTGAAATAGAAGTTTTCCTCCTAAAAACAAGAAAGAGAAAAACTAGGACATTTGGTACCAAGATTATATGTTTTTTTTAATTTGGTAAAAGGTTTAAACCACCTTCTATCAATGGAGGTGGAGCGGGTTCATATATCTTCTGCAACTTGGGTGGAGAAAGTGTCGAATACAAAGGAACAACTTTCACATGGCTAACCTGCTCTTCCATGTTACCGACTTCTTTTGTTGTTTTCCATCATGTGTCTTCTATCTCCTCATTTCCGGTTAGAAAAACATGAATGTCACCCGACAATTCACACATGTGTAATTGTACCACTGTTCAGATTGTTGCTTTAAGGTAGTCCCTTTCAGGTTCTTGAATGTATAAATTTTCACTAGGATGAAGTCTACAAGAATATCATGTTCTCGACGTGGTGACATAAAAATATTAAGCGATTAGCAAAGAATCACATTACACAAACAACAATATGAGGTTCTTATTTTCTGTGATAGTAATTCACATATGGTGATAAGATTTGAACCCACCTAGTAGCTTTTGTTGTATCCTTAAGCTTACACTACATATCTAGTAGAATATATGTTACAAGATTAGAATGTGCTAAATATATTCTTTCATTATTTATGATATATGGATGTGTTTCTAGTGAAAATGGAATGAGAGAAACTTAGATGATCTAAATAGTTCATTAACTATTTTAATTTAGATATATGAATGTAATGTTTGATTTTATAAGAATTTTAACTGGTCAGTAGCCTTTTGATTCATATCGATTATTACAATCCAATAATCAAATTCCAAACAGGTCATTAAATCACATAGTCTACAACATGAGTCCTCGTACATGTTTTTCCTACAGACTTTCAATACTATGCTCATACCTGGATTAAAGTAATTATCACATGAGGTAAAAATTATCAAAAATTCGTTCACATTAAGGTAAACATCAGTAAGCTATTTGAAGGTACCAATATCAGAACTTCACTCAGTGGTTCAAGTTATTTAGAACAAAACAAGTGGAGCCACACCCAGAAAAAAAAAACCCAACATGCATTATAGTAGGTATTTGACGAATGAGATCAACTTTATAACAAGTTTCAGAGTTAACTCGGTTTCATTTCACTTTAATGTCCACACTGGCAAGTTACATTATAGGGAGTCAAACTAGCCAATTGAATTACCAAACCAGCTAACTTGTTTTGTTTTGACCAATTTAATGGGCAAACATAGGTTTAATCCTATAAATGAACAATCCTCACCTTTGGACCCTATTAGTCTCTGTGAAAAAAATATATTTAATTTATGTGGACGAGATGTTTTCAATTATTATTGGATTTAACAATAAAAAAAAACTAAGCCTATTAGCATATATATTTTTTAAGGAAGCTTCAGCGGTAAGGGAAGAAATCAAACCTCGAGGCGGTGGTTGAGTGGATGAAATCGAAGTCAACAACGCTAGCAAGAGCGACGACAACAAGGGTGAGGTGGAGCGGTGGGGAGGCTCAATCGGCGAAGTTAAGGTGAACATGTCGAACGATAGTAACATGCGACCGGAGGGTTTGGGGATAATAAAATTACGCCTTGTTTTATTTCCCAGCGATGAACGATGGTGGTGTCTTAGGTTTCGGGTACCACCGATGGTGTTAACCTGGTGATAATGATAAGGTCGGTGATGTTTACAGGATGAAGATGCAGGTGATGATTGGTAAAAAGGTGTGAAACTGAGATCCTATTTCAAAACGTTATTAAATAATTTAAATACTTACTATAATTGATTACAACTAAAATTACTACTTTATATACGGTTATCAATTGATTGGTCTACATTTAGTTAGGCCCGTAAACGAACCAAACGAACACGAAGAGAAGCTTGTTCGTGTTCGTTTGTTCAATTTTAACCGAACAACAAACGATCACGAAAAACTAAATGAACAGGTGTTCTATGTTCATGTTCGTTTGTTAAGCAATTTAGTGTGTTCGTGTTCATTTATATTCGTTCATTTAGTTGATAAGCGAACATAAATGAACACAAAGTCAAACGAACATATATAAACAAACACAAACAAACTTAAAGAAACATAAATAAGCAACAAGAACTTAAAAGAAAACAAACATGTGTTCAACATTTCCATACAATCGAATAATCATAAATAAACAAATGAACGTAAACAAACATAAACGAACTAAAGTAAATGAATGTAAATGAACGAATGAGAACATTGCTCGTGTTCGTTCATTTAACCAAACAAACCAGATATCTTGTTCATGTTCGTTCATTTATTAAATAAACATACATAAACAAATTTTCCGTCGAACGGTTCATGAACTGTTTGTTGAACGTTCAGTTCATATACAGCTCTACATTTAGTTATACATTCATACAATATTTAAGGGTTATATATGATCCTCTCTCTCTCTCTCTCTCTCTCTCTCTCTCTTATATATATATATATATATATATATATATATATATATATATATATATATATATATATATATATAGACAAAATTGCAAAAATAGTCCCTGTGGTATGCATTTTTTTGGGGTTATAGTCCAAACCTCGACTTTTTTGGCTTCGTGGTCCTTTTGAGTTAGTTTACATGCAATTTTGGTCCCTGTCTAAACTAAAATGACTATTATACCCTTAATGAAATTAGTTTTTATTTTTCTTTTACTTTTTGAAATTATTATTATTATTAAAAATAAATTGGGGCCCACATATCCACCATACCTCTCTCTCTCTCTCTCTCTCTCTCTCTCTCTCTCTCTCTCTCCAAACCTGACTACTCACCGCTCCCTCATCTTCTTCCCCTGGTGCCATTTCCCCTTACTGATAACACCGATAACAGAGAAAAATTCCTTAGGATGACTCTGATTTACAAGATGAATCGATCGATGAATGAGGTGGGCCGGAGCAATTACTAATCGATTACCTTACTCAGAAAACGCTCGATGAGGCCCAAATACCATATCGTTTCAATAATCCTCGGAGTCACCAGAATTGTCAACAATAGCCTCACCAAAATCCTTCATGAATTCATCAGAATCTTCCAGGTTGTATGTGAGGTAAGCCTGCACGGTTTGTTTTTTAAACTTGATCTTACAAGTTTGATACTTGGAATTTGAGAATCCTTATGGGGATTTTAAGAAGTCGATAAAGGAGACTCATGATTTAAAAGATTGGGATTGTTTGGAGAAGACAGTGGGTGTATGTATGTGTGTTTTGTTCTTGCTTCACCGAAATCCCTATACCCTCTTCCTCACATAACCTATGGTGGCTGACGATTCAATGACGGAGAAACCATGTCATAACCAGATCGGAGTTTTCATCTGCAGTTGGGGGCACCAAAATGAAGGGGGAAACTAGATTGGTAACCACAAACAATGACAGATTAGATGGCAGATCGGGAACATAAGAAACAACAACATAGGAGATGGCAGCGGTAAAGGAGGCTGGAGAGGGTCGATGTTGTTTGTGTTGGGGTAGCGGGAGCATATGGAACCTCAAACCACCATAGAACACCACCCACCTACCTCTTCGACTCGCACCTAAGGAGTTTGTGGCCTGACTGTTGCCGGAGAAGTAGGATGCATCGGAGTTTGAGGAATCGTCGGTCGCTACCTCAATGTGTGTCTTTTAATCTCAGTGTGTGTTGATGAAGAAGACGATCAGGAGGGAGAGAGAGAGAGAGAGAGAGAGAGAGAGAGAGGATGTGGGCCCAATTAATTAATTATTTTCTTTTTCTTTTAAATTAAAATGGAAAAACATAAAAAATATATCACAAAGGGCATTTTAGTCTTTTTAGTTTTCCAAGGGACCAAAATCACAAGCAAACATGGTCAAAAGGACCACGAAACCAAAAAAGTCGAGGTTTGGACTAAAACCCCAAAAAAATGCATACCACAGGGACCATTTTTGCAATTTTGTCATATATATATATATATATATATATATATATATATATATATATATATATATATATATATATATATATATAATTTACACTCTATAAATACCAAACAAATCTAAAATATTATTCACACCAATTTCTATACTTTCTCTCAAAAACTCACTCAAGCACAATGTCGTCATCGCCATATAATTTGTCCGATTCGATGGTGCAAAAAGAGGCAACATTTGTCAGCAGGGCGGTCCTAGGGATTCTAATACTTATGACAGCCGAAAAAAAATGTCCTTAGGCCCTAATACTCGGGACGAGCCGAAATAAAAAGGCCCTTAGGTCTTATCGTGTAACAAATTATAACGACGATAAACTTTATAGCAATAAATATAACAAAATCATAGGATTTTAATGAGTAATTGCATGTCGTAACAGCTAACCGATGATCCGTGCAGCTCTTGTGGCATTCTTGATAACAAATTGGTTGATCGACTCTTCGTAGTTTATATACTCTAAGATTTCGTTCTGGATAGAATAAATGAGTCAAAAATTTTGATTATCGAGTCGGTCTGTCAATTATCATCTTAGCAAATTATTTATTAACTTATACCAATAATCAAAATAAAATAAAAAAACTACTCACATATTTTTACAGTTGTTCGAATAAATATCTATAAATACATAAGTATCTAAATATCTATAAATACATAAGTATCTAATTTACTTATAACCATGTAACTTATTTATATCACCAAATGTAATTATATACAAAAATGAAATTGGGAAAAGGAGTTCTAACTTCTTACTGTTTATTAAGTTTTTATTTTATTATTATTTTCTTTTTAAGTATAATAGACAATTTAACTTAATAAATGAAAATGATTTTTGACGTATGTCATGTTTTCCATGTATTTGCCATATATGATTTTCGTAGGCATTATGAATTTCTTATTTTCCACATGTCATTTTCTGTTTTTTATCACTTTTCTTAAATTCAAAATTCCGGAATTTAATACTTAGTTTATATATGTAAGGTATTTAATTATATTAAACTTCAAAATAATTCGCTATACAAATATTTATTTCCTTCCTTTTTTAATTCTATGATAATATGCATATGTTAGCCAATTTCACGTTAAGCTCTATTAACAATTCCAAAATTATATAATGCTGAAGGAAAGAATTTCATAAGATCGTGATATAAATTTCAATATTTCCGGTATTGTAAAAAATATGTATGTTTACAATTTTTCATATTAATTTTTTTTTTAAACCTATATAGTACACGGATCTCACACCTAATATACCTAATATACATCATCATAAAAGTTTTTAAAGGACATGTAAATGTCTTTTAGTCTCAAGGTTGAATATCTTTTCTAGTGTCTAGTTTCTAGACTTTGACTTTTCATATGGAGTACCCGTTAAATTGCTTCTACATCATGACCAGAAGAAATTTAACAAATTTCAAAAGGAGAAAGAGTTTTACCTAAAAAATAAATCGAATGTAGTAGAAATTGCGTCTGGGACCGTCAATCTTCAGTCAGTCGAGAGACGATGGGTATGTTATGCAATAGGAGATAAGGAGGTGGGAAATGACCAGAACCAGAAGTTCATATTTCTTACACCAAGAACGGTTCAAAACAGATTGCAATCGCTGGAGATTGGAGACTGCTAGAATTATGAGTCGGCAGCCGGTAGTAGTTCAAAGTTGGAAAATGAAGGATTTGGCAGACGATCCACAAAAATCATAAACTTTTTTAGGGTTTAATTAGTTTTTCATTTCAATAATTTTCTATCGATTAGTATGAGTTTGAAAGATTGTTTGTTATTATATTTTTTAAAAATATTTTGTTTATCTAACTCATAAATTTCAACTCTTAATTTTTTGTAAGTTGTAAGAGTTAAGTATAAATTCTGATTGACATATATAAAAGAGATCAAAATTATTTTTTTCTTCTTTTGTGTTACTACGTTCATCAAAGGGTGTCCTGATTGATCGGCCAGGCTGAAACCGAACATAGTATTCAATAAAAAAAAGTTTGTACCCTTAAAAAAGTAGGCCTTGTGCCAATATCCTCTTTACCTCTGCTCTAAACTGGGCTGTTTTTCGGTTCCGTCCGATTAGGATAACGATGATTACGATTTGGAGTGACGTACTTTTTTAATAATGGTTTATTATTTTTATTATCCAATTTTTAAGTATATTTCCTAGGTTTTATTATGTAATTTATATTTTTAAGTAATGAAATATTTCTATTTCAATCCATTTTTATGTTTATTAATCATTTTTAATTAGTTCTATTTATTTTATTTAGTTATAGATTTTAAAGCTGGCGTGAAAAGGGGGTGAGTGGAAAGTTGAAGCGACACATAAAAAGTGAGTGGTGAGTAGTTAGTACAACCTCCGTTCTAACCAGATTTTCTGGTGATATAAAAAAGTTCGACTTTAGGAGTCGTCACGATGTGACGGGGCATTTTCTAGTTGTGGGTCTCTTTTGATTCCCCACAACGTGGTAAGGAAGGTCACGACGTGGCCGCCGCTAACGTATTAAACCCTAATTATCTAGGTTTTGTACCTTATTTAAAGGAATGAGGATGTTAAGGTTTACTCACCCTCAACCTCCACCACCATCTTTAACTCAGATAAACCATAATTCCTTTTTCCTCCATTGTTGAAGCTTTCTTGAGTGCTTTTGAGAGTTTTTAAGGAAGAATCAAGAAGGAGTAAGCCAAGGATTAGCAAGAAAATCCCCATCTCCCTTCCTATCTCGACTCTGGACCCTTGTACGTGTTCAACGTTCCACCTTTTTTATTATAGGGTGTTAGATCTTGGATTTTGTCCCATTTTCTTCTTGATCTTAATAGATGGGATGGTGAGATTTCATAAAGGTTGCAACTTTATGAATCTCTGGATTATTTGGAGTAGTTCATGGTTTGGATATGCATTTTGGTTGGTTGTTTGAGCTATGCATAAGATTTTGGCCATAAAACCCATTTTGACCTAAGTTGAGTCCACGACATGCATGTCTAAAAATCACCAATCTTTAAGTTAGTTTTAGGGTTATAAGCTCTTCTGGAGCAAATGGGTTTGAGACTTAAGGGATTAAGTGCTTCCTGATTAAGCCCTTTGGAGGTGGAGATCGTCGATGATCGTTCGGTGAGGATATCGAGGGTTCATCAGGGTTGTACTCTTGAGCTAATCCGAGAGATATATTTGATTGATTTAGGGTTGGATCTTCGTTCTCTAGGTCTTCTCTGACTTTTATTTGCAACTTTTCTCCCCAAGGGTTCTCCAGAATTCTTTGTGTCGATCTGAAAAGTCGTTTTTATAGATTCGACCCGACTCGCTGAGTCCATGACCGACTCGTCGAGTCCATCCCTTAATTCTTGTGCACGGCAAGTTAAGGAGTCCTTAGCTTCTCGAATCTTCGTATCGACTCGTCGAGTAGTCGACCCTACTCGCCGAGTACCTAGTGTTTTTAGCATTTTTCTTCTTTGCTCAACTCCCGAGCTCCCAACCGCTTCTCCTGCTTCTTTTTGCTTCCGAGCTTCGCTTTTGGACTGAAAACACAATTCAAACACTTTTAGGTATCTTTTGTCCATGATATGCAAATAAATAGCTAATAAATAATAAAAATCAAGCATAAAAATATAGCTAAAAATGCAACTATCATATGGTATGTGGTATTTTGGGGAACTCACTAAGCTTTGTGCTTATGGTTTTTATGGTTATGGTTTCAGGTACTTCCGGTTCGAAAGGGAAGGGCCTGACATGATCACAGCGCATCCACCCATGTTTCCGCATTATGATGATTTTGGGATTATACTATGATAACTGTTTTCTTATAAAGTACTTTTGAATATTTAGAAAAAGGATAATAAATGTTTGATGTAAAGATAGTTAATGTTTTGGTTGAATTAAAAATGATAATTTACTTCATAATTTTTGGGACGTTACAGATGGGATGGTGAGATTTCATAAAGGTTGCAACTTTATGAATCTATGGATCATTAGGAGTAGTTCATGGTTTGGATATACAGTTTGGTTGGTTATTCGAGCCATGCATAAGATTTTGGTCATAAACCCCATTTTGACCTAAGTTGAGTCCAAGACATGTATTGGACATGCATGTCTAAAAAGCACCAATTTTTAAGTTGGTTTTAGTATTATAAGCTCTTCTGGAGCAAATGGATTTGAGATTTAAGGGATTATGTGCTTCTTTATTAAGCCCATGCCATGGTTGTGTCTTATCGACCTAATACTTGAGATCTATACTCCTTGGTGAGTCTCAAGGGATAAAGTTAGAAACTTTATCCATTTAGATAATAAAAATGATCAGATATGGACTTTGGAACCTTTGGGATCAGAGGATTCGACTTACCCACTAAGACACTTTGAACCTAGTGCCCATGGCATTGCCTAAGTTTCCACGGTGTGGTGACTGGGGAAAACGTGTATGTTTTGTCGTTTGAGGGCCACGACGTCGCCAAGGATAGCCACGTCGTGGCGAGTCAACTTTGACCGTTGGCTTTGACTTTTGACTTGCATTAACTTTTGGTCAAACCCCTAGTTTTGGAAAGAAAGCTAAGGGTGTACTTTGTACGAGTGTAAAGGTGGTTTATAACATTTGTATCCGCAGTAGTAGGAGCTGTCAGTGGTGTAGCCAGGATTTTATTTTAGGGTGGACCAAATAATTTACAAAATATGAACGGTAGTAAAATACTTCAAATGATAACAAAATGTAACAATATATGTAGCAAAATGTATTCTATTTGTGTATAATTTGAAATTTTTAATGGGTAGGCCATATGGCAATTCACTTCCTCTAGTCTTTGGTAGTTAATAAAATTATATATATATATATATATATATATATATATATATATATATATATATAACCTCAAATTTATTTGGGTGGGCCAAGGCCCACCCTTGTACTAATGTGGCTACGCCACTGGGAGTTGTAGAATTTGATCATCGTTTGTTAGGTAAGTCTCTTCACTGTACACATAGGTCGAAGACACCAATGTCGACCCATTAGAGTATGTTTGTAGGATGAGAGTTGTCTTTGTGACTCTTGTTGATAAGATTGTATGCTTAGTTGTAGAGGGTGAAATAGACCTAGTACCGGTTGAAAGTTATCGAAGGGGGTGAAATAGACCCAGTACCGGTTGAAAGTTATTGAAGGGGGTGAAATAGACCCAGTTTAGCTTCGAGCTGTTATGTATGTTTGTTATGTGGTATTTTGGGGAAATTCACTAAGTTTTGTTCTTACAGTTTATGTTTATGGTTTCAGGTACTTCTGGTTCAAAAGGGAAGGACACGACATGATCACACCGCATCCACCAGCATTTTGTATTTTATGACATGATTTGTACTCTGATGACTATTTTATACATTATCACATTTTGATGGATTTTGGAATGAATGAATGATGTTTTTGTTAGTTTTAAAATAAATTTTTTACATAGCAATTTTTGGGACGTTACAACATAACACGTATAAGTATATGGATTCGCGGGTCAGTGGGTCGATTTCGGGTCAAAGAGTAGACGAGTCATTTTCGGGTAACTTTTCACATGTTAAATTTATACGAATGATATATGTCGGTAAATTAATTAGCAATTAGCATTTTACGTTGGCTATAATGAACTGAACAACCATATACCAATCTAAGTATCTAACGCAATAACTTAAATTAATTAACAGTTAGCATGTCGTATATTCCATTAAAGCATTAATTTATAAATAAAATTTTATTTTTTAAAATATTGTGTGTGTGTGTGTGTGTGTATATATATATATATATATATATATATATATATATATATATATATATATAATTGGGTTGACGGGTTGACCCGCGAACCCAAACTGGTAACCCAACCCAACCTATAAAATAAACGAGTTTGTGGGTTGACGGGTCAGAAATCTCAACCCAAACCCGTTTATTTTCATGTCGGGTTATAGATTGGGTAGAGGATTGTCAGCCCTACTTAAACACCCCCTACAACACTCATAATATATTGTATTTTCTTCAAATTGTGACTCTAATTGGACATTTTTATCAACTTTGACCCCATAATTCTAGAGGGTCGTCTGGAACGCCACCTAGCACGGCTCTAAAATGTCGTTCATTAGATGCACAGTTTTTGGTAGTTCTTTTTCATATTTTGTTACATGCTTATAAAGTTCACAAATCCATCAAAGCATGAGCATTCCTGGGTTACAAATGATAATTCAAACTAATTAAAACATGTTTTACTTGAAAAAGATAGCTCGATCAAACCACCCCAATTTATATTTTTGTCATCTCAAGAAAGAATCAACAAAATCATGAACTTCCAGAGATGCACTCAAAATAGTATGTTGTCGAATTTTAGTTCAAAAGAGAAGGATGTATATTCTTTTGTGTCGGAAATTGCTTACGCATAAACCTTTTCAAGTGAATATCCGAATTGATTTTGGTTTTCAAAACACTGGTCCAAATAGTCCAAATTTTGTACTATTTGGACCAGTGTTTTGAAAACCGAAATCAATTCGGATATTCACTTTAAAAAGTTGATGGGTAAGCAATTTCTGACACAAAAGAATATACATCCTTCTCTTTTGAACTAAAATTCGACGACATACTATTTTGAGTACATCTCTGGAAGTTCATGATTTTGTTAATTCTTTCTTGGGATGAGAAAAACATAAATTGGGGAGGTTTGGACTCCAAACTAAATTTAAATCTTGTCCGATCAAATCTAGTTACAATTAAGTTTGATTGGATTTTATAATTCGATTTTCAAAAATTGGAACATTTTAAAACGACATATAATTATAATATTATCCAATTTTACAGAAAAATCAAAAAAATTATTTAGTTGTGATTTAAAATTTATAAACAACTACTAAGAAGGTATATTATAGTTTAATATTTTATAGATAAAAAAACTTTTGAAAACATATATATATATATATATATATATATATATATATATATATATGTGTGTGTGTGTGTGTGTGTGTGTGTGTTTTGTATTAGGTGTAACTTTTTTAACCTATTTGAAAAAATATATTACAAAATTAATAAATAATTATACATATACTAAAATAAATAAATAATAAGTTGTTATTCGGTTTTTTTGGACTACTCGATTCTTATTTTATAAACCAAAATCAATCTAAAATCCAAATTAATAATTCAATTTTTTTGAAAACCAATCCAACAATCTGAATATCTAAACCAAATAGTTCAATCCAAATTGTCCAATTGGACAATTCGGTTTTATTCAAATAATAAACAGTCTTATTCGTATCATCTTTTGTTTTATCAGTCACCTTCTGAAACAAAAAAAAAAGGTAACTTATTGTGGAACTTTTACTTTTTTGTGAAATCCAATAAAGTTTTTCAAACTGAAATTACATGTCTAAATCAAAATAAAAGTTTGGTATTATTCTCATGTAGCAATGAAAAAAAATCTAAAAAAAAAAATAAGAACAAAAAAGCAACATATTAAGTAAAAATTAAGCAAAATAAAACTAACTAGCCTTTAATTTTAGCATATCCACAGTTAAATGTGGCACGTCCAACAAGAATTTCAAACCCTTAGGTTACATCTAGTGGAAGAGTGAAATATCATGGAGGTTTATAGTGAACACACCCACAAAGTTTATTGGAAAAGTGAAATATCATGGAGGTTTATAGTGAACACACCCACAAAGTTTATTGGTTTCCTCCCGAAAACACTAAGTTTTTTTTTGGACGAACAAGTACATGTATGATGGCTCATAAAGGACCATATGCTAGTTCATTTTTTTTGAAAGCAAAAATGTTTGAATGTAACATTCTTTTGGGTGACAGAGGTGAATAAGACATTATATGGTTCGCTTTATCTTAAAATGACCCATATTCTTGAGTTTCACATGGATCATGTGGCATGCATTCTTTGACCTTGTAGGGTCTCAACCTTTCACCTTTAATTCGTCTACAGGAGAGCTTAAACCTTGTTTTAAAGAGCCAAACATACATTTTTCAAATGAATTGTTCACTTGGTGTTTACCTGTTTGGTATCATGAAAAACGTCCGTCTCTGATTTATAGGTAAGTGAGGTAATGTGTTTCTTGGTCCATAGTTTTTTCTCCGCTTGCTAACTCTCACTATCATTTAATGATTTTGACATGTTACATGGTAAAAGTCTCTCCATATCATGGTGGTGCCTGGGAGCATATTTGTGGTATGCCCGTATACATAATCTTTGTAACATTCCGATTTGCAAACCAAATATTTTTCATTTTTAAAAGATAACATTGTTAGGTCTTGTAGTTCGTAGATGTTATGCTTAAGTATGTGTGCGAAAGGTTTCGTAATGTTGTATTTCAAGTCTTAAGTTTGTAAATTCGAAAGGATGTTCTGTTTCATCGTTTTATACTAGGTTTTGCAGTGTTGTTTTTACTTAGTTGTATTGACAGTCTTTCTTAACTTAGTTGTCTAGACTTGATTGATTGGTCATTTCCTAACCGACTCTATTGGGGTTGACCTATATATAAATGATGTTAGTTAGATAGAGAGAATCTTTTGAGAGGTTCTTAATCTCTAATAAAAAACCAGGTCATATTTACTTGCTTGTGTTCATTCAATTTTTTGTTTACAAACATGATTTCTATCTTTTAGAATTTATTCGATCTAACTAGTGATATCAGAACAACAAGCGCTCCATGACCTTTGGTATGAAGATGTTTATGTTGATTTTGGGAATAACACTAGTTGGTTGAAGAGTTTAACATCCTAGTAAGTTTTATTTACATTGTTTAAACATCATATATGAGCCAGGATTTTCAAAGTGCGTTGTTATTGCCGCATCATCTTACATGCAGGGACGGACACAAGATTTCATAGTAGGGGTGCCATAAGAAATTTTAGTAGTGCTTTCAAGTGGTAAATGTGATGCACAAATGATTTATCTTCGCCATTATAAATGATAAATACATGCCTAAAACTTTAATACCATATTAGAATCGATGTATGATTAATGAATTGATTGACTGAAGATGAGGAACACTATGAAGTGGTTTGGTAAATCACGGTGAATGCTGAGTGAAATTGTTTCAACCTCTTAACTCTTACATGTAAGAGAAGGTAGATTGCTTAATCGTTCAGAAAATATGATGTTAAGTATGAAAGATGATGTGTAAATTCTAAAGGCATACTTGAAATTATAGCAAGGAAAAGAAAATTAGTCCAGCAAATGACCAAAATCTTAAAGCTTGGTATCATACAAGCACTCTCATTGCCCTAAAAACGAGGATCAACTAACTATTATTAACTTTGTCTCAAATAGTAATACCGAAAACCGCTGTCAAACGGTAACATAAAAGGTAAGGTAATTAACCGGTGTTCCTCATCCCAGCTGCGATGCCGTTAATAGTAATAAGCAACGCATCTCTAAGTTTATGATTCTCCGTATCACTTCTCAACCTCTTCAAAATCTCAACCTGCAACATATTAAGCGGATTCAAATACGGAAGCCGACTCTCAATCAACTTCCTCAAACTCTTATTATTCTCCGACAACTTCTCATGTCCAGTCACCATCAACACATACTTCTCCGTCGACATAAGCTCCCTTCTCAACTCATCACCAAGCCCCCTCCTACTCTCCGCCACCAACACCTCATCATAATGTTTCACAATCGGAATATCCGCTTTACCCAACACCATTTCAATCAAGTCAATTGTAGATTGAAAAAAAGGCCATTCTCTGTATGCCGCTTGTAGTTCATCCACGTGTCCCTTTTCACAAACACCTTTCAACCCAGCTCCCACACCTAGCCAAGCCGGAAGTACAAATCGTGTTTGCGTCCACGCGAATATCCATGGGATGGCGCGTAGGTCGCCGATTCCGACTGATGATTTTCTCCTGGTTGGACGGGAACCGATGTTTAGGTGTCCGAGTTCGGCCTGCGGAGTGGCTTCTTGGAAATATGCTATAAACTCAGGGTTGTCATAAACAGTGCTGCGGTAACTTTGGCGACTGAGATTTGAAATTTCGTCCATTAGATTCCGCCAGTTGTCGTCGCGTGGTGGTTTTGGGGGACAGAGGGTCGCCAGAAGGACTGCGGTTGTGTAAATCTCGAGTTGTCGGACAGCCATCCCGGGGAGTCCGAATTTTGCTTGGACCATTTCGCCCTGTTCGGTTGACCGGAGAGTGCCCATGACGGAACCGGGCGGTTGGGATTGGATGGCAAGATGCGTTGGACCGCCGCCACGGCCGATACTACCTCCACGACCGTGGAAAAGAGTGACTTTGATACCGTATTCTTTGCATGCGGCAACGACGTCTTCTTGTGCTTTGTAGAGTTCCCATGCTGCCGCAAAACGGCCGGCGTCTTTACCTGAGTCGGAGTATCCGACCATTACTTCTTGGTGTCCGTTGTGGTTTTCTAAGATGTGGTTTTTGTACCAATCGATTGATAAAAGTTTTCGGATTACTGAACCGGCAGCTCGAAGATCCTTTACAGTTTCAAACAGGGGGACCACCCGTAATCTGTTTGAAGCAAAATCAGTTTCGTAAGAATATAACGCCACGTGTACATAGGAAGAGAAATTTAAGGAAGGCTTACATTCCACCAACGCATGGTCTTCCTTGTTCCCCCGCAACAGCAAGACGAGCGTCTTTTTGTAGTAGCTCGACTGCAAGAACGTCACTTGCCTGTCATACATCAAACGAGTCAAGAAATTAAATGGAAAATTAATAATTTTTAAGCGATTAATTGGGGTCATGAATCGTACATTGGAGGCCATGGAAATGACATACGCCCCCAGGGAATCGCTACCCAACTCAGCGGAAACACGGAAGGTTTCGAGGACTTCTTTGACTTCGGAAGATACCTAATTAAGAAATTCAAGAAAATTCACAATATGACTTTTTTAATTATTATACCGGTGTTAATTTATAGTTACCTGTATAGTTGGTGGAACGAGAGGCCTTTTTCCCTTTAGCTCTTTTGTAAGAAACTCTATTCTCTTATTTTCGTCCCATTCACTGTATGTGCCCATATCGAGATATTTTGTAATTGCATCAAGAGTCTCTGAGTGTCTACCAGATTCCTGTGAATTGAATTGTGATTAAAAATTATACTGTAGTATTTTGTTTTTAGTTTATGTGTTGATCAACGAACCTGACGAAGGTCAAGCTTCATGAGTACCATCCCAAAAACAGAAACTCTTCGTATTAGATCAGCAAGCCGTCCATCAGCTAGAATTCCCGACCCACAGGATTGCTGTACATCCAAATACCAGATTAAAAATGGTTGGCACGTGTCTGGAAGTAAATGGAATGGATGTTTTCCATACCAAGGAATCATAGCAGATCATGAGGGGTTGCAAGAGCTGATCTGGTGTGTCAAAATAATCAGTAGGATCCTGGTCGTAAGGTAGACCTTCTAGAAGCTGTTCTAACCGTCTACGAGTGTTCATAAGCTGGAAATTAAATAAAATACGTGGAAAAAATTAATACTACTTTACAAAAAACAGAACCCGGCCAATTGAAATTAACATTATAATAAGACGATCAATTAATTAATTAATTACCTTTTCTTTTACCTCCCCAAGAACAATTCTGTAAGGAGAAATCCCAGTCTTTTGAAGCGTGCTTGGCTCTAGAAGCTTCCGGAAGCTTCCTCTTCCAACTTGTGATTCAGCAAAAAGCTTTCTCTGATTGGGGCTTAAAGTTCCAGATTTTGCTGTGGGAGTTTGATGACCATTACTGGCTGCTGCATTCGAATGGTTCCCATTTGTATTCAGTTTCTCATCATTTTTGTTTGGCGAAGTAGCAGCCTCTTCATCCTGTAAATATGCAGAAAGTTGAGAGGGTAAAAATGTAAATCCTGATAATTTTGGCTGAAAAGTTGGTTTTACCTGGTTTTTTAGTGGTTTATACTCTGATCCAGGAACATCAAGTTGAGGATAATGAGACTGATCTTTGTTGCATTCTAATAAACCAATATATAGAAAATTATATAAGAGTGTATTAGCTAATTATAGATAAAATTAAATTTCAATGATCATTTTGTTTTGTTTTGTTAATTAATTAACCTGTACAAGAGGGTACATCAGCTTGAGCAGGAAGCTGTGTAGGCAGGCCATGGACATTATGGGTTTGATTCTTTGGTGTTTGGTTCCAACTCATGTATCGATCCTCTTCAGAATTTTCTGAAAGTATGAAAGAAAATCATTAATTTAATAGTATTCTCAAACAGGACACGAGCATTATATATAATATAACAAAAAATGGAAAGTGAAAAACCTTTGGTTACGATTTCATGTGCCCATCTTGCAAGGACATCGCTACATTGATTCATGGAAAGTTCAAATCTGAGGTTATCAACTTCCCGTATGTAAAGATCAATAGCCATCCACCTTGATAAAAGGGATACATCTCTTGTTACCTGAAACAAACAGCAATAAAAGTCATCCTACAATTTAAATAAGACTTAAATGAATTAATAATTAATAAATTACAATACAAGCTGAAAATTCACCTTTGCAGTGACATTCGGGTTTCCATCTCGATCACCACCCATCCATGATCCGAATTTTATTGGTGTGCATGTTAAAGGAAGTGGCCTCCCAGTGTGCTTAAGAAAAAAAAAAAACATTTTTTAGAGAGCACATGCATGGATATTAATTCAGCCATGAAAAAGGGAAAATGGAAAATCTACCTTCTTTAGAGCATTGCTGAGACGCCTTAAGTAATGAGGTATGGCTTTCCAAAGAGACTGCTCAACATAGTTTAATCCTAGTTTTTTATATAAATAGAGATTAGCCATTGCAAAATTAATGATGAAAATTGATATCATTGTTGTTTTATAACAAAGAGTTTAATTAATAACCAGCTCTAGCCTCATCCACTGGTGTAGGCTTGTGGCGTCTAAGTTCATCTGTTTGCCATATAGAAGTTATCTCTCTCACCTACATACAAAATTCAATACTTTCATCATTCACAAAATTAATAAACAATTTTTTTTTTGTTTTTACTCGGTAGAATTTACAAGAGACAAACCAGATCTTCTATTAGAGTATCTTGATCTTCTTGTGTAAGATCCTTGCGGTCATTAAATTCTAATAGATGCTGTAAAATCAATAAATAAATATAAATCACATTATGCTTATTAATAGGGAAATATACCAGAAATAGTAATGTAGTTTCTAATTTTTTTTCTAATCATAGCATTGCACGTTCCTTTTTCTTTCGTATTATAGCATTGTACTTAATTAAATTTACCCATTATATTATAACAAAAGGTAACCTGTTGATTTAGACGACATGTCACAATTTAACAGGTTTCAATATCATGTTATTGTCCACATATACTGCTGACGAGGCAAAGAAAGACAACCTTAATTTTGCCATATCAGCAAAAGAAAATAATAACACATATATGACAGATACTGGCTAAATACTTGAATACTTTAAAGTATAATGCTATAATAAAAGATAAGTTGAAACTATAACGCTATAAGAAGAAAAAAAAGTACAATATAATAAAGAAAAATTAGAAATTTATATTGATATTTCTCACATTTTGCCTTTATTAATAAATATAATTACAGAAATTGATGTTTAAAGTTAGTAGACAACTTACAGAAATTCGAATGTGTTTGTATTGAAGAGTACGTCTGTTGATCTGTGTGGGATGTGCAGTGAGAACTATCTCAACTGCCTAAAAAGAAATCACAAATTAAAATTAATTGTAAAAGAAAATTATAAATATTAAACATGTCAAGATACAAAAGATGCAAAAAAACAATACCTGTTTGCATACAGTGTCATAAAGCACATCTGGAGAAAAACCACCTTGAATGAGTTGATTGAAAATATCATCACAAGATTTTGAGGCCTGTGCTACATTTTTTGCCTTACGAGACCTGAAAGTAAAATGTTTTTATTACTTCATTAAGCTAAGAAAATTTATAAATTGTTAGCTAAGGAGTAAGTAAAGCAAGAATGGATGATTAATTAATTAATTAATTAATTACCTGTGATGAGTTTCAGCAATACCCATTAAGCTAAGGAAATGACTGAAGGCTCTAGCTAGCTTTAAGGCTTCCTCTAATGTCATTTTTGATAACTCAGAAGCTAATTGCTTTTCAAGCACTTCTGCAGTGCCTTCAATCCCAGCTGCTCTTATAAGACATGCACTCTACAATTCAATCACAATTTTCATTAGAATCAACATTCTTTAATTTGTGCATGTTCTTTAATTTATGAAGTTTGAAAGCAGCATTGATAATCACATGGATAAACCCTGCTAATAGATTGAATTCACAATTCGTGCATAGTTTAATAGGCACAAAACGAGAACGTGATTAACCACACACAGATAAGAGAATCCTTAAGCAGTAGTAGTTCAGAATCACGAGCATTTATGCATGATCACGATTAATAATTGTTAAAATACAAAAGAACTGTTTCATCAATATAGAATGAAAAAAAAAAACTAGTGGACACTATAAGAAATAAAAATATAACTACTTACGGAAAACAGGCGAAAGAAAGAAGTAATGTTTATTGATGGAAGAATTTCCACATATGGTAAGCATCAACCAATTTTGCATGTTCTGAATCATTAACAAAAATAGAATCCACAATTCCTAATTTGTTAATGTAATAGAAATAAGTGAATCGATTTTACTCTCAAAGCAAACTAGTAGTGATCTCTTAGGTAATTTGTTTATATAATTACGACCTTGAATATTATGAGAGCCGTGTAAGTGACATATAAATTCAGATCTCAATGTGAAGTTGACGTCCAAAAACGATTAATCACACAGTCTACTAGCAGAAATCTGCTATAGAAGTAGCATTCCAAATCAAGTTAACGATTTAAACAGCTAAAAATATATGCAATCTTCAATTACTAATGCATGTGTGTTGCAAATCAAATATACATAGACGTTGGAGTACTTATAATGTGCAACTACCAATTATATGTTTCTTATTGCTGAAATGAAATGATCTGTTTTATTTCTCTTGCATCGTTTAAGGTACAGGAACGAGCATTTGGTTATCCTAATCTAGTAATCAGGAGAAGAGAATAAACTTCACTGTAAACACAAATTACGAACATAATCATGTAAATACTCGATGGACTAAAATCATTACTTTTGGAAAACGAAAGCAGAAATCCATAGAACGACTTGAACCATAAACATCACAGACCGTCAGATCAAACAATATAGCTTTCTATCCGATCAATTAAACTGTACAAATAACATTTCGTCTTATAACTTGACGAAACCATGCTTCAGATCACAGCAAATTTCCAAAGCAATAGTAAACGATCTGTCGATCAACATTCACGTGAAAAAAATAGCACGAATAACAATCGAAAGAAGATAGAACATGTAAGGCACATATACCTGAGACAGAGTACGAGTATGCTCGATTTTTTCCATGATATTGGGACCGAGTTCCCGTTGAAGAACGTCGTTGAGGAGACTAAAGAGAAGGCGGAGATCATCATCGTAGCTCTGAAATGAAATCTCCTCTACTATATCATCCATTATGTCTGTCATCTTCTTCCGCTACCCTAATAGAAAAACGTTAACGCAGATGGATCGTCGTCGGAGAGAGAGAGAGAGAGAGAGAGGGTGATTGATCAGAGGGAGATGTGTGGAACAGAATGTGTAATTTGTTGAGTGAGGGGGTGTGTGAGTGGTTGGTATACCGTACGAAACGACTAACGTAATGGTGACATGTGTCGAGACTCCACGGGATTATCGGAGGAAGGTGGGACCAGGAATCTTTCCGGGCCTTTTGGAGTGATCTTAGCCAGGAGACCCTCGGGCCTGATTCAGGTGAATCCAACTGTATTTTGATTTTTAGGAACTTTTTAGTTAGTAGAGTTGTTAAATATAGTTTTCAACATAATTCATCCACAAAAAAAGAAATTTTTAGTTAGCTTTATAACTTTTTTTATAAATAATCCAAAATATAAATTAATCCAAAGAGAAATAGCCACTTACATTGCACGTGACACTTAAATGGTTGTGTTCTGGTTATAATAGGTTGCGATATTTTTTATGGACTGTGATTTTGTTATTGGTTAAACCTAACCTACAACTATCCTTATTTTTTTTTACAAGTGATATTATACAAGTGTTTAATGCATAACATTATACATTATACACTTATACAATTTCATTTTAGAGAGAAAAATTGCAACGAAGCAGCCAAAATGTTGAAAAAACTTTATAAATTTGATAAAATCGCATGTCTAACTCTGAAATCGCTAACTATGAGGATCCACTTTGAGTTTCTATGGTAATATGGGTTATTTCTTAGTTTTTTTGTTATTATTTTTTTTTTTTGGAAAAACTTAAGAAGATTATGCCAATTTTATTTTTTTTCTCAAAGAAACTATATTATAGAAAGGGATAGCATTGTTAAACAATCATTTTATTTAAAGTATCTTTTATATATTTTAATGTAGTAAAACACGACTGATTATGAAATTCGTTTTAAAGTTTATAGGGATATCATAAAATACCCCCCGATGCCCTTATATTTGTCGAAGTCTAATCTCATTCTATAATTTATTGTGAAGTTGTTCGAATGTGTTTGTTGTAGTAAACTGAAGGGTAATTACAACTATAAGTATATCATTAATAGGGACATCCTTCTGAAATAGTTTTAAAGTGCTTTATTGTATTTTTATTATCTGTCAAAAGTTATGGAAGATCTTAATTTGTAAATTATTAATTATTTTAACAGGGCTGCAATTTAATTGTGGAGAGGGAGAATAAAAAAGATTGATATTCTTTAACATGTTTATGCTGGATTTTTCCAGCTCAGAATATCACTTAAAATTTTGTTTTCTATATGCTAATATTATGATTGCAGTTCAAAATTTGGACTAGGTTTCACATAATTCAAATAAGAAGATTGATGTGTCAAAATTCTTCATAATTTAAGCTCATGTGTAACTTTTTTCTTAACTTTATTTGTAATTTGAATGAAGATTACTATTTTGAAAATCTTACTATAATCGGCTAGATTTTTATTGTTAAAGAAATAATCATAAGTAGGTTTCTATAATAAGCAATCATATTCGGGTAGATTTTCAAAAATATAATATCTAATAAGGATAATTTTTTATAAAGTATAATGCTATGATTAGGTAGATTTTCTATATATATCAGAGCCTCTAATCTCTGCATGCATGTATTATTGAGCTTGAAAATTGAGGCATTTGTCTACCACCTAAGTCCTTATTCCACACCAATCCTTCGTTGATTCCATTAGCTCAGTTACTACCTAAAATTTAAGATATTTATTCATAAGATTCACAACTCATAAATTATATAGTTTTATTGATATTTGTTTCGTTTGCAGGAAATGTTGGTGATTTTAGTGTCACCATGTCATTTTAAGTAACTGGAACTAACATGTGAACTAAAAGGCTTCATAATTTGTACTTTAATATATGTACGGAGGTTGTGCGGAGTGCACACATGTATAAGATCGAACTAGAAGTCGGTTCAATGACTAGTCGGGGGCAGCGCCCCTGGGTCTGGGTTTCCAAAGGGGCAACGCCCTTTGGTGGGGTCTAGGGGCAACGCCTCTAGCGGGGTCCAAGGGGCAGAGCCCCCACGAGGTTTGGGGCAGTGCCCTAAAACCTCACCGAATTTTACATATGAGAACATAGTGGAAAATTTAATTTCGTGATGGTGATTATGGTAAAACTAACAAAACTCGTTAGTTTTGATAACCCTAAATCCTCATCAAATATGGATTATCCTGACTTGCTTCCAAAGCAACTAATGACGGCCCAACCCTATTTTAAAACCCTAATCTCGTTTAATATATAAACGGATCTTCCTTCGCAGAAGAGGTAGATGAATTTTAGCTCTCGTTTTCATCATACTCTCACAGAATCTCTCTAGCAAATTAGCTTACGATTTATGTGCTTATAATCATAAGTGTCCACTTGGATTATCCTAGGTTGAGTTTCTTGCAACCCAGGCATAGAGTTGAAATACCAGTTCGGAAAGTGTACTCATTATCCAAGTTGGTATCCAGATCTCCACCACAAACCCTAGTTTTTCTAACAGGAAAAGGTAAAATAAAAAATAAAACACAAGAACAAAGACACAGATCAGAATACAGATCCTGTTTGTTTTCATGTTGGTACTTCGAGGACCTGATGAACAAGACTTAACCGGTTAAAACTTAAGACTGCTATTATGTTTATGAGCTGAATTTTGGTGTTGCTTATTATCATTTCCATTAATTTTTGTTTATCATAATATGATTTATTTATTTCTTGTATTAAAGTCGATTTTTTGTTTTTTTTGTAGGTTTCAGAAAAAGCACCCCAATTGTTCTAAATTAATATCTGATTTGTTTGTAAAGTGTATCGCAATAAACCAAGAGCCATTTTCAACAAATTTTTAATGTGTTTAATTTATTGGCTTATTTGACAAGTGACTGAAACCACAAGTGATAAAAAATTCACAAAAGGTTTTTGTTTTATGTAATTTTAAATGTTTGAAACATCCAGAAAATTTGAATACTTCTTTTTGTATCTATGAAAATTGATGAGGAATTGCTTTTGTAGGCCTTTCTCCTAATGATTTTCTTTATTCTGCTCCATGGATATTGAGCACCTTTCTTAATCAGCTTTTCTGGAATTCGGTTGAAAGATTAGTGATGTTTGGTGGGTGTTTTTCACTACCTGATTATTGGAGGTAAAAACGTGTCAACATGGAGAAGTTCATGTGGCGAATGAAAGTTATGCAATTTATCAGATTTTTGGGCATGGAGAAAATCCCCTAATATGCTTTGATGGGTAACTCACTTCTCCTCTCTCTCTCTCTCTCTCTCTCTCTCTCTCTCTCTCTCTCTCTCTCTCTCTCTCTCTCTCTCTCTCTCTCTTAATTACAATAAAACACTTAACTAATGTCAATTGAAAAGAATAATGTCGACAAGATGATACATATCTGACATCATTCTGTTTAATTGCATTTACAACAAAAAAATATTTAAATACAAATATAACTTCAAAAATTAGTTAATCTTAGGAATTAAATTCCACTCCATTTTGTTATAATGTTTGTAGATTTAATATTATGAAATAAGCTCATGTTATACAATCTTGAAAACCACACACTTGGATGGACCGAATATAATTGTGAGTTTTGATTTTCTTTTGGGCAAATTGCATACAATAACAATATACTTACATCTTTATAATGAATTACATATTGCTATATCGGTAAAAGAAATTACTCTTTAAAAAAATAATCATCGCCTTTAATAGCCCTTTTAACCGGTTCATTGGCAACATAGACGTGCTAAAGGGTAAACCTGGTAACTGGTGGTAATTTTTTTTACACTGGGACCTTTCATGCATGTTTGTGTTGGTTTTTTTTTTCAGGTAAAAGCGGTTGTAGCATGAACACGAGATGTGAAATCATAGTCGAATAGCGGATAAAAATTTGGACCAAAATACCCCTATTGTAGGATTAAATTCAAGAAACTTTCATTTCTTATTTTAAGCTTTGTACTTTCAATTTTTTTCTTCTGATTAACGCAATGTGCTTTGAAAAATCATTTCAATTATATATATATATATATATATATATATATATATATATATATATATATATTCTTATTAGGACTTTGAAAAATGTACCCAGTAATAACGTTGTACTTTCAATGTTGTTCTTTGAAAAATCTACCTATTTACACATTCAACATTGTTATAATTGGGTTGAATTTTCAAAGTACAATGTTATAATAACACAAAAAAAGTAGGACGCTATAATAAAACAATAAATGAAAGTATGCTGCTATTTTTTCCATTAATATCTAAATCAGTGCCAACGGCACGACTGAGTTCCTTCTAGTTATATATAATAACTAGGCGAATGCATGTGCGTTGCGCAGAAGCATCTATATACTTGAAATCTTCACAAATATATGTTTTTTTAAATATAGCAATAATGTCGTTTTTAAATTTGATATAATAATTTGTATACTAAGTTGATATAGTATATTGATTATTTTGAATTATATGATAATATATGCATATGTTAAAGTTGCATAATTTCAATCTTTTGAGTGACCTCTACCTACGGCTAATTATTTAAAACATATATATATATATATATATATATATATATATATATATATATATATATATATATATATATATTAATTTTAAAGGTAACAATATAATCATTTATATAGAGTTATTTTTAACTATTGTTATTGTATGTTATTTTAAGCTATTTATTTCAAAACTTTTAACGATTATAAAAATATCTTTAGAAAATATTTTAGTGAATTGATATTACAATTTAGTTTTTTGCATTTAGCACTATAATTTACCACTTTTCACTATTCACAACATATTCTTTGGGTTTTTTTAAGTGGAACTGAAATTTATATTGAAGTTGATCCTGTAATGTTATATTTAAATTAACAATTTAAGTATTTTGTCCATCCAATTCAAAAGTTGTAGTTTTAAACTGATAATGGTTTACTTACAACAACATATTAAATCTAATAAATTAAGTATAATATGCTAAATGTTAAAGACGTAACTTATAAGTAGAAGTAAAAATATTATTTTAATATTGAAATTTAGTTTATTTTTTATTACACTTTAGTTTTGATACTTATTTATCCTTATTAACCAATTTATAATCACTATTAGAAAGACACTACACTTTATCATTTTTAAATATTTACAAAATATTCTTTGGGTTGTTTAAGTTGAACTAAAATTTATATTTAAGTTGATCATGTAAGGTTCTATTTAAATTAACAATTTAAGTATTTTATACAAATTGATTAAAAGTTGTAGCTTTAAAATGATAATGGTTTACATACAACATATTAGACTTAATAAATTAAATATAATATGTTAAAAGTTTAAAAGAACTTTATAAGTGGAAGAAAATATATATTTTTAATATTGAAATTTAGTTTATATATGATTACATTTTAGGTTTGATATTTATTTAACCTTATTAACCAACTTACAATAATTATTAAAAAGAAATTGAAAAGTCATGGGAGTTTCAAATGAATGTGGTGAAAGAAAAAAAATACATGGGTGTTTCAAATGAATGTGGTTCAAGAAAAAATGCAAGCTTTATAAGTATATTAGGCGAATGCCTGCGCGTTGCGCATAAGCATCTATATAACTGAAATCTTTACAAATATATGTTTTGAATTATGTGATAATAAATACATCTATTAAAACTGCATAATCTCAATCTTTTGAATGACCTCTATCTCGGATTACTCATGAATAAAATTAAATATAATATATGGTTTAATATTATTTATAGTTGTTATTATTTTTAATTCATTTTTAAAATTTATTTGCTTAACATTTTAATTTCCATTAGTGTAATCATTTAAAACATCAAACAATATTTTTTTTATTTTAAAGGTAACAATATAATCATTTATATAGAGTTATTTTTAACTATTGTTATTATAAGTTACTTTAAGCTACTTATTTCAAAACTTTTAACGATTATAAAAATATATTTAGGAAATATTTTAGTGAATTGATATTACAATTTAGTTTTTTGCATTTAGCACTACAATTTATCACTTTTCACTATTCACAAAATATTCTTTGAGTTTTTTAAAGTGGATCTGAAATTTATATTGAAGTTGACCCTGTAATGTTATATTTAAATTAATAATTTAAGTATTTTTCCCATACAATTCAAAAGTTGTAGCTTTAAGCTGATAATGTTTTACATACAACAACATATTAAATCTGATAAATTAAGTATAATATGTTAAAAGTTGAAGACATAACTTTATAAGTAGAAGTAAAAATACTATTTTAATATTGAAATTTAGTTTATTTTTTATTACACTTTAGGTTTGATACTTATTTAACCTTATTAACCAATTTATAACCATTTTTAGAAAGACACTACAATTTATCACTTTTAACTATTTACAAAATATTCTTTGGGTTTTGTAAGTTGAACTAAATTTTATATTTAAGTTAATCTTGTAATGTTATCTTTAAATTAACAATTTAAGTATTTTATACAAACTGATCAAAAGTTGTAGCTTTAAAATGATAATGGTTTACATACAACATATTAGACCTAATAAATTAAGTATAATATGTTAAAAGTTAAAAACAAACTTTATAAGTAGAAGAATATATATATATATATATATATATATATATATATATATATATATATATATATATTTAATATTGAAATTTAGTTTATATATGATTACACTTTAGGTATGATATTTATTTAACCTTATTAACCAACTTATAATAACTATTAGAAAGAAATTGAAAAGTCATAGGAGTTTCAAATGAATGTGGTGAAAGGAAAAAATGAATGAGAGTTTCAAGTGAATGTGGTTCAAGAAAAAATGCAAGCTTTATAAGTATATAATGAAATGAAACGATAATGATAATGATAATGATAATGATAATGATAATGATAATGTTAATGATGATAATGAAAAGTAACTAGCTTATGAATAAAATTATTTTTGAATTTTAATATTTGACCATAATAGTTTCATATATTTGATCATTGTGTAAAATAAATAAATTACAAAATTTGACCTTTTACAAAAAATAGTGCATTGCATTCATTTTACATTTGAGTTTTAGAGTTTGGCCACAATATTTTTGTATGTTGGCAGGTTTGATCCTTATATAGAAAACAAATTACAAAAACTTTACATTTGAGTTTTAGAGTTTGGCCATAATATTTTTGTATGTTTGGCAGGTTTGGTCCTTATATAGAAAATAAGTTACAACAACTCTCTCTGTAATTTATAGAAAAGGTCCCTACATATTTTTTTACAGAAATTGTCTATGTGTTTAAATAGTATACTTTTTGGTCCATGTATTTAAAAAAATTTGAAAAATAATCTCTATCTGATAGAAAATTTATAGACTACGTTCTCATAAAGACATAAATATGTTACACTTGAGTCTTGGTAAGTCCCCTTTTGACCCCCTTTAAATTTCAAATTGTGCAACTTTGACCCTTACGCAGGGCGTGCCTGGCTGGTATACTAGGCATAAGGGGCTTATTGTGAAACAACAACGTTTTGGGAAGTACGTTGGGCGTACTCTGATACGTAGGGCGTACTCCGTCTGGACATAAACCCTAATCTTTAGAGTTTTGGACCTTATATATTAAGAGTGTGTTTTTGTGTGTTTCAAAGGAAGAAGAAGGTGGTGGTGAAGCTTGGAAGCTAGAAGCAAGCTTGGATCTGGAAGTCTTGTATCATCCTCAATCTCCAGAAAGTAAAAATTTTATGCCTTAATGATTAACTTGTTAGATCTTGTGCATATGACGATATTAAAAACTTTTGTCCCCAAATATTACCTTTTTATGCATGACAAGCTATAGAGAAAATGGGTTGTCTTTTTGGACGTTTTTCTAGGATTAGAGTAATAAAAATGTGTTCTTGACTCTTATTTCTTCCTCGTGCATGGGTTTGGTTGTCTTAATGACTTCAGATGTTCGGGTTTTTAGTGTTAAGCACTTAATGGCCATGTAAAACCATAAAGTTGGAAACTTTATGGTAAAGGAAAGCATTTGGGACTTGGATCCGTAAATTGGATGAAAAAGCTTGTGTATTAAGCTCTTAACGGGTTGAGAAGCTTCAGATGCGTATTGTAACGTCCCAAAATTTAAGACTAAAATTTCCTTTAATAAAACATTAAATAAAGCAAAATTATTGATCCAAACATAATCAGAGTATTAGTTTCCAAAAAACATGTTCGTTATCAGAGTAAAACATTCCAGGGTGTCTATTCTATGGTGTGTGCCATGCGATCACCCCGAGCTCTTCCCTTCACTACCAGAAGTACCTGAAACCAAAACTGAAAACCGTAAACACGAAACTTAGTGAGTTCCCCCATCATACCATACAATCACATATCATACATACTGTCGGGCAATTCTGGGGTGCCCGACCTACCCGGTACGGCCTTTCTGGGGTGCCGACCTACCCGTGTCAAGCCATTCTGGGATGCTGACTACCCTTCGGTCCTAACGACCGAACCTCGGGGACTATTTCACCCCATACTACTACTACTATCACATTTCATAACGTAACAGATTATCAGACATATTTGGGGTGTCTGAACTACCCTTCGGTCCTAACAACCAAACTTAGGGACTGGTTGATGAGATTTGGAATCGAGTTTGAATGTAATTCGAGTATGAATTGAGTAAATGATTTCAAAAGAAGAACAGAGAAGTAAATAGAATATTTGATCAGCTCGTATTATGCTTTTGAGTTTACAGAATACAATGACTAAACTGTAAATCTCCGTTCTAGACTGTGTTGAATACTATTAAAGACCCATATTTATAGGAGAACAAAAGCATAACAATACTAAGGACTAAGAGTTAAGACTTGACTTTATAATGCCTTAGTAAAATAACAATACATCCGAAGACCTATATATACGAAGACAACAGATACTTCGTAACAATCAAACTGACCCTTCGACTATTACAACATTCTAGCCCTTACAATCTCCCCCTTTAGAATCAAGGTCGAAGTCTTCAAGACGTCAGTGATTGAACAACATACATCAGCACTCTTCGGATTTCCATATACCATGAGATAACTTTCTTTATCTCTTTCTTGTATCCTTCATTGTTTTTCTTGTAGTGGTTCATACGAACAATTAAATTTGTATATTGTGAATTTGAGTATCTCTCCACTTCACAAGTTTGAAATAAAAATCTTTTAGCTCTTCCAGCTTTATCTTTTCCTGCAAAAACAATCCCCAGTGGCTTTAAACAAATTTCACCATGTTCGTACTTGTTCAGCTCAGTCTGTTTCTTCGTTGGTGCCATTGGTGCAGTTATGTCGAAGCCTTTGACAGTAGCAAGTTCGACATCTGTTTGAGCCAAACACTCAAAGTAATTCTCCAAAAATATTTTGATGTGCTTGCACCCAAGATTAAAAACATCTGGCTCAGTGTCTTGAAGAAAATAAAATGATTTGTCTTTGAGCATCAAGGCGATATTGATTAGATCATACGTATTCATCAAAGGAAAATCTGCCACTGTAAATTCTTGTATCTTTCCACTTGCTCTTGCCACAGTATACTTGAGATTTTCAAACTTCCCTTCGAATACAACATCCCTTTTTATGGATATCACCTTTTTAATCTTCTCTAAAAACCACACTTCTTCCTGAGCTTTAGCCAACATTGCATGAAATCTTATTTTCATCTTCTTTCCCTCTTCGGTTTCCAATGATTTCATTTTAGCTTTGAATTGTGGCCTAACAAACATCATTTCATTGACAGGAAAATCAAGTTGACCAAAATTTGTGTTTGTAACCACATAGCTCTTTTTAGGGACCTTCTCAAAAGAATACATGTGATCAAACATCACCCTGGATTCTATTGTTTCGTAGTTGTAACCTTTCAAAGGATCACCCTTGTCAACTTTCGAATTATCCAAAGCTCTTTGTCTCATTATACTTTGAACATGTCTCATTCTTTCAACCTCAGCTGCCACCTCAGCTTTCTTCTCTTTATTTGACTTCTCAATTATAATTCCTTTTCCCTTGTCTTTAATGTTTGACGAAGCCATATTCTTTGAAGAAGAGACATCAATTTGTTTCTCAATTACAATACCTTTTGATATAGGTTTTGAAATTGGAACTGTTGTAATCACAGTCGAAATGACTGGATCAGCTGAAACAACAGTTGGCTTTACTACCACTTTCGAAGGGTATACTTTTCCGACTACCTTCATATCTTCGGTTGTCTTTATTTGTTCCCCAGCCTTTGTATGATCAATCTTTTCTCCCCCATGCACCCCTGTGAAAGCAAGTGGGGCATCCGATACGTTTGGTAAAAGGCTCGAAATGCGAAGTAGTGGAGCCAAATTCTTGTGTAAGATGGCTTCGAATTGAGAAAAATTTTGAGACATAAATTCTTGATAAATAATTGAAGAGACATTCTTCGAAGACAAGTCTTGTAATTCTTTCAGTAACCTGACCAATTCTCCAAAACTTTGTTCTTCTTTGGCAGAAATAGTTGTCAGTTGTGGATTTATCTGCTCAAACATTTTGACACATTTGACAACAACATCACAAATAATGTCAATTTTCTTATTTGCTAAAGCGTAATCCTGCTGAGTAGTCTGAACTTCCTTCTGCATGTCTTCGCGAAGTTCTCTGATCTGTAAGTTGACATCCTCTCATACTTTCTTGACTTCCTGTACAAAGAGCACATGACGCTCCTTCGTAACCATTTTAAGATCTTCCAACTCTCGTACAAAATTAGATCTCTGAGAATTAATACGATTCTCATTCAAAACATCATGCTGATCAACTTTTTCAAGAACACGACTCTCTGAATCCCGAATGAGCCCAGATGCCTTCGAAATCACACGGCCTTCCATCATCTTGATTAAGGAATCAACTTCCAAACTTGTAACCCCACTACTACCCACATCATCTTGTGATTGCAAGATGGAATTCAATTTTGAATTCAAGATCTTGAATTGCTTCATTGTCATCAACATGTGGTCTGGAAAATCTTCTTCTGCATGATCAAAATGAAGAGCTTCGAATGTACCTCCAAAGCCTTTAGTGTCAGTTTCATCATCAACAGCCATAGTTTCATCAATTGGGATGATGGGTTTGGTGGATCAGTTGATTGTGTTGAAAATATGGTAGTGAATGGTTGATCCATGATAGATTGTAAAGTAGGAGAATCAGTAGTCGATGTAACCTAGGGTAATGAAACAACAGGACTTTGTTCAATAGTCTTCGAAAGACCAACAGACACACTGGTCTTTGCTTCTTCATGAATTCGAATCTCCAGTGTTTCAGGAACTTGCTCTACATCTTCTATTCTTTGATTCTTCTTTAGAAATTTTGCAAGATCTTCAGCCCTTCTCTTTTTGGATGATGGAGACACCGGAGCTGGAATTTCCCTAACAGTTACACCCTGATGTGTAACTTGTGTTTTCTTAACAAGCTGAGACGAAGACTTTCGCTTTATTTTTACTCGACGAAAAACTCCTGTCTTCAATGGAATAGTTTCTTTCGAAGGGGATGCTTCAATAACAGGTGTATCAGCAACTGTTGTTAAAATGAGAGAAACATCTTCACTTGTAGCAGATTTAGTTAGTGGAGATTTCTTCTTCTTCTTCTCATCCTTCACCACTTTTTCCGAAGACCCAACATCTGTCTTCTTCGATTTTTTGGATTTCCTTTTCTCTTCTTCATACAACATTCCTGTCACAACTGTTGTGTCAATTGATTGCAAATATGACACCAAAACTTCATTTGTTGGATCCACCTTCTTGAGCATCGCATCCGGAATACGAGCTATGGATGTAAAAACCTCAGGATCATCAGCAACTTCCTTCGGACTGCCATACATGTGAAACACTGCTTTTTCTTCAAAATCAGGAACTTCGATCTTCTCCTTGTTGTAAACATATTGAATAATCAAACTCCAATATCGAGCACATGAGATTCCCTGTTTGGCACTTGTCTTGGAAATACTTGTTAAAAACTCTGTCCACAACTGTTCAGAGTAATCAACATTCAGATCATAATAAATCCCTGCCACCATTGCATAAACTTCCATTCGTCCTTTGTCGAGACCTACGGTTCTTCCAGTAAGACATCGAAGAAAAATCCCGAACAAGAAATTTCATACCGTAGGTAATCCAGACTTCTTAAAGTCACTGATACGCGTCAATGGAGGTTGATGTCCCATTTCGTTGAACATGAACACTACTTGGGAAGATGAAATTTCGTCATACGTACCAGTATTCGGAATCCCCAAAATTTTGCAAAATAACCGCTTAGATACCCTAATACGAGTATCATTCACCATTATAAATTCCACGCAACCAGTCTCCTTGTTGTACGATGCAGTGGAAGCAACCTTTGATAACCACGACATAGGAACAACAAAGAAATCAAACATAGCTTTGGACAGAACCGAATTCTGTAAAGCAACCACCAACATTTTGAGTTCATCCGGATATTTGGATAAATTCGACTCCACTTGGTAATTTGAACCTTGGATCTTCAAGATTGGAACACTAACGACTTCTTCAGTTGTTGGTGATGATGTAACACTGTCTTGTTTGTGAGCCGCCATTGATGAGTATGATCAAGATGATTGAAGAAGATAAGTGTTTGAGAGATGAATTGTAAAGAGAACTTGTATGACTGAGAATGTTTGATCGCGTAAAGTGTTATAGACCTCTGAGTTCCCTTTTTATATGTAACCCTAGAATTTTGAATTTGAAGCGGGATTCATTAAATGCTTGCTGACATGGCGCCTTGAAAGACGGGTCGTACTCATCAAAAAGTAACAATCGTAACTGTCAGCACACCTAAAACTCGTATCGTATGCCATACGTCACCAAGAGACAAGACTGTTTGATATTCCCCAAAAGAAGTGTAACCGTCGGATTCCTTCGAATAGAGGTAAGGCTCTTTCGCTTTTGGGTTAAAAAACGAAGTCATATGCCAGAGATTTGAAATCATCAGATTGAGTTGGTAATACTTAAACCTCAAGGATTTCGTGTGTGTTGTGTTCCAAAAAAAATTAGAGAAGAAACAAATAAATTTTTTTTTGAAACCTGTGATGTCAAAAATTTAATTTGACACAAAACAATTGAATCCCGGGCAAAGATTTCTTCGAAAATTATCAAGAGAGATAATTAACAGCTTGCTTGGTTTCCCGTGAATTACAATCGATAACTTGTAGAGAAGTTTCGAAGGGTTTCTTTTATAAGGCAAACGGGTGGCTTCGAAAATTTCGTTACATATCAACCTTAACATAAGATGATAAATTGTAACCGAAATTATTTGTGTGACCAATGTAGTCAGTGACAAATTGGTTTCGAATGATATTCAAAGTAACTAGGATTTTCGAAATATACTCACACAGAAATCAAATTCATACAAAAAAAATTTATGCTGGATCTTGTTGGGAACAAACATCGTAGGTTTCGAATGTTTGATTATGATCACTCAAAAAAAATGAATATGATTTTGAGTATAAAAGGTACTGAAACAAATGTTTCGTAAGTTCTAGAACATAGTTCCTCATCATTTCCTTAAGGTTTATGATATTTGGGTTTCACCTCCATCACGGACTCATGATGTTAGATCATAAACACAGACTTGTTATTTGTCTAAGTTTTGATTGGTTTGATCAAAGACCTCAAGGACAAATCTTTTCAAAAATTTGGATTAAAAGAATTGTTTGGTATAAAAAGATTGGATAAGAATCGAAATGTACCTCTATTATAATGGACAAAACAGAAAACTCTTAACTCATGTGAGAAGAGTAAGGTAGCTCTTGTTGACTTATGCAAATACAAGCCTTGTTGGGAAGAAATTTTCATGAGATAATTTCATCAAGGCTTTCAATTCCCACACATAGAGTCATATGAGGCTTGAGGCAACATGCAGCAACATGCTTCTAGGGACGTCCTAACTAGTACACAATTTATCGAAATCATACCTTCCCATAGAAGACACAAATATGAACTCTTCGCATTTTAGCTCTGTATTAAATTTTCAGCACACAAAGTTTAAAGAACAAAGAAAACAAAAATATTTTTGTGATTTTTGAATTTTTCAAAATTAAAAACATAACAAAGTAAAATCTTTTTGGATTTTTAATTTTTCAAAATTAATGAACAGAACAAAATAATCTTTTTGGATTTTTGATTTTTCAAAATTAAGAACGTAACAAAATAAAATCTTTTTTTTGGATTTTTGATTTTTCAAAAAAAAAATTTAATCAAAAGAAAATATTTTTGATTTTTCAGGTTTTTCGAAAGCGAAGAAAATAAAAAAACGAGAATTCTAACCTTAGTTGAGATATGTATTATCTTCTAAACATACGAACACGAAGCATCCGAACCGTTGACTTGGAACAGTAGTCTCTGAATATGAACTGCAACATTGAATAAATCATACGAATGCGAACCATTCGAAGCGTTGACCATGAACAGTAACCTCTTAACACTTAATCACCCTGTCCGTCAGTTCACCAAATCATTCAGACCCATCACTCTTCGCTTTTATCACATGTAAGAGAATTTCCATCAATCATACCCAATCCTTCTAATATACGAAGAAATGATTTTTCATCCAATGTCTTTGTAAAAATATCTGCCAACTGTTCCGTTGTTTTCACAAAATGAACTTCAATATTCCCTTCTTCCACATGATCTTTTATGAAATGATATCTGAGATCAATATGCTTAGTCTTCGAATGCTGCACAGGATTATGACAATTCTTATTGCACTTTGTGAATCACAATATAAATGAATCTTTTTCATATTTATAGCATAATCACGTAATTGACTTTGAATCCAAATAATTTGTGATGTACACGCAGCTGCAGCAACATATTCAGCCTCGGCCGTAGATATCAAAACACATGTTTGCTTCTTCGATTGCCAACTGACCAATTTTCCATCTAGTAATTGACATCCACCAGTTGTGCTTTTTCGATCAAGACTGCATCCTCCAAGATCCGCATCTGAATAAGCTTGTACAAAGAACCCTGTTTTCGAAGGATACCACAAACCTAACGAAGTAGTGCCTTTCAAATATCAAAAAATATTCTTCACTGCTGTTAGATGTGGTTCACGTGGATTCGATTGATACCTTGCACAATTACAAACAGAAAACATAATATCAGGTTGACTTGCAGTTAAATACAATAAAGACCCTATCATGCTTCGATACAGAGTGATATCAACAGCAGATTTATCTAGCAAAAAAGTTAGCTTTATGCCCGTTGCCATTGGTATTCGTAACCTTGTGCTATTCGTCATTCCAAACTTTTCTAACAAATTCTTCGTATATTTCTCCTAATTAATGAATATGCCTTCTTTGTTTTGACGTATATTCAAACCCAAAAAATTATTGATTTTGCCCATCATACTCATTTCGAATTTGCTTTTCATCAAGTCTTCAAATTTTTTAGATAAAGCAGGGTCAGTAGAGCCAAAAATTATATCATCAACATAAATTTGAACAAGCATTAGATGAATCCCAACTTTCTTTCGAAATAAAGTGGGATCAACTGATCCTTGTTTAAATTTAGATTGTTTCAAAAATGATGTTAATGTTGCATACCATGCTCGTGGTGCTTGTTTCAACCCATACACAACTTTATCTAAAATATAAACATGATCAGGATGTTCGTTATTTATAAAATCTGGTGGTTGTTCAACATAAACCATTTCTTCGAGTTCACCATTTAAGAATGTACATTTGACATCCATTTGATAAACGTCGAAATCTTTATGAGCTGCATAAGCTAGAAAAATACGAACAACCTCGAGTCTCGCGACAGGGGCAAATGTTTCTTCATAATCAATTCCTTCTTGTTGAGAATATCCTTTAACAACAAGTCTGGCCTTATTTCGAATAATTTTTCCATCTTTGTCAGTTTTGTTTTTAAAAATTCATTTAAGTCCAACAATTGAAACATCAACAGGTTTAGGAATTAATCTCCAAACTTTGTTTCTTTCAAATTCAGACAATTCAGCTTGCATTGCAACAACCCAATCAGAGTGTTCCATTGCAACCTTAACTGTCTTTGGTTCGATTTTGGAAACAAAAACATTAAACATGCATAACTCTTGGTGAGTATTTAATACCTCATTTCTTGCATGAAGTTGAGCCCTTGTCAATACTCCCGCTTGTGGATCTCCAAGAATTTGTTCTTTTGGATGATTTCTTGTCCATTTGTCTAATGGTGGATAATCAGGATCCAAATCCAAAGGTGCATCTTCAAACATAGCATCATTTTCTGATCCATTTATTGAACATGCATCCTCAACATCATCAAAATGTTCTTCTTCAAGAATTGGATCCTTCTCAAGTATGGGCTCCCCCTCGATGATTGACTCCCCCTCGATTATTGGCTCCGCTTCGATGTTTGGCTCCGCTTCGATGTTTGGCTCCGCTTCGATGATTGGCTCTGCTTCAATGATTGGCTCCCCCTCAACATTAACATTGGTTGACATTACTTCTGCTTCGTAAGAATGTTCCCCTTCAACAAAACTGTTCGAATCCAAGTGCTCCCCCTCCATTGGACCATCATATATTGCATTTGTGTTTTGATTCGAACACGAAATTGAGTCATTATCAAGCTTTGAATTTTCTGATTGTTTATTATCTTTCGCATTTCTCTCTGCATCAATTGTTTGATCTGAAGTACCAAAAATCGATTCATAATTAGCATCATCCATTTCAATTGGGTCATTTTCATTCAAAGAATTTTGCAAAATAGGATGATTTGCAAATTGATGATTTGTCTTTTTAATGTAATTATCATCAAATGTCAAATTGAATGTTTCTTCCACTTTGCGAGTTCGCTTATTTAACACTCTATAAGCAATAGAATTATGTGAATATCCGAAGAAAATTCCTTCATCAGCTTTTGTTTGAAACTTCGAAAGATTATCCTTAAGATTCATTATGAAACACCTGCATCCAAAAACATGAAAAAATTTGACATTAGGTTTTCGATTATTGATGATTTCATAAGGAGTAGCATTAAACCGTCTATGAATGAATGATCTATTCTGAGTAAAACAAGCAGTTGAAACAGCTTCGGCCCAAAGATATTGAGGTAAATTTGAATATGCCAACATTGTTCTTGCAGCTTCGCATAATGATCGATTTCTTCGTTCAACTACACCATTTTGTTGTGGCGTATATGGAGATGAAAAATTATGCGAAATACCTTTTTCCACCAAAAATTAATCTAAAACCCGATTTTTGAATTCAGTTCCATGATCACTTTTAATTTTTCGAACTGGTTTCTTCAACGAAATTTCCATTTTCTTGATAAAATCAATCATCATTTGTGAAACTTCGGATTTTAACCTGAGAAAATAAACCCACGTAAATCTTGAAAAATCATCTACAAATACTAGAATGTACCTTTTCTTGTTAAGAGTAGCAATTGTTGAAGGACCACATAAATCAATATGCAAAAGTTCGAGGGGTTCAACAATCTTCGAATCTATTGTGATTGGATGACCTTGTTTGTGTTGTTTTCCTACTTCACAGGCTGCACACAAACTGTCATTATCATATTTAAGAATGGGTAAACCTTTTACCATATCTTGTACGACAAGTTTGTTGATGTTTCGAAAATTGAGATGTGATAACCTCCTATGCCATAACCAGCTAACATTGGCAACAGCCTTCGAAAGTAAACACACAGCAGGTTTGCCAACAATGGGAACTATATCCAATGTAAACATATCACCTTTTCGTTTTGACTTGAGTAAAACTTCATTTGTCTCAACATTCGAAATAACACTGCCTTCTTCATTAAAAAGAACTTGATTTCCAGTGCCCACAACAAGTTGTGAAACACTTATCAAATTATGTTATAAGCCTTCGACAAATGCAACTCGATTGACAGTGAATGTTCCATTCGTTATCTTTCCATAACCTTTGACTTTGCACTTGTGATTATTGCCAAACTTAACCACTCCACCATTCTCTAGACTTAAAAAATCTCTTAAGTTTTCCTTCTTCCCAGTCATGTGACGTGAACAACCACTATCAATATACCACTTGTTATCATATTGCTCGTCACAAAGTACCTGCAATTATTGAAAAAATTTAGGTACCCAAAACTTGTTGGGTCCATTCATATTAGATGTCTTTTTCAATTGTAAAGTACAACCATTAACCCAATCACAAACTCTTGTTTTGAAACTGTCAACAAATTTAACATTTTCATTCAAAGGGTCAGATATATGAGTTTTTATTGTTTTCAAATTTTCACTGATATACCCCTTCGCATGTTGATTTTGTGATATGTCGCTTTTCGCTTTTGTGACTGGTTTCCAGGCTTTAACTGTAATGTTGGATTCCTTGGATGATGAACTGCCATTCATTGAAGGATTTGCATACTTTTCATATGCCTCATGTATCTGTTCTTTTGAAAACTTACTTGATTGATACATTTTTCCCTTTCCTTCCAACCAATGATCAATATTTCTTTTAGTTGTTATACCCTTCGCATATGATACTTTGTCAGCTTGTTTCTTCGAAGGATTATAACATTTTGCAGAACTTGGAACATAATCCACTTTTGGTTTTAAAAGATATGATTCATGATAAGACGTATTGAATTGTGATTTTGAAATCTGTTTTTCAACCTTTTCCTGAAAACTTTTTCTTGGAAGTATTGTTTTTGTTTCTTTAGAAAAGTTTGTTTGAATATTTGAAAATGAAGTATTTTTCTTTTCAAAATTTCGAGTCTTTGATTTTCCTCTAAAAACTTTTCCTCCTTTTGAAAAATTTAATGATTTCTTATTTAATGACTCAATAGTTTGCCAAAAAATTGTTGTTCTTGCTTGACGTTTAGAAATATTATTTTCTTTTGAGAATTTTTCAACTTGTGCTTTAAACTCTTTTGAATTTAATTTTATAGCTTTGTTGACTTCTTTAATTTTTGGTTTAACATTGTCGTGCTTTGTGAACACATTTTTAGTTGTGTTAACTATCTTCTTTTCAAGTTTCGACTTTTCAACCCATATTCGTTTTGGTTTTTGACGTTGAAAGATATATGAATTCTTTGTTAGATTGTTTTCAACTGTACTTTGATTCAAAAAGAAACCCTCATCAGAAGTTTTCTTATTGTCTTCCTCTACCAAAATTTTGAATTTAGGCTTAATATTTTTAACATTACCTGTTGTTACGAAGATTTGGTTTGGGAATACAATATCATCAGTGCATTTGAAGATTGGATAAACTACAGTATTCGTTTCAAGATAATGAGCACCTTTTTCACTAAGAATTTGCTCAAACTCTTGTGAATCCATATAAACTTGATCAACAACCACTCGAGGAATTTCAACTTCTTTCGAACTTTTATTTGTCTTCGAATTTGTACTTTCTTCCTCATTATCACTATCATCTGTTTGACTATCATGTATTTCCACAAATTCCATATCACAAACTTTCGAAGTTGAACGTTGATCAGTGTCAATTTTTACCAATAAATCTTCACATTTATCTTTCCCTTTAAAAGAATTTGCTACATTTATTACAGACAATTGAGAACAATCTACATCCTCTAAATCACTAATTTCACTAATATCAGAATTATCTTCAATATCAACGAAATTAGATTCTGAGTTAGATGTAGAATTCTCAGTCTTTTTCAAAATTCAAATCTGTTCAGATTTAGTTAAGGTTTCATTCACAATGTTTACTAAATCATTAGCATCAAGACAATCTTCGACTTTAGCAATTCCATATCTAAACCTATCATCTGGAACTTTGTTAAAATCAGAAATTTCTTTTTCACAATCATATGAAATACTATCTACCTTAGCTCTGTCATATGAAATACTCTTTCCCTAACTTGGGCTTCGCCCCTGATTTGCTGCTAATGAGATGTGGAACACCATCCACACTCTGCTATTGGTGAGATACGGGACCTCGCCCACACTCACCCCCTACCAGGCACATACAAGTATCACACAGACAACAAGTATAAACTATCACATAAACCATTCCTTGGGCACCCCCCTGCTATCATTGGACCTCGTCCTGAATATCATACTAGCATATTGTGCCTAGGGCTAACCCCGGGGTCTTCTACTCATAACTACATGGGCCAACATTATGGTCATAGACCCATTCACAAAAAAAGGAAACTCACCTGCGCTGGCTGAACACGCTGATGATCCTGCTAGCTGCTGTTCGACAACTCTCTGAACTCCTGGTCCACTAGCTCCCCAAGCTATCAATATCAATGCAACACTTAGTCTAACTGACCCCCGAAAGACAACCAAGTCAACTCTGGTGAAAGTCAAAGTCCTGGTCAAAGTCAACCTCCCAGGTCAACCCTAATCGCCGAGTCAACCTACTGACTCGTCGAGTTCATAAGTTCAGAGTCCTTCCATTCGCGACTCGACTCGCTAAGTCAGTCCATGACTTGCCGATTCTACCGATTTTCGAGTTCTGACCTGTCCGACTCACCGAGTCTCCACTCGACTCACTGATTCGAATCTCAACTCGAAGGGTTTGGGGTTTCGCGACCTAACTCGCCGAGTCCAAGACGACCTTCAACAGACTCGCCGAGTTGTTCTTCAAACTCGCCGAGTTCCTTCCCAACTTCATCCGACTCGACGAGTTATTCATCCCACTCGTCGAGTTCCTCCTCATCTTCATGCTACTCGCCGAGTCCACTCAAAGGACTCGCCGAGTCCATTCAGATCTACATACATGTAGAGGACTTTTGAGTCATGCATGGACTCCAAACTATAGATCTACCCTTCCCAAGCCTACTCCTTATGTAAAGTTGCAAACTTTACATGTAGAGAAGGAGATCTAGGCTAAATACACCATAAACTAGGGTTTAGGGTAAGGAGGCTCCATAATCAACTCAAGAGCTGATACTTTATGCTTCTGTAACATCCCAAAAATACGAGCCAAAAATTTCATTTTTAAAACATGTACTTAGCAAAACATTAGGAATAAAATGTTCAACGATCATATCATGTCACAAAAGATATTGCATGTCTGGAAAACATTTTTATAAAACATAAAAGTGTCAGAGTACAAATCCCCAGGTGATATCATAATGCGGAATATAAAGCATGTGTGTGACGTGCCGCTACCGCGCCATCTCCTTCGCCTTCGAAGAAAAGGTACCTGAAACCAAAACTGAAAATTGTAAGCACGAAGCTTAGTGAGTTCCCCCACTGTACCACATACCAAATAATCACATAACAAACATATACTGCTGGTCATATCTGGGTGTCCGACCTACCCCTATCGGTCCTCCCGACCGGATACTGACAAGCATATCTGGGTGCTGGTCTCCCCTTCGGTCCTTACGACCGAACATTGTCGGGCATATCTGGGTGCCCGACCTACCCCTTCGGTCCTTACGACCGGATACTTCCAGGCATATTTGGGTGCCCGAACTACCCCTTTGGTCCTCTCGATCGGATACTAGGGACTATTTCACCCCCTACTACTACCACATAACACATAACACATAATCATGTCATACTAACACATAAACACGTTACAGATAGTAGCAACCTTAGATGAGTATCACAGAGACAATCATCTATCATACAACTCCTACTGGTGGGCCGACATTGTGGCCGTAGACCCACCGCTACTGGAAGGTAACTCACCTCAATGTAACTGCTGATCTGTGCGGGAACTGACTGTCTGCTGTTGCTGCTGCCCCGGAAATCCTTCGGCTAAAATTCCCACGAAACACTCAGTCAAATACTGCTAACCGACCTCAGGGTAAAATGACCATTTACCCCTAATTAACCAAGAGTCAACGTCAAAGTCAACTGCCAGTTGACCTGACTCGCCGAATTGGCTTGCCAACTCGCCGAGTCCCTGTCCCTTAGTCTGACCATAAGTCCGTCTCTACTCGTCGACTTAGGCGTTGACTCGACGAGTTTTCCCTCTATACCCAAGGCCAATAGTCCTTCATCCTACTCGCCGAGTTATATGAACAACTCGCCGAGTTCATCTTCATCCGAAGAACACTCTAAGCTGTGACTCGCCGAGTTGTATGAACAACTCGCCGAGTTGTTCTTGAGGCAAGAAGATTGCCTTGAACTCGCCGAGTCATGGCATTGACTCGCCGAGTTACTTCACGTGTGAGTCTAGCTTCCGACCCACTGAGTCCTATTCCACGACTCACCACTCCACCCCGCAACCACGAAAAGGGGAAAACTCGAGGACTCGCGACTCGAGTCGCCGAGTCAGATGAACGACTCGCCGAGTCGACCACATGCAAATACTATACACACGATTCTTCTTGAATCCAGCTCATGCTATTCATAGATCTGGGTTTCTAGGGCATGAATAACACGTAAAGTTTCCAACTTTACGTGTAAATAATCACTAATGAAGGTTTTAGGGTTCAAAATGCACCAAAAGAGTAGATCTAGGGCTTTCATGCAATATGGCTCCATAAAGGCAGTAGATCTAAGCTCCTGGAGCTCAATCATACCCAGATCTAGAGGCTTAACAATGTAATACAAACCATCAGGCACAATCAAGCTTGGAGAAAAACTCAAGAAGGACTTCCATGGAGCTAAAAGGGACTATAAGCATGATAACAGAGGGAAAACGAGTTATACATCAAGGAAATCACTGAGATAACACAAAGATGCCTGGCATCCTCCTCTTCATCTTGATCTACTCTCCTTCCCTCTCCAAATCTTCAAGAAAAACACACCAAAATGCTTCAAACTCACAAGGAACAAGGATTGAACGAAGTATAGAGCTCTGAGGGTGAAGGGGGCAAGCTTGGGGGCGGATAAGAGGGTTTAAATAGGGTGCAAACCCTTGAAATTTAGGGTTTCATCAGACAACGGGGACTCGCCGAGTCGCCAACTTAAACGTGTACCGGATCTCGTCTCTACTCGGCGAGTCGGACCTACAACTCGCCAAGTCCAAGGCTAAAAATGAAAAACACTAAGATAAATTTTACGTACCAGCTTCCCAAGACCAAAATATGATTAGATCTGAAGTAGCAACTCCAGATCCGACTTCTAACTCAAATAGATGACTAACATTGGCTTAAAAAGCCCCAAATCTCACAACCAAAGAAGATCTAAAGGAAGGAAACGACTTAATACCTTCAATAACTCAGAAAGGTTCCACAAACTCCAGATCTAAGGCCAACCCTTGAAGCTTCAATGATTCCCCTCTTTCTTCTTCCTTCAAATCACACAAAAATGGCTTGAAAGCTTGAATGCACAACAATGGAGACTTAGGGTTCGTATTCTGGGTGAGAGAGACAGTAAAGGAACCCTAGGGGAGAGAATGAAACGTTTAAATAGGCTCCAAGTCCCGAATTTAGGGTTTTCCTCGAACAGACCAGACTCACCGAGTCTCCTTGGCTGACTCGCCAAGTCGGTCACTTACTCCTCGACCCGGATCCCACTCGGACTCGCCGAGTTCCTTCTTGGACTCGTCGAGTCGTCCCTTTAAACTTAGGGTTTCCTTTCCTTTCTTGGCCTTCCTGACTTTGGGTGTTACAACTCTCCCCCACTTAAACTAAACTTCGTCCTCGAAGTTTGCTATGGCTAACCGCCTGCGATCTGCTTCCTATACTCTACAAATTATTCCAACACCAGCTGCCTACCTTCGCTGGTCTTCCGCCCCGGTCATTCCGACTAACATTAATCCTTGCGGATAATAATCCTGGGTCAACCCTGACCCTGAACATTTTGAAAGCACAACTTACTTAACCGACAATCCTTCTGGTACTCTTCGAGTACTGCACTGAACCCATAGGGGTTCACCCCTTCTTTCCTTGCGCGATTTCCTTGCCTTCCCAAGGCAACGCTCCATAACTAACTATTTCCTCTGTCACTGTGAAGGTCCTATCCTTCACCAACTCCATCACCCCCGCTACTTCCAGTACGGGTCATCACCGCCAGTAACCATTGACACTCCTCTCTGTCATAACTTGGTGTCGAGCACCCCTCGATTCAACTAACTGAATTCCATCATAGACCGCTTACCCGCACTACTACTGACCAAAAATTTCTGCTATTCCTCATCTGCCTTCTGGATGAACTGAGAACACCCTGGTCCCTACTAACCTATCAATGTCTAGATTACCGGCTCCCACTGGTAGCTAGTCCCAACAGCACCACTAGTCGCTCCCAGCGACTTCCGAAGAAACTTCGACCACCAATAACTGCTCAATCTATTCTGCCATTCAGGCACTACAATCCTGGGATCCCCGATCCCCTATCTTGACACTAAGGTCCCTACCAGGTCCCACCTGTGCTGCTAAAACTCACGGGCCTCGCCCACGGGTCCCACCCGCCTCTATCCTTCTAGTCCCACTAGTCTAACCACTCTCGCCCGAGCCTCGCCCACAGGTCTCACTCAACCATACTACTGAGCAACCTTGCTCTCAGGTCTCACCTACACTGCTAATCTTATACGGGCCTCGCCCCAACTCTGCTAACGAAGCTATTAAGGAATGTTACGGCTTACCCGTAGTCTTACATCACCATCCATCATTGACTGCTAGTGAATGCTACGGCTGCCCCGTAGTCTTACATCACTTTCCACCACTGACTGCTAGTGAATGCTACGGCTTCCCCGTAGTCTTACATCACTTTCTACCACTGACTGCTAATACGAAGGCACCCATGTGTCATTAGCTCTCAAGATCCTCATTTCGACTCCCTCGAGTCCTACAGGCGATCCACAACCTGAATTCCCAACCACGTACTAACCATCACCATCACACGCACTAGCTGATGGGGAGTTTCTCAAACTCCCAACCCTGAAATCCTCAATCCATCAAACGCTGTACTACCTCCTTTCCTTCTCAGAAATCGTGCACTCATCCTGGATCTGCATGCTCTTACCCTTGTACACTCGGAGGATTCTCCCCCACTTCGATCCTACGTAACCCTTGTTGTTCAATATTCAAGAAGAAATCCCAATCTTTGCTACCATTCCATAATCAATCTGTTGAGGAACCCAAGCTTACCATAGCCAGGGATCTAACCAATCCATCTCTAAAACTATACTACTCCGAACTAGCGAGACGTACCCAGTCCCTCCCAAGCATGCTACAGTTACTGTATCCTGTGAAACCTTCTCCAATAGAGAACATCTCCTAACTACCATTCAAATATCCAAGGTATGCAGATGACATATAACATAATCACAAGCAAGCCACACCATGATACAATACTCATACCGAAATTGATGCAGAACCATAATAATATAATCATGCATAAATAAAAGAACTGAAAACGGAAATCGCATACCTGAAACGTCCGGCGCTGCCCGCGTCTCCAAGGTGGTCATCTGAAAAGCCCTGCCTCCTACCGCATGCGCCTCTGCTCGGCCCTGACGACCGTCTGTGATCCTCAAAGTTGTAGGGGCAGGTGCCATCACCCGTCCTGCTGAAAACAAATTGGGGCACTGGGCCTTCTTGTGGCCCCGTTGATTGCAGTGAAAACATATCAAGTCGGATCCCTGAGTGGTGGTAACAGTACAATCCCTGCTAAAATGACCAGTCCGACCGCACTTGAAGCAGCCAGACTCACCACCACTACCACTCCTGCACGCGCCCCCGTGCGCCCTGCCACATTTCCTGCATCGGCTACGGTCCTGATAATCCCTCGATCTCGAATCCGATCCCTTGGGCCTTTTGCTTGAACCTGTGGCTACCTGAACCTCATCCGGCTTCCTCTTCCATATCTGCTCCAAATCAATTTCTCTCTCCTTGGCCCGAGAAATCATATCTTCCAGCGTCTTACAAGTGGATCTGCTCACGAACTCCCTGATGTCATCCCTCAACATCTCATGGTATCGGGCCTTCCTCATCTCCTCATCCGTGACATACTACGGTACAAGAAGGGCCCTCTCCCTGAACTTGGTGGTGATCTCCGCCACAGTCTCAGTGGTCTGTGTCAAATCCTGAAACTCCTGTGCCAACTGCTGCACCTGAATAATCGGCGAAAACTCCGCCCTGAACCTGGCCGAGAAATCGCTCCAAGTCATCGCGTCCAACGTGGCATCATCCCCCCCAAGGCATGACCAATCTCCTCCCACCAATCCCTCGCTCTGTCCTTCAGAAGACAAAAAGCGAGTCTGACCTTCTCCCCCTCAGGACACCGGCTCGTACGGAATGCGTTGGCAACATCAGCCAACCATCCGCTGCTAGCGATGGGGTCCCTAGCCCCATGATAACCTGGTGCCCCGCAAGCCCTGAACTCTCGAAATGTCAAGGTACGCGCTCCCATCAAAGCCATCATCTCAGTACGGAAGGCTCCTAGCCTCTCATCCAAAATCTCAAATATACCCTCCTTGACCGTGCCAAAGATCACAGGAGTCTGATCTAGAATACCGCGTGTAACCTCAGCTGATATCAACTCCCTCATTTGCTCCTCGAGCTGCTCGGCTCCTGAACCCAAGCCTAATCCCTCCTCGGCGCCTGATCCGCCCGCTGGTCTCTCTCGCAGCGTCACCATGCTGAAAATATAATACATCCTCTATCCGAATACATATCACTGCTGCGAGACCAAACAGACACCCTACCAGGTCCTCGGTCTTGTCTCGGCCTTTCCCGAATCGAGTACGGATCCTATGCTTTCAGTAGTACGGGCCCATACTACCTTCCACATCTATCCGTACTTTCCTCAGGAATTGCTTCGACTTCACCAGGTCCCATATCCACTACTATTGCTCCCAACATTATCTCATCCTAGGCTTACCCTAGGGAAACCTCTGACTCGACTCAACCAGTCCTCAGCTGCTGAAGGTCTCCTTGTGATGCCAATTAGCCATTACCTGGATACCATCACATGTGACGAGGCTCAAATAATCCTTCGAGTAAAAGACTCGTCCCTACAACGGTTGGACTCAAACGAGAGCTGCGCAATAGGGCCAAATTCAACACTCTGAGATTATTCAACCCTGATCACATTTAACGTGACGTATCCACCTAATGGCTAACTCCCATCACTCGGAATCCCATATTGCACAAAGCAAGCAGCATTTAGACAAGGGGAAAATCTAACCACAACATACACAAGCAATCATATCCACATAGCAAGAATCTGAACTAGCATGCAACACAAACTCATTAACTCAGGCATAACCTAAACAGGCTATCCTACTACTATCTAATCAGCACTATCATGCAGCTTAAAGAACATATAATAGGCACATAAGGCATCCTCCCTAGATCCTTAGTCCTAATCTAGCATGCTGTTCTACTAACTGATAATCATAACATAAACTTGTATGGGTATTTTGGGGTACTTACTTGAGCTCGGCTGATTGCATGCACCACACCCTTTTTTGCTTTTCAAAGTTCTTTTCTTTCTGAATTCTTTCTGCTTTTCTAAAATTGTTTTCTTTCTCAAAACTCTCTTTTTACAAAACTATCTTTTCATTTTGGAAAACTTCTATACCAATTCATCAGTTTGAGTTCAGATACACCCGAGAGCATGTCCGAATCCCTCAAACCAAGGCTCTGATACCAACTTGTAACGTCCCAAAATTTAAGACTAAAAATTTCCTTTAATAAAACACTACATAAAGCAAAATTATTGATCCAAACATAATCAGAGTATTAGTTTCCAAAACATATGTTCGTTATCAGAGTAAAACATTCCCAAGCTGTCTATTCTATGGTGTGTGCCATGCGATCACCCCGAGCTGTTCCCTCCACTACCGGAAGTACCTGAAACCAAAATTGAAAACCGTAAGCACGAAGCTTAGTGAGTTCCCCCATCATACCATACAATCACATATCATACATACTGTCGAGCAATTCTGGGGTGCCCGACCTACCCAGTACGGCCATTCTGGGGTGCCGACCTACCCGTGTCAAGCCATTCTGGGGTGCTGACTACCCATGTCAAGCCATTCTGGGGTGTTGACTACCCTTCGGTCCTAACGACCGAACCTCGGGGACTATTTCACTCCATACTACTACTACTATCACATATCATAACGTAACAGATTATCAGACATATATGGGGTGTCCGAACTACCCTCCGGTCCTAACAACCGAACTTGGGGACTATTCCCCTCCTACTACCTCTAACTCATATAACAGATCATGCTAGCATGTAAACATAACATCACATATTGTCAGACGTATCTGGGGTGTCTGACTACCCTCCGGTCCTAACAACCGAACTCTACTGATGAGTCAGGGAACCCCGTCCATGCTCCTACTGATAGTGAGATACGGGCCCAACCCACACTCACTCTTTCCCTAACTTGGGCCTCGCCCCTGATCTGCTGCTAATGAGATGTGGGACACCATCCACACTCTGATATTGGTGAGATACGGGACCTCGCCCACACTCACCCCCTACCAGGCACATACAAGTATCACACAGACAACAAGTATAAACTATCACATAAACTATTCCTTGGGCACCCACCCGCTATTATTGGACCTCGTCCTGAATATCATACTAGCATACTGTGCCTAGGGCTAACCCCAGGGTCTTCTACTCATAACTACATGGGCTGGCATTGTGGTCGTAGACCCATTCACAAAAAAAGGAAACTCACCTGCGCTGGCTTGAACACGCTGATGATCCCGCTAGCTGCTGTCCGGCAACTCTCTGAACTCCTGCTCCACTAGCTCCCCGAGCTATCAATATCAATGCAATACTTAGTCTAACTGACCCCTGAAAGACAACCAAGTCAACTCTGGTCAAAGTCAAAGTCCTGGTCAAAGTCAACCTCCCAGGTCAACCCTACTCGACGAGTCAACCTACTGACTCGCCGAGTTCATAAGTTCAGAGTCCTTCCATTCGCAACTCGACTCGCTGAGTCAGTCCATGACTCGCCGAGTCTACCGATTTCCGAATCCTGACCTGTCCGACTCACCGAGTCTCCACTCGACTCACTGATTCGAGTCTAAACTCGAAGGGTTTGGGGTTTCGCGACCTGACTCGCTGAGTCCAAGAACAGACTCGCTGAGTCCAAGACGACGTTCAACAGACTCGCCGAGTTCCTACCCAACTTCATCCAACTCGACGAGTTGTTTATCTGTGACATCCCCAAAATCTCGGCCAGAAAAGACCGATTTCATTTATGCTTTTTCAACAATGTCAGAGTAAATCCGTTTGATTTTAAAAGAGATGCGGAATTGGTTCCCAAAAACAAAACATGATAAAATAGATATTTATCAAAACATTTCATATAGAAATATGATTTCATTTCATAATCAAAAGTCGGGATGTCATGTTCCGATACAGATTATAAAGCATAAACGATAACATTACAAGTCATTCAACAAATATATACATATACAGACTTGTAAACAAAACAACTTGATGATTCGCCCATCTTAAGCTCTTCCTGTAATACAAATAAACTGAGTGGGTCAGGCTTGGGAGCCTGGTGAGCATATAGGGTTTTCAACCCACAATAAATAATTATATTTAATTTCACCAATACACAATAAAACCCGATTACTCATTCCCGTTATCCTCACTTTACGTCCCTAAAATAACTTCTATTATAAGGAACCTAATTCAGGATTTTCATCGGGACGGACATTACTGCGGAAGGGCTTCCTCAACAATAAGTGCCCAAAAGGCAACCATGTGGGGGATAGAGTACACCGGTGAACACGTCGTTCACAACACCTACAGGTAATGAGCCTGCTAGTGTTCCACATGACAGTCTAGAATAGTCTGTGGTCGTCATCCATACTCTGCTGAATGACTAGAATAACACCAATAACACCGAGGCCTCTCATCTGTTTATTTCACACCAATTATCCACCCATGTTCTTCCCAACATATTAGTAGATAAAAATATACATTTTTATACATTGTTTAAAAACCTGTATAGCATGCTTTAATCAATACGTATTCCACATAACAGATGAGGCATACACACATAACACGTATTTCATAGAGAATATATCAGATCTATGAGATAGAAGAGAGTGAATATACATCTAGACATATAACCACAAAATATTTACACGTTGCACGTATTTTATATTAAATACTTCATAATATTGCGTTGGAATGAAAATAACTACACACTCACTTGATCAAAAGATGATCCGACAGCACTACGGCTTATAGAAGTAGTATACTTCGATAGATCTGGAAGATCTCCACCAAAATCGAACTCCTCGCGGGCAGAGCTTCGGCTCGGGAATAACGCTCTTCGGGATCCTTGGGGCTTCGGATCTTGCTTCGGGGCTCGGGAATGATACCGGGGCTTCGGGATATGATTGGCACACAAATCGAGGCAAAACTTAGAGACAGGGAAGAGTTTGAACAAGAGAAAATGGCTGATTTCGATTTCTATTTATAGGCTGAGGGTCTGGGATTACGCGGGGCGTAATCTCAAATTACGCAGGGCGTACTCAGTACGCGGGGCGTAACTTGGTTACGCGGGGCGTACTTTGACGTCACTGCATGCGTCGATCTGTGGCACTCGAGTATTGGTCAAGCAACTTGCATCCGACTGAGTACGCTGGGCGTACTCAAATTACGCTGGGCGTAATTGACTCGTCGAACTTCTAAATTGCGTAACTTTCTCATACGAGCTCCGTTTTCAAAGTTCTTTATATCCACGCGAAGGTCAGACCATACTCTACAACTTTCATTTAGACTATGTCGGCTAATTTTGACTTTTATTTTTATTATTTATTTTTAGAAGGCCGGTACAGAAAAACTTCGTTATAAATTCATAACTTCTTCGTCTGACGTCCGTTCTCGCCTAACTTTTCATCGTTTCGCTACTAACAACGAGATCTTCGATTCTCATTTAGATTGTTTCGGCTAAAAACCGCTCGATCTCAAATCGAGTATTCGGGTTGCATACTGCTAAGTCGAAACTTAGAAAAATCATAACTTCCTCATACGAAGTCAGATTTGGGCGTTCCTTTTATGCACGCTCTCGGTTTAACGAAATCTACGACTTTCGTTTAGATCGCTAAGGCTAAATATCGCTCTATCTTAAATTCATATTTTACGTCACTCGACGTCGTGCTGGTTCTGTTGCGAAACTTCGACAGGGCATAACTTCTTCGTTATAACTCGGATTTTGTCTTTCCTTATATTTCCGGAATCCTTGTTTCAACCACTACAACTTTATGCAAAGATATCGGGCATATCTAATACTTTAATTTTGACGCTTATTTTATTCTTAATTCATTAAATTATAATAATTAAGAACACACACATAAATCACATAATTCACATAATTCACAAATAATACATTTTTATTATTTCAAATTGGGGTTACAAAGGTTAACCTAGACTATTACATTGCTAAAAATGGCAAGCCCAGAATCACGGGCGTTACAATTCTCTCCACCTTAGAATGATTCCGTCCCCGGAATCACACACCAGCAAACAAATGCGGATAGCGACTCATCATGTCACTCTCCGTCTCCCAGGTGAGATTCGGCCCATTCGCGTGTTTCCATCGGACAAGCACTAACTCAACCATCTTATGTCGCAACTTCATAGTCTTTCGGTCAACGATTGCCTCTGGTTCCTCAATCAACCTTTTGTTCTCATCGATCCTCAACTCTGAAAGTGGAATTATGTCGGGAACTTCTCCCATGAACTTCCTCAAGTAACACACATGAAAAGTGTTATGAATTCCATTCAGTTCTTCTGGTAGTTCGAGCTTGTAAGCTTGGTTCCCAATTCTTTGAAGAACTTTAAACGGTCCAATAAACCTTGGACTTAACTTTCCCCTTTTACCAAATCTTATAAGTCCCTTCCACGGCGAGACTTTAAGCAAAACCGAATCTCCAACTTCAAAAGTCATCGGTCTTTGCTTTTTGTCAGCATAGCTCTTTTGACGGTCCTGAGCTGCTAACATTCTTTCCCTAATTATTCTCAACTTTTCAGCAGTTTGATGGACTATCTCCGGTCCCATAAACTGTTTTTCCCCAGCCTCAAGCCAACAAGACGGCGTACGACACTTCTGTCCATACAATGGTTGATAAGGTGCCATCTTTATGCTCGAGTGAAAACTATTATTATAGGAAAATTTTACCAAAGGTAAATGTTCATCCCAATTACCTAGGAATTCCAAGGTACACGCTCTCAGCATATCTTCAAGTGTTTGTATCGTTCTTTCGCTCTGACCATCAGTTTGCGGATGGTAAGTTGTACTTAAACACAACTTGGTACCCAATTCCTCTTGTAGACTTTTCCAAAATCGTGAGGTGAAACGACTATCACGATTCGACACAATCGTTAGCGAAACACCGTGAAGCCTCACAATTTCCTTCACGTAAGAATTCGCAAGATTTTCCATAGACCATTTCTCGTTGGCTGCTATGAAATGCACACTCTTAGTGAATCGATCAACGACCACCCAAATCATGTCGTGACCACTTTTTGTTCTGGGTAGTTTAGTGACAAAATCCATAGCAATGTCTTCCCACTTACCCATAGGCACAGGTAATGCTTCTAAACTCCCGTATGGTTTCTGATGTTGTGCCTTGACTTTTGCACAGGTCACACACTCTGCCACATACTTCGCAATGTCGAGCTTCATCGTCGGCCACCAATAATAGGGTTTCAGGTCCCTATACATTTTTGTGCTACCGGGATGAATCGAGTACATGGTTTTGTGAGCTTCTTCCATCAGAAGATCTCTGACTCCTCCTGTCTTAGGTATCCAAATCCGATCTTGGAACACCTTCAGTCCGTGGCTGTTTACACCGAACACCAACGTTTTGCCCAAACGTTTCTCCTTCCGGTCATTCTTCTCAGAAGCTTCGCTTTGAGCTTTCTTTATACTTTCCAAAATAGTCGAGACAACTTCAATTCTCAACGCTCTTGGCCTTCTCCTTTCAAGATTGACTTTCCGACTAAGAGCATCAGCAACAATATTGGCTTTACCGGGGTGGTAAAGTATCTCACAGTCGTAGTCTTTAAGTAATTCCAGCCAGCGTCGTTGCCTCATATTCAATTCTTTCAGACTAAAGAGATATTGGAGACTCTTATGATCAGTGAAAAGTTTGCACTTCGTGCCATAGAGGTAATGCCTCCATATTTTCAGAGCGAAAACTACCGTTGCCAACTCCAAATCATGAGTCGGGTAGTTCTTTTCATGCTCTTTCAGCTGTCGAGATGCATATGCTATCACCTTTTCTCTTTGGGTCAAAACACAACCCAATCCAACCCCAGACGCATCGCTATAAACAGCGAAGTCTTCAACTCCATCGGGTAGAGAAAGTATCGGTGCCTCGCATAGTTTCTTCTTTAACTTCTCGAATGCTTCTTTATGTTTATCATTCCAAGCATAAGTAGCTCATTAGTGGGTCAAAGCTGTTAATGGACTAGCGATCGAAGAAAAGCCTTGGATAAATCTTCGGTAATATCCGGCTAATCCTAAAAAGCTTCGGATCTCCGTGGGACTTTTCGGTTGTTCTCACTTCATTATAGCTTCAATCTTTGCTGGATCAACCATTATCCCTTCTTGGTTGACCACGTGACCCAAGAATTGGACTTCACGAATCCAAAAATCACACTTAGAGAACTTTGCATACAACTTCTCCTTCTTCAAGACTTCTAACACTTCTCGCAAGTGTCTGTGAAAGACCCCATTCACTAAAATTACCATAAAGGCAAACATGCTACATGCATATTCATAATTATAATTCACACTAGTGGTCTACAAAAGCATGGATACAAACCAACTAAAAGGGTTTTTTACAAAGTTTCATAACTAGTTGTATAAACACATAACTACCCAGGAATTTATAATCCATATACATATATGTATACCAAGTAAAAACGTAGTAGTGTCAACTACTATAAGTCCTCCAACAAAGCCTGTTTACTCTGGATGCTTATCACCTAAAATAGTTAAACACTGAAAGGGATAAGCGGGCGTCGCTTAGTGAGTTCAAAAATAGATACAATATAACGTTATGCCATATGCATAACAATATGACAGGAACAAAAAAGAAACAAAGGACAACAAAGGCTTATATATGTATCAAATGAAGGGCTTTCCAAATCAATAAACGGTTAGATTCAAGGGATTACAATCAATAAGACACAATAATTTAGGATCATAAGAATCATAAATTCCAGCCCAAGAGGCACATAAAACACAATCCCTTTTAATCATGTTGCTAGAATATACAGACTTTCAGCCCTACCTAGCCCGAAGCCAATACCAAAGTGATACGAGTCATGCTCTACATGGTCACAGGCACAAAGCCATTACCAAAGTGATACGAGTCATGCTCTACATGGCCAAAGGCATCAAAATCAATATCAAGTAATAACCACTTAGATCAATAACATAAGAAAGCACATTGCACATATAACACATAACATATAATTGTCCCTATATTGAACTCACTGTGCTGTAACCGAATGTTGCGATAAAATTCCTCTTTTTTCTGATGAAATTACACCATCCTCAGGCCTTTAAAACCTTCAATTATACCCCTGGAGTTCATATTTCAAATTTCATAAGCAATTACTTAACTACTCTCAAGTTATGTTGTTTTCAATTTAGAAATTTTAGTTTTTGTTCTTTGTATAGCTGTCACTTGCAGATCTGTTTTACCCTTCTTAAATTTCAAAATAACTAATAAATTATAAATATTAACAAAATAGACTCTTATATCTTTCTAATGCCACTGACCTCACATTTTTATGGTTTTTCTATAATTTACTATGAATTTTATAAAACATTATCCTAAAGCTGTCAAAATGTCCCAAAGCTGTCAAAATTCAGCCTTACTGCACTGAACATATAGCTGTTTTCACCCATCTTAAGTCCGGAATTAGATTTTGGTATTAAAACAAAAATCAAAGTAGACATTCTCAGCTTTCCAGGGATATATAGCACATCTCCATAAGATTTTTCTACAATTTTTGGTGATTTTTACAAAAACAGGACAATTATACCCTTTATAATTTCATTTTACCCTTTACATGATCAAACCTCATGATCAATATCACCAAGCTCTTCTTTTACAATGATAAAACTGAATATTTTAGTAATCCATTCTAATTCAAGTATAAACCATGGGTTTCATTACTAATTTTCACTAATTACTCTTAAACCATATGATTAATTCTCAAGTTTACATGTAGTTACTTGATTTCCATTTAAGATTCTAGGTTAATAACATAAACTCATACCTAATTTCATTAAATCAGTGGTAAACCCACTTTGATCAAACCCTAATCTCTTAATAACTCACTAATTACAAGGGTTAATCAAATAATTAAGAGTTCATACCTTGATTACTAGACTTGATACTTCAAGAACACTCAAAATCTTGATTTAATCTTCAAAACTTGATCAAGATTGATCATGTATGTGAAAATCTCCCATAGGGATGGTGAGGAACTGAAAATGGCAGAAAAATGACTCAAAATCGTGTTTCAATGGGTAAAAACCCGAGTTGGATCGGGTTTGACCCGGTTTGGGTACCCATTTTACCCCTAAACACTAAAACTTGCATAACTTTTCGCTCGAAACTCCGTTTTCGATGAGGTTTTCGCATATACGTTTCTAACGAGATAATTTACAACTTCCAATAAAAATATCCTAGAAAAGATCTTCCAATAAAATCAGATTTACTTATTTCCAACTTAGACGTATACTTTCGTTAATTCCGATAGTTGACTTTTTGATCGGAATCACATAAGACTTCCCTATCACTTCCAATACCTTTAAAATAATTCTAAACTTAGTTTAACTTCAAATATTATAAAACTATTTCGTTAGAAATCAACACTTAAAACCATACCGAAAAATAATAATATTTTTTTTAACGCTTACAATTCTATTTTACTATAACTATCTACTTTAAACGTTTAAAACAACATAATATTTAATAATATTCATTTTTTAAACTAACAATCATATGAAACATGATAATTAAACAAGGTTACTAAAGTGTATGTTACAAATACCTCCTCCTTTTGAGGATTTCGTCCCCGAAATCACGACGATTTAAACAAGCGGGGATATTTTTCTCTTATCTCATTCTTATTTTCCCAAGTATAATTTGGGCCTCGATGATGTTTCCACTTGACAAGCACTAACTCCACTTCTTTATTACGCAGATCAACCGTTCTCTCATTTATAATCTCTTCTGGTTCTTCTACATATCTTAACTTATTATCCAATTTCACCTCGGATAATGGAACTGTCTCATCATAGATGCTCAAGCATTTGCGTAGATAGCTCACATGAAACACATCATGAATACCTGTCAAATCTTTCGGCAATTCTAAGCGGTATGCTTGTTTACCAACTCTCTGGATGATTTTGAAAGGACCAACAAATCTAGGGCTTAGTTTTCCTTTCTTCCCAAATCGCATAATGCCTTTCCACGGGGATACTTTTAGCATTACGAAATCACCCACCTGGAATTCTATGGGCCGTCTCCTCTTTTCTGTATAGGACTTTTGTCGATCCTGGGCTGCTTTCATTCTTTCTTGTACAATTTGAATCTTGTCAGTGGTGTCTTGAATCATTTCAGGGCCTCCAAGGATCTTTTGTCCTATGTCTCGCCAACACAATGGCGTACGACATTTGCGACCACATAATGCTTCATATGGTGACATTTTGATTGAAGCGTGGTAACTGTTATTATACGAAAATTCGACAAGAGGTAAGTATTTATCCCAGTTACCAGCGAACTCCAAGACACATGCACGAAGCATATCTTCTACGGTTTGGATTGTTCTCTCCGTCTGACCATCTGTCTGGGGATGATAAGCTGTGCTGAGAGCAACTCGAGATCCCATTTCACGTTGCATACTTGCCCAAAAGTGTGAAGTGAAGCGAGTATCACGATCGGAAATGATCTTTAGTGGCACACCGTGTCTTGAAACAATTTCATCCAAGTATACTTGTGCGTATTTCTCCATTGGAGCCGTTTCACGCATGGCAAGAAAATGAGGGCTTTTAGTCAGGCGGTCGACAATTACCCAAATGCTATCATGCTGTCTAGCAGTCTTTGGCAATTTGGTAATAAAATTCATGGATAGTTCTTCCCATTTCCATACAGGAACACTAAGACTTTCTGGGGTTCCATAAGGCTTTTGGTGCTCTGCTTTGACTTGTAAGCATACTAAGCATTCCTGTACATATCTTCCAATGGCTCTCTTTAATCCAGGCCACCAATAATCAGCTCTTACATCATAGTACATTTTACTTGTACCAGGATGTATTGAAAGTTTAGATTTATGGGCTTCATCTAAAATCTTCTGTCTGAATCCACCAATCTTTGGAATCCATAGCCGATTCTTGAATACTTTTAATCCTCGCGGATCATCAAGTAAAGCATCATTATAATGTATCATCCCTTCTTTCTTCACATTTTCTGGCTTTAGGGCCTCTTCTTGCCATTTCTCTAGTTCATCTAGAATAGTGAATTTTACTGTGGTATGAGTAATAGCATAACACATACTATTACGATAAACTTTTTTGCTAAGTGCATCGGCAACTACATTGGCTTTTCCAGGATGATATAGGATTTCACAGTCATAATCTTTGATCAGCTCCGTGGCTCGTTGTTGTCTCATATTCAAAGTTTGCTGACTGAATATGTACTTGAGACATTTGTGGTCGGTAAATAATTGACATTTTGTACCAAAAAGATAATGCCTCCAAAGTTTTAGGGCAAATACCACTGTAGCGAGTTCGAGATCATGAGTGGGATAATTCTTTTCATAATCTTTCAGTTGTCTTGAGGCATAAGCTATCACTTTGCCATGTTGCATCAACACACAACCGAGTCCCAATATTGAAGCATCGCTGTATACGGAGAAATCATCATCACCTTCTGGGAGTGATAAGATTGGAGCATGAGTCAAAAGATCTTTTAGAGTTGAGAAAGCTTTTTCTTGGGCTTCACCCCATTCGAACTTTGCATCCTTCCTTGTAAGACTCGTGAGCGGTACGGCTATACGAGAAAAGTCTTTAATGAATCTCCGGTAATATCCCGCGAGACCCAAGAAACTACGAATTTCGGAAGCATTACGGGGCACTTCCCAATTTTGAATGGCTTCAATTTTGATAGGATCTACAGATACACCATCACTAGAAATAACATGGCCAAGAAATTGAACTTGGCGAAGCCAGAATTCACATTTCGAGAATTTAGCATATAGTTTCTCCTTTCGAAGAAGTTCTAATACCGCATGAATATGAATGGCATGATCAGCTTCAGACTTGGAATAGATTAGAATATCGTCAATGAATACGATGACTGATTTATCGAGCATTGGGCGACATACCCGATTCATCATATCCATGAATACAGCAGGAGCATTTGTTAAACCAAACGGCATAACAAGGAATTCATAATGCCCATATCGAGTACGAAAAGCAGTCTTCGGTACATCCTGCTCGTGAACTTTCAACTGATGATATCCAGATCTCAAATCAATCTTCGAGAAATAGCTAACACCCTGAAGTTGATCAAATAAATCATCAATGCGAGGTAGTAGGTACTTGTTTTTTATAGTCACCTTATTCAGCTCACGATAATCAATGCACATCCGCATTGATCCATCCTTCTTCTTGACAAATAATACCGGAGCACCCCAGGGAGAGGTACTCGGTCGGATAAAGCCTTTGTCAAGTAATTCCTGCAGCTGGATCATCATTTCTTTCATCTCTGTTGGCGCGAGACGATAAGGAGTCTTTGCAATCGGAGCAGCACCAGGCACAAGGTCAATTCGGAATTCTACTTGCCTATCCGGAGGAAGGCCAGGCAAGTCATCGGGGAAAACATCAGGATATTCGTTAACAACGGGAACATCATTTACCGTTTTCTTCTCCTCTTTTGAGACATCAACTGAGTAGGCCAGATAGATAGAACACCCCTTCGATATGAATTTACGAGCTTTAAGGATAGAGATTATTTTTAAGATTCTTTGTTCACCATAGACATATATAGGATTCTCCCCTTCAATAGGAATGCGTACTATCTTTTCATAGCACAAGAGTTCTGCATGGTTCTTTGACAACCAGTCCATGCCGAGAATGATATCAAAGTTGGGTAGGGAGATAGGAATCAAATTGGCAAGAAAATTATAACCTTCAATTTCTATGACACAATCTTTATAGACTTTATCAACAAGTAATGATACACTTCCCGCGGTATCTACATGAAATGGTTGGGCGAGTGCATAGCAAGCAATTTGAAAAGATCGCGCAAATTCACGAGACACAAAAGAATCTGAGGCGCCAGAATCAAATAAGATGTGAGCAGGTCTAGAATTGACGAGAAATGTACCAGTCACAACATTCGGGTCCTCGCGTGCCTCCTCTGGGGTAATCTGGAATGCACAACCTTTAGCCTTTGGCACCTCCTCCTTTTGGGTTGAAGTACCCACCGGTTGTTGAACGGAAGCTTGGCTTCCCACCATTTGGCTGGTAAGAGTTGGGCAAAAACGCTTTCTATGGCCAGTAACACCGCAAGCATAACATGTAACATTCCTCATCGGGCAAACGGGCTTCATATGACCTGTTTCTCCGCATCCATAACAAATCACCGGTCCTTTTCCTACCCTGCATTGACCCTGGTGGCTCTTTCCACATTTCTGGCACGGTGGTGGAGCTCTCGACTGAAGAGAAAAAGATTGTGGCCGACCGCGACCACGAAAGGCGCTCTGAGAATGTACTTTTGTGCTAGGATCAGATTGAGCCGATGGAATAGTTGAAACAGAAACAGTTCGATCAACACGTGGATGCTTCGGGACAGAAAGAGTGGCACCACGTATCTCTAAGTCATGCTCGCGCTTTCGGGCATACTCAACAGCTTTATCGAATGATAGAATATCCCGGTTGATCACAAAATCACGGATTTCATACCGTAACCCTTCCATGAATAACTGACTTTTATTGCTTCAGTCGGGATATACTTCGAAGAAAACCGTTCCCTTTGATTGAATTGAGTTTCATATTCGGTCACAGTCATTCCTCCCTGCTTAAGTTCGAGGAACTCCTTCTCCAGTCTTCTCCACATATCTAGAGGACAATATTTTCCTAGAAAGCAGATTTTAAACATCTCCCAAGATAAATTCTCCTGGTCATACTCGTTAAGAGCTTCAAATGTCGCTTCCCACCAAACTAAGGCTTCTCCAATGAGCATTGCAGATGCATAGTTAGCCTTGTCTTCATTAACCACATGGGAGATACGAAATACTTTTTCTGTGTTCTGGATCCAGGTAAGAACAACAATGGGATCAAGGACACCTAAAAACTCTGTAGCACCACTACTCTTGAAAGTTTTGAATGAGGGACGTTTCGCTTTCTCTCTTGAAGACTCTCCGGTGGCTTTCTCTTTACCCTTATCACTATCCCTTTTGTGTTGTTCGAGAGTTTGTCGAATAACACCAGTAAGTTTATCCAAAAGTCGCGCCTCATGAGGGGATATTGGAGTATCTCCCTCATTAAGATGAAGATCTCCACCCACATCTGGTGTATGACTACCCTCCTGCTCAGTCATTGCTCTGAAAAATTTGGAGTAACATAACACGTAAGAATATAAGGATTTATCATTACCCAACACCCCACTTAAGTCTTTCCTATGGTTTGTATCCATATATAGACAATGAATATGTTCATATATTGAACTTCCAACAGTTTTAAGTCTAAATACCAGTTCGTGGTATTTAGTTCACTTAAACTAGTGCTCTGATACCATGATTGAAAGACCCCATTCACTAAAATTACCATAAAGGCAAACATGCTACATGCATATTCATAATTATAACTCACACTAGTGGTCTACAAAGGCATGGATACAAACCAACTAAAAGGGTTTTTTACAAAGTTTCATAACTAGTTGTATAAACACATAACTACCCATGAATTTATAATCCATATACATATATGTATACCAAGTAAAAACGTAGTAGTGTCAACTACTATAAGTCCTCCAACAAAGCTTGTTTACTCTGGATGCTTATCACCTGAAATAGTTAAACACTGAAAGGGATAAGCGGGCGTCACTTAGTGAGTTCAAAAATAGATACAATATAACGTTATGCCATATGCATAACAATATGACAGGAACAAAAAAGAAACAAAGGACAAAAAAGGCTTATATATGTATCAAATGAAGGGCTTTCCAAATCAATAAACGGTTAGATTCAAGGGATTACAATCAATAAGACACAATAATTTAGGATCATAAGAATCATAAATTCCAGCCCAAGAGGCACATAAAACACAATCCCTTTTAATCATGTTGCTAGAATATACAGACTTTCAGCCCTACCTAGCCCGAAGCCAATACCAAAGTGATACGAGTCATGCTCTACATGGTCAAAGGCACAAAGCCATTACCAAAGTGATACGAGTCATGCTCTACATGGCCAAAGGCATCAAAATCAATATCAAGTAATAACCACTTAGATCAATAACATAAGAAAGCACATTGCACATATAACACATAACATATAATTGTCCCTATATTGAACTCACTGTGCTGTAACCGAATGTTGCGATAAAATTCCTCTTTTTTCTGATGAAATTACACCATCCTCAGGCCTTTAAAACCTTCAATTATACCCCTGGAGTTCATATTTCAAATTTCATAAGCAATTACTTAACTACTCTCAAGTTATGTTGTTTTCAATTTAGAAATTTTAGTTTTTGTTCTTTGTATAGCTGTCACTTGCAGATCTGTTTTACCCTTCTTAAATGTCAAAATAACTAATAAATTATAAATATTAACAAAATAGACTCTTATATCTTTCTAATGCCACTGACCTCACATTTTTATGGTTTTTCTATAATTTACTATGAATTTTATAAAACATTATCCTAAAGCTGTCAAAATGTCCCAAAGCTGTCAAAATTCAGCCTTACTGCACTGAACATATAACTGTTTTCACCCATCTTAAGTCCGGAATTAGATTTTGGTATTAAAACAAAAATCAAAGTAGACATTCTCAGCTTTCCAGGGATATATAGCACATCTCCATAAGATTTTTCTACAATTTTTGGTGATTTTTACAAAAACAGGACAATTATACCCTTTATAATTTCATTTTACCCTTTACATGATCAAACCTCATGATCAATATCACCAAGCTCTTCTTTTACAATGATAAAACTGAATATTTTAGTAATCCATTCTAATTCAAGTATAAACCATGGGTTTCATTACTAATTTTCACTAATTACTCTTAAACCATATGATTAATTCTCAAGTTTACATGTAGTTACTTGATTTCCATTTAAGATTCTAGGTTAATAACATAAACTCATACCTAATTTCATTAAATCAGTGGTAAACCCACTTTGATCAAACCCTAATCTCTTAATAACTCACTAATTACAAGGGTTAATCAAATAATTAAGAGTTCATACCTTGATTACTAGACTTGATACTTCAAGAACACTCAAAATCTTGATTTAATCTTCAAAACTTGATCAAGATTGATCATGTATGTGAAAATCTCCCATAGGGATGGTGAGGAACTGAAAATGGCAGAAAAATGACTCAAAATCGTGTTTCAATGGGTAAAAACCCGAGTTGGGTCGGGTTTGACCCGGTTTGGGTACCCATTTTACCCCTAAACACTAAAACTTGCATAACTTTTCGCTCGAAACTCCGTTTTCGATGAGGTTTTCGCATATACGTTTCTAACGAGATAATTTACAACTTCCAATAAAAATATCCTAGAAAAGATCTTCCAATAAAATCAGATTTACTTATTTCCAACTTAGACGTTATACTTTCGTTAATTCCGATAGTTGACTTTTTGATCGGAATCACATAAGACTTCCCTATCACTTCCAATACCTTTAAAATGATTCTAAACTTAGTTTAACTTCAAATATTATAAAACTATTTCGTTAGAAATCAACGCTTAAAACCATACCGAAAAATAATAATATTTTTTTTTAACGCTTACAATTCTATTTTACTATAACTATCTACTTTAAATGTTTAAAACAACATAATATTTAATAATATTCATTTTTTAAACTAACAATCATATGAAACATGATAATTAAACAAGGTTACTAAAGTGTATGTTACAGTCTGCCATGTTCTTCTTGGCTTTTCGAATAAATCAGAATGTCATCAATGAACACTATCACAGATTTATCAAGGAACGGATTACAAACCATGTTCATTAAATCCATGAATGCTGCTGGAGCATTGGTCAATCCAAACGACATAACCAAGAACTCATAGTGTCCATATCGCGTTCTGAATGCAGTCTTCTCTATATCCTGCTCTCTTACCTTTAGCTGATGATATCCTGACCTTAGGTCGATCTTTGAAAAATAACTTGAACCTTGTAGCTGATCGAATAGGTCATCAATCCTCGGCAACGGATATCTATTCTTTATTGTTGCCTTATTCAGCTCCCTATAATCGATGCACATCCTCATGCTTCCATCTTTCTTCTTTACGAATAACACCGGAGCTCCCCATGGTGATGAACTAGGTCTTATGAAACCTTTGTCCAATAACTCCTGAAGTTGCATCATCAGCTCCTTCAACTCCGTTGGTGCTAATCGATAAGGTGCTTTTGCAATTGACGTTGTTCCGGGCAACAAGTCGATACGAAATTCTACTTGTCGATCGGGCGGTAATCCAGGAAGATCTTCGGGAAATACTTCCGGATAATCACACACAACAGGAATATTTTGCATCACCTTCTTTTCCTTCTTAGCGTCGATCACGAATGCTAAGTATGATGTACACCCCTTGGTCAAACATTTTTTGGCTTTCATTAGAGAAATGATTCCAGAGTTTACTCTGCGTTTATCTCCGTACACCATAAACGATTCCTTCCCAGGCGGGTTCACTTTCACTATTTTCTTCTTGCATAAAATTTCGGCATCATTGGCGCTAAGCCAATCCATTCCCAAAACGATGTCGAAACCGTTAAGTTCGATAGGCAATAATTCCTCGTGGAACTTATTCCCATTCAGATCAATTAAGATGTTTTTCATACGATGGCTAACAGGTACAAACTTGCCACTAGCAACTTCGACTAATAAAGCATTATCTAGTCTAACAACAGGCAAAGCTAGTTTTCTACTAAATTCATGCGATATAAAGGAGTAGTTGGCTCCAGAATCAAATAAAATTTGGGCAGGCAATTTGTTAACGAGAAAGGTACCTGAAGCGACATCAACTTCATCTTTAGCAGCTTCCAGTGTCATCTGGAATGCTCTCGCCTTTGGCTTTGGCGGAATGTTGGGTCTTGCTGCTTCCTTCTTTTTCGGACAATCCCTTGAGATGTGCCCCTCCTCACCACAACCATAACAAACATTCTTGGTAAAGGTGCAGTCATTGGCATAATGCCCTGGCTTTCCACATTTGAAGCATGTGGTTTCCCCGCCACACTTCCCATGATGCTTCTTCTTGCACTTGTCGCACCATTTCGCCTCTACCTTTCCTCCACTTCCCTTCGAACTAGACTTCGAGAATTTACTTTTCTTGCTGGACCCTGAAAATCCATCGATTTTCCTCTTTTCACCAACCTCTGACCTTTCCAGACCTTTTTCCCTGATCTGGGTCTCAACATTTCTAGCAGCCCAGATGGCGGCTTTCAATGTGGTTGCTTGCTTAACCATTGGACCATAGTCCGCTGGTAGTCCAAGGGCAAACTTGTTGACCTTAGAGAGTTCTGTAGGCACCAAATATGGGATAAACTTCATCTTTTCTGTGAAACTTGCAGCGTATTCAGTAACGCTCAATTTCCCTTTCTTCAAATTCTGAAACTCATTACTGATTTCCAGAAGGTCCTGCTCGGAGCAGTATTGCAGTTTTAGTTGTTCCACAAAGTCTTCCCAAGACATTTTTCTTGCTTCTCCCTTGGGCATAGAGTCAGCTAACAACTTCCACCAACTCAACACGCCAGATTTTAGCAGAGGGATCGCAAGAGCGGTCTTCTGCCTGTTGCTGCATTCACAACTTTCAAACATAGTCTCCATTTCGGAGACCCAGTTCATAACTTGCACCGGCGTCGGGCTTCCGGATAGACATGGTGGTTTGGATGCCATGAAATCCTTATACTTGCACCCACGACCATCATTTCCTCCATACTGGTTATTGCGTCTAACCACTGGTTGTTCGTCTTGACCAATGATCCCACTAAAGTTTTCTCCTTCAGACTGCCCTCCATTCTCCTCGGGCTCTTCCGCTTGAATTGACGGTTCTTCACGATTCTGCCTAAGCAGGCGTCTTGTTTCTTCCATCTGACGATCCAACATCATTTGAATCATCATTTGTACACCAGCCATTGTTATCGGCTTAGGTGCAACAGCTACAACAGGCGGTTGATTCCTGTTTTCATCAACATTTCCAACTCCGCTTCCTGTTCTCACCATTTTTGATCTACACACCGAATAATTTCACCTTATTACTCCAAACGATTACATGCTAGTTCTAATATCGTATACATACGCTTAGAATCCTAAACACATAAACCTTCAGATCCGGTTAGCAACAAACCGTAGATCCGAACAAACAATATCATATATGACAACATATAACATTTAGCACATAAAAGCATTTTAGGCAACTTTCCTAAAATAAACTAGTGCTCGTGTCTAAAATTTATCAGACACACATCTCACAATCTCCACTTAGCATACTAAGTTTAAGTCTATAAATCCTACAAATTCCTAGTTCGCTTAAACTAATGCTCTGATACCAACTGTGACATCCCCAAAATCTCGGCCAGAAAAGACCGATTTCATTTATGCTTTTTAAACATTTTCAGAGTAAATCCGTTTGATTTTAAAAGAGATGCGGAATTTGTTCCCAAAAACAAAACATGATAAAATAGATATTTATCAAAACATTTCATATAGAAATATGATTTCATTTCATAATCAAAAGTCGGGATGTCATGTTCCGATACAGATTATAAAGCATAAACAATAACATTACAAGTCATTCAACAAATATATACATATACAGACTTGTAAACAAAACAACTTGATGATTCGCCCATCTTAAGCTCTTGCGCCACTTCCTGTAATACAAATAAACTGAGTGGGTCAGGCTTGGGAGCCTGGTGAGCATATAGGGTTTTCAACCCACAATAAATAATTATATTTAATTTCACCAATACACAATTAAACCCGATTACCCATTCCCGTTATCCTCACTTTACGTCCCTAAAATAACTTCTATTATAAGGAACCTAATTCAGGATTTTCATCGGGACGAACATTACTGCAGAGGGGCTTCCTCAACAATAAGTGCCCTAAAGGCAACCATGTGGGGGATAGAGTACACCGGTGAACACGTCGTTCACAACACCTACAGGTAATGAGCCTGCTAGTGTTCCACAGGACAGTCTAGAATAGTCCGTGGTCGACATCCATACTCTGCTGAATGACTAGAATAACACCAATAACACCGAGGCCTCTCATCTGTTTATTTCACACCAATTATCCACCCATGTTCTACCCAACATATTAGTAGATAAAAATATACATTTTTATACATTGTTTAAAAACATGTATAGCATGCTTTAATCAATACATATTCCACATAACAGATGAGGCATACACACATAACACGTATTTCATAGAGAATATATCAGATCTATGAGATAGAAGAGAGTGAATATCCATTCACACATATAACCACAAAATATTTACACGTTGCACGTATTTTATATTAAATACTTCATAATATTGCGTTGGAATGAAAATAACTACACACTCACTTGATCAGAAAATGATCCGACAACACTACGGCTTATAGAAGTAGTATACTTCGATAGATCTGGAAGATCTCCACCAAAATCGAACTCCTCGCGGGCAGAGCTTCGGCTCGGGAATAACGCTCTTCGGGATCCTCGGGGCTTCGGATCTTGCTTCGGGGCTCGGGAATGATACCGGGGCTTCGGGATATGATTGGCACGCAAATCGAGGCAAAACTTAGAGAGAGGGAAGAGTTTGAACAAGAGAAAATGGCTGATTTCGAGTTCTATTTATAGGCTGAGGGTCTCGGATTACGCGGGGCGTAATCTCAAATTACGCAGGGCGTACTCAGTACGCGGGGCGTACTTTGACGTCACTGCATGTGTCGATCTGTGGCACTCGAGTATTGGTCAGACAACTTGCATCCGACTGAGTACGCTGGGCATACTCAAATTACGCTGGGCGTAATTGACTCGTCGAACTTCTAAATTGCGTAACTTTCGCATACGAGCTCCGTTTTCGACGTTCTTTATATCCACGCGAAGGTCAGACCATACTCTACAACTTTCATTTAGACTCCGTCGGCTAATTTTGACTTTTATTTTTATTATTTATTTTTAGAAGGCCGAGACAGAAAAACTTCATTATAAATTCATAACTTCTTCGTCTGACGTCCGTTCTCGCCTAACTTTTCATCGTTTCGCTACTAACAATGAGATCTTCGATTCTCATTTAGATTGTTTCGGCTAAAAACCGCTTGATCTCAAATCGAGTATTCGGGCTGCATACTGCTAAGTCGAAACTTAGAAAAATCATAACTTCCTCATACGAAGTCAGATTTGGGCGTTCCTTTTATGCACGCTCTCGGTTTAACGAAATCTATGACTTTCATTTAGATCGCTAAGGCTAAATATCGCTCTATCTTAAGTTCATATTTTACGTCACTCGACGTCGTGCCGGTTCTGTCGCGAAACTTCGACAAGTCATAACTTCTTCGTTATAACTCGGATTTTGGCATTCCTTATATCTCCGGAATCCTTGTTTCAACCACTAAAACTTTATGCAAAGATATCGGGCATATCTAATACTTTAATTTTGACGCTTATTTTATTCTTAATTCATTAAATTATAATAATTAAAAACACACACATAAATCACATAATTCACATAATTCACAAATAATACATTTTTATTATTTCAAATTGGGGTTACAAAGGTTAACCTAGACTATTACATTGCTAAAAATGGCAAGCTCAGAAACACGGGCGTTACATTATCCCACTCGTCGAGTTCCTCCTCATCTTCATGCTACTCGCCGAGTCCACTCAAAGGACTCGCCGAGTCCATTCAGATCTACATACATGTAGAGGACTTTTGAGTCATGCATGGACTCCAAACTGTAGATCTACCCTTCCCAAGCCTACTCCTCTTGTAACGTTGCAAACTTTACGTGTAGAGAAGTAGATCTAGGCTAAATACACCATAAACTAGGGTTTAGGGCAAGGAGGCTCCATAATCAACTCAATGGCTGATACTTTTATGCTTCCCAAGACCAAAATATGCTTAGATCTGAAGTAGCAACTCCAGATCCGACTTCTAACTCAAATGGATGACTAACCATGGCTTAAAAAGCCCCAAATCTCACAACCAAAGAAGATCTAAAGGAAGGAAACGACTTAATACCTTCAATAACTCAGAAAGGTTCCACAAACTCCAGATCTAAGGCCAACCCTTGAAGCTTCAATGATTCCCCTCTTTCTTCTTCCTTAAAATCACACAAAAATGGCTTGAAAGCTTGAATGCACAACAATGGAGACTTAGGGTTCGTATTCTGGGTGAGAGAGACAGTAAAGGAACCCTAGGGGAGAGAATGAAACATTTAAATAGGCTCCAAGTCCCGAATTTAGGGTTTTCCTCGAACAGACCAGACTCGCCGAGTCTCCTTGGCTGACTCGCCGAGTCGGTCACTTACTCCTCGACCCGGATCCCGCTCGGACTCGCCGAGTTCCTTCTTGGACTCGCCGAGTCGTCCCTTTAAACTTAGGGTTTCCTTTCCTTTCTTGGCCTTCCTGACTTTGGGTGTTACATGTATGTTAGACGTACTAAATGGTATGTCGGGCGTACGCGGTTAAACCCTCGTTTCTGGTCGCGACTGAGTACGCCCCACATACGAGGTTGGGTTGACTCGACTGGTTTGTTGAGTTTGACCAATGTTGACCTAATGGTATTTTGGGTATTTTGATATCAATTAAGGTTGGACAATGATTTGCATAATAGATGACGGGTAGAGTCGGTATTGGGAGCCGAGATTTATTTCATCTTGTGTTCGAACTGAGAGGTGAGTTATCTCAGTATGACAATAGGTCTAAGGCACCAAGGCGGACCCATTTATTGAGTTTATATGTATCATAGGATGTAGGATTGCTATGATAGTTCTATATGTGATTTGTTGTGTATATGTTGACATATGGTTGAGGCCACGTGCCAACAAAACCGATATGGTTGGGTTGAGACTGGAAGTTAACATACCCGATATGGTGACGTTGAGGCCACGTCTCAACAAACCTTAGACGGTTGGGTTGAAGTTTTACTGCTATGTGCTGTAAACCAACAAACCCAGTATGGTTGGGTTGAGGTTAAGGACCAACAAACCCTATATGCATGTTTGTATTGTATCTGTATTTGTTTGTACTGTGAGATATTTTGGGAAGCCCACTAAGCCTTGACTTATAGTTTGACTTTCAATGTTTCAGGTATTTCTGATGAGCGGAGAAAGACAAAGGCGTGATTGTACACATCATCCCATAATTTATGTTGATTGATACTTGGATTCGATGTTTTCACTTATTATGATTTGTAAATAATGTTTTGGTAACTTTTGAACTTACGGATTTGTGTTTAAAAAATAAAAAATTTTATTCTAATTTTTAGGTGTTACAATTAGACTTTAGATTTGCGTCCAGCGAAGTCGAAAGAAGGCAATTTCTAGTTATAACATAAAAACTAAAATAATAAAAATAATAAATAAACAAGTTCGTGCTGTACAAGTAATTAATTAAAAAAATAACAGCATTATGGAAAAGGATAAATTAAAAAATCTCTCCCAACAATGTAAAAATGTTTTTTCAAAATAAAAAAATACCATTGAGAAAGACCTCTGTGTACGCTTTTTAAACTTTTTCCCTTTTAAAATGTCGAAGTAGTTTTGCAATTGAAAACAAACACCAGATCAATGTCGTCGTCCTCGCCGCCGCCGGCACCTGTAATTGCGGTGGTTGTATTTCTGATCAAGGACAACACGGTTCTTTTAGGCCGTCGCCGAGATTCAGTTGGCCTCAACACCTTTGCACTCCCCGGCGGCCGCCTTGAGTTCGGTTAGTCCTCTCTTAAACCCCCTATCACGCCACACACACACACATAGTGATCTATACTGAATCGTTATCTCAGCTTTTACCATTGTTGGATACTCTAGACTATTAAATGTTTTCATTGAGAGCTTCATTTTGAAATATCAAGGAAAAGCAGAGTAACTTCACAACTACTATGCTGTTCTAAGCTGAAATTAGGTAACCCTAGAGATACATTTTTAATTTTTTATAATCATTAAAATGAACATGTTTGAAAATTTGGTATACGAATCATATTTTCATGTAAATGGGTTTTTTATTACAAAAAGTTGGAGGATTTTAGCAACGAATTTAAGCATATAACTCAAAATCTTCATTTTTTTACATTATATTTTCATGTAAATGGTTTTCCTAACCAAATATGAAATTAAAAAGATTACATGACATTAATAATTTAAATTATAAAGTTTATGTGGAATAGCAATTACAATTCCACTTTCTGACAAAACGGTAGCAATTTTCCGAAATCGTTATTATAGTTTCTGGAAAATATTGATGTCACGTAATCTTTATAGTTGTTTTAATCTATACAATATAACATAGCAATAGTTTTTCTGAGTATTGCTCTAAAATTTTTGCGTTAATTTATAGAAATATTTCTTTCTCATTTCCTAGGTGAAAGTTTTGAGGAATGTGCGACTAGAGAGGTGAAGGAGGAAACTGGGCTAGACATTAAGGATATACAGTTTTTAACAGTAACAAATGACGTATTTACTGAAGCTGAAAAACCATTTCATTCTGTTGCTATTTATATGCGTGCTTCTTTATCGGATCCTGACCAAATCCCTCAAAATGTGGAGCCTGATAAGTGTTATGGTTGGGATTGGTACGACTGGAAAAAACCACCTCAACCATTATTTCGACCTCTGGAGACTATGTTGAAAACTGGGCTGAATCCCTTCCTTACTCACTGAAAGTGATTAGATCATCTTGAAAATGGTTGCAACTTGTTCTTCAAGTTGAATTTGTAAGTTCGTGAATGTAATGAAAGAATAACATAATTTTGGTCGGGTTACTTTCAATTTAGTTAGCAGTTTGTTAACAACTCAGAATATATTGGGTTTTCTTTATGTATGATCATTGTCTAAGCATCTGTGGTTTTAATGTCATCAAGCCATTTAGTATAGTTTGGATTAACTTGACATGAATTGAGTTCAACTTTAGCTATAATACAAGCTTGGAGGTGCCGAATGCTGACTCGCATAGCCTACGGTGATTTCGTGAAAACGGGGTCTGAGTAGTGCCCCTGGTGGGGTTCCACGGGGCAAAGCACCCGAACAGCATCAGTATGTGATAGATATATCCGTTCATTAATTTCCTGCCAAAAATCCAACCGTTACATATGTTTTTACTACCAAATAACTAAATTTAACTGTCATCTTCTTATATATACATGATTTCGGTTTGGTTGAAATCACTTTCATCGTTACGTTTTTTTTGACAAGACATGTCTTAAATACATATAACAGTAACGAGTAACGATGTATTTTGTATTTTTGAATCTTAAATTTAGCATGAAATCAATATTGAGATTCTTGGATTATTCCAAATATAAATCTACCTATTCTAATAAATAAATAGATTTATTATTCTATTGACAAGTATCATTATATTAGACATCCTCATTGATATTATATGTCTCATATCATGACAACATATTAATTATCCATTTTAAATTTTCCACCCTAATTAAATTAAATTTTAAACCTTTTCACTTTAATTATATTAAATTAATAACATTATATTAAAAAATAAAATAAAATTTATACATATTATAAGGTGATATAACTTCAGGTATTTATTTAAATCAAATATTATAATTTTATATAACTAAAAGAAATATCTTTGTAATAATTTATTTAAAATAATTGATTAATAATTTTGATTTTTTAATATGAAAGTTTAATTAATTTTATAACCGTGGTTTTCACCAGTTATAAACTAGTAATTTCATATAACACTAGAATATGATCGAAATTACAGATTTTTGGAAAATATTTACACACGATCCCTGGATTATCCAAACCGATTTTGATATTCACCGACCGTTTTTTCGAACACTCAGTTCAATTTTACTTATAGTATCACACATAGTTGTACACTAAAATAACTAATTATGTGTCTCATATCATTCAGCAACCTGCAAATAATAATATTAAGAGATATTTTTAGGAAGGTATCCCAATAAAATATAACAAACTTCAAACTATGATTGATTGATTTCTAAATAGTATTAAGAGATTTTTTTTTTAAAAGTATATTACAATTTTGTAAAATAACCTTTTATTAAGCGATTTTTCTTGGTTGAAATTTTCCCCAATCCAAATTTGCATATACTCGCGCTTTAAAGTGATTCCGAATTTAAATCAATCTGTTTCAACTTTCTACCTTCTTCATATTCCGTCAAACCAGGTCTGCTCTTTTGTCTTCCCATCGGCGGCTACTTCATCACCAATTCACCATCTCCAAAAGGTACAACAATCTTCGTATCTGAAACCCTAGCTGAGGTTTATTTTTGACAGTTGATTTACGTATTTGAGCTCGTTTTTCATCCATGTTTGATTCAAACTTGCAATCTATCTTACACGATTTGTTTGCTTATGTTTTATTCTTCATCACACTTGTTATCGCCATTATTGATTTCATTGTTAGTTAACTGAAGATTTTAAACTTGTCACATTCTAACATTCAAAATTAACTTTTTGAATAAGATTTGCATTCTTTATGAAACTGAGAATAGTGTTGGTATTGAATTTGCAACCACTACACAAAATCATTTGGATCACTAGTACAGATAAATGTACGATTAATTTTTTATCCAAGCATCTGATTTATCATATGGATCTAAAGATATATCTATCTGCATCATATTAGATTTATAATAAGATCAGAATAAGAAGTTAATTTCAAACTACAACTTCAATGCTAGCCGTTGGTTACTCTGCTTTTAACAAATGAAATTGGTTCATCTTAATCGGAATAAACTTATTTACTTTGAATTCTATGATGCTCATGATAACATGCTTTTTAAATGTTGTATAAACCATTCTGCTTCATGAAATGTTTGTAGCAGTAAAATAATGTTTTTAGATAATCACTGGATCTGATACTGATTGTTATGAACTTACAGATGACAACTATTAAAAGGGCACTTCAGGACGACAATGAACTGACTTCTGTTCAAATTATTTATAAATTATTATCAAGGTTGATGTCAATTTAATAGATTTTCTTATTAGTCTAGTAATTGAGATATTATTTCTTACTCGATAACTAAATAATAATCTGTTTTTAAATTTTAGGAAAAGCAAAAAGAAGCTTGAACAACTGTTACATCAATGGTCAGAATGGCATACTCAAGAATGCTCTTTATCCGAGGCAAAATTTCTTTTTCCAACAACAATCAAGTTTAAGAAATTCTCACAGTTCTTTCAAAATTAATTAACTTGTTGAATCTTTTTTTTAGGGTTCTAATGAAGATCTTGAATCTGGCGAAGAAACCTATCTTCCTGCACTAAATGTTAGCTCAGAGAAATCTTGTATTATTGTATGTTCACATGTTCCTAATCCCTTTTCATTTTCTATTTATAACTTGATAACAAATTTGATTTATTTTCATAAAAGTCTGTTTACATGGACACTCAAGTGAACAAAAAGCAAAAGACAGAAAATACCGATGTCAACAAAGACTCTATACCTGTCTATGATCGTAATTTTCCACTTCTAATGTCAAATGATGACGTGGCTACCAAAGAAAGGTATTTTTTTTTTTAATGAAAAGTAAACTTATTTATTTCCACTACCTTTACCCTAATTAATTTTATAACAGTGTTGATGATATTGTGAATGCTTCTCGTTGTTTTAACTGTGATGCTTATGATCATTCACTAAAAGAGTGTCTAAAGCCTTTTAACAAAGAAGTTGTCAGCAATGCACGAAAATTGTATCTTTTAAAAAGTAAAAGACCTTCTGGTCCTCGCGTTTTAACGCGATATTACCAAAATACCCCTGGTGGGAAGTTTGATGGGTTAAAACCGGGTTGTCTTGATCTTGAGACTAGGAAACTGTTACACCTTGGGGTAAGTCAAAAAATGGACAAAACTTGTGATTTCATGTAAAACACAAGGACCATTCTTGTAAATTTAGTTTATATCTTTTGATTCAGGAATTTGATCCGCCTCCATGGTTGAATAGAATGCGTGAAATGGGATACCCATCTGGATATCTTGGTATGTTTTTAGTATTTTATTTTTAAATAAAAGACACCATATTTTGAAAATTTCCACCTTAAATGCTTTTTAATTCATGTTTATTTAAATTGCCTTTTTTTTTTTTTTTAAATATTTTATGAGATTACAAGTTTCTTTTTTAATCTTTTGATATTGATTAGATTTGGAAGATGAAGACCAACCTTCAGGAATTATAATATTCACAAACGAAGATACAAAAGAAAATGAAAAATGCTTCGATACAAATTTTACAGAGCAAAAAAGAAAAATGAGCGTGAATATTCCGGGAATAAATGCACCAATTCCAGTAAATGCAGATAAAAACCGATGGGTGACTCCTAATTCCCAATTAAAAGGTCTTAAATCTTTCAGTAATAATTATGATAACAATAATAATAATAATAGTAGTTTCTTAAACAAAAGGGTAAAAAGTTCAACAGAATTACATTTTCAACATCACTCTTATGAACAAAGTTGGAGGCCAGAATGTAGACGAGGGTCAACTCCTGTTTATGCACGTGGTGAACATATTTATGCACGTGCATTTCCTCTTTTGTCTAATTATGCGAATAGATATTGGGATCATATTAATCAAGGTAATTCTCCTACTTCGTTTAATGGTTGATAATATTTGAATGTTGGTTTATGAAATGTAAGAGAATATTTATGTGCAAATATTATGTATTGGTATAATTATCATATGTTAGCATGTTTGGTGGTAACACAGGTAGTTAAATATGGGAAAAAATCAAATAAAAGGGCATACAAATTTAAATAATAGGCTATAACCTAGACAGTTATAGCGGTCCAAAATCAAATATCGGTCAAGGGCCGATATTTGGGATATAGGTTATCGTGGTGGGATGTCAGTATTTTTACATCATGCATAATTAATATATAAACATAAAACATATATAAAAGTAATATAAAAAGTCAAAATTCAAAACTGTCATGTTTGAAACATAATCTTACGTATATCGTGAAATCTTTCTCCAAATCCACATCAACCAAGACATCCAATTATTTTATCTAGATCATCCGCATTAACTCTAATATCATCATCATTTAAGAATTATGTACTTAACACATCAACATGATCTAACCTATAGAAACTTGCAAGCTAACACATAAGTATGTAACAATTAACATAACAACAAGATCGGTTAATACATAAAACATGAGTCTATGCCCTAAAACTAACAATTAAGTACTTAACATAATAGCAGGTTCAGTTAAGTTAAGTCCATAAGACTTAAGTCCATGACTTAACACTAAAAAAAAGCAAGTAAAATTACTTAACTGATATCCTACCTGGAAATCGCCTAGAAATATCGGTATATATCAGTTAAATATCAGTAAATATCACCGATTTTTGTGGTCTGATATTTTGGACCGATATTTGACACCGTTATTTTGAAAAGTACCGATAACCGATATCCCACCTGGAAATCAACTGGAAATCGCCGATATTAACTGCTTGTGTTATAACTTATAAGGCAATAAGAAAATAAATGATAGGGTTAGGCCCATTTATCTTTATGTCATAAGTTTATGTAATGTGAAAAAGGGGTAATCACTTTATCTTTATGTCATACGTTTACAAGAAAGGTCTGTTTCACCATCTTTGTAAAACTATGTAATACATTAAACACGTACTAACAATAATAATAAAAAAATGTTAATAATGAAAATGATAATGATAATGCAAAACGATATTAAATAGTATAGTCGGAAAATGGTTGAAAAATATTAGTTTTAGATTAGACTGTACAAATGATCCTTGTAGTATGTAAAAATTTATCATTTTGGTCCAAAAAGGTTTGGATTAGCACTAAAGGTCTAAGTTTTCATTTTGTTGTAAGTTTAGTTCAACTTTTTTTGAATTTTTTAAAATACCGATTTTGCCCTTGTTATTTTCTTTTTTCGTTTTTGTATTAATTTAATTTATTAAACAAAATAAAAAAAATATATAAACATCCTCCCCTTTATCTTCCTTTTTAATTTTTGTGAACACCCTTTTATCACTTAACACTATATCACCGATCAAACACAATCACCACCACCAGAAGCCACCTCAGGTAGCATAATCACCACCACCTGAAATCACTGCTCGCTCGTTGATAGGAGGGAGGTGAAAAAACACAACTGAAACTAGGGAGATAAAGAGAGATGTAGGTGGGAGATGAAGAAACAGATCCGACGAAGAAAGAAACCCTTAGATCCACATCTTTGTTGTTGTAGTCATTTCAGATGCATCAGAAAAAAATACTCGTGTTTTAGTCATTTCAGATCCGCATCTGGCGAAGAAAAAAAATACTCGTCAACAGCAGCAACACAACTACCACCATCGGAAGTCGTCGTCAGAGACACAGACGAACTAGGGTTTGCAAACCCTAAACCACTTCAGACCTGTGAGAGAGAGAAAGAGAGACCGAGAACAACGCTAGGGTTTGCTATGACATGCGTCGACGCTAGGGTTGCTATAAGAGGCGGCTTCGACGGTGGGTTCTCAGCACCAACGTAGGGCTTTGATGGTGGGTTTTCAACACTAATGAAGAGGCTCCGACGAGTGCGAAGATCTGACTCCAACGAGTGCGAATAGACGGTGTTTCGAGAAATAGATCTAGAGACCGATAACCTAGTGGGTAGGAGGAGGCGTTTTGACGAGAAATGTAGTGTTCCAGCAAACAGATCTAGAGGCCGACAAGAGTTTCTCACTCTCTCCCCTAGCTCCATTTCTTTCTCCCTCTCTCTATCTTCATCAGGCCCGACTAGATTTGAAAATCAAGCCACCAGAACTTCGACGACCAAAACTCAAAGTTGAGAAGGAGAGATATGGAGGCGGCAAGCTAAAGTGGAGATGGTGACCGGTGGTGCCAATGGTGATGTTTACCGGAGGCAATAAAGATGAAGAATAAGGAAGAAAAGTAACAACATAACGAGAAAGGGGGTGATAACAAGTTTTTCTATTTTTTTTTTAAATTTTATATCAGAAATAAAAAAAATAAAAAAAAAAGAAAATAAAATTAATAAGCGGTAAATATGTCATTTGAAAAAGATTTTAAATAGATTGGACCAAACTCGCAATAAAATCAAAGTTTTGGACTGATGGTTCTAGCCCGAACTTTTTTAGACTAAAGTGACAATTTTCGACATTCCACAGGGACCATTTGTGCAGTTTAGTCTTAGTAATATTATTGTGACAAAACTGCAAAATTGGTCATTGTGATATTCAAAAAACTGTGGATAAGGTTCAAAAAGTTTTCGACTTGCATGAAAGGTCCAAAATCAGGAATTTCCGGATGGTTTTGGTCCTAAAATACTTAAAAATCCGTTTTGCCCTTTTAATATGTTTTTTGTATTTATTTCATATATATTTTTAAATATTTTATTTATTAAAAAAAGAAAAGAAAAGAAAAAAAAAAGGGCTACTCAATACTCATTCACTCATCTCATCACCTTCTTCATTCTCTCGACCCTTTCTCTTTCACCTTCCTATACTCTCTCTAACGAGACCAAGCTGCCGCCACCGTCCTTTCCCCTACCGTCGACCCACTTTCGATAATCTTCTTCTTCCTTTATCGGTAAAACATGCACATTGAAAACCCACTCTGCCGTTTCACATCCCGATCCAAAACCTGTATCACAATTTCACAATTGTTTAGTATTCATCTCGGATGTCCATCCTCTGAATCCAAGGTGAAATCTTCACTTTTAGTTGATGATTTTGGTGGAAAGGGAGGAGGAAGAAAATGCAGATCGAAAATGAGGATGAAGGAAGGAAGAGGGAGGAGATGCATTCACCGATGAAGATGGAGGATGGAGAATATGTAGTCGGTGCCAGCGTTACGAGTTCATCATCTCATCATCGACTCACCAGTCGAGGGGAATTTGGTGTTGTTGATGATTGTTTTTAGTTGGACTTTTTCACCGTGAAAGCAAACAAAATCAGTGAGCTTGTTGCTTGAATTTGTTGGTATTAAAGCTTGACATTGTAACAATGGCGGAAATCTCGAGCTCTTGGATGAAATATGAGGTTCTTAGTCTCAGATCATGTAGATATGTGTGTGTGTGTGTGTGTTTAAGAGGTCCTCTTTCCATAGAGGTGTCTGCAATTTGGTTTGACTTTCATATTTATTCAAGAGGTGATTTTTCCCACAACGTGAAAGCACCTAGACCTTCTTTCTTGTTCTTTCTTGCAGGAGTAGCTTCACAACTTGCAAAACGAAACCCAAATGGAACACAACTCTCTCTTTTCTCACATCTCCAGGTTTTTTAATAGGAGCTTTTGGATAGAGACGATGGGTAATCCGGAATGTATGTGTATGTGTTTGGTTTATGTGGATTTGTTTTTATTTTCAAGCAAGAAAGAAGCACACAAGTCCAGCCATGGCGTTTTATTTTGAGAGAGAGAGAGAGAGAGAGAGAGAGAGAGAGAGAGAGAGAGAGAGAGAGAGAGAGAGAGAGAGAGAGAGAGAGAGAGAGAGAGAGAGAGAGAGAGAGAGAGAGAGAGAGAGAGAGAGAGAGAGAGAGAGAGAGAGAGAGAGAGAGATGGGGTGAACCAACTTAATTCTTTTTTTTTGCATTAATATTTATAAAATAAAAATATAAAAAATACAAAAAAAAAATTTTAAGGGAAAAACAGTCAATTCAAGTGCTCCCACGGACCAAAACTACATAAATTTTCTTGAGTTTAGGACCAAAATCATAAAAAAAAAACTTTATTTTTGGACCTTCTATGCAGTGGAAAAGTTTTTGGACAACATCAAAAGTTTTTTTTAACACCACAGAGACCAATATTGCAGTTTTGTCTATTATTGTTAAAGGATTGCTTCCCCTCAATGATAATTGCCTTGAAAACTTCAGCCGTGATTCATTTTGGGTATCTTCAACAACAACATCGATTTGGTTTTAAGAAAGGTAGGAAGTGGTGATTGATATTAGGGGTGAGAATCGGTTCGGTTTATGGGTTCTTTGGTTTCCACGATTTGAATTTTTTTTGGTCCAATTCGAAACCAAACCAAATCGAATTCAAAATTTCTAAACCAAACCGAATACCGAATTCTATTTCGGTTTGGCTCGGTTTAAAAACTGAGCAAACCAAATATTAACTTTAAAAACAATTAGTGTTGCAATTTTCCAAACATAAATTATAATGTTTTAAGATAGAAACCTAATGTAGCAAACATAATGATATAAAGTTTCATATAAAAAGATCCAAAATTTCATATATAAAATGATAAAATGGTAGGAATAGTAGCTAGAAACATAAAGTTTAACTTCCAAGTCCCAAACAAAAATATAAAACATAAAGCTCAAAAGTTGTTCCTAGTGTTTTGTCAATGTTTTATATATCAAAAATAGTTGATTTTGCTGTCGATTGTCGTAAGTCTACAATAGTAAATTTTAAAATTAATACATAACATACAAAATGGGTTAAAATAACTTTTACATTATAATCAATATTTTTATTTAATATATAAAATATAAAATATTTTCTTCAATTAAATAATTTATGAAATTCGGTTTTTTCGGTTTGGTTTGGTTTAAATTTCTAAAACCGAAACTTAAACCAAAAACCCAATTCACAAATTGGTTTTGTCTCGTACCAAACCAAAAACCGAATTTGAATATGGTTTGGTCTGAAATCGATTTCGATTCAATTTGATTTTCAGATTTTCGACTCCAGACCAAATAATTCTCACCCCTAATGGATGGTGCATGAGACTATCTAACATAATCAAATTTTCAAGGATAAACCATTGATTGTATAAATTACGAGGATTTTAACAGGAATCGTGGAATCACTGTTGTCCAATAAAGGAACAATTGTTTTGATCCTTATCTATGTAGTCAATAGCGGTGCTATAGCGGCGCTATAGCGGTTAGCGGAGGTAAGGAAACGCTATTTCAAAATAGCAGTTTAGAATAACAGGGGCGCTATTAGCGCCACGATTTACCGCTATTTACTGCGATTATGGTCACCGCTATAGCGGCGCTATAATCGGTATATGGATAAATTCTATTTTTGGGCTATTTTACATTAAAAAAACATTTTTTGTGCAATTCCATTGAATAAAATTATTTTTTCTTAGCCAAAACCAAAACTGTTGTGTCATTCTATTGAATAAAATTGTAATTTTGTGACTGTCATGACTTCCATTGAAACCATATATGTGTTGTTTTGCTAATTGTGTCGAAAACTTGAAGTACTACATTATGATTAACTATCAAATTACTTAATCATTTCATTTGATAACTGTAATTGTGTTAAAGTATGATAAAATAGTAAGTATTGCATATGTTTTCTTGTTAATTGTGTTAAAATATGATTAACTGGGGCATTGGTAACCGCTTTGTGAAGTATGATTAACTAATTATGATATGTGAAGTATGATTAACTAAATATGATATGTGAATTATGATTTACTGATTAACTAATTAACTGGATTAGGTTGAACTTTAAATGTAGCACCTGATTCCTAGTATGTGGAAAATTTTATAAGTGTTTGCATTCTTAGCCTTGTGCTCGGCGAGTTGTAGGTCCGATTCGCCGAGTAGAGTCGGGACCCGGGACACGTTTTAAGTTGGCGACTCGGCGAGTCTGTATTCTGGACTCGGCGAGTCACCGTTGTTGGATGAAACCCTAAGTTTCAGGGGTTTGCACCCTATTTAAACCCTCATTCCGCCCCAATCTCGCCCCCATTCACCCTCAGAGCCCTATATCTCGTTCAAGCTTTGTTTCCTTGTGAGTTTGAAGCTTTTGGTGTGTCCTCTTGAAGTTTTGGAGTGGGAAGAAGAGTAGATCAAGAAGAAGAAGAGGAGGTCAGGCATCTTTGAGCTATCTCAGTGTGTTTCCTAAGGTATAACTCGTTTTCCCCCTTGTTTTCATGGTTATTGTCCCTTATAGCTCCATTAAAGTCCTCTTTGAACCATATCCAAGCTTGTGTATGTTTGAGGGTTTGTAATAAGCTGATTGACCTTTAGATTTAGGCATGGTTGAGCTCCAGGAGCTCAGATCTACTGTCTTTTTGGAACCATATTGCATGAAAGCCCTAGATCTACCCCTTTTGGTGCATTTTGGACCTTAAAACCCTCATGGTTGTCTATTTACACGTAAAGTTGGAAACTTTACGTGTTAATCAAGCCCCAGGATCACGGATCTATGTATGGCATGAGCTGGATTCAAGCAGAATCGACCATATAGTAATTGCATGGTAACGACTCGGCGAGTCGGTTCGCGAGTCTCCGAGTTTGTCCCCTTTTCGTTGTGTCGAGTAGAGTAGTGAGTCCTGAGTGGACTCGGTGAGTTGGAGGCCGAACTCACCCATGAAGGAACTCGGCGAGTCAATGCCCTGACTCGGCGAGTTCAAGGCAATCTTCTTAGGTCAAGAACATACTCGACGAGTTGTTCATACAACTCGGCGAGTCACAACATAAAGTGTTCATCGGATGACGATGAACTCGGCGAGTTGTTCATACAACTCGGCGAGTAGGATGAAGAACTTGGACATCAGTTTAGAAGGAGAACTCGTCGAGTCAACGCCTAACTCGACGAGTAGAGACGGGATACAGGTCAATCGATTGAATAGGGACTCGGCGAGTTGGAGAGCCAACTCGGCGAGTCGGGTCAACTGAAAGTTGACTCTGACCTTCGCTTATGACTTGGTCAGGGGTAAAATGGTAATTTTACCCTAAGGGACAGTTAGCAGTGATTGATTGAGTGTTTTGTGGGAATTATAGCCGGAGGATTTTCGGAGCAGCAGCAGGCAGTTAATTCCCACATAGATCAACACCTATGTCGAGGTGAGTTACCTTCCAGTAGCGGTGGGTCTACAGCCACAATGCCGACCCACCAGTAGGAGTTGTATGTAGATGATTGTCTCTGTGATATTCATCTAGGGATTACTACTACCCGTGTTATGTTTATGTGCTAGTGACAGTAGGGGGAGATAGTCCCCAAGATATCCGGTCGGTAGGGCCGAAGGGGTAGTCATACCCAGCCATGCTAGATAGATTCTGATATTGTGATACATGTTATGTGGTAGTAGTAGAGGGGAGAAATAGTTCCCCAGTATCCGGTCGAGAGGACCGAAGGGGAGGCCAGCACCCAGATATGCCAGGCAGTATCCGGTCGAGAGGACCGAAGGGGAGGCCAACACCCAGATATGCTAGGCAGTATACGGTCAAGAGGACCGAAGGGGAAGCCAACACCCAGGTATGCTAGGCAGTATTCGGTCGAGAGGACCGAAGGGGTAGGTCGGGCACCCAGATATGTATGACAATATATGTATGTTATGTGATTATATGGTATGTGGTACAGTGGGGGAACTCACTAAGCTTCGTGCTTACGATTTTCAGTTTTGGTTTCAGGTACCTCTTCTTCGAAGGGGAAGGAGCCGACGCGGTAGCGGTACATCACACACACGCTTTGCTTTCCGCATCATGAGATCCTCCTGGGAATTTGTACTATGACACTTTAATGTTTTATAAAAATGTTTCTAGACACGCAGTATCTTTTGTGAAATGATATCATCGTCGAGCCTTTTATTTTTAATGTTTTGCCATGTACTTGTTTTAAAAATGAAATTTTTAGCTGGTATTTTTGGGGCGTTACAAGTTGGTATCAGAGCCTTGGTTTGAGGGATTCGGACTCACCTTCGGGGGTGTCTGAACTCAAATCATGGGAGTAAAAGATTTTTCAAAAAGAAATGTTTTCTAAGAATTAAGAAAAGGGTTTGAGAAAGAACGAAGTGTGTGATGTGCGCAACCGGCCGAGCTCAAGTAAGTATTCCCCAAAGTACCCATACAAGCTTATGTTGTGTTTATCAGTTTCAGTAGAACTGCATGCTAGAATAGGACTAAGGATCTAGTAGTGATGCCTTATGTGCCTGCTTTATGTGCTACAGTATATGAAAATTGCATGCTAGAATTGAGTAGACAGCAGTAGGATAGTCTGTTAGGTTATGCCTGATAGTATGAGTTTAGCTTTGTATGCTAGATCAGTTTCTCTCTATTAGAGCGGATTTGCTTGAGATTGTTCCCTTAGTTCGAATGCTGCTTGCTTTGTGCTTTGTGGGACTCTGAGTGGTGGGAGTTAGCCATTAGGTGAATACGACACGTCACATGTGATCAGGGTTGAATAATCTTAGAGTGTTGGATTTGGCCCTATTGCACAACTCTCGTTTGAGTCTAACCGTTGTAGGGACGAGTCTGTTACTCAAAGGATTATCCGAGCCTCACCCCATGTGATGGTATTCAGGTAATGGTTAATTGGCATTACTAGGAGGCCTTCAGCAGCTGAGGACCTGGTAGGGTGTAGCCTGAGATTTCCTAGGGCAAGCCTAGGATGAGTATAGCGGTGATCATCAGTAGTAGAAGGAAATCTGGTGGAGTCGAGGCAGTCCTTGAAGAAGGTACGGATAGATGTGGAAGGTAGTATGGGCCCGTACTACTAAAAGTAGAGCATCCGTACCCGAACCAAGGAAGGCCAAGATAAGACCAGGGAACTTGTAAGTAGTTGTGATCCCTCAAGAAGTATCAGTATCACTAATGATTGTTATTTATGTATAGCATAATGGTGGTACTGCGATCACGACCGATAGATGGTGGTCCAAGAGAGGGGTCAGGTTTGGGATCAGGTTCCGAGCCAGTGGATGAGGGACTACGCGAATTCATCGCGTCAGAGATCACCAGGGGTATCCTTGAGTCGACCCCATTATCTTCGGATCGATCAAGGAGGGGATCATCGAGTTGATGGAAGATCGCCTTCGGGCGTTCAGGAGCGACATGGCATTTGGCCAGTCGGGATCTCGCACACTGTCCTTTAAGGACTTTTGGGGCAGTGGTGCGCCGGATTTTCATGGGGCGAAAGACCCCATTGCCGCCAGACGATGGATTGCAGACATCGAGTCTGCACAGTTGACTAGCTTCTGCCCCGAGGGGTCGAAGGTGAGGTATGCAACAGGGTGTTTACGAGATCGAGCTCGAGACTGGTGGGAGTCAGTGGGTGACTCGTTGGGAGCCTCAACGATCGAGGCTATGACCTGGTCGAACTTTGTGACCAGATTCAGGGCAGAGTTTGCGCTGGCTGTCGAGCTTCAGCAGCTGGCCAGGGAGTTTTTGGACATGAGGCAGACGATAGAGACTGTGGCGGAGATCACCGCCAAGTTCCGGGAGAGGGCGTTGTTGGTGCCCCAATATGCTGGTGATGAGGACATGAAGGGGACCCGCGATCATGACATGCTCCGAGCTGATATACGGGAGCACGTTAGTTTTTCAGCTTGCCCCACCTTGGACTCTATGATTGCTAGGGCGAGGGAGAGGGAGATAGATTTGGAGCACATCCGGAAATGGAAGGCAAAAGAGGGACAGTCAGGAGGGGCTTCAGGGAAGAAGCCCAAGGGATCAGATTTGGGGCCGAAAGGCCAACAGGGACGGGGCCGCTGCAGGAGATGCGACAAGACGCACGAGGGGGCGTGCAGGTTGGGATCATCAGGTTGCTATAAGTGCGGCAAGTCTGGGTACTATAGCAGGGATTGCACTGCTCCGGCAGCAGTTATTCAGACGTCTGAGTTGCTGTGTTTCCACTGCAACCAGAGGGGCCACAAGAAGGCCAATTGCCCCCAGTTGACAGTTACAGCGCCGGTGAATGCGCCAGCTCCAGCGACCCTGCGGATCACAGATGGCCGGCAGGGCAAGGCAGAGGCTCCAGTGGTGAGGAGCCGGGCATTTCAGCTGACCGCCGAGGAGGCACGCGCAGCACCCGATGTGGTGACGGGTATGATTCTTTCCTTCTCATTTATTTATTTGATGTTATAATATTGATATGTGCTCGGTATATATATATATATATATATATATATATATATATATATATATATATATATATTATGATCATTCCATGTGAACGGTATCCCAGTCCAGGTGTATTTCGACTCGGGTGCTACCCGATCGTTTGTTTCCCTTGCGCTTAGCAAGAAGTTCACTGAGTCTTCGGGCACGTTGGATTGCCCTTTGGAGGTGGAGATTGCCGACGATCGATCAGTGCGAGCGTCATCAGTGTCCATAGATTGTGTTCTGAGGTTATTCGAGGAGCGCTATTTGGTGGATTTGGTTCCCATACCGTTGCGTGGGAACAAAGTGATTATAGGCATGGATTGGTTGAGCCCTAATGGGGCGGTGATAGATTGCGCGCGGCAGCTAGTGCGAGTCAGGACCCCAGGTGGGGGAGAGTTTGTGATTCATGGCGAGAGGCCGCAGTGTGGACCTGCAGTATGTTCAGCAGCGAGGGCTAGACGCTACCTTCAGCAGGGATGCGCAGGATATGTCGCGTATGTGATGGATACCCGGGAGGCGGGTAAGGCGACGGTGAGCGAGGTTCCGGTGGTGCGAGATTTCACAGATGTTTTCCCAGAGGAGCTTTCTGGGATACCTCCGGAGCGACAGGTGGAGTTCAGGATTGACCTCGTTCCTGGTGCGGCTCCGATTGCCAAGGCACCATATCAGTTGGCTCCTCCTGAGATGCAGGAGTTGTCTACGCAGCTGCAGGAGCTGCTAAACAAGGGATTCATTAGACCGAGCAGTTCACCCTGGGGAGCCCCGATCCTGTTTGTGAAGAAGAAGGATGGGTTGCACCGGATGTGTATAGATTACCGGGAGCTGAATATGGTAACGGTGAAGAACCGTTACCCACTCCCGAGGATTGATGATCTCTTTGATCAGTTGCAGGGAGCATCTTGGTTCTCCAAGATCGATTTGCGTTCAGGCTATCATCAGATGAGGGTTAGGGAGGAGGATATACTGAAGACTGCGTTTCGGACGTGTTATGGCCATTATGAGTTCGTGGTGATGTCGTTTGGGCTCACCAATGCTCCTGCCGCGTTCATGGACCTCATGAACCGCGTATGCAGGCCGATGCTGGATCGGTCTGTGATAGTTTTCATTGACGACATCTTGGTTTATTCCAAGACACAGGAGGAGCACGAGGAGCATCTGAGAGAGGTTTTGGAGACCCTGAGGAGGGAGAGCTTGTACGCCAAGTTCTCCAAATGTGAGTTTTGGTTGCGCGAGGTGCAGTTCCTTGGACACCTCGTCAACCAGAACGGGATTTCAGTGGACCCGGCCAAGGTGGAGGCCGTGATGAGGTGGGAGGTTCCGAAGTCTCCATCCGAGATTCGGAGTTTCTTAGGATTGGCAGGCTACTATCGGAGATTCATTCGGGATTTCTCCAAGATAGTTGTACCCCTGACATGGTTGACTAGGAAAGCCGTGGTCTTTCGATGGGGGCCTGAGCAGCAGGCAGCGTTCGAGACTCTGAGGCAAAGATTGTGCGAGGCGCCAATCTTAGCTCTGCCCGATGGCGTGGAGGATTTTGTGGTATATTGTGATGTGTCGATCTCAGGCCTGGGTGCAGTATTGATGCAGAGGGGGCGGTGGTTTTCGCTCTCAAGATTTGGCGGCATTACCTCTACGGGGTTCGGTGTACCATTTACACGGACCACAAGAGCTTGAGGTACCTCATGGATCAGCCGAATCTGAACATAAGGCAGCACGGTGGTTGGACGTGGTGAAGGATTATGATTGTGAGATCCTTTACCACCCAGGAAAGGCCAATGTGGTAGCCGATGCGCTTAGCCGCAAAGCGGCGCCGATCAGGGATATTTGCATGAGGATGACTGTGGTGACTCCCCTGTTGGAGCAGATTCGGGAGGCTCAACAGGAGGCTATGAAGGAGGAGCATCGGAAGAGTGAGCGAATTGTGGGTCAAGTCACCTCCTTAAATTATGATAGCCGGGGGTTATTGACACTACACCGTAGGGTGTGGGTGCCGTATCATGGAGGCGTGCGCCAGATCTTGATGGAGGAGGCACACAAATCCCGATTCTCTATTCATCCAGGTGCGACGAAGATGTATCGGGATCTTCACCTAGATTATTGGTGGCCCTGCATGAAGCGGGATGTGGCGTGGTATGTCGAGTGGTGCTTAACCTGCAGGAAGGTCAAGGCCGAACATCAGAGACCGCATGGTAAGATGCAGCCGTTGGATATTCCGCTGTGGAAATGGGAAGATATCACGATGGATTTTATCACAAAGCTTCCCAGGACTGCGTGTGGAGTACATTCGATTTGGGTCATCGTGGATCGATTGACCAAGAGCACCCACTTTATTCCAATCCAGGAGAGCATCTCGGCCGAAAAGTTGGCCGATATCTACATCAGGGAGATAGTAGCGCGGCACGGGGTGCCAGTGTCGGTGATATCAGATCGAAATGTGCGGTTCACTTCCAAGTTTTGGAAGAGGTTTCATGAGGAGTTGGGCACTCGTCTGCATTTTAGCACCGCTTTTCACCCGCAGACGGATGGGCAGAGCGAGCGGACCATCTAGACTTTGGAGGATATGTTGCGGGCATGCGTGCTAGATTTTGGTGGTAGTTGGGATACCTATCTTCCCTTGGCTGAGTTCTCATACAACAACAACTACCACGCGAGTATTGACCGTCCTCCATTCGAGTTGTTGTACGGTCAGAGGTGCAGGACCCCGATATGCTGGGGTGAAGTTGGCCAGAGAGTCATAGGGAGCACCGAGGTGGTGCTCAAGACGACCGAGAGGATCCAGCAGGTTCGGAGCAAGCTTAAGACTGCTCAGAGTCGGCAGAAAAGTTACGCCGACAAGCGTCGATCCGACTTGGAGTTTCAGGTCGGGGATATGGTTCTCCTGAAGGTGTCGCCTTGGAAAGGCGTCATTCGATTCAGGAAGCGGGGCAAGTTGGGCCCGAGATTCATTGGACCGTTCAGGGTTGTAGCCCGGGTGGGCAAGGTAGCATATAGGTTGGATCTGCCAGTCGAGCTCAGCCATATCCACAGCACCTTCCATGCCTCTCAGCTGCGGAAGTGTCTCGTGGATGATTCAGCGATGGTGCCATTAGAGGATATTCAGGTTGATGACAACCTGAATTACATTGAGCGCCCAGTCGCGATCCTCGACCGGAAGTCGAAGGATCTGAGGAAAAAGAAGGTGGAATTAGTGAAGGTGCAATGGCAGCACGGAAAGGGTTCAGAGTGGTCGAGAGGACCGAAGGGGAGGCCAGCACCCAGGTATGCTAGGCAGTATCCGGTCGAGATGACCGAAGGGGTAGGTCGGGCACCCAGATATGTCTGACAATATATGTATGTTATGTGATTATATGGTATGTGGTACAGTGGGGGAACTCACTAAGCTTCGTGCTTATCGTTTTCAGTTTTGGTTTCAGGTACCTTTTCTTCGAAGGGGAAGGAGCCGACGCGGTAGCGGTACATCACACAAACGCTTTGCTTTCCGCATCATGAGATCCTCCTGGGAATTTGTACTATGACACTTTAATGTTTTATAAAAATGTTTCTAGACACGCAATATCTTTTGTGAAATGATATCATCGTCGAGCCTTTTATTTTTAATGTTTTGCCATGTACTTGTTTTAAAAATGAAATTTTTAGCCGGTATTTTTGCGGCGTTACATTAAAGTATGATTTACTGATTAATACTTTAATATATATAAATTCTAAATAATATAAAAACGCTATATCACCGCTATACCGCCGCGAGAACCGCGATTTCAAATAGCGGCCGATGACCGCTATTATATTTTTGACCGCGATAACTGCTTAGATCCTTATAGAGTACTCCATTATGGAAGTCATCGAAGGAGATTGTTTAGAGTTCCCAGTCAAGTTGAATAGCTTGCATTATTTGTTTGACAAATTGATTACCAATATAGTAATTTAAGCAGTTATTGCGGTCAAAATTTTAATAGCTGTCACATGCTGCTATTTGAAATCGTGGTTATCGCGGTGGTATAGCAGTGGTATAGTGGATTTTTTAATATTATATATAATTTATATTATATATTTATACAAAATTTAAATATTAGACTATAAATACTATATATAATTAATATTATAAAAAATCATATAAAAACATAATATAATCTATATATAATATTCTAATATAGTAATATGAAAACTAAAAAGTGTTAAAATGTCATCACAACTCAAGTCGTTCGTGGTTCTTAAGTACTGAAACATACGAGAAAAGGAAGTTATCATTTGTTGCTTTGTAGTTTGTAAATAATTATATTTATTATTTGGGCATATTAAGACAAAAAGTGTAGTGGATTAGTTAAAAAAAATAAAGATTTAATATTGAAATAACACACAATCATTTTTTTCTTTGTCAAAATAGCCAAATATTTACGAAATTGTAAAAGCGGGTGTAACATCGCTACAACACTAAATAGCGGTCAATAGCGCCGCTGATAACGTCACTGCTATTCGTAAATGCTATTTCAAAATAGCAGTTCAGTAACACTGCAAAACGCTATAGTGCCGTTATAGCGCTATGCCGCTATAGCGCTATATTGATAACATATATAGTAATCGATAATCTTTAAGGTTAAATGTTAAGCCAAGTATCATGACGATGGTTCAAAAAAAATAATCAACTATTTGAACACCCATCGTTTTTTCTTTCTACAAGGTTTAATTTGTCGAAAAAAAGTTTCGATTTAAATTGGGTAAGGTGCCACGTATGTGAAGTTGGGATTGAAATTATTAGCCCTTGTTTTGTCTTATGTGAGGTGGCGGCTGAAATATTGAAGCTAGACAGCTAGTGACTCACTAGTGCAATGTGACTTTTCCTTATACGAGTTCCATTTCTAATGACTTTCTTGGTTGATAACTCACAATGATCGTTGTTAGAGAAACAATCTTTGTATGTGATTATTTTGGCTCCAGTTTTGGTGGTACGGAGATATAGAAATTCGGCTTTGTGTGATAACAAACAAATTCAGAGAGAAGTTATTTTTTAGGGAAATTAAGAAATCTAACTACTTTTTAATGTGTATTTGAAGATAATAACTATTTTTTTAAACAAAAATAATCATTTTGTCTGGAAAGATATTTCAGACTAAGAAAAAACATTTTTTGACCGATTTCAGAACGATATTCCGGATTCCAAACTAAAATTTTGGAATTCGTGAAAAAAACTCCGGAATTTTAAGAACAAATCCAAAATTCGAAGAATAAATCCGAAATTTCAAGAAAAAAAAATCATTTTTATGCTTAATTTAACAAAAAATTAAACAAGCATAGTTATATGAACTATATACAATATTAATACATAAAGTTAGACATTTTATTGAAAAACAATGACATAAAACATTACGAAACGTAGCATTCAAAATCGAATTTTTTTTTTTGAAAAATATATAAAAGAACTCCGGAATATGAACAATACTCCAGAATGAATGTATTCCCGAGAAAGTGATTATTTTTTACAAATTTAAAAAAATGGTTAATTTTCAAAAGATGAAAAAAGATGGTTAATTTAAAAAAAAAACCTCGTTTATAATAGTTTAGATTACTTAATTTCCCTATTTTTTATTGTATAGTTTTGAATTCGTTCAATTGGTTAAATAACTGAGTTTTCAAAATAAATGCTAATCGAAATGCTTGGATGTACTCTCCTTTGTAAATGAATTTTGTTTTGGTTTTAAATACTTGTTAGAACCTTTTGAATATATGACATACTAGCCGATAAAAATACTATTTGAACAACCAAAAATAAGAAATAAGAAGAGAGAGAAGAACACCAAGATTTTTTTACGCAGAAACCCATCTTGGAAAAAAACACGAGCAGGGCATCCCAAATCCCTTTGCTATATCAATTGATGTTACAATGTTTTTGAGAACGAGATGATAAAAATAAGAAAGCTAATTCTTTATTTATAGAGATACTTGACGTTCTTTCGCACCAATTTTATCTTATAAGGAAATTCTTCTCGATTAAGGAATAATTCTTTCTCGTTAACAAAAAGAAAATATCTTAACTTTTGAAGAAAATAATTCATTTTCACTAACAAAAAGAAAATATCTTCCGACTACACTTTTTGAGACATGCCTTTCAATAATCTCCACCTTGACAGCTAAAGTTGAAAAATTAATGATTATTGATACATTTAGAAAAATCAAAACAAAATATAATAACATACATGTCCTTCAAATAACAAATACATGGTTCAAGTCTCATAGAAACATAAATTGATTTAACAGTAGTTGACATTTCCCATTCCAAAATAAACAAGAGCCTCTTGGCTCACTTGTGTTTTTGAACAACCACCAAGTTCAACATATGTCAAAATTGGTTGATCGGAAGACTTTTAATAAACATATCGACTATATTTTCATTTATGTTGATCTTGTTTACAACAAGCTCGCATTTATCAATTATTTCCCTTACGAAATGATAACCTACATCAATATGTTTCATTTGGTCATGAAACATTTGACCCTTGTTGAGAAAAATTAAAATATGATTGTTAAGCTGTCTAATCAACATTTTCAACCAAAAAACTTACTTAATTGATTTCTTTACAGCCATGTATTCAACTTCAGTGGTGGATACCACAATAATATGTTATTGTGCTTTGAGAAATTAAATATTCTCTTACTTTTGTTCTTAAAAATCCTCCTACTCAATTAAATAATGACATGTGTCATTTTAATATACTAAAATATTATTAAATGAACATTAAATGTGATAAATGTCATCGTTTAATTGGGTAGAAAGATTTGTAGGAAAAAAAGTAGGAAAATATTTAATTTCTCTTGTGCTTTATAGCTAATAGCACAATCACCCAAAATGAAAATGTAACATGTAATAGATCTTCTATTGTCCAAATCCTTATAATCGGAATCCACATACCTAAGGACTCATTTTTTAGTTTTGCGAAAATGAAAACACATAGAGGATGTACAACACAAATAGCAAAAAAAAATCCATTTTACAACATTCCAACGCTCCTTTCTTGTGTTTGCCGTGTATATGCTTACCATGGTTATTAAATATGAAAAATTGAGACATGTACATATCATAGCATACATTAAAAATCCTACAACACTGATTGTGCTGTTGTCATTATTTTATATCTTATTCAATAGTCAGACTCAAATGCGGAAGATAACTTAAAGTGAGTTGCAAAAGGCGTGATGACTTCTTTTGCATCATGCATGTTAAAACAATGCAAAACTTTGTCAAAATATCCTTTCGAGAATGATAAAAACTCTTGCACTTATGTAGGCATACAATTTCCATTCCTAGAAAAAAAAATTCGCAACATCTAATTAAGTGCTTCAAATCAATTTCAACATCCAATTGGTCTTTTATTTTTTTTAACCTCCTTCATTTATTTTGCCGCAATGAACATGCCATCCACATGTACTATTTTCGTGGATATTGCTTGAGGCATGGTATAGAGATTTCTTCAGTTTTCGAACATAATTTTTCTTGACATGAACTATGAATCCCTCATGTTGCTGCATGTGGATCTCTTCCTCAAGGACACTATTTATGAATATCGTAGTCACATCAAGTTGTTCTAATTCATAATCACTCGAAACAACATATCCCAATAAAATAAGTATAGATGAATGTTTTATGACCAATGAGAAAATATATGTGTAATTAACTCCTAAGATTTGATTGTAGCCGTTAGCAACCAATTGAGCCTTGTATCTAAGTTTGTCGCCTAGACTTGCTGGGTTTTCTATGCAGTTATATACTAGATTAAGGCAATATAAACATTCAAAAATCATCATAAGTGTATATGCACCCTAAGATCCAAGTTTACTTTTATAACAACACACTTTTAAAATATGAATATATATGAGTTATCAAAAGGGAAATGAATACTAACCTTTAGGACAAAATCGTATTTGCCCTTAACCACTTGTAGACCTCGAACTCCTTATGGCAGGTATTATTATAATAATGATTCAAATAAAATAATCAACTATTTCAACAATCAAGATTCAAGAACAATACGATAAAGTAAGAAATAAGTAAAGAGAGAATAGCACCAAAAAAAGACTATGTGGATACCCAACTCGGAAAAACCATAAGTAGGGAAAGATGAAAATCACTTCACTATATCAATTGAAGTGAGAATGTTTATGAGAAAAACGATGAAAACAAGAAAGCTAATGCTCTATTCAGTATTTATAGAGAGACTTGACATTGAGATAAACATCATGGCTAAAACTTAGGGCAACAAGGTTCTCTTATAAGAAATTTCTTCTTAATTTAGTAAATGAGATAATTACTTCCTTATTAAGAAAAATAAAATATCTTCTAACTAGACTTTGGGAGACACACTTTTCAACATCCTTATTGTCACGAAACAACATTTCTAGGTTCATTCAAATTTGAGAGACAACGGCATGGCGTTTTAGGAGCATCTGAAGTAGTGACTGGGAGATGGTGCCATATATCCAAGCTTTGACGATAGAACCAACAGGGGGTTCATTCTTGATCGTTAGATACAGTTGGTGGAAGAGCTATCACCAGGCCGGAGTCATAATTAAGTCACTTGAGATCAAGAATCAATAGAAGTGACGAACGAATACATATGGTTTCTCAGGGGAGAGAGTAGAAGCCAAGCCTATCATCATCGATGACAGAAGAATGGTTGGCTACAAGAAGATGTAGGGTTAGAAAAAACAGGAGAGAAAATAGGAAGGTAGTTTTGATACCACGATCGATAACTAATAAAATTTCCCATGCAAGATTGTAATATATGTATACAAGATACAATATAAGTTTTGGGACAAACGTCAATGTGGGCCGGATACACATATATACAAACACACAAATACATATATATGTTACAATAACATCATCATTATTTAATTAATCTTTCATTTTATATAATCTACCACGAGAAAATGGATATTCCATTTAAACCGCACGTTTCTATATATGCAACATATAACTGACCTCCGACTTACAATCTAAAGAGATCTTCATTCTCCATGACCAATATCTTCATACCTACATACATAAATTCATGCATGTTTCATACTTAGGTGTTGCATTATTGACCTCCTAATTGTGATTCTTTGAAGGACCAGGAGGAGGGGCAGGGGTGCCCTTGGGTAGCATACCAAAAAAACAATCCAGATTTCTTAGTAGCCGATTCAGCCATTGATGCCTGGTTATGCTTGGGTGATGATGTCATCTCCCCACGACTGCTTGAAAAGCTTGGGTTAACAAAAAAGATCACCAGAAAGAGAACCATCAAGAGCTTCCATGTTGATGAAAATGGAGTTTTGAAAGAAGAAAATAAGGCCATCAGAGACGAAGGGTTGCAAATCTTTAATATTGAAGTGAACTTAGTTCATATATATATATATATATATATATATATATATATATATATATATATATATATATATATATATATATATATAAAGAGAGAGAGAGAGAGAGAGAGAGAGAGAGAGAGAGAGAGAGGTGGGTTTAATTGAGAAAAATAAAAAAGGTTGAGAATGGGGGAATCATTCTCAGCCACTCATTTAACCTAAGCATAAAAGATACGGTGGCAAACTTGTAAATATCGTAATAACCTTCAATCTCAAATACGTAACTATAGAGAATTCGATAACTGTGCGTTCATCATCAAAATTTTTCCTCCAACCTTCAATAATCATCCAGATTTCTTCAACTAAACCGGAATTTATTCGTTGTTCATGAAATTGGAATCGGAGTTCTGGACTCGCAGTCACAGTCGACATTGAGGGACTTAGAATCGGTAATCACAGGTTCCCAATCGGATTTTCGAAAATCAAAATCAAATTGAGAAATCGATCAGAGATAGGATGTCGCATTTGAAGTCGAAATCGGAAGTATATGATAATTTGGAATTGATAACTTGATGTTTTAAAATAGTTAACTTGTTTGCACTCCAACTGTTTGATGAAATGCATAAACTAAATTACCACGTTATATTCACATATGAATATGTTTTCTCACCTGAATCAGTATATGATTATTAAAAACACAAAACAAATATGCAAGTCTGTATGTTATTCATATGTGAATAACATATAAAAAATATATATATTTGTCAAAATACCTTCAATTTTCATAAGTGAATATACCTTGTAATATTCATATGTGAATATACTGTGTAATATTTATAAGTGAATATATCATCTCATATTCACAAGTGAATATACTCTGTAATATTCACATGTGATATACCATGTAATACTATGTAATATTCACATATGAAATATTATTTAATACTCATAAGTGAATATATCATTTAATATTCACAAGTGAATATACTATGTTAATATTCACAAGTGAATTCATCGTCCAATATTAAAATATGAATATAATATGTTTATTATATGTTATATTAATATATGAATGATACTTAAATTGTAAAAAAAAAATCGTACTTTTTATTCATAAGTGAATAACGAATGTACTGTAATAAAACCTGATGCATTGTTATTCATTTATGAATAACGATAGCTGAAAATATAAAAAAATAATTTTTTTATTTTATCTTAAAACTATATCAATATGGATGTCTATTTGTAGAGAATAAAAAATCATGAATTTTGGTATATTTAAAATCATTTTTGATAAAAATAGCTTATAAAAATTTAAAAAAACGAAAAAAAACTATGTTTTTGTATATATTAAGGTAATGATTAGCATAGTTTAAGGAAATATGTTATGTTGGAAAACACATGTGCATTCGTTTCCCATTTCCGCCGGTACGTTGGAGGCTTTTGCGGCAAAAATAAATGATTGGCTGAGAATGATTCCCCCATTCTCAACCTTTTTTTTTCTCAATTGAACCCTCCCCTATATATATATATATATATATATATATATATATATATATATATATATATAGAGAGAGAGAGAGAGAGAGAGAGAGAGAGAAAGAGAGAGAGAGAGAATGTTATATGGTAAAACACGCAAGTAGAGAATGCTACAAAATGACAATGACACGTAGCAGAACCAAAGATTCTACAAAAAAGTGGATTTTATACATTGATTATAATTATAATATAATGAGTTTGAGACTTTTTAGATTTTAAGTTTTAATAAAAAGCTTGATTTAAATAAAATGTTTAGTTTCAAATACGAGCGTTTAACTTTTAGTTAAAATAAAAATTTCATATCTAAAACTACTTTCTTAAAAAACTATTGAGTTTTTTTAATCAATATTCAGAATTGCCCTGAAATATATATATATATATATATATATATATATTTTAAATAATTATTATTTTATATAATTTTACATATTTTAAAAACTTTCAACTACAAACTACTAGCTATCGGCTTTCGATTGTTGGATGAGTTTTTCTCAAAAAACTTGTAAATCCATAATCTTTGGCATGAGTTCTTTTTTTTTTTTTTTTTTTTTTTTTTTTTTTTTTTAATGATTTTGATGCTAAATATTTTTAACCAGTTATAAATTGATAATTTATACAAACAAATGACTAAACTGAAAAAGTTCTAATAATAATAAGAGAAATAAAATATATTCTTACTTTTTGTTCCTACCAATCATCCTACCTATTTAAATGATGACATGTATCATATTAATATAGTAAAATATCAATAAGTGAGCATTAAATGTTACACATGTCACTATTTAATTGGATAGAAGGATTTGTAGGAAAAAATAAGGAATAAATTTAATTTCTCTAATAATAATATAAAAATATAATGAGCCTTTTCATTTTATGTATTTAATGAAAAAATTAGTAAAAAACTCGGTTTAGAGTATTTTGTTTTTCCTATGTTAAAGAAATAAAAATGAAAAACCCTTAAACATCTACTTGAAAATTTTAAATAAAAAGCGATGACAAAAAAAGGAAAATATATTTCAATTATTTTACAAGATTATAATCGTTAAAATAATGATCCTGATCGTAGTATCGTACGATCTCACCTACATAAATCGATCCAAATCTTACTTAAATTGTTTTTAGTATATATATTTTTTAAGTTAAATATTTTTTTGGACTAATTATGTAGAATACAACTTTTGAATTGTTTATTATTAAATAATGTATTAAAAATGTATTTTTCATATTTTAAAGTATTTATTGTTAATTGGATGGTTAATTGATGGATAAATATGTATTTTTATGTTTTAAAATGCTTTTGGTGCGATTTTACAATCCGATTCAATATTGTGATCACGATCCTGCAAAACAAAAACGATCATACATAAGATCCAGATCTCAACAACCTTGTACGAGATTATCCAATTTCTTTTCCTTTAAATAAAATGTTGTTTTATGGGAGTAACCGATCTTTTTTCCATTCAACTGATCAGCCTGTTTCAAATTACCGTTTTCCTTTTTGTGGATAATAACCTTTTAGTACATTTACCTTGACTAAGGTTGTGTTTGTTTTTTTTTTTTTTTTTTTTTTTTTTTTTTTTTTAAAAAGGCTCTTCTAACCTCTTCATGTTGCGTGGCGCAACACACGCGCAACACTGTTAAGTTCGCAACAAATTTTTTTTCTGTAGACTTCAGGCTCAAAAACCTCTTCCCGTCCTCTTCCACACACAACATTAGGCTTAACTCTTCTAACCACTTCTAACCTCATCTAAAAAAAACACCCTACGCCCTAAACAAAAAAACGTCACTCCAGCAGTCCAACGCCTTCTTCTTCTCGGCACCCTTCTCATCGACCCTGTTGAAGACCGACTCCAGCCGCCGCTGCCCCTCCATCGCCGGTCGCCGTCGCTGCTGCCATCATCTTCAGGATCACGTGCGATCTTTGATGCTGCTGTTGAAGACCGACTCCAGGTAAGTTTTTTTTTTATTTCTTTTTGATTTGGTACCGATTTTATTGCTGAGATGTGAAGAACCTTTGTTAAAATCTTTGTTGAATGTTGATTTATGATATAATTGTTCTTTAAACAGTTTTTCTGCTCAAATTTATATTTAGGTTTATGAATTTTTTGTGCTGAATTGTTATGAATGTTGGGTAAAATCATAACCCTTGCTGAAATCATAAACTTATATGCAAGTTTATATGCTGAAATCATAAATCTCAAAAGCTGAAATCATAAATCTTTGTTGAATATGTTAAAGTCTTTGCTGATTTTTTTTTTTTTTTTTTTTTTTTTTTTTTTTTTTTTTTTAACTTAATTACTGAATTGTTATCACTTGTATTTCTTGAATGGAGATCAAGTTTATGCTTATATGCAAGTTTGTGCTTAAATAGTTAAACTTATTTGTTCATTGTGTTGTATAATCTTTGCTTATATGATTTTTTTTGTTCATTCATGATGTATTGTTGTTGAATATGCTAAACTTATTTGTTGATTATGTTGAAATATGATTAATCTTTGTAGCTAAAATATGTATTATATATATATATATATATATATATATATATATATATATATATATATATATATGTTATTAGCATTGGGAGATAAACACACATGGACCAATGAGCAAACAAAATGCTTATTGCAAACTTGTATTGAAGAAGTGCAAACCGTGGGTAGAAAAGGTTTGAGTTTGCACAAACAATCATGACACAAGTTAGGAACAACCATTAAGGAAAAGTATGGCGTGAATTTGAATCAACAACAACTAAAAAACGCCTATGATAACCTTAAAGCCAAATACATAGGATGGTTATACTTAAAAAACAAAACTAGAAACCTTTACAATCCACAAACAAATACTTTTAACTTAACAAATGAGGAGTGGGAGGACTTTAAAAAGGTATATATATATATACACACACACACACACACATACACACACACACACACATATATATATATATATATATATATATATATATATTTATATGTATTTTGTTTATATAGTTGCCATTTATTCTTATATTACTTTTGTTACATTGATTGCGTTTAGGGACATCTGAAAGCCGTTTCTTTGAAAACCGTCCCATTATTGTTTCCAGAGCTTTGTGTAGAACTCTTTGATGGAAACAGTGCATCTGGTAATCTCAGCTATGCCACATCCCAAACACCATCGGGACATGGATCATCTTCTTTCCATGGCGCACCACTACAACTTATGGATGCCCCCTTCCATTAACATAGATGAGGATGATTTCTTTTCTAATCATACTAGTGAGCATTTTACTCAGCCTCCACCTTCTGCTGCTTCACCTTCTGGTAACCCCAACAAAAGGGCTAAACCCTCAACTCCTAGACCTCGAGCTCCTAGTGCCTCACCTGATCCACCTTCTTGTACCTCGCCTAAAGCTTTTATTACTGCTGATGATTTAGCACTGGAGATGCAAAAAGCTCTACGCCATTCGACTCAAGGTCCAACAATTCCCCAATGTTTAGAGAAACTTGAGTTGCTCGAGTTAGACCTAGTAGACCCTCTACGATTTGCCGAGTATCACATTTTTGGAGGGACCATGAATATAAGAGAGTTGTGGGTAAATTTGCCTAATGACCCAAAAATATTAAGAAGATGGATCGAGATGACAGCAACAAGTTTAGGAGTTTTAAAGGATGGAAAGATTGTTTGTTAAGTTTATATGTTTGAGTTGTTTAGGTTTTAATTGCATGTTTTGGAACTATATGGTTATGTTTTTGGTTATTTGCTACTTGAATCTTATTTGTAGTATTTAGTACTTGAATGTTATTGTAACGTCCCAAAATTTCAGGCTAAAAATTTCTTTTAATAAAACATTACTTTAAGCGAAATTCATCATTTCAAAACATAAACAGAGTATTAGTTTCCAAAATACATGTTCGTTATCAGAGTAAACATCCCCAGGCTATCTAAACTATGGTGTGTGCCATGCGATCACCCCGAGCTCTTCTCTCCGCTACCGGAAGTACCTGAAACCAAAACTAAAAACCGTAAGCACGAAGCTTAGTGAGTTCGCCACCCTACCACATACCATGCATAACCACATACTGCACATACTGGGCCACACCCCCTATCCTGGGCCTCGCCCCCTACCTCGGGCCTCGCCCGCTACAACGGCCCCGCCACTCCAGGCCCCGCCTGGCTTCGAGCCCCGCTCGGATACAGATCTGTTTCGCTTAGACCTCGCCTGTCACAGGGCCCCGCCCACTAACATATAATAGTACATAAACATATCACATCACATCACATAATCTAAATACATACTAACGGATCTTGTTCTAAGGCCTCGCCTATCACTGGGCCCCGCCCATGTCCTGCTACGGATGAGTCATGGAACCCCGTTCATACTCCTGCAGATAGTGAGATACGGGCCCAGCCCACCCTCACTCCTTCCCTAACTTGGGCCTCGCCCCCTGATCTGCTGCTACTGAGATATGGAACACCATCCACACTCTGCTATTGGTGAGGTACGGGACCTCGCCCACACTCACCTCCCTACCAGGCACATACAAGTATCACACAGACAACAAGTATAAACTATCATTTAAACCATTCCTTGGGCACCCGCCCTCTATCATTGGACCTCGTCCCGAATATCATACTAGCATACTGTGCCTAGGGCTAACCCCCGGGTCTTCTACTCATAACTACATGGGCCGGCATTGTGGCCTTAGTCTAACTGACCTTCAAAGGTCAACTAAGTCCTCTTGTCAAAGTCAAAGTCCTGGTCAAAGTCAACCTTCCAGGTCAACCCTAATCGCCGAGTCCACTTACTGACTCGCCGAGTTCTTATGCTCAAAGTCCTTCCAATAGCGACTTGACTCGCCGACTCAGCCCCTGACTCGCCGAGTCTACTGATTCCCGAATCCTGTCCTGTCCAACTCACCGAGTCCTTGCTCGACTCCCTGACTCGAGTCTTAACTCGAAGGGTTTGGGACTACGCTGCCTGACTCGTCGAGTCTAAGAACAGACTCGCCGAGCACAAGGCAATCTTTATCCAACTCGCCGAGTTGTTCATCTAACTCACCGAGTTCATGCCCATCTTCATCCGAGTCGACGAGCTGTTCATCCCACTCGTCGAGTACCTCCTTATCTTCATGCTACTCGCCGAGTCCACTCGAAGGACTCGCCGAGTCCATTCGGATCTACTTACATGCAGAGGACTTTCGAGTCATGCATGGACTCCAAACTGTAGATCTACCCTTCCCAAGCCTTTTCCCCCGTAAAGTTGCAAACTTTACGTGTAGAGAAGGAGATCTAGGCACAATCCACCATAAACTAGGGTTTAAGGCCAAAGGGGCTCCAAAATCGACTCAAGGGCTGATACTTTATGCTTCCCCAGCCCATAACACACTTGGATCTGAAGTAGCAACTCCAGATCCGGCTTCTAGCTCACTTGGGTGGCAAACCATGGCTTAAAAGCCCCAAATCTCACAACCATAGAAGGTCTAAAAGAGAGAAACAACTTATTACCTTCAGATACTCAGAAATGTTCCCCAAATCTTCAGATCCAAGACCACTTCTTGAAGCCTCAATGATTTCCCCTTCCTCTTCTTCCTTCAAATCACTCAATATGGCTTGGGAGCTTGAATGGGCAACTATGGGGTTTGGGGTTCGATGCTCTGGGTGCAAGAGGCAGTAAAGGGACCCTAGGAAGGAGGTTAAGGCGTTTATAAAGGATCCAAGTCCCGAATTTAGGGTTTTCCTCGCATAGACCAGACTCGCCGAGTCACCTTGGCCGACTCGCCGAGTCGGTCACTTACTCCCCGACTCGGATCCCGCTCGGACTCGCCGAGTTCCTCCTTGGACTCGCCGAGTCGCCCCTTAAAATTAAGGTTTTCTTTCCTTTCTTGGCCTTCAAAACTTTGGGTGTTACAACTCTCCCCCACTTAAACTAAACTTCGTCCTCGAAGTTTGCTATGGCCCACCGCCAGCGATCTGCCTCTAATACCCAACCAATTATTCCAATACCAGCTATCTACCCTCGCTGGCCTCTCGCTTGGTCATTCTGACTAACATTAGTCCTTGCAGATAATCATCTCGGGTCAACCCTGACCCGGAACATCCTGGAAACACAACTTACTCAACCGACAATCCTTCTGGTACCCTCTGATTACTGCGCTGAACCCATAGGGGTTCTCCACTTCCTTCCTTGCGCGGTTTCCTTGCCTCCCCAAGGTAATGCTCCATAACCAACTATTTCCTCTGCCACTGTGAAGACCCTATCTTCACCAATTCTTTTACTCCCGCTACTTCCAGTACGGGTCATTATTGCCAGTATCCACTGGGCATTTCTTTCTACTACAATTTGGTGTCGAGCACCACACGATCAACTAACTGAATTCCACCAAACGCTGCATACTCGCACTGCCACTGACTGGCAATCCTGCTATTCCTCATCTGACTTCCTGATGAACTGAGACCACCCCGGGTCCCCACCAAGCTATCAATACCTGGATTACCGGCTCCCACCGGTCGCTGACCCAACACAACCCTAGCCGCTCCCAGCGACTTTCTAAGGAACTTCGACCACCTATAACTGCTCAATCTATCATGCCATTCAGGCGCTACGATTCTGGGGTCCTCGATCCCCTATCTTGATACTAAGGTTCTTACCAGGTCCCACCTGTGCTGCTAAAACTCACGGGCCTCGCCCACGGGTCCTACCCAACCATACTATTAAGCAACCCTGCTCTCAGGTCTCACCTACACTGCTAGTCTCATACAGGCCTCGCCCACGGGTCTCACCCAACTATATCCTGGAGCGGCCTCTCCCAAGGTCTCACCTCTCTAGGGCTATACAGGCAAACTCCCTATCATTCTCATCCACTACCCCACCCTGATCCCTATCAGATCACTAGGAGATAAGGGCCTCGCCCCAACTCCGCTAACGAAGCTACTAAGGAATGCTACGGCTTACCCGTAGTCTTACATCACCATCCATTGCTAACTGCTAGTGAATGCTACGGCTGTCCCGTAGTCTTACAACACTTCCACCACTGACTGCTAGAACAAAGGCACCCACGTGCCATAAGTTCTCTAGATCCTCATTCCGACTCCCTCGAGTCCTTCGGGCGACCACAACTCGAATTCCCAACTACACACTAACCATTTCCATCATACGCACCAACTGATGGGGAGTTTCTCAAACTCCCAACCCTGAATTCTCAATCCATCAAACGTTGAACTACTTCTTTTCCTTCACGGAGGTCCATACTCATTCTGGGTCTGCGTGCTCCTACCTGGGCACACTCGGAGGGTTCTCCCCCACTTCGATCCCGCTTACCCCTTGATGCTCAATACTCCAAAAGAGATTCCGATCTTAGTTGCCATTCCATAATCCATCTGCTAAGGAACCCAAGCCTGCCATGGTTAGGGAGCTAACCATTCCCTTTCTAACGCCCTGCCACTCCGAACTAGCGAGACGTACCAATTCCCTTCCAAGCATGCTACAATTACTGCATCCTTTTAAACCTTCTTTCATTGAGCACTTCCCCTAACTACCATACAAATAACCAAGGTATGCAGATGGCATATAACATAATCACAAGCAAGCCACACCATAATACAATACTCACACCAAAAATTGATGCATAACCATAACAATATAATCATGCAAACATAAAAGAAGTGAAAATGGAAGTCACATACCTGCAATGTCCGACACTGCTCGTGCCTCCAAGGTAGTCATCTGAAAGCCCTGCTCCCTGCTGCAGGCGCCTCTACCCCGCCCTGACGGCCATCCGTGATCCTCAAGGTTGCGGGGGCGGGTGCCGTCACCCGTCCTGCCGAAAACAAACTGGGACACTGGGCCTTCTTGTGGCCCTGCTGGTTGTAGTGAAAACATATCAAGTCGGATCCCTGCATGGTGGTAACAGTACAATCCCTGCTGAAATGACCAGTCCGACCGCACTTGAAACAGCCAGACTCGCCACCGCTACCACTCCTGCACACGCCCCCGTGCGCCCTGCCACACTTCCCGCACCGGCTGCGGTCCAGATAATCCCTCGACCTCGTATCCGATCCCTTGGGCCTTTTGCCCGACTCTGCAACTACCTGAACCTCTTCCGGCTTTCTCTTCCGGATCTGCTCCAAATCAATTTCCCTCTCTCTAGCCCGAGAAATCATATCTTCCAGCGTCTTACAGCTGGATCTGCTCACGAACTCCCTGATGTCATCCCTCTACATCTCATGGTATCGAACCTTCTTCATCTCCTCATCCGCGTCATACTGCGGTACAAGAAGAGCCCTCTCCCTGAACTTGGCGGTGATCTCCGCCACAGTCTCAGTTGTCTGCATCAAATCCTGAAACTCCCGTGCCAACTGCTGCACCTCAAAAATTGGCGAAAACTCCGCCCTGAACCTGGCCGAGAAATCGCTCCAAGTCATGGCGTCCAAAGCGGCATCCCCCAGAGCATGACCAATCTCCTCCCACCAATCCCTCGCTCTGTCCTTCAGAAGACAGGAAGCGAGTCTGACCTTGTCCCCCTCAGGACACCGGCTCGTACGGAATGCGTTGGCAACATCAGCCAACCATCAGCTGCTAGCGATGGGGTCCCTAGCCCCATGATAATCTGGTGCCCCACAAGCCCTGAACTCCCGAAATGTCAAGGTACGCGCTCCCATCAAAGCCATCATCTCAGTACGGAAGGCTCCCAGCCTCTCATCCAAAATCTCCAATATACCCTCCTTGACCGTGCCAAAGATCACATGAGTCTGACCCAAAATACTGTGCGTAACCTCGGCGTATATCAACTCCCTAATTCGCTCCTCGAGCTGCTCGGCCCCTGAACCCGAGCCTGATCCCTCTCCGGCGCCTGATCCGCCCGCTGGTTTCTCTCACAACGTCACCATACTGAAAATATAATACATCCACTATCAGAAAACTCATCACTGCTGCGAGACCAAACACACTCCCTACTAGGTTCCCGGTCTTGTCTTGGCCTTTCCCGAATCAAGTACGGATTCTCTGCTTTCAGTAGTACGGGCCCATACTACCTTCCACATCTATCCGTACTTTCCTCATAAATTGCTTTGACTCCACCAGGTCCCTTATCCACTACTACTGCTCCCAGCACTATCCCATCCTAGGCTTACCCTAGGGAAACCTCTGACTCAACTCAACCAGTCCTCAGCTGCTGAAGGTCTCCTTGTGATGCCAATTAGCCATCACCTGGATACCATCACATGTGACGAGGCTCAGATAATCCTTCAAGTAAAAGACTCGTCCCTACAACGGTTGGACTCAAACAAGAGCTGAGCAATAGGGCCAAGTCCAGCACTCTGAGATTATTCAACCCTGATCACATGTGAAGTGACGTATCCACCTAATGACTAACTCCCATCACTCAAAATCCCACAATGCACAAAGCAAGCAACATTCGGACAAGGGGAAAATCTAACCACAACATACTCAAGCAATCATATCCAAACAGCAAGAATCTGAACTAGCATGCAACACAAACTCATAAACTCAGGCATAAACTAAACAGGCTATCCTACTACTGTCTAATCAGCACTATCATGCAGCTCAAACACATATAATAGGCACATAAGGCATCATTCCTAGATCCTTAGTCCTAATCTAGCATGCTGTTCTATCAACTGTTAATCGTAACATAAACTTGTATGAGTATTTTGGGGTACTTACTTGAGCTCGGTTGATTGCATGCACCACACCCTTTTCTCTTTTCAAAGTTCTTTTTCTTTTTGAATTCTTTTGTTTTTCTAAAACTGTTTTTAGTTCTCAAAAATCTTTTTACGAAATTGTCTTTTCATTTTTGAAAACTTTTCATCCGACCCCTCAATTTGAGTTCAGGCATACCCGAGAGCATGCCTGAATCCCTCAAACCAAGGCTCTGATACCAACTTGTAACGTCCCAAAATTTCAGGCTAAAAATTTCTTTTAATAAAACATTACTTTAAGAAAAAATCATCATTTCAAAACATAAACAGAGTATTAGTTTCCAAAATACATGTTCGTTATCAGAGTAAACATCCCCAGGCTGTCTAAACTATGGTGTGTGCCATAGTTATAGAAGTAGGGGAAAAGGAGATTGTTACCAAAACGTATTGGCAATATGTGACTTCAACATGATGTTTACGTTTGTTGTGGCCGGTTGGGAATGGATAACACACGATTCTAGAATTTTATCAGAAGCATTAGCAAATCCACATGCACCATTCCCGCTTCCACCACCAGGTAAATTTATGGTTATTTAAATAGTTTTATCTTAGTTTGAAAAATAAATGACTTTTTTTTTGTTTTTTGACAGATAAATATTATCTTTGTGATGCTGCATATGCAAACATTCGAGGTTTTATGGCACCGTAGCGTATTGTGAGGTATTGGCTTGGAGATTTCCGCCGAAGACGTGCATTAACGAATAAAGAAAAATTTAACCATGCGCACGCAAAACTTCAGAATGTCATTGAGCGTGCTTTTGGTGTCTTGAAAGCACGATTCCCTATATTTAAGAGGATGACACCATTCTCGTTGGTTATACAACGAAACATTACCCTAGCATGTTTTGCGCTTCACAATTTTATAAGAAGAGAGGGACTACATGATGAGTATTTTACACGATATGATGAACCAAATGTCTCGGTTCGGAATAACAATGCAGTCGTTGATAATGATGAAGATGAGATTCCAACGCATGGTACAACTGCGGACCGTGAATATATGACCCAGTTACGGGATGAAATTGCAGAACAATTGATGCAAAATATGGAATGAGAATTATTAAAGTTTGGTTGTTTGAAATTTATTTCAATGTTTTAAGACTACAATTATTAAAGTTTTGGTATTAAAAAACTATTTTCGGTTTATTAAAGTACTTTATTTTAATTTTTTTAATATCTACAGCAGCCTGCAGACGTTAAAAAAACAAACGTGTTTCTCATTACAGTCTGCAACACTTTGGTCCACCTCTTCTGCTGCAGAGGTGGACCGCAGACACCAGACAATTTCACTTTGGAAAAACAAACAACACCTAAATTAGGGGTTTGGTCCATGTGATTGGCATTTATCTGCATTTTTGGTATATATGGTTAGCAACTCATCTCTCATCATGTGGTAATAACATTCCATGTGATCTTCTCATTCGTTCACCATCAATGAGAAGGCAAGAAATAGCCCAGGTGACGCCCATAACTGAAGTCACCTGAGAGTTAGTTAGCGTCAATAGATCTTCCAGTAAGAGGAGGCCACGTTTCATGCTCACGAGGCACGATCCCCATGATCCGTTAGTAATAGGTACAAAAGGATCTCTCCCGCCTCAAGGAAGGGATCTATCTTCTCTCTCAGAATTACTATCTCTCCCAGAAAAAGTAACTTGATTGTCGGAGCGACGTACCAGGAGAACACCCGGTCGTCCTTTAACGATTCTTTTGTGATTGTGTTCTCAGGCAAGCATCCAAGTCAGGTCCATTTTTTAGTGGCCAAACCATCTGCGAACATGTCACAACATTTGGCACCATTCAGACGTATCCTCAAAGTGATACAGCCAATAGACGATGTCGGTTCTCTGTGTAAGGGGGATCTAAGTTCAACTGTATCTGGAATGGTAGTAGAAGATCTGTTCGAAACACATGAACCATCCCAGGTGTTGCTAACGCCGATCCCATCAATCATGATCAGAACAACAAAATCGGGCCTCTAGAGCAGTTTCCGGTAACTGTCATCAGATATCTCACAAAATCAGATGACGATATCAAACCCTAACCTATTACAGACAAATCCATTCAACGACCATGAGGTATTCACTATCTCTAACTCCCGTAAGAGGAACGCACCTCACCACGTAGAAAGAGAGATTGAGGTACTCTCAAGAAACCTACTCAACATCAGTTTCTCGAGCAACGATCCCAGACCATCAATTGGGATCCACGAGACCCGCTCCTTATATCAGGGTTTATTCGCAATACGAAGGTCCACCGAATATACATCGACAATGGTAGTTGCTCCAACATACTCTACGAACACTATTTCCGGAAGCTACCTGATATGTGGGAGGAAGGGCTTCAACCCCCAACTGGTGGACCATTAGTAGGATTCACCGGGCATAGCTTGTGGCCACTAGGTACCGTTCGACTGCCCTTAACATTGGTCAGCCATGACGAAAGGGACCGAATCACAAGGACAATCGAATTCTCTGTGATCCGATACCCAACAAAACACAACATTCTGCTTGGGCGATCAGCAATTGCATTACGGCATATCGTGCCATCGACGGTACATGGCATCATTAAATTCAACACGCGACGAGGATCGGCGACGATCCTCGCCACAAGCAGCAGAGAACAACATTGCCACCAAGTCATAGCCGCCCCACAACTCGTGCGCGCGTCAAAGAAATCTAAAGAGGGATGTTTCACCGAGAAACACCAAATAAACACGGAGTATCCAGAGCAACTCGTGTGAATTGGTGCTCACTTAACAGACGAAACTAAAACACGGCTAGTGGTGCTCTTGAGGCAATATTCCACCATCTTCGCTTGGAAGCCAACAGATCTGACAGGCGTCGATCGATAGGTCATCGAACACAGCTTCAATATCGCACCTGGGAGTAACCCTGTGAAGCAAAAGATGCGAGGACAAGCGGTAGACCGCAATAGGGCTATTAACACAGAAGTGGTCGACCTAGTGAGTACTGGCATACTTAGGGAAGTAAAGTTCCCAACATGGATAGCAAACTCGGTCATGGTAAGGAAAGCCAATGGGGCATGGTGAATGTGCATAGATTATTCAGATCTCAATAACGCCTGCCCAAAGGATTGCTATCCCCTACCAGAGATCGATCAGAAAGTCCAATCGCTTGAAGGTTTCCAATTCAAATGTTTTCTCGACGCATATAAGGGCTATCACTAGGTGCAAATGAAGCGAAAAGACGAAATGAAAAAAACTTTCCATATCGAAACGGGCACCTTCTGCTATTGGAAAATGCCATTTGGACTCAAAAACCATGGCACTACTTACCATAGGCTGATGGACAAGTTATTCGCAGACCAAATTGGTCGGAATATCGAGGTCTACGTCAACGATATGGTAATCAAAAGCCACGATGAAGAAATGTTACTCCAAGATGTGGAAGAAACCTTCAAAACGTTACCTAAAGCGCATATGAAGTTAAATCTGGCTAAGTGTACTTTCAGAGTCGAGGAGGGACAATTCCTTGGTTATCAGGTGTCTAGGGAAGGGATTCTACCTAATCCTACCAAAATACAAGAGTTCCTCGAGTCGAAAACTCCTCATAACCTTAAAGGAGTATAGGAGATCAACGGTAGGTTAACGACACTTCGAAGATTCATTGCCAAATCTACAGAAAAGGTGCTACATGTGTACCAAACACTCGAAGGACGCTTAGACAAAAACCAATTCAAATGGACACCGGAAGCGAACGTGGCCTTGCAAAAATTAAAAGACGTGCTGCAACAGCTCTCGGGGGAGACGCTACAAATGTACTTAGCAGCGTCTGAGGAGGCTATTTTCTTTGTGTTAGCCGTGGAAAGGGAAGGAAAGCAAATCCCCATTCACTTCGTTAGTAGGGCCTTGCAAGGGCCAGAAGGAAATTACCTGGCCTTGGAAAAACTGGTCCTCGCCCTAGTCTAAGTAGTTCGATGACTACAGAGGTATTTTCAAGCCCAGAAGGTGGAGGTCCTGACCAGTTACCCAATAAAACAAGTGCTGCTAAGACCGGAAAAGTCCGGACACCTGGCCAAGTGGGCCATAGAGTTAGGCGAACACGACATCCAATACCACCACATAACCAACATTAAAGCCCATGCCCTTGCTGACTTGCTGGTTGAACTCCCAGATACCATCAAAGGAGTACCAATGACAATCTCTGTCGACCCAATCGAGCCCGAGGCCGACAAACAACTTTGGAAGTTGTATACCGATGGCGCATCAAGCAAAAAAGGCTCAGGCGCAGGTTTGATCCTCTAAAGCCCCAAAGGTGAAGAGATTACCTATGCACTACGGTTCGACTTCCAATTATCTAACAACGAAGCAAAGTACGAAGCACTCCTGGATGGACTAAGGCTAGCTAAGGTGGTTGGTGCCAAACAACTAGCAACTCTTAGTGACTCGTTGCTCGTCACAAACCAAATCAACAGAGTATACAAAGAAAAGGACCCTAGGATGCAGAAGTACCTAGATACGGTCTGTAGTTTAGCCAACACATTCAAAAGTTTTTCAATAAAGCAAATATCTCGAGGGAAAAATGCACGGGAAGATGCCCTTAGCAAGGTGGCCTCTACTTCCTACGATCATCTCACAAAGAAAGTGTTGACCGAAGTACTCCCGGAAAGGAATATTGATAACCAGAAGGTCAATACCATATCAGCCCCTCCGTAATGGACAAAACCATTCATTGATTACCTATCCCTTGGCGTGCTTCCGGACGATCCACAGGAAGCGAGAAAATTCAAAACCAAAGCACCACATTTTGCCATAAGGGATAATCAGATGTACCGGAGAGGATATTTAAGCCCGTGGATTAGGTGCATCTCTAAGATGGAGGGGTAGGCATTTCTAAAAAAAGCCATTTTGGAGACACGACGACACATGAAGGCGCCCACGCACTCACAGGCAAGCTACTCCGCCCTGGAGTATATTGGCCGGACATGTATAATGATGCCTCAGTCTTAACCAAGAAATGTAAGGAATGCCAAGCATTTTCACCCTTCCAAAATCAACTAGCCATGCCATTAACAAACATCACCAACCCCTGTCCCTTCCACCAATGGGGGATCGACATAGTGGGACCATTCCCGCCGGCGCCGGAAGGAGTAAAGTTTTTACTAGTGGTCGTGGACTATTTCACCAAGTGGATAGAAGCGGAACCACTGGCCACTGTCACTGGCAAACAGATGATAAAGTTCATGAAAAAGAATATCTTAGCTCGCTTTGGAACTCCTAGAACCCTCATAAGTGACAACGATACTCAGTTTGAAGGAAGTCCCTTCAAGGAATGGTGTGAGGACAACAAAATCCACTGTCGGCTCACTTCTGTAGTGCATCCTCAGGCCAACAGACAAATGGAAATATCCAACAAAATCATAGTTAATTGTTTAAAGAAACGGCTGCTCACATCAAAGTCCGTCTGGGTGGATGAGCTCCCGACAGTTTCTTGGTCTTATCGCACCACGGCAAGGTCTAGCACGGGAGAAACACCCTTCAGTCTAACCTATAGGATGGAAGTGGTCCTCCCATTGGAAATAATTGTTGGCTCCTTACGAACAAAAAGTTTCAAGGAGGTAGCCAACGAGGAAGGGAGACGCCAAGACCTGGACATGCTTGACGAGAAACGCGAGGCAGCACAGATACGCCAAGCACTGTATAAGTCACGGGCCAAGAGTTATTACAGCCGCCAAGTTTGGGCCAAGAACTTCAAAGTTGGAGAATGGGTACTAAGGAAAAATCAGTGTAGCCATGCTAAACCATTGGGAAAGCTCAGTGTCACGTAGGAAGGGCCATACAAAGTCATAGAAGCACATAAGAATGGTGCCTATGTTCTAGAAGCCCAAGATGGGCGTGTCATTCCAAGAACGTGGAATGCGCAGAGCCTGCACCACTTCTACTCTTAAAACAGGTGTTAAAGGTAGCACCAATGCTAGCTAATGTATTGTGTGTTCATTTTTAGTATGTAAATGTAATCAGCATAAATTACTTTACTATTTTCATTCATATTTTTCTCTAAGCAAAACTAGAGTAAATAAGAAAGGGCAATTCAGATGCTCCTTATATCCAAATCTAAAGAGATTGTGTACGTTTACCGTTTGGCAACAAGGACTGATCATCCAACGTCACACGAGCGAAACCATTATAAGGAGGCATCCAGGTAGTTCATATTAGAAAGGCTCAAAACCTTCCTCCTAAAACATGTTCATCAACTAAAGAACATGTGATACGAGTGTAGAAGGGTCATAAACTTCCACGAACACAAAAAACAAAACTGGGTGAGCCTCAAGATAACGATCTTGGATGCACCCAGGGTCTTTAAGCAGCAGATTAGAACAAATCTCTCAAAGACCAGCTTCAGTGAAGCAAAAAGAGTTCACTGACAAGAGAACTCAGACCAGGGGTGTAAGCAAACCTTGAGTAAATACCATGTCATGGCCAACACAAACCATACATGAAGTAAACAAAAGCAAAAAAAAACTGGGTGAGCCTCACGATGATAATCTTGGCTACACCCAAGGTCTTTAAGCAGTAGATTAGAACAAATCTCTCAAAGACCAAGTTCAGTAAAGCAAAACGAGTTCACTAGCAAGAGAACTCTGACCAGTGGTGTAAGCAAACGCTGTGTAATTACCATGTGATGGCCAACACAAGCCATACATGAAGCAAATAAAATAGCATGTGCGGTAATAGCAAGCATTCATACCCACAAATACATCATAAAAATTGTCAGCATCGCCGGACTCCCGGACTTTCAGGATGCCCCTAGGGGCAACACATACAATATAAAGTAATAAACAAAGAAAATTGTTCAACAAAGTTACATCAAAACAAGCCAAACACAAAAGATAAATACCAACAGAATGTTACCATCATTGGGGAAGGATTCCTCGTTCTGAGACTCCTGAGAGAGGTTTCGAAGCCCAGCCACGTCTAGGGCACCCAAGTGGAGATTGTAATGCCCGCGTTTCTAGGCTAAGAATTAACGTTGATGTAATAGTCTATGTTGACCTTTTTAACTCTTTCTGAAGTAATAATGATGAAATATTTGAGTATTATGTGAATTATGTGTTTATTTGCTTAATTATTATAATTTAATGAATTAAGAATAAAATAAGCGTCAAAATTAAAGTATGAGATAAGCCCTATATCTTTACATAAAGTTTTAGTGGTTGAAACAAGGATTCCAGAGATACAAAGGATGTCGAAATCCGAGTTATAATGAAGAAGTTATGACATGTCAAACTTTCGCGATAGCACCGGCACGACACTAAGTGACGTAAAATATGAATTTAAGATAGAGAGATATCTATCCTTAGTGATCTAAATTAAAGTCGTAGATTATGTTAAACCGAGAGCGTGCATAAAGAGAACACCCAAATCTGACTTCGTATGAGGAAGTTATGATTTTCCGAAGTTTTGAACTAGCCGTATGCAGCCTGAATACTCGAATATGAGATCGAGTGATTTTTAGCCAAAACAATCTAAACAAGAATCGTAGATCTCATGGATAGTAGTCCAACGGTAAAAAGACAGACGAAAATGGACGTCGGATGAAGAAGTTATGAATTTCTAAAGGAGTTTTCGTGTCCCGGCCTACTAAAAATAATATAAAAGTAATATATTTAAAATATATTAAAAATAAAGTCAAAATTAGCCAACGGAGTCTAAACGAGAGTTGTAGAGCATAATCTCACCTATGCGTCTATATGAAGAACGTCGAAAACGGAGTTCGTATGCGAAAATTATGAATTTCTAAAATTCGGGGCGCGAAACCCCAAAACTGTCAGAGGCCACGACGTGAAAACAGTGGTCACGACGTGGCATGTTTTATGACGCCTCCTGGAGTCTACCGGACCCAACTTGCGATGACGCATGCAGTGACGATCAAGCCCACGACGTGGAAAATGAAAATTTTGCCCTATAAATAGATTTGAAGGGGCAACCGACCAAGGTTGCTAATTCACCCTTCTCTCACCCATCTTACCTCGATTCCGCAACTCTTTTAATTAACGGATTACTCTGAAATCATTTTAAAAGCATAAATTAAACTGGTCTTTTCTGGTCGTGATTTTGGGGATGTCACAGTTGATATTAGAGCATTAGTTTAAGCGAACTAGGAATTTGTAGGATTTCTATACTTAAACTTAGAATGCTAAGTGATGATTTTGAGGTGTGTGTGTGCTGAATTATAAACACGAGCACTAGTTTATTTTAGAAAAATTGCCTAAAATACTTTTATGTGATAAATGTTATATGTTTGCCATATATGATATTATTTGTTTGGATCTATGGTCTGTTGCCGACCAGATCTGGAAACCTTATGTGTGTAGGATTCTAAGCGTACGTCTACGAATTTAGAACTAGCATGTAAACGTTTCGGAGTGATAAGGATGATTTGATTTTCTATCGTGATTGAGGATCTAAACTCACCTTATTCGGTGTGTAGATCAAAAATGATAAGAACCAGAATTGGAGTTGGAAACGTGAACGAAGACAGGGATCAACCACCTGTGGTTGAGCGAGTACCTGTTATAGCAGCAGCACCTGAGCCAATAACAATGGATGGTGTTCAATTGATGATTCAAACTATTTTGGATCGTCAGATGGAGGAGACTAGGCGGTTGCTTCAGCAGAATCGCGAAGAACCTCCTATACATGTTGAACAACCCGAATTGAGTGAAGGGCACTCTGAAGGAGGAAACTTCAGTGGATCTGTTGGTCAAGCCAACCCACTGATAGTTAGGCAAAACAACCAAGATGGAGGGAATAATGGAATGGGATGCAAGTACAAGGACTTTCTGACTTGCAAACCATCGACCTTCACTGGAAAGTGATGGGTTTTGGTCATAATACATCCTATGTGCTCATACAAACCCTAATGCTCGGATCTAGGTTTCTCTATTGTACATGCTTTGAATCCAAGACTATAAACCCTAATTCTAGCATATGGAAATCAGAATTCACATGTAATTAGGTTTAAGAACATACCTTGATTGTTATATAGCAATAAGAATCCAATTCCTCCTTGAATTGACCTTGGAAAGCTGAGTCACAAGTGTCACTCCTCTAATGGCTTACAAACACCATAAGCAAGTGGAGAAGGTATAAAGAGAGAGGAGGGAGGTTAGAATTCGTCCTTAGGACCTCTTGGGAAGGGTTGGACGAATTCCTAAGCCCTATGGGGTTTATATAGGTGTAAAGATTAGAGTTTTAGTCCTTATCCTTATCTAGTTGCTTGCCCACCAAGCAACCATAAGATAAGTCTTAGAAACCCTTATCCTAGTCGAATTCTAAGGGATTTACACCTCAAATTCGTTCACCATATATATAAGATAATCCTTACCTTATTTTGTAACTATCACATAATTACAATTCAGCCCCTCTGGTTTAATTAATTACACTTGATCACAAAATTAATTCTTAATTAATTATTGACCAATATTAATTAAACAAATATGATTTCTCCTTTAATATATTATTCTTATAACATATTAATAAATCATAATAACCTCTCTCTCTTTATTTATTTCTCCATTCAAGTTGCTTTGGTGAAGGCAACCCAAAAGGACCATGCACCATCGGGTCAAGTACATACCAAAATAGTTATGGACTTAGACACTAATCCAACAGTCTCCCACTTGGATAAGTCTAACAACTATTCTGCATATGACTTCGGATCCCGATCTGCAATCGTAGCTTTCCAAAGCCGCTGTCAACTCTGATCATATCAAATACGCGTGTCCTTAGATAAGGGATCATATATTCCTCCATTCTATATATCATATGAGATATGATTTCAAATCATTCTCTTTGTACTACTTCTCAATTTCTGATTTATGACGACAGACTAATTGAACAAATCAAATTAGCCCTAGCCCGGCCGAGCATTTACGTTTGTCATCACTAAACCATCGAGGGGCCCAAAAGATATCGCTTTTATCCTACTTTGAATAAAAGGAATGGATAAACTTTGATACAATGCTCGCTTGCACTCACGCACTGAATCACACACAACAATATGTTTTATAACACCAAGTTACTAGTGCGTTTACATATTATCAATGTGCAACCGATTCGCAAGATACAACTCACACATCTCGGTTTCAAGAATATAAGATGTTATCGTCTCACCAATCACTCGTGATACAATTTCATGGAGTGATCCAAGTGAGCGTGGGTTTAATCCAATGCTCAAATCATATTCATAAGCACTCATGAACGTTGCAGCAAACACTTGCTTATGTCTAATGCTCTTTAGACAATCCACACACCAATTCACGACAGTCTTCATTCATATCTACTTCCAACATATGAACAACTGCGGCCCGTTCGAATAATTCGATTATTCTTAATAAACTCAATTATTCTGGAAGTCAAAACATGCAAAGTGAAACACAAGAATAATACTAATCCCATATGGCCTCAAACCTTTGAGTATAAATAAAACACCTTTTATTTATCACCATATCGATTACTCATTATTTGTCGTTTCGGTTAATCAACTTCTTACTTGAATTCCAACACTTGTCCCATTCTCCTAGCATGCACACAATGTTTACCTATGGTTCTTACTTTGTGAAATAGACCACATTGAACACATTTCCAATCCTTCTCATTTCACAACTCCAAATCCGTTTTTCATAAGTCAAAGAATATCAAATTCTTGCTACTTATAGAATATGCTAGATTCTAACATTCTATGCAACTATCCTTTCGTAATGTCACTGCACCAAAGTCACAAAGACTATTGTGAATGATATTACTAAGTCCTCTATCGGAGATTGTTACAAGACAATTCCATAGACGTGATGTCTCTCACTCAAAGTACATTCTTTGAACATCCTTTTGCATAGAAGTTTCTAATCTAGTCATAGATTTCTCAATATTCAATTCCCAATATGGACACACTTCCATATGTTCCATATGACAACTCATTCTTAATAGAATCTTATATATTCGTAATGATGTCGATACAGTCCATCCAATATGGAAACATTTCCATATTTTCCAATACTATACTTCCAACTACTCACAAGCGACTAATCCTCGTCGAACTTTGGGTTGTCCTTTGATAGTTGTTTAATTGTTTTTGTCAAAACCAATTCTAGTCCCTTTTCCCTCTAAATGCGCTCGACATTTGGAAAATTTTAGAATGGTCAAACATTAAAGCATTTGCAATCGATCCTATACCCGAAGCGTATGGGACACGACGCATAATGTTTTATTTGCTATGTTCTCAAAATTCGAATTGTGAAAAGGGATGCCGTAATCATAATCGAAATTTTAAGAACACACTATGTACCTTTGACTAAATTTATTAACATTTCTCAACCTAATCCTTTAGATTTGAAATGAAGCATAATATTCTCTCCCTTAATTATAGCAAAACAACCTTTTAACTCTTACAACTTTGCAAAGTATGACTCTTGTTTTCTATAATTAATATTGCTAACCTTGCAATACTTTTCTTAATAATCATACAATCATAACTTTTATGCTCCCACTATCATGATGATTATTATAAAACATAACACTTATGCTCCCACTAGCTTCGACATGTATTCATAAACATCTCAACTTCCAGAAAGACAATACTTATTGAATTTCTTAAGTTCATGTTTCTAATACTTAGTGCTTTGATAATCCTTTTTTAATGCTTCGTGAACTTATACACCTTTGCCTTCGATAGTTCATATGTGTGTCTAAACAATTAAGACTAATTGCCAAACCTCACAATTCAAATTATGGAAAGGGATGCCGTAACCATGATTGAATTTGAGAATGCAATTTTACAATCACTATCTTCTTAAAATCTCTCTTAGTGAAAGTATTTCTTCACAATCATTTTCATGAAGGAGGAAATCTTATGACACTTAGATTTGAGCGATGTATGTGTTCCTATCCATGTGAATTTGTTAAAACTAAAGTTTACGACAAATTCAAACTCATATGGACCGAACTTTCTTAATCTTGATTTCTTGCCTTATGGTAGCACAGCTGCCCACCATGTCTTCCAAGTAGTTAAGCAGCTCACCTTTTCTTATCAATGTACCTTTCATTGATTAAGGTGCTTTGCCTTTTATGCGTTCAAAATGAGAACTCATAGAACTCTCATGCATAATTAACTCGATTGGGTTGGCACAGAATCAAAATAATGTCATCACGATAGGTTGTAAACCTTAACTCGTGTGCTAGTGATGATCGATAAGGTTTATTTGATTTGTTCTTGAGACCTTTCAAGACCATTAAGACTCCCACTGACTCCTTTACATATAAGGTTCTCTTGTCAATAACCATTTCTTGACAAACAAATATTCAAGAGTTAGTGTAGTTTTTATCAAAACTCCTCATAAATTGGTCCTAGTTGATCTTTGTCTTATCTAAGACATCACAACTTACCACATTTAATGAATGTTTTAAGCCTTCTTAATACTTTTCACTCATTGTCACAATCTTAACTCTAAGACTTGTTTTGGAACGAAGTATGATTGACTTCTTGATTTGACCATTTCTTCAATCTTTGATTCCTCTTCTTGGACATACAATTGTACCAAGACTCACTTAGAGGATCAATTGAGATATGGTTCTTAATCATTAAGACCTATCATAAAGCATAAAAGGTACTCTCCCTTCTTCTTAGAATGGAGAAACTTTTATCTTTCTGCCTACTAGATTCTTGTTATTCGTTCTACTATTGATTTAAACATTTTCAATCAATTCAGAATTACACTTAATCTTATAAGTATAATCATATTTACTAAACCTTTAGTAAATCATGACGAATATCTCGTTACTCTTATGGTAGACTTTGATCACACAACTTTGTGTACTCGATCTCCTAGTCCTTCACTTGACACTTTGTCAATGAATTAGTCTAATTTCCAAATATGAAATTTCTCATTCATCGTGCATCCACGTTGCATGATTCCAAGTTTCTGTCCAATTGAAACTTGGGTGATGAGAAACTCTCCCTATTTGGTAAATTCTCGACTTTCCATAAATAACATAATAAGAACCAAATCCATTATTGCTAATAATAGAACCATTTTAACATCAATTTTTCATACACGCCATTGTAAGGATAAATAAATAAAATTTAAAATCAAAATTTATTTTATTGCGGAAAAATTTTGTCCTTACAATGCAACTCATTTGAAAACTTATGCTAATACATCTTTCTTAGTAATCTAATTCTAACTCTAAGTAGTAGCTCAAGAATCTAATCTTCGAGAAATGCGATCGAAATCCATTCCTTTACGGTTAGATTTTGCTCACTTCTTCCCTTAAGCTCCCTTTCTTTTCTTCGATCCTACAAAACATCAATTGTAATCTTATTACATTATGTATTAAGAATCTAGAATAGAAGCTTAAAAGAGTTAGTAAATGGATTTTACCTATATTAGAGCCATACGTTTCGACTCTCCCATCTCTTAGATCTCTTAGGTAAATGGGGCAGCTTCGTCTCCAATGCCCCTTCTCTTGGCAATAAAAGCAAATCGACTCTTTTGGAACAGGACATGCAACTACTTCAGACATCGCCTTTCTCTTATGATCAAACTTTTCGATCATAGCATGTCTTTTGTTGCCATTGTCTATATCCATAGAGGTCTCGAAGGCAGATTCACCAATCAACTTTGCTTTTCTATGGCGCCAAATCATTGCAGATTCAGCAGCAATAAGCATATAGGTGAGATCTATAAGGGTCACGTCGTAGTTCATCATATAGTACTCTCTTACGATCTCACTATATGAGTTGGGAAGTGACTGAAGAACCCAATCAATAGCCATTTCCTCACAGACAACGGATCCTAACATTCTTAACTTATCAATGTGTGACTTCATCCCTAGGACGTGTGCACACACGGACTTTCCTTCTTTATGTTTACTTGCCAAAAGGGCTTGAGTGATCTTGAACTTTTCAAGCCTTTGAACTTGTGGGTTAGGGAGAATAATTGGAGGAGGAGGAGGAAGTTAAGCATGATCTCTTGTTCCTCGATCGAATCGTGGAATATCATCTTCATGTGGAATGCTTGTTCCACGGGATTTGAGAAGACCATAGTTGTCGAACTTTGACATCTACAAAACGGGAGAAAAATGAATTCAAGTTAGTTGATAGATTGAGTCCTTAGTAAATCACCCAAATGAAATACTAAGGCTAGGACCCAACACAATATTCTACAACTCGGGAGAGGGATGCCGTAACCCAAATTGCAGAACATTTGAAGGTAAGTGAATGACGATTCACTAATTTCCACCATGAAAAACAAAAAAGAAATTTAATTTTTAAATCTATGAAAACTCGTAGATCCTTTGAGATACATTGAACTTTCAATGGCATGTTTATATCTCGATATGCCCCTCTAGTTTGTGACTTGGATGCCGAGGATCACAAAGCGGGTGTGAATAACCATGCAAACTTACATGGTGCCCTCACATGTTTCAGTCACCTATTCGATGTGCCGGTAAACCACACACGCTCCATCGAACTATGACAAACATTGAGTCACCCTTTGCTACCTTTGCTTAGACCCATTTAGTGTGCCGGTTAACCACACACGCTCCACTAACGTCTTCGCAAGGGCACAAAGTGTAATTTCATGGAATTGCATCAATTCACTTTTGCCTAAGTAACTAAGATTGGGAATTTTATGAAAACATTTAGTTACTTTGATAATTCATTATACTTATAATGGAAGGTTTCGTCCTATCCTACCCGTTCGGCTAACGACCCTCCACTAGTCAAGAGTGTGGTGGGTAAGAGTGGATACCCATTCAATCGCCATTTTATAGGCAATTTCCTTAAACACCCCTTATAGACCAGCTTCGTGAATGAGGCCTACTAACGGTAAGACTGACTTTTACTCATACATATATATAATGTTAGACTTTTAATGTTATATATATAGTATAGGGAGTATTTTAACACTTTTAAAAATACTATGTGGTCTAATTTAACAATTATACTTTTAATTCAATTAAATTGTAAACCTAAACTTTTATGGATTTACTAAACCTCTTTTAATTATACACCTTAATTAATTAATAAACCATAAGGGTGTGATGTGAACTTTTTCAAAACAATACTAGAGTTTTAGAATTTAACATTCCTAATTAAACTTTTAATCAACTTTTAAATTCCAAAACTTGAGGGCAAGTTTTGAAACATTTCAACACATTAGGGTTTAGAATTTAAATATGCATCAAAATTAAACTATTTAATCAAAATTTAAATTCCAAAACTTGAGGGCAAGTTTTGAAACCTTTTTCAAAACATTAGGGTTTCAACTATTTTAATTTCAAAACAACAAAACTTTTGGGGTTCAAATTTAAACTATAAAACCTAAAGGGCCAAATATGAAACTTTTCACAACAACAAGGATCAAATAAAAAATAATTCAAATTAACATTTAATCACATAATTATCCATATTTGATGATTTCTTGCAAAATAATTTATCAATTTACTTAAAATAATTAATCAATTATCTTATGAGGAAACAATTATCTTATTAATTGATAAATATCTTCAATTAGATTAAAATATAGTCAAATATATCATATAATCGGATTAATATTAATCTAACATGATAAGGTAATTATCCCAATGCAAAAACAGCAAGAAATCCCGAGATAAGGACTATCTGACGCACCGACTCGCCGAGTCACCCTCTGGAACTCGCCGAGTAGGGCTGACTCGCCGAGTCCAAGAGTGACTCGCCGAGTCAGGTCGAACAGTGAGGCCAAAACACGATTTTCAGTTACATCAAGCATCAATACAATAGAAACCAATCATGGCTCTGATACCACTGATGGGTTTTGGTCATAATACATCCTATGTGCTCATACAAACCCTAATGCTCGGATCTAGGTTTCTCTATTGTACATGCTTTGAATCCAAGACTATAAACCCTAATTCTAGCATATGGAAATCAGAATTCACATGTAATTAGGTTTAAGAACATACCTTGATTGTTATATAGCAATAACAATCCAATTCCTCCTTGAATTGACCTTGGAAAGCTGAGTCACAAGTGTCACTCCTCTAATGGCTTACAAACACCATAAGCAAGTGGAGAAGGTATAAAGTGAGAGGAGGAGGTTAGAATTCGTCCTTAGGACCTCTTGGGAAGGGTTGGACGAATTCCTAAGCCCTATGGGGTTTATATAGGTGTAAAGATTAGGGTTTTAGTCCTTATCCTTATCTAGTTGCTTGCCCACCAAGCAACAATAAGATAAGTCTTAGAAACCCTTATCCTAGTCGAATTCTAAGGGATTTACACCTCAAATTCGTTCACCATATATATAAGATAATCCTTACCTTATTTTGTAACTATCACATAATTACAATTTAGCCCCTCTAGTTTAATTAATTACACTTGATCACAAAATTAATTCTTAATTAATTATTGACCAATATTAATTAAACAAATATGATTTCTCCTTTAATATATTATTCTTATAACATATTAATAAATCATAATAACCTCTCTCTCTTTATTTATTTCTCCATTCAAGTTGCTTTGGTGAAGGCAACCCAAAAGGACCATGCACCATCGGGTCAAGTACATACCAAAATAGTTATGGACTTAGACACTAATCCAACAGAAAGGAGGATCTGATCGGAGTCATGGATTGGATCTCGGAGATGGAATTGGCCTTTATGACGTGTGGTTGCAGAGGCAAGTTGCAGACTACCTTTACAGTGCGTCAGTTCCGATGTGGAGCCGTTCGTTGGTGGAACACTTTGGGGAAGACCCTAAGTCCTAACGAACCACTGCAATTGACTTGGGCATAATTTTTGGTGCAATTCAAGCAAGTTGTGCTCGGCTCAAAATATGTTGGAGTTGGAAAACAAGTTTATGACATTGACGAAATGCAGCATGTCAGTTGATGAATATACTAATAACTTCACAGACAAGATGGAGTTTGCTTTGCGCATCGTCCCAGACGATCTGACTAAAGTTGACCGGTACGCAAAGGGACTCCCATGGGAGTACGCGGTGCCAGTACGCCAGGCACCTACTCTAGAGGAAGCTATTTGGGCTGCCAAGTCTGTTGAGGACATGATCAAGGAAAGAACCGCCAGCAAGGTTGAAGTTGGCGAGAAGAGAAAGTTTGAAGGAACTTCAGGTTCCAATAAGAAAACCAAATTTTCGAAGTCTGATTCGAAAAAGTTTGGAGGAAAAGGAGGCGAAGCGAAATAGTGTGAGAAGTGCAAGAAAAAGCACTTTGGGAAATGTAGTGAGGATGTAACCTGCTACAAGTGTGGAAAAATTGGGCATTTTGCCAATGAGTTTCCGTCCAAAAAAAATGTGTTTTGGTTATAATGAAGAGGGGAGCATTTTGAAAGACTGTCCGAAGAAGAAGGAGGCAGCTAAGCCCAACATTCCACCAAAGCCGAAGGCGAGAGCCTTTCAGATGACACTTGAGGCTGCGAAGGATGAAGCTGATGTCGCTTCAGTTACCTTTCTCGTAAACGAATTACCTGCTCAAATTTTGTTTGATTATGGAGCCAACTACTCCTTTATTTCGCATGAGTTTGGTAGAAAACTAGCTTTGCCTGTCGATAGACTAGATAATGCTTTGTTAGTCGAAGTTGCTAGTGGCTAGCCATCGTATGAAAAACATCTTAATTGACTTGAATGGGAATAAGTTTCACGAGGATTATTGCGTATCGAACTTAACGGTCTCGACATCGTGTTGGGGATGGATTGGGTTAGCACCAACGATGCCGAGATTTTATGCAAGAAGAAGATAGTAAAAGTGAACCCGTTAGGGAAAGAGTCATTTATGGTGTATGGGGACAAACGCAGAGTAAATTTTGGAATCATTTCGCTAATGAGAGCCAGAAAGTGTTTGGCTAAAGGATGTACATCATATTTGGCATCCGTGATCGATGCTAAGAAGGAGAAAAAGGAGATGCAGAGCATTCCTGTCGTGTGTGATTATCCGGAAGTATTTCCCGAAGATCTTCCCGGATTACTGCCTGATAGACAAGTGGAGTTCAGAATAGACTTGTTACCAGGAATGACACCAATAGCAAATGCACCTTACCGACTAGCACCGATGGAGATGAAGAAGCTAATGATGCAACTTCAGGAGTTATTGGATAAAGGTTTCATTAGACCTAGTTCATCACCCTGGGGAGCTCCGGTGTTATTCGTGAAGAAGAAAGATGGAGGATGTGCATCGATTACAGAGAGCTGAACAAGGCAACAGTAAAGAATAGATATCCGTTGCCGAGGATTGATGACCTGTTCGATCAACTACAAGGTTCAAGTTATTTTTCAAAGATCGACCTAAGGTCAGGATATCATCAGCTGAAAGTAAGAGAGCAGGATATAGAGAAGACTGCATTTAGAACACGATATAGACACTACGAGTTCTTGGTTATGTTGTTTGGACTAACCAATGCTCCAACAACATTCATGGGTTTGATGAATAGGGTTTGTAATCCGTTCCTCGATAAATCTGTGATAGTGTTCATAGATGACATTCTGATTTATTCGGAAAGCCAAGAGGAGCATGTCAGACACTTGCGAGAAGTGTTAAAAGTCTTGAAGAAGGAGAAGTTGTATGCTAAGTTCTCCAAATGTGATTTTTGGATTCGAGAAGTCCAATTCTTGGGTCACATGGTCAACCAAGAAGGGATAATGGTTGATCCAGCAAAGATTGAAGCTGTAATGAAGTGGGAACAACCGAAAAGTCCCACGGAGATCCGAAGCTTTTTAGGATTAGTCGGATATTAGCGAAGGTTTATCCAAGGCTTTTCTTCAATCGCTAGTCCATTAACATCTTTGACCCACAAAGGAGCTACTTATGCTTGGAGTGATAAGCATAAAGAAGCATGCGAGAAGCTAAAGAAGAAGCTATGCGAGGCACCGATACTTTCTCTACCCGATGGAGTCGAAGACTTTGTTGTTTATAGTGATGCGTCAGGTGCTGGGTTGGGTTGTGTTTTGACCTAAAGGGAAAAGGTGATCGCATATGCGTCTCGATATTTGAAGGAGCATGAAAAGAATTACCCGACTCATGATTTGGAGTTGGCAGCGGTAGTTTTTGCTCTAAAAATATGGAGGCATTACCTCTATGGCACGAAGTGCAAACTTTTCAATGATCATAAGAGTCTCCAATATCTCTTTAATCAGAAGGAATTGAATATGAGGCAACGACACTGGCTGGAGTTACTTAAGGACTACGAGTGTGAGATACTTTACCATCCCGGTAAAACTAATCTTGTCGCTGATGCTCTCAGTCGGATTTAACTATGATTTAAATAGACAAATGCAACAAAAATAAGAGTTTGATGTAAAATCAATATGGGAGAGATGGTTGACTTAAAGTTTCCTCACTTTGACTTTTGATGAACATATCGTTAGAATCCAATGGTGCAATACTTTGATTTAAATCCTTAATTTGGCTATAGTAATCCAAGGAGCTTGAGATTACCTAGACTTTTCTTAATTGTTGAAATGGCTAGAGAAGCTCAGAACAATTTCCTTAGTCAAAGTCACTAATTCCAAATAGCATGTAATTAGTGAAAGTCAACTAGCATTAAGAACCAAAAAGTCACCAAATCCAAGAGGGGTCAAATGCTTTCACCACCATGTTGGAGGAAATGTTTTTATGATTGTGTGAAGCAAAAACAACACAAAAATCATTTGTTGCTTGCTAATTTGAGGATCCTTTACTTAATCAAGAAATTAGCCAACTAATCACCACAAACACATTTAAACTCATGAACTAAAACATACAAGTAGTGATAAGATGTTAAAACACAAAACATTCCCATAAAGATTTAAGAACATGTTCATGGATTCTTCAACATTCAACAAAAGTTCAAAGGATTAACCAAAAGTCAACCAAGATTAGTTTAGCCAAGCATGGCTAAACCCAAAGAAACAAAGTTAGAGAAAATTGTACCAAACATTAAGCAAGAATCAAGAGGTAAAAATATGATGTTCTTCATGTGTTCTTGGCCTTCAAAAGTCTTCAAAACTCCAGAGAGAATCTCCAAAAATCGGATGTCCAAGAGTCTCCAAAAGATGGGCACCAACCTTCCTCAAATAGCCTTCCAAATGGATTTCCGAAATTACCCCTGCAGAGCCTTGCGCGACCCGCATGCTGCTGCGCGGGTGGGTTGCGCGGGTGGTGCCTGACATGGGCTTCTTTGAGATTTTGGGCCTCCAAAGCATGTCCCACTAGCCCAGATCGAATCCAATCACCTCCTAGCCCATTTTCTTCAAGTTTTTATTCATTTTAATCCCAATTTGGCCTCTCCAAATCCTCCAAACTCGCCCGGTTAATAATCTACGCACGCTCGAATAAACTCCCGCGTTTTGCAAATTTAAAGTTTATTTCTCTCCAAACCTTCAAATAACCATCAAGCTCGCTCCATGCATCATCTCCACAATCACCAAGCCTAATATCATTTTTTGCCTACCAAATCTCATCGCTTCCATACGTCCCGAACACTCCCGCTCCGCTAGACCCGAAAACCTGCAATTATGCTCACAAGATTCGAAAGTACCCGGAATAGTCATAAAATAACAAAAAGGGAAAATATACATGGAAATTATCTAAATTATGAATGAAATATGCTAAAATAAACTATAAAAAGAAGTAAACAAAACTAACTATCACACGAAGTGCAAACTTTTCACTGATCATAAGAGTCTCCAATATCTCTTTAATTAGAAGGAATTGAATATGAGGCAACGACGCTGGCTGGAGTTACTTAAGGACTACGAGTGTGAGATACTTTACCATCCCGGTAAAGCTAATCTTGTCGCTGATGCTCTCAGTCGGAAAGTCAATGCTGAGAGAAAAAGGCCAAGAGCGTTGAGAATTGAAGTTGTCTCGACAATTATGGAGAGTATAAAGAAAGCTCAAGAGGAAGCTTCTGAAAAGAATGACCAGAAGGAGGATCGTTTGGGCAAAACGTTGGTGTTTGATACAAACGGTCATGGACTAAAGGTTTTCCAAGATCGAATTTGGGTGCCTAGGTCAGGAGGAATAAGAGATCTTCTGATGGAAGAAACTCACAAAACCATGTACTCAATTCATCCTGGCAGCACTAAAATATATAGGGACCTGAAACCCTATTACTGGTGGCCGACGATGAATCTTGATATTGCAAAGTACGTGGCAGAATGTGTGACGTATGTTAGAGTTAAGGCACAACATCAGAAACCATATGGAAGTTTAGAACCTTTACCTATACCTATGGGTAAATGGGAAGACATTGTCATGGATTTTGTCACTAAACTGCCCAGAACAAAGAACGATCACGACATGATTTGGGTGGTTGTTGATCGCTGCACTAAGATGCACACTTCATAGCAGCCAATGAGAAATGGTCTATGGATAAGCTTGCGAATTCTTACGTGAAGGAAATTGTGAGGCTTCACGGTGTTCCTTTAACGATTGTATCGGATCGTGATAGTCGTTTCTGTTGGATTAATGTCTAAGTCCATAACTATATTTGGTATGTACTTGACCCGACCCGACATGGTCCATTTGGGTTGCACTTCACCGGCACAATTTATATGGATAGTCTTTTGAGAATAGAATATTTATGATTTATATTAATATATTATAAGTTCTAATATATTAATATATAATCATATTATTTAATTAGTATTGATCAAGAATTAATTTATAATTAATTAAGTTATCAAAATGAGCTAATTAAATATGGACTCTTGTATATATGGAATGGGCCAAGTTCATTTAGGTTGGGCTAAGCTTTCATGGATAGTCCATGGAGTGTTTAACCCATGGATCATATGAAATGAAAAGTCATGGGTTTAACCCTAGTATCCATACTATATAAAGATGTCCTTGGTTGGTGAAATTGGCACTAGTGTGGGTACACTAAGAAGGGTTAGCCGATTTCACTAGAGAGAACCAAGTATCCATATTCTCTAAAGTCTTCCAAGGTGTTTTGGTGATTTGTGATTGCATTTGAGGCTTCCAAACTATTGGGGATAAGCTCTTAAAGCTTGAAGACATCAAGTTACATCAAAAGGTATGTCATCTAACTAGTACTTTGTAGTATAAGAACATCATAATATGCTAGTTAGGATTAAAGCCTTGGAAAGTTCTTATTTGCATGTATAATAGAGAAAACATAGATCCAAGGTTTATAGGGTTGCATGTACACCATAGGAGTGTTAGAATGCTCAAAACCCATCAGTGGTATCGGAGCCTAGGCTTATTTTCAATTATACATGATGCAAATTGCTGAAAAATGCTGAAAAAGTCGGATTTCGGGCATTCTGGGCACTGGACTCGCCGAGTCCACTGATGAACTCGCCGAGTCCATGAGTAAAACATCCTACTCGTCGAGTAGGTTCATGCACTCGACGAGTAGGAGCCCCAGACAGCATATATTCGACTTTTTTGGCTAGAAATGGACTAGGAACATTACCCTAAGCTGTTTTTGGACTTATAAACTTATTTTTGATGTGGTAATGCTCATACTAATCCAATTTCAAAGATAATTATCAATAGATTCATGTTTTGTATTAGTTTAAGTGTTATGCTAATTACATGAGAAAAGTTTGATTGAATTATCTTGTTCATATGAGTTTAATAGATAAGTTAATTGCATAGTTTTTTTCAATCCATTTTAATTTAAGAGATGATTCTAAAATGTGTTTGTGTAACTTGTCCTCAAGTTACATGAAAGGTCACATTTAAGTTTCATAAAACTCATAAAAGTTGGCAATGGTTACAAAAATGAAGAGTCTTATCTCATTGAATGGTTTTATGACTCCATAACTTGTCCTCAAGTTATGGAAGTTCAAGAGTCACTTCATTAAGTAATAAAATGTGTAACCTTAATAAATTCCATAAGTTATAAAATAAAGAAAAGTTAATTATTTTATTAGTTTAAAGTCTTCCATAACTTGTCCTCAAGTTATGGAACTTGAAGAGTTTTTTAATTAAAACTACTTTAAACACATAAGTTATGGAATAAGAAAAGTTTTGAAAGTTACAAAACTTGCCCACAAGTTTTGGAATTTGAAAAGTTTTCTCTTATGAATACTTTAATTCCAAGTTAGCCCTTAGAATTTTCAAAGTTAAAATTCAACCCTTATACTTTATAATATTATAAGTTAATAATATATATATGTATAAGAGCAAGTCAGTCTTACCGTTAGTAGGCCTCATTCACGAAACCAGTCTATAAGGGGGGGGGGGGTATAAGGTTACTGCCTATAAAATGGCAGTTCAATGGGTGTCCACTCTCACCTACCGCTTCCTTGACCGGTGGAGGGTCGTTAGCCGAACGGGTAGGACAAGGACTATAATTCTCCCTTCATTAAAAGTATTAATGATAAATGCTAAGTAACTAAACCTTTTATAAATACCCAATCTTAGTTACTTAGGAAAATGTGAATAAGGTGCTAATCCATGAAATTACACTTTGCACTTTGTTTAAGTCGGTTAGTGGAGCGTGTGTGGTTAACCGACACACTAACTCGTATTTAACAAGGTAGGCAAAGGGTAACTTAATGTTTATCATAGTATCAATGGAGCGTGTGTGGTTAACTGGCACATCGATTGAGGGGTAGACACTTAAGAGTACCAAGTAATTTACATGGTTACTTCACACCTTTTTTTTGTGATCCTCGGCATCCCAGTCACAAAACCTGAAGGGCACACTCGAGATTGAAACATGCCATTAAAAGTTCAATGAATCTCAAAGATCTAGGAGTTTCAAATCCAATTAAAACCTAATAAATTATTTCGTTTTTCATGGTGGAAATTGGTGAATCGTCATTCACTTACCTTCAAATATTCTATAGCTTGGATTACGGCATCCCTCTTCCAAGTTATAAAATACTTTGTTGGGTCCTAGACTTAATATTTCATATTGGGTGTTATATTAAGGACTTTAAATCAACTATCTTGAATTTCTTCCAAAAGATGTCAAGTTCAGACATCTATGATCTTCCCAAATATCTTGGAACTTCACTTCCTCCACCTCCTCCAATTATTCTCCGTAACCCACAAGTTCAAGGTCACTCAAGCCCTATTGACAAGGCAAGGTCTGGGTGTGATCACATCTTGGAGATGAAGTCACATGCTGACAAGCCGGGAGAGTTGGGCGTCAAAGTCTTGAGAAAGTTAGTGGTTCAATCACTTTCTAAGTCACATAGTGAGTTCCTTTGGGACTCCTGTGAAAGAGACTATGACAAGACCCTTAATGATCCAGAAATGCATTCTCTTCCCAATGGAAAGGGATTGGCCATAGTCAACTTGGTTGACCAAATGGTAAAGAGAAAGGCTAAGTCTGAGATAGTCCCATGTACTTTTACCTAAGGGTCCATATGTTTCTATTGCCAAAGGAAGGGGCTTTAGTTACGAAGCTGCCAAACTTACCTAAGGATGGTAAAGTCAATAAGTTTGACTTTATTTCAGGTAAAGTCCATTGTCTAACTCTATTAAGTTCCTACTTGGAGATTCTTATTACAAGATGTGGCTGGGTCACATGTTGATGTTTTAAGAATCAAAGAAAAGTAAAGAAACTTAAAGGAAGTATATGCTGATTCTGATCGCGAAGATGGATTTCAATCGCATGGTTCGGTGATCAGATTTTTGAGCACGTGCTTAAGAGTTATGATAGATTGGTTAGGAATAGATGACAACAAGTTTTGATATACATCTGCATTGTAAGGATTAGTTTTCCGCAAAGTTTTAAAATAAAAGAAAAGTTTTAATTTTATTTATTTTAGAATATCCTTACAATGGCATTTAGGAAAAAAGATGTTGTTTATATGATTCTATTGATAGCAATATTGGAAATATGAATTTGATTATTTCATTTGTGGTAGTGTCTAAATTTACCAAATAAGGAAAGATTTTCATCACCCAAGTTTCAGTTGGATAGAAACTTGGAATCATGCAAGTTGTATAGTATGATGAATGAGAACTTTCAAGTATTGGAAAATTAAGACTAATTACTAGTGCACTGGTCAAGTGCACCACAAAAGATTGATAAGATTATTCGTCATAATTTACTAAAGCTCAGTAAATATGGTTATACTTACAAGCTTAAAGTGTAATTCTGAGACATTGGAAAAGGTTCCAATGTAAGGCAGAGCGAATAAGAAGAACCAAATTAGGCAGAAGGATAAAAGTTTCTCAAATCTGAAAAGATGGGAGAGTACATTAGTATCAGTTTTTATGATCATCTTAATGATTTAGAGACCTTATCACAATTCATCCTCTAAGTGCCTTCTTATAGCTAAGAAGAGGAGCTATGAATTGTTGAAGTGGTTAAATCAAGAAGATGATTCATACTTCATTCCAAAACAAGTCTTAGAGTCATACTGCAAGACTGTAAGTTGAGTGACATATCTTAAAGAAGGTTTAAAACACTTGTCAAATGTAAAAGTAAAAGTTTTCTACTCTTGTACATTCGAAATTGATAAGTTGTGATGTTTTGGATAAAACAAAGACCAACTCAGGCTAATTGTGTTAAGTGTCTGTTTTGATTAGAATCCATACTATCTCTTGAATATTTGGCAAGAAAGTCTTATAGGTCAAGGAGACAGTGGGAGTCTTAAAAGTCTTGAAAGTCTCAAGAACTAATCAAGAAGAAAACCTAAAAGTTCTTCACTAGCACACGACTTGAGGTTCATAACCTATCGTGTTGACATATTCTGTCCCCATTCCAATTAAAGTTGGCTTTGCATATGAGTTCTTAGAGTTCTCAATTGGGTGCACAACAACTTGGAAGCAATGGCAGGCCCTTGAGCTGCCAGGTGGCAAGAAATTAAGATTGAGTTCAGTCCATATGAGTTTGGATTTGTCATTATCCTTGTCTTGTGACTATGGTTTTGACAATTCACATGGATAAGAACACATACACTATTAAATCTAAGTGTCATAAGGTTTCTCTCCGATTCATGAAAATGATGGTGAGGAAACACTTTCACCAAGTAGATTTTAGCTAGATAGCAATTGTGATATTTGCATTCTCAAAGTCGTTAGTGGAGCGTGTGTGGTTTACCGGCACCCTAACCTAGACTTGTGAGAAGTGGCAAAGGTCTAAACAATCGAGACTATGATTACGACATCTCTTTTCATAGTTTTTAAAATTGTTTAGACACAAAAGTGTGCTATCTAAGGCAAGGTGTATGTGTTTGATAAAGTTTTATCAAAGTAATCTAGTATCAGAAATCTAAACTTTGGTAAGAAAGTCAGCTAATTTCTGAGTACATGTCAAAGCTAGTGGGAGCATAAGTGTTATGCTAATAATCATCATGTTAGTGGGAGCATGATAATTATGATAAAGGTTGCAAGTTAGCAATGTTAATTATAGAAAACAAAAGGTTTCAATTGGGAAAAAGTTGTTTTGCTATAATTAAGGGAGAGGAAATTATACTTCATCTCAAATCTAAAAGCTTAGATTGAGGTTTAAATCGTATTTAGTCAAGGATATATATATGAATTTCATGTTGGAATGGTTCAACATAAGGAAATTTTGTATATGGGTCCATTATTTGCGTTCTAAAATTCGATTATGATTACGACATCCCTTTTCATAATCTGAATTATGAGAACTTGGCAAATTGAAATGGAAATAGTATAGAAAAAGATTGGTTTAGTCTTTATGTGAGACATCATGAATCGTGTCCCATATGCTTCGGATATAGGATCGATTACATGTGCTATATATTCATCCTTTCTAAAAATTTCCAAATGCCTGGGGCATTAAGAAGGGAAAAGGTGTAGAATTGGATGAGACTAAAAGGATTAAGCAATTGTTGAGGACAATCTATGGTTTACCAAGGATTGGTTGCTCAAGGACAGTTGGAAGTATAGTGTTGACTTTGGAAGGATCATATCGACATAGTCTGAAAAGAGGCAACTCTTGTTCAGAAGTGATAGTCAAAATGGAATATGGAAATGGTTCAAAGTTAGAAAGTATTCAATATGTAAGATTAGGAAACTTAATGCAAGAAGGATGTTTCCAAGGAGTTGATCTCCTCTAGAATACTCTGTAATGTTTTTTGCCAAGTCTTTGTGAATTTATGCATAATCATTACAAGAGGATCAATGCATATAAGTTTAGAATCTAACAGATTTTAGTAAATGGCATGAATTTGGAATTCTTGCATTTGCAGTAAGGAATTGGGACTGTGAAATGAGAATCATTGAAGTTATGTTCAAGTGATCTATTTCGCAAAGTAAAGATCATAGACAAACATAGTATGCATACTTAGTGTGTGGCATGACTAGTGTTTAGAAAACATAGTGTACATGCTTGGAGCATGGTATAACTAGTGTTTTAATTCAAGTATAAAGTTGATAGCTGAAACAGTATACACTGAATAATGTGTAATCATATGGTGATAAATAAAAGGTGTTTTATTTATATTCATAAGTTCTGAGACCATATTGGATTTGATTATTATTGTGTTTCACTTTACATGTTTTGACTTCCAGAATAACTAGGTCGTTCTTCTTGATTGACTAAGTTATTCAAACTATCCACAGTCGTTCATATGTTAGAAGTAGATATGAATCAAGACTGTCATGGGTTGGCTTGTAGAGGTCCAAGTTGGTGGACAAAGTTGTGCTACAACACTCATGAGTGCTCATAAGTTCTGAGTATTGGATTCAACCCGCGCTCATTGGAATCACTTCATGGATTTTATCACGAGTGATCATGAGATGATAATATCTTATATTCTTCAAACCTAGAGATATGAGTTGTTACTATGAGTTGGTTGTACATTGATTGCACGAAAACGCATTTGGTAACTTGGTGTTATAAAACGTGCCTTTGTGTACGATTCAACAAGTAGTAGAACAATCCATATGATTCGAAGTTTATCCATTCCTTTTACCTTCGGGATAAAAGCGATATCTGTGGGCCCCTCGATGATTTAATGATGACACATGTGAGTGCTTGGCCAAGCCAGGACTGATTTGATTTTTTTAATCAGTCAGTCGTCATGAATCGGAAATCGGGAAACAACAAATGGACAGAGAGAATGATTATAATCCATGTCTCAGTCCATATGATATCTAGAATGGAGGAATATATGATCCCTTATCTAATGGACAAGTTTGTTGACAAAGATCAGAGTTCGACAACGGCTTTAAGTGCTACGATTGCCAGTTAGGTTTTAAAGTCATACTCAACAGTAGTTTTAGACTTATCCAAGTGGGAGACTGTTGGATTAATGTCTAAGTCCATAACTATATTTGGTATGTACTTGACCCGACCCGACATGGTCCATTTGGGTTGCACTTCACCGACACAATTTATGAGGATAGTCTTTTGAGAATAGAATATTTATGATTTATATTAATATATTATAAGTTCTAATATATTAATATATAATCATATTATTTAATTAGTATTGTGATGGGTTTTAGCCATAAGAACATCCTATGTGCTCATACAAACCCTAATGCTTGGATCTAGGTTTCTCTATTGTACATGCAAGTTATCCAAGACTATAAACCCTAGTTCTAGCATACAAGTAATCATATTAACATAAGAATGGGTTTAAGATATTACCTTGATTGTTTTGTAGAAATAACAATCACAATTCCTCCTTGTAATGACTTTAGAAAGCTTAGAGTCACAAATGTCACTCCTCTAATGGTTCACAAACACCAAGAGCAAGAGGATGAAGAGGAGAAGAGAAGGAGGCTGACCAAAACGTGTGGAAACCCTAGAAGGAAGCTTGTCCACGTTTTTGGGGCATAAGGGCTCTTTAAATAGTGAGGCTATTAGGGTTATCTAACAAGGAAACCCTAATTTGGATGCTTAAGCCCTAAGCAACCCATGGACTCCTTTCCTTAAAGGCCTTGGACGATTTCCAATGGGTTTCCCCATAGAATTCGTCCAACCTTATAACATAAGGCACTCCATAGCCCAATTGCAATTATCTTATAATTATAGTTCCAGTCCCTTAAGTTTAATTAATCTCTTTTAGTCACAAACTTAATTCTTATTAATTCTTGACTAATATTAATTAAACAATATGATTTCTCCTTTAATATATTATTCTCAAAATATATTAATAAATCATATTTAATCCTTTCTCTCCATAATTCATCCTATCAAGTTGCTTTGGTGAAGGCAACCCAAAAAGACCATGCACCATCGGGTCAAGTACATACCAAAATAGTTATGGACTTAGACACTAATCCAACAGTCTCCCACTTGGATAAGTCTAATAACTATTATGTGTATGACTTCAGATCCTGATCTGCAATCGTAGCTTTCCAAAGCCGCTGTCAACTCTGATCCTATCAGATACGCGTGTCCTTTAGATAAGGGATCATATATTCCTCCATTCTATATATCGTATGAGACATGATTTCTAATCATTCTCTATGTACTATTTCTCGACTTCCGATTTATGACGACTGACTAATTAAACAAATCAAATTAGCCCTAGCCCGGTCGAGCATTTACGTTTGTCATCACAAAATCATCGAGGGACCCAAAGATATCGCTTTTATCCTGCTTTGGATAAAAGGAACGGATAAACTTTGATTCAATGCTCGCTTGTACTTACTCACCGAATCACACACAACAATATGTTTTATGACACCAAGTTACTGGTGCGTTTACATATTATCAATGTGCAACCGATTCGCAAGATACAACTCACACATCTCGGTTTCAAGAATATAAGATGTTATCCTCTCACCAATCACTCGTGATACAATTCATGGAGTGATCCAAGTGAGTGTGGGTTTAATACAATGCTCAAATCATATTCATAAGCACTCATGAACGTTGCAGCAAACATTTGCTTATGTCTAGTACTCTTTAGACATTCCACACACCAATTCATGACAGTCTTCATTCATACCTACTTCCAACATATGAACGATTGTGGCCCGTTCGAATAATTTGACTGTTCTCAACCAATTAAATTATTTAGGAAGTCAAAACATGCAAAGTGAAACACAAGAATAATACTAATCCCATATTGCCTCAAACCTTTGAGCATAAATAAAACACCTTTTATTTATCACCATATCGATTACTCATTATTTTTTGTTTCGGATAATCAACTTCTTACTCGAATTATTACTACACTTGTCCCATGCTCCTAGCATGCAGACAATGTTTACCTATGGTTTTTACTTTGTGAAATAGATCAAATTAAACACATTTCCAATCATACTCATTTCACAACTCCGAATCCTTTTCACAAGTGAAAGAATATCAAATTCTTGCCACTTATGAAATATGTTAGATTCTAACATTTTATGCAATGATCCTTTTGTAATGTCACTGCACTAAAGTCACAATGACTATTGCCAATGAAATTACAAAGTCCTCTATCAGAGATTGTTACAATACAATTCCTTAGATATGATGTCTCTCACTCAAAGTACATTCCTTTGAACATCCTTTTGCATAAAAGTTTCTAATCTAGACATAGATTTTCAATATTCAATTCCCAGTATGGACACGTTTCTTAATAGAATCTTATCTATTCATAATAATGTCGATATGGTCCATCCAATACTATACTTCCAATTACTCACAAGTGACCAATCCTCGGCGAACTTTGGATTGTCCTTTGATAGTTGTTTAATTATCTTAGTCAAAACCGATTCTTGTCCTTTTTCCCTCTAAATGCGCTAGACATTTGGAAAATTTTAGAATGGTCAAATATTATAGCATTTGCAATAGATCCTATACCCGAAGCGTATGGGACATGATGCATAATGTCTTACATGAATATTTGATACTTTATCAATCTTCTGTTATAATATTTTATGTGCTAGGTTCTCAAAATTCGAACTATGAAGAGGAATGCCGTAATCATAATCGATATTTGAGAACACACTATGTATCCTTGACTAAATTTATTAACATTCCACAACCTAAGCCTTTAAATTTTAAATGAAGCATAATATTCTCTCCCTTAATTATAGCAAAACAACTATTCAACCCTTACAACTTTGCAAGGTATGACTCTTGTTTTCTATAATTAATATTGCTAACTTGCAATACTTGCCTTAATAATCATACAATCATAACATTTATGCTCCCACTATCAAGATGATTATGATAAACATAACACTTATGCTCCCACTAGCTTTGACATGCATTCAGAAACCATCTTAACTTCCAGAAAAACAATGCCTATTGAATTTCTTTAAGTTCATATTTCTAGTACCCAATGCTTTGATAATCTTATATCAAGGCTTCTTAAACTTATACACCTTTGCCATAGATAGCTCATATGTGTGTCTAAACAATTCAGACTAATTGCCAAATCTCACAATTCGAATCATGGAAAGGGATACCGTAACCATAATCGAATTCAAGAATACAATTTCACAATCACTATCTTCTTAAAATCTCTATTAGTGAAAGCATTTCCTCACATTCATTTTCTTGAAGGAGGGAATCTTACGACACTTAGATTTTAATGGTGTATGTGTTCCTATCCATGTGAATTTGTTAAAACATAAGTTTATGACAAATTCAAACTCGTATGGATCGAACTTTCTTAATCTCGATTTCTTTGCCTTATGGTAACACAGCTGCCCACCATGTCTTCCAAGTAGTTAAGCAGCTCACCTTTTCCTATCAATGTACTTTTCATTGATCAAGGTCCTTGCCTTTTATGCATTCAAATGAGAACTCATAGAACTCACATGCATAATTAACTTAATTGGAGCGGCACAGAAACAAAATAATGTCAACACGATAGGTTGTAAACCTCAACTCGTGTGCTAGTGATGATCGATAAGGTCTATTTTGATTTGTTCTTGAAACCTTTCAAGACTATTAAAACTCCCACCGACTCCTTGACATATAAGATTCTCTTGTCAATAAACATTTCTTGACAAACAAATATTCAAGAGTTAGTGTAGTTTTTATCAAAACACTTCATAAATTGGTCCTACTTGGTCTTTGTGTTATCGAAGACATCACAACTTTCCACATTTGATGAATGTTATAAACCTTCCTAATACTTGTCACTCAATATCACAATCTTAACTCTAAGACTTGTTTTGGAACGAAGTATGATTGACTTTCTGATTTAACCATTTCTTCAATTCTTGATTCCTCTTCTTAGACATACAATTTCACTAAGACTCACTTAGAGGATCAATTGAGATATGGTTCTTAATCATTAATACATATCATAAAGCATAAAAGGTACTCTCCCTTCTTCTTAGAATAGAGAAACTTTTATCTTTCTGCTTACTTGATTCTTCTTATTCGTTCTGCTATTGATTTAAACTCTTTCAATCAATTCAGAATTACACTTAATCTTATAAGTATAATCATATTTACTAAACCTTTAGTAAATCATGACAAATAACTTTGTTATTCTTGTGGTGGAATTGATCAGCACACAATTTTGTGTACTCGATCTCCTAGTCCTTCACTTGACACTTTGTCAATGAATTAGTCTAATTTCCAAATATGAAATTTCTCATTCATCGTGCAACCAAGTTGCATGATTCCAAGTTTCTATCCAATTGAAACTTGGGCGATGAGAAACCTTCCCTATTCGGTAAATTTTCGACATTTCCACAAATAACATAATTAAGAATCAAATCCATTATTGCTAATAATAGAAACATTCTAACATCAATTTTTCATACACGCCATTGCAAGGATAAATAAATAATATAAAATCAAAATTTATGTTATTGCGGAAAAAATTTGTCCTTACAATGCAATTCTTTGAAAAACTATGCTAATACATCTTTCTTAGCAATCTAATTCTACCTCTAAGTAGCAGCTCAAGAATCTAATCTTCAAGTTATGCGATCGAAATCCATTCCTTCACGGTTAGATTCTGCTCACTTCTTCCCTTAAGCTTCCTTTCTTTTCTTCGATCCTACAAAACATCAATTGTAATCTTATCACATTATGTATTAAGAATCTAGAATAGAAGCTTAAAAGAGTTAGTCAATGGATTTCACCTAAAGCAGAGCCATACGTTTTGACTCTCCCATCTCTTAGATCTATAGGGCAGCTTCGTCTCCAATGCCCCTTCTTTTGGCAATAAAAGCAAATTGACTCTTTTGGAACAGGACATGGAACTACTTCAGACATTGCCTTTCTCTTATGATCAAACTTTTCGATCATAGCATGTCTTTCGTTGCCATTGTCTATATCCATAGAGGTCTTGAAGGCAGATTCACCAATCAACTTTGCTTTTCTATTGCGCCAAACCATTGTTGATTCAGCGGCAATAAGCATATAGGTGAGATCTATAAGGGTCACGTCACAGTTCATCATATAGTACTCTCTTACGAACTCACTATATGAGTTAGGAAGTGACTGAAGAACCCAATCAACATCCATCTCCTCACAGACAACGGATCCCAACATTCTTAACCTATCAATGTGTGACTTCATCCCTAGGACGTGTGCACACACCGACTTCCCTTCTTTATGTTTACTTGCCAAAAGGGCTTGAGTGAGCTTGAACTTTTCAAGTCTTCGAACTTGTGGGTTAGGGAGAATAATTGGAGGAGGTGGAGGAAGTGAAGCATGATCTCTTGTTCCTCAATCGAATCGTGGAATATCATCTTCATGCGGAATGCTTGTTCCACGGGATTTGGAAGACCATAGTTGTCGTTCTTTGACATCTACAAAACGGGAGAAAACGAATTCAAGTTAGTTGATTGATTGAGTCCTTAGTAAATCACCCAAATGAGATACTAAGGCTAGGACCCAACACAATATGCTACAACCTAGAAAAGGGATGTCGTAATCTAGTTGCAGAATATTTGAAGGTAAGTGAATGACGATTCACTAATTTCCACCATGAAAAACAAAAAAGAAATTTAAGTTTTAAATCTATGAAAACTCCTAGATCCTTTGAGATTCATTGAACATTTCAATGGCATGTTTAAATCTCGATATGCCCCTCTTATTTGTGACTGGGATGCCGAGGATCACAAAGCGGGTGTGAATAACCATGCAAACTTACATGGTGCCCTTACATGTTACAGTCACCTGTTCGATGTGCCGGTAAACCACACATGCTCCACCGAACTATCACAAACAATGAGTCACCCTTTGCTACCTTTGCTTAGAACCATTTAGTGTGCCGATAAACCACACATGCTCCACTAACGTCTTCGCAAGGGCACAAAGTGTAATTTCATGGAATTGCATCAATTCACTTTTGCCTAAGTAACTAAGATTGGGAATTTGTAAAACATATAGTTACTTTTGTACTTCATTATACTTATAATGGAAGGTTTGTGTCCTATCCTACCCATTCGGCTAACGACCCTCCACTAGTCAAGAGTGCGGTGGGTAAGAGTGGATACACATTCAATCGTCATTTTATAGGCAATTTCCTTAAACACCCCTTATAGACCAGCTTCGTGAATGAGGCCTACTAACGGCAAGACTGACTTTTACTCATACACACACACACACACACACACATATATATAATGTTATACTTTTAATGTTATATATAGTATAGGGTGTATTTTACATTTTTAAAATACTAGGAGGTCAAATTTAACAATTACACTTTTAATTCAATTAAATTGTAAACCTAAACTTATATGGATTTATTAAACCTGTTTTAATTACACACCTTAATTAATAAATAAAACCATAAGGGTGTGATTTGAACTTTTCAAAACAATACTAGGGTTTTAGAATTTAACATTCCTAATTAAACCTTTAATCAACTTTTAAATTCCAAAACTTGAGGACAAGTTTTGAAACATTTCAAAACATTAAGGTTTAGAATTTAAATATACATCAAAATTAAACTTTTAATCAAAATTTAAATTCCAAAACTTGAGGGCAAGTTTTGAAACCTTTTCAAAAACATTAGGGTTTCAACTATTTAAATTTCAAAACTAAACTTTTGAGTTCAAATTTTAACTATAAAACCTAAAGGGGAAAAATTGAAACTTTTCATAACACAAGGATCAAATAACAAATAACATAAATTAAACAATTAATTTCATCATTATCTATATTTGACCTAATTTCAATTTCTTGCAAAATAAGTTACCCAATTAATACAAATAATCCAATCTTTATCATATAAGGAAGTTATTATCTAATCAATTGGTAATTATCTTGTGTTTTGGCAAGGATATTCTTTAAGAAACAATAAAAATCGTATTTTATAGGTTTAAAACGAATATGGTAATAATCCTTAAGCAAAACAGCAACCAAATCCGTAATTTCCTCTGTCTGACGCTCCGACTCGCCGAGTCACACTTTGAAACTCACCGAGTAGGGCTGACTCGCCGAGTCCAAGTAGTGACTCGCCGAGTCAGGTCGAACAGTAAGCCAAAATACGATTTTCAGCTACATAATGTGATATACAATAGAAACCAATCAAGGCTCTGATACCACTCATGGGTTTTAGCCATAAGAACATCCTATGTGGTCATACAAACCCTAATGCTTGGATCTAGGTTTCTCTATTGTACATGCAAGTTATCCAAGACTATAAACCCTAGTTCTAGCATACAAGAACGGGTTTAAGATATTACCTTGATTGTTATGTAGCAATAACAATCACAATTCCTCCTTGTAATGACTTTAGAAAGCTTAGAGTCACAAATGTCACTCCTCTAATGGTTCACAAACACCAAGAGCAAGAGGATGAAGAGGAGAAGAGAAGGAGGCTGACCAAAACGTGTGGAAACCCTAGAAGGAAGCTTGTCCACGTTTTTGGGGAATAAGGGCTCTTTAAATAGTGAGGCTATTAGGGTTATCTAACAAGGAAACCCTAATTTGGATGCTTAAGCCCTAAGCAACCCATGGACGCCTTTCCTTAAAGGCCTTGGACGATTTCCAATGGGTTTCCCCATAGAATTCGTCCAACCTTATAATATAAGGCAATCCATAGCCCAATTGCAATTATTTTATAATTACAATTCCAGTCCCTTAAGTTTAATTAATCTCTTTTACTCACAAACTTAATTCTTATTAATTCTTGACTAATATTAATTAAACAATATGATTTCTCCTTTAATATATTATTCTCATAATATATTAATAAATCATATTTAATCCTTTCTCTCCATAATTCATCCTATCAAGTTGCTTTGGTGAAGGCAACCCAAAAGGACCATGCACCATCGGGTCAAGTACATACCAAAATAGTTATGGACTTAGATACTAATCCAACATATTGATCAAGAATTAATTTATAACTAATTAAGTGATCAAAATGAACTAATTAAATATGGACTCTTGTATATATGGAATGGGCCATGTTCATTTAGGTTGGGCTAAGCTTTCATGGATAGTCCATGGAGTTTTTAAGCCATGGATCATATGAAATGAAAGGTCATGAGTTTAACCCTAGTATCCATACTATATAAAGATGTCATTGGTTGGTGAAATTGGCACTAGTGTGGGTACACTAAGAAGGGCTAGCCGATTTCACTAGAGAGAACCAAGTATCCATATTCTCTAAAGTCTTCCAATGTGTTTTGGTGATTTGTGATTCCATTTGAGGCTTCCACACTATTGGGGCTAAGCTCTTAAAGCTTGAAAACATCAAGCTACATCAAAAGGTATGTCATCTAACTAGTAATTTGTAGTATAAGAACATCATAATATGCTAGTTAGGATTAAAGCCTTGGAAAGTTCTTATTTGCATGTATAATAGAGAAAACATAGATCCAAGGTTTATAGGGTTGCATGTACACCACAGGAGTGTTAGAATGCTCAAAACCCATCAGTTTCACCTCAAGGTTTTAGAAAAGTCTACAAGAGGAAATGGGTACCAAGTTGTGTTTAAGTACAACTTACCATCTGCAGACTGATGATCAGAGTGAAAGAACGATACAAACACTTGAAGATATGCCGAGGGCATGTACCCTAGAATTCCTAGGTAATTGGGATGAACATTTACCTTTGGTAGAATTTTCCTACAATAATAGTTTCTACTCGAGCATAAAGATGGCACCTTATCAAGATTTGTACGGACAAAGATGTCGTATGCCGTCTTGTTGGCTTGAGGCTGGGGAAAAGCAGTTTATGGGCCCAAGATGGTCCATCAAACCGCTAAAAAGTTGAAATAATTAGAGAAAGAATGTTAGCAGCTCCGGATCGTCAAAAAGCTATGCTGATAAGAAGCGAAGGCCGATGACTTTTGAAGTTGGAGATTCGGTTTTGTTTAAAGTCTCGCCGTGGAAGGGACTTATAAGATTTGGTAAAAGCGGAAAGTTGAATCCAACGTTTATTGGACCGTTTAAAGTTCTTCAGAGGATTGGGAACCAAGCTTACAAGCTCGAATTACCAGAACAACTAGTTGGTATTCATAACACTTTTCATGTGTGCTATTTGAGAAAGTTCACGGGAGAAGGTCCTGACATTATTCCAATTTCTGAATTAAAATTGGATGAAAACAAAAGGTTAATTAAAGAACCTGAGGCAATTGTTAACCGAAAGACTAAGAAGTTAGGATGCAAAATGGTCGAATTAGTGCTTGTCCGTTGGAAACATACGAATGGGCCAAATCTCACCTGGGAAACGGAGAGTGACATGTTGAGTCGCTATCCGCATTTGTTTGTTGATGTGTGATTTCGGGGACGGAATCATCCTAAGGGGGAGAGAATTGTAACGTCCGCGTTTCTAGGCTAGGCATTAACGTTGATGTAATAGTCTAGGTTGACCTTTGTAACTCTTTTTGAAGAAATAATGATGAAATATTTGAGTATTATTAGTGGGTTTTTGGGATTTTTGGACTTGGACTCTTTTAGAATGGGCTTTGGTTGGACTGGGTTGTTTCTCTGGGCTATGAATTATCTGTTTTGGCTCTAGTTGGGCCTCATGTATTTTAGTGGGCCTTAGGTTTGTTTTGGGCCTCGAGTTGTGTTGTTGGGCTGTTAGTGGGCCTTGTGCCAAGTTTGATTTTGGCCCATTAAGGAAAAGGTAAAATTGTCTTTTACCCTAGGAGTTGGGACTTATGAGTTGAGACCATAGTTAATGGATTAAGGCATAATTACTAATTGGGATTTATTTGTTGTTAGTTGGTGCAAGGTTATCCGGTTCGGCGGTGCAAGCAGTCATTTGCGTATCAACGGATTGAGGTGACTTTTCCTCACTATAGTTATGGGTCGAAGGCACTAAGGCCGACCCATTGGATTGATATCCTAGTTTATCGCTTGTTGGTATGTTGTTGTGATCTGTTAGATCTGTATCCTGGTATATAGGATGATAATATGCTTAGTGATCTGTAAGATCTGCATGATTGTTTGTTGACTGGTTATATGCTTAGTTGTGTATATGTCACCGTGGTGTGGGTCGGTTGAGACTATACTGCTTTGTGCTGTCAGTAACAAACCCGATAATGTTTATAGCGATATATTGTTATGATTTACTAGGTTATATATGTTTTGGATATGTATATGTTGAGATGTTGTTTGTGGTTGGGTTGAAGCAGTCCTGCTATGTGCTGAAGGCCAACTGCCCCAGGGTGTCCCATATAGACTGAAGGCTAGTATGGCGTACCAGTTAGGCCGAAGGCCCAGAGAACGTTCCAGATATGCTGAAGGCGTACCAACCATGCTGAAGGTTCTCTGAGCGTACCAGATAGACTGTAGGACGGTGTGGCGTTCCAGTAAGACTGAAGGCTCTGTGAGCGTACCAGATAGACTGTAAACCGATAAGGTGCCGTTCCAGTCATGCTGAAGGCCCTGTATGCATGCTTTTTATTGGTATATGTTGTATGTTTTTGTGGTGTTACTTTGGGGGAACTCATTTAGCTTTGTGCAGTTTTGGTTTATGGTTTCAGGTACTTCAAAGAATCTTAGAAAGGCGAAGGCGTGACCGTACACATCTTGATTTTATGTCATTGATCTTGGGAGACACTGATTTCAAATAATGTTTTAGACACATTGATTTTGTAAACACTATTATTAGTAAAAGGGTTGTTTTGAAAAGATTAAAATTTGTTTAAATTTTTGGAGTGTTACATTCCCAACATAAAACCTTGGGAGGTGATAATGATCACCTACATTGTTGCTTTTTATTGATTTTAACATGATATTACAAAGATGATGAAGATAATATGAGTACAAGCGTAGTAGTAGATCTAATCGTGTGTGTAGTGTGCGATTTTACAAGTGTTATTTATAGTCTAAGGTAATCAACAAGAAGTCCGAGATTTCTGTGATCCTCCTTGAACAAGTATTTTCACGTTGTTTAAGTTAGTATTCCCGAGTCTTAAGCTTTGTTGAAATGATTCTCCGTTGAGAATGAGTCTTGTGTTGACTAATTTTGCAAATGTGAGAAAAAGAAAGAAGATATAGTCGTTTTAAGTGTTAGGAAATATTAGTGATTATATTCAGGATCCTTAAAGATCTTGAAGATCTGGGATCCTGAATAGGGTTGAGGATCTTGGCCCTAACAATGGGTTTTCTTGGTTATAAAAATAATTGATCAAGCATGATTTGTATAACGGAATTTCACATAAATAATTATGGGCACATGTAACCTAGAAATCTATGGTTTTCTCATAATAACAACATACTTTGAAAACTAATATTATTAACCTTATGTAATCTGAAATTACTTGAAAGAAATCATACATTTGCTTAATTCGAATTAAGCCAAACACCTTTCTTGAAAATCTTATTGGAAAGCTATCTCCAATAATGTGGAAGCCTTCATTGTGTCACACCCAAACCTTAGGGAACCCTAGTATTGAATATTATAAAGAGAGAAGAGGAAGAGTAATTTCGATATTTACTATGAAATGCTTAGGGTGTTTCAAGCCTTCTATATGTCCCTATTTATAGCTATAGGAAACCCTGATTTGAATATAATAATATTTTAATCTGATTCAAATCACTTACCATATTAGCAAATGGAGGCTTCCAGAAACCTTAATATGGGCTCCTAAAATCATCCACCGCTTCAACTATTAAACAATTGCACTCTAACCGTTGTACACTTAATTAATTCTAATCATTTCAAAATCAATAATTAAATTTATTCTGATTAATTCTCAATTAATTATTTATTAATTCTAATTAATATATTAACCATATAATATATTAATAAATTATTTATCTCTCTCTTAATATCAATCAAATCTATTTCCTGGTTATGAGGGCAACCCAAAAAAGACTTTACTTTTATTCTTTAAGATTATACAAACTTAGTTAAGACCTTAGACACTTACTCCAACAATATATATATATATATATATATATATATATATATATATATATATATATATATATATATATATACTTACATACGTACATCTATACACATATACATACACACATACATATACATACATAAACATATATACATGCACAACTACATACCAACACATATTTAAATGCGTGCAGATGCATACATGTACATATACGTATATACTTATAAATAAATATAATAATATAAATAATAAGAAAAACTAATCCCATTTTGATTAAGCAACACTTCTAACATCAACTCAGCTTCATTAGGATCATTACTCTTGAATTCAATTTCATAATTAACCTCAAAATCAAATTGAGTTTCATCCTATTCTAATTCCAAACAATTCCACTTATATTACACTCTTACATTTCTAAAACCTCTAAGAGACATAAGTTCCATTAGATCTCTATCGAATTCCTCCTTCACTCTCTTGAATATTCTGGATTTCTCGATGGTTGAGAACCTTCATGGTTCGTCGGTGCAAGCATTGGAGAGGGATAGGCCTAGGGATTCTTTCCTCTTTGATGTGATTGATTTCAATATAAATGACATGTTTTGCTTTGAGGGAGTAGATGGATTTTGATTCGAGGTCATAGATGCATATGTGGAGGGTGATGTGGTGAGTGGTGGCAAGTGAGAGTAATGGGGACTAGCCTTCACCTTGACCCATGTTCATCATCGTTTTTTCCATCATAATGCCACCAACCCACCTCCATGATCTCTCCAAGCAGTCACCAACACCATCTTCTACCAACAACCACATTTCAAATGAGAGAGAGAGAGAGAGAGAGATTGGTAAATGAAGAAGAAATAAGGTGTATAATATGTGGTGCCTTTTTATTTTTATATAATTAAAATAATTATATAAAATGACTTAAATGTCCTAGGGTGAGTTAATAGATAGGGATAACACACGGTTTTGAGGGAGCAAAACTTCAATAAAATCTAATAATAAAGACCAAATTTATAATTTTGAAATCATATGGATTAAAACCCCAAAAAACTAAAAACTATAAGTACCATATAGTTTTCTCAAGTAGTAATAGTAATAATAATAATAATAATAATAATAATAATATTATTATTATTATTATTATTATTATTATTATTATTATGGATACTTATACTTTTTCCTATTAGTGATAAAACGTGATTTTCATGTTAAATGCTTCATGGACAAAACGTCTAAGAGAATAATTACTTTAGTTGCGAATCTTGTATATGCCACTAAGAATATATCTGGTCAAGGTTCGACAAAAACATATTATATAGCAACATGGAATGAACATATAATAGTCTTTCAACTTTATGTTATAAGGACAACTAGGTGACATATAACTATCGGTAGGACCGGTTCCAATATATAGTAAAGACTAGGATGAAATGAAAAAAAAAAGCCCTAATATAATAAAGATTAATTCAAAAATAGACATATAATTATAAAATTCATTAATAATATTAAAAAACATAAAATATGGCTACAGCATTACAAAAAAATTAATTTAAAGAAAAAAAAAATCTCCTTATCTAATATATATTTTTCAATACATAATAATGTCAAACCATTCGATCTTTCGACATGTATAACTATAGATAATTATTTAATAACTTCGGTTTTGTAAAACTTCTCTATGTAAATGCAATAAGGATATGAATGATTAATAAGATATTATAATCAATAAAAAATGTTTGGGTAACCGATCAACAACTTTAACAAAATTCAAAATTTCAGCAACAAACACTATATTATTAAGAAAAATCATTTGCAACACTTTTCATTCAAATTAGTATTTTCTTCATTCAAAGTAGCATCATTTTCATTAAACGGAGTATCATTTTCAATTAAATAAGACACACTCAATGGTTTAAAAAGTTTATGCATAGATCATTTTTTAGTTTGTATGAAAGCATTAAGAAATTTTAGTTTCTTCTTCTTTTTTTGGCTTCCAGATAAATGTTTTTTATAAAACATTGTAGATTGTCAATATCTAAAGACTACTATCTACTTAAAGGAAAAGATTACACCTGATTTTTTATTTTTGTCTCAAAGTTATGGAAGCATAATATCATACTCAAACCAAAGTACAACTGCAAAATAAAATCAAAAATGTCCCTCAAAAAACTTAGAATTGGATTAAATATCAAATCAGAAATTGAGAAATTTAATATATTTAGAAAGAATTGACTTCAGGCTGAAACTGAAGAATTGACTTCAGCCCCTAGTCCAGAAATATAATATGCAAACAATTTTGTTTTTTCATTAAAAACAATAAGCTTTGGGCATGTGATACGATATCTGGAATGTGAATAAGAAATCAAATAAAAACACTAAGAATAATTGAGAAACAATAGTATCAGTAAAAAGAAACAAAAATAATTACTAGCTAACCCTATCTCGATCGTCGATGCATGTCCAAATGTTTGATATACAAACAAAATAAATAAATAAACCATAAGCTTTGAACATTTGATCATATGTCAAGAACGTGAATAAGAAATCAAATCAGAAACTAAACATAATTGAGAAACAAAAGAATCAGGATAAAACAAAAATAATCAATATTTAACCTTATCTTGATCGTCAATTTGTCGGGTACTTTACCTTTGATCGACATGCAATAAACGTGTGTAAGAGCTGAAGTATGGTACTAGAGTATCAAAATGAGATATCAAAATATCAAATCAGAGAACGAGTATGAAGAACACAAACTGATGAATGATCGGGAATTCAAGAGTGACTAATTGAAGAGGAGGAAAATTTACTGTAAGGTTTAAAGTCTTCCATGTATGATGACAAGGGGCCTCCTTTTATGCCATGTGGGTTAATTAACTAGACTTGTTTGTACACCTATAAATAGTCATCTTGTATTCATTTAATGGGTGTGGCAAAATGTAATCCTTGAATGAGTTGAGATTTCTTAGCTTAGATTACTTAGATTACAATCTTTCTTTATGTTTCCTCATCATATTTGAATACAATATCTTGTTAACCAAATACTTCCTCATGAGTGTGTTAGTTCTTACATTCTGCATCATTAAATCATTATTAGTTCTCAACAAATGGTATCAGAGCGCGTCTTTGAAGATCGAAGTGATTTTTGAAGAAACAGTTCTCGATTTGATGAATATTTGCACAATTCATTGAAGATTCTTGTATTTTGGTGCTATGGAATCATGTTTCTGATGGGTTTTGGCCATATGAACATTCCTATGTGCACATACAAACCCTAATGCTTGGATCTAGGTTTCTCTAATTAAACATGCATTGAATCCAAGAATTCTAATGACTAATAGAGCATAATAACAATATGAAATCAGAATTAGAAGTTTACCTTGAATCACTTGCTTGATCTTCTTGTCCTTGGAGCTTTAGAGTCACAATTGTCACTCCACTAATGGCTTACAAACACCAATTAGCAAGAGGATGATTTGAGAGAGAGAAGAGGGGATCAAAATCGGTCAGGGTTTCTTTCTAAAGCACAAGTGCTGATTTCCCTCGACCCCTAGGGTCTATTTATACTAATGAGGCTCCTAGGGTTTCACCCTTAAACCCTAATTGGATAACTTAGGCCCTAAGCAATCCAATACCCTAATTGATAAGCCTTTGGACGATTTCAAGGCCTATCCATAGTCCTTAAATCCGTCCCCCTTTATCCATAAGGGATTTATAGCCCAAAGTCCAACTATCATACAATTGACAGTTTATGCCCCTTTATTCAATTAATCTCTTTAAGTCACCAAATTAATTCCTAATTAATTTATGACTTATATTAATTAAATAATAATATTATTATTCCTTATATTATTCTCATAATATATTAATAATATTTATTCTCTCATAATAAATCATCCTGTCAAGTTGCTATGGTGAAGGCAACCCAAAAGGACCATGCACAACCGGGTCAAATACTTGCCTAATATAGTTGCAGCCTTAGACACTATTCCAACAGTCTCCCACTTGGATAAATCTAGTAACTATATACAAGTATAATCCGATTAGCAATCGTAGCTCTCAAAGACGCTGTCAAACTCTAATCTAATCAATTTTGTCCTTTAGATAAGGGATCGTACAGTCCTCTGTTTGGATATCATGCTGACAGTTCTATGGAACAATTTGTCTAGCATTTGGTTTCTCGATCTCCGATTTATTTGACATAGAACTTAATCGAACACATCAATTCAGTTCTGACCGGGCCCGACACGTAAGTCAAATCAAATCATCGAGCGACCGAGATATCGCTTTTACCCTTTTAGGATAAAAGTAACAGATAAACTTCGACTTATATGCATTTACTTATTCATTAATCAACTATGCACAACAATGTGTTTTATACATCAAGTTACTGATGCGGTTTCGCATTATCAATGTACAACCAATTAACAAATAACAAACCATATATCTTGGTTTTAAGACCATATGATATTATCGTCTTGCGATCACCCTTTATTTATCATATTCCATAAGGTGATTCCAGCAAGCGCGGGTTTGTTCCAATGCTCAAAACTAGTTCATAAGCACTCATGAATGTTGTAGCAAACTTTTGCTATGTCTAATACCATTTAGACAATCTACACACCAATTCATGACAATCTTCATTCATATCTACTTCTAACATATGAACGATTGTGGACAATTTGAATAATTCGATTATTCTTAATAAGCTCAATTATTCTGGAAGTCAAAACATGCAAAGTAAAACAATAGTTAAACAATTAACATAAGATAGTAACATTACTCATAAATAATACTCCTTTATTTAATCATCAAATGTCAATTACATTTATCTATTACACGTTTCTACTACTATCTAATCTATGCTAATATCATCCTTCAGCCCAATACTCCTAGCATGCTGCAAGTGCTTAACCCTACTCAATCCCTTCGTAAGCGGATTTGCTGGGTTATCTTCTGATGATATCCTCTTCACTACGAGTTGTCCTTCTTCTACACGATGTCTAATAAAGTGATATTTTCTGTCGATATGTCGAGATCTACCATGATCCCTCGGTTCCTTGGTCAAGGCAACCGCTCCTTCATTATCACAGAAAATCTCCATGGGCTCCTTTATGACAGGTACAACTCCAAGATCACCGATGAAGTTCTTCAACCATATTGCCTCCTTCGACGCTTCGCTCGCTGCAATGTAATCTGATTCGCACGTTGAATCAGCTACGGTTTCCTGCTTGGAGCTTTTCCAAGTTACTGCTCCTCCATTCAGGGTAAAGACCCAGCCATACTGTGAACGGTAGTTATCCCTGTCGGTCTGAAAACTGGCGTCACTATTCCCTTGCACCTTCAAGTCATCACTCCCTCCGAGGACTAAGAACCATTCCTTCCTCCTCCGAAGGTACTTAAGGATATTCTTGACCGCAATCCAATGGGCTCTGCCAGGATTCCCTTGATATCTACTAACCATGCTCAAAGCAAAGGCTACATCAGGGCGAGTACAAGTCATAGCATACATGATTGAGCCAACTGCGGAAGCATATGGTACTCGGCTCATTTCTGCTATTTCAGCTTCGGTACTCGGACGTTGAGTCTTACTCAACTTGGCATTACTTTGTATCAGTAATTCTCCCTTCTTCGAGTTATCCATACTAAAACGTTTTAGTACCTTATCTAAGTAAGTGTTCTGACTAAGTCATATTAGTATCTTACTTCTTTCTCTCACTATCCTTATTCCCAAAATATAGGAAGCCTCTCCGAGGTCCTTCATAGCGAAGCACTTCCCGAGCCAGGACTTAACCTCCTGCAGAGTCGGGACGTCGTTTCCTATAAGTAGTATGTCGGCGACATACAAAACGAGGAAGCTTACTATACTCCCACTGGCTTTGACATATACACACGATTCATCTTCTCTTCGTACAAATCCAAACTCTTTGACTTTCTCATCGAATCAAAGATTCCATCTGCGAGACGCTTGCTTAAGTCCATAAATGGACTTCTCAAGCTTACACACTCTATTCAGATACTTTGGATCGACAAAACCCTCTGGCTGAGCCATGTAAACATCCTCGGCCAACTTTCCATTAAGGAAAGCGGTTTTGACATCCATTTGCCAAATCTCATAATCATGAAATGCGGCAATAGCTAGCATCACTCTAATAGATTTTATCTTCGCAACTGGTGAGATGGTCTCATCATAGTCAACTCCGGGAGTTTGAGTAACGCCCTTCGAAACCAATCGCGCTTTATATGTGTGTACGTTTCCATCCACATCGGTCTTCTTCTTGAAGATCCATTTGCACCCGATGGTCTTACGTCCCGGCACATTATCAACCAAATTCCAAACTTGGTTGGCATACATGGACTGAATCTTGCTGTCCATTGCCTCTTTCCATTTCGCAGACTCCGGGCCTGCCATGGCTTCCTTATATCTATTAGGTTCATCAAGTTTTATTAGTGTACCATCACTAATATATGTGTCCCCTTCGGTAGTAATATGAAAACCATAAAACTGGGGTTGAACTCTAACTCTTTCGGAACGTCTAAGAGGTAATGACTCGTCAATTGGTTCACCGGAGTTTCCTCCTCAGGTTGAGTGTCAGCGGTAGAGGTTCCTTCATCTATCGACTCTTGAATCTCTTCAAGCTCGATTTGCCTCCTACTGTCTCCTTGGCTTATGAGCTCTCGCTCTCGGAAAACTCCTCTCCTCGCAACGAAGACAACATTGTCCTTCGGTCTATAGAAGAGATATCCAAAGGATTTCTGCGGGTAGCCGATGAAAATACATCGCTCACTACGAGGTTCGAGCTTGTCGTGAGTATCTCGTCTTACGAAAGCCTCGCAACCCCAAACCTTGATATGTGCTAACGAGGGAGCTTTCCTTGTCCACATCTCGTGAGGTGTTTTGGCAACCTTCTTAGTAGGGACTCGGTTAAGGATATGGGCGGCAATCTCTAAGGCATACCCCCAAAAAGAGATAGGTAGTGAAGCACGACTCATCATAGAGCGAACCATGTCTAACAAGGTTCGATTACGCCTTTCTGCCACACCATTCAACCGTGGTGTCCTAGGTGGCGTCAATTGTGAAACTATTCCACACTCCTTGAGATAGTCATGGAATTCAAGACTTAGGTACTCTCCTCCTCGATCGGATCAAAGCATATTGATTTTCCTGCCCAATCGATTCTCCACTTCATTCTTGAACTCTTTGAACTTTTCAAACATTTCTGACTTTTGCTTGATTAAGTAGATGTACCCATATCTACTATAGTCATCGATAAATGTCACATAAAAGCGGTTTCCATCATTCGTGGTTGATCTAAACGGTCCACATACATCGGTATGTATGAGGTCCAATAGACCCTCACCCCTCTCACATGTGCTAGTGAAGGGTGACTTAGTCATCTTTACAAGCAAACAAGACTCGCATGTGTCATCTTCCCTAAGGTCGAATGACTCCAACACTCCATCCTTTTCGAGTTGGGCTATGCGCTTCTTGTTGACATGTCCAAGACGACAATGCCACAAGGATGCTCTATCCATACCATTGGAAGAATCCATGCATAAAACATCATTTCCTAAGTTATCAACAATCATAACAGTTTCATAAATTCCATTACACGGTATTGCTTCAAAATATAAGACACCATTTAGATAAGCAAGAATAGAACCATTCTCATTATTAAAAGAAAATCTAAAACCTTGTCTAAACAAACCATGAAATGAAATGATGTTTCTAGCCATTTCTGGCGAATAGCAACAATTGTTTAAATCTAAAGATAAACCATTCCTAAGCACTAAAGAGTATACTCCAATGTTGGTCACAGGCGACGATCTTCTGTTCCCCATGATTAGATTTATTCTTCCATGCTCCACATCCCTATTTCTTCTTAGTCCCTGCAAATACGAACAAATGTGGTAACCACAACCGGTATCAAGGACCCAAGAAATAGCATGAGGTGAATTATTAGATTTAATTGTGTAAATACCTGCAAAAGATGGCTTGATCTTTCCTTCCTTGATAGCTTGCAGGTATTCTGGGCAGCTTCTCTTCCAATGTCCTATTTTGTGGCAGTGGTGGCCCTCTGCCTCCTTTGGGTTAGGACAGGGTTTAGCAGGATCAACTTTGGTCCCACTAGAAGAGGCACCATCTCGGGACTTAACCTTGCGATGGTTCTTAGACAAAGCCTTCCTCTTTTTTCCTCTTCCTTGCCCAATGGCCAAAATAGGAGCAGCGGGTGGTTGGGAGTTGGTGCAGCAGACTTGTCCTTGAAGTTGCTTTCAGGAACCCTAAAGAGACCTTGGAGCTTACTTAGTGTAACACCGTAAAATTTCAAGACAAAATTTTCATTTAAAATAATCATTTTAATCTTAGAACACTTGTTTAAAATCTCATTCATAATTGAATTACAAAACATAGCTTCATTTTCACTTGCATAGAAAACCAGGATCCTCCAAAATATGACTCTTTCTCTGGTGAGTACAATCAAGCCGGTGCCGTCCCGTGATACTGAAAGAAACCTGAAAACAACATAACACAAAACACTGTAAGCACGAAGCTTAGTGAGTTCCCCAAAATACCACACACATAACACATATAAGCCACTCGAGGCCATAACTCTATGGGTCCGTGCACCCAAACTCTATGAACCCTCAGGTTCTAACTCTGTGAACCTTCCGGTTCTAACTCTAGGATCCCTTCGGTTCCAACTCTGAAAACATGCACCGCATAAATCACATAGAAATAATGCAGTACAACACATAGCATACACATAACATACACACACTAACACATAGCTCTGATTACCTACTCAAGGTAAAGTATAGTGAGAAGACTCACCTGGCAAGCAGAAAGCAGATATCTCCATACTTGAATCCCGAACTCGCCACCGCCTAACACCTAAGGCAAAACTCTCATGACTACAACTCTCGAGACTAGAATCAATCCTCTCAATGCACCCTCTTAAGGGTAAAAGAATATTTTACCCCTCTCTTGGCCCAAAGGCCACATCGCTGACCAAACCCTAAAAGTCAACGGTCAACCCTTGGTCAAAATCAAAGTCCTCAATCAAAGTCAACCCATGACTGACCCTACTCGCCGAGTCAACCCTATGACTCGCCGAGTTCCTATAATCAGAACTTCACTCAATCCGCGACCTAACTCGCCGAGTCACTCCGAGACTCGCCGAGTCCAACAACTCAGAGTCCCCTCGCACACAACTCACCGAGTCATCCCTTGACTCGCCGATTCTCGACTCAACCAGGGAATATCGGGACTCTTCGACAAGACTCGCCGAGTCCAAGAACAGACTCGCCGAGTCCAAGAACAGACTCGTCGAGTCTAAGAATATCATTAACCTACTCGCCGAGTTCCAGGCCATCTTCATCCAACTCGCCGAGTTGTTCTTCCAACTCGCAGAGTCCCAGCTCATCTTCAAGCAACTCGTCGAGTCCGCTCATGTGACTCGCCTAGTACCACCGGTCTGAATCCACTCAGAAGCATTCTAAGCCATGCAAATGATCCAAAACATAGGTCTAGTCTCATACAACTCATCCATCACGTAAAGTGGCAAACTTTACGTGAATCCAAAGAGATCTAGGCCTTATTCACTTATAACTAGGGTTTGGGACATGCAAGCTTCACTAAACAGTCCAACACAGGGACTTTCATGCTCTCTGATTCTTCTCTACTTCAGATCTGAGGTAGCAACCTCAGATCTAACCTCTAGACTTCCAATTTCATCCATAGACAAGGTCCCACAAACCCTAAAATGAAGAAACAACATACAATCAGTCCAAGAACAAGATATTACCTCCAATGGACGCCCCAACTGCAATGAAATTCGAATCCAAGCAAAGCCCCTTGCCCCAAGCCTTCAATCTCACAAGATTCCTTCAACAAACTCCTCCAATGCTCCAAATACGCTCCAATCTTCTTCAATCACACTTTCTAGGGTTTCTGGACTTCAAGAGGGAATAAAGAGGCTGGGGGAAGGATATAATGTTCTTTAAATAGGGCTCAACCCCGAGAATTAGGGCTTTCTCCACACAGCGCCTACTCGCCGAGTCCATCTCATCGACTCGCCGAGTCGGCTGCTTAACACGCGACCAAGCCGCGACTCTACTCGCCGAGTCCATCCATGGACTCGCCGAGTCGCTCTTTCCCAAATAACACTTTTAGCCATTCAACTCTACTCTTGCTATTCCGGGATGTTACAATTCTCCCCCACTTATATTAGGCTTCGCCCTCGAAGCCTACGACAACTCAACTCCAAGGATATTCCCACAACGCTCCACTAACCGGCCCAGGTCTCTCAAGGCATAAATATCGAAACTCGAACATACTTTCCCCTCCTTCACGGTGTCCTGATCACCATCTCGAACCGAGCATCGACTGTACCCCTGATCATCACTCTCAATAACCGAGAATTACCCAAGATGCAACTCTGCTCTAATTCTCAACGATCACTCGACCCATAAGGGTTAGGAAACCATGAACCACCGAATCCCCGATCCAAAGCCCACTTGTCCATTCCGGAACGACTGAGAGACCCATTCTCACTCTCAGAGCAACTCTCACGAGTTCTCCTCTTGCAATCACATACACATGCTGAACTAGCCCCAACACCCACAGGTTGGAAGACCCGATACACTGATGATATCCTCAAACATCCCCCCCCAGGATGAACCACTGATACATACCCAATACCCTGATCAGAATCACACTGAGAGTCCAGGATTCTCTCCCTGGATCCCTTCCGAGCCTCCTGGCTCTACACCCGCGGAATCCCTTCCGCGTCCTCAGCAGACATCTCATCATGATGTCATTCCATACCACTGTAACAGACACATCGTTCAACCCTCATACTCTAAATCATCCATTCGCACTACTACCTTCACTTCCGTGAACCAACACTCCCCCCCCTAGGGTTACATACCTTTCTCTTCCCTTACCTAGGGAAATCCACTTGACAACCTTGCCACTACTCCATGTATCGCACATGCTCTGGATCTGCTCGCAAGGACTATCGGGTCCATGCGTTACCTCTCCTCAGCAAATGAGGGTCCGACACCACCTCCTATACAACAGCTCAAAGGGCGGCATACCAATGCACTAATGATGGCTGTTGATATAGGACAACTCAACCAGGGATAATTACGTGCCGTAGCTTCCTCCGAAATCTAATACACATGCCCGAAGCATGACTTTGAGAGTCTGAATCGCTCACTCGCTCTGGAGTGTCCTCAGACAACCTCATGATAAGCTCTAGCTCATTTCTCATATCCCTCTTCGAGACTGCGCACCAGGTTAGCTTTTGACTCCACAGCTGAGCCTCCAAAAGTCACCCATAACATGATCCAAACATCTCACTAACCTTTTCCCTGTGACCACTCTCCTTGCCCAGTGACACGCAAGTCACGAAATCCTCTTTTCCTCATGCGAGAAGAATACGATCCAATTGAGGATCGTCTCAGCTCTGATCTCCGGTTTCTGCTGCGCATATCCCTTGCGCATCTCACCGCATCTCCCGACAGAGACGGAGACCCCAGTCTCGCCCCCGATTCAACATCCAGGCTCCTAAGACTCAATACTAGGGCTACTCAAACCCAAAACTCTTCCACATCATACATTACTCGGAAAACATTCCAACATCACATTCTCTTGCCATCTAGTGAGTACTACGACTCCACGCAGAATCACAACACCCTCTGAATAGTGAGTACTACGGCTCCCCGCAGTATCAAACACCCTCTGACTAGTGAGTACTACGGCTCCCCGCAGTATCACAATACCCTCTGACTAGTGAGTACTACGGCTCCCCGCAGTATCACAACACCCTCTGACTCCACTAGCTCGTGCTCCGCAGTCTATCATCAGTGGCTACCCATACTCGACTCGAATATCCATCACAAACTCTGGAGGCAATCAACATAACAAATTCCCACCCTTGCGAAAATCCACTCTCTCAAATAATCTCCTTGGATGCCCATACTCGAAGGGCTCCCACTAGATCCATAGATATTTGATATCCCACAAGCCGATTCAATTCAAGATTCACGAGTAACTCCGAAATAAAGATATCATACCCGGATATCTCAGAATACCCCAACAGAACAACACAAGATCCTGCCACAACCACTGATCTCCTGCCCCAAGCATCATATATACACAATAATACATTTCCTCTGAACCCCAAAATTAGATCTGCATTTTCCAAATTGCAATCTCGGTGTATCCAATTTCTCAATTGGAATACAAGAAAACGCTAACGCTACTAAATACGCTGATAATTCCCCGAACCCATTTTCCACCGCTCAAAATCCAAACAAGGATACACATACCGACCCGGGAGTTGGCTGCCTAATCATTCACTATCTACTTGCAACAACACCAAACACCTGCCGTGGAGACATTCATCCTTCTCATCAAGTACTTCCCGCATTAACTCACTCTGACCCCTTTCCTCGACCACCGACATCTCTGGTCTCATGATTTCTTACAGCATATCTCTATACTCCACTTATAACTACTCTTGACAAATCTCTGCTTTCTTACATACTGTACCTGGTTCTCCCCCACTTAGGGTTCGAACCATCACCAATTAGCACACAACCAACCCACAACTATTTTTCACCAGCGAAATCGCACCTGCCCCAGGAAAGTGCTACACAACGCCCGATAATTCCCCCTTAAGGAAATCAATCAACCTCCTATACTCTGAACCTCTGATGAACTCCTCAAGAACTTCTCATCACGACTGCCTCTAGTCATTCCAAATCTCATACCAATCTAGCACTAAGCATCTCAACTGCTCAATAACATCCCTGGCTCATAGACTGAACCGCAAAATCATCGCACTTCCTACCTCAACTCATCAACCAACGCTCCAACACCGGAATCGTCCCAAGGACAGGGACCCACTCCCAACATAGATGAAAACTCTTTGCACTGCAAAACTCGACTACCTCAGTCCCAACTGACTCTCTGCTCATGATAAGTCACTGCCTCGCGGCACACATGCTACCTGATGCTCTGGGAGAAATCATCACCGATAACGACCTGCAGGGTTTACCCCCAAACCCAAAACTAAAACATCAGGCCTCTCGTGTCTTGCACACGAACATAAATAGCACCACCCACATAGAAGGTGACCTCTCCTTTATCGACTGATTGCTCAACTCAGACCGAAATTCTCCTCTCCCTCTAACTCCTTACCAAAATACTCTGATAGGCACTCGACTTCCCTCTCGAGGGACGCCTCTCCAAACTCAATCATGGCCTACAGGCCTAAAACCCATAGCGTCCAATCTCTACCTCATCAATCATGACCGGATAACAAGATAATCACAAGCATCATTCACTACGAACCATGGTACTCATCCCATGACATCCCTTCTCAATATGCTCCAGTGTATGGTACCCGAACCATAGCATCACTCCTCAATCTGCTCCGAGGTATGGTACGCAACCATAACATCACTCCTCAATCTGCTCCGATGTATGGTACTCGAACCATAACATCACTCCTCAATCTGCTCCGATGTATGGTACTCGAACCATAACATCACTCCTCAATCTGCTCCGATGTATGGTACTCGAACCATAACATCACTCCTCAATATGCTCATTAGAATCTTCAGAATACTCCCTGTATCAAGTATGGGTCCTCTGCTTTCAGTAGTACGGGCCCATACTACCTGCCACATCTACCCATACTTTCCACACGGACTATCCCGGAGCTCCTAAGTAGCTGCTCGACCTTCTAGTTCACCAATTCCGTCGCGCGCTCGCTCCCTAGCGAAATTCTCTACCCTGCCAGTGCACTCATCTGGCTAAGGTTACTCCCTAGGCTCTTCCCAGATTCCAACACTTCTCTGCCATCAGCTGCTGAAGAGCTCCTAATGATGCCAGCCATCTACCTCCTGAATATCGTCATATTTGCTTGGTAGCTGACTCCCATCATCGAGAGTTCCACAAAGCACGAAACAAGCAGCATTCAAGCATCGAATAATATATATGACTCACTCTGGGTGATAACTCCGCTTGCTCTGCTCCTCCTCGGAAGTACCACCGAACTCTGCAACTCTTCCCCTCGCGGGCTCTAACTAATCTTTCTCCAAGTACCACAGTACTCATCTAGGTATCTCCCCTAGATTACTCCTCTACTCCAATCCCTTAAAGGACTCCAATCAAATATCCTCACTCATCACATACTCAAAAGCACATCGCATATCACAGAAATTCCTAGGCTAAGGCATCACAAATCAGGCCACTCTAGTCCTAATATATGGAATACCTAGCCTGTCTCTAGCATGCAATAATATCTCATAAAGTGCATCATAATATCTCATAACACAAGAGTAAGGGTATTTTGGGGAATCACCGTTCGGGCTCTGGCTGATTGTACACACTGCTCTTTCTCGTTTTCTCTTTGAACTCTTATTCGCTTTAGAGAATTATTTCTTTGAAAACCTTTCTCACTTCCTCAGTTTGAGTCCAGAATTACCCGAAGGCGCATCCGAATCCCTCAAACCAAGGCTCTGATACCAACTTGTAACACCGTAAAATTTCAAGACAAAATTTTCATTTAAAATAATCATTTTAATCTTAGAACACTTGTTTAAAATCTCATTCATAATTGAATTACAAAACATAGCTTCATTTTCAGTTGCATAGAAAACCAGGATCCTCCAAAATATGACTCTTTCTCTGGTGTGTACAATCAAGCCGGTGCCGTCCCGTGATACTGAAAGAAACCTGAAAACAACATAACACAAAACACTGTAAGCACGAAGCTTAGTGAGTTCCCCAAAATACCACACACATAACACATATAAGCCACTCGAGGCCATAACTCTATGGGTCCGTGCACCCAAACTCTGTGAACCCTCAGGTTCTAACTCTGTGAACCTTCCGGTTCTAACTCTAGGATCCATTCGGTTCCAACTCTGAAAACATGCACCGCATAAATCACATAGAAATAATGCAGTACAACACATAGCATACACATAACATACACACACTAACACATAGCTCTGATTACCTACTCAAGGTAAAGTATAGTGAGAAGACTCACCTGGCAAGCAGAAAACAGATATCTCCATACTTGAATCCCGAACTCGCCACCGCCTAACACGTAAGGCAAAACTCTCATGACTACAACTCTCGAGACTAGAATCAATCCTCTCAATGCACCCTCTTAAGGGTAAAAGAATATTTTACCCCTCTCTTGGCCCAAAGGCCACATCGCTGACCAAACCCTAAAAGTCAACGGTCAACCCTTGGTCAAAATCAAAGTCCTCAATCAAAGTCAACCCCTGACTGACCCTACTCGCCGAGTCAACCCTATGACTCGCCGAGTTCCTATAATCAGAACTTCACTCAATCTGCGACCTAACTCGCCGAGTCACTCCGAGACTCGCCGAGTCCAACAACTCAGAGTCCCCTCGCACACAATTCACCGAGTCATCCCTTGACTCGCCGATTCTCGACTCAACCAGGGAATATCGGGACTCTTCGACAAGACTCGCCGAGTCCAAGAACAGACTCGCCGAGTCTAAGAATATCATTAACCTACTCGCCGAGTTGTTCATACAACTCGCCGAGTTCCAGGCCATCTTCATCCAACCCGCCGAGTTGTTCTTCCAACTCGCCGAGTCCCAGCTCATCTTCAAGCAACTCGTTGAGTCCGCTCATGTGACTCGCCGAGTACCACCGGTCTGAATCCACTCAGAAGCATTCCAGGCCATGCAAATGATCCAAAACATAGGTCTAGTCTCATACAACTCATCCATCACGTAAAGTGGCAAACTTTACGTGAATCCAAAGAGATCTAGGCCTTATTCACTTATAACTAGGGTTTGGGACATGCAAGCTTCACTAAACAGTCCAACACAGGGACTTTCATGCTCTCTGATTCTTCTCCACTTCATATCTGAGGTAGCAAGCTCAGATCTAACCTCTAGACTTCCAATTTCATCCATAGACAAGTCCCACAAACCCTAAAATGAAGAAACAACATACAATCAGTCCAAGAACGAGATATTACCTCCAATGGACGCCCCAACTGCAATGAAATTCGAATCCAAGCAAAGCCCCTTGCCCCAAGCCTTCAATCTCACAAGATTCCTTCAACAAACTCCTCCAATGCTCCAAATACGCTCCAATCTTCTTCAATCACACTTTCTAGGGTTTCTGGACTTCAAGAGGGAATAAAGAGGCTGGGGGAAGGATATAATGTTCTTTAAATAGGGCTCAACCCCGAGAATTAGGGCTTTCTCCACACAGCGCCTACTCGTCGAGTCCATCTCATCGACTCGCCGAGTCGGCTGCTTAACACGCGACCAAGCCGCGACTCTACTCGTCGAGTCCATCCATGGACTCGCCGAGTCGCTCTTTCCCAAATAACACTTTTAGCCCTTCAACTCTACTCTTGCTATTCCGGGATGTTACACTTAGGGTGACCTCTTCTTTGTTCATGTGGTAGGTCATCCTAAATTGATTGTAACACGGAGGCAAAGAGTGAAGCACCATGTCGATCGCCAAGTCTTCCCCAAAGTCAACATTCAACTTGCAAAGACGGTCGACATACCTTTGCATCTTTTGCAGGTGCACGGTAAGAGATTCTCGATGACCCATTTTAATGGAAATCATGTTAGTGAAAATCTCGTAACGCTCTTGCCTCGCGTTTTGGTGGTATCTCTCCAACAAGTCTTGGTGCATTTTATACGGATACATGTCCTCATAGGACTTTTGAAATTCGGAGTTCATAGTGGCTATCATGATGCAATTAACCTTCGTCGCATCACGTTCATGAGTCTCAAGAGCAGTCATTTCAGCCGGAGTAGCGATTTCTGGGTTAATCTTCTCGAGCTTCTCATCGAGGACATACTCCTTGTCCTCATAGCGAGCAATTGTGCGAATGTATCTTACCAATTCGCTAAAGTTCGTCCCATCGAAAGTCACCTTTTGGCAAAGGCTCATCAACATGAATGAACTAGCAGCAGCGTTGTTCGCGTTCGACATCTACAAATAGAAAGGACAAAAATAGATTAGAATTTGAATCCCTAATTATCACCCAATGAGAAAAATTAGGGCTAGGATCCAACAACAGTGTTTACATATTAGAAAAGGGATACCGTAATCTAACATGCAAACAATTTGAAGGTAAGTGAATGACGATTCACTAATTCTCCACTGCAAAGACATTACTTTAAGTTCTAAATGTATTGAGAATTCCTAGGTTTGGATGAGATTCATTGAAACTTTTCAATGGCATGTTTAAATCTCGATATGCCCCTCTCGTTTGTGACTAGGATACCGAGGATCACAAAGTGGGTGTGAATTACCATGCAAATTCACATGGTGTCTTCATTGTAACAATCACCTATTCGATGTGCCGGTAAACCACACACGCTCCATCGAACTATGATAAACAATGAATCACCCTTTGCCACCTTTGCTTAGAACCAATTAGTGTGCCGGTAAACCACACACGCTCCACTAACATCTTAGCATGGGTGCAAAGTGTAATTTCATGGGATTGCATCAATTCACTTTTCCTAAAGTAACTAGGATTGGGAAATTTTTTGAAAAATATGTAGTTACTTTGTATTTCATATTATACTTTTAATGAAGAGATGAGGTTGCCCTATCCTACCCGTTTGGCTAACGACCTTCCACCGATCAAGCAAGCGGTGAGTGTGAGTGTACACCTATTAAGCGCCATTTTATAGGCCGCAACCTTATACCCACCTTATAGACCGGCTTCGTGAATGAGGCCTACTAACGGTAAGACTAGCATTTTTATTATACATACATATATATATATATATATATATATATATATATATATATATATATATATATATATATATATATATATTAATCTTGTAATATTATATTAGTATAGGCTTGAATTTTAAACTTGTAAAATTCAAGGGTTTGAAATTTAAATTGTCTAAATCAAACTTTTAATCACAAAACATAAATTCCAAAACTTGAGGGCAAGTTTTAAACTTTTCAAAACATAGGGATCAAATAACAAATAATCTAAATTAACATTTAATCACATAATTATCCATATTTGATTTATTTAATAATTTCTTGCAAAACAATTTACCAATTTAATCAAAATAATTAATCAATTATCACATAAGGAAATAAATATTTTATTAATTGATAAATATCTTCAATTAGATCAAGAATATACTCATATATATATCATAAAATCGGATTTATATTGATCTAATATGATAAAGGCAAGTATCTCAAAGATAAACAGCAAGAAATCCCGACATTTGCTCTTTCTGACGCTTGGACTCGCCGAGTACCCCAATGGACTCGCCGAGTCGAGCCTACTCGCCGAGTCCATCAGACAGAACCACAAAATTCGAATTTTGAAGACAATAAACAAGCAACCAATGCATCAATTCAATAGAAACCAATCTAGTCTCTGATACCACTGATGGGTTTTGGCCATATGAACATTCCTATGTGCACATACAAACCCTAATGCTTGGATCTAGGTTTCTCTAATTAAACATGCATTGAATCCAAGACTTCTAATGACTAATAGAGCATAATAACAATATGAAATCAGAATTAGAAGTTTACCTTGAATCACTTGCTTGATCTTCTTGTCCTTGGAGCTTTAGAGTCACAATTGTCACTCATCTAATGGCTTACAAACACCAACTAGCAAGAGGATGATTTGAGAGAGAGAAGAGGGGATCAAAATCGGCCAGGGTTTCTTTCTAAAGCACAAGTGCCGATTTCCCTCGACCCCTAGGGTCTATTTATACTAATGAGGCTCCTAGGGTTTCACCCTTAAACCCTAATTGGATAACTTAGGCCCTAAGCAATCCAATACCCTAATTGATAAGCCTTTGGACGATTTCAAGGCCTATCCATAGTCCTTAAATCCGTCCCCCTTTATCCATAAGGGATTTATAGCCCAAAGTCCAACCATCATACAATTGACAGTTTATGCCCCTTTATTCAGTTAATCTCTTTAAGTCACCAAATTAATTCCTAATTAATTTATGACTTACATTAATTAAATAATAATATTATTATTCCTTATATTATTCTCATAATATATTAATAATATTTCTTCTCTCATAATAAATCATCCTGTCAAGTTGCTATGGTGAAGGCAACCTACAAGGACCATGCATAACCGGGTCAAATACTTGCCTAATATAGTTGCAGCACTATTCCAACAGTTTCAAGTTCAAAATTCTGTTCATGGAGATTTATGAAGATGATATTGTCCATCATGGTAATTTCAATCCCATTCTCATTTCAATTCGTTATTTTATGATGGATCGGTCTGTTTTGAGCCCAAAGTTCAAGCCGAATCTTATACAAGACTGTTTATAATGAATCTTGTCCGATCCAATAAGATTTTAATTTCATTTTACTCGATTCAAACTTTCAACTTGTTACTGTTCATTCCATTGAATTTGATTTCTTTATTCAATCTGATTCTCGATCCTTAACTTGCTTCTTTCATTCGATTCTTCATTTGTTCAAATTCATTTGTGATATTCCATACTCAAGTATCTTAGATTGTTCTTCATTCAATCGTATAATCAAAGTTGTTCCTAATTAACTATCTCATATCGATAAGTTGATTTTGTTTTTTCTTTTATCGACCAGTTCTTTTCTCATCAATTAATTTAATGGAAGTTGAACGAATTTGTGATGTGAAATCATTCCACCGATTTGAAGTATAATAGAAAATTGAGTTTGATTTTAAATTACCTATAATTATCGATGATGTTTTCTGAAGAACTGTGAATAACACTATGAAGATTAAGATGAATTTAGAAATAATTGATGTATTTGATCTGAAAATTGTTTTGGAGGAGATCGATTTTGTTGTTTGTCAAGAATCGATTTTGATGATGAAAGCATATTAAGTCAAAATTGAAACAAAAGTTGTTATCTGTGAGTGCGAAAGGGGTCAAAATTGAATGTGATGGGAGAATGATTTTGGAATGAAAAACATGTATTGAGAAGAACCTGACATCGGAACGAAGAAATGTTGTGCGACTATGGTTTCAAAATTGGAATGATCTTCAGAATGAACGCTATTGGTGTGAACTCGCAAATGTTCTGCGTCTCGCAAGCAATCTTGTGCTTTGTGAGTTGTTTGAGTCTCGAAATCGGAATGTAGTCTCATAATATTAAGTGTTCAATGGATTTCGCAATTGAAACCGTTCGTAGTTGATTCAATCTCACAATTGGATTGAAACGATGGGTCTGGCGGTTAATTGATATGTCTTTGCATCTAAAAGAATTTGCTTTGTAGTTTGCCAAAGTCGCAATTGTTGTTCACTTTTTGTCCGATCAAAGAGGGAAGAAGCAACATTGTTACATGTGATATCCCCATTTTTCACGGCCAGAAAAGACTGATTTGTTTATGCTTTATTTTCAAATCAGAGTAACTTTTTTAAAGAAAGTGTTGCGGAATTTGTTCCCCAAAGAAATATGATAAAGATTTATCAAAGCATTTCCGAAGAAATGTATTTTCATTACATTACAAAACTTGGGATGTCATTGTCAATACAGATCAAAAGCATAAACCAAAACAACATAGGCCTTACAACATTTCTATTTATTATTGTTGGCCTATAATCCATAATCTCTCATCAGATCATCGCATCTATGCTCGTGTGTCACTACCTGTAATACATGAAAACTGAGTGAGTCAGGATGGGGAGCCTGGTGAGCACATAGGGTTTTCAACTCACAATAAATAAGTTTATCATTTTCAACAATTATTCAACCCGATTACCCGTTCCCGTTATCCTCACTTTACGTCCCTAAAGCATCTATTATAAGGGACATATCCTAAGGAATTTCATCGGGATGGACACTACTGCTAAAGGGATTCCTCAGCCATATAGGTCCGCAAGGCAACCATGAGAGGGATGGAATACACTGTGAACACATCGTTCACAAACACGTATAGGTTGCGAGCCTATTAGTGTTCCACTGGACTTCCTAGAAAAGTTTGTGGTCGTCATCCATACACCGCTAGATGATTGGATCATCGTCAACACGGAGGCCTCTTATCATTTTATCACACACTAACTATTTCATCTACCCATGTTTTACCCAACATATTTGTAGATATAAAATACATATACAGTTCAGATCTGAAAAAAAATGAAGTTTAAATCTTTCATCCAGCATAGATCTCAAAGTATAGAATATATCTTTACTATCTTATTAAACATATTGCCCATGTCTTGAAATTTAAGAGTTACAACTACCTGAACATCATGTACAATCATATAAGCTTACAATCAAAACTTCTTAAACGCATACCTAAATGTATCCTACGACAATACTTTTTTAATAGATATTAAAAACCCGAATATGATCTACACACCGCTTATGCCGTCACACCACATCTCTTCCGTCTCACCTCGCTCTCTTCGGTCTCCGACAACCCTCTGTTACCACCAACTTTTTGATGTCACCCATACAACCTAGAAGTGTGTCACCAGCCATCCTTTCCCCAATTAACCCTCACGTGGTCACCCAACTGGATGGTCGACACCTTGGAAATCCACCTCTACCGGAACCGGCGTCCGCCACCATAGATTTTTTACCTTCCATAATTTTGTCTATTTGTTATTTACAAAATTTTATTTAGTTTGATTAGGGTTCTTGCTTATACGTTCTTTCCCAAAAGGAACTGTTGACGCCCAGAATCATACATACCTGAAAGTAATGAAGCTCAAGCAACTAGAAAGTCTACTCAGTAATCTTCAACAGTTCGACAATCCAAGGTTGATTCATACACATTCATATACTTTGGTAGATTCATACACATTCATATACTTTGCGCATATCTGTAATCTAATTGTTCTTCATGAGCTTTTTTTTCTTGTTGAATTGGAAAAAAAGGGCTAATTTCATATTTACACATGAACAAGTGTTTGGTTTATCTATGAATTGCAGATTGAGCTGGAACAATATCCAACTGGAGCTCACATTGCGTCTGGTATGCTATACACGGTACCTCCTCCGTCTCCCCTCTCTTCCATTTACCCATTGTTCTTGTACGTTTGTGTTGAGATGGTATTCTAGGTCTAGAATTGGAATTGAAGCTCATTCTTCATATTCAAGTTCGATTTTTAGATGAATTACTTCAGTTTTGAGGGGAAAAATGATCAACTTACTACGTCTAACTCTGACTACAACTGCTTTAATTAGGATTGTTTGATAATTCAATTGATTTCATGAGTCAAAATATGTTCAATGGGCTGTTTTTGTTAGTTTTGTTATAATATGTAACAGTGGCAATGGAAGCTTGTTGATATAAAAGCCCTATAATTGTTATCATTTCTTTGATTATTCCAATTTTACTGATGTAGGCAGAGAATTCATATGAGGATGTGAGTAACAAAGTAGTAGCAGACTTTGGATGTGGGTGTGGCACATTAGGTCTTGCTGCCACTCTCCTGGATGTAGAGTGAGATTTTTTTAACTTTCTTCTTCTTGGCTTATTTTTTCAGTCGGATTTTGTTTAATCTTTCAGTTGAATGTGTTTTATGCATCTGCAATCTGACTCTAAACTGGTGTTTAATAGACATGTCATTGGCATAAAAGTTGATGATGAGTCTCTTGAAATTGCATCAATCAATTCTGATGATCTAGAGGTAATTATGACATACCCTTTTATCCTTTAGCATTCAAGATTTGTTAATAACTATTTATCTGATTTATGGTTTTTTATGGTGATTTATTTACCAGGTCAAAATGGGTTTAATTCAATGCAAAATCAAGAATTTAAATTGGCTCTTATCTTATTTAACATTTTTCTAAATTCCATTTTATTTTTTGCTAAAAAAAACTTAATAATTACTGATATTTGATAATTTCTGTTATTTTTAAAGGTCAAATTGTTGATACTGTTGTAATTAATCCTCCATTTGGAACACGGAAAAAAGGAGTTGACATGGAGTTTCTCTCTGTTGCATTGAAGGTAACAAATATATATATATATATATATATATATATATATATATATATATATATATATATATATATATATATATATATTTCCTAACAAATAGCAAAATAAAATTTAATAAATTTTATATTAATCAATTCATTTTAGTATCATAATAATGTGTATGAAATATGAATGTATCAAGTTGCTTCTCAAGCTGTATATTCATTGCACAAGACAACAACAAGAGAAGTATATCTTTGATTTCCCCTAAACGAAAAAATGTGATACGTTTATTCTATATTTGATTGATTTTCCCTAAATGTATATCAGGTCATCCATTTTGGTTTTTGAAAAGTAGCTCTTACTGATTGTTAAATTGGAATAAATTGTTCTACACACTCTTCCCCATGGTTATTTGCTTATTCGATCTGTCGGGTGAGAAGGGAAGGACGATAAGAGAGTTGACAACATGTTTGTGATCATCGTTCTCTCTTCGACTTCTAATCCATTAATATTATGCTTTACTTATAGCATATACTTGTAATAAAGATTAAGTTTGACAGTTGTGTGTCATCTGATACTTCATTGGTCTGTTGTTAGGGACTGCTACGATTTTTTGAGGGCTGTTATGGAAAATGGAATAAAAGGATTAGGTTTTCTCAAGTACCTTTTCTTTTCTTCATTGTTCTTGACATGAATAAGGGTATTTTGTCTTAACCTATTTCTGTACATAAACAATTGTGATTTATCTGAGTAACTGAGTATGTATAAATTTTTTTGTTCTTCAATGTTATTGAAGATGGTAGAGTATGATTTTGGTCAGATCTGTCTTGAGCAACCTTACCCTTGAGAGGTAAGAAAATTGTTTTTATCTGTATTTTTGATCATCTGATATTGCACATATAATGAGTGTTGTAACCGGTTTAGATATACGGTATATTCTAAAAAACGAGCCTTAAATCTATATGTATTCAAGCTTCTGGTTTTATTTTGTAAATTGTTGTTCCATCTCTCTTTCATCCTCAGATGTTGTGTGGTATGTATATTTTGTGCACAAGTGGTTGCTTATTTCTTCCTGATTTGCAAGTTATTACTAGATCACAATCGGCCTTGACCATCCATGGCCACCCCTGGTACACTATCTAATAAAAAAGGTAATACAAAAGCATTGCTTTCCCTGTCTTTAGTATTATTTTTCTAATTATTTATCTGTATCTTTTGTTTATCAAGAGGTCAAAATCATAAATTATGTACTCACCCTCAAACGCCATTAGAGGATCTGGAAATCATAATTTAATCTAATATTTCTACATAGTTTGTGTTATAGTAAGTTTGTAGACTAGCCTTGGTTTAATTTTGTGTTTTGTAGCTTCGACATCCACCACCCAAATGTGGAAAATGACTTGTTGGTCCTTTTGTCTTTTATGTGTGTTTCAATGAAAGATCCAGGAGGCATGGTTGTGTATTGCTTCAGTTTCATCTCAATTTAAAACAATTTAAAGAAGTGATATTAGTTCTTATTTTATTTTCTTAAAAGCTATATGGTGTTTTTTATTTCCAGGTTGATGTCATGACAACCAACAATGGAACAATTGTGTCTCCTAATCTTTTTCTTATCTCATAGACACCACCACCATCACTTGCTGATAATGCTAAAACATTATAATCCAATGAATTTTGGTCACAATCAATGGACCTGGATATAGAACAAAGAAAAGGGGTTTAAAATATGGTCTTACTGGGTGGGTAAAAAATCAAAAATCAAAACCGAATAATGCCCGCTTTGTTTGGGTCATCATATTCCGGCTGGTTTAACTGATTATCTGAAAACCTTATTTTGATCAAAAAAAAATTTCAAATTTGATAGTGTTTGGCCAATTCAGTTGTAAGCATCATATTGTTGGATTAGAAGTCGAAGACTGAAAAATGATCACAAACTTGCTGTCAACTCTCTTATCCTCCTTCCCTTCTCACCTGACAGATCCAATAAGCAAATAACCATGATGAAGAATGTGTAGAAAGGAAGACACACAAATTTGAATATATAACACCCATTTCTCCACAATAATCTCATATATCATCCTTTTGTTGATTGAACTATTTGATTCAATTGTTTTTTTTATCTCTACTCTATAAATTGGCCAATATTCTGATTTTTTTTCCTCGGTACCACTACATTTGGAGAAGTTCGCCAATATTCGTGATTGTGGCTAAACTTGAAGTTCGTTCTCTTAGTGGGGCATGATATGTTTATGAATTCTTTTTCGGTGTTGTTACTATGCTATTTGTGTTGAAGATATCTAATGCTCGCCAATATTCTGTTGATGCTTCCTACACCAGTAGTAGTACGGTGTCAAAGTTGTTGCTATTGGTTGACCGATACAAAAAAGCCTTTTGTATATTTGGTTCTTATCTGAGGGTTGCTTTCTGGGTTTAATCATCTAAAAAGGAAGACATCACAAATTGAATATATAATATATTCTTGCAGTTAATTAGGTTATCATAAATATTCAAGCCAAAAATCAATAAAATTATAAGATATTGGACACTATCAATCAATATTATAATAAGATACAACTATTCAATCAAAGTGATAAGTTTTGAAGCTTAAGTTTAGGATATAAGGCGTTACTCAATTAATAATTTCTTTCATAAGATAATTGACACTAAAATTATCATATCAATTACATAACATTTTTGGTCTAATTAAAAAAATTTCTAAAAAAAGACTGTTTGGTCTGATTAAAAATTTTCTAAATTTGTATAAAGATATATATACAGTTAATGCATTTTAATTTTAATTTGGTTCTTATTAAGCCATTCTACTTTGAAAAATATGTACAGTTATAACATTGTACTTTCAATTTTTTTTCTAATTAAAGCATTATACATAGAAATAAACCCAAATATATAATTGGATATTGCTCTAATTGGATAAATACCCAAAAGTACAATGCTATAATATAAAGAAATGAAAGCCTATTATTGTATTAAACAAAATAACGTAAGTACTATTCACACCCGTCGCTTGGCGTGGGTAAACAGCTAGTGTGTGTATATATATATATATATATATATATATATATATATATATATATATATATATATATATACACACACACACAAACAGAGTTTAGATCTGAATATAAAAGTTTAGATTTGAAAAGAAAAAGTTTAGATTTGAAGGCAAAAGCTCAGATCTGAAAGAAAAAGTTCAGATCTGAAAGAAAGAAGTTCAGATCTTACAGAAAAAGTTCAGATCTTAAAGAAAAAGTTCAGATCTAAAAGAAAGAAGTTTAGATCTTTCATCCAGCACGAATCTCAAGTAAACATATAATATGCACACATAGAACGTAATTTATATAAATTAATTCATATCTATGTGTAAGATGAAAGTAACTATGCACTCACTTGATAAGGTGTTGATTCCAACTTGGATAACGCTTTGCTTCGACGAAACCAATAGGTTTGCTTGAAAATCGAGCTCTACTGGGGCAGAGTTTTAAGCTGAAAAACTCTTTTTCTTGGAGCCTTCGGGCGCTCTGGGACTCGCCTCTAGAACTTAGGAAGTACTAGGGAAGGGGATGGATATTTTAGGAGTGTTGAGAGAGAAAGAAGGGTGAAGGTGTGGGTTTTTTGGGTAGGGGATGGATATTTTGGGAGTGTTGAGAGAGAAAGAAGGGTGAAAGTGTGGGTTTTTGGGATGATCTCCACCTCTATTTATAGGTTGTCTGGAGCTGATTCACATCGTGAAACTTAAACTCACGTCATGGACTTGCGTGGGCACCAAGGCTTCGCGTGGCGCCGGACGTAGGTAAAACAACCAATTAAAAAAAAACATAAATTTCGCATACGAGCTACGTTTTTGACGTTCTTTATATCAACGCGTAGGTATTGACAAGATCTACAACTTTTCTTCTGACTTCATCGGCTAATTCTTGACCGATTTTTAATTTAACAGTATGAGAAGATTACATTGTTAAACGACCGTGTAAAATTCATATCTTCGACAAACATACTCCGTTTTCGACTGTCTTTTATCGTTGAGTTCCTATTAATGAGATCTTCAATTCTCATTTATGTTGTGTCGGCTAAAAATCGATCGATCTAAAATTCGAATTCCGGGCAGTGCACTGCCATGCTAAATCTTAAAAAATTCATAACTTCCTCACACGAAGTCAGATTTGGACGTTCTTTTTATGCACGCTCTCGGTTTAACGTATACTGAGAATTTCGTTTAGATCTCTAAGGCTAAAAAGCAATTTGTCAAAAATGCACTTTTTACGTTACGTGGTGCCGTGCCGGTTTAGCCGTAAAACTTCAACAGGTCTTGACTTCTTCGTTTTAACTCGGATTTCGGCGTTCTTTATATCTCTGGAATCCTTGTCACGACTACTACAACATTCTTCATAGCTATAGGGTTTATCTAACATTTTATTTTTGACGCTTATTTTCATTCTTAATTTATTATATCATTATAAACAAGTATAAAACACATAAATTCACATAATACTCAAATAATTCCTTTTTATTACTTCAAAATGAGTTACATTTGTTGAACCTAACTATTACATCATCGCATCAATGCTTAGCCTCGAAACACGGGCGTTACATTACAAATCTAATCCCCTGACTTTTAGCAAAATGATAGCTTCAGTCCTAATTCCGAAATGATTACGAATTCAAGGGATGATGAGCAAAATTGAATTTTTTTTTTCATGAATTTCTTTCTCGTGAACAGTAAATATTGGATTCCAACAAGTCATGGCGGTTCGGAAGGTCGTGTTTCGCAAAATGTCACATTTTTGTCTACTATTTCGGACTTCAAGCTTCAAAGTTTATTCCATTTTGCCGAGGGGGAGTATAGTATTCATTTATCCGATTCAAGATCATTCTCCTGACCATTTGAAGGTTTTATAATCATTTTTTTTATTATAAAAGGGGGAGAATTTGATATGGTCATTCGAAATTGGATTGTGATTTATCAAATTGGTTGATTTTTGATGAAACTTGTGGTAGAGATATGAAAGTGGATATATCATATTTAGGCATTGATGAACATTAGGACGGGGATCCCATACGTTCTACGAGTGACCATGGCGTTTTGATTGACTCTAACTTTTAGGGATTTCTCGATTAAGTGAAGTTAAGAATCTTGAGTTTGGTTTGTTACATGATATTTTTTTTGATGATTTATATCATTAGCTTATTTGAAGATCATTGTGACTTGTAGGGGGGGTTCTTCAAAGATATGAAGTGATTTGGTTTCTCAATTCCGAAATGGGTTTTTATGGCGGGTTTGTTTTTCTTGACAATATTTGGGATTAATTTAGAATATGAAGTTTGAAAATATTACTTCTAGAAGATCGTTCGAGATTGAAGTTGATATTTTTACTTTGGTCCTTGGTTTCTCATTCCTATATCCTAGATCCCGTTTTCAAAGACTATTTAAGAATCAAGATTCTTAGATCGCATTGATGCCTTGTCACTTGTTCTTTTCTTATTTGCTAGAGGCTTGTTTTGGAAGATGAAGTCTGGCCATCCATTCCATACTTTGAGAGGGGGGGATGTAAGGTTCAAAGTCTTCCATGTATGATGACAAGGGGCCTCCTTTTATGTAATGTGGGTTAATTAGCTATACTTGTTTGTACACCTATAAATAGTCATATTGTATTCATTTAGTGGGTGTGGCAAGATGTAGTCCTTGAATGAGTGGAGATTTATTAGCTTATATTAGTTAGATTGCAATCTTTCTTTTTGTGTAATTTCCTAATCATAGTTGAATACAATATCTTGTTAACCATATACTTCTTCAAGAGTGTGTTAGTTCTTACATTCCGCATCATCAAATCATTATTATTTCTCAACACTTAGGTGTCATAACTGTTGTCGAATATGAATGATTCTTTTGATTCACAGGGCGACGATATCGATTCACAAGGTGTCCATTTCGTTCTCGCCTAATTTGGATTCTTATAGGTTTTATAGGTTATAAATATTTGCATGAGGCGAAAATTAACTTAACTCTTAAGTTCACATGCAACCTCATTGGATCTATGTTTTTTCTATTAATAGCAATAAACTATGAACATCAAGAACCATAAATGAACTCTATAATAATCGAAATAAACATAGAGTTGGGCTTTACATACCTTTTCATTATTATACTAAGTAACCAAACAAAATTCCATCTTGAAAACCTTGGAAAGCAAACACTAAAAGTTTAGTGCCTCTAATGGTTTGTACCCAAAACCCTAGAAACCCTAGAATGATGACGAGAGAGAGGAGAGAGGTAGAAATTTCATTCCTATGTATCTTAGGAATGTCATGAACGAAAATAATGAGCTAAGGGGTCCTATTTATAGTTTAAGTAGATTTAATCATAATTCAAATCATTTCCTTTTATGCAACCAAGAGGTTTCCAGAAACCCTAGAAGAGCCTCCAAAATTGTCCATGCCATGGAGGGTTCTACAATTTCTTCTTTTGTTCAACTATTTAACAATTACAATTCATCCCTCGTACCTTTAATTAATTCCAATTAATCCCAAATTAATTCTAGATTAATTCTGATTAATAATTAATTAACTAACTGATTTCTTATTAATTTGTTAACCATATAAATTAACAAATCAATTATTTAACTATTGATCGCATGTTAATTTATTAATCACATAAAAAATTAATATATCAATTATCTATTCCCAATTAATATATTAATCACACAATATATTAACAAATCATCTTTCTTTGTTTCTTTGTTTCTTTCTCTCTCTCTCTCTCTCTCTCTCTCTCTCCTAATATCATTTCTAGCTATTTTTGGTTATGAGGGCAACCCAAAAGGACTTTGCTTATATTTGCAAGTTTATACCAATTTAGTTATGATCTTAGATACCTTAATCCAATAGATTCGTGAAAGGTGCCCAAATTGACTAATTTTTCCTTAACGTTTGACTTCTCAAACACGTTCCAGATTCCAGACTAGTGATTACTTTCTTGGGCTAAAGTTGGGTTAATTTGGTAATTTCCCCCTAAGAAACATATACATATATTAAATTTTTATATATGTATATACTATATAGTCCATAAATTTAGGCCCCTTAGAGACATGAGCTCTGGGCAGTCACCCAGGTTGCCCACAGTCTGGAACGGTTCAGAAGGTTAGGTCGATATGTTGGTGGATTTTTAGTCGGTTTAGGGTAAGGTTGAAGATTTTTTTCGCGAAGAGCTTGAAATTTGTTGTGAGGAGGTTTTTGATTGGGATTCCATGGTCGCCTATTGTAACGCCCAATTTTTCGTATGTTAATTATGAAGTTTATTGTCATTCTTGAGTTGGCCACGGTGTGGTGAATGGATCACCACGACATGGCAACATGCAGGAAAGCCGCGTATCTTTAGTGCCTCCCACGACATGGCCATAGCCCATAGGGCACACAACGTGGTGACGGCTGTTTGAGCAAAATCCGAATTTCCGGACTAAGAGCCCTATTTAAAGGAAGTAGCAGTTAGGGTTTCACCCCTCATCAGCCTCCAACACTGAAAAACCCTAGCCCTAGCATCTTTTTCTTTTTGTGAGCTTATGTTTAGTGCTTTGGTGATCTTTATAGGAAGAAGAAGGTAGAGTGGTGTGTTGATACATGAAAAGTGAACCTTTAGCAATCCCAAGAAATCAAGTTCCTAAGTCATCTTGTATCCGAGATATGATGAAGTTCTGAAGCCATATCAATTCCGAGATCAAGATGTTTAGAAGTCAGAAGTCTGTACATGCATTTAACGCATTTTGTCTTTTCTTTGATGTAACAGTTCATAGGACTAAAATGTGTGTATCTTTTATATGTCATTTTGTCAAACACTGATCATTATCCAATCCTTAGAATGTTTTAATGGTTTGTACTATGTTCCTTCTTCACTATTCAAGGAGTGAATCTTTCAAGAGTTCATATCGTAGTATCAATCCAAGAATAGCAATTATTCTCTTCACGTCACTTTCAACTTTCCTTCTAGTAAAAGTTCTTTCATAGCATTCTTCTTTCTCTTAAATTATCTCTGCATTGATTACACTCAATTTTACTTTATTTATTACTTGAACACTTTGTTGATTATTTATCTTCAAGTCTTAACTGGTTTACTAGATTCAACTGGAACTTCATATTAAGAGCAGACGTTGATCTTAAAGATTAACTCAAGGTTTTAGTTTTCAAACCTTGTCCTTGCGCATTGATTCTTTTTCTCACAATTTGTATCAAAGCACGAGTGTTTGTCCTTTGAATCCATAAGAATAGATTATAGTTGTCACACCCCAAAAAACGGAATGGCGGAAACGTTCGGGGGCGGACGACGTCATGCTCAGGATCATAACCATAGTGAAGAAAGTACACACAACCATCATAAATATAATTTGAAAGGTTACATCATTTGCAAAAGAATACATGTTTCCAAATAAATTACATATGATGTCAAAATAGTTCAAAAGAAATATGCACCTTAGCGTCTTGCCTTCAAAAATCTTTTGGTTACCTGTATTACTGAATACCTGAGAATACAAGTTGTTTTTGAAAGAGTATCAGCAAGCTGGTGAGTTCATAAGCAATTTATGAATGAAAAATGGATGTTGTTCCTTAAAGTTTGTTATAAGTTTGTTTCCAGAAAATCCAATATTTTCTAAAAGGTTTGTTGTAGTGTTAACTGAACCAAGACTTAGTATCTATAAGTCAATCGTCATACTTATGTGTGGTTTTATATTTAATAAAACTCCTTTTTGTGAAATCCTTAAATTCCCATGGACTATGTGTTTTGTTAATTTCCATGTGAGTTGTTATAACCATGCTAAGACTCGAAGACCTCATACTCGACGTTCTTCAAGCGTCGGAATGTTATGACACTTGTCACCCCAGACCTGCGGTCTAGCTGTTGCAAGCAGCTTAGGTGCGGGTTTGTCAGACCCACTATAGATCTATACACAACTATCACGCGCTCTCTCTCTCTCTCTCTCTCTCTCTCTCTCTCTATAAGAGATTCTGATTATAACTACAAGACTTTTCTATGGTACTTAAGAGTACCCTTAAAGTGAATGTCTCACAAATTTATTCATTAACGAGTTCACGTAGTTTGTAATGAAATACCCGCTTTGTAAATCGATTGTATTACCGTTTCTTTGTTAAATGGGGTGTCCAAACTATATCTATTATAGTTTATCAAGATTATTTTATGTTTTAAATGAAACCTTGTTATGCATGGCTTTTTATTTCAATAAAATGACATTGATAATACTAAGTATAAAATCTTACACACCTTGCTCAGCATGTTACAAGGTGTGAATAGCTCTTAAACTCGTTTTGACAATTTTACCCTTAACTGTCACTGTTTTAGAATATTTATAGAAAAATCATCGTAAGTCGAAAACTAAATCCGTAAACTCAGAGAGTTTGGAAGAAAATTCTATTGTGTTCATAAATTTTCCTATAATTTTTGGTGGTCTCGAACCAATGTGACAATGTTTATCTTCACGACCTGGTCCGATTTCGTTGCTGCAGTGATGGGCGGTTTTGTAAAAATCACCATAAATTGTAGAAAAATCTTATGGAGATGTGAAAGTAGTCATTTTAAAGGTATAAACTTGAAATATTTTCATATTAAACATTTTTGAAAAATATTAAGTTTAAGTTGGGTAAAACAGTTCGTAAACAGGTCACAACTTTTCTGTTGTAAGCTGTCAAGTTAAGTTTTAAATATGTTTTGGTGTTTTAACTTGTATTCCCCCCCCCCCCCCCCTCTCTGAAAACTAAAGAAAACTGGAAAATGTAGGGGTATTAACTCACCTTGAGTGATTTCTTGAAGAACGGAAGGTCGAAGACGAGGAGTATCAAGTCAAGAACACTTGATGAACACGTGAAGGCTTGGATGATCCTAAGAACGATTTTTGGTGTTAAAATGTATGTAGATGATCCAAGAGTGTTATGAAAACATGGAATAACACTTGAGTCTAGATGAAATACTTACCAAAAAGTGAATTAATAGCTCAAGAACACCTTCACAAAGTGGTGAGAAGTAGAGAGAAAAAGAGGCATTCTTGAGGGGCTAAAAAGTGTGTAAGTTTGGAACGATCAAGGTAAACCAAGAAATCCTCCAGGGATTTCTTTATATAGAGAAGGTTGTTGGAGCAATTTTCAAGTTGAAATGATATTTACCTTGGTTTGTGTGATGTGGATAAGATTGGGCTAATGAGAGGATGACACATGGAGGCAAGTGGGCACACTTGACCCACTTGTGGGGTAGAACACTCCTCTTAATATAAAATAATGATTTTTAATTAATAAATCCTTGAAAAATGAATAAAATATGAGTTTTGGGGGTTTAAAATGGTAAAAATATGAATTTGGTGGAAAATCCATGTCAAAACGGGCTTAGGAAGCGAAAGTAGTCGAAAATCGGGCATTAAGGAGCGAACCTGCGAGGTTCAACTCTTAGGAGGTGAGAACCGGGAGTGGGAGTAGGAGGAACCGAAGGGGAGGCTTGGTTCCAAAGGTCAAAAGGAACCGAAGGTGACAGGGAACCGAAATGGACCGAGGGCTCGGTCTATTTTGGGTGTATGGAGGTTTCGGTCTGAGATGGGATGACATCGGTCCAGAAGGCTTAGTTAGGTACTATGGCAGCTTTGGTCCTCTTAAGCAAGGTTTGGCTCTAATAGGGTTCAGTTCTTAAGAGGGTTTCGGCCCTAATTAGTTGTTTGTCAATACAACTTCCCGTTTTGAGTGATTTTTGGCCAAGTTAAGGGTCGGGATGACCCGGTTGACTATAAAAAGTTGAGAGAGATTTGGGAGAGATTTAATTTTAGCCATCTATTGTATAATCTCGTAATGCAAAGTTTGTGAACCCCGTTATGCTTCGTTTATGATTGTTTTAAGTCCCCAAGAGGGCCCATAGTCGTGTTTTGATGTGTTTAACTCCCTTTTTAGGGTTTTACATTGCTAAACACATAAATTCTCCGAGACACTTGGAATCTTGACATACAAATTCACATTTTTATACATAGAATAACTTTTATCATTGAAGTACAAGTTAAGTTTGACCGGTTTGACTTGTTGACTTTGACTTTGACTTGTTGACTTGTTGACTATGACTTTGACTTTGACTTGATTTTGACGGTTGTCACAATAGTTGATCTGAGATTACCTTGGTATCTCAATCATTTCTGTGTTCAGGATAAAAGTTCTTCTATATACCACTTCTGTTCTAATATCTTAACTTCAATGGTTGCTCCTAATTCAACTCAACAAATGTATTCAATGCAAATAGAAAATAGCGTGGGTTGCCCTTCTCGTGCCCCATTGCTAGTCGTTGAAGAGTATGATCACTGGAAAGTTAGAATGGAAAGATTTTTACTTGGTAAGGAAAAATGTGAAGATAAATAGAGATTTGTGAAAGAAGGTCCACATGTTCCAGTCAGACAAATAATGAGAGATGCCGCTGCAACTCTCATGGGCCAACAAGAACAACGCCTAGCACCTCTCACTGCTACAGATATCGAGAAACTGCATGCAAATTGTGACATCCCCATTTTCACGGCCAGAAAAGACCGATTTGTTTATGCTAATTTAAAAATCAAAGTATCATTTTTGAAAAATTATATTGTGGAATTTGTTCCCAGAAAACATGATAAAGATGTTATCAAAGCATTTCCGAAGAAATATATTTTTATTTAAAACATTGGGATGTCATTGTCAATACCGAAACATAAGCATAATGAAATATTACAAACCTTGCAGTAATTAAACTAGAGGCTTAATACTCCTTGAATCTCTCAGCAGAATGTATTTTTCATATAGCCACCTGTGATGTAATAAACTAAGTAGGTCAAGTTGGGAAACCTGGTGAGTACATAGGGTTTTCAACCCACAATAATATAATTATTATGTTTAATCAACAAAAAATTAACCTAATTTCTCATCCCCATTATCTTATGTATTCTTAAGGATCTACCCTAAGAATAATATATTCATCATTTATTTATTCCTACGGATTGTCCTAAGGAAAAGGCACGAAGTCCATCGCTGCCAAGGTTTATCCAACAGACACTAAGTCCATAGATGTCGACTTTATCTATTAGGCACAACTGACAATGTTTGTTTGTAAGGGACTAAGTCCATAGCTGCTTAAGTTCATTCATAAGGCACTAAGTCCATAGCTGCCAGGGTTTTTAGAGTACATCTGGTGAACACGTAGTTCAAAAACACATACAGGTTGTGAGCCTGCTAGCGTTCCAATGCACTGTCTAGTATAGATTGTGGTTGTCATATGTACTCTGCTAGATGACGCCGTCTTTAAAGTCAAGGCCTTTCATCATCTATTTCATCTTTCATCTCTCATCATTTATATCATCTTTCTGTTGGAATAGTGTCTAAGGCTACAACTATATTAGGCAAGTATTTGACACGGTTGAGCACGGTCCTTTTGGGTTGCCTTCACCATAGCAACTTGACAGGATGATTTATAATGAGAGAAGCAATATTATTAATATATTATAAGAATAATATAAGGAATAATAATAATGTTATTTGATTAATATAAGTCATAAATTAATTTGGAATTAATTTGGTGACTTAAAGAGATTAATTAAATAAAGGGGTATAAACTGTCAATTGTTTGATAGTTGCACTTTGGGCTACAAATCCTTTAGGGATAAGGGGGGACGAATTCTAGGGCTTTGGATAGGCTTAGATTTCGTCCAAAGCTTATCATGGAAAGGATTTGGATTGCTTAGGGCTTAACTTATCCAATTAGGGTTTAAGGGTGAAACCCTAGGAGCCTTACTAGTATAAATAGACCCTATCGGTTGAGGGAATTTGATACACTTGTCTCTAAGGAAACCCTGGCCGAATTCTTCCTCCCCTCTCCTCTCTCCTAAATCATCTTCTTGCTAGTTGGTGTTTGTAAGCCATTAGAGGAGTGACAGTTGTGACTGTAAAGCCTCAAGGACAACAAGATCAAGCAAGTGATTCAAGGTAAACTTCTAATCTTTGATTTCATATTGTTATTATTGTATATTAGTCATTAGAAGTCTTGGATTCAATGTATGATCAATTACAGAAACCTAGATCCAAGTATTAGGGTTGCATGTGCACATAGGGATTTTCATATGGCTAAAACCCATCAGTGGTATCAGAGCCTAGATTGGTTTCTATTGAATTCATACTTTGATTGCTTGATTATTGCTGAAAAAATCGTTTTTTTTTCTCTGGCTGATGAACTCGGCGAGTCCCATGGTGGTACTCGGCGAGTCCATCTGGGTACTCGGCGAGTTCGAGCGTCAGAAGGCGGAAACTTCGGGATTTCTTGTTGTTTATCTTTGAGATACTTGCCTTAATCATATTAGATCAATATAAATCCGATTTTATGATATATATGAATATATTCTTGACCTAATTGAAGATATTTATCAATTAATTAAATATTTGTTTCCTTATGTGATAATTGATTAATTATTTTAATTAAATTGGTAAATTGTTTTGCAAGAAATCATTAAATAAATCAAATATGGATAATTATGGAATTAATTGTTAATTAAGATTATTTGTTATTTGATCCTCTATGTTTTAAAAGTTTAAAACTTGCCCTCAAGTTTTGAAATTTATGTTTTGTGATTAAAAGTTTAATTTAGACAATTTAAATTTCAAACCCTAGAATTCTACAAGTTTAAAATCCAACCCCATACTAATATAATATTACACGATTAATATATATATATATATATATATATATATATATATATATATATATATATATATATATATATATAATTAAAATGCTAGTCTTACCGTTAGTAGGCCTCATTCACGAAGCTATTCTATAAGGTGGGTATAAGGTTGTTGCCTATAAAATGGCGCTTAATGGGTGTACACTCACACCTACCGCTTGCTTGATCGGTGGAGGGTCGTTAGCCGAACGGGTAGGATAGGGCAACCTCATCTCTTCATTAAAAGTACAATATAAAATACAAAGTAACTACATGTTTTTCAAAAATTTCCCAATCTTAGTTACTTTAGGAAAAGTGAATTGATGCAATCCCATGAAATTACACTTTGCACCCTTGCTAAGATGTTAGTGGAGCGTGTGTGGTTTACCGGCACACTAATTGGTTCTAAGCAAAGGTGGCAAAGGGTGATTCATTGTTTATCATAGTTCGATGGAGCATGTGTGGTTTACCGACACATCGAATAGGTAATCGTTACAATGAAGGCACCATGTAAATTTGCATGGTAATTCACACCCACTTTGGGATCCTCGGTATCCCAGTCACAAACGAGAGGGGCATATCGAGATTTAAACATGCCATTTAAAATTTTCAATGAATCTCATCCAAACCAGGAATTCTCAATACATTTAGAACTTATAGTTATGTTTTGTGGTGGAGAATTAGTGAATCGTCATTCACTTACCTTCAAATTGTTTGCATGTTAGATTACGGCATCCCTTTTCTAATATGTAAATATTGTTGTTGGATCCTAGCCCTAATTTTCTTATTGGGTGATAATTAGGGATTCATATTCTAATCTATCTTTGTCCTTTCTATTTGTAGATGTCGAACGCAAACAACGCTGCTGCTAGTTCATTCACATTGATGAGCCTTTGTCAAAAGGTGACTTTCGATGGAACGAACTTTAGCGAATGGATCAGATACATTCGCACGATTGCTCGCTATGAGGACAAGGAGTATGTCCTTGATGAGAAGCTCGAGAAGATCAACCCTGAAATCGCTACTCCGGCTGAAATGACCGCTTTTGAAACTCACGAGCGTGATGCAACGAAGGTACATTGCATCATGATTGCCACCATGAATGTCGAATTCCAAAAGTCCTATGAGGACATGTATCCGTACGAAATGCACCAAGACTTGTTTGAGAGATACCACCAGAACGCGTGGCAAGAGCGTTACGAGATTTTCACAAACATGCTTTCCGCTAAAATGGGTCATGGAGAATCTCTTACCGTGCACCTGCAAAAGATGCAAAGGTATGTCGATCGTCTTCGCAAGTTGAATGTTGACTTTGGGGAAGACATGGCGATCGAAATGGTGCTTCACTCTTTGCCTCCGTGTTACAATCAATTTAGGATGACCTACCACATGAACAAGGAAGAGGTCACCCTAAGCAAGCTCCAAGGTCTCCTTAGGGTTGCTAAAAGCAACCTAAAGGACAAGTCTGTTGCACCCACTCCCAATCCACCCGCTGCTCCTGTTTTGGCCATTGGGCAAGGAAGAGGTAAGAAGAGGAAGGCTCTGTCTAAGAGCCACCGCAAGGGAAAGTCCCGAGATGGTTCCTCTTCTAGTGGGACCAAAGTTGATCCTGCTAAACCATGTCCTAACCCTAAGGAGGCAGAGTGCCATCATTGCCATAAAATAGGGCTTTGGAAGAGAAGCTGCCTAGACTACCTGCAAGCCATAAGGGAAGGAAAGATCAAGCCATCTTTCGCAGGTATTTATACAATTAAATCTAATGATTCATCTCATGCTAATTCTTGGGTCCTTGACACCGGTTGTGGTTACCATATTTGTTCCGATTTGCAGGGACTAAGAAGAAATAGGGATGTGGAGCTTGGAAGAATAAATCTAATCATGGGGAACAGAAGATCGTCGCTTGTGACCAAGATTGGAGTATATTCTTTAGTGCTTAGGAATGGTTTATCTTTAGATTTGAACAATTGTTTCTATTCGCCAGAAATGGCTAGAAACATCATTTCATTTCATGGTTTGTTTAGACAAGGTTTTAGATTTTCTTTTAATAATGAGAATGGTTCTATTCTTGCTTATCTAAATGGTGTCTTATATTTTGAAGCTATACCATGTAATGGAATTTATGAAACTGTTATGATTGTAGATAACTTAGGAAATGATGTTTTATGCATGGATTCTTCCAATGGTGTGGATAGAGCATCCTTGTGGCATTGTCGTCTTGAACATGTCAACAAGAAGCGCATAGCCCAACTCCACAAGGATGGAGTGTTGGAGTCATTCGACCTTAGGGAAGATGACACATGCGAGTCTTTTTTTCTTAGAAAGATAACTAAGTCACCCTTCACTGGTACATGCGAAAGGGGTGAGGGTCTATTGGACCTCATACATACCGATGTGTGTGGACCGTTTAGATCAACCACGAAGGATGGAAACCGCTTCTATGTGACTTTTACCAATGACTATAGTAGATATGGGTATATCTATTTAATCAAGCAAAAGTCAGAAACTTTTGAAAAGTTCAAAGAGTTCAAAAATGAAGTGGAGAATCAATTGGGCAGGAAAACCAAGATGCTTCGATCCGATCGAGGAGGAGAGTACCTAAGTCTTGAATTCCACGATTATCTCAAGGAGTGTGGAATAGTTTCACAATTAACGCCACCTAGAACACCGCAGTTGAATGGTGTGGCAGGAAAGCGTAATCGAACCTTGTTAGACATGGTTCTCTCTATGATGAGTCGTGCTTCACTACCTATCTCTTTTTGGGGGTATGCCTTAGAGACTGCCGCCCATATCCTTAACCGAATCCCTACTAAGAAGGTTGCCAAAACACCTCACGAGATGTGGACATGGAAAGCTCCCTCGTTGGCACATATCAAGGTTTGGGGTTGCGAGGCTTTCGTAAGACGAGATACTCACGACAAGCTCGAACCTCGTAGTGAGTGATGTATTTTCATCGGCTACCCGCAGAAATCCTTTGTTTATCTCTTTTATAGACCGAAGGACAATGTTGTCTTTGTTGCGAGGAGAGGAGTTTTCTGAGAACGAGAACTCATAAGCCAAGGAGACAGTGGGAGGCAAATCGAGTTTGAAGATATTTAAGAGTCGATAGATGAAGGAACCTCTACCGCTGGCACTCAACCCGAGGAGGAAACTCCGGTTGAACCAATTGACGAGTCCTTACCTCTTAGACGTTCCGAAAGAGTTAGAGTTCAACCCCAGTTTTATGGTTTTCATATTACTACCAAAGGGGACACGTATATTAGTGATGGTACACTAATAAATGTAGATGAACCTAATAGCTATAAGGAAGCCATGGCAGGCCCGGAGTCTGTAAAATGGAAAGAGGCGATGGATAGCGAGATCCAGTCCATGTATGACAACCAAGTTTGGAATTTGGTTGATAATGTGCCGGGACGTAAGACCGTCGGGTGCAAATGGATCTTCAAGAAGAAGACCGACGTGGATGGAAACGTACACACATATAAAGTGCGATTGGTTGCGAAGGGCGTTACTCAAACTCCCGGAGTTGACTATGATGAGACCATCTCAACAGTTGCGAAGATAAAATCTATTAGAGTGATGCTAGCTATTGCCGCATTTCATGATTATGAGATTTGGCAAATGGATGTCAAAACCTTTTTCCTTAATGGAAAGTTGGCCGAGGATGTTTACATGGCTCAGCCAGAGGGTTTTGTCGATCCAAAGTATCCGAATAGAGTGTGTAAGCTTGAGAAGTCCATTTATGGACTTAAGCAAGCGTCTCGCAGATGGAATCTTTGATTCGATGAGAAAGTCAAAGAGTTTGGATTTGTACGAAGCGAAGATGAATCGTGTGTATATGTCAAAGCCAGTGGGAATATAGTAAGCTTCCTCGTTCTGTATGTCGACGGCATACTACTTATAGGATACGACGTCCCGACTCTGCAGGAGGTTAAGTCCTGGCTCGGGAAGTGCTTCGCTATGAAGGACCTCGGAGAGGCTTCCTATATTTTGGGAATAAGGATAGTGAGAGAAAGAAGTAAGAGACTAATAGGACTTAGTCAGAACACTTACTAAGATAAGGTACTAAAACGTTTTAGTATGGAAAACTCGAAGAAGGGAGAATTACCGATACAAAGTAATGCCAAGTTGAGTAAGACTCAAAGTCCGAGTACCGAAGCTGAAATAGCAGAAATAAGCCAAGTACCATACGCTTCCGCAGTTGGCTCAATCATGTATGCTATGACTTGTACTCGCCCTGATGTAGCCTTTGCTTTGAGCATGGTTAGCAGATATCAAGGGAACCCTGGCAGAGCCCATTGGATTGCGGTTAAGAATATTCTTAAGTACCTTCAGAGGACGAAGGAATGGTTCTTAGTCTTCAGAGGGAGTGATGACTTGAAGGTGCGAGGGTATAGTGACGCCAGCTTTCAGACCGACAGGGACAATTATCGTTCGCAGTCGGGCTGGGTCTTTACCCCGAATGAAGGAGCAGTGACTTGGAAAAGTTCCAAGCAGGAAACTGTATCTGATTCAACGTGTGAATCAGAGTACATTGCAACGAGCGAAGCGTCGAAGGAGGCAATATGGTTAAAGAACTTCATTGGTGATCTTGGAGTTGTACCTGCCATAAAGGAGCCCATGGAGATTTTCTGTGATAATGAAGGAGCGGTTTCCTTGACCAAGGAACCGAGGGATCATGGTAGATCTTGGTATATTGACAAAAAAATATCACTTTATTGGACATCGTGTAGAAGAAGGACAACTCATAGTAATGAGGATATCATCAGAAGATAACCCAGCAGATCCGCTTACGAAGGGACTGAGTAGGGTTAAGCGCTTGCAGCATGCTAGGAGTATTGGGCTGAAGGATGATATTAGTATAGATTAGATAATAGTAGAAACGTGTAATAGATAAATGTAATTAACATTTGATGATTAAATAAAAGAGTATTATTTATGAGTAATGTTATTGTCTTATGTTAATTGTTTAACTATTGTTTCATTTTGCATGTTTTGACTTCCAGAATAATTGAGTTTATTAAGAATAATCAAATTGTTCAAATTATCCACAATTGTTCATATGTTGGAAGTAGATATGAATGAAGATTGTCATGAATTGGTGTGTAGATTGTCTGATTGGTATTAGACATAGCAAAAGTTTGCTGCAACATTCATGAGTGCTTATGAACTAGTTTTGAGCATTGGAACAAACCCGCGCTTGCTGGAATCACCTTATGGAATATGATAAAAGGGTGATCGCAAGATGATAATATCATATAGTCTTAAAACCTAGATATATGGTTTGTTATTTGTTAATTAGTTGTACATTGATAATGTGAAACCGCATCAGTAACTTGATGTTATAAAACGCATTATTGTGTATAGTTGATTAATGAATAAGTAAATGTATATAAGTCGAAGTTTATCTTTTACTTTTATCCCAAGAGGGTAAAAGCGATATCTCAGCCGCTCGATGATTTGATTTGACTTATGAGTCGGGCCCGGTCAGAACTGAATTGATGTGTTCGATTAAGTTCTATGTCAAATAAATCGGAGATCGAGAAACCAAATGCTAGATAAATTGTTCCATAGAATTGTCAGCATGATATCTAAACAGAGGACTGTACGATCCCTTATCTAAAGGACAAGATTGATTAGATCAGAGTTTGACAGCGTCTTTGAGAGCTACGATTGCTAATCGGAATATACTTGTACATATAGTTACTAGACTTATCCAAGTGGGAGACTGTTGGAATAGTGTCTAAGGCTAAAACTATATTAGGCAAGTATTTGACCCAGTTGAGCATGGTCCTTTTGGGTTGCCTTCACCATAGCAACTTGACAGGATGATTTATAATGAGAGAAGGAATATTATTAATATATTATAAAAATAATATAAGGAATAATAATATTGTTATTTGATTAATATAAGTCATAAATTAATTTGGAATTAGTTTGGTGACTTAAAGAGATTAATTAAATAAAGGGGTATAAACTGTCAATTGTTTGATAGTTACACTTTGGGCTATAAATCCTTTAGGGATAAGGGGGGACGAATTCTAGGGCTTTGGATAGGCTTAGATTTCGTCCAAGGCTTATCATGGAAAGGATTTGGATTGCTTAGGGCTTAAGTTATCCAATTATGGTTTAAGGGTGAAACCCTAGGAGCCTTACTAGTATAAATAGACCCTATGGGCTGAGGGAATTTGAAACACTTGTCTCTAAGGAAACCCTGGCCGAATTCTTCCTCCCCTCTCCTCTCTCCTAAATCATCTTCTTGTTAGTTGGTGTTTGTAAGCCATTAGAGGAGTGACAATTATGACTCTAAAGCCTCAAGGACAACAAGATCAAGCAAGTGATTCAAGGTAAACTTCTAATCTTTCATTTCGTATTGTTATTATTGTATATTAGTCATTAGAAGTCTTGGATTCAATGTATGATCAATTAGAGAAACTTAGATCCAAGAATTAGGGTTGCATGTGCACATAGGGATGTTCATATGGCTAAAACCCATCACTTTCATCTCTCATCATCTATATCATCATTCATCTCTCATCTTCTATATCATCTTTCATCTACTCATCTTTACCAATATATATATATATATATATATATATATATATATATATATATATATATATATATATATATATATATATATATATATATATAGGGTTAGGTTCATTTGAGACCACCTATATTTTGTGAGACCGTGAGACGCATTTTTTAATTTTTTTTAATTTTTTTAGTTAATACAAGTTCCGAAAATAATATTTAAAAAAAGAATTTTTGGATTTTTCCATTTATTTTGCATTTTAAAATTATTTTTTAAAATATGTACAGTGTAATATTCTATTAAAATATTTCACGTATTTTTCAAAAAAAATGGAATTTATTTTTATTTTTTTTAGTTAATTCAAGTTCCGAAAATAATATTTAAAAAAAGAATTTTTAGATTTTTCCATTTATTCTGCATTTTAAAATTATTTTTTCGAATATGTCAGTGTAATATTCTATTAGAATATTTCACGTATTTTTCAAAAAAAATGGAATTTTTTTTATTTTTTTTAGTTAATTCAAGTTCCAAAAATAATATTTAAAAAAAGAATTTTTAGATTTTTCCATTTACTGTATTTTAAAATTATTTTTTAGAATATGTGAGTGTAATATTCTATTAGAATATTTCACGTATTTTTAAAAAAAAAACGGAATTTTTTTTATTTATTTTTTTTTTACTTTTATTTTTTTTAGTTAATTCAAGTTCCAAAAATAATATTTAAAAATTTTTCCATTTATTTTGCATTTTAAAATTATTTTTAGATTTGGTCTCACGGTCTCACAAAATTAGAATGGTCTCAAATGAACCTGAACCTATATATATATATATATATATATATATATATATATATATATATATATATATATATATATATATATATATATATATATATATATGTATAAAAATACATATACAATTTAAATTAAGTAAAACATGTATAAATCGTTCATTTAGCATATATATCATGAACACAGATAATAAGCACATATAGCATTTATAAATATTAAATACTTCATATCTACATGTATAATGAAAGTAACTATGCACTCATTTATTAAAGTGACGACTCGAAATTCGGACAACGTTTCGCTTCAAGCAATTGTCTTTTCCATTGACATAACCTAGTATTATTATCGCTAATATATTGCGACTAATTATTAGTCTAGATTCATCATTAACTTAAAGTCTATTTCAAGATCTATCAAGTAAGCAACAACCAGGTAGGATCATATCGAAGGTAAGGTCCGTTTGGTATATAAAGTATAATGTTTGGAAATTCCACTTTAAACACCTCACTGAATCACAACCTAGACATCATCCTCATAAGTTGATCAATCAGTATAACGTATTGGAATCACTGATAAATCTGGTTTATAGGTTCATAATAACGATATTGAATTTAAACATAAGTTACACTTAAAGCATAATAGGTGTAGCTCAACTTACAGTGTTTCTAGCGAAAACTTAGAACTCCGTCGTCAAAACTTTGTCGATGGATCTTTTTTTCTAAAAAGATTCTTATAGCACTTCAACGCTCACTTTACTATACTAAAACTACAGAAAGAGAAGTTGAATCACGAAGGACAGAAATGCCCAGGGATAAGAAGAGAAAGACTCTTGAATCAAGAGAATGGTGCAAGAAATATGAGAGCCTAGAGCTTATTATTTATAGTAATTGAATTTTCAAAAACCACCACCTATAGTTACTTAAATGACCTTATAGTTATTTAAACGACTAAACACCCATTTATAATACTATTTTAAAGAGATTTAACGATATTTGTACTAAACTAATGTCGAAAGTACTCAACGCTAGTCTTATAACGACTACATCGTCGATACCTTTCTAATGATATATACATATGTATATATATGTATACGTATATATGATTTATACTTTATTTTAATATGTAAATATGCTATTGTAAATTATAACTCGTTCATACAAACTCCGTTTTTGACGTTCTTTATATCCACGCGTAGCTATCAACGAGATCTACGACTTTCGTTTAGATTCCGTCGGCTAATTTTGACATTATTTTTTGTCTATATGTTTTTTAAATTAAATGATTTTGCTAATATCATATGTAACATCCGGATTTCCAGGTACATTATTTATTCATTTATTTTTGGAGATTTTGGGAGGGACCCGGCGAGTCGATGCTTAGACTCATCGAGTAGTGTCGCGATTTTCTATCCGGGTTAATGACCGGACTCGGCGAGTCCACGTTGTTTAATGAAACCCTAATTTTTGTGGTTTGAGACCTATTTAAAGGCCCTTATGGCCTTCATTTGCGGGTACCAGTTGATAGAGAGAGACCCCAAAGTGTGTGAACGTTTTGAGAGAGAAAGGAAGCCATTTTTGATCCTTGTGTGGGTGATTTTGCAAGAAGAAGGTGACCAAGGCAAGAGGAAACTGAAGAGGGTGCTAATGTGTGCATTTTAGAGCTTAGGGACTTCATCTTGAGGTATATATTCGATCCCCTTTCAGTTTTGGTGTAAGTTTTGAGAGTTAGGGTTTCTAGCCCCTTTTTGAGTATGATTTGTGAAGCAATTGGTCCCTTCTTGTGTTGAGGCTTCGAATCTAGATCCAAAGAGGTCCAGATACCTTAACTTCTTGATCTTTACAGGTGTCATGGAGAGTTATGAGCTTAGGGTGGCATATTGAGGCCATTTCTTCAAATAGAGCCATTGGGTCTTTGCATGGGCATCAAGATCCAAACTTTATGTATTTATTTTGCTTAAGGAGGCCAGATCTATGAGTTAGAGGGATGGATCTGACCTCAGGAGCTCATTTGACTTCGAGCATGGCATGAACTCGTCGAGTACCAAGAGCAGACTCGGCGAGTGGGGTTACGGTTTCCCCATAGTTCACTCAACGAGTTTTTGCCGAGTTGGGGGAATGACTCAGTGAGTCCGAAGGCATTAGAGGGCTGGAGTTCAAGGCGGAACTCGCCGAGTTCATATTGCGACTCGGCGAGTTGAGTCGGGGTGGCCCCATGACTCATGCCAGGTGTGACCCATCGAGCAAGGGAAAGACTCGACGTGTCATGCGGGACTAGAGCGTTAGTGGACATGCGTAGACTCGCCGAGTCACCTAAGTGCACTTGGCGAGTCGGGTCAGAGTCTGACCGTTGACTTTGTTGACTTTAAGGATTGGTCAACAATGGAGTCTTCGTGTCAAGAGAAGGTTGAGTCTAGTCTCTAGAGTTATATTTATGAGGGTATTTTACTTTATGTGATTAGGCGGAGGCTAGACCGTATTGCTACAGAGTCAGAGATTTACCGAGACATCTGAGGTGAGTCTTCTCACTATACTTTACCTTGAGTGGTAAGTAGGGTTATGTGACAGAGTATCTTGTATGTTATGTATGTGATGTGTTGTACTGCATTATTTCTATGTGACTTATGATGTGTGTATTCCAGAGTTTACAGAGTTAGGACCGAAAGGTCCACAAAGTTAGGACCAGAGGGTCCACAGAGTTAGGGCCAGTGGGCCCACGAGTTATAGCCTCGAGTGGCTAACATGTGTTATATGTGGTATTTTGGGGAACTCACTAAGCTTTATGCTTACAGATATGTGTTTTAGGTACCAGTGATTATCACGGGAAGGCGCCGGCATGATTCGTACACATGAGATTTTATGTATTTCAATCTTGGGAAATGTTTTTGTGAAACAAAGATATGATATAATGAGATTTTGATAATAAATGTGTTTTGAAAATTAAAAATTGTTTTAATTTTTACGGTGTTACATCATATCTCTCTCGTACGGATTCTATTTTTGACATTCTTTTTCTCAAAATTCTTATTTGAAAGATTACTACGATTTTATTTTTGGTGGCTTTAGCTAAAAGTCAACTATTCTCTTCGTAGCATTTTACGTCATATATTCCTTGTGCGCGGCTGAAATTTATATATCTTTTAAAAATCATATCTAATTCATACGGAGTCGGATTTCTACGAAATTTATATTTTCGGGATCAGGAAGACATGTACTTTCTAAATATAATACATACATACATATATATATATATATATATATATATATATATATATATATATATATATATATATATATATATATATATATTGGCGCACTTATTTTTACAATTTACAGATAATTCGGCTGATTTTTTTTCTATTTTATTATATTATAATAATCATGAAACACATAATATTCATATAATTCTTCTTTATTACGTCAAATAGGTTGTAATTGTTGACCCTAAATATTACTTTGGTTAAGATTATTTATCCTAGATAATCTTCTATAAAAAAAAAATCTTGTTTTAACGTTTATTATATCTTAATTGAGTAGCCCGAATCTGCGGGTGTTACAATTATCTCCCCCTTAGGATGATTACGTCCCGGAATCATCAACAAAACAGGTCTTGTATAATGACTCCACACATTTCCTTTTCATTCTAGGTGGTAATCGTAACTCTTATGTCCTTTCAAATGAGTATCTAACTCTAGGACTCCCTTACTGCTGGTGGTGCGCAATATTGCATCCGCTCTTTATCCTATGTTGGAATTTTAATCGTAGACTACGAGTTACAAACTCGGTCCTTATTGGAGACTCCTACTTCTTCGTAAACATACTTAACTTAAGATAAGGTCTCTTAATTCAATTATCGTAGTAGACCGATGGGACATGTTCTAATGACATCTCGTCGTATGATGCAATGCTTAGACTCAGGTCTTTTGAGTTAGATTCTACAATGTAAGATACCTTCCTTCATGCTCTATTGTGGTATAATCACATTCTAGCATGTAAAACTTCTAGCTACAAGCATCTTACTCTCACGGTGATTGCGATACTTCTATTGATTGCTTCGATTATCTTTCACTTCAATCTTTTGGCTTAAGTCAGATGCTACATCGAACTTGGTTCTCTGAACCATGTAACATAACTATCTTATCCGGACTCGATTTGATATGACCGCTAGGGTCAGAATATCAATCATCTTCTTGGTCATTACGAAAATGATGGTAACGATAGGCACGAACCAAACGGAATCAGTTACTAGTGCCTTAGTAACCTTGTGACTTTCCCTGCTCCAAGTGCAAGTCCTATGCTTCCAGTAGTATAGGCCTCTACTACCTTTCACACCTACTCATACTCGTCCCAAGTATTGTCTCGCAGTTCTCCATGTCACCACACAAGAAAATCATATAGCAACTTAACACATCAGAAAACATAACTAAGGTTTATATTATTTCTTGAAACGATTACATAGATGTTCAAGATCACCCTGCACTAGGCCTTTTATAAGAGGCTACACCACATGATACAATCTACATGGCTACTTTATATCTTGATCTTCGGATATATAGATCCTTACTCCTGGTCCTTCGTAACGTCACCTGCTTCATCAAGGATCATTTGAAATGCTCTTGCCTTTGGCTTCAACGGTTCATTCGGTCTTAGTGCTTCATTTTTCTTCGGGAAATCTTTTGACATATGTCGCTTGTCCCCACATCCGTAACATACCTTATCATTAAACGTGCAATCCTTAGGATAGTGACCAACCCTCCCACACTTATAACAAGTCACTTCTGTGTCGCATCTCCTATAGTGCCTCTTTTTACACTTCTCACACCACTTAACTCCACCACTACCTCCATACTTTTGGTCATCCAGGTTGGACTTTAAGAATCTTCCTTTCTTATAGGATCTTGAGAATCCCTCAAGCTTCCTCTTTTCTCCTGCTCTATCTTTCTCTAGACCTTTTTCTCTTATCCGAGTCTCTATATTCTTAACTTCTCTAACAATTGTCTTCAAATTAGTTTCCATTTTGACCGTTAGGCAAAAGTCCGTTGGCAATCCATTATCAAACATCTCTATCATAGAGAGTTTAGTAGTCACGAAGTAAGGGAATAACTTCATCCTCTCGTTGAATGTTGTGGCATACTCATTAACACTCATCTTCCCTTTCTTCAAGTTCTAAAACTCATTGTTTAGGTCTATCAGATTTACCTCCGAGTAGTATTGTATTTTCAAATGCTCCATGAATGCTTCCCAATACATCCTCAGGGCTTCCCCCCGTGGCATTGTATCTGCCAATAAATTCAACCAACTTAAAACTCCGGTCTTTAGTTGTCTGACTACAAAGACGGTTTTCTGCTTGTTGCTGCAGTTGCAGCTTTCAAATACCATTTCCATTTCGGAGATCCAATCCGTAATCTCTACTGGCCTTGGGCTTCCAGAATAATTTGATGGTTTGGCACCCAAGAAGTTCTTATACATACTACTATCCATGGTCAATCCCTCTATTCGGGCCATTCCTCCTTACCACTTGGGGTTCAACTTGACTCACAGTACGGCTGTAATTTCCTTCCTCTGATTGTTCTATGTTCAGTTCAGGTTATACAATGGGTACAATAGGTTCATCCCTATTAAGCAAAATTAGTCTCCTCTACTCCTTTTGTTTGGCTATCATAGCCGAAATCATTGCTTGGACTCCTGCCACCGTGATTGGCTCAGGTGTAGCTGGTACCTCTAGTGCACACTCAATCATTCGTGGTTCCGGCTGTTGGTTTCCATTAGCATTTCCTTAACCGCTGCGAGTTCTCACCATTTCGATCTATACACTCTAGCAGATGTTCAGTGTACAACGAAGAGAATTAATATAGGGAAAGATTTATTTACAACAGACGTATAAACCTCCTTATCACTCTGAAAAGTTATATGTCAGTTCTAATACCGTAAGTAAACGTTTGGAAATCTGAACACATAAAATTTCCAGATTCGGTCGGCAATAGACCATAGTACCGATCAAACGATGGCATCATAAATCATATAAAGCATCTTATAACATAAATCACTTATCACATATAAAGCATCTTATAACATTCATCGAAAGTAGGGGGCTTCGTATTATCGAAGTCCTGATACTGACAACCTCGACCGGTTCCTCCCCCTGCCGCTGATACAGCCGCTGTAGCTGTCGCAGCAGCCGCCTCCGCAAGAGCTGCATAGCGCTCATCAAAGTACTCAACCATGGCGGTCTTGATCGACCCAAACATCCCCGACAACTCGGCCCGGAACATAGCAGCAACCTCATCATGCAGGATCTCACGAATCCAAGCATCCAACTCATCCGTACTCATCTGACCAATGACCTCGGTTAGTACTAGTCCATCCTGACCACCCTCTCCTGATCCCGATCCCGAACCGGATCCTTCCCCGAGACGTCTCGTAATCACCATACTGAAAATATGCCACAAGAATATTAGGTATTCCTCATAATAATCCCAAGAACTAGCTTCCAACAAAACCCTAGGGGTTGTGACTTCCTTGATACGCGTATGGGTCCTGTGCTTTCAGTAGTGCGGGCCCATACTACCTTCCACACCTACCCATATTTATATCAAGTACCACCACAACACCCTAACAATCGCATATACATAACAAATACTTGATCCCAACTCCTAGAGGAGAGCCACTATCCCATAACCGACCTACCGGTCTCACGCAACCCTCCCATCCATGAAACTTCCACCAACCCGGCAACACTAGTGTATGCTAGTCATACATAACGTTGGAACCTATAGACTTTCGAATATCCAATCCTACCCTAAGCTCCCAGTCATACAAGAACAGAACATAAGGCTAAACCAAACATTCTCAGGCTATAAGATCTTAATTATGTATAACCATGATGCATACACTAAATAACTACAGTAATGATGTCAATTTCTTACAAAGGAAAACCTAGGCTAGCAGGCATCATATAACCCGGCAATTCTATCATGAAATTCCTGAAGATCCCTAGCCTAGTATTATCATGCAGTTCTAACATATCACATAATCAAACAACTTGTATGGTATTTTGGGGTCAACTTACTGGCTCCGGCTGATCGTACCCTCTGCTTCCTCCTTTACTTATTTCGAAAATCCTTTTGAAAACCATTTTGAAAATTCCTCTTTGATTTGAGACTGGGTTCACATGAATGTTCCTCCAATTCACTCAAACCAAGGCTCTGATACCAACTTGTAACATCCAATAATTTACAACCAATTTAAACTTTTCTAAAACAACCCATATTCATTAAGTTATTACAAAAAGGTTTCCAACTCATTTATTATCAGAGTATCCCAAGACATCAACATAAACCTGAGGAGCGGTACGATCACGCCTTTGCTTTTCCACGGTCTCCTGAAGTAACTGAAATAATACACTGAAACTGTAAGCCCAAAAGCTTAGCGAGTTACCCCCAAAATACCAACCACAATACCACACACATATCATATCATATCATAAACAGAACAACCATGCATATCGTGTAACACCCAGGATTTTGAAAGCCAAGAAAGTAAAGGAAACCCTAAATTTAAGAGGGACTCGACGAGTCAAAGGAAGGACTCGGCGAGTCGGAGCGGGATCCGGGTCGATAAGAAAGTGACCAACTCGACGAGTCGGCCAAGTGGACTCGGCGAGTCTGGTCTGTGCGAGGAAAACCCTAAATTCGGGGCTTGGAGCCTATTTAAGCATCATAATCTTCTTCCTAGGGCTCCTTTACAGCCTCTTGCACCCAGAACACCGCACCTTAAGCCCCCATTGTGTTCATTCAAGCTTTTAGCCATTTTTGAGTGGATTTAAGGAAGAAGAAGGAGTGGGAATCTTGGAGGCATCAAGGAGTGGCCTTGGATCTGAAGTTTGGGGAACATTTCAGAGCATTGGGAGATATCAATTCGTTTCCCTCCTTTAGATCTTCTTTGGTTATGAGTTTTGGGGCTTTTAAGCCATGTTTAAGTCCAATCTTGAGCTTGAGGTCCAGATCTGAGGTTGCTACCTCAGATCCATGTTTATTTTGGTATGTAATCTCATAAAGTATCAGTCATTGGGTGGAAATTGGAAGTCTCTTGGTCCTAAACCCTAGCTATGGGTGTATTTTGCCTAGATCTCACTCTCTACACGTAAAGTTTGCAACTTTACGTGGGAAATAGGCTTGGGGAGGGTAGATCTATAGTTTGGAGCTCATGCATGACTCGGAAGTCCTCTGCATGTAAGTGGATCTCAGTGGACTCGGCGAGTAGCTTGAAGATGAGGAGGAACTCGACGAGTGGGATGAACAGCTCGTCGAGTCGGATGAAGATGGGCATGAACTCGGCGAGTTGGATGAACAACTCGTCGAGTTGAATGAAGTTTGTCGTGTGCTCGGCGAGTCTGTTCTTAGACTCGGCGAGTCGGGTCGAGTGGTCCCAAACCCTTCGAGTTAAGACTCGAGTCAGCGAGTCGAGCCAGGACTCAGTGAGTTGGTCAGGTCAGGAATCGAAATCGGTAAACTCGGCGAGTCAGGGGCTGACTCGGCGAGTAGAGTCGCGAGTGGAAGGACTCTGGATTTATGAACTCGGCGAGTCAGTGGGGTGACTCGGCGAGTAGGGTTGACCTGGAAGGTTGACTTTGACTAGAGTGGACTTGGTTAACCTTTGGAGGTCAGTTAGACTAAGTGTTATATATATATTGATAGCTCGGAGAGCTAGAGGAGCAGCGGTTCAGGGTATTGTTGAGTAGCAGCCAGAGGTTTATCAGCAAAGCTCAGCAGTTCAGGTGAGTTACCTTCCAGTAGCGGTGGGTCTGAGGCCACAATGTCGGCCCACCAGTAGGAGTTGTATGTTGGATGATTGTCTTTGTGATATCATCTTGATTGCTACTACCTGTTATGTTGTATGCTAGCATGATACGTTATATGTGATAGTAGTAGAGTTCGGTTGTTAGGACCGAAGGGTAGTCAGACACCCCAGAAATGCCTGATAGTACGTGATGTTATGTTTGCATGCTGGCTTGTTATGTTATATGTGATCGTAGTAGTAGGGGTGAAATAGTCCCCGAGGATCGGTTGTTAGGACCGATGGGTAGTCAGCACCCCAGAATGGCTTGACACGGGTAAGACGGCACCCCAGAATGGCCGTATGGGTAGGTCAGCACCCCAGAATGGCTTGACACGGGTAGGTCGGCACCCCAGAATGGCCGTACCGGGTAGTCAGGCACCCCAGAATAGCCTGGCAGTATATATGTTATGTGGTTGTATGGTATGCGGTACGTTGGGGGAACTCACTAAGCTTCGTGCTTACGGTTTTCAGTTTTGTTTTCAGGTACTTCCGGTAGCGGAGGGAAGAGCTCGGGGTGATCGCATGGCACACACCATAGATTAGTCAACCTGGGAATGTTTACTCTGATAATGATATTATGTTTTGAATTTAATACTCGAAAGTTATGTTTAACTTATGATATGTTTTTATAAATCTAGTTTTAGTAATGTTTTAAAAGAAATTTTTGGTCTTGATTTTTGGGTCGTTACAAGTTGGTATCAGAGCCTTGGTTTGAGGGATTCGGGCATTCTCCCGGGGGTGCCTGAACTCAAACTGAGGGGTCGGATAAAAAGTTTTCAAAAGTGAAAAGACAGTTTTGTAAAAAGAATTTTGAGAACGAAAAACAGTTTTAGAAAAACAAAAAGAATTCAAAAGAAAGGAAATTTTAAAAGAGCAAAGAGGTGTGGTGCATGCAATCAACCGAGCTCAAGTAAGTACTCCCAATTTACCCATACAAGTTATATTATGATTATCAGTATCGATTTCAGTTTCAGTTTCAGTTCCAGCTTCCGTAGAACAGCATGCTAGAATAGGACTAAGGATCTAGGATGATGCCTTATGTGCCTGGTTTATGTGTTCAGCTTTATGAGAATTGCATGCTAGTATTGAGTAGACAGCAGTAGGATAGCCTGTGTAGGTTATGCCTGATAGCAGGAGCTTAGCATTGTATGCTAGTGCAGTTTCTGGTTATGAGAATTGTTTTGCCTGAGTATGTTTCCTTTATCCGAATGCTGCTTGCTTTGTGCTTTGTGGGACTCTGAGTGATGGGAGTTAGCCATTAGGTGAATACGTCACATCACATGTGATCAGGGTTGGATAATCTCAGAGTGCTGGATTTGGCCCTACTGCGCAGCTCTCGTCTGAGTCCAACCGTTGTAGGGACGAGACTTTTACTCGAAGGATTATCCGAGCCTCATTATATGTGATGGTATTCAGGTGGTGGCTAATTGGCATTACAAGGAGGCCTTCAGCAGCTGAGGACTGTTTGGGTAGAGTCAGAGGTTCCCTAGGGTAAGCCTAGGATGAGAGTAGCAGAGATCAGTAGAAGAGTAAAAGGGACTGTGTGGAGTTGAGGTAACTCTTGAGGAAAGTATGGATAGATGTGGAAGGTAGTAGGGGCCCATACTACTGAAAGCAGAGGATCCGTACTCGATTCAAGAGGGGCCAAGACGAAACCAGGAATGGGGTAGTGAGTGAGAAATTCCTCAGCAGTAGTAGGTAAATTGATCAGGATTTTGTTATATTTTCAGCATGGTGGCGTTGCGCGAGATACCAGTTAGCAGTTCAGGTGTCGGGGAGGGGTCTGGCTCGGGCTTCAGAGCCGGGCAGCTTGATGATCAGATGAGGGATTTCATTTCTGCAGAGATTACGCGCAGCATCATTGATCAGACTCCAGTGATTTTTGGTTCAGTTAGGGAGGCCATCGTGGAGCTTATGGACAGCCATCTTGAGGCCTTTAGGCCCGGGATAATTTCAGGGCAGTTTGGGGCTCGTCTAGAGCCCGGTTCTTATGGAGTTCAGGGATCCATCAAGGAGGGAGATCCTATTTCTAGTTCCTGCCATCAGGGGTCAGGAGTGAGTGGGGCACCCTGCCTCCGGGAGAGACCCTTGCATGATTGGGTATCTAATGAGGTTTCGCTAGTCATTCGTGAGGAGTTACCCAACATCATTGAGAGGGTCACTAGTCGTTTGGCCGTTAAGTTCCAGGGACAACCAGCTGCTCTTCATGCGGTTGATGGAGTAGTCGGGGTCACTCAGGAGCAGGAGATTGGTTTGGTTGGGCAACTCGGAAAAAGGAAGCGAGCATGTGCCGCAGGGAGATTGGGGAGAAGTGTGGAGTCCTACTCAGCTGACTTGGGCGCTGAAGGTCAAGAGGATCTAGAGGTGTGTAGTAAGTGTGGAGGAACTCATGGGTTTGCTTGTCACAAGTTCAGGTGTTTCAAGTGCGGGGAAAGGGGGCATGTGTATCGGGATTGTAAGCAGGATCAGAGATGTTTTCATTGTCATCAGCCGGGTCATTTCAGGTCTCGCTGTCCCGTCTTGGTGGTAGAGAGAGTTCAGGGTCAGGCACCTATCGTTTCACAGGAAGTCAAGATCGAGCCGCACTAGATCTCAGGTATGATGTTGAATTCCTTCCTTTGTAGTAACTCTATGGTTATGGTATTGCATCGATGTTAGTAAGCATGTATCTATGAGTATTATGCTACCTGCTGGTGAATGAGTTATATGCCATTTGCATACCTTGGTTTTAGATTGATAGTCAGCGGTTGTTCCCCAATAGAACGGGTTATCTAGGTTGCGGTAATTGTAGCATGCTTGGAAGGGATTTGGTGCGTCTCGCTAGTTCGGAGCGGCATAGTGTTAGGGATGGATTGGTTAGATCCCTAGCTATGGCAGGCTTGGGCTCCTTAGCAGAATAATTATAGAATGGCAGCAAAGATCGGGATCTCTTTTGAGTGTGAAGCAGCAAGGGGTAAGCAGGATCGAAGTGGGGGAGAACCCTCCGGGGATACATGGATAAGAGTCTCGTAGACTCAGAATGAGTGTGCGGCCTCTGAGAAGAAATGGTAGTAGTCCAGTGATGGATGGATTGAGAAGTTCAGAATTAGGAGTTCGAGAACTTTTCCCAGCAGATAGTTCATGTAATCGAGATGGTTAGAAGCTGGTTGGGAATCCAAGATTGGAGGACCACCTGTCGGACGCATGAGAGTCGGAGTGAAGATCCTGAGAGCGGGTAACAAGAGATGTTTCCGTATTAGTAGCCAGTGGCAGAGTTAGCATGCAGGATGGCGTGGATTCAGGAGTTGGGAGTTTGGAAACTTCCCAACAATAGCTTCTTGTATCCGGATTAGAAGCCGGTTGGGTTGGGAACCAAGCCGAAGAGTTCCTCGACGAAGCGCTAAGTATTCCAAGGATATAGGATGTCGAGGATGATGCAGTAATTCAAGACTGGGAGCGGGTTTGAGAAATCGGGATGAGGAATCACTAGCAGGACTAGGGATAGTCAGGATGTTCTCGAGATAGTAGTAGTGTTGTAAGTCTGCGGGGGTAGCCGTAGCATTCACTAGCAGTCAGATAGCAGTGGTAGTGTTGTAAGTCTGCGGGGGTAGCCGTAGCATTCACTAGCAGTCAGATAGCAGTAGTAGTGTTGTAAGTCTGCGGGGGTAGCCGTAGCATTCACTAGCAGTCAGATAGCAGTGGTAGTGTTGTAAGTCTGCGGGGGTAGCCGTAGCATTCACTAGCAGTCAGATGGTAGCAGTAGTAGTGTTGTAAGTCTGCGGGGGTAGCCGTAGCATTCACTAGCAGTCAGATAGCAGTAGTAGTGTTGTAAGTCTGCGGGGGTAGCCGTAGCATTCACTAGCAGTCAGATGGTAGTAGTAGTGGTGTTGTAAGTCTGCGGGGGTAGCCGTAGCATCCACTAGCAGCCAGATAGTATTAGAGAGTTGTAAGTCCGCGAGCGTAGTCGCAGCCTTTTATCAGATTGGTAGGTAGCATGAGCGCGTGATAGACGCGGGAAAGCAGTTGTACCCACCAGTTCGGGTGTAGCAGTGAGGATATGGGAATCCACGGGTTAGATTTCGGATATCCCAATTGGATCAGTATTGGCTAAGTCAGCAATTTCGGCTATAGATCGTCGCGTCAGTTATGAGATCAGAGTAGCAGTGGACCGTTAGGGTTCGGGTATGTTGCGGACTACCGTCAGTCTGGGAACCATCATGTTGTTAGTCGTGGAATTGATGATGTCAGGATGTGACGTATGGACCCGATCGGTTGGATCGGAAGGTTGCTAGAGCCACAGTGACAGGATAACTAGTGGAAACTAGTCCTAGAGGAAGATTTCGTTCAGAAGTCGTGGAAGCGACTAAGTGAGGAGTCCCTTGACTCCACAGTTGGGTTGGAGTTCAATGTTTCAGTCAGTTCAATGTTTCAGGCAGCTCAGTGTTTCAGGCAGCTCAGCGTTTCAGGCGGCTCAGTGTTTCAGGCCGTTCAGCGTTTCAGTCGGTTCAGCGTTTCAGCCAGGTTCAGTATTGCAGGTAGTTCAGTGTTTGGAAGGTTTCAGGGTTTTGGGTTAGTATTGCATTTGTGTTGGAATGCAAGGGCCGACAGTATAGTTGGTTGAATTGGAAATGGCAAGTCCCTCTCAGCAGGATCAGTTGAGCCTTCTGCCAAGTGTAAGTGATCTATAAGGATAGCTAAGCAGGTCGCTTTTCTTTCAGGATGGAAGGCTCGAGTTAGTAGGAGTTGAGTAATCAGATGGGAGATAAGCAAGTTGGTTCCAGCAGCATCGTTGCAGTATGAGCGGCAGAATGGATAGAACAGTTTTAGATAGTCGAAGTATCTTCAGGAGTCGCTGGGGGCGACCAGTGATGGTGTTGGGACTAGCTACCGGTGGGAACCGGTAATCCAGTCATTGAGAGGTTGGTAGGGACCAGGGCGGTCCCAGTTTGTCAGGAAGTCAGTCGAGGAATAGTTGAATTGTCAGTCGGTGGCAGTGCGAGTATGCAGCGTATGGTGGAGTTCAGTTAGTTGAGTCGAGGGGTGCTCGACACCAAGTGTTGGCAGGAAGGAGTGTCAGTGAGTGCTGACGGTGATGACCCGTCTGGGAATAGCAGGGAGGTGATGGAGTTAGTGAAGGATAGGACCTTCACAGTGTCCAAGGAAAAGTCGGTAATGAGGCTTGCCTTGGGAAGGCAAGGGATTTGCGCAAGAAAAGAAATGGAGAACCCCTACGGGTTCAGTGCAGTATCCGGTGGAAGACCAGCGCAGGTAGGCGGCTGGAGTTGAGTATTGGAGGCAGACCGTAGGCGGTGGGCCAAGGTAAACTTCGAGGACGAAGTTCAGTTTAAGTGGGGGAGAGTTGTAACACCCAGGATTTTGAAAGCCAAGAAAGTAAAGGAAACCCTAAATTTAAGAGGGACTCGACGAGTCAAAGGAAGGACTCGGCGAGTCGGAGCGGGATCCGGGTCGATAAGAAAGTGACCAACTCGACGAGTCGGCCAAGTGGACTCGGCGAGTCTGGTCTGTGCGAGGAAAACCCTAAATTCGGGGCTTGGAGCCTATTTAAGCATCATAATCTTCTTCCTAGGGCTCCTTTACAGCCTCTTGCACCCAGAACACCGCACCTTAAGCCCCCATTGTGTTCATTCAAGCTTTTAGCCATTTTTGAGTGGATTTAAGGAAGAAGAAGGAGTGGGAATCTTGGAGGCATCAAGGAGTGGCCTTGGATCTGAAGTTTGGGGAACATTTCAGAGCATTGGGAGGTATCAATTCGTTTCCCTCCTTTAGATCTTCTTTGGTTATGAGTTTTGGGGCTTTTAAGCCATGTTTAAGTCCAATCTTGAGCTTGAGGTCCAGATCTGAGGTTGCTACCTCAGATCCATGTTTATTTTGGTATGTAATCTCATAAAGTATCAGTCATTGGGTGGAAATTGGAAGTCTCTTGGTCCTAAACCCTAGCTATGGGTGTATTTTGCCTAGATCTCACTCTCTACACGTAAAGTTTGCAACTTTACGTGGGAAATAGGCTTGGGGAGGGTAGATCTATAGTTTGGAGCTCATGCATGACTCGGAAGTCCTCTGCATGTAAGTGGATCTCAGTGGACTCGGCGAGTAGCTTGAAGATGAGGAGGAACTCGACGAGTGGGATGAACAGCTCGTCGAGTCGGATGAAGATGGGCATGAACTCGGCGAGTTGGATGAACAACTCGTCGAGTTGAATGAAGTTTGTCGTGTGCTCGGCGAGTCTGTTCTTAGACTCGGCGAGTCGGGTCGAGTGGTCCCAAACCCTTCGAGTTAAGACTCGAGTCAGCGAGTCGAGCCAGGACTCAGTGAGTTGGTCAGGTCAGGAATCGGAATCGGTAAACTCGGCGGGTCAGGGGCTGACTCGGCGAGTAGAGTCGCGAGTGGAAGGACTCTGGATTTATGAACTCGGCGAGTCAGTGGGGTGACTCGGCGAGTAGGGTTGACCTGGAAGGTTGACTTTGACTAGAGTGGACTTGGTTAACCTTTGGAGGTCAGTTAGACTAAGTGTTATATATATATTGATAGCTCGGAGAGCTAGAGGAGCAGCGGTTCAGGGTATTGTTGAGTAGCAGCCAGAGGTTTATCAGCAAAGCTCAGCAGTTCAGGTGAGTTACCTTCCAGTAGCGGTGGGTCTGAGGCCACAATGCCGGCCCACCAGTAGGAGTTGTATGTTGGATGATTGTCTTTGTGATATCATCTTGATTGCTACTACCTGTTATGTTGTATGCTAGCATGATACGTTATATGTGATAGTAGTAGAGTTCGGTTGTTAGGACCGAAGGGTAGTCAGACACCCCAGAAATGCCTGATAGTACGTGATGTTATGTTTGCATGCTGGCTTGTTATGTTATATGTGATCGTAGTAGTAGGGGTGAAATAGTCCCTGAGGATCGGTTGTTAGGACCGATGGGTAGTCAGCACCCCAGAATGGCTTGACACGGGTAAGACGGCACCCCAGAATGGCCGTATGGGTAGGTCAGCACCCCAGAATGGCTTGACACGGGTAGGTCGGCACCCCAGAATGGCCGTACCGGGTAGTCAGGCACCCCAGAATAGCCTGGCAGTATATATGTTATGTGGTTGCATGGTATGCGGTACGTTGGGGGAACTCACTAAGCTTCGTGCTTACGGTTTTCAGTTTTGTTTTCAGGTACTTCCGGTAGCGGAGGGAAGAGCTCGGGGTGATCGCATGGCACACACCATAGATTAGTCAACCTGGGAATGTTTACTCTGATAATGATATTATGTTTTGAATTTAATACTCGAAAGTTATGTTTAACTTATGATATGTTTTTATAAATCTAGTTTTAGTAATGTTTTAAAAGAAATTTTTGGTCTTGATTTTTGGGTCGTTACATATCGAGTCTACGGTGTGACTGGTTCGCCTACACCAGGTCTTCAGTTCACCCGGTCCACTCTCTCTCTCCGAGTCTACAGTATGACTGGTCCGCCCGCTTCGGGCCTTCAGTCCACCTGGTCTACTCTCTGAGTCTACAGTATGACTGGTCCGTCCGCACCGAACCTTCATTCTGTCTGGTCCACTCTTCGAGCCTCGGCATGTCTGGTCTGCCCTCTTGGGGTCTTCAGCCTATCCGGACCGCTCGCCGGGCCTTCGGTCTAACCAGTCCGCCCTAGGTATGTTGGCTTACAGCACAAAGCAGGACCCGCCTCTACCCAACCCCAGTCCAACAACCATGTGCACATAAACATATAATCATAAAACATCTCACAACTAATCAAACCGATCCAGCATATCACATAACATAGCAGCATCCTAACCAGGATACCGACCTAACCGGTCACTAGCATAGCATCATCCTATATACCAGGATACCGACCTTAACCAGGTCTCTAACATATACCATCCTAACTACCAGAATGCAAACATAGCAAATCAATAACATAACAACAATACCCGGACTTCCATCCGATAAAGGGTTGGCCTTGGTGTCGTAGACCCTGTCAGTATAGTAAGGATAACTCACCTGCAACTGCCGACTTAAAGAAATAAGACCACGCTGCTCCGACCACCAGGACGAACTCCACCACTGATCATTACCAAATAACCAAAACCAATAAACACCAATAATTACCAAAATACCCTTGGAAGTCAAACTGGTCAACCCTTGGTCCCAATCAAAGTCCTCAGTCAAAGTCAACCTTCCTAGTTGACCCTACTCGCCCAGTCAACCCGTTGACTCGTTGAGTTCCTATGCTCAGAAACTCCCAAGCCACGACTCAACTCGCCGAGTTGCCCCAAGACTCGTCGACTCCAACAAGCTCTAAGTCCCTTCTTGCTCAACTCACCGAGTCATCCCTCGACTCATCGATTCACAGCTTAACCAGAAAAGGTTTAAGGTTCCACGACCAGACTCGCCGAGTCCAAGAACAAACACACCAAGTCCAAGGAAATCTTCAACAGACTCACCGAGTTGTTCTTCCAACTCGCCAAGTCCAAACATGACATCTTCATTCAGACGATTTCAGGCCATTTCATTGCTTCCAATACATAGATCTAGACTCCTAGGGCCAGATTCACACATAAAGTTTCCAACTTTACACGCATGCAAGGCTCAACAAGCTCCAAAAAAGCTACAAGGAGGTTTTGGGACGAAGATACTCTAAATCAAGCCCCAAGGCTGATGCTTTAAGCTTCCATGGCTCACTATTAACCTAGATTTGAAGTTGCAACTACAGATCTAACCTCTAAACCTGAAAGGGATTCCTATCAAGCTAAAATTCCCAAGACAACAACCAAGAATGGATCTAGAAGGAGAAAACTCAAGGTAACGACTTGTTACCTCATAAATGTGCCTAAGAAGGAGTAGATTCCAGATCTACAATGATCTCCCGATGCTAGCCTCTTGATCTTCTAACTTTCTCCTCTTAAATCCTTCTTCCAAGCTCAAACTTTAACAATGGAGGCTCACACACACTAATTAGGGTTTCTGGAACTCAAATGGGCAGTAAAGAGGCTGAGGGTGGCTATAATGTGCTTTATATAGGGCACAACTCCCAGAATTAGGGTTTTCTCCCTTCAGCACCAACTCGCCGAGTCCACTTCCGACTCATCGAGTTGCTCACTTAACACATGACCAGAATCATGACTCAATTCGTCGAGTCTATCCATTGACTTGCCGAGTCGACCTTCCTAATTTACACTAAGAACCCTGAACTTGCACTTCTGAACTCGGGGTGTTACAAGCGCAAGACTTAAAAGAGATGTGGTCAATGATAGGGTAACTAAGGAAGGCTAGATGTCAATGATATGCATTATGCTAGTATATGTTATGTGTTTATGTTATATGATTATGTGGTAGTGATAGATTTGGTTCTATGTAGTTTAAGTTGGATAGCCTGAGAACTTTTACTCTAATGCCTGATTGCGATGTTCTTTTCTGATTGTTTGCTCTTGGTTAGATCATTTGCTCGATTTTCTATGAGATCCCTGATTACATATGACTCTATGTATTGCATGAAAGACCAGTACTTGGCCCCTGGAAAATGTATGGAAGACCGGAATCTAGCCCCTGACAATTGTATGAAAGACCAGGATCTTGCCCCTAGTAATTATGTGAAAGACCAGGATATGGCCCCTGAAAATTGTATGGAAGAGCAGGATCTGGCCCCTGGACTTGTATGTAATACCAAGATGTGGCCCCTAGCAATGTCAAAGGAAGACCATGATTTGGTCCATGGCACAAAGTGAATGTAAGACTATGATTTGGCCCATAACATTCACTTGGGGTTGGTGTAGGCCCGTTATTTCATGTATGATTGTTATGCATGTTGATAGGAGATTTGGCATGCCGACGCTAGAGCGGAGGACCTTATTTGGATGTATTGTATTTATGATGGAATATTTGGTATATTAGGGAACTCACTAAGGTTTATTCTTATAGTCGTAGATTAAATATTTTGCAGGTTACTTATGAAAAGAGCTCGGTTGGACTATACACACGCATCAAAGATATTTGTTTCTACGGTTTTGTAAACTGAACTCTGATAATGTATGATTTTCAATCAATCAAATGTTATTCAATGGTTTTTGAAACAAATGTTGAATTTGTTAATTTATTTTATGAACAAAAATCTCTTTGTAATTTTTGGGACGTTACATTTATAACACTAGTTTTAACATCATCTTTGGTTTCCTCAAAAGTTGGAATATGTTGACCATTATTGATGATGTCCATCATATTGTGATCCATGGTTTCAAGAACAACCATGGATTTTCTCTTCCATATGGCAAAGTTCTTTTCATCAAAATGAAGAATCTTGTTCCTTGACGTAGTACCCATAAAGATTTTGGATTCAGAAGAAGACGAGGTTGACATTGCTTAATAACTAGAGACTTACTCTGATACCAATTGAAGGATCGTAATTAACATTGAATATATCAAGAAATGAGAATAAGATCAAAATTAATCAAAAACCAATTTCGATTAAGAAATCTCTCACAAAGAGAGAATACATAAAGTGGTGATTTACATTATAACCTAGTGTAACTTATATACTAGGTTGATGACTATTATGGAATCAAATTTCTACATATCATGGATAAGAATACAAAGATAACTACAATTTATAAAAAGATATATACTATACAAAAAGATCTTATCACTAAGATAACGGATCAGTAAATTAAAACATAAGAAACATGTCAGGCTGTAGTGAGGCTTCGTCGGTGGTTGATGGCTTTGATTAATGAGTAAGCGTGGCATATGTTTGATTCATCATATTATAAAGTTTGACCTTACATATACTGATTATTCTTGCATTTTCACTTTAAGACAATTACTAACCGAATGGAGGTTAGCTAATGACTAGTTAGTTGTTAAAAGTTAGGATAATGACTTAAAATGGTAATATATTCTTCGATTTATACACATTTGGTCACTGAGTTTATTTTTTGTTCACATTTACACCTTCAACTTGTTAAACTGTACACATTTAGTCCTTATGACCGGTTATTTCAGGTTAACCGGTAAAAATGTCTAAATAGGGTAATATATTTCTCATTTTGTACACATTTAGTCCTTAATATTTTTGTACACATTTAGTCCTTAATTTTTTTTTGTTGCAAATTTTTTTTTGTTTTTTGTACTCATTCAATACTTATTAATGTTTTCTTTAAGTTTTTCTCATAACATCTTACATGCAACAATCATTAACGAGATCTTTTAGACTTTTGATACTTATGTCCATCGCGATCTCGACTACTTGGTTGCTTAGGTCATGTGTTATGAACATCATAACTTTTTCATTCTATCTCGGATTTTAACGATATTTATATCTATGTGTTTGTATTTTAGTCTACTACAACTTTCGTTTAGATTACTTCCGTTAAAAAGTAATATATTTTTTAATTACGATCTTTATATCCATACGTTTTTTTATGAATGCATTTATGGATGTTTATTTTTATAAAATCGTAAGTAAAAATATATTATATTTTAACGGGAGTAATCTTAACGAAAGTTGTAGTAATCTTAATGAAAGTTGTAGCAGACTTAAAAAACGAACACGTAGACATAAAGATCGTTAAAATTAGATATTGTATGAAGAAGTTACGACGTTCGAAATACAAAACCAAAGCCAAACCACAAGACCTATGCAACCAAGCAGTCGAGGCCGCGATGAACATAAAAATCAACAGCCCCAAACACCTCATCAATTAGGGACGGACGTGGGATTTGGTAGTAGGTGTTACCGGTCCGTAGTAGGTGTTGTCGGTAAGTAGAAAAAAGAAAAAAATCGATAAATATCGAAAAATTTACACTGCGTACAGAAAAAGCAGGGGTTGTCAGTGCCACTGCGGGCACCCAAAGAGAACCGTCCCTGTCATCAATGATAGTCTCATATTAGATGTCATGAGAAAAACCTTAAATAAATCATTCATAATACTGAATTTGTACAGAAACAAAAAATGACTTATTTTGTAACAAAAAAAAAATTAAGGACTAAATATGTATAAATATATTAAGGACTAAATGTGTACAAAATGAGAAATATATTACCCTAATAAGTCAGATTTTTCGGCTAACCTGAAGTAACCGGTCCTAAGGACTGGATGTGTACAGTTTAACAAGTTGAAGGGGTAAATGTGGACGAAAAAAAAATTCAGTGACCAAATGTGTACAAATCGAAAAATATATTACCCTTTTAAGTCATTATCCCTTAAAAGTTAGTATCACCAAGTTACTATTATTCGTCAACGTCTGGAGTAGAACTTATGTCCTCCAATCTATGAGACAAAACCTCTGCCAACTGAGCTAGTCCCACATTGACAACTATTGTTTCATTCACCAATGTGATCTTTTTATGGTTTTAGTGTTTTACAATTTTTGAAGCAAATATTGTGTTTATAGTTGTTTGATTTTGTAACTTTTAAAATGTAATATATATATATATATATATATATATATATATATATATATATATATATATATATATATATATATATATATATATAGAGAGAGAGAGAGAGAGAGAGAGGAGAGTTCAATTGAGAAAAAAAAGGTTGAGAATGGGGGAATCATTCTCACCCAATCATTTATTTTTGCCACAAAAGCCTCCGACGTACCAGCGGAAATGAGAAAGGATGCACATGTGTTTTCCAACAAAACATGTTTCCTTAAACTATGGTAAGCATTACCTTAATATATACAAAAACATAGTTTTTTCGTTTTTTTTTTAATTTTTAAGAAGCTATTTTTATCGAAAAATGATTTTAAATATACCAAAATTCATGATTTTTTATTCTCTACAAATAGACATCCATATTGATATACTTTTAAGATAAAATAATTTTTTTTTTATATTTTTAGCTATCGTTATTCATAAGTGAATAAAAATGAATCAGGTTTTTCCTACACTACATTCTAGGGGTGTTCACGGTCCGGTTTTTTTGGTTTTCAAGTCAAACCGAAGCCAAACCGTTAGTAACGGTTTTTGTCAAGCAAAAACCAAAGCCGAACCGTTGAAAATGTAAAACCGATCCAAACCAAACTGTTACTAACGGTTTGGCTCCGGTTTGGTTTCACAGTTTGGGCTTTTTAGGCCCATTTTAGTTGAGTCCATTATTAGACTCATTTAGTAAAAAATCTGCATAATTAAAACTATTAGAACAACTACAATTCTGCCAAAAACTATTAAAAAAACTACAATATTAAAGTTGTCAAAACAGCTAAAAAAACTACCAAAAGAGTAAATAAAAAGCAGTAAATGAAAACATCAAATATTGTTTCATTACATTAAAGATTAGACTAATACACGCAACCATTACATCAAACATTCCAAACTGTAAATCTCTACGAAACTGTGTAACCGTGAATGTGTGATGGAGCTGTGAAACTGTGAATCTGATAAAAATGAATCAATCAAAATAAATAACGAATTTCATTAGAATAAATATCGAATTTGATCAGAACTATCAATCAATAAAAACGAATTTCATCAATAGATTATCAGTTAAATCTGGGAAACAAAACAATCACCTAAGTGTGGGATCCTGTGAACTCGATATCAACATAGAGTTTCAAAAGATTCTTCACAAGATACTGAACAGAGAGTTGGTGCCCCTAAAAAGTATACTGGTAGCAGAAGATGAGCCACTGCACACACACACAAGTAAAAAGACATAAATACCCTTTGTAAGCAAATAACATAAGATGACAGAATTAACAAATAAGTTGATAAATACCTCTGAGGCATCCAAAAATTAAAGACTTCAACCATTTTGGCTCTTAATAAAGGGTTCCTTATGTACTCTAGACCTACCATGAACATGATAATCAAGTTCATAAAATCATCCTGCCAAAGAAAAAGACCAGTGACTTGGTTGACCAGAACTTGTTGTTTCTTGAGTATCTTACTTGAAATCCAAAAGAGATAAGAGTATCTTACTTGCACAATCGAAGCATAACAGCACCAAGGTTCACAAACATGCATGAACTTGCATAAGACATAGGATCAACCTATCACCAATCACAAATTATCTAATATTAATAAAACTTTCACCTGGATAGATATAATATGCCTTTATGGTCTAAAAAGTTTTTTTACCTGGATATGAGCCCTTTGATGCATTTTTTGTTGAAGATGAGCCCTGGATATGAACACTTAAGCACAGTCCCTCTTAAATCCTCATCCAACTGCTTCAAGATCGTTTCCACCACCAAAAGTATCGATTGAACTAGAAACTTCAGAGAAAATCAAAGGCAAAAATGGAGAAACATTCAATTTATCTCTTTGGGAATCGGCAAACATATCGGGGTCACCTAAGTGGATTCTACAATATGACACTGTTAATTTCTTAGCCTGATTTACAACTAACTCTGTCTGAACCCTAACTGATTTATCTTTCATATTAGTCGACAGTTAATTTGGCGCAAACTTGTATCTATTTGAGTATTAATCAGATTATCAAAATCACTTTTGATCAGAAGTTAGAGTTGAGATTAAAATTAAAAAAAAATCAAAGGATTTGTTCAGAAAGGAATAACGAGAAGCGGACCTGCAAACGGAGTCGGGGGCGGAGTTGCTGCAAGCAAGGTGTCGAGGTGTAGTCGGAGTTACTGCAACGAAGGAGTCGAGGTGCAATCGGAGGTATGCAATTATGCGCAATCAGTTTACATCTTAGATAAGTGAAGAAGAAGTGATGAACAACGAAGGGGAAACGACTTTGAGTCTTCTACCTGAGGAATGAGGCTGCGTGTTTTGCGATTAGGGTAAAAGAAAGGGAGAAACAATCAAACAACCTAATTCTGTCTGGACTGGACTGTGAGATTAGGAAATAGGCACTTCTCATTTTTATTGGAGTTAAACTAGTATTGGGCTAGTATTGGGCTGTTGCAATTAAAATATTAAATGTTGTGGTTTAAATTTTATTATTTATAATAACAATTAACATATAATATAATAAAATACAATTACATATAAAAAATAAATAATATATATAAATTTTACGGTCCGGTCCGGTTTTAAAACGGTTTGAAATCTTAAAAACCGTAAGTCAAACCGTTCACTACGGTTTGAAAAGTTCAAAACCGCAAGCCAAACCGTAAAGAAAAATACAAACCGTAAAACCAAACCGATGACCGGTTTGGCCGGTTTCACGGTTTCAAACCGAACCGCGATCACCCATAGTACATTCGTTATTCACTTATGAATAAAAACTATGATTAATATTTTTTACAATTTAAGTATCATTCATATATGAATATAGCATATACTAAACATAGTATATTCATATTTAAATATTAGACGATGCATTCACTTGTAAATATTACATAGTATATTCACTTGTGAATGTTAGATGGTATATTCACTTGTGAATATTAGATGATATTTTCATATGTGAATATTATATAGTATTACATGGTATATCACATGAGAATAGTACATAGTATATTCACTTATGAATATTAGATCGTATATTCACTTATGAATAATAGTTGGTATATTCATATGTGAATATTACACAGTATATTCATATGTGAATATTGTACAGTATATTTATATATGAATATTACAAGGTGTTTTCAGAAATATATATAATTTTTATATGTTATTCACATATGAATAACATACAGACTTGCATATTTGTTTTGTGTTTTAATAATCACATATTGATTCAGGTGAGAAAACATATTCATATATGAATATAACGTGGTAATTTAGTTTATGCATTTCATTAAACAGTTGGAGTGCATACAAGTTAACTTTTTTATAAATGCGATAAATATGATACTTTGACTATTTAAATCTTACAAAATAGTAGATTGGTAGAGAAATATATGAAAATTTTCAAACAAAAAATGATTTGATCTTTTTCTAACCTTAATTTCGATGTTTTATTTGATGATCGATGTTGAATAAATGATACGAATTGAATTTTTTGTTGATTATCGATGATGTTGATCTAATGATGCTGGAAGTATAATTAATCATAGATGTTGAAGATATGCTCGTATTCAAGCAGAATTGAAGGTTTGATTGAAAGAGCAAAAAACGAATTTTTGTTGTCAACTGTTGAATGGTGTCGACGATTGATTAACACATGATGACGTTGATCGATGATTTAATTGAAGAAATCTTGATGATTTTTGAAGGTTGGAGGATAAATTTGGATGATAACGATCGATTAGAATGAATTTCAACTGTTAGCTAATTTTCTACACTTACGTATTTATGATTGAAGGCTATTATATCATATTTACAAGTTTGTCACCGTGTCTTTTTATGCTTAGATTAAATGAGTGGCTCAGAATGATTATCTCATTCTCAACTTTTTTTATTTTCTCAATTGAACTCACCTCTCTCTCTCTCTCTCTCTCTCTCTCTCTCTCTCTCTCTCTATATATATATATATATATATATATATATATATATATATATATATATATATATATATATATATATTATTAAATAGATACCTAATACTTAATACTATTTATATATTTATGTTTATCCATTTTGGTCATGTCTCGCATGTTGGTCCATAAGCTCAGGCCCGACCCTAAGTATATGCGGGTTGTTCAAGGCGCTTGACTTACTACTACTAGTATTGTTGGCCCTTGTCCGAAACTTGACCTATATAACTCTTGCTTCTATTTTTTTTTCAATTGCTTTCTTTCGTAATTCCTCAAATTTTAACGTAGCAAACCCCACATTAAATTAAAATTAAAACATTTATAGCCAAGGGAAGGAAAGAAGAACCAGGTTCAACTTTTTTTTTTTAGTTGTAGTATTTACCATGCATTGTTTATTGTATTTTTTCATATATTCATCAATATTGTTTTTTTTTCTAATCCAGAGTTGTAACTGTTATTGACATTGCTCCATTTGAACTCAATTTGATTTAGTCAAATTTTAATAGAAATAATGAATTTTGGTTATAAGTAAAAAAAAACCCTTATATTTAGGGCCTATATTTTGGTTTTTCGCATAGAGCCTCTAAAATCAATGGGTCGATCATGATAAGCTATATGCATCATCTGAATCCAAACATCGTAAACGTCTCGAGATATAAATATAATAATTATATAAAAGAAAAAGAAATATGATTTTGTATTAAACCGTTTTGGAAATTTTTCCAAAAACATTTTCGAAAAGGCATCCGTAATCGACATATAATTCATTATGCCTCGCTTCCGCGTAAGAGCGGGTTCAGTTGGAAGAAGGTTGGCCGGCTTCACCAACACCCTCATCCCGCTCTCATCTCTTTCTCTTTCAATTTGTACTCTATGCTCCCTAATTTTTATCTAAGTGCATGGGTTTTGAGGGTTGAGAGAGATGAATTTTCATATATTGAAGGTTACGTGAGATGGAAGTAAGAGGAAATTGAGAAAAACTGATATGATGTCTATGTAAAACATGAATTGTGAGCGTTGAAGGAAATGGTTTCTCTCCATCCGATAACTCAGCCAATATGCAATAATTATATAAAACAAATTAATAATTCAATAAATCGAAAAATTGAAAAACAAAGTATCATTTTATATGGCTAAGGAGGAAAACAGCAACAAAACTCATGTTTAAGAGCCGATTTGCAAGAAATACAAAATTGGTCTAAAACCGCAAAGCTCGGTCCGAACATTTCTGTAATTTACTCAAAAAAACATTTCAAACAAAACTCAATGATTTTGACAAGATAGAAAAAGTTTCCACATGCTTATTTATCCCTATCAAGAAACTTCTTTGATGTTTTGTCACCTAAATGTTAATGCCTTTTCACATCAAGTACATTAGATATCATGATTACTAATAAAGGTATAAACATAATAACCAAAGTACCAAACTAAGTTTTTACAAACAATATAAAGAAAGTTAATAATATAACATTAATATATTATCTAAAGATGCTTGTACAAGTTATTATACATTACATGACCAAATTAAAGAAAATAACTACCATAAACACAATCCAAATCCCATCCAACTTATATCTTGAAAAACTAAAAGAAGTCTCGTTACCTAAATGAAAACTACCCAACTTGGAATTTGAATCACCAAAACTAACCTCAATTGACTTCACTTCTTCTTCACAAGCCTTTACCCCAAAAGGGCGTAAACTTGTAGTAGGCAACAAATTAATCGGCAAACACAAGTTCGAATTGTTCCAAGCTCCAAATCGCCTACCCATTTTACCATAAAACCCTCCATCAAATTCAAGCTTTCCGCTTAGATTGTTTCCATATACATATATCGAACTTAGATCATGTAATTTTGCCAACTTTGGTGTAAGATTTCCCGAAAGATAATTGTCATTAAGACCCAAAAATCTTAGCCTTTTCATCTTAGAAATGGACTCCGGAATGCCACCTGTTAATTGTGTGTTTGAAAGATCCAACACCATGAGCCTTTTGAGATTTTGCCACTTGATGCCCATGAGATCACTTCCTATAGGGTTTCTTGATAATATCAACTCTTTTAAAGAACCCATTTCTTGAATTGACCTGGTCAACCCACCTGAAATCTTGTTGCTACTTAGATCCAAAAGGGTTAGATTCTTTAAACTGCTAACTTCATCTGGGATTTTGCCTTCTAATTGGTTTTGACTCAAGTCAAGCTTCAAGAGAGAAGTCAACCCACCAAAAGTCAACGGTATACTCCCGGATAATGAGTTTCTACTCAAGTCTAATATTAATAGCTCACTTAAATAACCATAATTGTCTCCTATTTCGCCTCTGAACCCATTTTCAGATAACACCAATCTTTTCAAATGAATCAAGTTGCCGATGTTCGCCGGTAAGCCACCGGAAAATCCGTTTCCGATCACCACTAAAGATTGAAGCTTGTGGAGTTTACTAAAAGCGAGTGGGATTGGTCCCGTGAGACCAGGGTTTGATCGGAACTCCAGTGACTCTAGGCTGCCGGAAAACTTAGTCCAGTTTTCTGAAGGAATGACGATCGGTGGTTCATGAAAGCAATCGAAGAATGCAAGCGATTTTAGGTGTGTGAGTTTAAACAAATCGGGTCTAAATTCAGGATGTGAAGCACAGGAGAGTGAGTTATCATGAAGCGAACCAATATTTAAGTCTGTCACATACCATAATTCACCATAAATATCGCAAGAAACACCCTGAAAAATGTAAACAACGATTAATGTACGAAAGAAATTTGACTTCAAAGACTTGGTTTTTGAATCAGAAGTGTGGGGTACCTGAATAGGAGTCCATCCACATGGATCGGGATAAAGATCTGAGCCATTCCACCATGAACCCACAAAACCTTGAATAGCAGAGTACAAAGCTTCTTGCTCTGTTTTCGCCATGGGAGCTTCTCCTTCAACAACTTCATATTCGCCTTTCTCTCCATTGACGTACATTCCAATGATGGTTACAGTTACAATCGTAGCAATGAAAACTTTACTGAAATAACCCATCGCCAGTTGTATGTTTAAGTTCACCCCCCGCCACTCAACGATCCAAACAAAACAGAACAAAAATTATCAAACTTTGAATAATGCAATTAGAAAAATCTTGGAATTCGAAGATGCTGTATCCGTAATCCAAATCCAACAGAAAGACGAATCAGTTTTCTTGGTAATTACAGGAAGATTTTAGCCGAATTGAAGTAAAACAGAATGAAACGGAACCGAAAGTTGAAAAACAGAGCTCATGAACTGATACTAATGAACTGAAAGAAATCGAAATAGGGGTTCCTTGAAATTACATAAACTGAAAACCCCAGTAAGATTACACGAAGGAAGATGAGTAAATTAGGAAATGAAGAACATGTAAGGTAGGTTCAGACTTCAGAGTGTCGAACTCTGGTTTCCATAATATTGTATAGTGAAGCTATGAGTTGGAAGAGATAAACAGAAAATTTGTAGTGTTTCAGAGAAGCAGCAGCCAGCAGGATCGTACATGGCACAATATCTAACAGCTAAAAGCCTAACTATTCACACTTTTCTATGCCACTCTTCCATAAATGTTTAGATTATGGGATTCCTACTTTACGATTGTTAAAATCAGTAAAGAAAGATTAAAGTACAAGTTTTGTTGCATAGGGTACAAGTTAGGAAGGAAGTAATGTTTTTGATCGAGTAATTGTTATTCTGGGAAAAGAATAAACGCCGGATGCCATGTGTGAGTCTATTATTAAAGGTGCAGCCACCTTTGTAACTATTGAGATTGTAAGTTTGTTATTATGAATGATTTTATAGTTACGATTAATAAATACATATAATAAATGTTCTGTTTTGTCAAGTAAATATTGCATCTTGTTTTAAGTTTTTTATATATTCGAATTATCATGAGAACTTTAACCGAAATTAAAGAATTAATTGATCAAGAAATTGTATTGGACATTTGGAATAACAATTTTAGTTCATCATGTCCATTCAAATCTATATGTTTTGACATTTAAAGAGAATTGAGGAGACATTTTTGTTTGTTTTATGATATATACGAATGTCTTGGCATTGTCCAATGCCTGGAGAAGAGACACTTGGTCTTAGCTCCGTTGTAAGGCTCTCATTTGTTTCGTTCAAGTGTGACTTATATCATATCGACGATTCGTTGTGAAGAGATAACAATATTATATGTGAACTATGAGAAATATTAAATTTTTAGTTTTTGTTCTAACACATTTTAGTTGAAGGATTGTTCATTGTGTAGGGAAAGTGAAGAGAAAGAGAGTTGTGGTAGAGAGTTGAATCTAATATTTTGTGAACCTGTTAAAGTTTTATTTATTTATTAAATAGAAAATTTATATTATTCGTTAGCATTTTCATTTTCTAAGGTCATAGAGAATGTGGACAAGTTTGTCACATTAAGACCCTGTTTAATATGTGTCTGACCGAGTCAGGTCAGAAATTTTTGGCAACTGAAGTTGTTTGATATACAAAATTTAGGTGGTTAACTCGGTCAGCAAGATCTAAGTGAGAAAGAGGTTTGGACTTAACAGTGGAAAAGAGGATGATCATTTTCTAAGGCCATAGAGAATGTGAACAAGTTTTAGGGATGAGAATTTGGCCCGAAAACCCGAACCGAACCGAAAACCGAACCGAATTAGACCCGAATAAGCAATTCGATTTGGTTTTCGGGTAATTAAATAAGGCTTATTCGGTTTTCGGGTTATTCGGTCCGGGTTACCCGAATAAGGGCTTATTCGGTCCAAATGGACCGAACCGAATATGAAAAGTCACATTTTTTTTCCACCTGCATGATTGCTTATTCGGTCTTATGTTCTATCAATCGTTACCCAAAATACCCACGTAATGTTTAATTTTTAACTTATATACTTATAGATAGTTTTTTAGGTGTTTTAGATGTTTAATGTTTAGTGTTTAATATGTTGCTTAATAACTATATCTTAAGATTGTGGTGGTTGGATTTTACATTTTATATATCAAGAATAGTTAATCCGTGTTATTCGTGTTTATCATAAGCTACAAAAGTCATACAAAATACAATATTTATAATCACATTGTAAATGTTATTTGGGTTATTTGGGTTATTCGGCTCCTTAATCATCTTGTACATGTTATTTGAGTTATTCGGGTTGGAACCGAACCGAACCCGTATTGCTTATTTGGTTCGGTTTTCGGTTCATACAATTACCCTTATTCGGTTTTCGGTTTATTCGGGTTCGGGTCGATTCGGTTCGGTTCCGACCCGAATAACATCCCTAACAAGTTTTATTAATTTATTAAATAGAAAATTTATATTATTCGTTATCATTTTCATTTTCTAAGGCCATAGAGAATATATACAAGTTTGTCACATTAAGACCATGTTTAATATGTGTCTAACTGAGTCAGGTCAGCCATTTTTGGCAGCTGAAGTTGTTTGATATACAAAATTTAGGTGGCTGACTCGGTCAGCAAGATCTGAGTGAGAAAAAGGGTTGGACTTAACAGTGGAAAAGAGGATGATCATTTTCTAAGGCCATAGAGAATGTGGACAAGTTTGTCACATTAAGACCATGTTTAATATGTGTCTGATCGAGTTAGGTTAGACATTCTTGGCAGCTGAAGTTGTTTGAAATACAAAATTTAGGTGGCTGACTCGGTTAGCAAGAGCTGAGTGAGAAAGAGGTTTGGACTTAACAGTGGAAAAGAGGATGATGGGAATCGAACCCATCACCTCACACTCACAAACCACCATATTTACCATTAAACTAGAAGTTTTCTTTTATTCTAGTTGCTCAAACATTTTATATATTGTATAACACTGATTATTATTATAACTATTATCATTTTTATAATAGTAATAATAATAATAATAATAATAATAATAATAATAATTATTATTATTATTATTATTATTATTATTATTATTATTTCATAGAAATGTATAGAGCATCAGGGTAAAATGATCATTTTGTATCATTCAACACATTCAGTCAGATGTACAATCAAACAATATGGTTTCTTACTTAGTCAGAATTTCTTACTCAGACAGACATTTCCCAATCAGTAATTTCTCAGTCAGCAACTATCAAACGGGACCAAAAAGTGTTGTCACATAGACACCACATTGAATTTGCCATATTGCTTCAATTGTTTGTCATTTAGAGGGCACAAATTGTCACTTTTGTCATGTTACTTTTTTTTAAATTAATTTATATAAAAAATAATCAATTTAAACAAATTATTTTTACAAAAACTCAAATTTCATTTCACTTGAAATGAAATTATAACACACCAACAAAACAAAATAAAATTTAAAAATAGAAAACATAAAAATTAAAATTACAGAACCTAGAAATTAAAATACGAAATATAGATAGACCTAAATAGTATATTTTTTTGCAATCTTCTTTTTCTCCTTCAATGCCAATTCTCTTTCGCATCCAGTAAGGTTACTAGTATTCCTCGTAAAGGTTGTCATGTCACGAGAGTTTTCCTTCTCTTTTGCGACACTCAAGTATTGCTCCAAAGTAGCCTTCAAGTTGTCCATTTTGCTTGTTATGTGCTCGAAGTCACTCGAACTAGTTACAGACCCTTTACCCTTTCGCTTAGTTTGGTCTCTTCTCATGGGACGACTAGCTCTTGGAACTTCAATAGGTTCATCATCGTTGAGGTCAATCTCGACATGCACATCTGACGATTTGGCTATGAGTGGTTTAAGATGTTTTGATTCTTTTAGAAGAACCACCCGTGAAAGATTTCGAAGTTTGGATATCTTGTCACATTTTCGACATCTTCACAACATTCCAAACATGAAGAAATTTGAAAGAGTTCCCCTTATCACTCCGATAAAGAGCTAACACCTTTTGCAAGATTGTTTCATCGTTTGCATCACTTTGTCATTGTCGCTTCACGTTCGAATATATCGCATTAAACTCCATGACAAATTTGTTGACGTTCTGCCACTTCGAATAACTTGATCTTTGTTTTGTAGTCACCAAGATTCATTACCGCGAGAAAATGCCTCGTAACTTTCTGAAAAACTAGGCGCATCTTCGTTTTTCTTGACCTTTGGGTCTTCCAAAACATCGAACCAACGTCGTTTCTTCCTCTGCAATCCACTACTTAGAATGTGTCTTTCCTTTTTTTCTTGGGTTCCAATTGACGCTGAATCTCTTCCGGCTCGGAATCCGTTCTGGGTATGACTTCGGGTTGTGAGTGAGTTTCAAACTGGGTTTAGCATTGGAATTGAATTGGAATTTCGAGTCAGGAAGGTGGTCAAATGGCTTGAATTCATTTTTCATTTGGGATTGCACTTGACATTAAAATTGAAATTGGCGTTGAGATTAAGATTGAGATTGGAGTTGTGGTTGGGTTTGGATAGGATATGAGTAGTATGCACTGGGATAATGTAATTAGAAGGTGAATAAATAATGCGATATTTTGATTTTGGATGAAGGTAGACGATGAAGGTAGGCGATAAAGGTGAGATTGGGATTGTGTTTTGCATATTTTTCTTGATAGTTTTTAGAGTTTTTGAGTTGGAAGAAGAAACCATTTTTTTACAAATATGATGAATGTTTGAGTGAAAAATAAAAGATTGTAGTTGGGTATAAAATAAGGTAGTAAATGGTATTTATATTGATCGAAAAGTAGGTAAAATCGTATTTAAAAAAAAATGATACAAAAATAAAAAAAATGGTAATAATTTTTGAATTTTGAAAGTACCAATCTCTCTCTCTCTCTCTCACTGAGTTTGGCCACTGAACTCGGCATGTCGACTTCGTGGCACGGTGCTCACCTAGGACATATTAGCAGTTGTCGAGTTGTACCGAACCCACTCCGCTCAGCCTAAGGTACTATTTATATGGCATGTGTTATAAGAAAGATAAAAATATTAGAGGAGACAATTAAGGATGTCATGGGACTCAATGTTTGCTTATTTTGTTTAATTTACAATTTGATCCGTTTAACATTCTCACGTATTAGTTGAAGAGGTTAAAGTTACACTTTTATGAATTTAATCGGTTCTTTCTTTGTTTTCGAGTTAAATGAAATATTTCTAGAACTTTATCGTTATTTCCAAAATTAACCATATGTCACAATGGTTTCAGAGTTCAAATTGAAGTAAACTATTTTACTAAAGAATTATATGTAACATTTCTTTTAAGGGGTTATTTCAAAACATAGTTAAGTTAAGAAAATCCCTTTAAGAGTTTAATTTGAAATTTGTTGCGGAAAATATAGTTTCAATATATCAAAAAACACATAAGTAAAATTTTAAATAACAAAGTTGTTAACAATAAAACATCACAACATTGTTCAAGATCACCATACATTTTGTGGTCTTCTAGAAGTCCAAGCTAATCTCTAACCCAAGTTAGGGTTTTCAATCTGAGCACACATCAAGATAAATTGGAAAATTGATTATTCATTTAGAATAGAGGGTGGTGATCCATCATACCCGAATCAACCCCAAAAACAAACATCTAAATAAACTTATGGGTTCAATAACCCAAATCAAATCAAGGGTCTTACATGCTTAAAAGAATGAAATCAACAATAATATTTCCAAAATGGATACATAGGTTTAAGAATTTATAAGAAAGGTTAAGTCAATGCTATATCATATAATGTATGCTACTAACACAAACCCATGTCGATCTCAATAGTAAATATATTCGATGGCTCAACCGAACACTATGATGGTAGTCCGTTCCTTAAGCTAGGGAGTCACCACTAGGGGTGAGCATTTGGAGCTGTGGGACCGGATCGGACCAGTGAACCGGACTGGACTGGACCGTTTTTTGGACCTCCGGGCCAGTTACTCAGTTCTAGGATTTGAGTAAAACCGGTCCAGTTTTTTTACCAACCAGACGGGTAAGAACCGGTTTTGGACCGACTTATTTTAAAAAAATTGTATTATGTGAAATTCTTTAAACAATAATATTTCATTCGTTTTAAGTCGAATTAACATGTAGTTTTTTACAACGTGTAATTCAGAGTTTGTAGATGATTTTAGACTATAAAGTTGTTTTTTTTTATGTTATATTTGATGAGTTACAATCCTTCAAAGATGGGATATCAAAGCTGAAATATTTCAGTTTTTCAGTAAAAATTTAAACTTTTGTATTCTGTTAAATTCTTTAAACAATCATATCTCATTCGTTTTAAGTCGAATTGACATTTGGTTTTTTCCAAAGTGTAATCTATAGTTTGTGGATAATTTTAGGCTATAATTATGTTGGTTTTGATGTTATATTTAATGAGTTACAATCCTTCAATGCTGAAATATTTCAGCTTTTCAGCAAAAAGATAAACTTTTGTACTCTATAAAATTCTTTAAACAAGAATATCTCATTCGTTTTAAGTCGGATTGACATACGGTATTTTCCAACATGTAATTTAGAATTTGTAGATGATTTTAGACTATAATTTTGTTGTATTTGGTGTTATATTCGATGAGTTATAATCCTTCAAAGATGAGATATCGAGGCTGAAATATTTCAGCTTTTCAACAAGAAATTTAAACTTTTGTATTCTGTGAAATTCTTTAAAAAAACTTATCTTATTTGTTTTAAGTCAAGTTGACATGCGGCTTTTCTAACGTGTAATTTAGAGTTTGTACATGAGTTAAGATTATAATTTTGTTGTTATCGTGTTATATGCAATGAGTTACAATCCTTCAAACAAATGGTATAAAGTATATACAATCAAAGTTTGACTGGTCCAAATTGCACAAGAAACGGAAACATATTCATTTTTACAAGTTGTACCGTATCAAATCCAAAAAAATATTCATTTTAACGAGTTGTAACGTATCAAACCCAACAACATATTCGTTTTAACGAGTTGTATCAAACCCAAAAACGCGTTTTAACTAGTTATATCGTATTCATGTAAAGTTGTACCGATCCAAACGGGTCCAAAAACCGAAAATCCCGGACCTGGACCTAGACCCGGACCCGGTAAGTCTCATTCGGTCCGGTCCACGGTCTACAATATTCTCTGAAACGGGTCTGGTCCAAGATCCGGTTCGGTCCGGTCCTATCCAAATGTTCACCCCTAGCCCAGATGACTCAATCAGACACTACGATGGTAATCCATTCCTAGGGCTAGGTAGCCATCACCCTAGCCGACAAAAGGGGTAGCTAACATCTGATTGTGCACTTGAGGATTATCTAGTAATCTACTCAAAATAACTCAACGCGCAAAAGGGATCCCAACAACTTGGCCACTAAAGTCACCCATCCTAGTATGTATGCACAATTAGGATGCCAACAAAACTTTCTAATAAGTATTAGATTTTGCTATCAAATCACTTTATTTTTGTAACGTCCCAAAAATTCAGAGTAAAATTTGTTGGATTACGTGTCTAAGCCCATAACTATAATTGGTATTTACTTAACCCGAAAGTAGCATGGTCCATTTCGGGTTGCCTTTACCAGAACAATTTAACAGGATGGATATTTAAGAAAGAGGTTATTTGTGATTTATTAATATATTATAAGCATGATATATTAATTGAGAAATCATATTATTTAATTAATATTGGTCAAGATTTAATTTGGAATTAATTTAGTGATCAAAAGAGATTAATTAAATTAAGGGGGCTGATTTAGTAAATCAGTAATACATATAGTTTGGGCCAATGATCCATGATTGATTAGTGGTGGACTAAGTTTATGTGAGAGTCCATGAAGTGTTAGTCCATAAGGCTTATTATATAGATTATTGGATTAAAGGCCCAAGGAATGAATTAGGGTTTACAAGTTGAAACCCTAGGAATTCCACACTATAAAAGTAACCCCTTAGCTCTAAATTCACGACCCAAAGGGTTCTAAGAGAACCTTATCTGATTTTGGTGGTTCTAGCCTCTGTCTCAAAGTTCTCCACTTGTTCATGGTGTTTGTAACTTGTTTGAGGCATCACACTTGAGGTGATAAGCTCTTGAAAAGCCAACAACTACAAGCTACAAATAAGAGGTATTCTTCTAACTTGTTTTATGATTCATGTACCAAATTTGTATTCTAGATAGGTTTCATGCTTTGGATAATTTTTTGTTGCATGTATAACTAGAGAAGACTTAGATCCAAAGCATTAGGGTTGTATGTGCACCATAGGAGTGTTATAGTACATAAAACCCAACAAAATTTTTGTTTTTAAAGCAATAAACCATACAAACGAGCTGTTCCAACACCAATAAGTAGCCAATGCGAAAACTCTAGGGGATGATGTGTAGTCACGTCAAGCTCTTCCATTTAAAATGGAAGTACTAGAAACCATAAACATAAAATCGTAAGTACAAAGCTTAGTGAGTTACCCAAAATACCACATACCATACATAGAATAGAGATTGTTATGTGCCAACCAGATTCTTACAATTTCCATTATGCCATGATTTGTATCATGGTATTTTCTTGCCAAGTCGAGGGCCAAAACCCGGGTCTTACAAACAAGTGCCAAGAGCCACCTTCTGGTCTTCCATGCAAGTATCACAAAGACAACTATAATCCTACATATAACTGACATGGTCCAGACCTTGGTCTTGAATAAAATTTTTCGGGAGGCACTTCCAGGTCTTACATGTATTTTCTAGGGGTCACCACCTAGTCTTCTTACATATCATAATCCAGTAGGCGGGATTGGTGCCTTCGAACCACAAGTACTGTGAGAAGACTCACCTAACTTAAAGCCATCTAGAACTCAGCTTAGAACTGTACTGACCACAACTAACTAATCTCTCTTTATCTATCTATCTATCTATCTGTTTATCTATCTATCTATCTATCTATCTATTTATCTATCTATCTATCTATCTATCTCTTTTTCTCTTTCTCTCTCTGTCGAATGATAGGTGCTAAACACGTCCTTACAAACCATACAAAGTAAACCCTAAGTCTACCTTATAAAATAGAAATTTGACAAAAAGTCAACTCATGTCAAAAGTCAATGGTCACAGTCAAAGTCAACAACCCACAATGCCAACTATCAAGCCTCACATCGTGACCTTCCCTTGGTTACATCGTGAGAGTCCACTAGATCTGATTCCAACTCGAATCGACCCAACTCAGTCATGGAAAAACATTTAAGCTCACATCACGACGTGAACAACCTTTGTCACGTCGTGATCCCTAAACAGGTCAGTAGAAAACAGGTTCATTAATTCTCACATCGTGAGAGCTTATGTCTGACGTCGTGAGCACAATCTGAAGCCAAAATCCAAATATTTAAGTCCTTAATCCATTAATCCTTTCACTCTAACTTTTCCATAAGCTAAAAGGGACTCCAAAGGTCCATAAAAATGATTACTTTATGGACATATGTGCCTCATGCATATCCTTAATCCACTCTATGTCAAAAAAAAAAAGAAGAAATAATACCAAAGCTCACATGCATGGACCCAAAACTACCCCAATTTCTAGATTTGAATCATATCATACTCAAGGGATCCTTAGAACCCATAAAGTTACCAACTTTATGGTTCCCTTCCATTAAAGATTCCTCAAACATGAAGAAAATGGGACAAAACCTAGATCTAGCAACACAAAGCCATAAAGCATGGATCTTGGACATTTACAAAGGTCCAGAAAGAGCACAAGATAATGTTGATGAAGTTTCCTTGCTAGATCTACAACTAGAACACCTTCTTCTCCTTCTTCTTCTTCTTCTTCTTCTTCAAATTACCAAATGCTCAAAAAGGCTAAGAATCACGGGTGGTTGTCGAGGCCAACAAAATTAATAACCATAAATATTACACACTAAATTAGTGTATAATGGTAAAGGGGTCGAATCCACAGGGATTGGTTCAATTTGTTACTCAATGAAAATCTCTTTGTAAAAGTACTTGTTAAATCACAATAAAAATAAAAATGGGGATTTTGATCTTTTGAAATACTTAAATTAAAACTATAATTAAACTAGAACTTAAATGAACAATTTGGCAAAAATAAGAATTTGATGTGAAATCAATAAGAGAAAGATGGTTGACTTAAGATTTCCTCACTTTGACTTTTGATGAACATATCATTAGAATCCAATGGTGCAATACTTGATTTAAATCCTTAATTTGGCTATAGTAATCCAAGGAGCTTGAGATTACCTAGACTTTTCTTAGTTGTTGAAATGGTTAGAGAAGCTCATAACAATTTCCTTAGTCAAAGTCACTAATTCCAATAAGCATGTAATTAGTGAAAGTCAATTAGCATTAAGAACCAAAAAGTCACCAAATCCAAGAGGAGTTAAAAGCTTCCACTACCATGTTGGAGAAAATGTTTTTATGACTGTGTGAAGTAAAACTAACACAAGAATCACTTGTTGCTTGCTAATTTGAAGATCCTTTACTTAATCAAGAAATTAGTCAACTAATCACCACAAACACATTTAAACTCATGAATAAAAACATGCAAGCAATGATAAGATGTTAAAACACAAAATATTTTCATAAAGATTTAAACACAAATTCATGAATTTTTCAATATTCAACAAAAGTTCAAAGGATTCAACAAAAGTCAACCAAGATTTATTTAGCCAAACATGGTTAAACTCAAGAAAACAAAGTTAGTTAAGATTGTACCAAACATTTGACAAGAATCAAGAGAAGAAAAGATGAAGTTATTCAATGTTTTTGGCCTTCAAATTGCTTCGAAACTCCAGAGAGAATGCTTCCAAATCGGATGTAAAAGATAAGGCTGAATAGGCACACCAACCTTCCCAATATAGAGCTCTAGATAAAATCCCGAAATTTCACGCACGCCGCAGGCTTTCTTACACGGGTCGTGTGACTTTGACGGGTTTTTGGGCTCCTTTATGTCTTGGGCCCCCACAGCTAGTCCATTGGCCCAATTCGAGTCTAGTCAGCTTCAAGCCTATTTTCTTCAACATTTCTTCAATTTGAGCCCAATTTGTCTCTCCAAATCACTCGAGGCTTCCACAAACTCCCGATCATCGATCCCCACATACTTGAAAATCCCCCGCATCTCGCAAATTTAAAGTTTAATTCTTCCAACCCTTCAAATAACTGACAAGCCCACTCCATGCATCACCTCCATACCCATCAAACCCAAAATCTTCGTTTTCCTCCAAGTCCAAATGATTCAAAAAGATCCTGCACATTCCCGCTCCACTATTCTCCTTAAAATCTGCAATTAAGCTCACAAAACTCAAAAGTACCCGAAAGTGGTCGTAAAAATAACAATAAGGAAAATATGCATGTAAATTAACTAAAATGCGAATGAAATGTGCTAAAATAAACTATAAAAAGAAGTGAATAAAATGAAATTACCAATCACCAAGGGAACTAAGGTTAGGGTTTTTCTAAGGTAGGGTGATGGAGGCTAATAATGAACCCTATAATTGACTTAGAGGAGTTTAAATACAGAGGAAACCCTAAAAGATCATGGACTTGGGTTGCAGTAGCATTCACGTCGTGACCACCTTGTGATCACGTCGTGAGAAAGGTCTGAAACATGCTCCTCACAGCTCGTCACACTGAAACAAAGCCAACATGTGTTCGCATCGGAACACTCCATTTCGCAACGAAAACTCTCTTTCGCATCTGATTACTCTCATTCGCATCTGAATACTCGTTCGCATCTAAGTACTCTCGTTCGCATCCGATTACTCTCGTTCGCATCCGAAGCCATTTTTGCAACGAACTCTAACCAGCTGCAACTTGTTGTGATCGATCACATCCAATCGCATTTGAATAGTAACCTTCGCGTTGTGACCACCCTATGGTCACGTTGTGACACTCGATTTTCTCCAAAAATCAAACTTTTGACTCCTTAACACCCTAGATCAATCAATCTTGGAAAACGGGGGTTACAGTTTCATAAATGCAAATAAGTACTGACAGACAAGTGGTGAAATTCAGAAACCCCAATTTAGTGACGAGTACTTGTGATGGAAAATTGACAGCGTTGAAAATCTCTTGATGTGTACTGACGGATTTTAATAAAATTTTATTTATTTGCAAACATGTAAGTATTCTTTTGGAACTTTAATCCATAAAAATGCATTGCCAAGGTGCGGACTCGGGCCAACGGTGTGAGGGGAGACAACTTTCCAATCGGCCAAAGGGTTTTCTATCGGTATTTCATTGGTGATTTTACAACAATTCGTTGAAAATCCATCACTAAAGCAGTCGGAAATTCGTCACAACATTTACCCCACGTGCCAAAATACGTCAGAAAATACCCCTTTAATGACGAAGTACGACGGATTTTGCCGTCGGAAATTCCCCCACTTTTCTACTTTCTAGTATATAAACTTAACCAATATATCGGTACATATTATTTTAATTCTTTTTCTGAAGCTCCTGTTTACTATAGTAACTTTTTTGTTTTCTTCTAAATATGTATTTTCTAACTTACTATAAAGAAACGTCAATTATTAGTACAAAAGAAATGTATTGTTAGACGTCTTATGTTAGAGCATGAATAGCAAAAGGAATATAAAGGATTTGGGAGTTTCGACTGTGCTTCTGCAAAAGTAGTTTTCTATGAGGGCCATGGTCTGTTTGTGGATCCATGTGTTATGGAGGGGAGATGCTGGGGAGATGCTCAAATGAGTTTCCATATTTATTTTATATATTAATTAAAATCATATCCATTTCTATTTTTATATGGTAATTATATGATGATTATGATCTCTTATGTGAAAAAAAATATCACATGCATAACGTCTTGTGAAGTATCTTATGGACCTTTTTTGGGTTAGTAATTAGAGTCTAGTGGTTTCAGAAATAAAATCTTATAAGTAAGGTTCTGAAATAACACTCGAACATGCTTCCTTAACTATAATGTCTTTACACGCTACTCTTGGGTTGACGAGACTACAATTTATCTTTATTTTTCAGTTATACGTGTTTGCATGAAATTACATGCAAAACAATGGAGGGAAGTGTTTGCTTTTGGGCTGACGGATAACTAGCAGCATTCTGAAGTCGATAAGATTGAAACGACGGTTCTAAAGATTTTGGACAGTGTGAACTGCTGCGATTTTCGATGGATGTCAATACCAATTTCATGGTATACATAGTCCCCCACCGGGACACTCCAAACACGGTTTCGTTCAACTTAAGGGATGATACAAAATTATCATATAATTATGAAGAATTGTCTTTTACTTTACAACTTTATCGGATTTAGTACACAAGTCGAAATATTACATGTTACATCAGTTTTATTTTGGACTATTGTAAAACCCTTAGGATGTAACATAAAATTCCAAAATATGATTTTCGGATAGTTAGTATTATTTCAGATGGACATATTTTTTAGGGAAAATACCGGCAATAGTTAAAAAATGAGTTTTTTTTTTCAAAATATAGACACAAAAATAGACATTTCCGGATATAGACATGCATTCCGCGGAGCTCCGCGAAATCTAATGTAGCTCCACGGAATGGATCTTGAGTTTTTTTTTTTTTTTCACATCGATTCTTCAGGGTTTATATTAATTCTCCAATTATTTATTTTCAAGTAAAGATTATAATAGTATGATAATCTTTTCTTAAAAATAATTAGTTGGGGTAAGGAATCTAAACCCCGAAAAATCGATGTGAAAAAAAAAAGAAAAAAACCAAAGATCCATTCCTCGGAGCTACCTCCACGGAATGAGTTCATTCCTCGGAGGTAGCTCCGCGGAATGGATCTTTAATGTTTTTTTAAATACGTTGATTTATTTACGATTTTGCTATTCCGCGAAGCTACAGTAGATTCCGCGGAGCTACCTCCGCGGAATGCATGTCTATATTCGGAAAAATCCATTTTTATGTCTATTTTTTTAAAATGCCCCCCATTTTTTGACTATTGCCGGTATTTTCCCTATTTTTTACTACATACATTTTAGATGACGTACATTTCGGACAAAAATATTTTTCATTTAATCTGGAGATTTTTTTTCATTGTATATGGATTAGGGTTTTAACAGTTTCAAAGCACCTCCGATGCACACTTATTTTGTTTAATGAATTCATATAACTAGTTTTTATAATTTATTTTTAATTTTTGTATCGGTGATTCATGAGAGTGAATCAATGGAGTTATGTGGTATATAACATCATGTTACATATAACAAGGTTTGGAGGGTTTGGACTTGAAGTATGATATTAACTATTATGGGTTGGTTAATTTGATGTCTTTGAAGTTAAGGTTGCCCACAAATTAGTTGTATTTGTCTTTCGAGTATCTTGAAAAGAAGTGTGTTGTGCTGAAAATGGATGACATTGACGTCAAATATTTTGTAAAGTGGTGTTACTACCTAGTTTGCCTCTAAATGCAGCGACGTCATTTGTTGTCAATCAAGTTTTCGAAAGTGGGATTAACCGAGTAGTTACATATCTATAATGTACTTACATTAGGCCAAGAGTTTTTTTTTTCCATTTTAAGTAAAAAGTTAAAATTTTAAAATAAATATATATGGGCAATAAGATTGGTAAAATTAAAATAAATAATAATTATATGAATTTTGAATGATATTTATGATGAGATAAATAGATTATAATAAAGAATTGAATATTTTAAGAAATTATAGAGCGATGGACTAAAGTTGTCATATTCTCAAACTTGCAAGGGTTAGTCCTTGTTATGGTTAAGGAAGTATGAGTTTTAGGGCTCAAGTGATAATCTTAAGACTTCCACTAAAGGTATGATGGTGATCAAAGTATAAAGGAAAGAACTTGAGGGTTAATTGTAACAAATGATGAATGATAAGAAGTAAGACACCCTCTTCTCTCCCCTTATTTCCCCAAATTGATTATGAGGGTTTATATTGATAGAATTGGTGATTTTAGTGGGATTAATGAAGACGTAGGGTGATATTGATGAGGATCAAGTACGGTTTGAAGGTAGGGTTTCAACATAGAGCTTAAAAGATATAACCCTTCCATTGTCATACGATTTTTGATCTAAGGTTTGATCATGAAGCCAAATCCGAGTTTTGTTGATAAAAATTGCTTTAGTTTTGGATTCTAATGTTTTTAAGTGTTCTAGAACACCATGGGGTTACCATTTTCTCACTAGATGGTTAAATCTCACATCTAATAGTGGACTTAAGGTAATTCATGCCCTAACTTCATGGAAAAGTTGTACCATTGCATGTATAACTTGTACAGTTTTTTAGACATTTTGATATATATCATATATTGGTTGGTGGTTTGTTGCTCGTCTCCAATGTGGAAGTCAAAAGCATGATATATGACGAACTGGGGTTTGATATTAGATTTGGACATTCTAAACAGGGTGGTTATAGATTTGTGTTTAAGTAACTATTTTGGATTGAGTTAAATAGTTAATCTTATGGTACTATTACAAATCTAGTTTAATTATGGTTTTGGTCTATAAATTACAAGACTCCTTGAATCTAAGGTGATTATATGGAGCATAGTTAAAAGTGTTATAAATTATGTAATGGGAGTGAGTGATTCTATTATTGGAAATTGAGAATTACATTCACTTGGATTGAAGTGCAAGCATTGATTAAGTGTCCTAAAAATTTCATATGATTTTTAAATGAAGATGAATTGCTCATGTTGGTCTATGGTGGACATTATTGAAATTAATGTCCATAACCCCTTTAGATGGAGTTTTTATGCCTAAAATGGAGAAACCGAAAGGGTTAGTTTAATCCATGATCCAATGATATTATGGATGATATGAGAGTGTAAAAAGCATGGTTAATGAAGTTTATAAAATATGTTAATTGTTGAAAATGGTTTACAATGGTGTTGGAAGTGTTAGAAGTTGATTTAGCAAACTAGGATGGTGTCTTTGGGAAAAATGTGTGTGGTAGCATAACACATGCCTTGGGTGTGTCTTTAAGGCATAAAAATACATTTTTCATCTATTTTCCTATCCACTCCATGCTACTTTTTGTAACTTGTGATTTGAAGGTTGAATTCGCTCCTAATCGCCTCGAATAATCCTTATATGATGATTGTAGATTAAAAAATGGGTTATTTTAACTAGAATATGGTGTGGCCTTAAGGGATATTTTGGTCCTTTAGTAATCTATTTTTAAAATCCATAGGTGTTGGAAGAAGGGCATTCAACTTGGGCGTACAAGTTCATATCGTATTTTCACACTTGATGTTTGATTCTATATTGGAATTATGTTTTTTGTGCTTGAAGTTTGATATCATATATATATTGGAGTTTGATTTCATATAACAATGCTTATTTTTTCCTTACTTGTTATGTTTGTACCATTGGTACTTATTTGCATTAAATAAATCATTTTGTGTATCTATTATTTTGAGAAATCTTTATGCATGGTTTAAAATGGTTTTGAGCATCCTACTTGTTGCATAGATATTAGGATGGGTTAACTAAGATATCTTGGGTACCCAAATTTAACTATTAGTCATGTTAAGCATTACGATTATATTTCTAGATAATCTTCACGTTGAACATGTTAGGCTAGACACCCCTTGTATAGCTTAGGGTGATGGTTAATTAGTTCCTAGTTTGTAAATGAGAAAAATTGAGGGTTACTCATGAGTTCAATTGATTAACAATTTATTTTGATGAGTTTGAACTTTATGAGAATAACAATGATTGGAAATAGTTTCATGTATTGCATATTATTTTGTATATTATTCTTTATTTCCTTTTTGGAGCTTTGACATGATTTGAAAAAAAAAAATTATATTTAATATTTAGCCTTTGATTATGTTTCAAGCTATGGGTCATTTAAACCATTTTATTTACTTGGATCATTAAATCCATGTTTATGAGTTATTACCTCTTATGTTTTGGTTTATTAAATGATTAAACATTTTACTTGGAATTATGGGTTGATTAACCGTTTTGCTTTAGATTATGGAATACTAATTCCCCTGTGAGTTATTAAGCCCTTTATATTGGATTTGGTTATTACCTTATTTGGATAAAATTTATGAGCTATTAAACTCTTTAGGTCTTGATTCTTGAATTTTATATCCTTGTTTTTTAATATGGTTTCATATACCATTTTCTTGTGGTTATTCGAGTATTTGCTACTAAATTTTTTGGTTTAACATTTTTTATTGAAATTAATGGTTTTATACTAATGTTGGGGGTTTGCATCAGTTTGTGAGGTAAAATTTGACTTTGTGGTGTTATTGAATTGATTAATACACCGCTCTATTAAACCATACTATCATCTTTGTACGTTCGGACCTAATTCCGTATAAAAAAGGAAAAATTGCAAATAAGTCACTATATTAGCACAAATTTTCGAATTTGACACCAATTGTTTTTCGTAATTATGTCACTATATTTATAATTTTGTTGTAATATCAACCAAATTACTGGTTCTGCATGTTCTCTCGGTAACCACTTTTCTCGAATTGCAATAAAATTACTATGTTTATCAAAATTACGATTTTGACATTGTGTTTTTTCTCAATCATATCACTATATTTATAATTTTATTGCAATATCAATCAAATGACCGCTACCATTAATCTAGCACGTTACCAAATAAATGACACTATATTTACAATTTTGTTGCATTATGTATTTATGCATTGTGTATATGTATATCTATTAATGTATCATGCATCCTGTATATGTATATTTATGCTAGAATATATATGGCATATGTATACTGAAAATACTTAAATTACCAAATCAAAGTAAAAGGGTCTTCTTGGCATTAACTTTTTATCTTACATGGCCCTAACATAAAAGAAAATATGTCTTTTTCAAAAAAGTAGCCTAAGTACAAGGGTTTTCTTAAAATTAGCTTTTTACTTTTCCATATATCCGTTACGCAACTAAAATCCCCAAAAAAATTAAAAAGTTAAAGCTTCAAAAAAGTGGCCAAAGTTTCTTAGCTAGAATATTTTAGGTATATGGGATTTTACCTATTAAAATCCTGTAACAACCCTCATCTCATATGTTGTCAAACTAAAACATAATTCTTGAATATCACGACCTAAGATATCTCTTGTGTTCAAGTCTATAACTCTATCTTATACATAATACTCAATTATATGGTTAAAATCATTAAGTTTACCACTGTGTTTCATAATAACTCCATATTATAAACATTAACATCTATTCCGGGTTCTAACAACCCTTTTGTAATCACGCTACACAAATATAATTACGTAATAACGAGATAAGAAAATACCTTAGTTTACTCGGTAATGATACCCTCATATACTAGAATAAGATTTTCTAAGCTTATATTTTGTTTCTTGATCAACGAAAAACATTAAAAGTCCAATTCTAAATGTGCTAGAGTGAGTAAAAATTATTACTCCACATGTTACGAGGTGTTATCAACCTTCTTAATATGAAATTAGTTTCAAGATACGATTTGTTGTTACTAGAGTATGACTCTAAAACTTGAGTGGAACAAAGTATGACTCGTCTATGATTGAACCATTTCCAACAATGTTCGATTCCTCTTCTTAGTCACACAATTGCACTAAGATGTTCTTGGAGGAGTCAACTGTGATACAATTTCAAAATTACTAAGATGGTCATAAAACGTGATACTAAAGCATTCTCCTTTCTTTTCAGATTGGAGAATATTTTATCTTTCTGCCTAATAGATTCTTTTATTCGTTCTGCTACTCTTTGAATCTTTTCAAACTATTAGAATTATGCCTAATCTCATAATTTTCCAATGACCAAAGTTCTCATGCATCACACAATTTGTAACATCCCGAAAATGAGGCATTTCCAAAATTAACTCTTAAGTATGAAGGTTTATGATTTTAGCCATTGGAGTGAGTTTTGTTTCAAAATTGGTCCCATAGTGGAAATTTCTTAAATCTCGGGCAAGGCTTAGTACGTTAGGCATAAGTTGTGTACGTGCGAGCATCAGTACACTAACCATACATAGTGTATTCCAGGCGTACGTAAAGGATCTTCAAACCCTAATTTTTAGGGTCTGGCCCATATATAATCATCATTAACTCCTCATTTCTCATTCCTTCATCAGACTCCACCTGAGAAAACGTCCCTCTAGCTAACCCTAAGTGAGAAGAGTGCATCTTGAGCTCATTTTTGTGTTTTGGTGATACTCTTGAAGAAGAATGTGGTGGGAAGACTTTGGAGCTTGGAAGCAACTTGGATTTGGGATTCTATCCTTGCTAGCAACCTCCGGGAGGTAAAAAGCTCCTAGATTGATCATCTTATCTTATAGATCTATCCATTTCTTCATTTAGGGTATTTTTGGTTCTAACTATGATGATTCTTGAGCATGACATGCTCATAGTCGAATAAGTCATCTTTTCAGACCTAATGAGGGGTCTTGAGTCATAAAAATATGGTCTTGATGCTTAGTTTTTCCCCATGCATGCTCTAGAAGGTCTTAAGGTGTTAAGAAGTTGGGATTTTGTGTATTAAGCACTTAATGGGCATGCAAATTCATAAAGTTGGAAAATTTATGATTGTTAGTGGTATTTTGGCCTTGGATCAAAAGTTTGGACGTGATAGCTTAATGCATTAAGCTTTTATTGAGGAGAAATGGAGTTTGTGTGTACACCGTGCATAACCCAGCGTACACCGAATGTACAGGGTCAACCGCCCAACTCCAGTCAAAGCCTAAGTACGCCCAGCGTAGGAGCTAAGTACGCCCCGCGTACTCAGCTTAGTGGACCGAGTTGACCCGTTGACCTTGACCTTTGACCAAAAGTTTTGACCAGATTGACCTAGGGGTATTTTTAGTGTATTTTGGTCTGATTAATTGAGATTAGGTCTTTGATTTTGGTTAGGTGATCGTTGAGCTGATTTTTGGGATTGAGAATTATTCAGCTTACATTCAGACTGAGATGTGAGTTTTCCTCACTGTACCCGTGGGTCGAAGGCACCAACATCGGCCCACTAGATTATTTATCCCAGTCATGCCAAATGCTCATAGAGTGGTCCAGGTAGGTTGTAGGCCCTGCGAGGCGGTCCAGGCTGGCTGGCTGCTCATATTGTATGCTTGTTTGTTATGTGGTGTGTTGGTACTTTGGGAACTCCTTAAGCTTTGGCTTACAATTTTATTTTATCGTTTCAGGTACTTCAGAGGATCGTGGGAAGGCAAAGGCGTGATCGTACACAACTTCCTATTTTTATGTCTTCAGGTCTTGGGAAAAAATCTTAATGTTTTTGAAATAATGACTCTTTTGTAAACAATATTGATTCATGGTTGGTTTTAAAAAATTGAAATTTATTGTGATTTTTTAGAGTGATACAAGTTGGTAGAAGAGCCTTGGTTTGAGAGAATTGGTTGAACATTTGTGTGAATCCAGACTCATACTAAGGAACTGTAAAGGTTTTTAAACTGATTTTCAAAATTGTTTCCAAAAGTAAATAAGAAAGGATGTGATGTGTACGATCAGTCAGAGCAAGAAAGTATACCCCAAGTTACCCACACTGTTATTTGATATTATGTTATGTTAGAACAGCATGCCAGTGATATGCTAGGGATCTTCATGAATTGCATGATAGAATTGCCTCATAGTTGATGCCTGATAGCCTAAGATTATTTCTTGAATCGAATTGATAGCGTTAATGTAGTTTCTTAGTGTATGCATCATAGTTGTACATAACTAATATTGTATTTCCAGAGAATGTTTGGTTTAGCCTTATTTCCTATTCTTGTTTGATGAAGGGCTTAAGGTAGAATCAGGTATTCGACTGCCTATAGGATCCAATGTTATGTATGATTAGCATAAACGAGTATTGGAGCGTTGGTGGAAGTTTCATGGATGGGTTATATGAGAGCAGCCGACCAGTTGAGTAATGTCTAGCCTTTCTCTAGGGAGTGAGAATAGGATGTATGCATATTCTAGTGTGTGTTAATAGGGTCGTTGTGATGATCTTCTGAGACAAATACAGGTAGGTGCGGAAGGTAGTATGGGCCCGTACTACTGGAAGCACATGACCCGTACGCGTAGTAGGGAAGTCACAACCCCTAAGGTTTGTTGTTTAGAATAACTCATACGGTATGAAACATGATTCATCTGATATTTTTTGGTTTATTTTCAATATGGTGGTCATGAGGAGATTTGAGAAAGAAGTTGGGTCGAGTGGCCCGGATAGGCTGGGGTTGTCTGATGATGAGATTAGGCTATTGATTTCTTCTGAGGTTGTGACTGCTATCCAGGGGCAGATACCGGAGATATTTGGGTATATCAAGACCACCATGATTGATTACTTTCAAGAACAATACGTTGCTCTTATTGAGGTTGTTGTTGTTGCAGCTACCACGGCCGTTGCGGCCATTAGGGTTTGTGGAGAGAGAGCTTTCCAATACCGGGACTTCGACAATACGAAGCCCCCAGTGTTCGATGGGGTTCATGATCCGATCATTGCTATGAGATGGTTGTCTGATGTCGAGGGATGTTTTTTTACTTGCTCCAGCCCAGTTGACCAGAAGGTCAAGTGCGCCCTGAACCTTCTTATGTTTGGAGAGAAGGATTGGTGGAGGTTGGTTGCTAGCTCTTGCACACCATAGCAAAGGGATCTTGTTTCATGGGAGCAGTTCTCTGAGATGTTCTGTACGAGATATGTTCCATTGGTTAAGATGGAGACACTATCCCAAGAGTATTTGTAATGAGGCAGGGTATGGAGTCGGTGACTGAGATCAACAAGATATTTACTGAGAGAGCACTATTTTGTCATGAGTTCTCTGTTTCTGCGCAAGTTCAGATGACCCGGTAATTGAGAATGCTCAAGACGGACATCCGTCAATTTGTGTCTTCTCAGCATTATGGTACGCTTGTGGAGTTACAGGAAGCCGTAGGAGGCGGGAGATCGAGTTGGAGCTATAGACGAGGGAGAGGAGGCAAGATATGATGCAGTCGCAGCCTATAGAGAAGCAGTTCAAGGCCACTGATATGAAATCTGGATGTCAGAGGGCCGCACTTGTGGCAAGTGCAACAAGGTTCATGGGGCTTCTTGTTGATCGCCGTTCGGGTGCCACAAATGTGGCAAGGATGGGCATTATGCCAAAGATTGTCGTCAGCAGGTCCCCGCACTGACCACCAGGATCTGTTATCACTGTGAGCAGGTTAGCAATATTAAGAACAACTGTCCTTTGCTCATCGTGGGAGCAACGCAGGCTCCGGTGCTAGCTACTTTGAGGATCACCGATGGGCGCCAGGGTAGGGCGGAGCCCCCGAGGGCTCGAGGTCGTGCTTTTCAGCTCATGACAAAGGAAACTAGGGTGGCGCCAAACGTCGTTACTGGTATGTTTATATTTATCATTCTGTCATTTATTTTATGGTATGCTTATGTTTATGTTTCTGATAGGTACATTATTTGTGAATTCTTTTCCTGCTCTTGTTTTATTCGAATCGGGCGTGAGTCAGTCCTTTGTAGCGTAGTCTTTTAGTATGTATTTTGATATGAACCTTAGCGAGTTGGAGTGTCCGTTGTAGGTTTCTATCGCTAACGAACTTGGGGTTTCTGCATCCAGAGTATATCCGGGTTATGTCTTGGAGTTTTTTGGGGTGCCTTATATGATTGATTCGATTCCCATACCAATGGGGGATGTATGCGTGATAGTGGGGATGGATTAGCTTAGCAGGTTTGGTGCTATGATTGATAGAGAAGGTCAGTGAGTAGTAGTTCGAACCCCGAGTGGGGGAGAACTGGTCATCAATGGAAAGGGTATTAGGGTTGGATCAGGGTTTTTTTCGACGTCCAGGGCTCGACAGTATATTCAACATGGTTGTATGTGTTATCTCGCCTATGTGGTTGATACGTGGATGGAGGAGCAGGCATCGGTTTCAAATGTGCCATGCGTTAGGGAGTTTGTTGATGTGTTTCCGAAGGAGTTACTCGGTGTACCTCCCGAGAGGCAGGTTGAGTTTAGGATTGACCTAGTGTCAGGTGCGGCTCCGATTGCTAAGGCGCCATACCATTTAGTACCACCGGAGATGCATGAGTTATCCTCTCAGCTTCAGGAGTTGCTAGGAAAGTAGTTCATCAGACCGAGCAATTTGTCGTGGGGAACACCGATATTGTTCGTCAAGAAGAAGGATAGTTCACACCAGATGTGTATTGATTACCGGGAGTTGAACTAGTTGACGATGAAGAAACGTTATCCGCTTCCGCGGATTGACGACCTCTTAGATCAGTTGTAGGGTGCATCTAGGATCTCCAAGATTGATATGAGGTCGGGGTATCATCAGGTGAGGGTTAGAGAGGAGGACGTGGAGAAGACATCATTTTAGACTCGTTATGAGCATTACGAGTTTGTCGTGATGCCATTTGGGCTCATCAATGCGTCTGCGGTGTTTATGGACTTGATGAATCGAGTATGCAGACTGATCCTCAATTGATCAGTTATTATTTTTATTGATAACACTTTGGTGTATTCCAATACCATAGAGCAGCATGAGGAGCAACTTCGAGAAATTTTGGGAATGTTGAGGCAAGAACGGTTGTATGCCAAGTTATTGAAGTGTGATCTTTGGTTACGAGAGATCCAATACCTGGGGCATCTCATTAACCAGAATGAGATTTTGTTCTATCCGACCAAGATTGACGTTTTGATGCAGTAGGAGGTTTCGAAGTCTCCCTCGGAGATCAAGAGTGTCTTGTGTTTAGCAGGATATTATCAGAGATTTATCCAAAATTTCTCCAAGATTGTTGTACTCCTCACTCGTCTGACGAGAAAGGGAGTAGATTTCCAATGGGCCCTGAGCAGCAGATGACATTTAAGACATTGCGAAAGAGATTATGTGAGGACCTAGTGTTGACCCTTCTGGAGGGTGTTGAGTATTTCTTTGTATTTTCTTATGCATCCATCATTGGTTTGGGGCAGTTCTTATGCATAAGGGGCCAGTGATTGCGTATGCTTCTTGGCAGCTGAAGCCGCATGAGGCACGATATCCTACCCATGATCTGGAGTTGGGGGCAGTAGTGTTTTCCCTCAAGATTTGGAGACATTATCTGTATGGGGTTTGGTGTATTGTTTACATGTATCACAAGAGCTTACGATATCTTAAGGACCAGTCGAACCTGAACATAAGTCAGCATAGGTGGCTTGATGTGGTCAAGGATTATGACTGTGAGATCCTTTATCATCCAGGTAAAGCGAATGTGGTTGCAGATGCTTTGAGCTGCAAGTTGGTTGGATCTTCAGTTGGAGATATGTGTATGACGATATCCATTGATTCTCCACTTTTGGATTTGATCAGAGGGGAACAGGCACAAGGAGTTAAGAAGGAGAAATGGAAACAGGAGAGGATCATGGGAGAGATCGACATATTTGTCACCGATAAGAGGGGACCGTGGACCCGGTGTGATAGGGTTTACGTTCCGGGTTCTGGAGGGGTCAGACAGATAGTTTTGGAGGAGGCATATAAGTCTCACTATTTGATACACCCGGGAGCCACCAAGATGTATTGGGATTTGAGGCTAAGTTACTGGTGACCGTGTATGAAGAGGGAGATAGCCTGTTATGTTGAGAGGTGCTTGACCTATAAGATGGTCAGGGTTGAGCATTAGAGGCCGCATGGAAAGCTATAGCCTTTTGAGGTTCCCATGTGGAAGTGGGAATAGATCATCATGGATTTTATCACCAAGTTACCGAAGACTGCCAAGGGTTTTGATGCTATCTGGGTCATCGTGGATCGCTTGACTGAGAATGCCCACTTTTTGGCCATCTGGGAGAGCTCCCCGGTCGAAAAGATGACGATGTGTATATTTGTGAGATTGTTTCTCGTCATGGGGTTCCGGTTTCCATTATATCAGATCAAGATGTTTGGTTCACTTCCCTATTCTAACAGAAGTTCCACGAGGAAATGGGTATGAGGCTACATTTCAGCACTGCTTATCATCCACAGACTAATAGCTAGAGTGAGCCGACTATCCCGACACTTGAGGATATGTTGTGGGCTTGTATCATAGATTTTGGTGGGAGTAGGGAATCATACCTACCCCTTGCGGAGTTCTCCTACAGCAACAACTATCAATACAACATTGGTGCACCCCCCTTCGATCTTATGTATGGTAAGAGATGTCGTACCCAGTTTGTTGGGGTGGGGGCATGGTTGGCCACAAAGTCATGGGGAGGACTGAGGTAGTCCTCCAGAATACAAAGCTCATACAGTAGATCAGATAGCGATTACAAACAACTCAGAGTCAGCAGAAGAGCTATGTCGACCGGTGTCGATCAGAGTTGGAGTTCCAGGTCGACGATATGGTACTACTAAAGGTCTCACCCTGGAAGGGTGTGATACGCTTTAGGAAGAGGGGAAATTAGGTCCCCAGTATATTGGACTGTTTCATGTGATCGCTAAGGTAGGCAGGGTGGCGTACTGTTTGGATTTGTCAAGTGAGCTCAGTCAGATCCACAACACTTTCCAAGTTTCGCAGTTGCAGAAGTGTGTGTTGGACAATGAGGCAGTGGTCCCTTTGGATGATATTTAGGTTGATGAGCGTCTAAATTATATTGAGAGTCTGGTAGCAATAGTGGAGAGAAAGATGAAGGTCCTACGCAACAAGGAGATACCTTTGGTAAAGCTTCAGAGGCAACATCGTAGAGGCTACGAGTGGACCTCAGAGTCGGAGGCAGAGATGCGGGAGCATTATCATGAGTTATTCGCAGCAGCTGACTTCGAGGACGGAGTCTAGTTCAAGTGGGGGAGAATTGTAACATCCCGACAATGAGGTATTTCCAAAATTAACTCTTAAATATGAAGGTTTATGATTTTAGCCCTTAGAGTGAGTTTTGTTTGCAAATTGATCCCATTGCGGCAATTTTGTAAATCCAGGGCAAGGCTTTGTACGTTGGGCGTACATGCATGATCATCGTTATGCTAACCGTACACCGCATATGTTGGGCATACGTAAAGGATCTTCAAACACTAATTTTTAGGGTTTGGCCCATATATAATCATCATTAACTCCTCATTTCTCATTCCCCCATCAGTCCCCACCTAATAAAACGTTCCTCTAGCTAACCCTAAGTGAGAAGAGTGCATCTTAAGCATATTTTTGTGTTTTGGTGGTATTCTTGAAGAAGAAGAACGTGATGGGAAGACTTTGTAACTTAGAAGGAACTTGGATCTAGGATTCTCTCCTTGCTAGCAACCTCCGGGAGGTAAAAAGCTCCTAGCTTGCTCATCTTATCTTATAGATCTATCCATTTCTTCATTTAGGGCATTTTTGGTCCTAACTATGATGATTCTTGAGCATGACATGCTCTTAGTCGAATAAGTCGTACTTTCAGTCCTAATGAGGGGTCTTGAGTCATAAAAATGTGGTCTTGATGCTTAGTTTTTCCCCATGAATGTACTAGAAGGTCTTAAGGTGTTAAGAAGTTGGGATTTTGTGTATTAAGCACTTAATGGACATGCAAAGTCATAAAGTTGGAAACTTTATGACTTTTAGTGGTATTTTGACCTTGGATCTGAAATTTGGACGTCAGAGCTTAATGTATTAAGCTCTTATTGAGGAAAAAGGGATTATATGTGTACGTTGTGCATAACCCAGTGTACACCATGCGTACGGGGTCAACCTCCTGACTCTGGTCAAAGCACGAGTACGCCCAACGTAGGAGCTGAGTATGCCTCGTGTACTCAGCTGAGTGGACCGAGTTGACCTTGACCTTTCACCAAAAGTTTTGGCCAAATTGACCTAGGGGTATTTTAGGTATTTTGAGCTGATTAATTGAGATTAGGTCCTTGGTTTTGGTTAGGTTATCGTTGAGCCGATTTTCTAAACCGAGATTTATTCAGCTTGCATTCAGACTGAGAGGTGAGTTTTCCTCATTGTACCCGTGGGTCAAAGGCACCAATGCCGACCCACTGGATTATTTATCCTGGTCAAGATAGTGATATGATAGTTCATAGGTTTTCAGTAGATCCGTATGATTATCTGTATTTATTGGCTATGTGTTTATGTTTATTTGTTGCATATGTCGACATGTTGTGTTGGGTAGAGGAGGTCGTGCTTTGTGCTGTAGCTAAGACACTTGGGGACGACTAAATAAGTTGTAGGCCCTGAGAGATGGTTCAGTCAAGCCAACAATCTGTGGAGCGGTCTAGATAGGTTGTAGGCCCTGGGAGGCGGTCCAGTCATGCTGAAGGTTCGTAGAGTGGTCCAGATAGGTTGTAGGCCCTACGAGGTGGTCTGGTTGATTTAGTTGCTCATATTGTATGCTTGTTTGTTATATGGTGTGTTGGTACTCTGGGGGAACTTACTAAACTTTGGCTTACAGTTTTAGTTTATCGTTTCAGGTACTTCAGAGGATCGTGGGAAGGCAAAGGCATGATTGTACACATCTTCCTGTTTTTATGTCTCCGGGTCTTTGGAAAAACTCTAATTTGGAAATAATGATTTTGAAACAATGACTCTTTTGTAAACAATATTGATTCATGGTTGGTTTTGAAAATTTTAAATTTATTGTGATTTTTAGAGTGTTACACAATTCGAATTGCATGACTTCAAGTTCCTGTCCAATTTGAAACTTGGTGATGATAATTCTTTTCACTTGGTTAATTATGACAATACAACAAGAAGTATTATAAGAATCAAATCCACAGTTAATATTGCTAATATTAGACACATAACCAACATTTTCATAAATGTCGTTGCAATGAAATATAAAATAAGGCAACCATATAAACCAAAATTTCACTTTTATTGAAAATAAATGAAAGGTTTGAACTTGTCCTTACAACACATAAAATGAAAAACTATGTTTCTAGACATCTCCTAAGAGTAATAGCAATCTATTAAATTATCCTAACTCCTTAAAAGTAGCTCCAAATTCTTATCATCGAACCATGTGAAAAAAGTACACCTTTCACGATCAGATTTATCTCACTTTGCTTAAGCTTCATTCTTTCTCTTAGATCATGCAATATCATCAAAATGTGACCACCACATGATGTATTAAGAGTCTGTGAATAAGATCTTAGAAAACAATGGAGTTAGATAATGGATGTACCTGGAGTAGAGTCTTTCAAATTGACTTTACCATCTCTGAGATCTTTCAGGTACTTTGGGAAGCTTCACAAACAATGTACCTTCAATTGGCAGTAGAAACAAATAGACTCTTTGTGGTTAACATATGCAATGATCCCAGAGCTAGCTTTTCTCTTTACCATACAATTAATTGGTTTGATCTTGGACGACCCCTTTCCATTGGGAAGAGAAATCTTTTCTGGGCCACCATTGTCACAATTGTTAATGTCCATTGAAACCTTGGAATTAGACCCTATAAGCATCTTTGCTTCATATGTGCTATTAAGCATTTCTACTTTAGCAACAATCAACATTTGGGTCAGATCAATTAGGTTCACGTCGATATTCTTTATATAAAAGTTCTCAATGAACTGATCATATGACTTTGGAAGCGAAAGAAGAACCAAATCAATGGCTTGCTCCCTTTGGAAAATGACACCCATTCTATCCAGTTTATCAATGTACGATTTCATTTTCAAAACATGCTTACACACTGAGTTCCATCTTGATGGCTATATGCCAATAACACTTGAGTGGTTTCGTATCTTTTAACTTGAGGAAAACATGATGTTGCGAGAGTCACTAAATAAAAAGGTGGAAGAGTTAAAGAAGCATGATGTCCAGCTCTACTAATATTAAAGAAGGGAAAATATTTTCACCTTGATTAGAATGTGGAAGATCATCTTTAGAAGGAAGAGGAAAACCATTTCCAAAAGAACAAGGAAGACTATTTATATCTTCATTTGACATTTATAATTGGGAGAAAATAGAATTCAAGTTCATTGATTTTAATCCTCAATTACTAACCCATAAATTTAAATTAAGGCTAGGATCCATATTTTCCATTTGAACATTGAAGAGGGATGTCATAATCAAATTCGAATCTATTTTAGGTATGTAAGGCTTTTACCAATTTCAATCTTATGAAACTCCTAGATCTTTTGAGATTCATTGAATCTTATTAATGACATATTTAATCTCAGATTATGCTCTCACTTTTGTGACTAGGATGTTGAGAATCACAACCGAGATATGAATAACCATGCAAACCCGCTTGGCAACCCCGAGGTCTTTTATCATCTCAAATTGATGTGCTAGTTAACCACACGCGCTCCACTAATGACATATAAAGCATGTTGTGCGTTTTCATGGATTAGCATACTTTTAACATTTTTCCTAAAGTAACTAGAGTGAGATTTTAAGGACGGTTCTAGTACTTTTATATCATTATACTTTTAATGAGGTTATGTCATTCTATTAACGACCCTCCACCTAATAAGGGAGTGGTGGGTGAGAATGGAAACTCATTCAACGACCATTTTATAGGTCGTTTCCTTATACACCTTATAGTATGGTTTCGTGAATGAGACGTACTTACGATTTGACCAACTTAATATTATTTATATAGTAATTAACTTTTAATTATATATATATATATATATATATATATATATATATATATATATATATATATGGGAAAAGTGAATATACCCTTAAAGGTATATAAGCTTAGGTACCTAAACACACCATAATATGTTGTTTTGTTTGATATATTCATTATAATGTTCTTAAAGTTCAATCCCTAACTTGATTTACTTTCAAGATATTCGAAATTTCACTATTATCTTCCTCTTACATCATAACTTTTTGCCGACCACCTACTAGGCTATATATATTGTAGTTGAAAATGAAAATTATTTAATAGGAAGATAAATGTGTAATTTATAAAAATCATGGAAGTAAATCAAGTTAGAAGTTAAATTATAAGAACATTGGACAATTAGAATGTATTATATGATACAAAACGACGTGGTATGATGAATTTGGGTACATATGCTTATATACCCTTAATGGTATATTCACTTTTCCATATATATATATATATATATATATATATATATATATATATATATATATAGTGGATATGTCGCTATTATGTACCTAAGCTTAGGTATAGAACCTCTTAAACGACATAGTTTTAAACAAAACAAATTTAATTTCATTTTCTCTTAATTTTGTTTTAATATATTACCATTGAATTGAGTTAACTTATGGAATGAAAAAGATCAATTCTATATCTTTTTATTGCGAAAAAAAATCATTGAAGTTTATAGGGAAAGTAATAGACAAATATATTTTTAACGAATATAACTCAAATGATTTTTCCTTCAATTGAAAAACTTTATCCAATGATGTGTGAAAACTTTGATTGATTTATGAGATGTTCTTCTTTTATCTTCTATTGTATTTTCTTTTATTTAAAAATTAGTAAGGTTGAGTAAATGGTCATGACATTTAATGTTTTAAGTTCTTAGACACAATGAAGAAAAAGACACATAAATTCGATCGGTTTAGCAAGTCATATGATTAAAGAAGAATAGTAAGCAAGATATCATGATTAGTTTAGATATAATTGATCAAAACTACATAGTTTGGAGAGTTCTATATATAAGCTTAGGTACATAACAACCACATATTCCCTAAGCTCATATATATATATATATATATATATATATATATATATATATATATATATATATATATATATATATATATATATATATATATATATATATATATATATATATATATATATATATATATATATATATATATATATAAAGGTGTATTTTAAAGCTTTTTAAAATACAAAGTTTAAATATTAATGTATTTTAGTTTAATTAAATTTAAACCAATTATGATTTAATCTTTATCTTTTAATTAAATTAATTTAAATCATTTATGATTTAATCTTTATTTTTTAATTAACCTTTTAATTAAATTAATTTAAATAATTTAGGTATTAAATAATTATTTTTCTATTAAACAGTTAATAAAATAATTAAAATTTAATCCTAATCCAAAACTCTTCTGATTTCGAACATATGTATAACAAACATATGGATGTATGTAACGTTTTCTTGGACAAAAATGTGAAAAAGACAGCATCTCAAACTCTAAAATGCCACCTATTGCCGAATATCTAACTGGAAATTAAACATGCATAAAAAAACCATAATAGATTTCGATAAAAGGGCATTAATGAGTGTCATTTAGTTGAAAAACCGTGACGCTAATCATTTTAATGGTAGATGGTAAGAAATTATTAAAATAATAATAATAATAATAAATAAATAGATAGATAAATAAATAAATAAATAAATAATCTAATAGCCAGCGAAACCGAGGGAATATACACACTATGTATCTGTATAATCCGTAATGGGTATGTTTATGAAATGATGGACATTTCGGAAAATCACAAAAATAATATGATCATTTACAATTATCCATGATAATCATGTGGTCATTTTTGTTAATATCCCTTAATTTATATCATTAAAATCTTAAGATTGTAAAATTATATAAATCAAAATTAATCTTACAAACACTCAAACAGCTCTAGAATAGGATTAACCTTAGTATATAAATTTATAATTAAGTGAGGCTTAATGCTTTAGTGAAGTTCTTTTGGAAAAAATAATGATCATTAAATACGTCTTTTAATTTTAACAAAAAAAATTTAGACCCTCAACACAATGGTTACTATTATAATGAGATGACGGTAGTAATATGAGTGAACTTCGATTAAACAAATTCTATGTTTAGTTGTAAGTTTCGACCAAGCAAAGAAAACGTAATGTATAAATAATAACTATTGTATTTGTCAAGAGAATATATATAAGTGGGAATCTTTAAATCCCTTGGGCAGAAAAGGTAAAATGAAAATAACGAGTGAGATCGTACAAGTAGAAATACACATAACTGGGAGTTCATTGGATGGGTGTACCATGTACTTGAAAGGTTGTACTATGGCAACCTTGAAGAGTGAAGTCAGGTAATGGAACATGTACTGATGTACATAACTTCAAAAACTAGACATGTTGGCATGCACATAACTTCAAAAACAAGGTACAATATGTTGTCACAGCCGGATAACCCTAAGGGTGTACCGCGTCACTCTAGATGAGAGGTGGGTCAAGGGTTGTACGGCCGGTATCATGTACTACACGATTCCATTGGCGAGCGGTGCTACAAAAATACGGGTTGACTAAGTTGTTCCTTTGATACTCTCTCATCACTTTTGACCATTGAACGGCTTAAAAAAATGTTTTTTTTTTCCATTTATTACCTATTTGAACCACTTAATCTCTCGAATTTAATTCCAACTCTCTCAAATTTCATGTCAACCCTATCCAAATTCATTCAAACCCTCTCCAATTTAATGAATTCATCCTCAATTTCCGATGACTAAGTGCACATCAAATATGTTATAAAAACAAATCTTCTTTTCTCTTCTTCTTCATCTGAAAATAATAACAATTAACTTTTGGTGGCACTTTCCTGAACTACACAAGGGCTTCTTTAAGATACTACAAGTTCAAATGTGCATAGCAATTCGAGAACTCTTGTCAGGTGAGATCGTGAAGTTGTCGAAAAGGGTCTGATCTAAAATTACTTTGTTGATAATGCAATATTTGGTGACGAACATTTTCGAATAAGATTACAGATGAGAAGACACTTATTCATGTGTATTGTTGAATATATGCGAAGAAAATGTCCATATTTTGACCCAACATGAGATGCAAGGTTTCAGAGAAGTCTCAATTCATTGTAGAAACAACATAAGTAATATGGAAACTAGCGTAGGGGAACACAATACATACGTTGGATTAGTACTTGAATATGTCAGAAGGAACTTCACATGAAAGTCTTCAACACACATGATATGGTATTATTAAGTTATAGGTTAACAAATAATTGTGTAAACCAACAACAATTGACATTCAACTTTTGTACAAATGCACATAAAATTCGTCTATGCATGGATTTCTTGGAATGTTTGGTAGCATTGACTACATATATTGGAATTCGATGAATTGCCTAATGGAATTGTGAAGTACATGAGGGGTTATCACAAGTACCCAACAATGATACTTGAAACAGTATCATCACAAGATTTATGGTTCTAACATGTATATACATACTATGGTGTTGTTATTACTTAAACATCCTCTACCAATCACCACTATTTGAGGTAAAACTTCTTTAAAAAGAACCCAAATGTTCATTTAAATTTAACAAAGAAGAATTCAAGCATATGTATTATCATGTATACATGATATACCCAAGTTGGGCAACTATTATGAAACCATTTACATATCCAGATACAAACAAAAAATGGTTTGAGGCGATGTAATAAGCAGCAAGAAAGAACGTTGTACAGGCTTTTGGCATCCTAAAAAGTTATTGGGGGCATAATATGTTGGTGATTTTAGTGTCATCATGTCATTTTAAGTAACTAGAACCAACATGTGAGCTAAGGGGCTTCATGATTTGTACTCTAATATATGTATGGGGTTGTGCGGAGTGCACACATGTATAAGATTGAATTAGAAGCCAGTTCGACGACTGGTCGGGGTGCGGGGGTAGCACCCGGGTCCAGGGTTTCCAATGGGGTAGCGCCCCTTTGGCGGGGTCTAGGGGCAGCGCCCCTAGCGGGGTCCAAGGGCCAGAACCCTTGGTTGGGGTCCTGTTAGTTTTTGGTAACCCTAAATCCTCATTAAATTCGGATTAACATTACTTGCTTCCAAAGCAACTAATGACGACCCAACCCTAATGAAACCCTAATCGTGTTTAGTATACAAACAACTCTTCCTCTACAGAAGAGGGTTACGATCTTAAGCTCTCATTTTCATCATACTTTCACAGAATCCTCTAGCATATTGGCTTACGTCTTCTGTGTCTAGAAACGTAAGTGTCCACTTGGATTATCCTAGGCTGAATTTCTTGTAACCTAGGCATAGGGTAGAAATGTCCGTTCGGAAAGTGATATCACGATCCAAGTTGGTATCCAGATCTCCACCACAAACCCTAAATTTCCCAACATAATATGACTCCTTTCACAAGTAATGAATAGTACCAAAACTATAGATATAATGCACGCTTGTATTATATTGCATAACATGATACTGAAAGATAAGGGTGTTTCTATATTTTCGGTTCATGATTTTGATCTCCCCTAAGTTATAAGAAAATAAAGATGTCATCCTTGAACTTTGTGACACAGAAACCCACCACCAACTTCGCTCAACTCTTGTTGATCATATTTAGCATGCCTACATACCCTCTTTAGATAACTAGTTTATTTTTAATTATTGTTTTAGTAATTGCATTTTTCGTTGATGTTAAAAAAAATGCATTTATCGTTTATGATTTTAGTTTACGTCTATAGTAGTTTGTTTTCTAATGACAAGTTATTTTTAATTTTAGTTTTATTTATTTAATTTTAAATTAGTAAATGTTAAATTTTTAAAAAATTAATTAATTATATGGGTTGGGAGGGATAAAATGGATGGATTTAGATGTGTTATGGGTTGTGACAGATGGAAATGAGATAACAGAGAAAAAATGCGTGACAATGAGGTGTTATGTATATAAGTGGCAATGAGGTGTCATATGTCTAGGTGGGGTAGACTTCATCCACCCTGATATACCCACCCATTACTGAATACACCTTTCCTAATACCACATGCCTTACGAACATTTCACATGAGCGAGGTGCAAAGTTGCCCTCAGGTCCCGTACAAGTACACTATAACCCTTTTATGTGGGGTTTCTCCAAAATCCAGCCTCTCAACAATGGACTTCCGTAAGAGGCTATCTCTCTCATTCCTGGAAGATAATGAGTATTTTCTTTGAAGGACTAAGATATGAGTATTTGTTTGAAAAAAAAGTTGTGAAAGGTTGATGAGGGAAGTGATATGGAACTGATGTGGCGTGAAAGGTTGAAAGGCAAAAGAAGGGTATGCATGAAGGCCTAAATGAATGTTTTGGATATTTATTTCATGAATTAAAATTTGATATTATATAATCACTTAAAATAGAATAAGTTTTATAATATATTCACTATTAAAAAAAGTCTTTCACACATGCAATCGTATAACACTACGGATGACATGCAAATGTTGGTGATTGAAATCATGTCATAAAGAATAAACGAACAATATTTGTGATTCATAAATTTATGACATACATTTATGAAAAACATTTACAACAAACAATTACGACGTATATTTATGACGAACCATTTATATTTCGTAACTTTTAACATTTTGTGTTAAAATCTTGACAGACATTTTACGATACACATTTACAATATACATATTACATTTTTATAAAAATAAATATTTTTCTAAATGTATAAATATTCAAACTAAATCACATTCAATGTCTCATAATAAACAAATATAACATAGACTTTGACAACGACAATATTGACACTAGTCCTAGTGTTTATTGGTTTGACATTTTAACGGTGATTGCATTGTGAATTTTAAGAACAACGTTGGTAGGTTGGATCTTTATATCTATATCAACATCTATTTTTGCAACATCTAATGTTTTTCCACTAGTCATTCATTTATCTCTTGAGATCGGGATGAAAATAGGTGTAAGGAAGATTTCATGAATTTTTGCTAGAAATAAATATGATAGTTAAAAAAACAAAATTTATGGATTTATTATATTGAAATAAAATAAAAGAAAAAAAAAACATATTTATTTTCTATCTATTGTATCAATCGAGGAAAAGATAATCACATACATATGTATGCTTCCATTCATCGACCACTTAAACATCAACCACTTAATATACAAGAGAGGGAGAACGGAAGAGGGAAAGACAGATATAAGATAGGGAAAGGAGGAGAGGGGGAGAGGGAAGAAAAATATTACAGTAGTTAAATATAAGAATAGAGAATATATTTATAAAATGAAGATTTGTTGGTTATTTACAAGTGTGAGGTTGCGTAAGAGGTTATGAATGAGATAGAAATATATCATTATGTTATACGAAAACAATAAAAATAAAGGGTAAATTACACGGTTCGTCCCTGTGGTTAGGGGTAATTTGCACGTTTGGTCCCTAACAACTTTTTTTAACTCGGATCATCCCGATTGTTTCTTTTTGTTGCGCGCTTAGTCCCTGATCGACTTAAAAAGACAATTATACCCTTTTGATTTTGTTTTTATTTTACTTTTTGTTATTTTTCATTTTTTTTATAAAAGATAATACAACATTGGGCCCACCACTACCCTTATCTCTTTCTTCGTTACCCTCTTACCCCACCGGGAAATCGTTGACCGCCTCCCCACACATCCCTTCCTTCTAATACGTCCACCCAACACCTAAAACACACAAATCATCCATCAATTTTCTCAACCATTCTAAACACACATTTCCCCCCATCGATTTCCTTGACGTTCATGGGGTAAACGATGGCTAGTAATCCTCGTCTAGGTTTCATCAAAGTTGACAGGCGGGTTGTAGTGATGGAAGTCTGCCTACGATAGAAGTGAGGAAGGAGAAAGAGGCATCTTCGGTTTGATAAAGATGGGTTCTTCAAAGCTAAAATAGAGAAAGGTAAAAGAAGGCGAAGGGTACTAATACAAATCCATATTGCAGTGGAAGATGGATTTAGGTTTTGAGATTGATTTAAGATTTTCAAACACAAGAAACAATTTCAGCCCTAACGTTTGAATTCAATCTAGACAAAAAAAAAAAAGATTTCATCAGAAGATTTCTAGCATACAAGATGGTTTTAGATGCCGATTGACTTGCATTAGGTTTGTAGAGGTTTGATTTCCATCATTTACATCTGAGTTTGATTTAAAAGGTGTTACTAGTTGGATGAGATGAATACGTTGGTGGAACGAATAGTAGGTGGAGGTGGCACCAGAATCGATAGCAGGCGAGTTTTGATTTAGTCTTGTTTTCCCTCTTTTTTTCTCACAATCAATAGACACCTTTGTCTCTTCTTGAATCGATAACAGGTCTCCTCCCCTTTCTTCTTATTTTTTCTCAGGTAAACATTGTTTCTCTGGTGAAGAGAGGGTTTGATTGGTTGGTGTTTGTCGGAGATTTAATGAAGTCGTCGGAGTTAGAATGAATGAATCGGAGATGGGAGAATGGTCGAGGGAAGAAGAAGGTTGAAAGGGAAGGAGGGAGGGGCCCACCTGTATTTTTTATTTAAATAAGATAATAAATAAATAAATAAATAAATAAAATTTTAATTAATAAAGAAATGGATAAGGGTAAATTAGTCTTTTTAGAACGGATAGGGACTAAGCGTGCAATAAAAATATAAAGCAGGGACGATCCGAGTTAAAAAAAGTTGTTAGGGACCAACCACGCAGATTACCCTAAACCACAGGGACCATCCGTGTAATTTACCCAAAAATAAATGATGAAATATTGAAATGTGCTAATTTCTATGTATTATAATTTTATGCAAAAAAGTTTCTAAAATTGCAAAGTTCAATAGTATGATGTTATATACAAGTATGAATTAGAATAATAAATAACTAACATCTACATTTTTAGGTCACAAGTTTAACCTTAAATTATTTCAATATAAAATAAGTTAAATAAAATAAAAGATTTAAAAGTGTAGTAGTTAATTAATATAAAACTAAGAAAATAAAATTTATTTTTAGTTGTTTAGGTGAAATTTGAAGTTAAAACATTTAAGATTTGGAATTAAACAACGATATTTGAATAAAACAATTTAATTATAGTTTGAACTTAATTTGTAAGGACTTTAATATCTAGGGTTTAATTAGATGATATGATACTAGAAATGTATTAAGATTAAATGGAAAAGTTCGTATATTCAAGGATCAACCATGCCAAAAATGGAAACATATAATTGAATTTAATATAGCTTGTTCAATTATATATTTGACCTTAATTATGAAGATAAAAATTTATTAGGTTTAAGTTATAAGTTTAAAAACTTATATGAATGTTGGAATTTAATTGTGGAACTAATTGAAAACTTGAAGAGTATAAGGGTTATTCTTGTTAAATGCCCTAACATTTGAACTTAAATTTCCAATTTCCCTTCTACTTTTTAGTTTTAAGACTCATAGCTAGTGTGAGAGAGGAGATCATAGCTAGTGTGAGAGAGGAGATCGGTTTTGTAGATGAAATGAAGAACTAAAAGCAAATTAGAAGTGTGGAAAAATATTATCAAAAACACGAAATCGCTATATGCAATATAACATTGATCCGAAGGAAATTGTGTCGTGGAATTCAATAGATCGATGTTAGGAATCTGACTTTGTGAGAGATGGCAGGTTTATAGTCAGTCTGTTACGGGAGAGAACAGAATTCGCGGAATATATCGTCAACGACGGACCATTTGCTTGGGATAAGTTGATTCCCTTTAAGATTCTATGTTTCATCTGGAGAGCAAAACTCGGTAGAATTCCATCTGCTGTGGAATTAAAAAAAAAAGGGTATCATAATTCCAAATACTATGTGTGGTGTATGCAATTCAAAGGAGGAGACATGCGAACATATTTTGTTAACTTGTCATGTGGCGAAGGAAATAATGGATTCGATACTGGTGTGGTGTGAGATTAGATGTGACAGATTTCTTTCGGTGGATAATATGCTCCTGTTCATCTCACGGTGGTCGAAGTGTAAATATAAAAAAAGAATGCTCAATGCAATATTATGTGGAGCTTTATGGTTCATATGGATGGATAGGAACAAAAGGATTTTTGAAAAAATTCCAATAGTTTCGGCGAACACGGTGGAAAGAATAAAAACAACAACATTCATATGCTGCAAGCATAGAGGTTTATTCAAAAAAATGGATTGGAGAGTTTGAAATATTAGTCTTTTCTTTTGTTTGTAATTGTTTTTAATTTCCCTGTTATTCTTCGTTTGTTTTTTTGTTTTTCTTTTGTATTGTTTGTTTGTTCTCCACATCTCCTTGATGTGGTTTTTTTATAATATTTGTCGTCTTCCAAAAAAGAAGTGTATTTGGTGATTCTAGGCCGAATTCCCCGATAAAAGCCTCTAAGGTAGTTGATTCGACTTTTCCTTGTCATTTTAAACTTCCGGCTCTTATAAATTCATGTAGATCCGAACTTAACTAGTGAATTTCATGATCATTTTTAGTTTGTTTCGAATTCCAAGCATATAACACTAATCTAATGAAAATTTTCATCTCCATGATCAAAATTTAAGTGGTGAAGTTGTAACGGTGGAATTGAAACCCTATATCCACTACTTTAACAATATATACAATTAAAAATTATTTTGGGTTATGAATTACGTTAATGATGAGATTTATATGTAAGATCATTGATTCAAACTTCAAATCATTATGCTAAATTTTCAATTAAGTCAAAAATGAATCTCAAAAATTAATGAAGTTTTTGAGGTGTCAGTGAGGTTTTAAAATATTTATATAATGAAATTGATTGGTTGATCTTATAATTTATATTTTATTAATGATTTAACATTTAATCATAAAATTTTGAATTATTTTTGTGAAGTTGTATAACTAAACATGGAATACTAGTTCTTCAAGTGAAACAAATGAATATTTATCAAGCTTTGAAATGGATTTTGATCTACAATTTACTAAATAATATTACTATTTGTTAATCATAAATTTTATGATGTGAAAATGCTTTTAATAATATTAAAAGGAAATTATATATATATATATATATATATATATATATATATAGAGAGAGAGAGAGAGAGAGTTAGATTCAAATGTGGATTGACATATATTGTGCGGACGTGTGGACAATGCTATTTTGTGGGGAGTGGTTACATCCAAACCACCAGCTAACTCAATGCCACGTAGGTATTTTACCATTCCACAACCAACCCATTAGGTTGTGGAAATGGTGTTCATCGGTGGATTGGTAGTGAAGGGGTAAAAAAGAGGAGAGAGAATGAGAGAAAATGTGAAGGAAAAAGGAAGAACCAATCAAAATGCTCGTCTTGTTCCGTCTTCACAACCACTAGAAGCTACTCCACAACCAAACCACCGGTCCATGGGGCGGTTTTCACCAGTAAGTTAGTGTGACACATGTATGTCACATAGGAAACTTATGCATGGGTTCACACCCACTCCGGATAGCCTAATAACAGTTGAAGCACAGTTGGTTTCCCTTGCACACACGCGCCTAGACGTGCTTCTCCTAATATTCAGACACGTATTGGGTAGACATAAGTTGAGTTTTTTTTTCATTTAGTTTTTTATCATTAACTTTTTTTCTTTGAAAAAAAATCTAAAAAATCTAAAGTTTTTAAAATTTAATTCTCTACAAAATGAGTACATTCATGAAATTTTGAATAAAAAAATTATTTTTTTAATTTTTTTTTATAAAAAGACCAAGGAAAAAATTCTCCAAAAATCATAAAAATTTAAGGGATGCTTCTAGTCAATATACTAGTAACTTTGTAAAAAGAAATTTTCAAAAATAAGTTTTTGAAGTATTTATTTTTTATTTTATGAAATATTAATTTTTTTTACAAAAATGTTGAACATAATATGATCCAAAATGTGATTATTCAAAATATTTATGATTCAAAAAAACTTTTGATTCAACTTGTTTATGATCCTTAATTTGTTATGTTCTAAAAATATTTATACTCAAACATTTTATATGTAACATACACGTTCAGTTATCGTTTTATGTAATTTTAAAAATGAATAATATTATGAAATATTATGTGATTTTGAGCGTTGAGTTCTAACAGATAGTTTTTACTAGAAAAGAAGTAAAACTATGTTTAAAATCACTCGGAAAATATTGGAAGTCTTATGAGATTCCAATCAAAAGTCAAATATTGAAAATTAATGAAAATATAAAGTTGAAAATAAGGAAAATTATATTATTGAAAGTTGTAAAGGATCTCCTTAGAAACATTTAGGCGAAAACCTCATCGAAATCCGAGTTATAACGAAGAAGTTATGACTTATTGAAGTTTCGCAAATGAACCGGCATGACGTCGTATGATGTAAAAAGTGAATTTTTGATAAACTACATTTTAGCTTTAGTGATCTAAAAGAAATTCGTAGTATTCGTTAACTGATAATTTTCATAAAAAGAACGTCCAAATCTGACTTCGCATGAGGAAGTTATGATTTTTTTAAGTTACGGAATAGCGGTAGATACCTAAAAACTCGAAATAAAGATCGAGTGATTTTTATCCGACGCAACCTAAACGAGAATCGAAGGTCTCGTCAATAGTAGTACAACGGTAAAAAGACAGACAAAAACGGACATCGGATGAAGAAGTTATGAATTTTTAACGGACTTTTTCTGTCCCGGCCCGTTAAAAATATAATATCAAAAAATAAAGTCAAAATTAGCCGACGAAGTCTAAATGAAAGTTGTAGAGTATAATCTCACCTACGCGTGGATATAAAAAACGTCAAAAACGGAGCTCGTATATGAAAAATATGGATTTTAGAAGTTTGGAAAATCCGTGTACGCCCTGCGTACAGGAGTATGTCCAGCGTACTCATGTTTGTGATCCGGAGCCGGCCACGTCAACAACTTCTTCGCATACGACATGTGTCACACAAGTTCGACACGTCTGATGCCACTCATCAGGGTACGCCCAGCGTACTCATATTTTATGCCAACCGTAATGTGAGTTTCAGCCACTATAAATAGAAAGCAAGGCCTTCGGGTATTTGTTTAGAAAATATATTCCCTCTCACTCTCTACTATTTTTAAGTCACTTTTAACCCCCGAAGTCCTAGTATCATCCCCGACACTCGAAGCAAGTCCCGACGCTCCGAAGTTCCCGAGAAAATCATACTTTCAAGTCGAAACTTTGCCCGCGTAAGGCCGGTTTTCAACTAAAAATCTCGGTTTCGTCATATAAAGTCATATTTAGAGCCGAAGTGTTGCCCAAATTATCATTTAGTCCTTCGGTTATTTCACGGTGAGTTTAATATATAGGAACAATTATATGTTATTTGTTATATGTGTTATGTGTTTTTCCGTGTTATTATTTCCGCTATTATGGTAGCAAAGTTGTACCTTTGACCATGTGATCAATGAAAGAACTTAGATTCACTGTGGTACTGGTATGTAGCCTCTGGCCATGTAGAGCATGTCTCGTAAGAGAATGACTTATATTCTATGGCATTGGCAGAAGGTTAGATAAGGTTAAAAGCCTGCAATCTACCAAAATGTTTAATCAGAAATTGTATGTCTTCTATGCCATTTGTGCCAAAGTGTTATTGATTGTATATCAAGTATTGAAATTGTTATGTCGCATTGATTGTATATCATTGAATCAAATCCTCGATTGATATGGAAAGCTTGTCGCATTTCACATATGCCTTTGTTGTTCCTTGTACCCCTTTGCTTCTGTCATATTAAAGTATATATATGGTATAACATTATATTGTATCTATTATTGAACTCACTAAACGTCACCTCTTACCCATCTCAGTGTTTAGCAATTGCAGGAAATGAGAATCTAGTATAGTCATATAATGTTGAAAGATTTAGAATAGTTTATACTATTACCTTTGTACTTGGGTTTATGCATGTATAAAACTATAATATCCTGGGTAGTTATGTAATAGATATAACACTTTGTAATATACTAAAACTTAGTCGGTTTGTATCTAGTCTTTTGTAATCACACTATCAATGTAAAATATTATTTATAAATATGCATGTAGCATATTTTGGAGTAACTATATTGTGAAGTATGAAAGTTTGCGTCTTTCAGAAATATGAAAGTTAGGGTCTTCCATTATAATCCTTAATTATATATTTTATGATTCAAAATTAAATAGTTCAAAATATATAATGATCCATAATTTTTTTAAAACAAAAATTATATTTAATTGAATATATTATTGATCTAAAACCATATGATTCAAAAATGATTTGATTCAAAATACCACGTTTCAAAATAATTTGATTCAAAATCTTATTATCCAAAAATAATATGATTTAGATGAGTATGAACGAAAAATATTATGATTTTTAATATTCTTCTTATTTAAGATTTTATAATTGTTAAACATTAAAAACTCAAACAGATAATTAGTATAAAAAATTAAAAAAAAAACAAGAAATTTAAAAAATAAAGAAAATTAAAGAAAAACATTAATACATTCAACTATGTAGTAAAGATAATTAAAAAAAAAATGAAAAAAAAATCTAAAAAATGAATATATATATATATATATATATATATATATATATATATATATATATATATATATATATATATAATAACGAAAAAAAATTATTAAAAACGTTAAAACCAAGCTTACATCTATTTAAACTTTTTTTCAATTTCTTTTAAATAAAAAAAAAACAAAAATAAACGAAAATAAAAATAAAACTCACTTAAATCCTTGAGTCTGTATTTGGGTTTGACGTTTCTGTCGTTGACAAAATGGGTGGTGGAGATTGTCCTCGCAGTCCTCACCACCTGGTAGACGAAAGGAAGTTGATTATGGAACATCTAATTAGGCGTTGGGTCGATGCTCGAGTGGTTAATGGGGATGGACTGTAAATTCGTTAACAATATGTCTACAATGGTTCAAATCCAACTCGGCTCAAAAATTCGCCAATATACTATCAAATGGTAGAACCCTCTTGTTCTTAAGAAATACCTGATAAGAGAGAATAAAAAAGAAGTCAAATTTTCTGTTAGATCTCTTCTTATTTCCCTGGGATTGTAGTTCAATAGGCAAGAGCACTGCCTTGTCAAGGCAGACGTTGCGAGTTCGAGCCCCGTCAGTCCCGACGGATCCAATAAGTACATCAATTCACCTCTCCATTTTATGTGAAATGAAAGAAGGGATAGAGACCATAATTTAATTCTGAAGGGGTTTCCCCTCTTTTGTTTCAGGATTATGTCAAAGAAAAAACAAACAAAATACCATATTATTATGATATGTTAGTACTATACATATTTGTTTGCATTCATGAAATGGATTTTGAAATGAAAACTTTCATATAGGGTAACTCTGATACTTTGAAATTGTTTTTGGTCATGAAAATGTGAATGTAATTAGGATACGTTGAGACTTGGTGTGACACTCATGGGCACCAATTTGGTACTTTACGAGTTGGTGAGATTATTCTAAACGAACTCACTTGCACAAAGGATTTGCAACCCTTATGTATACTAGTGTTGTGGCTCAATATACCAAGTTAAATATGTATAGAAAGTGTGACATCTTCATGTATATCCACTGGGTATAAAAAGTGTGTGGTATGTTATGTGTTATCCTTATACTAGACCGATTTTAATTAGGTATGACTGAGCCACCACACTAGAACCCATTAGGCCCTATGGGTATAAGAAGTGTGTGGTATTATTTTGAATTTAGGTTAGGATCAGTGAGATTAACTTTAGGGTTAGGATTCGGAAGCATATGCATTGTATTCATTAAAATTATTGTCAGTTATTTATGTGTATGGTGTTGTTGAGCAATGCTTACTTTTAAAATGTTTTCCCTTAATTGATGATTACTTATATTATTTTGAGTTTTGAAAACCTTTTAGGAGGGATTGGCATTGGGTTTGGATTTCCGACTTATCCATACCCATAAGAATTGAACCTAGGAAAATCACTAAGCTTTCCAAGGCTAACCTATGTATATAGACATGTATTTATATTTGAAGACTTATTTGAAGACCAAAGATTGACTGCTAGCTTTTGAACATTTAGAATACAATCTAATTAAGATTTAATTGTATGCAAATTGTTTACTTACTTTTGTCTTTGATTATTTTGATACACCATCATATTTTTTTTTACTATTTAAACATTTTTAAGTATTAAGGACTTGATCATTGGGACCTTTATCCATAACTTGTTTTCCTAAAATGATTTTTATTTATGAAATAACATTAAACTTTTTCTTAAAAGTTTATTTCAAATAGCTCATATGTAGGGTGTTTCAATTTGATATTAGATCTTTGTTTTAAGTGAACTAGGTACTTAGAGTGGTTCATAACTCTCGCCCTAAAGATCAAAGATCCATCCTCTCTTACTGATTACCGTCCTATTAGTCTCATTGGTTGCATGTACAAAAGTATTTCCAAGATCCTGGCTATTCGACTCAAATTTGTTATTGGCGGCCTTATTGGAGAAGTACAATCTGCATATGTGGAACGCATATACATATTAGACAACCCGCTTGTCATAAATGCACTTCAATCGTGGGCGAAAAAAGTGAAGAATAAGATCCTGATATTCAAAGTTGATTTTGATAAGGCTTTTGACTCAATAAATTAAGAGTACCTTGACTCCATATTGATATAGATAGGTTTTGGTAACAAATGGTGTCAACTGATTCGTGGTTGTCTTAGATCATCACGAGCTTTGGTGATCATCAATGGATCTCCAACTGACAAATTTGAAATCTCAAAAGGTGTGCAGCAGGGCGACCCACTCTCCCCGTTTCTCTTCATTATAGCGATGGAAAGTCTAAACGTCGCTTTGGGGCAGCTAGGGATAAAGGGGTTTTCAAAGGCGTGCAAATTCCAAATCAGGGTCCCACTTTAACACACTTGGTATATGCGGATGACACGTTATCTTTTGGAGAATGGTCTTGATCCAACCTCAAAAACCTGGCTAGAATCCTAAAATGTTGTCACGCATCATTCGGTCTCAAGGTCAATTTTCACAAATCCAAAGTATTTGTAATTAGTGCTTCGGTGCATGAAACATCAAAATGGGCTAGCATTCTTGGGTGCGAAGCTGGCTCATTCCCCTTCAATTACCTTGGTGTTCCTGTTGGAGCAAATATGAACCTCACAAAAAAACTGGAAACCAATATTGGATGAATTCCAATCTAAATTATTATCATGGAAATCTAAAACTCTCATTTGGAGGAAGACTAAGGTTACTTACTTCGGCGTTAAGTAACCTCCCTACGTACTTCTTCTCTCTCTTTATGGCACCAAGTATAGTCACTAGAAAAAATTAGACGAAGGTTATTATGGGGGAGTGATGAAAACAAAAGAAGAATTAACTGGGTTTCTTGGGACAAAGTTGTTGCCCCCAAAACAGAAGAAGGTCTTGGTGTGGGATCTATTCACGCATTAAATGCCAGTTTACTTGTTAAGTGGTGGTTGCGTCTAAAAATGAGAAATAATCGCTTTGTAATAAAACGATAAAAGGTACAGATAACCTACTCAATAAACCACACGATTATTTGTCAAATAGGAATATCAGTGGAGTGTGGAATAACATCGCTTCGGTCAAGAAAGAGTTAAAGAAACGAGCGATAGACATTGGTGAGGTTTTTAAACTAAAGATCAAATTTGGAGACAACTCCCTGTTCTGGTTTGACAAATGGCTAGGACAAGAAACTATGAAAGAAAATTTTACGGACCTGTATGAGCAAGAATCTAGGAAAAAATGCTACATGGAAAACATGATTACTAATGGAAGTTTTGTAGGCCACTGTAAATCAAGCATGGATGATCAAATACTATCTCACCACCTTGTCAACTTACATCAAGATATATCTACAATGCACTTAGTGCCTGGCGAAAATCAATGGAGATACACGGTAAGTGCTCTTAGGAAAAAGATTGGACAACAGTCAGAACCTAATAGCGTTCTCTCAAGTTTCACATGGAACAAGCTAATACCATTAAAAGTCAATTGTTTCATATGGCGCACACTGCAAAACAAAATCCCATATGCGGTGGCTTTAAGGTTAAGAGGGATACACATTTCTTCTACAAGCTATGGTGCATGCATTAATGGAATTGAATGTGCAAATCATCTTTTGATGCTCTGTCCATTTGCAAATGTTGTTCGAGAGAAAATCTTCACATGCTCTGTCCATTTGCAAATGTTGTTCGAGAGAAAGTCTTCACATGGTGTGGCATACAACACAAATCCTTTAACAATGTTATCGACCTGATCAGATTCGCGAAAACTTGGCATAGATGTCCGCGGATGAGGAAACGATTCATTTCTATTTGCTATGGCTTAGTATGGAATTTGTTGAAGAATCGGAATGAAAGGGGGTTCAATGGTATTTTTATCGGTCCGAATCCGACGCTCGGTGTAGAAAATGTGAAATCTATGGTGTATTTTTGGATAAAATGTAGAGAAATGGAGATATTTGTAAGTGGGTGGACCAGAAGCAGTCTCATTCCACGCCCTATAACATTGTTTTTTTCAATTTATGTTTTGCTATCGTTTTGATTATTAAATTCGTGAAACTTTGTTCTTCGTTTAAAACATGAAAATTTTAGTCTACAATGAGACGCGTACTTGTCATGATATCATACATATCAACAAACAAACGACAATTACCAAATTTTCATAATATGTGCATAATTATAGTTAAAATGAAGTAGGATATTAAATATTGTACTTAAAAGGATCGTCTTAGAACAACAAACCAATAATTCATGCTAACATTTTTACGGGGTTGGTGGGTTATTTTCGTGTATATTCAAAAATAAGGTATAGAGTATAATAAGAAAATAATAAATTACTAATTCAATAAATAAGTCGAACCCAAAGATAACAACTTTTTTTGTTCCATTTCTACCATTCTACGTAGGGCTGTTCACTATTTGGATAAACCGAATTGTCCAATTGGACAATTTGGATTGGACTATTTGGTTCAGATCTTCGGTTTTTTGGATTGGTTTTCAACAAAACCGAATTATTATTTTAGATTTCGGATTTGTTTTGGTTTATAAAATAAGAACCGAATAGTCCAAAAAAACCGAATAAACATTTATTATTTATTTATTTATAATATATATCTATAGTTATCTATTGATTTTGTAATTTATTTTTTCATATAGGTTCAAAACATTTCACCCGATAAAAAAACATCAATATGTATTATCTCTCAAAAGTTTTCTATCTATAAAATATTTAACTATAATATATCTGCTTAGTAGTTGTTTGTACGTAAATTTCAAATCACAACTGAATAAATTTTTTCGTTTCTTGTGTAAAATTGGGTAATATTATAATTATATGTCGTTTTAAAATGTTTCGGTTTTTGAAAACCGAATTATAAAACTGATCCAACCGAATTGTAATTGGATCGGATCGGATCAGATTTGAATTTAGTTTGGACTATTCGGATCCATGTTTTGAAAACCAAAATCAATTTGGATTCACTTGATTGGATCGGATCAAACCGATCCATCCAAACGAACACCCCTAATTCTACGTGGCTTCCAATTTGGAATTTATTATTGTCGTGTGAAATATTTAATGTATATTATTGATAAACAATAAGTCAATCCATATATTTAATTTCATTAAATTCTTTTAATTGTATTTAAACTTTAAAAATCAAAGCTTATCTTTATAAATCATCAAAATTTTGAAAATACTTAGTAGCTAGAAACGGGTCTAACGGTATCAAATGTTTGATAGTATGTATAGGGTTCAAGTCTTATATTAAAAAAAATTAAGTAACACTGAGAGAGTGGATCGTTTAAAAAAAGGTTTAATGACTTAATTATACAACAAATTTATACATTTTATTTTATTTTATTCAACAATATTTCAATTACTTATAAACCAATGCAATAGAATAATTTCTTTTACCAAATTATAACTTCATAAAGCATAAAAAAATTAATTAAAAATTTGGTAAAAGAATCCACTTATCATACAATTTAATAAAAACATAATAAGTTTTCCATAAATAACTAACTAACCCTTTAATAAATGGTCCAAAAATTAGACTGGGGGTTGCACTTATATGTGAGTCTTGGACCACAATAAACATGGTGTAGATAAGGAATGGTGTTAATAGAGACTTAAAAATTTAGGTGAAAGTGAGGACATAGGATAGGATAGTGAAGGATCACATAACAAGTCCACGTTTTCATAATTACTTCAATAACCCACCCACCCCCACTCTACTAGTTTTCTAGTCATAACAATTGTTTCATTAAAGAAGAGCTTTCAGATCTGATTCTATCTAAGTATCATCAGTTTTTGTTATGTAATGTCGCTTTTTATATACTTTATTTATATACTTTGTATCATGGTTCTCAAAGAAAGAGCAATCTGTAACACTTGATAACATATTTTTGTATACTTGTAGTTTGATTGTTGGACTTTAGAAGATGTTATTATTTAGACAAATGCATTTGTCAAATACGATTGTTTTTTTAGTAGTTTTAACGAAATGATTTATAAAATGTCAAAGCATTGAACGATTTATATAACACTTTTCAAATATTTAATGGTTTTGGAAATTACATAATTTTAGTAAGAATATTGTTGGAACTTTAGTTTGAGAAAATACATTTTTTAGAGTTTTATAAAATCGATTAAGGTTCAAGTGTGGACAATTGGGCTTGATATTGACTTAACTGTTAGCCCTACATGTATATCTCAAAAAATAAATTCTTGATATGTTGGGCTCCAATAAATCCAAATATTATTTATATAAAATTTCGAAATTCATTTTATATTTAATAATTTTCACACATATTCTTTTCTTTCGTGTTCTTCCTGTCGATTAGTGAAATCGTATTTGTAATCTCCAATGTTAAGTACGTTTTTTTTTTATTTACTTATCAATTTGTCTACAATTATGTGTTGTGATTTATAATAATTACTTATGTTTTGTTTAATTCATTGTTTGTTAACCTTGGTCATAACCCAATAATTACGGAAACTTGGCAACCAAAATATAAATAAAGTTTAAATATATTCTTATGTATAATATTCAAATACATCCACTTTTCATCTATGATTTTGATGCAACCAAGTCTTGAGTGAATCGTAATTGGAAGGAGTGATTGAGAGCTTAGATTTGTTTGCTTAAACAAATCGATCCTAGACCTGTTGTTTACAAAGAAACGTTGCAATCTGAGGTTGTGTCCCAAGATTACGTATCATAAATATACATAAAAACAGTGTAAGAAATAAAATACATAAAAATATATTAAAATTAATGATGACCTTGCAATGTTGCAAAGTTACGTCGGCTTTGTTTATTTTAATTTCACTTTTACTCTTCGGTTGAATTCAAAGTTTAGAATAATAAATGGTTTGGCCATGGGAGACTTAATGATCGATATCGGATAAATTGTTCCCTACTGGGCCGTTTTTGGGCCTGAAAAGGGCAGACCGTTAACCCATGATATCCGGCCAACTAAATAAAACTCTCGAGATGACTCTTGTCTCTTGGACGTGTAACTTAGCCCGTAGGTATGAGTTTTTATTTTTATTTTTTATTTTTTTTTTATTATTTATTTTTATTTTTTACTATGCATGAGCATTGACTTTAAAACTAAAATTGTGGTTGGTGACTCAATTCCTTGGAACACCTTGGCTCCTTTAAAAATATCGTGTTCCATTCGGAGGGCACATATAGGAAGAATTTTGGCATCCTAGCCTTACAAGAGTCGAGAAAGATGTGTAGATGTTAGTTCGACCGAATGTGTCACGTATATTTATTCTAGTGTTGAATCTATAGATCATATATTGGTGTGTTGTTTGTTTGCAACCAATACGAGAGATCCGATCTTCAGATGGTGTAGCATTCCACACTCCAATTCTCTAAAGTGAATTAAAAAATCGTACTTTGAATTGTTTTCAGTTCGTTACTTTTAAAATATGTAGTATCTCATCTATTTATACTCACGAAATTCATAAAATGAATAAAAACGACAAAAATTGCGGATTTCAAAAGTTACTTACATTTACCAAGTAGTTATAACCGCATTCAAATTTTATAATATAAAAACATAAAACAGTTTAGCCTTGTGTAAGTGTTTAACCCATACAACTTTGACTTTTACAACTCTGTCTTATAATAGTGTAGACTTTACAACAACTTGCTTTATTGGAGTTTAGTCTATCTCAACTTTGACTTTACAACAAACTTTGCCATACCACAGCTTTGGAACATCAATTTTGTAACGACTTTGTAGCAATTTTGCAATAACAACAATTTTGCCTACGGCAATTTTGCAACTTTGTACTAGCAACTTTGCCTTGAACTTCAATAAAACCATCAAATTTTAGCTAAGCCAAAGATCTTTCTACATTAATCTGTTACTTTTGGAGATTTTTCCACTATCTCGCCTCTCCCACTTAACTCAACACCCGTATTTGGGCGTATTTGAGATCAAACTTGTTTTCATCACGGCTTTCATCTCCTTTGAAACTAATATAAAAGGCAATAATACCAAAACAACAGATAACACTAAAACCACAAAATAATCCAAGCTTTTTTATGACCAATGTCATGACTATTTTATGGCAACGATGACTTGAAATCTTTTAACATTAAAAAGAAAAAAAAAAAAAAAAAAAAAAAATGACGACATCCCACTTAATTAAGATAAGCCAATTGTAGCAAAAAGGTTCGATTTGCGAATCTGCGCCTCGAAGTCGATAAACCAAAAAGAGCCCAAAAGGGAAAGCATGTAAGTGCAAGGAACTGCAAGAAAACCCTAACCATTATCTTTTACAAAACACAAAATCACTTCAAGCAAGTCAAGGAATTGAATCTCTCTTTTCTCTATCTACACTTCCCTACTTTGAAGTGTGTAGAAACGGAAAATCATGGCGACAGAAAGTTCTAGATCGACAAGTTCGTCAGCCGATTCATATATCGGAAGCTTGATTAGCTTGACTTCCAAGAGTGAAATCAGATATGAAGGCATTTTGTATAACATCAACACTGAAGAATCCTCAATCGGATTGCGTAACGGTATCCATTTCAATCCGATCTTTTTTTTTTTTTTTTTTTTTTTTAAATGTCTTTCGGTTCTTCAATTGTGTTTTTTCTTCTTAAATTCTGTTGTGAGTATGGTTATAGACTTGTAGAAACGAAATAGATCGTAATTCGCATAAGTGAACTCCTTGCCAAGTTTCGTGATTAGGTTTTTTTCTATATGTTAACATAAATTCGAACATGAGGATAGACTTGTTTCGCTTCTGTTGCTGCATTCAAGTGTGCAAATGCTTACTAACGAGAGACATCAATCAAATTGATTGCTTGGAACTATAATTCTTCTGCCTCTATAACCAAAATTTAGTAAATTATCACAGCATACCATTTCAATTTCTAACTTCCTCAACCTCTGCATCATTGGACTCCATTAACGGAGTTAGTAATTACTTATTATATATTATATATCAATTTGCAGTAAGATCATTTGGAACTGAAGGAAGAAAAAAAGATGGCCCCCAACTCATGCCTAGTGACAAAGTTTACGAATACATATTGTTTCGTGGAAGTGACATCAAGGTAAAGCTGTTGAATTTCAGTTTATTGTAATAATTCCTATCTTTTTAAAGAACTTCATAGTTCATAGCTCTTTCTTTTAAGAAGGAACATCTTTTAGCTAGTTATTTTCTTTTACAGGATCTTCAGGTGAAATCATCTCAACCTGTTCAGCCAACACAACCTATGATAAACAACGATCCCGCCATTATTCAGGTAATTTATAAATTATATAACAACCCGAATATATATATTTATTTTCATTTAATTATTTAAATTATTAAAATCTTGTTACTCTTTACACAGTCTCACTACCCTCGACCACCTCCATCATCTTCTGCTCCTACCAACACTTTGCCTGATCTTAGTATCCAAAATCCACCAACTTTGCAAAGTGGGCCCCCTTTATATCCACCTGGCCCAAATTTAGGATCGTGGGCCCCAATGCCACCTCCTCCAAATCCAAACACTACTGGGCTTCCAATGCCAATGTATTGGCCCGGATTCTATACACCTCCAAATGGGGTCCCACAGCTGCATCAACAATCTTTAATACCACCACCACCACCACCACATATGCAGTATCCCAGTTATAACGGATCCTTGCCAGGTGGCACCTCAAACATGTCTAATTCCATGGGTCCCACAGCACCCATGGAACCATTACCTACACCATCACTTGTAACTCCAGGACAGCTGCTTCAGTCTGGAGTTACAAGTGCTGTTGTTTCATCTCAAGTCACACAGACTGTTCATAAGGATGTGGAAGAAGTTGTCCAGGTGGCGCCTACATCATCATCATCGGAATTGGAATTGGAATCATCTATTCCGATTCCGGTTCCAGCTCAGCCTCCGATATTACCTTTACCACCTCAAGCACGTATCACCCCAAAGGTAGGTAATTTTTTTGTTTTGTAAATGTTTAATTTTTTTTTAATTATTAATAATAATATTGTTTTAGGTGAATGGAGGTTCTTACCAGAATCGACAGAGTTATAATTACAGAGGGCGTGAGAGAGGCAGAGGATATGGGGTAATTTTTCTGTTCCAGCCTCTCATTTTACAAAACTTTTCAATTACATCCCTATTTTGAAAAAATTGTTCATTTATGATCCAGGGGTCACGATCTGTGGTTAAATTCACTGAGGAGTTTGATTTTAATGCAATGAATGAGAAATTCAACAAGGATGAAATTTGGGGAACTTTAGGAAAAACGAATGATGGAAATTTGAGTGCTAATGATGATGATGATGATGAATATGAAGATGAGAATGAAAATGGAGCTGATGTACATGTATCAAAGGTGGAAGCCAAGGTAAGTTTCCTATCTTACCCCTTCTTAGACCTTAGTCCATGAAAATTGCAATGTTTATTTTAATGTTTGACTATTTGATCGATAATACAGAGTGGTGTTTATAGCAAGGATGATTTTTTCGATATGTTATCTTGCAACTCACTTGACAACCAATCAAATAACGGAAGGACACGGTTCTCTGAGCAGATGAAACTCGATACAGAGGTAAACTAAACATTTGTGAGGGGTATTTTCGTCTTTTGGCATGCTCATGTGCTTTGTAACTTTTGTTTGGTGATAGACATTTGGAGAATTCTCTAGATACCGAGGAGGAGGTAGAGGTGGGCGTGGGGGATACCGGGGAGGAGGAGGTTATTCACGAGGTGGTGGTGGTGGTGGTTATGGGCGGGGAGGAGGAGGTGGTTATTATGGTTATGGGCGGAGAGGGGGCGGAGGATACAACAGCTATGGTGGAAGAAGTCAAAATCAAAATCGTGATTGCTAATAATTGTTGTAGATATAACAAAAGGCATGAAGGTGTTTTAGAGTGTCTGTAATGTTTCAGTTGTTTTTATGGAAGGGAAAATGAAAGGAGGATATATTTGTTTGTATGTTAAAGTGTTTAGTTTCCCTCCCTTTCAAACTATAGGTTGATTATGGTGGAGGTTTAATTTTTATAAACAAGTGGTAGGTTGGGTTTTATTCGGTGTGTTTTTACTTTTTTGATTAAGGTTTACAAGTTTTAGAATGCGAAGACAAGTATGTTCATTGACTAATCCAACTACAAATCCCATTTTTACTTCATTTTCAATCCATACCACTTGAACCCAACATCATTTTGGTGTAAATTAACAATAATACTTGTATAAATATTCAATAGTTATTATTCCATATATAAAGTAATAACATTCGTTTGCACCAAAATTAAATGGAACTAGTAAAGAGGACTATACGATGCACGAGTCTGATTATTTATTGATGTTTGGTTATTTATTGATGTTTGGTGTCAGAAAGAATGAAAGAAATAGGAAAAAGAAAAAATCTTTAACTTTTGCTATATGGGACAAACTACCCATTTTCAGGGTGATGTAGTTGCAATCCTTTTCTCTTATGTACCAAATGAAGCAAACAGCATATCAAAACACAAAAAGAAGATTACATTACAACATTTAGCAGTAGCTCAGTAGTGTGACTTAGAACTTTGAGGTAACTCTTGAGACGAATACGAATATACGTAAAAGGTAGTATGAGCTCGTACTACTGGAAGCACATGATCCGTACGAGTGTCAGAAGAAGTCGCATAGTTCTAAGAAGCTAGTGACTGATTCTGACCTATTTTCTTTAGGTTCTCAGTATGGTGACGACCAGAGGTTCAGGTGTGGACACTAGTGGCTAGGAGAGGCCGGGATTGAGTGATGATGAGATCCACAATTTGATCTCGGCTCATGTGACCTTAGTGATCAGGGTTGCGATTCCAGAGCTTTTCGGGTCTCTTAAGACAACGCTGATTGAGTTGTTTGACGAGCGTTATGCCGCAACCACTATAGTTGTTGTTGCTGCAGAACCTCATGGGGAGGATCGATGCAGTATTGAGAGTTCAGTAACATGAAGCCCCCAGAGTTCGATAGGATCAAGGATCCGATCGTTGCTATGAGGTGGATCTTTGATGTGGAGGGATGTTTCAATACCTGTTCTTGTCCAGATAACCTGAAGGTTAGATTCGCGTTGAATCTCATTCGCTTCGGGGCGACGGATTGGTGAAAGTTTGCGATGCGACCCAGACCTATTCTCCTGCAGAGCAGACCGTGGAGAGAAAAAGATTGACCCAAGAGTACCTACCGCTCAAGTAGACGATATAATCGGTGACCGATATCACCAAGATGTTCGTCGAGAGGGCCCTATTTTCCCTAAGCATGCATCTTTAGAGCAGGTGCAGATGTCATGATATTTAAGCATGCTCAAGACAGAGATTAGAGAGTTTGTGTCGACCACCCCGTATCGGACCCTGACTGATTTGCAGTCACACGCCCGAAGGAGAGAGATTGAGATAGAGGCACAAAATACGGAGAAGAGGCAGAATACAGTTCAGACATAGCCTGCGGTGAAGTGGTTCAAGCCCACTGATTCTCGATTTGGAGACCAGAGGGCCCGCGCTTGCAGTAAATGGGGGAAGGTTCACGAGGGTTTTTGCAGAGCGGGGTCTAGGTGTTTTAAGTGTGGGAAAGAGGGTCACTAGGAAAAAAAGTGTTCTCAACGCTTCAAAGTCTATTTCCATTATGATAAGGTGGGCCATGTGAAGGCCAATTGTCCATTGCTTACTACCAGACCAGTGCATGCACCGACCCCTACTATATTGCGGATCACATATGGATGTTAGGGAAGAGCTGAGGCCCCGAAGGCCAGGGGTCATGCTTATCAGTTGACAACAGAGGAGGCCAGGACGACGAATGACATCGTTACTGGTATGTGCCTAATTATATTTATGTCAAAGTTATATTGTATTTTCTTATATTTATATTTATGTTAGATACATTTCTAGTGAATTCATTCCCTGCTTTAGTGTTGTTTGAATCAGGGGTTAAAGGGGTCGTACCCCTTTGCAGGTCCTAGGGCAGCACCCCTAGCGGGGTCCAAGGGGTAGAGCTCACTGAGCCGTAAAAACCTAATTCTAGTGGATGGTTATTGTAAGATTGACAAATCTTGTAAGTTCTCGAAACCATTGAATATGCCATTAAATTCGAGATTCTCTTAACTAAATTTGAAGATCACAACCCTAATATGTCATGTACATATACGACTCATCTTTTGAGCCGTAAAAAGAACCCCTCTCAGCTCTTTTTCTTTTTGAACGAACTCATAAATCTCTGACGATTTGACTTGTGTTTCTGTGTCTAAATACACAAGTGTCATTTTGGATCATCATAGACTGGATTTCCTGTAACCCATGCATAAGGTGGAAATATCAGTTTGGAAAATGGACATACACGATCCATAAGGAATCTGATTTTCCACCATCAGCTAATATCCCCAACACTCAACAAACTTTAAGAACACAATATAGGTTATGATGCTCAAAAGATTTAATAAAAAGACAAGAAGATTTAACGTGGTTCGCTTGATCAAGATAATCAAGGTATGTCCACGTGCAAACTATAGTTATTATTTTATTGATTGGAGAATGTTATACAAAATCTAAGTATTTCCTGCACTCACAATGTCAACTCACACGTTTGTTTTAGCCCTCGAGTGAAGCTTTTAGGAACTCCGGAGACTCCACAAAGAAACTTCTTGGACAATTCGAACACCACGTTATATACGTATGTAATCGGGACCTTTTACTAACACCATGCTCTCTGGAGAATTCCCGAGTGAAACTTGAAAGCTGAAATTCTAAGCTTCGCCCTAGACCCGCATGTAGCACCTGGTTCCCGGTACGTACTCCTTGGAATTAACATTTTTAAAATAATGCATTTTTGCCTTGGACTCGGCGAGTTGATGGACCAACTCGCCGAGTAGGAGCGGGATAAGACGCGGGGACTGAACTTTGGACTCGGCGAGTCGGTTCTCGGACTCAACGAGTAGACCCTATTTGGGCAAAAACCCTAATCCGGGTGTTTGCACCCTATTTAAACGCTCTATCTTGGCCTCCTTTGTCCTTAACACTTCCAGAGAGCTGAAGAGCGATACCCTAGCCCCCATTTTGTTCTTGAGAGTGATTTTGGCTTTGTGAAGAAGGTTTGGAGCTTAGAAGAAGAAGAAAGAGGTTGTAGTGTGCAAGGAGGGGAGGTAGATCCGAAATCTACACTGCAAGAGGCTTCCATTCAGGTAGAAAAGCCCCTACCTTGATCACTAGTTCTTTAGATTCCCTTTTGTCCCTAAAATGGTGGTTTTCAAGCCCTAAAACACCATACTCCTTGTGTTTGTGCTTAATGATCCGAAAGGACTTCAAATCTAGACATTATGGACATATTAGAAGTATAAAGTTTCTGTGGTTGGAGTGATTGAGGTCCCCATTGGGTGTATGACCTCATAAAAAGCTTGAATTTGCCTTTTGGAGCTTGTAAGGCCATGCATGCACGTAAAGTTTGCAACTTTATGTGATAAGCATGCCCTAGGAACATAGATCTATGGTTTTGAAGCGTTGCATGTCTCAGATTTGGTCTATATGGGAAATGGGTCAAGGGACTCGGCGAGTCCCAAAGTGGAACTTGGCGAGTCCCAAAGTGGAACCCGTCGAGTTCTATGAAGATGGCCTTAGACTCGGCGGGTTGGATGAACAACTCGGCGAGTTCATAGGACTCGACGAGTTGTTCTTCAAACTCGGCGAGTCCGATGAACTGTTACTGATTGAGAGGGGTTTAAGTGTTGGAGGTCCAACCCTTCGTATCTGCATGCAAAATTAGCAATTTAGCGTGTAGCAATAGTCCCAGAAACCCAAGTAGTGAGTTAAGGGTGACTCAGTGAGTGGGAGTGAGTGGGAAGAAGGACTTGTTGAGTAGGACCGAGTTAGTAGGAGAAGGACTCGGTGAGTCTATGCTATGACTGGGCGAGTCCAGTCAACTGGAAGTTGACTTTGACCAAGGAGTTGACCTTGGACCAGGGGAGGGTCACTAATTTGACCTAAGGGTATTTATGAGTGTCTAATCTATGTTCATGATTTATAGCCGGAGGATTACCGGTTCAGCAGTCAGGCGCTCAGCAAGCAGACTTTCAGCAGCTACTTTCGAGGTGAGTTACCTTCCAGTAGCAGTGGGTCTACGGCCACAATGCCGGCCCACCAGTAGGAGTTGTATGATTGGATGATTGTCTCTGTGATATTCATCTAGGGTTGCTACTACCTGTGTTATGTTTATGTGCTAGTATGATATGATGCTATGTGCTAGTGACAGTAGGGGAGATAGTCCCCGGTTTACCGGTCGATAGGGCCGAAGGGGCAGTCATGCCCAACCATGCTAGATAGATTATGTGATATGTGTTATATGGTAGTAGTAGGGGGTGAAATAGTCCCCAATATCCGGTCGAGAGGACCGAAGAGGAGACCAGCACCCATATATGCTAGTTAGTATCCGGTCGAGAAGACCGAAGGGGAGGCCAGCACCCAGATATGCTAGCTAATATCCGGTCGAGATGACCGAAGGGGTAGGTCGGGCACCCATATATGCCTGACAATATATATTTGATATGTGGTTATATGGTATGTTCGTGCTTACGGTTTTTAGTTGTTGTTTCAGGTACCTCTTCAGCCAAGGGGAAGGAGCTGGCGCGGTAGCGACATTGTTTTTCCGCACTATGAGACATTCTGGGATTTGTACTCTGATATTATTATGATTTATGTTTTGGTTTACAGACATGAGACATGTTTTATTAAATGATATGGTCGAATGATATTTTGTTACAAACGTTTGCAAATCACTTAATTAAAAATGAAATTTTTGGCCCGTATTTTTGGGCGTTACATCGCAACTTCGCCTACACTATATTATGTTAGATTTCACATATAGAAGTAATAATATATATATATATATATATATATATATATATATATATATATATATATATATATATATATATATATATATATATATATATATATATATATATATATATATATATATATATATATGAGCCTTACTAATTTACCATAGATTTTATCAACGGCCCAAGGACTATTTATGTAACTAAAAATTTCTTCCTTCTTTTCTTTCAACCCGACACCAAAAAGAACAAGATAAGGTGTTAGAAAAATGAGGAAATCGATTCTACCGACTACTGAGGCAAATCCTTGAAACTATGGTAAAGACGTAAAGTTGAAATGAAAGTATGAAACAATCGAAGTTAAACCCACATGAGGTCGGATTTCTTTGAGCTTCAAAATCTAAAAAACCCTAAATTGTTCTTCTAATGAGGAAGACAATGTGCTCGTCTTCCTCTGCATCCAACTTCCTGCCTCTTCATCTCCCTAGTAGAAATCGCCTCTTTCTTAAATTTTCACTTCCATTTCCAATTTTAAACGATGAAGGTGTTTTCAGACACGCAAACCCTAGAAGACGAAGGTTAATGTCTCTATCTGCTTCAATTACCCGTGATAACCTCGAATTGTCGTCTTCTAATAGACGGGATGCTGAAGACTACAATGGTTGGGCGATTCTTGAAGAATCTGAAAGTCCAAAGAAACACAAAAAAGGTAGAACGTTTAAACCCTAGTATTCCCCCCTTGCTGAAAGCTCCATTTACTTTGCGTCCGAAACAAGCTACTTATATGGAGTTTGATCTATTTCAAAGCAATTAGATAACTGCATTGAATCCTGCTGTACTTCTAAACTTCTAAACTTCAAAACTTCAAAACTTCAAAACTTGTGAAATTTTACTGGGTAAGTCATTCGTGAATCAGGATTGCCTACATTTCTACTGTTTGGTATCGGGACCTCAGTTGTGGCTTTACTCGCTGTGTTCGCTCATTTTACTCTATCAAGAAAAGGTAAATAACTAAACATTACTCTTTTCTATCACTCCTATTAGTTTGAATCAGAGGATTGTGTTTCTACTTTCTAGCTGCTGGATGATGCGATCTTTTGGGAATAATTTCTTTTCAGGTTACGTTTTGCGATTCAACACCCCATTTCATGTCTCTGTTGATCATAAATCATCGAGTTCAGAAGATACATCAGAGGTAGATGAAGCTGTTACTAAGCCATTGATGGAAACCGTTTCTGAAGAAGTTGATGCAACAACAGAAGAAGGTACACAACTACACATCATAATTCCTAGATTGTTTCATTGATCATATATTCATAACAGAATATGCATACATGTTGTTCATCATTTATTTACATTACAGTAATTGATCATATTAAGAAGGGAAAAGAAAAGCCTGGAAGAGTAGTAGTTTCAGTTTCTGCAGATACTACTCAACAAGAAGCTTTATTGTGGTTAAAGAATCTGAAGGTATTGTGTTGTATAGTTTTTCCAAAAATATAAATTAATTAATTGATAAATAACTCTGAATAACCTGTCATTAAAGTACACAGATAATTGAAGATGAAGTCATGGCAGATGAGTTATGTTCTAGGAGAGAATATGCAAGATGGCTGATTCTACTCAACTCCAGACTTGAAAGGTAATCAACTCATGATTTATTTTCTATAATTCGTTTTTTAAATAATTAATTTATACATAATATTTTTTTTTCGGGATTCAGAAATCCAAAGAATAGGATATCCCCATATGTTTCATTAGCTGGATCCACCATTAATGCTTTTGATGACATTAAGAGTGAAGATCCTGATTTTGTTTACATTCAAGGTAAGATTAAAATTGCTAATATTATAATTAATTAATTATACATGTATTTTCCCTCAAAATATTAATATTTTTTATTTTGTTTTGAATATTTGGACAATAGCTCTTGCTGAAGCTGGTGTTGTTCTGAGCAAGCTGTCCAGTAAAAACTTAACTTCTGATCTGGATACAAGTTTTTTCCCAGAAAGGTATTATTTTTTAACATAATTTATTTAAAATTTTCTTTTTACATTTTATTTATCTTATTTTGTTTCTAGATTTATATCACGCGAGGATCTTATTGGTTGGAGAGCTAAACTAGAATACCAAGTTATGGCAGGATTAAACGAAGAGGTAGGAATAATATAAGATCATTTAATTAATTAATTAATTAATTAATTTTTTGTTTTTTTTTTTAAGAACTGACATTTTTACAGTCCAGATATTAAGGAACAAAATAGGGTTTCTGGATGCAAGGGAGCTGAAGTCAGATGTATTGCCACCTCTTTTCATGGACATGATGGCTGATGACAAAAGCATAATGAGAAAAGTTTTTGGTTTTTTTCTTTTCTAATCTCTCTCACATGCATTGAATTATTATCATAAATGACCATTTTACCCTTCTTAAATACATAGAGTAAATTTCACTAGTCTTCAAGCAATTACTACACATCCAAGACACAATTATGTATCGTAAAGGGTAATATGGTAAAATGCAGTGTCCATGTGATAAAGTTAAAAAGGAGCACCTCTATATGAGTAAATTACCATTTTACCCTTCTCAGATAAAGATGCAATTTTTCTTGCTACCCACATAAGATCAATTTCACTAATCTTCAAGCAAATGCAATTTATACATCTGTCCACATTAAGTTCACTAAGTCTTGACAATTTACCATTTTGCCCTCATTTATTAGGTCAAGTGAAGCGGTTTCAGCCTGGGAAACCCTGCACCAAGGCACAAGCAGCAGTGGCACTCACGGGTGGAAAATTCACCAAACTAATTCACCAAGAATTTTCAAAACTAAAATCTGAAAATTCTTCAAGAAATTTTGCAATTGAAGAGATAAAATCTGAGCTTCTTGAAAGAGGAGAGATACAAAGATTTTGGGAGAAAAAAATACAAGATGAAAAAAGGCATCGTTTGGAGGTGGAAGCAGCTTATTTTAAAACACTTAAAGATTTAGAGAATCAAAAGATAAATCAAGATAATGCTGTGAATGCTTATTTGAAAGAAATAGCAGCTTTAGATTGTCAAAAACAGTTGCTTTTGAGTTTGGAGAAAGAAGTTGATGAAATGAATGAGAGACTTTCATATGAAAGGAAGAATTTTGTTGATGAGAAACAAAAAACACGTAGTAATGTTGGTGAATTAGAGGTCAAATATGAAAGAATTCTTGACACAAAATCAATACTTGAAGCTGAATTAGAAGCCCTTCGTATACTCAGGTATACATGTCATATCATGTCATCAGATGTCATGTCTTTTTTGTTATGTCATGTCATGTTATACTGTGCAGATCTTGGATAGAGGATGAAGCAAAAAAGGGTCAAGCAAGGACTAAGGTACTTGAAGAAGTTGGGAGAAGGTGGAAATGGGGAAATCGTTAGCCAATTTGTTCAATTAATTCATAGTTTTGTGGATTAATGTGCTTTTGATATTTACTATTATGGATATAATAATGATTTGCTTTGAGATCATATACAAAAAAAAAAAAAAAACATAGCAATCAAAGAGGGTATTTGTTGGTTAAGTGATTGCTTTCTACACTAAGTGAGTTGAGAGATATAGAGTCTCTATGATGTAATAATCTGTATTATTTAGGGTTAATGCCATTATATAGAGCAACTATTATTTATTCTCATGCATTTTAAGTCGCTAATTTGTTTGATTGTATTCAATTTCATCAATTTTTATTGGTTTCAATCGGGTAATGGCTTGATATGTTTTACTGATAACATAGTTTTCAAAATTCTGGTTAAAAAAACTGATAGACTAGTGCATTTTTATATATTGATTATATTTAAAGATAGTTTTTATTAATGAAATATGTGCACATATTTAAGTTTATATAAGTCAACCATGTCAAACTATGACATTTCATAGTCTTATTAAACCGCTTTTCCCCAAGCTGAACCGTTAGCCCAAGCCAAGTATAGACTGATTTATAAACCAAGCCAAACCTCTAGATTTTCGGCCCGATGAAGCTTTGTTGGGCTTGGGCCGAATGTGGCATGATAAAAAAGGTGTTTAGTGATCTACAAAATGCAATTGAATAAGTAGTAACATAAACGGGTTCTAAACCCTTTGTTTAAAATGTTATTCGAGGGTGTTTTGTTTTTTGTTTAATGACTTGAAAGGGTAATATATTTTCAATTTTGTTCACATTTAGTTACTAAACCTTTTTTCATTATCTATTTGTCACTGAACTGGTAAAATGTGAACAATTTCAACTGTTCAGTGTCATATAGATAATGGAAAAAAGTTTAGTGACTAAATGTGAACAAATCGAAAGTTTGTTTCCCTCTCAAAAAAGTTCAATGACTAAATGTGAACAAATTTTCTTCTTGTATTATGGTTTAGCAAATTATGTATTTTTGTTAAATTTTAACAACATTTGTTAACGAAGAAATCTATAAAATAAAAAAAACCTGAAAAAGGTATAAGAAAACGAAAAACGAAACCAATATTATATGCAAGGTAGTAGAAATCGTTCGACGGTAGCTCGGCGGTGGACTAGGGTCAAGGGATTAATCGGCTAGACGGAGATTAATCGGTAACCATTAATTATTAAAAAGTTAATAAATATAACATTAATCCTAAGAATATAAGTTAACAAGTTAACTTATACAAATCATAAATATGTAATGGGTTAAATGCAGAAAAACCCACTCTATTTGACATATGATCACAAAAACCCCTCAATTAATTTTACAACCGATAAAAACCACACATTTTAGTTTTCCTTTTGATTTTATCCAAATTACCTATGATATAAAGCATCCATGTGGTATTTTCTTCTTTTAATGTTAACTAGATGAATAACTAGTTTTAAAACATTTCTTTAATCGAAATAGAGATAACATGCTGGCCATCCCTTCACCTTCCCCTACCATTTTCCAAAAACCACCACAACCACCAAACCTCTCTTCCTTTACTTTCCAGCGATCCAGACCCACTTTGTTCCCCCTCTGTAGTTCTTTTCCAACTCTAAACCTAGCGTCTTAAATTAAATCATACAGCGAGCAGACTTTTAATTGTGATGGTGCAAGTGGAGTAGGATGAGAGAAAAAGGGGAAAATATGATGAGTTCAGAAGGGCGAGTGGTCGGTGGGACATTGAAAACTGAAGCTCAAACATTCAACCACCTGTTACGTGAACTAAGAAAAAGCGAAGAAGAAAAGAAGAAAAAATGACCACCTGTTATGTGAACAAAGACAAAGAAAAGAAGAAAAAGTGAGTTTTGTAAGGACTTCTGTAACGTCCCAAAATTCAAGACTAAAAATTTCTTTTAATAAAGTATCACTTAAAGTAAAATCATCATTTCAAAACATAAACAGAGTATTAGTTTTCAAAACACATGTTCATTATCAGAGTAAAACATTTCCAGGCTGACTAATCTATGGTGTGTGCCATGCGATCATCCTGAGCTCCATCATCCGCTACCGGAAATACCTGAAACCAAAACTGAAAGCCGTAAGCACGAAGCTTAGTGAGTTCCCCAAATACCACATACCATACAAACCATTCATAGCCAAGAGCTATACATAACCGACTTATCCATAATCAAATAAGGTGCTATGTGCCAAACATAGTCTTGCCATTATGCCACGGGCCGCGCGTGGTCTTCCTGGTCAAGCCTGGGCCGCTCCCTGGGTCTTACAGACAAGTGCCAAGGGCCACCCCCTGGTCTTACAGACATGTGCCAAGGGCCACCCCCTGGTCTTTTATGCAAGTATCACAGAGACAACCGTACATACTACTCTACTTAGCTAAATAGCATACAGTGTGCCAGAAGCCACCTCCTGGTCTTTCATATATAATAACATACAATGCGCCAGGAGCCACCTCCTGGTCTTTCATACATATTGCATAGGGCTAACCCCCGGGTCTTCCTATCATCCATAATAACATGCTGTGTGCCAGGAGCCGCCCCCTGGTCTTTCATGCATATTGCCTAGGGCTAACCCCCGGGTCTTCCAACCATACATAATAACATACTGTGTGCCAGGAGCCGCCCCCTGGTCTTTCATGCATATTGCCTAGGGCTAACCCCCGGGTCTTCCAACCATACATAATAACATACTGTGTGCCAGGAGCCGGCCCCTGGTCTTTCATGCATATTCTAAATGGGCCGGCATTGGTGCCTTAGACCCATACAAACAGTGAGGAGACTCACCTCGCACTGCTGAACTCTGTTGATAATCCTCTGGCTGCTGACCGACAACTCTTTGAACTCCTGCTCCACTCGCTCCCCGAGCTACCAATGTCAAAGCAACACTGAGTCTAACTGACCCCCGAAAGACAACCAAGTCAACTCTGGTCAAAGTCAAAGTCCTGGTCAAAGTCAACCTTCTAGGTCAACCCTACTTGCTGAGTCACCCTATTGACTCGCCGAGTTCATATGTTCAGAGTCCTTCTCTTCGCGACTTGACTCGCCGAGTCAGTCCATGACTCGCCGAGTCTACCGATTACCGAGTCCTGACCTGTCCAACTCACCGAGTCTCCATTCGACTCACTGATTCGAGTCTCAACTCGAAGGGTTTGGGGTTTCGCGACCTGACTCGCCGAGTCCAAGAATAGACTCGCCGAGTTCAAGAACAGACTCGCCGAGTCCAGGATAACCTTCAACAGACTCGCCGAGTTGTTCTTCCAACTCGCCGAGTTCCTGCCCAACTTCATCTGACTCGACGAGCTGTTCATCCCACTCGTCGAGTTCCTCCAAATCTTCATGCTACTCGCCGAGTCCACTCAAAGGACTCGCCGAGTCCATCCGGTCCTTCATACATGCAGAGGACTTTTGAGTCATGCAGGGACTCAAATCTGTAGATCTACCCTTCCCAAGCCTATTCCTCACGTAAAGTTGCAAACTTTACGTGTAGAGAAGGAGATCTAGGCAAAATACACCATAAACTAGGGTTTAAGGCAAGAAAGCTCCATAATCGACTCAAGGGTTGATGCTTTACGGGATTCCAAACCAAAACAAGCATGGATCTGAGGTCGCAACCTCAGATCTGGACTTCAAGCTCGAGATTGATCTTAAACATGGCTTAAAAGCCCCAAAACTCATAACCAAAGAAGATCTAAAGGAGAGAAACGACTTTAATACCTTCAATATCTCAGAAGGGTTCCCCAATCTTTGGATCCAAGGCCACTCCTTGATGCTTCAATGATTCCCACTTCTTCTTCTTCCTTTAAATCACTCAAAATGGCTAAAAGCTTGAATGAGCACAATGGAGGCTTAGGGTGCGGTGTTCTGGGTGTGAGAGACAGTAAAGGAACCCTAGGGGAGAGAATGAGATGATTAAATAGGCTCCAAGCCCCGAATTTAGGGTTTTCCTCGCACAGACCAGACTCGCCGAGTCCACTTGGCCGACTCGCCGAGTTGGTCACTTACACCTCGACCCGGATCCCGCTCGGACTCGCCGAGTTCCTCCTTGGACTCGCCGAGTCTCCCCTTAAAATTAGGGTTTTCTTTCCCTTCTTGTCCTTCAAAACTTTGGGTGTTACAACTTCCACATCCCACATCGCTGCTCGGGAAAAATAATAGGCAAATATATTATATAAAATGAGCGACAATCCCCTTCTAAACTTAAAAGAGCTGTGCTTTAGGTTGTTGGCTCCATTAGGCCGACGACTTCTTTAGAGTGGGCTGGAATGACTTGGTCCGAATTGGTGTACATGTTGGTCCGATTTAGTTTGATTTGGACTAAATTGGACCGACTTTGACCGATATTGACCAATGCCGATAAATTAACCCTCTAACACCTATTTGTAGGTGGTTAGAGGCCGCCAAACGCCTAGGCACCGATTAATCGGCCGTCTAGACCGATTTTTACAACATTGATTATATGTATAGGTTTTATGTTATAAAACTATGGATATTATATGTATAAAAATGATCCTAATATTATATGTATGAATTTTGTGTTATAAAATTATGCAACATATAAATTAACATACATTAAACCATATGCATTGTTTATAAAAGAATACATACATACATTGATACATTATATATATGTTGTTATACTCAATGTATTGACATACATCATATTAGTATACTTACTATTAAAAAGAATATCGAAAATGAACATCAATTTGTATAGAATTTAGACATTTTTAATCTATCCGAACAATTGATTTATATTTGAGATTGTAATTTCTTAAAAAAGTTTGAATAATTATTGAAATTTATGATTATTTAACTAGACAGATAGAGTTAAGTAAAACCGTTAACATGTTTTATGAAGTGTTGCCCAAACCACCTAATTCATATTACATTTACAAAATTATTATTTTTTTTAGAAAAAAATAGCTATATATTCAAAAATTAAAAACGACGCTATTTTTTTTTTCTTTCAAAAAAGTCACTCATAATTTTAAAAGGTTTTAGAAAAAAACAATTCATATTTAAATAACTATTTAAAAAATAAGGTTTTTATTTTTTTTCTTTAGAATACAACATAATTTCTGACCATGAAACATAATTTCTTAATAGCTATAGGTGAGAATGGTTCATATTTTTTGTTAAACCAAAATCATTTTTGAAATTTTGATTTTTTATTTTGGAAAATACAAAACCATTGGTTTTTTTATTTCGGTTTCAGTTTTTCATTTTTTAATATATTTTTCAGGGTTTTGTTTTTGGTTATTTTTGTTTTGTTTTGTTTTTTTTTTTTTTTTTTTTTTTTTTTTTTTTTTTTAATTTCATAGATTTTTTCATCAACAAATGTTGCTAGAATCTAACAAAAATAAATAATTTGCTAAAACATAATATAAGAGGAAGTTTATTCATATTTAGTCATTGAACTTTTTTTTTAAAAGTAACGAATTTTCGATTTTGTTCATATTTATTTTTCTTTCACATGAGTTTCTTATGGACTTATGGTTCGAGTCTAAACAAGAGCCATAGGTGTGGAATCTTGATGCTAGTGGCAATTTTTTTAAAGTACACCACTTAGCTTTACAAACTTTGAATTCCCGCCATTACTAAACAAACGCCTCTTAGTAAATAGGGTAAAGATTATTCTGTTTTGTTTTATTTTTTTTTCAACTTATCATGAAGAAAGTGATATTGCTAGTGCTCTGTGTGACACAACAGTGATTATATACGTACACGTAATAGAAAACTAGGGTTTATGTAGATGAATTGCTTTTTACAATAAAACCAAAGTTTCCGGAGCTTTTCCTGTTTCCAAACACTTTTTTGAAATGTTCCCTTACTTGGTCAAAGCCTCAAAAGTAATAATGTACTCTATGAATTATAGTTTTGCATAGTTTTGAATGTGAATGTTGTTTTGGAAGCATTATACATCTATCTTCATCTATATTTTGATGCATTTCATACTGAAGCTACGAATTTCAAGTAGACCCTTTAATTGAATGTTGAATTCAATTATGTATTTAAAATAATATTTTCACACTAGATTTAACTAATCTAATTGCATTGTTACTTGTCTTTATGCAATCAGGATGAGAGGGTGGTCTAGACAGAGTCCACGCTCTTGGCAGCTGGAATACAATTTATTAAAAAACTACTTCATGTTCTCAACCACAATTGTAAGATGTTAATCTCTTTGATCATGGTTTAATACTTTTATTAATGAAGTATTCACTAAAATAACCATTAAATCAACCACTAAACTCACGAAATAACACCCGCGATTTGACGATATAACTTTCCCTCAAACTAAACTTGCTATGATATCGGGAATGAAATTTATTCCTACCGAATTGCTTCAAGTCCAATTAGTGTTATAAACACCTTGCGAAACAACTCGATATCTTTATATTAACTTGTTGATGAGTAAATTTTAGTTTTTTTTTATTATATTTTCTTTGTCAAATTGTTCATATTTACATCGAAAAAATTATTATTGCAAACTTTGTTGATCAACACGAGCGTTTAGAAGTAAAAAAAAGTGAGTTCACACGAACTCGCAACTTTAGTTTCATAACACTAGTGGTCTTTCTTTAAAATCCCTAAATTATGGGTATATTAAAATATAAACTCTCCCTTTATGGGCATGTAACTCTTTATTAATTAAGTGTTCTAAGGCCATCCCAATGGGGATTTAATGATGAGTTTAACGGGGAAAAAGTGAGTTCAATACATAAACTCATCATTGTGGGTGGAGTTCAATGAAGTGGAGTTTAATTCCCATCGGTGTATGCATTGCTTTTGTTTTTTTTTTTTAAACAATTTCACCAATAAAATTTTGTATTTAAATAATTACACCCTACATACATGCATAAGACATATGTTATTATTTTCTTACTTATAACTTTGTAATTTATTTTATTTTATATTCAATAATTTAAATCATCAACTTAATTTATATTATAATATTCTAAACAAAAAAATATTTAAATCTTAAAAATATTTTAAAAAATAATATATACAATAATTTTTAATTAATAATTTATAATTTGTAACTTTTAATTTCTAATTAATGTAATATTATAGTTTTATAACATTATTTATAAAAAGATATAATTAAATGTTGATGTGAAAATTCATTAAACTCTTAAGAGTTTAATGGAGTATAGAGTTTAATGGATAAAATGATATAGTTAGTGGAATGCTGATGTAGCAATCCGTTAAGTATTTGATCTTTATTCAATGACTTTTACTAAACTATATATAGAAACCGAATATTTAAAGGACATTTATCAACTAATATTGTAAATGTTTGATGTTGGTTGGTGCTAATAATATTAAGATAACCCCCAAAATGATTAAAATTATATGATACATTTAACTAGGGCAATCAAATTTATACTAAATAAAATCAACCAACATGTTACCAGTCGAACCAAAAAAATTGGTATCAAATAGGTTTGGCCGTTAAACCTATACCAAGTGAGCAGTCATGACACGGTAATAATAATAAATTTTGAATACCATGGCTAAATCATATCAACATGGATGATGCTAAATGTACATAAGGCAGGTCATTTGACCAACATATTTTTTTGTTATTAAAAGTTATATATAAAATTGAAACCTTCCACATTTCAAATCAAAATTTTCATTTAAAACCCGATTAAACATTCAAAACTCATTTTTGAAAACATATCATAATATCTAGTAGTTCCCAAAGCATAAGGTTTAAACAAAGTTAAATTACAAAAAACAGTGGAAGTCGAATAACAATATAGCTTCGATGTGAATGTACAGTCACACTGCTCTCTTCCTTTGAACAACCTGAAAAACATTTAACTTAACAACGTACGCATAAAGCTTAGTGATTTTTCCAATATACCACATATTCCACTATACATAATTGTAATACAAACAAAGGCTCTTGGTTTCAAAGCCTATCCACCATCAATCATCTCAAACATAACATATCTACATACATACCAACCATAGGCACCATGCTAGGGATGAAAATGGGGCTAAACCCGGACCGGATGGACCCGGACCCGGAAAACCCGAAACCGGTTAGCGGGATTTTATAGAACCGGAAACCGGACCGGTATATAGGAACCAGTTCCGGTTCGGTTCCGGGTAAAATGGGTTTAGACCCGGAAAACCCGAAAACATCAAAGTGGGTAGGTTGGAACTGGATAAAGTGGGTTTAGAACCAGAAAACCCGGAAAAACCGGAATTTCTTGGTAATTACTTACTACTTAGTGGGTTGAACTTTGAAAATTTTCATATTGATATCCCAACTTTAGGGGACTGTAACTCATTAAATACGAAACAACAATTAACAACATTAGAGTTTAAAATCATGTACAAACTCTAAAATACACTCTGGAAAAACTCCCATGTCAATCCGACTTTAAACGAATGAGATATGCTTGTGTTAATGTTTTTAGATAATATAAAATACAAAAACAAATAGCTGAAAAGTTGAAAATTTTCAGTTTTGATATCCCGACTTCGGAGGACTGTAAATAATTGAATGTTAAACAAAAAATGACAAAATTATAGTCTAAACTCATGTACAAACTGTAAACTAGAAGTTGGAAAAAAACCACATGTCAATCTGACTTCAAACGAATTAGATATGCATGTTTTAAAACTTTCACCAAGTACAAAAAAACTGAAAAACTAAAAACTTCCAGCTTTGATATATCGACTTTGGAGGACTGTAAGTCAATGAATATAAAACTAAAAATGACAAATTTATAGTCTAAAAGACTAAAACCATGTACAAACTCTAAAATAAATGTTGGAAAAAACCGTATGTCAATTGAAGTTGAAACGGATAAGATATCCATCTTTTAAATGTTTCATAAAAACCGGTTCCGGCCCTAAAAGTGGTTCCGGTTCCAAAAACCGGTTCCGGTTTTTAGACCCGGTTTTGCCGGACCCGATGGACCCAAACCCGGATTACCCGGAACCCGAATAAAGCCAATTTTTAAACCCGGAACCGAACCCGGTTCTACATATTCCGGTTCCAACGGTTCCGGTTCCGGTTCGATTCCGGTTCCGGTCCGATTTTTCGGTTCTAAATCTCATCCCTACACCCTGCTATTATACAACTACCGAATTTCAGCCATCATACGACCATCGAATCAAAGCCGTCATACAACCACCGACTCTCAGTCATCCCACAACCATACCAAGGCTATTACTAATATTGGCGATCGCCTTATAATCCTACATAATTAGTAAATAATATAGACAGTCAAACATATGATCCTACCTGAAAGCAATATATCAAACAAGAACCATAGAATAAGGCCATATCAGAGTTCTCCGACCATCTAAATTAAGCTATGTAAGACCCTTACAACGTTCACTCAACGATTAACCAATACTACAAATACCCACCCAAACATGACACATAAGAATAACATACAATCAACTAATCACATACTAAACAAAGACTATCCTAGTCTACTAGTATAATCATACCCTAACAATACCTATATCTTATCACACAAAGGATATGCAATGTCATACACAATATAGTGAGAAAACTCACTTGTAGCCAACTGATCAACCACAAGCCTCGTACACGAGTCTATCGACGAATCTGATAGCACAGACCACCTAATGTCAACCAGAGACTGATCCTCAGTCCAAAACTCAAATCCTTCAAAGTTTGACCAAAAGTCAAACGGGTCAATGGTTAAGCCACAATCAATGGTCAAATATGTCGGCGCACCATGGCCATCCATGCGGGTCGCATTGCTACCACTAGGCGACAAAATAGTCATAGATCTGGATCAAGGCTCACGTCGCGATCCATCCTTGGTCATGTCGCACTTTACAAGGCAAAGTACTAATTACATTAAGTGCTTAATCCAACAAGTCATAGGCTATCATTATCAGATTTGATCTATACAAGGCTTTTAATGTGTAAAGTTTCCAACTTTATCTAATCATAAGTCTCAAACAAGTTACAACTCAAACCCTAGGTTAAAATGGTCAAAAAAGCTAACACTTTCTTGCATGGGTCAAAAGGGAAGTCCAAAATGCCTTCAAAACAACACAAAGGGTCAAGAACATCAACCAATACCATCTTTGGACATGGAGTTCTCCAAACTTCATAGAAATCATGCCAAAAGGGACCAAAAACCAACAAAAATACTAGATCTATCATCAATCATTCAAAAAGCATAAGACTAGATCACTTACAAAGCTTGAGGAGGCCACAAGAAGGTATAAAATCTCTGAAGTTTGCTTCTCTTGACACAAAATAGCAACCAACTCTTCAATCTTTCTCTAAGGCACCAAACACAACAAAATAAGGCAAAACATGCTAGGTTTTTGGAGATGAAGGGTTTTTAGAGTTGCAGACTGAGCAATAGGGGAAAAGCTAGAAATTAGTGTCATTATATAGGACTTAAGGCCAGGATTAGGGTTTAGGTTGGATGTGTCTCCTCGTTGCGACCCTTACCTTGGTCGCATCCTGACTTATGACGTGGTTCGCAACGCTATACTTCAATACTCACGCTGTGACTAAAGGTTTTCCCCCAAAACCTTCTAACTTGAATTCCTCAAATTGACAAATTGACAATCTTGGAAATTGGTGTTACATACAAATAATTAAAACCTACCTTAAATATTTTAAAGAACATGCCTTAATGTTTTTGGCAAAAAATTATATATAAAAATCTAGATTTCTAAAGCTCATATGGTTTTCTATCGGTTTGACTTAAATAGTGAACCACATAGTTTTGTGTTCTAGACCACTTCATACCAACCAACTTATTTTTAATACACATACACATGATGCTTATAGAAGATCTTATTTTGAAGAGGGTTGCAACTTTTTTGAAATCCAAGTTTATTAAATATTGGGGAAGTTTTGAATCATTTAGCAAGATTGTCATTATAGGCAATGTCTTATATTTTGTCTTCAAACTTCTTTGTATGTGTATACAATTACCATTAAACAACAACCAAACAAGTTGGTACCAAATATAGTTGATACGCCACTAATAGCTAAATTTGTGTACCAAATATATTTCGAACGACACTGAGAAAAAAAGACGTGATACAATACCATGTTCACCCTTACATTTAACTTGATGATAACCTTTTGACGCTTTACATAATATGATCATCGATTTCGCAATGGTTTTCTTTGTGAGTTGTGAATTGTGAATTTGAATAGTCTTTACAAAAAAAACTTATATATTATGAAATAGACCGTATATTACAAATTATATGATTTATATTGATAATAGTTTTTGTGAAGATTTTTTTTATCTTTTTTTTTTGTGGGAACCATTCAAAAAGGAATTTTATAATTCACAACAAGACCAATTATGAAATTGGTAGTTATGTTGGGTAAAGAGTAAATGTAACACTAGTCAAAATATGTCAATAACAATCACATGTGATCATACCAATCATGTAATGTGATTTTGTTAAAACTAGTAATGTAGTAAACTTACTATGTATTTCATGATAATTCTAATATAAATATGAACTTTCATACATACTTTATAGTATAAATCAAAGTATATGTCCATACGATTCCAAAAATGTAGAGAACGTCGAAATCTAGCTTCGCGTAAAGAAGTTATGATAAACCGAACACTATAAAATCTTTATAACAAGAGTAATATAAAATAGTCTTAGAGTTAGCTATTGTAATCTATTAGAGAGTTGTAGTACTCGGAATTACCTACGCGTGCATATAAAGAACGTCAAAAACGAAGTTCGTATGCAAAAGTTATGGCCTTCCGAAGATGTCGCTGTCAGAAACCCTAATTTGACTGAACTCACGAGGTGAGCATCAAAACTCACGACGTTAGGAGTCAAAACGCCACATTTCGAAGCTAGAAGTCTACGGAATGATAACCCAAAATCTCAAGACGTGAGCAAGGTTTTCTCACAACGTGAGGACGCTGCAGGACACGAATTGGGGCTAGAAAACACGCGTTAAAGCTACAAGATAACTCTTACCTTAACTCAAGACGTGAACCTATCATTTCTCACGTCGTGAGGGCCAAAAATCAGCCTATAAATAGCCATTTCAACCCCAAGGCTTAGTACACCTGAATTTCTTCTATCTCTCTCTCTCTCTCTCTCTCTCTCTCTCTCTCTCTCGTTTGTTGAAGCCATTTCGCTTCCTGAGCCCGGTGATCGCGAACCGCTGATTGTTTTCAGTTAGATTCTATCGAATCACGATATTAAGGTGAGTTTCACGGCCCCACTTTCTAATATTTCGGGGGAAAACGCATGCTAAATATTATATATACGTTATTATTATGTCTATATGATAGTATATTAGTATCAACGTAGATAGTTATAATAACCGGGATATACTTATTTCGTATATGAAATTATACAACTATCGTAAAGTTGTTAGTATGTTATTGTTATAGTAGTGTACTAATGTAGATCTTGAGTTATACTTAGGATTCTATATATATTATGTGTGCGATATAGTTCCAGAGTTATACTCGGAAGTTCTATATGTTAATTGATAAATATGTTGTTATTGTTGGTTTTATGTCAAGATAAAACTGGATATGTTATATGTTGTTGTTGTTATTGTTACTTTTATGTTAATATAAAACTTAGTATTGCTATTGATAGTTTTATGTCAAGATAAAACTAGGAACGTTATATGTTGTTATTATTGGTTTTAGGTCAATATAAAACCTGGTTTTACGTCAAGATATAGCTGTTATACTGCCTAAATGTTATGAAGTTAAGAGTAATATTTAAAAGCGTAGTCTAGTGATTTAGGGTTTTAGACCTGAAAATGCTTTTGTTGTTAGAGCTATAGGAAGCCGTCAAAGTCTACATGAGCTACCTCATTCATCAACTAAGATAGGGGATCTTAGTGGAAGTCCTCTGACCTGTAACCGTTAATTCCGTGTGAGCGAGGAAGTCGTGTATGAATAAGATACGGATTGACGACCCCACTTGTGGTTGTTAATTACAACCCAAGACAAGCGAGTGACGATTCGTTCCTTTTATTTTTATTCCGGCGTCGATGAAGCGCGCGATGTTTGTTTCTCATGGTAAATCATGAGTGTATTGTTTCTCATGGTAAATCATGAGTGTATTGTTTTGTCAGAGGTTTTGTTGTCAAGCAGCGGTTACGGACTCATGGTAGCAAATTGTTAAAAACATTATACTTTGTCGTTACACAAGTATTAATGTTAAGTATAAGTTTTCCCCCTACTTATATCCTAGGTACTACTTGTATATTAAGTAGATAATTATACCTAACACACATACTCGTATAGAATTGAAATAAATTTATACGTAGTGGTTTTACTCGTATAGAATTGAAATAAGATTTATACGTAGCAATTTTCGTTTATATGGCATTATAAACACTTATATTCATAGTATACGAGACTTATAGGTAAACTACTTATTTGGTAAGTAAACTTTTATACCTAGGATATATATACTAAACGTTGGAGAGTCAAAATGATACTTTCAAAACTATACTTTTGAAACTCGGAATACGTATTATTTTTATATGGAGTCAAAACCTGTGGACTCACCAACTTTATGTTGACATATTTTAAATGCATGTGTTTTCAGGAAGTTGATAACTATGATACGAGAAATGACGTTACACTGCCCGGTATTTCCGCCGACGGCCGGGGTGTGACAGTAAAAAATATGGTCATTTTGTTAAATTAATCATATAATTTTGATATTTTGTGATTATCCTAATAATATACATTATAAGAAGAAGATTAATAATTTGAGAGGATAACCAACTATATTTTATATATACATTTTTGTCACATTTTTTTTTGACACCTTAGACACCATATCCATGACTTTGGCACCTCAAAGAGCAGTTTATCATTTTCTCAGGTCAACATCAATTTTCTCAAGAGACTTGTTATTGATTTGGTCGAGGTTCAAATTTTATCGGAGGTTAAAAGTGGAATTGAAGATCAAGAAGCCCCAAAAACTTTCAAAAACTTTAGAAATCAAAAATCTATAAATGGGCAAGGGTCACCAGAAAATTGATGTTGATCGAAGATGATGACCGAAGATTCGCCAGAGGTTCCATGGTAGCCGGAGATGTAGCCAGGTTCCATGGTAGCTGGAGATGTAGCCGAAAGTGCCAATTCATACCTAAAAATCGGTTAAACTTAGTAATAACCGATAATAAAAAACGTGCTCTATAAAAAGTTAAGTGCATAAAGTATAGTTCTTAATTTCTTATACAAGTCATTAACCCCACCTAATATGCTATTTGCTAATTCGCAGAAAGATCCAAAAAGGGGACAATTTGCGGGCACAAACGCCTGTTTTATAAAAAGTCAGGGATAAGGTTTTGTTTTACTCTCTTTTTTCATGGGCTTTGGTTAACATACGCCATATGCATCAATCCATTAAAGCAAAGCCAATCTCTACCTTTCTTTTGTTAACCTACCTTTTCCATCTTTCCATTAAACACAACAATGAAATAAACCATATTTGTGCACTTGTCTTGTAAACATGGCCCACCTCCTCCATTTAAGTCCTTACTCTTAAATCTATATTTTCCTTTTGTGGTAAAAACAAAAATTAAAATACAATTTGATTTTTGATTTTGAATTCGACTATTGTTTGTGGGTGTTTTTGAAACTTGGATATCAAGATAACAGCATTAATTGTACCCAACGAAAAAGAAGGTTCATGAACTATAGAATATGAGTGGACAAAAGTATGTTCTCACTTAAATTCTTAACTAATTTCCTGAAATATATATTCGCAAGATAGCTGGATATTAATCTGAATTTACAATCACTGATGTCGTTTTCTATCTGTAAAATTCATGGGTTTCAAAGAATGTCAATCCTTTCGAGACAAAATTTGGCCACTAGATATCTGTGGTGGGTGTAGCTCCTAGTATACACAAATGTGATGAGATTCTACCTGTCATAAACTTCAATACTTCCATGTTTCTAGTTCGATATTGATACTCAAAATTTGCCAATTCATTATCTATGAGATTATAACTAAAATTTCTTCTAATTCTAAGTCTTCTTCACAGATTCTGTGTTTTCTGTTTTTCACTTTAGCGAATGGTTGACCATGGAGTCGTGGGATGCCGGTTGAAATCGGATTTTCATGGATATAATCTATAATAGATGAGTGGCAATCTTGTAATTTCATATACACGATACCTACATGATTGTCAGGTTAGGGTTCATTGTTGCTGCTTCAATTGCAGCTTATGCAGTTAAGCAGGTCAACGTTAAACGTCCTCCGTCAACAGGTAATTCCATAATTCGTTTCTTTTTATTAAGAGGCGATTTTTTTTTTTCTAATTTCTATGGCTTTTTATGGATACTGATGTTGTTCAATGCCTCTAATGGTGAAATTGGAGCTCAGGTAACGATGAATCTACTTCTGGACAAAATAAAAAAGAAGAAGAAGATAAAAAACAGATTACGGTTTGTGTTATTGCAGAAGTTATTCTTAATTTCGTATTCAAATTTCAGTCTCATGACTGTTCCTAGGGTTTTCGTTTTTTACAGAATGAAGAGGAAGAGGAAAAAGAAGAGGTTAAACTAATTAGCGGTTTAATCAATGCACAATCAAACACTCCAGATTTTGAAGATGACATCTTACCTGAATTCGAAGATCTGTTATCCGGCGAGATTGATATTCCGTTTCCGACAGCCGAGAAAGAGCGTGTATACGAAATCGAAATGGCGAACAACGCAAACGAACTCGAACGATTACGGAACTTAGTCAAAGAGCTTGAAGAACGAGAAGTCAAACTCGAAGGCGAACTTCTCGAATACTACGGATTAAAGGAACAGGAATCCGATATCGTTGAATTACAAAGACAATTAAAAATCAAAACAGTCGAGATCGATATGTTGAACATTACCGTCAAATCGTTACAAACCGAGAGAAAAAAGCTTCAAGAAGAAGTCGTTAATGGAGCTAATTATAAAAAGGAATTAGATGCAGCCAGGAATAAAATCAAGGAGCTTCAAAGGCAGTTTCAACTCGAGGCGAATCAAACGAAAGGGCAATTGTTGTTATTGAAACAACAAGTTGGGATTCTTCAAACGAAAGAACAAGATGCATTCAAGAAGGATACTGATATTGAGAGAAAGTTGAAAAGCTTGAAGGAATTAGAAGTGGAAGTTGTTGAGCTTAAAAGGAAGAACAGAGAGCTTCAACATGAAAAGAGACAATTGGTTGTTAAACTTGATGCAGCTGAATCCAGAGTCGCAGTGCTTTCAAGTACAACCGAGGTAAATAAGATTGCAAGTTAAAAAATAAATTTTTTTAGGACAAAAATTGTAAAATTCATATACATTTAGGGATCAAAAGTGTAATTTTTTCTTCTTCTTTCTTATTTTTTTATTTTTTATTTTAAAAAAATAATAAGAAAGAAGAAAAAAAATCAAAAATTACAAACGTTGTCAATTTGTTGAATGCCATAATGCCTTTTCAGTAATGTAATTCCCATGGTGCTACTGCTACAGACAGAAATGGTGGCGAGGGTGAAAGAGGAGGTGAACAAATTAGCACACACAAATGAAGATCTGTTAAAGCAAGTCGAAGGACTCCAGATGAACAGATTCAGTGAAGTTGAAGAACTCGTCTACCTTCGTTGGGTTAACGCATGTCTGCGATTCGAGCTTCGAAACTACGAAACACCTTCAGGAAAAACTTCAGCTCGCGATCTCAACAAAAATTTAAGCCCTAGATCGCAAGAAAAAGCCAAACAGTTAATGTTAGAGTACGCAGGATCAGAACGCGGGCAAGGAGGCGACACAGATCTCGAAAGCAACTTCTCTCAACCATCTTCTCCAGGATCCGAAGATTTCGATACGGCTTCCATTGATAGTTCCATGAGTCGATACAGTAGTTTCAGTAAAAAGCCAAGTTTGATTCAAAAACTTAAAAAATGGGGGAAATCGAAAGATGATTCGAATTATTCCAGCGCTCTTACTTCACCTGCAAGGTCGTTTACCGGTGGATCTCCTAGGGTTAGCGTTAGTCAGAAACCGAGAGGTCCGTTAGAAGCTTTGATGTTACGAAACGCAGGTGAATCAGTCGCGATTACTACTTTCGGTGTAGCTGATCAGGATTCCGCTAATTCTCCAGAAACCCCAAATAATGTTGCATCATCGTTTCATTTGATGTCGAAATCGGTTGAAGGCGTTTTGGATGAGAAGTATCCTGCGTATAAAGATCGACATAAGCTTGCATTAGAACGCGAGAAGAAAATCAAGGAAAAAGCCGATCAAGCGAGAGCTGCTAGGTTTGGTGATAGTACTACAAGTTTCAAGCCACCGAGTTACAGTAAATCAGTGAGTTTGCCGCCAAAACTTGCTCAAGTGAAAGAGAGAGCAGTGATTTCTCCTTCTGCTGATGTCATTTCCGGCGATCAGTCAACCGATGGAAAGTCAACGAGCATGCCACCTGTCAGTAAGATTCCATTTGCCGATATTGAAAAGAGACCGCCTAGAACTCCACGTCCTCCTCCGAAACGCACCGGAGCCGCTCCTGCAACCACCGCTAATCCAGTATCTACAGGTGGTGGTCCTCCGCCTCCACCTCCTCCACCAGGTGCTCCCCCACCACCGCCACCACCTGGCGGCCCACCCCGCCCACCTCCTCCACCGGGAACCCTAGCTAGAGGAGCCGGTGGCGGTGATAAAGTTCATAGAGCTCCAGAGTTGGTTGAATTTTACCAAAGTTTGATGAAACGTGAAGCTAAAAAAGATACGTCAATCATATCTTCATCTGCATCAAACACAGCGGATGCAAGAAGTAACATGATCGGAGAGATTGAAAACCGGTCAACTTTCCTGTTAGCTGTACGTTTCAAGATTCTAATCTCCCATTAAATCAAATGTTTATGCTTAAATATTTACTAATTGACACTGTCTTTGTTTTCAGGTAAAAGCTGACGTGGAAACTCAAGGTGATTTTGTCGAGTCACTTGCATCTGAAGTCCGAGCTGCTTCTTTCACAGATATAGAAGATTTGGTGACTTTCGTGAACTGGCTTGATGAAGAACTCTCATTTTTGGTATGTTATTTAAGATTTGTTACATAATTATTAAAAGTAATTTATATTTTGGTCCAAGAAGTTTTTGTTTTTTTGCAAATTTTGCTCTTATTTGAGGTTTTCTTTATCCTCTATTTCAAGTAAAATGACTATTTTAGTCCATAAGTATAACTGCTTTTGCAGTTTTGTCGTTTTCTTTGGCAAATTTGGTTCTTTTTTTTTTTTTTTTAGAATACCACCAAAAAAGTTAAAAAAAACACTCAAAGTTTTACTAAAATTGAAATGTTTTTGGTCTCTGTTTCCATGTAACTTTCTACTTTGGTCCCTTATTGTAATTCATTTTTGCAATTTTGTTCTTAAGAAGTTTTATTTTGTAATTTTGTTCCTTATTTGACATTCTAGTAATGTTTTTGCTCTTTATTCCAAGTAAAATGATTACTTTGGTACCTGAGTTTTTTAACTTTAGTCCAAAAGTAAGAAAAAATGACCAAAATTATTAAAGAAAACTTCTTGAGATCAAAACTGAAACATTTAGCTACGTTCAGGGACCAAAAATGTAATTTACTCAAAATTATCTATATGTTTTTCAGGTTGATGAACGGGCAGTCTTGAAGCATTTTGATTGGCCAGAAGGAAAAGCAGATGCATTTAGAGAAGCAGCTTTTGAATATCAAGATCTAATGAAACTCGAAAAACAAGTCTCTAATTTTGTCGATGATCCAAGTGTCCCATGTGAACCCGCTTTGAAGAAAATGTACAAGTTGCTAGAAAAGTATGTTTCAACACTTTTTTATTTTCCATTATTAACATCAATATTTAATTTTATATAATCAATTAATCACCATAGCTAATTAGCTACTCTTTATAAAATATCCAATTTTTTTTAGAGTGGAGAACAGTGTTTACGCATTACTAAGGACAAGAGACATGGCAATGTCGAGATATAAAGAATTCGGGATTCCAATAAATTGGTTACAAGATTCCGGAGTTGTAGGCAAGGTATTGTTTTTGTTTGTTAGTATAATACTATAATTCAATAAAACCTTTTTTTTTTAATAAAATAAACAATAAAAAACATTTTTTTTTTCTTCCAGATCAAGCTTTCGTCTGTGCAATTGGCTAGAAAATACATGAAGCGGGTTGCATCAGAACTTGATGCGTTGGATGGACCCGAGAAAGAACCAAACAGAGAGTTTTTGGTGCTTCAGGGTGTGCGATTTGCTTTTCGTGTTCATCAGGTAAAATATATTTGAGAAATGATCAATTTTTATACAGATATTTTTTATAATATGTGTTGCTAAAATTATTGTGTTTTTACAGTTTGCAGGAGGGTTTGATTCAGAGAGTATGAAGGCATTTGAAGAACTAAGAAGCCGAATGAACAAACAAACAACCGAAGAAAATACGCCTGAAGCTTGAGTGTTACATGATTTTTTTTTATTCCTTTTTCTTTTTCTCATGTTTATATATTTTGTATTTTAGTTTGTTTTATGTTACTGCCTCCATGCAGATAAATATACCTTATATTGAATTATATTATACAACCAATAGGTCAAATTCAAATGACAAGATATATATGCTCATTTTTACGAAATATAATGTCTAAACATGACTTTTGGCGAATTGGGATCATAGGGAGGAATGGATTGTGATTTTAGTTAACAACACACATATGTAGTATAAACAAAGTTATTGGAATGATGAATTTGAATACATATGTATATGTAAATTTCATACAAAAGGGTAAAGGAAAAATGTGTTGTTATTTCTTGAAACTATAGGACTAAAAAGAAATAGATACAAATGAGTATGAACCATGGGAGTAAATAAAAATAAAGGGGTAACTTAGATATATTCCATAAAGGAAGTTTAGGTTTCAAAAAGGGAACATCCAAAATAGTACTCTATGATTTAGCCCCGTAATAAGCTATAGGTAAGTTTAAATGAGCAATTTAGAGGGTGGAGTTTCTCTTTTTTTTATTAGGCGTGGAATTGGTATATTATCGACTTTTTTTTAAACCGTTTATCGTATTAACTATAATTGACAGAATAATTTGAGTACCAGTACCGTACCAATTTATTTGGCTATCAAAAATTTTGGTTGGTACGGTATTGGTATTGATATATACCAAAAACTTATATATATATATATATATATATATATATATATATATATATATATATATATATATATATATATATATATATATATATATATATATATATATATATATATATATATATATGAAGAGTTTGACACTTGATTAGGCTTCACATTGTAATCACCTAGTTTTAGAGAGTTTTCCAAAATTGGAAACAAAATAAGCAAAAAACTGTCATGTCATCAGTGTTTAGTACTATTAGTACACAATATCTATAAAATAAAATAACATCATCTATAAAATAAAGTAAATGTATTATGTTTGGTTTTTATTCAAAAATTGTTTCATAAACACAAAGATAGCAACAAAAGACTTTACTTTTGAACAAAATAAAACTAGTTTTATACCCACCAATGATCATTTTGCAAAGATCTAGAAAGATTAAACATAACCAAAGAAGAAGAAAGTAAAAAACAACATTTGAAGAATTTGGTTTTTTTGGCAATTAGAATGTTGATGAAGATGGTTTGAAGCTCCAAGGTAGAAGGTCTCTAGAGATATCCACCAACAATTAATCAACTTGATAAGATGCTAGTCTTCATCTTGTAATAAAAGAATCCTTTAAGCCTTTAAGAACAAAACAAAGCTTTTGTTCTAAAGGAGAGTTCAATTAAAGTATCAAATTCTTCCTACTTTGATCTTAGTACTTTAAAAGACAAAAACTAGAGAGAATATAAAAATATGAAGTCATAATTTTCATGGTTTTTGACTAGTAAAAGAAGAGATACATGCAAGCCTTTTAATCATCTTAATCCATGTCCTTACCCATTAAATCTTGATGCTTTAATACACCATGCATCTAGCAACAAAAGGCTATAAGTGCAATGTAGCATCCCAAAAGTTAAGACTGAAATTTTGATTTTTAAATTAATAAAATGATTATCTAAACAACATCATAGAAACCATGGTGAATCAAAGTGTATCAATAACATCCAAGTACATCAGAGTAATATAAAAATGCGGAACGATATGGTGTGTGCACTGCAATCATCCTAGGCTCTTCCCCTTCGAACCAAAAGTACTTGAAACATAAACTGAAAATTGTAAGAACAAAGCTTAGAGAGTTCCCTAAAATATCACATACCATACATATCAAACATATAACAGGCCCCACCCATCATTGGGGTTGGCTCGACATCGAGCCCCACTCGGAATAGATCTGTTAGTCATCAGGCTCTGCCCAATATACATATAAACAAATAAACATATAATCATATAAACAAATAAACATATAATTATATAATTATATTATTGTGGGTTGAAAACCCTATGTACTCACCAGGTTTCCCAACCTGACCCACTCAGTTTATTTATATCACAAGTGTCGATATGAAGTTACATTACACTGAGAGATTAAGGAGATATAAATCACTAGTGATAATGAATGTAAGTTCTGTTTATGCTTATGTTTCTGTATTGACGATGACATCCCAAATGTTTTAAAATGAATAAAAATACTTTTCTTCAGAAATGCTTTGATAACGTATTTATCATGTTTCACTGAGAACAAATTCCACAACATTTTTATTAAAAGAGGTACTCTGATTTTTTATAAAGCATAAACAAAATCGGTATTTTCTGGCCGTGAAAATAGGGATGTCATATTATGGTCATTAGGCATTTAATAGATCAAGTTAGGGCCCTGGAATTCAAAGGGCTTGGGTTTTAGACCCAATTGGATATGCATTATAGGTTATGTGATCCAAGCTCTCAGATTGTATCTTGGATTCAAAGGGTATGATAGTAAAAGTGATGCTTCAAATATTTTCTTGAACTAAGGATTCTATTTTGGATGGTTTTAAGTCAAAGGATATTTGATGAGATTGTAGGGCTTTTCATTACCTTTCCGAGAATATAAAGAATGCCGAAAATGGATGTGGGACGAATAAGTTATGCCCATTGAAAGTTAGAATGGGAAAGAGTTTTGCATGTACCCTTGGCGTACAAGTCATGTATACTAGGCGTACTTGGCTTAAATGGTTGCGGTAATTCTCCCTGCTACATTGGACGTACCTAGAGTATGCTAGGTGTACATGTGGCAGGTTCAAGCCCTAATTTTTGGTTCTTGGACCCTATTTAAAGGTTTTAACCTTTTGGAAACCCTTCTTATCTTCAACTTCCATCCTTTAAAGCAGTTCCCTCAAAACCATAGCCCCATTTATGAGATTCTTGATCCCTTTGAGTGATTTGGAGTGTTCTTGGTGCATAGTAGAGAAGAAGGAGCTCATTGGAGAAGTGTTGGTTGGCTTGAAGCTTGTTTATCCAGACCTTGTTCATCTTGATCTTTCTTCTGGAGGTATAAAGATTCAAACTATATGGATCTTTAGTGCATATCTAGTTTTAGGTTATTACCCTAAATACTAATTAGGGATAATTTTGGATATGTTAAGTGTGAGGATCCCTGTAGCAGCAATGCGTGTGTGATTTGGTTATCTTCAGATTGAGGTGAGTCTCCTTACTATTCTTAGGGGTCGAAGGGACCAATGCCAACCCACTGGAATGTGTTATGTAGGATGCTAGCTGTCTTTGTGACTCTTGCATTGTATGTTGGGCTGGGCCCATAGGCATGTATGTAGGGTTGGGCCCATTTCATTAGTGGGTTGGTCCCATTGTATGTTGGGCTAGGCCTATTATATGACGGGCTAGGCCTAATTGTATGTTGGGATGGGCCTATTGATTAGGAAAGGCTAGGTTCATTATGTGGGCTAGGCCTATTGATATATATGGTATGTGGTATTGTGGGGAATTCACTAGACTTTGTGCTTATAGTTTTATGGTTATGGTTTTAGGTACTTCTAATTGGAAAGGGAAGGGCCAGATGTCATTGCACTGCATCCCCCCAAAGTTTATTCCACAATAGCTGCTTATGACTTTTGCTATGACGTTTAAATATTATTTTCACCTTGAATGTTTTTGGGAACAAATTGTTTTATGGAATAATGTTTTAAAAATAAAATTTTTTGCTTGGATTTTTGGGATGTTACAAGTTGGTATCAGAGCCTTGCTTTGAGGAATTCCGGCACACTCCCGGGTGTGTTTAAACTCAAACTGAGGAATTGGTAACCTTTTTGAAAGAAAATAAGTTTTCTAAGAAGATTTTTATAACGAAAAATAGGGCGTGATGCGTGTAATCAGCTGAGCTCAAGTAAGTGATTCCTAGAATACCCATACATGTTTATATGTTATATGATATGAATGCTTGCATGCTAGGATAATTCTAAGGATACCCTCAAGCATTGCATGATAGATTGTCCTGATATGTGATGCCTTGTAGCCTAGGAGTATAGGATGCTACGCTACATTTGGAATCTATCTTGGTAGAAGTGATTGCTAAGTGTATGATTTAAAAGTTGTATATTATTAGGATCATATAGCCCTAGAATGATTCATTTAAGCCTTATTTCATGTTCATTGTCTAGTTGTGGTCCTAGGGTATAGTCATTCATCTGACAATCTATTTGATTCCGTATTGTGTATAATTTTCATGCATAAGGTAGCCAACAATGTTAGTAGAAGTTCCTAGCATGATAGTTTGTGTCTTAGAGTGTTATTGCACAAATGTTGCTTGCTTTATAGGACTCTTAGTGATGTGAGTTAACTATTAATTATGGTAAGTCACATGCTGCAAAGGTTAAATAATCTCATAGTGATGATTTTGGCCCTATTGTGCAGCTCTCGTTTGAGTCTAGCCGTTGTAGGGTTTAGTCTTTTAGTCGAAGGATTATCTAATTTTTTTTTGCATGTGATTGTATTCATGAAGTAGTTAGCTGACATTAGTGGGAGTTCTTCAGCAGCTGATGGCAGGGTGAGGTCAGGAACCTAGGAGAGCCTAGGAAGTGTTTTAGTGGGTTTGGATGCGTTGTTTAGCATTGTTTAGTGGTTATTTGGGATACCAGCTTGAGAAGGTGACTTAGAAGATTCGAGATAATTCTTGAGGATGGTATGGATAGGTGTGTAAGGTAGTATTAGGCCGTACTACTGAAAGCACAATATCCATACTCGAATCAAGGAAAGTCATATAGATTCTAAAAAGCCTATAGGATGAGGAATTTTATGGGTATGATCTGATTATTGTATGGTCGCTTTTTCAGAATGGTGATGATCACTTGTGGAGGAGGATATGGTTCAGGCTCAGGTGCTGGCATTGAGCTGATGGATGAGCAGATGCGAGAATTTATTTTTTTGGAGATCACTCGCTGTATTTTGAAGTAGACTCCTGTGATTTTTGGTACGGTCAAAGGGGGGATCATGGAGATTATAGAGGAGCGTCAGGATGCGTACCACACTGGGATTATGGAGCTTCTAGATGAGCAACTTGGGGCCTTTCGATTTGAGATCACATCATGATAGTTTGGAGTGTGGATTCTCTCATTTTGGGATTTCAAGGCCTATGGAGCTCCGAAGTTCTTTGGGGCTAAGGATCTCATTGCTAGCCGCCGATGGATCGTTGACATGGAGAATGCCCAACGGACGAGATTTTTCCCTAAGGGGGTGAAGGTGGGATTTAAATCATGTCTTTTAAGAGACCGAGCCCGTGACTGGTGGAGGTTGGCCGTGCATTAGGATCTGCGGCTGTTGTGGCCATGTCTTAAGAGAAGTTTGTCACAAGATTCCAGAAGGAGTTTGCATCAACAATAGAGGTGTAGCAGCCGGTGAGCGAGTTTCAAGACCTTTGTTAGACTACTAAGACTATGGCATAGATCATTGCAAAGTTCTAGGAGCGGGCTTTGTTGGTTTTATTCTAGACGGTCTTGTGAATTATATTGTTAGTGTGAGCTCATTATCCACCGACGTAGATGAATTGGAAAACCATATTCATCAAATACTCGGACAACCCATAAGCCTTTATGAATTACACTGATGAAGGAAGCCCTGGTTGTGTAGTCAAACCCTTACCTTAAATGGTTCATCAAGCGAGATAATTTCTCCCTGATAATATTGGACTAGGATCTGTGAGGATCGGTAGGAATAAGGATGTAGGAATGTAAGCCTATATGGATATGGTATGGCAACGGTTAGTGTTGCAGGTATGATAATTAAGAAATATTATCATATAGGATTGAAATCCCTATGTATCTCACCAGGTTTCCCAACCTGATCCACTCAACTTATATGTATCACAATTCACAGGTATCAAGACTTAAGCAAGTGGAGCTTGATTAGGACGCTGAGTGGTTAAGAGACAACCTCAGGACCATCAGGTCTTTATGCTATAAATTGTGTATATGTATTGATTATGACATCCTTAGGGTTTTAATATTTTGGAAACAAAAATTTGTAATCAAAATGATCTTTTGTACTGGGATTTTCCGCAAATATAAATATATGATTTTTAAAGCATAAAGAAAAGTTTTAATTGGTTCTGAAAATTAGAGGATGTCACAATATATATATATATATATATATATATATATATATATATATATATATATATATATATATATATAAACACACACACACACACACACTCCCACACACATAATATTCACCATAAATATATGTAAATTATCAATAACACAATATAAATTCGCCTATTATGTAACAAAACACATCCACAACATCACGTGTTAGAGTAAAGTTACTCATTTGGCTAGTTAGTAAGACTAATCCCTGCTTCGGTCTCTGGCTTCCGCTTCTTCTCAGCTTGCCACTTTACCAACACATATTCAACAAATATCAAGTTCCTTAGAGCCTATCACAATTTACTATAAGCTAAACTCTGTGACCAGTTGTCACCAAACTCTTCAAACTCCAGAAGACAACTACTTAATATCTTAACCCCGTAAGATATTAGCTAAATATCACATTTCTAACAATTCTACAATTTAGGGTTTATAACCCAAAATAACCAATCCATGGAATCCACTTGTTAGAATTACAACATGGTTCATAATAATACCACATTATGAATTCTAACAACTAACTTGCATTTCAATAATTTCTTGTAATTATGCTATAAATCATGATAACATAATAACAAAACAAGAGGATACCTTAGCCTAGTCAGAAGGTCATACCCTCACGTTCTTGCACCGACCCTCCGATCAAAATCTCGAGAATTAATCTATAGGTCTCTCTTTTTGATCTCATTTTGTCAAACTCCCCAAATGGACAAAAAACTCCATTTATATACACAATACTTGTGAGGGGGCGCATCGTTCCATCTAGTGGACGCATCACACTTATGATGTAACACATGTTTTACGGGATGAGCCGATTTAGGGTTACAAGGAGTCAAAAGGTCGAATTTTGGAAGAAGTGGGGTCTCACGATGTGACCTTTGAGTGGTCATGACGTGAGAGGGCTAATGTGATAAGTTTTGTTCGAGACTAGTCTCATGACGTAAGGCATAGAGGCTCACGACGTGAGAACTGATGCAACCTAAGCCCATGATCTTTTAGTATTTACTTCGTATCTAAGTCCCTCTAAAACCATTTTAGGGTTCATTATCAGCCTCCAAAATCTCTATCACATCATAAAACCCTAGCCTTATACCTTGCTTGGTTCTTGGACCTTTTGGAGTATTTCTTGGGTTGGAGAAAAAAGAGAAGAAGAAGAAGAAGGTGATGTTTTGAAGAGGCTTTCAAGGAATCATCATCACCTCATATGGTTTCTAGAACCTTCTAAATGTCAAAGCTTCCACCTTTATTGTTGTTTGTGGATAGATCTAAGTTTTGTCCCACTTTTCTCTTTGGTTGATCAAGTTTGAATGAATGGAAACCATAAAGTTGGCAACTTTATGGGTTATAAGGGTGTTTAGAGTGTCATGAAGTTCAGATATAGTGAATGGTTGAGTTTTGGAATCTTGCATGAAATTTGGATGGTATTTTCTTCAATTTTGGTCCCAAATGAGATATAGACATGTATTGGACATACATGCCCATCAAGCATCGAATTTTAAGTGTATTATGGAGTTATAAGACCTTCTGGGAAGTTAGAGCTCAAAGCTTAATGGATTGAGGACTTAAATTGTTGGATTTTGACTTCAAACTGTGCTCACGATGTGAGATATAGAGTCTCATGATGTGAGGATTTAATGATCCCGTTTATGCCGAGCTTTTGAGGCTCACGACGTGAGAGAAGGCTGCTCATGTCATGAGGTTAGCTCCAGTGGCTTTTCATGTATGAGTTGGTTGTGTTGAGTCGAGATGCATTGGAATCAGACTAAATAAGCTCTCATGACATGACCAAGGGCTGGTCACGACGTGAGGATGAATAATTGACATTATGAGATGTTGACTTTGACTTTGACCGTTGACTTTGGATTGGTTTGACTTTTGAGTTAAATTTCTATTTTAGAAGGTAGACTTAGGGTTTACTTTTTGTTTATTGATATGAGGTGTTTAACACCCATCATTTGGTGAGAGATCAGTTAGCAGTGGTCGGCATGGCATTGATCTGAGTGTTAGTCGGATTCATGATTCAGGTGAGTCTCCTTGCTGTACTTGGGGGTCGAATGCACCAATTCCGGCCCACTGGTTTATGTTATATAGGAAGACCAGGGGTGGCCCCTAAAATTTGTATGAAAGACCTGGAGGTTGCTCTCAGAAAATTGTATGCAAGACCAGGGACTGGACCCTATTAGTTATATGTAGTATGCTAGTTGTCTTTGTGATACTTGCATGGAAGACAAGGAGGTGGCTTCTGGCACTTGTCTATATGGCCTAGGGTTTTGGCCCACGGCCTGACAAGGAAAGACCATGATAAGGCTTATGACATAATGGCAAGACTATGATTGGCACATAGAAGTCTCTATTTTATGTATGGTATGTGGTATTTTGAGGAAACTCACTAAGCTTTGTGCTTATGGTTTTATGTTTATGGTTTCGATTACTTCCAATACGAAAGGAAAGGGCTCGATGTGACTGCACCGCATCCACCAGAGTTTTCTACATTGACAATTTACGATATTTACTCTGATGTTTATATAATATATTCACTTTGATCGGTTTTGGAAGAATTTGTTTGTATGGTTTATTATTTTAAAAAATGAAAATTTTACTATGAATTTTTTGGGATGTTACAAGTTGGTATTAGAGCCTTAGTTTGAGGGATTCTGACACACACTCAGGTGTGACTGAACTCAAACTGAGGAACTAACAATCTTTTGCAAGAAAATAAGTTTCTAAAAAGATTTTTTTTATAAAAATAAATAGGGTCTGATGCGTGCAATCAACTGAGCTCAAGTAAGTGATTCCCAGAATACCCATACATATTGTTGTGTTATGTGATATGAATACTTGCATGCTAGGATAAAGCTAGGGATACTTTCTGGAATTACATGATAGATTGGTTTGATATGTGATGCCTTGTAGCCTAGGAGAATTGGAAGTTAAGTTATACTTGGAATTTGTATTGGTAGCAATAATTGCGCAATATCATGTTTTTCGTCATGTTATTATTTCCGTATTTAATTTTACCTTTTTATAATTTAAAAAAATATAATAAATGGACGAATAGATAATAGTTAATGATGTTAAACATGATTGTTTTAGGTTGAGGGGATGAAAGTGTGAAGTTTAAAGTTTTAAATTGTCAAGAGTTTAGTATTAAGGGCTAATAATGTCATAATGGCATTTGTAAGGGACCAAAGGTGTACATTATGGGCTTAACCCATGATTTTGACGAGAGTTTTGGGCTTCCATTTTGTAGCCAAAATTTCTACTCGTTCCTTTCTTTGAGTTTTCATTTAAACCCTTTATAGCCCAAAAATTCAAATTGTACGTGTGGGTGTGTGCGTGTGTTTCGCGTGTGTGAAGTCGGCACAGAACAAACGAGAGGGGGAGAGACGACTAGTGAAGCTGTGATCAAGGAGCGTGTGGGATACAAGGAAGGGGAGTCGAACAAGGGTTCTTTGTCTTGTAATCCCGGTTCTAAGGTAATGGTTCTCCTCTCTCATTCTCCTATTTCTTTTATTTGGTCCCCATCTTCAAATCACCATCACTGCCGGCTGCCATGGCCGTTGGCCGTTACTGCCATTGTTGACTTCCTGCCACATGGTTGTGGTGGCAGTGGGTGTTTCTTGGGTGGTTCATGTTTTAGGTTTGAATGGGAAAGGCCTAACCCTAATGGTGTTCTTTTGGGACCGAAGGAGCTTCCTTGTGGATTAGAGTAGAGGAATGAGAAGAAATGAAATCATTACACTAGGAAAGAATATAAATTACTAGCATCAAGATTATATATAATACAAATCGTCGACAAGGAGAAAATTGGACAGTCTGGGATGGATCTCAGAACAAACATCCATAGGTGTGAAAGATAGTAGTAGAGCTCCAACTATATGAAGCACTTGATCCGTGTTTGGGCCAGGAGAAGTCACAGAAGGTCCAAGGAGCTGAGAGTGGTAACATTGTTATGATTATTGGTGTATTAATAAATTGTACTGATCTTAAGTCTTCCTATTCGATTGGGGATGACGACTACGAGATCCATACGACGAGATATGTTACTGTACAGAGTGCCGATGAGATACTTGAGATAATTGAGATAATGATGTTGTATGCAATTGTGAATGATGGATGAGGATAACAGTGAGCGAGTACCTAGAGATGGTGTTCTTATTTTGTTCTTAGCTAGTACTATGATGGGATGTGGGATGATGGTTGATTCCTTTGATTTAGTGGAACGATGGTGTTTATACCTATAGCCCGATAAGAGGTATTGGTCGTGAATCAAACATGCCTGATTGGAATGATAGCAAGCCCAGGAGTTTCCGTAAATTGTAGCCAAAATTTGTACTCGTTCCTTTATTTGATTTTTCATTTAAACCCTTTATAGCCCAAAAATTCAAATTGTACGTGTGGGTGTGTGCGTGTGTTTCGTGTGTGTGAAGTCGGCAGAGAACGAACGCGAGCGAGAAAGACAACTAGTGAAGATGTGATCAAGGAGCGTGTGGGACAGGAGGAAAGGGAGTCTATCAACGGTTCTTTGGCTTGTAATCCCGGTTCTAAGGTAATGATTCTCCTTTCTCATTCTCGTCTTTCTTTTATTTGGTCCCCATCTTCAAATCACCATCACTGGCGGCTACCATGGCTCCGACCGTTGTTGCTATCATTGAATACCTTCTACCTTGTTGTGGTGGCAGTGGGTGTTTCTTGGGTGGTTCATGTTTTGGGTTTGAATGGGAAAGGCCTAACCCTAGTGGTGTTCTTTTAATGGCGTTGCACTTTGCTTCTTCTTTCTTTTAAGCAATTCACTTTGGGGTGTGGTATTATCCAATGATTAGGTTTTGTTAAAAAGTCATTAAGTCACTGTTAATGACTTATTTTTCCAGAAAATAAGTCATTTTGGTTAGGTCTTAATGGGTTAAGATGGGTTAAGAGGCTAATGAACCCTAAAAAGCCAAAGCTATGAATTCCTTGAAATCTGTCCAGATCTTCGAAAGGTCATATCTCAGTCATGGAAAACCCTTTTTAGTCAAAATCAAAGCCTAGAGTTTCTTTTTTAAATCCTCTATATTTCATTAGTTTTAACTGAAATCCAGAAATGGCCATAACTAGAGTGAAATCGACCATTTACCCTTGGTCCGTAATAAACTATTTTGCGTGACAGTTTTATAAAAATCACCAAAAATTGTAGAACACTCGTACAAAAGTGTGCGGGTACTACTTTTAAATCTAAGGACCTAATATTCATGCTTGTAAAATATTTTTGAAAAATAAGGTGTTTAAGGGGGACAAAACAGGTCCCAATCATACCATTACTTTCAAGTAAAATTTGGAAAAAAATTAACCCATGAGTCATTTGTATTTTGGGGTATCAAATAACAATAACTTAACTCTATTTGATATTATTAGGAAGCTTGAAGTTTGACCTGGTGTAAAGAGTGTCTCGGGCTACTTTGGAGAGTGTTTTGCTACCGGAGGTGAGTTCCCCACTTCATTACCTTAGGATATTACATGCCTACTGTAAGGTCGGGTGAGATTAGGAACTATATGATTGATAGCTAAAGTAATACATGTTGCATGAACTATGTTTAATGTTATTATTTGTTTTATGGAATGTATATTCATGATATGTTTGGGCTCGACAACTGAATACCAAGCCGACTGACCGAAGGCCATTGTGCCAAGTCAGGGGGACCGAAGCGAAAACGCCAAGTCTGTGGACTCGAAGACTGAATACCAAGTCTTTATTTGGGTGTTGTTTAGGATGCGTTCCTAAATAGGCACAATTTACACGATCATGATGTTTCTGCTATATGAATGTTTGTATATTTGATTGATGGCATGATAATTAGGAGTAGGGTGTAATGCTTCTATTACTATGTTGTGCTGGAATTCACTAAGTTTCGTGCTTACCCTTTCCTTTATAAAATGATTATTACAAGTACATTAGGTATGGATAAGGGTAAGGCCAAAGCTTGACTGTACACATACATGATTCAAAGATTGGGTGCTTGTCACAAACACTTGTTATGGGATTTTTATCACTAGTATTTCCGTTGTTGATAATGAATTACAAATGGATTGGTGTTGTTGAAAGTATGATTTGAAATATTATTTGAATACTTGAAACTTAATGGTTTTGGTTAATTAATGGATTTAATGGTTTTTAATATAAATATAAATGTTTTCAAAAGTTTAAATTTATTGTAATTTTTGGGATGTTACAAATTGATAAGTGTATGCTTTAAAAATTGTATATGATTCGGATCATATAACACCATAATGACTAGTTTAGCCTTATTTTCTGTTCCTTGTCTGGTTGTGGTCATAGGGTAGAATCTTTTATTCGATAGTCTATTTGATTATGTATTGTGTATAATTTGCATGTATAAGGCAACCAACAGTGAAAGTAGAAGTTCCTAGCATGGTAGTAGCAAGTGAGCTTAGGACGTCCCATGATTGGTTGTGGCTTGGAGTGTTACTGCATGAATGCTGCTTGCTTTGTGCTTTGTGGGATTACTGTTGATGTAATTTAACCATTAGGTGAATACGTTAAGTTACATGCTATAAAGGTTGAATAATCTCAAAGTGATGGATTTGGCCCTATTACACAACTCTTATCTAAGTCCAACTGTTGTAAAGTTGAGCCAGTTAATCGAAGGACTATTTGAGCTTTGTTGCATGTAATGGTATTCATGAATTGGTTAACTAACATAAGTGAGAGTCATTCAGCAGTTGATGACAGGGTGAAGTCGGGAACCTAGGAGAGCCTATGGGTATGGATGTGTTGTTTAGCAGGTATTTGGAATACCAGTATGAGAAGGTGACTTTGAAGATTCAGGATAATTCTTGAGGAAAGTATGGATAGGTGTGGAAGGTAGTATTAGGCCCGTACGACTGAAAGAACAGATCCATACTCGAATCAAGGAGGGTCACTAAGATTCTATGGAGCCTGTAGGATGAGAAATTTTATGGGCATGATCTGATTCTTGTATGGCTGCTTTTCAGAATGGTAATGATCACACGTGGAAGAGGTTCAGGTTCGGGTTCGGGTTCAGGTGCTGGTACCGAGCCGATTCATGAGAAGATACGGGAGTTCATCTCGTTGGAGATCACCTGAGATATTTAGAAGCAGACTCCTGTGATATTCGGTTCGATCAAGGAGGGGATTATAGAGATTTTGGATGAGTGCCTGGGTACGTTCCACACCGAGATTTTGTCTATGGTGGATGCTCACACTCTTTCCTTCCATGAGTTTCATGCTTGTGGAGCTCCTGAGTTCTTTGGGGAGAAGGACCCTATTGTTAGTAGGAGGTGGTTAGTAGGAGGTGCTTCTTGTCTTCTAAAATATAGAGCATGAGATTGGTAGGAGGAGGTAGACTTCACTTTGGGAGGTGAGGCCATTGAGACAATGAATTGGGATGCGTTTGTGATCTGGTTTAGGGCGAAGTTTGCAACAACTATCGAGGTGCAGTAGTTGGCGATAGAGTTTCAAGACCTGCGACAAACGACTAATATTGTGGAAAAGATCACCGCTAAATTTAGGGAAGGGGCTCTTTTGGTTCCACAGTATGCCACAGATAAGGAGATGAAGAAGACTCAGTACCATGATATGATGTGGGACGATATCAGGAAGTTTGTTACCTTTCAACTTGTCGGAATTTGGAGGACATGATAGCTAGAGCCCGAGAGTGGGGAATTGATTTGGAGCACCTTAGGAAGAGGAAGCCAGAACATGTGTAAATAGTTGTGGGTCCTGTGAAGATGACCAAGATTTCTGATCAGCGAGTGAGAGGCCATCAGGGTCGAGGTCAGTACAACATGCACGGGAAACAACACGATGGGGTTCGTCTATCTAGGGGTATGGATTTCTACAAGTGTGGTAGGATTGGTTATGTCAACAGGGATTGCCCCTGGTAACGAGTCCATTATATTTCCACTACAACCAAGTGGGCCACAATAAGGCCGACTGTCCGAAGTTGATGAAGGGAGCAGTGAGGGTACCTGCTGCAGCCACACTGAGGATTACCGATGGTCGCGAGGATAAAGTGATTGTTCATGTGGTGAGGAGCCGAGCATTACAGTTATAGGCCAAGGAGATCCAAGTTCCATCAGTTGACTGTTGGGTTTTGAGCAATCTAACACTTCCTAAGTGTGCATGCAACCCTAATAAACCTTGGATCTATATTTTCTTCTAAAATACATGCAAATAATAACTTCCAAGGTTTCTTCCTAACTAGCATAGCATAAGGATTATGAATCATAAAAGTAATAGTAGAAATACATACCTTTTGATGATGGTTGATTGTTTGGAGTTTGAGAGCCAAGCACCAATAGTGTGAATGCCTCAGATGGAATCACAAATCACCACAAACACTTGGAAAACTTTGAGAGAGTAGTATACTTTCTTGTGGAATCGGCCACCACTAAGTCTCACACTCCTAGTGTCACATTTCTTGCATCATATGCTTCTTTATATAGTGTGCATGGTTAGGGTGAAACCCTAATAACCCATGTCTTTTCCTTTCCAAGGATCCATGGGTTAAAAGCTCCATGGATCATCCATGGACTTTCATATTAGCTTAGCCCATTAACAAATGAGTATTAGCCCACACTATATAAAATATAATAGCCCATAATTTAATCAGTCTTCTTTTTAATCTCTAAATTAATTCATAATTAATTTAAGACTAAAACTAATTAAATAACATGACTTCATATTAATATATTATAACTTATAATATATTAATAAATCGTAAGTATATAATTCTCATAAAATTATCCATAAATCGTTTGGGTGAAGTGCAACCCAAATGGACCATGCCGGGCCGGGTCAAGTATGTACCAAATAAGTTATGGACTTAGACACCTTATCCAACAGACTCCCACTTGGATAAGTCTAATAACTATATTTGTGTATGTTACTTCAGGAACCAACCAGCAATCGTAGCTCTCGAAAACTCTGTTGAACTATGAAGCGCCATTTTAGATAAGTGATCATATAATCCTCTGTTCTCATGATATCAGCCGGACAAATACATGGAACAACTGTACTTATTATCCAGCAGTTTGTTTCTCGATTTTCGATTTGTTTGACAAAGAACTTAATCGAACACATCAATTTAGTTCTGACCGGCCGGTACATAGGTCACAACAAAATCATCGAGGGGCCCAAATATCGCTTCTATTTCTAGAAGGAACAGATAAACTTTGACTCGTATGCTTGTTCTACTACTTGTTGAATTGTACACAAAGGCACGTTTTATAACATCAAGTTACTAATGCGTTTACGTGCAATCAATGCACAACCAACTCATAGGTAACAACTCATATCTCTAGGTTTGAAGATTTATATGATATTAACGTCTCACGATCACTCGAGATAAATTCCATGAAGTGATACAAGTGAGCGTGGGTTTATTCCAATACTCATAACTTATGAGCACTCATGAATGTTGTAGCAACCATTGCTATGACTAAACCCATTTAGCCATCTACAAACTCGATTCATGACAGTCTTGATTCATACCTACTTCCAACATATGAACGACTGTGGAGTGTTTAAATAACTTAGTCATTCGGAAAGAATAACCTAGCTATTTTGGAAGTCAAAACATGCAAAGTGAAACACAATAATAATCGAATCCAATATGGTCTCAGAACCCTTTTGAATATAAATAGAACCACCTTTTATTTATCACCATATTGATTACACATTATTCATTGTATAATTTTTCAAACAATCAACTTAAGACTTGAATAAAAACAACAGTCGTCCCATGCTCCTAGCACGTACACTTTGTTTTTCTAAAGAATAGTTATGCCATACTCCAAGTATGCACACTATGTTTGTCTATGATCCTTACATTGTGATGTAGATCAATTGAACATGATTCCAATGATACTCATTTCACAATCCCAAATCCTTATTGTAAATGTGAGAATCCCCGATTCCTATCATTTACCAAAAATCTGTTAGTTTAGACTTTTATGCAATGTTCCTCTTGTAATGATTATGCACAAAGTCACCAAAACCTTGTCACCAGTCATTACAGAGTATTCCAAAGAAGGTCAACTTCTATGGAAATGAAGTCTCATATTCAAAGTACATTGCTTTGAACATCCTTCTTTGCATTAAGGTTTTCTAATCTTACATAGATTGAATAACTTCCACCTATGGAGACATTTCCATAGTCCCATTTTGACTATCACTTCCGAACAAGAGTTACTTCTTTTCAGAATATGTCAATATGGTCCTTTTCGACAACTTACATCATACTTCCAACTTTCCCTGAGCAACCAATCTTTGGCGAACCTCAGATTTGTCCTCGACAATTGCTTAATCACTTTAGTCATATCCAGTTCTAGACTTTTCCCTTCTCAATGCCTTAAGCATTTGGAAAATTTAGAAAAGATGAATATTATAGCACATGCAATCGATCCTATATCCGAAGCATATGGGACACGATTCATGATGTTTGACATAAAGACATGATACTAGACCAGTCTTTTGCTACAATATTTTTTTTATTTGCCATGTTTTCAAAATTTAACTATGAAGAGGGATGCCGTAATCATAATCGAATTTTGAAAACGCAATATATATAGAATTTCTTCAAGTTGAACCATTCCAACATAAAATTCATATATATATATATATATATATATATATATATATATATATATATATATATATATATATATATATATATATATATATTCTTGACTAAAGATGATTAAAATCTCATTCTAAGCTTCTAGAATTGAAATGAAGTATAATTTCCTCTCCCTTAATTATAGCAAAATAATTTTTCAACCCCTGCAACTTCACGAATTGAAACTTTGTTTTCTATAATTAACATTGCTAACTCGCAACACTAAACGTAATAATCATGCTCCCACTAACATGATGATTATCAGCATAACACTTATGCTCCCACTAGCTCTGACATATTTCCAGAAATTTGCTGGACTTCTGAAATTTAGATTCATACACCCTTTCTTAGATAGCTCACATGTGTGTCTAAGCAATTTCAAGAACTATGAAAAGGGATGTCGTAATCATAGTCTCAATTTCTTAGACCTTTGCCATTTCTCACAAGTCCATGTTAGTGTGCCGGTTAACCACACACGCTCCACTAACGACTTTTGAAAATGCAAATAACATAATTGATATCTACGTAAAATCTACTTAGTGAAAGCGTTTCCTCACCATCATTTTCATGAATCGGAGAGAAACCTTATGACACTTAGATTTTATAGTGTATGAGTTCCTATCCATGCGAATTTGTCAAAACCATAATCACAAGATAAGGTTAGTGACAAATTCAGCCTTACATGGATTAAACTTGTTCAGTCTTAGTTTCTTGTCACCTTGGTAGCACAAGGCCCACCAATGCTTCCAAGTTGAACTCTGATAACTCACATGCAAATTCAACTTATTTGAAGTAGGTACAGAAACAAGAATTATGTCAACACGATAGGTTGCAAACCTTAAGTTGTGTGCTAGTGATAAATTACAGGTTTTACTCTTGATTAAATCTTGAAACTCTTTCAGGATCTTTAAGGCTCCCACTGTCCCCTTGACATATAAGTTTCCCCAGTCAAGAACCATTCCTTGACAAAACAAATATTCAAGGGATAGTGCGGATTCTTATCAATACTAACACTTCACACAATTGGTCTTAGTTGGTCTTTGTCTCATCCAAGACATCACAACTTACCAATCTCAAATGTACAAGGGTAGAAAACATTTTACGCTTACATTTGACTAGTGTTAATAAACCTTACTTTATGTCACTCAAGGTTACAATCTTGGAGTATGACTCTAAGAATTGTTTTGGAACGAAGTATGACTCATCTTCTCGATCTTAACCAATCCAACAATTTATGACCTCTCTTCTTAGCCATAACAATGCACTAAGACGTCCTTAGAGTATGAATTTGTGACATGGTTTCATAATCATTAAGATGATCATGAAATACGATACTAAAGTACTCTCCCATCCTTTCAGATTTGAGAAACTTTTATCTTTCTGCCTAATTTGATTCTTCTCATTTGTTTTGTCATACATTGTAACCTTTCCAATGTTACAGAATTATACTTAACCTTATAAGTATAATCATATTTACTAATCTTTAGTAAATCATGACAAATCAATCTTTGTGGTGGACCTTGACCAGCGCACACCCAGTGTACCTAATTCCTTAGTCCTTCAATTGACTCACATATACATGTGATCAAAGAATTAGTCTTAATTTTCAAAGATGAAAATTCTCATTCATCATACAATACAACTTGTATGATTCGAAGTTTCTGTCCAATTGAAACTTGGGTGACGAAAACTTTCTTCATTCGGTAAATTCAGACACTACCACAAATGAAGGAGTCAAACCCACTTTCCAATATTGCTACTACTGGAAACATATAAGCAACAATTTTCTACAGATGCCATTGTAAGGATATTTTTAAAATAAATAAAATTAAAACCCTTTTTTCTTTTATTTTAAAACTTTGCGGAAAAACTTATCCTTACAATCCACATGAAAACCTTGTTGTTATCTATTCATAAGCAATATATTATAACTCTTAAGCAACAGCTCAAAATTCTGATTGCCGAACCATGCGATCGAAACCCACTTTTGCAATCAGAATCAACATATACTTACTTTAAGCTTCCTATCTTTTCTTTGATTCTTGAAAACATCAACATGTGACCCATTCACATTATGTAATAAGAATCTCCAAATAGGAACTTAATAGAGTTAGACAGTGGACTTTACCCGAAGTAGAGTCAAACCTCTTGACTTGATCAAACTTATGACCTTTCAGGTGAATAGAGCAGCTTCGCAACCAATTCCCCTTCCTTTGGCAACAAAACACATGGACCCTTTGGTAATGGCGCATGAGACTATCTCAGAATTTGCCTTTCTCTTTACTATTTGGTCAACCGAGTTGACTATAGCTGATCCCTTTCCATTGGGAAGAGAAATCCTTTTCTAGATATCCAATGCTACCATTGTCAATGTCCATGTAGACTTGGGAAGTTGTTCTTTTAATCAAATTTGCTTTACTGGTGTTCCGAATCATTGCTGATTCCACAACACCAAGCAAAAAGATAACATCATTAAGGGTCATGTCATAGTCTGCCTCATAGTAGTCCCAAAGAGACTCACTATGTTACTAAGAAAGTGATTGAACATCAAACTTTCACGAGACTTTGACACCCAACTCTCCCGGCTTGTCAATATGTGACTTTATCTTCAAGATGTGAGCACACATAGACTATGCTTGCCAATAGGGATTGAGTGACTTTAAACTTTACAAGAACTTGTGGGTGAGGGAGAATAATTGGAGGAGGTGGAGGAAGTGAATCATGATGTTGAGGGACACCATCTTCAAGAGATTTGGGAAGATCATAGTTGTCTGAACCAGACATCTATAATGGGAGAAAATCAAGTTAGTTGATTCAAAATCCTTAATATAACACCCAATATAAAATATTAAGGCTAGGACCCAACACAATATTTTATAATTTGGAAGAGGGATGCCGTAATCCAAGCTATAAAATATTTGAAGGTAGGCGAATGACGATTCACCAATTTCCACCATGAAAAACGAAATAATTTATTAGGTTTTAACTGGATTTGAAATTCCTAGATCTTTTGAGATTCATTGAACTTTTCAATGGCATATTTCAATCTCGAGTGTGCCCTCTCAAATTTTGTGACTGGGATGCCGAGGATCACAAAACAAGGTGTGAATAACCATACCAATTCACTTGGTACCCTTAATATTATCACCCAATCAATGTGCCGGTTAACCACACACGCTCCATTGATCTATGACAAACATTAAGTCACCCTTCGTGATCCTTACTAGTCCAAGTTAGTGTGCCGGTTAACCACACACGCTCCACCAACGACTTGGTAAGGTACAAAGTGTGAATTCCATGGGCTAGCACCAAATTCACATTTTTCCTAAAGTAACTAAGATTGGGAATTAAATAAAAAATATTTAGTTACTTTATAATAATCATTATACTTTTAATTAGAGTTTAAAGTCATTGTCCTACCCGTTCGGCTAACGACCCTCCACCGATCAAGCAAGCGGTGGGTGAGAGTGGACACCCATTAACTTGCCATTTTATAGGAAACAACCTTATACCCACCTTATAGACCGGCTTCGTGAATGAGGCCTACTAACGGTAAAACGACTTGTTCTTATACATATATATAATAATTAACCATTAATGTTATAATAGTATAAGGGTAGAATTTTAACTTTTAAAACTTCTAGGGTATGGAATTAAAGTTTGTGTGAGACTTTACAAATTACAAAACTTGAGGGAAAGTTTTGAACAATTCATAAACTTTTGGATATTCATAACTTATGAGTTTTAATTAAGTGTTTAAAACTTTCAATGAAGAGTCTCTTGGAAATCCATAACTTGAGGACAAGTTATGGAGTCCATAAAACATTTATGGGAAAAACTCTTCAAGAAAATGTAAACTACAACTTCTTAAAAAACATTTAAAAGAAAAACTCTTGGAATTCCATAACTTGAGGACAAATTAAGAATTCCATTAAAACACATTAAGATCAAGAATTAACTAACAAACAATTTGCAAATAATTCCTATGATCTAACAAAACTCATATGAACATGAACATCCACATCAAAAATTTCAAGAATCATATGAACACATATAAACTTGAAATTTGATTATAACTTTGAAATTGGTCCACCATCATCATTACCACATCAAAAACAGGTTTTATGATTCCAAAACAGTTTAAGGTAATGATTCTAGACCAATTCCAGCACCAAAACTCGAAGATATGCTGTCTGGGGTTCCAAATCGTCGAGTGCATGAACCAACTCGCCGAGTTGCATGAATTTTGTCTTGGAATCGTCGAGTCCCTTCATGGACTCGGCGAGTCAGCTGTGCAGACAGCATAAAATCTTTGTTTTTCAGCAATTTGCATCAAGTATTCAAGAAAACAAGCCTAGGCTCTGATACCACTGTTGGGTTTTGAGCAATCTAACACTTCCTAAGTGTGCATGCAACCCTAATAAACCTTGGATCTATGTTTTCTTCTAAAATACATGCAAATAATAACTTCCAAGGTTTCTTCCTAACTAGCATAGCATAAGGATTATGAATCATAAAAGTAATAGTAGAAATACATACCTTTTGATGATGGTTGATTGTTTGGAGTTTGAGAGCCAAGCACCAATAGTGTGAATGCCTCAAATGGAATCACAAATCACCACAAACACTTGGAAAACTTTGAGAGAGTAGTATACTTTCTTGTGGAATTGGCCACCACTAAGTCTCACACTCCTAGTGTCACATTTCTTGCATCATATGCTTTTTTATATAGTGTGCATGGTTAGGGTGAAACCCTAATAACCCATGTCTTTTCCTTTGCAAGGATCCATGGGTTAAAAGCTCCATGGATCATCCATGGACTTTCATATTAGCTTAGCCCATTAACAAATGAGTATTAGCCCACACTATATAAAATATAATAGCCCATAATTTAATCAGTCTTCTTTTTAATCTCTAAATTAATTCATAATTAATTTAAGACTAAAACTAATTAAATAACATGACTTCATATTAATATATTATAACTTATAATATATTAATAAATCGTAAGTATACAATTCTCATAAAATTATCCATAAATCGTTTGGGTGAAGTGCAACCCAAATGGACCATGCCGGGCCGGGTCAAGTATGTACCAAATAAGTTATGGACTTAGACACCTTATCCAACATTGACGTCGCGTGTATGTGCTGTATTCTTTCCTTCATATTCTTATTATTTGTGTTTGTGATTGTATGTACTGTGTGAGACGCTATGTGTGGTTTATCTAAGTATGCACCTATAAATTAGAATTTTATTCATGATGGTCTAGACATTTTATTTTGAGAATTTTATATGCTATTTTGCATACCAAAAGTCGTGCTTAGAGGATATTCGGGTGAGCTAGTTTTAGATTTCGATGTGGGAGGAATCGACCACCGTCAGAACAAGCATTAAGTGAGAGAATACTTACAACTGGTTCGATCTTTGGTGGTATCAACAAGGAACTCAAGGAATCCGTAAGGTGGGCATACCGAGTTTGAATGCTAGGATTTGTAGGGGTCTTTCATGGTTATGAGGAAATAAAGAATTGGTTTGATCATGGGTGTAAGTCGGTAGTTATCAAGTTCATACCTTCGAAGTATAGTCAGTTGCAGGTTCACATAGGAATTTCTCTAGTGCAAGTAGGTCGTTTAATTAATTGGGTACCCAATTCGATAGTTGAGATTTTGTTCTTTGTCATCCGATAAAGTTGTCGAGGACTTATAAAGGATTTAGTGGAAAGTGCTCGAAAATATTGACCTCGTTGAGATTTCAGGGAGTATTCATTCAATTTTGATAGGTGTGTGTTCGCTAGGATGGGCTAGTAATGGAATGCTATTTCCTGTAAGCTCAGGTTGTCAACAACTTTCAGTAGTAAGGTTACAATATAGATTGTAAATCTATCAATTTTGTGCTTGGACGAGCGCAGTAGAATCCAAGTGGGGGAGAACCGTTTGGACTAAGGGATTGCACAAAGAATGAGTGTTCATGTTACCTTTCACATAATTGGTGGCACATGGCGGGTATGTGATTAGGTTCATGTTAAGGTTTGTGTTAGAGCCTTTCTTCATGTTCTTGTATGATAAAGGCTTCGGGACTCGAAGCATGACCCAAACACTTGATTGGGGTATCGTCGAATGATGCTTCGACCCATGATTTATTAGATATGGTGGGTGGATGGTTGTTATTGAAGTGTTGTAAGACTGCAGGGTGGGCGTAACATTCACTAGGTTGACAGGTAGCGGTACAAGTGTTGTAAGACTGTGGGGTGGTCGTAACATTCACGAGGTTGACAAGTAGTGCAATAATGTTGTAAGGCTGTAGGGTAGCCCGTATCATTCACCTAGTCCATGAGCAGTTGCAAGGATGTTGAGGAGCTACAACTAGGCTTGTAGTTTCCTCTAGGTGGAATTAGACCATGGCAGGTCGGTCGAAAGACCGTGGGAAGGCCACAACATTTGTGGGATTGAGAAAGGTTGTGGGCCATTTGGGGCCGGTTGTAATTTAAGACTATAGTTGGGTATGTAGCATTCATTTAGAGATAAGTAAGTTATGTTGCATCGATGTAGTGGTTGGTTATGTTATCCCTGGTTAGAATATGATCGTTTTTGGAGTCTTATATACAAGTAGGCTTGAGTAGCTTTTTCCAGATAGACTCCTAGATAGATTTTCGTGGTACAATCATTAGAGAGGATGTCGATTTCAACGACTGGTCCGGAATCTGTCACTTTAGATAATTGGTAGACCAGCTCGAAGCTCAAAAGATCTTGGGTAGTTCAAAAATGCGAATGTTTGGTTAGCAGGATGTAACTATGCATTGGTTGGGGCACCAATGATTGATACGCGCATTGAGGATCACTTTTGTTTTCGAGTGCAAGGTTATAAGCGTCGAAAAATGCTCAAGGTTCTTTTCTTCGGTATCATCAGGATAATTCAAGGCCGTAAGGATCTTGTTCGGGTTAGGTTGCGATACAGGGCCATATTAGCTGTGTTTCAAAATTGTGTGTCTATCAGGGAGTCAGACAAGGTATTGTAATTCCGAATTTCAGGCAGAGTAGTGTTGGTTATTCTTCATTGGTTAAATTTAGTGGGTTAAGGATTCATTATTCGTCAGGGTATATGAGTTCTTCTTAGAATTAGGTTTTGATGGTGGTATTGGAAGATAGTTGTCTATATGAGTCAACTTATCAGTCCGTATCGGGGTTGTGGAGGGATTGTCAAGGTTGTTTGGCGTGTTTGGTAAGTAGTAAGGAGTGATTTCGAGGAAAAAATCTAATTTAAATGGGGGAGAGTTGTAATACCCGTTTTCTAGGATGGTTCGATTTAGGGTTTCAAGGAGTCAAAACGTAAAATTTTGGAATAAATGGGGCCTCATGACGTGACCTTTGAGTAGTCACGACGTGAGAGGGGCTAATATGATAAGTTATGTTCGGGACTGGTCTCACGATGTGAGGCATAGAGGCTCACGACGTGAGAACTGATGCAACCCAAGCCCATGATCTTTTAGGGTTTCCTTCATATTTAAGTCCCTCTAAACTTATTTTAGGGTTCATTATTAGCCTCCAAATCCTCTTTCACCGCATAAAACCCTAACCTTCATCCTTTTCTTGGTTCTTCGCCATTTTAGAGTATTTCTTCGTTTGGTGAAGAAGAGAAGAAGAAGAATAATGTGATATTTTGTATAGGCTTGAAAGGAATCATCATCATTATCACCTCACATTGTTTCTAGACCCTTGTAAGTGTCAAACCTTCCACCTTTATTGTTGTTTGTGGCTAGATCTAAGTTTTGTCCCACTTTTCTCCTTGGTTAAGTAAGTTTGAATGAATGGAAACCGTAAACATGGAAACCTTATGGGTTATAAGGGTCTTTAGACTGTCATGAAGTTTAGATATAATGAATGGTTAAGTTTTAGAATCTTGCATGAAAGTTGGATGATATTTTCTTCAATTTTGGTCCCAAATGAGATCTAGACGTGTATTGGACATACATGTCCATAAAGTATCGACTTTTAAGTGTATTATGGAGTTACTAGACCTTTTGGAAAGTTAGAATTAAAAGCTTAATGAATTAAGGACTTAAATTGTTGGAGTTTTAACTTCAGACTGTGCTCACGACGTGAGACAGCGTCTCACAACGTGATGATTGAATGATCCCGTTTTTGCCGAGCTTTTGAGGCTCACAATGTGAGAGAAAGACACTCATGCCATGAGGTCAGTTCCAATGGCTTTTAATGTTTGAGTTGGCTGAGTTGAGTCAAGATGAGTTGGAATCAGACTAAGTGAGATCTCATGACGTGCCCAAGGGTTGGTCACGACATGAGGATGAATAGTTGACATTATGGGTTGTCGACTTTGACTTTGATAGTTGACTTTAGATTGGGTTGACTTTGGATTGGGTTGACGTTTTGGTTAAATTTCTATTTTAAAAGGAAGAATTAGCGTTTACTTTATGTGGATTAATAGGAGGTGTTTAGCACCCATCATCTGGTGAGAGATCAGTTAGCGACTTAGCGGTGGTCAGCGTGGTATTGAGTTGAGCGTTAGTCGGATTTGTGATTCAGGTAAGTCTCATCACTATACTTGGGGGTTGAAGGCACTAATGTTGGCCCACTGGTTTATGTTATATATAGGAAGACTAGGGGGTGGCCCCTGACATTTGTATGAAAGATCTGGAGGTGGCTCCCGACGAACCGTATGCAAGACCAGGGAACATAACCTAGCAGTTATATGTAGTATGCTAGTTGTCTTTGTGATACTTGAATGGAAGACCAAGAGGTGGCTCCTGACACTTGTCTGTAAGACCTACGGTTTTGGCCCCGACCTGGCAAAGAAAGACCATAATACGACTCATGACATAATAACAAGACTATGGTTGGCACATAGCAGTCTCTATTTTATGTATGATATGTGGTATTTTGGGGAAACTCACAAAAATTTGTGCTTACAATTTTATGTTTATGGCTATGTAGTTAATTGCGGCGATATAGGGGGGCTATAGTGGCGCTATAGCGGTTAGCGGAGGTAAAGAAACGCTATTTCAAAATAGTGGTGGCGCTGTTAGCGCTGCAATTTACCGCTATTCACCACGATTATGGTCACCGCTATAACGACACTATAACCGTTATTTGAATAAATTCCATTTTTGGGCTATTTTACATAAAAAAACATTTTTTGTGTCATTCCATTCAACAAAATTGTTTTTTCTTAGCCCAAACCAAAACTTTTGTGTCATTCCATTGAATAAAATTGTGATTTGTGACTGCTATCACTTCCATTGAAACCATGTATGTGTTGTCATGCTAATATTGTTAAAGACTTGAAGTACTACATATGATTAACTTTCAAATTGTTTAATCATTTTATTTGCTAACTATGATTGTGTTAAAGTATGATAAAATGCTATGTATGACTTATGTTTTCTTGTTGATTGTGTTAAAGTATGATTAACTATGACATTGATAACCGGCCTGTGCAGTATGATCAACTAATTATGATATATGAAGTATGATTAACTAAATATGATATGTAAAGTATGATTTAATGGTTAACTAATTAACTGGATTGGGTTGAACTATGAAGTATGATTTACTAACTAATACTCTAATATATATAAATTCTACATAATATAAAAAACGCTATGCCACCGCTATATTGCCGCGAGAACCGGGATTTCAAATAGCAACCGGTGACCGCTATTATATTTTTCACCACGATAACTGCTTAGCTTTATGGTTTCAGGTACTTCCGATACGAAAGGAATGAGTCGGACATGACTGCACCGCTTCCACCAGAGTTTTCTACTTGGCAATTTACGATATTTACTCTGATGTTTAAATAATATATTCACTTTGATTGGTTTTGGAAAAACTCATTTGTATGGTTTATTGTTTTAAAAATGAAAATTTTACTATGAGTTTCTTGGGACGTTACATATGAAGCATCAACTTGCCACATGTTGTCTCTTACTACCATATGTCTCACCCACTTGCCATGTGTATCAATCTATCAACGCGTGTTTACCGCCGACTAGACACCTTGACGCGTCTCAATTATTGTTCCGTGTGTCACGACATTTGACCTTTGACTTAGGCTAATCGGACTTTGACTAATGCGCCATGCAAGTACATAGGCACACTATGCCTTTCCAACAATAGCAATCTACTTATAAGTTCTCATTTTCTACTTCTACTTCACAACTAAACACCAATACACCTTCTACGGACACCTTTAAGCAAAATTCATGCTTTATTTCTCCTAATTGTCATATAAACAAGTGATACCCCTTAAAACAATACTTGTTATGCAAAACGAATATTTTGGCAAGAAGGAAGACAAAAAGATGGCGAGATGGCAATCAGGAATGCGATATAATTACCTTGTGACTCGATTGAAAGAAGGAATTAAGCTGGTGAGATACAAAAAGAAAGACAAGCAGAAATGAAAACCAATGATGATCTCAAGGAAAACGATGAGAAGATAAAACCAACAATTGTGTGAAGAATTCATGCGATTTAGAAGGTAAATACAAAATTATTATTATTATTATTATTATTATTATTATTATTATTATTACTTTCAGTTTTAGTGTTTTTAAAATATAAAAAGATTATAAAATATTTAAAACTATTAAAAAAATACTTTTAAAAAAATATGATATTTTAAAAGATTAAGAAGAATAAATATGAGATTTAAAATTTTGGCCGGTCAAATATTATATTTATACGTTTAATAAGGATATATACGAAATTTACCCTTTATTTTTTTTTTTTACGTACTAAGTGAATTATATAAGATTCCCGAGGGTGCATGTCAAAAGCCGGCAAGGATGTGGTGCTCAACATGTTCCTGGTTACACCGTCCGCACCTCAACATTTGAAAATCATCCCACTTGGCATTGCATTAACGAAGAGAGAAAATTGTATGTGTGTATTAACCAAATTTTTTCCACTCTCCCTTCTTCATATCTTCTCCATTGCCATGACACCACTCTTTTTCTTTATCTTGCTATGGTAAATCATGATACATCTTATTTGAAACTTAGATGGTCATGGCAAATATGAGATCACTCCTTGTCTATAAACTAAAGAGAATGATAAAGGAATATTGGGGACATATAGCAGTATATAGAAACAACGAATATATATGGTTAATTCTATACGTAACTTCCAATTGTTTGGTATACCGTACCGTGTGAGTGGGTAAGTATGTAAATGTTGGATTAATGTCTAAGTCCATAACTATATTTGGTAAGACTTGACCCGACCCGGCATGGTCCATTTGGGTTGCATACCATCATGCACTTGAATGAGAGAAATAAGACACTTATGGTTATTAATATATTATAAGTTCTAGTATATTAATAATAAGAATGATAAGATTATTTAATTAGTATTGATCAAGAATTAATCTAGGATTAATTAAGTGATCAAAAGAAGACTAATTAAATATATGGGTTGATTGTGTAAATCATCCATACTTGTATAGTGGGCTAATGCTCCATGGATAATCAAGTTGGGCTAAAACCCATAGGATGGTCCATGGATGCTCCATGGTGTATTTGTACCCATGGATCCAAGGAAATGGAAAGTCATGACAATTAGGGTTTGCCCTAATTGTAACACTATATAAGCATCATATTATTCACCAAAATCGACTACTAGTGAGTGTACTAGAAGGGCTAGCCGATTTCATGAAGTGTGGGTTTTCTCTCAAGTCATTCCAAGTGTTTTGATGATTGTGATTCCATTTGAGGTGTCACACTTGGGGCACTAGGCACTCAAGCTACATGAAGATTGTCTACACCAAAGAGGTATGTATTCTATCTTGCTATAGTTATTGTTTTGTATGCTAGATTAGAATAATACCTTGGAAGTTCTTATTTGCATGTATAATAGAGAAAACATAGATCCAAGGTATTTAGGGTTGCATGTACACTTAGGAGTGTTAGAATGCTCAAAACCCAACAGTGGTATCAGAGCCTAGGCTTGTTTTCTTGTTATACCTGCAATAGAAGCTGAAAAAACGAATCTGGTGCTGTCTGGCCATCAGACCCGGCGAGTCCATCAGGAGACTCGACGAGTCCATGCCTTAAAAATGATCAATTCGATCCAACTCGCCGAGTTTGTTCATGCACTCGACGAGTTGGAACCCCAGACAGCATATTTTCGAGTTTTTTGGCTAGAAATGGACTAGGAACATTACCCTAAGTTGTTTTTGAACTTATAAACTTGTTTTTGATGTGGTAATGTTCATGCTAATCCATTTTCAAAGATAATTGTCAATAGATTCATGTTTTGTATTAGTTTAAGGTTTAGACTAATTACATGAAAAAAGTTTGATTTGAATTATCTTGTTCTTATGAGTTGCTTAGATTAATAGAAATGTTGAGTGAAATAGTTGTTTTCAATCCATTTTAATCTAAGAGTTGAGTATAAAATGTGTTTGTGTAACTTGTCCTCAAGTTACATGAAGAGTCACATTAAAGACTCATAAAATTCATAAGAGTTGGCAATGGTTACAAAATGAAGAGTCTTGTGTCATTGAATAACTTTTTATGACTCCATAACTTGTCCTCAAGTTATGGAAGTTCAAGAGTCACTTCATTAAAGAAAAATATGTAACCATAATTAAATCCATAAGTTATAAAATAAAGAAAAAGTTAGTTCTTTTATTAGTTTAAAGTCTTCCATAACTTGTCCTCAAGTTATGGAACTTGAAGAGTTTTTGGATTAAAACTACTTTAAACACATAAGTTATGGAATTAATTAGTTTTGAATAGTTTCAAAACTTGCCCTCAAGTTTTGGAATTTGAAAAGTTTTCAAGTATGAATACTTTAATTCCAAGTTAGCCCTTAGAATTTTAAAAGTTAAAATTCAACCCTTATACTTTATAATATTATAAGTTAATAATATATATATATGTATAAGAGTAAAGTCAGTCTTACCGCTAGTACGCCTCATTCACGAAGCCGGTCTATAAGGTGGGTATAAGGTTGTTGCCTATAAAATGGCAACTTAATGGGTGTCCACTCTCACCCACCGCTTGCTTGACTGGTGGAGGGTCGTTAGCCGAACGGGTTTGACAGGACTAGAATTCTCCCTTCATTAAAAGTATTAATGAAAAATACTAAGTAACTAAACTCTTAATAATACCCAATCTTAGTTACTTAGGAAAAATGTGAATAAGGTGCTAATCCATGAAATTACACTTTACACTTTGTCTAAGTCGTTAGTGGAGCGTGTGTGGTTAACCGGCACACTAACTTGGACTTAACAAGGTAGGTAAAGGGTGACTTAATATTTATCATAGTATCGATGGAGCGTGTGTGGTTAACCGGCACATCGATTGAGGGGTAATTTATTAAGGGTACCAAGTGATTTGCATGGTTACTTCACACCTTGTTTTGTGATCCTCGGCATCCCAGTCACAAAACCTGAAGGGCACACTCGAGATTGAAACATGCCTTTGAAAAGTTCAATGAATCTCAAAGATCTAGGAGTTTCAAAACCAATTAAAACCTAATAATACATTTCGTTTATCTTGGTGGAAATTGGTGAATCGTCATTCACCTACCTTCAAATATTTTATAGCTTGGATTACGGCATACCTCTTCTAAGTTATAAAATAGTTTGTTGGGTCCTAGCCTTAATATTTCATATTGGGTGTCATATTAAGGACTTAAGATCAACTATCTTGAATATCTCCCAAAAGTTGTCTGGTTTAGGCACCTATGATCTTCCCAAATCTCTTGAAACAAGGTTTCCTAATGAAGATGATGTCCCATGGATATCATACTTCTTCACCTCTTCAAATTATTCTCCCTAACCCACAAGTTCTTGAAAAGTTTAAGGTCACTCAAGCCCTATTGGCAAGGCAAGGTCTAGGTGTGAGCACATCTTGGAGATGTAGTCACATATTGACAAGCCGGGAGAGTTGGGTGTCAAAGTCTTGAGAAAGTTGGTGGTTCAATCACTCTCTAAGTCACATAGTGAGTTCCTTTGGGACACCTATGTAACAGACTATGACAAGACCCTTAATGATCTTATCTATTTGCTAAGATCAACTTCCTAAAACTTTATGGACATTGACAATGATGACATTGGATATCCAGTAAAGCATTCTCTTCCCAATGGAAAGGGATCGGCCAGAGTCAACTCGGTTGACCAAATGGTAAAGAGAAAAGCTAAGTCTGTGATAGTCCCTTGTACCATTATCAAAGGGTCCATATGTTTGTATTGCCAAAGAAAGGGGCATTGGTTGCGAAGCTGCCAAATTTACCTAAGGATGTTAAAGTCAATAAGTTTGACTCTACTTCAGGTAAAGACCACTATCTAACTCTGTTAAGTTTCTATTCTGAGATTCTTGATACATGATGTGACTGGGTCACATGGTGATGTTTTAAGAATGAAAGAAAGGTGAAGAAACTTAAAGAAAGAATATGCTGAATCTGATCGCATAGATGGATTTCTATCGCATAGTTTGAAAAATCGGATTCTTGAGCTACTTCTTAGGAGTTATGAGATATTGCTTAGGAATAGATAACAACAAGTTTTCATATGGATTGTAAGGATAGTTTTTCCGCAAAGTTTTAAAATAAAAGAAAATTTTTTGATTTTATTTATTTTAAAATATCCTTACAATGGCATTTGAGGAAAAATTGTTGCTTATATAATTCCATTAAGAGCAAGAGTGGAAATGTGAAATTGATTCTTTCATTTGTGGTAATGTCTAAATTTACCAAATAAGGAAAGATTCTCATCACCCAAGTTTCATTTGGACCGGAACTTGGAATCATGCATGTTGTATAGCATGATGAATGAGAACTTTCAAGCATTGGAAAATTAAGACTAATTACTTATTCACATGGATGTGTGAGTCAAGTAATGGACTAAGGGATCGGGTACACATTCTTGTGCACTGATTAAGTCCACCACAAAAGATTGATAAAACTATTCGTCATGATTTACTAAAGCTCAGTAAATATGATTATACTTACAAGCTTAAGTGTAACTCTGAGACATTGGAAAAGGTTCCAATGTATGGCAGGGCGAATAAGAAGAATCAAATTAGGCAGAAGGATAAAAGTTTCTCATATCTGAAAAGATGGGAGAGTACTTTAGTATCAGTTTTGTGATCATCTTAATGATTAAGAAACCATAGCACAATTAGTTCTCTAAGGAAATCTTAGTGCATTCTTATGACTAAGAAGAGGGATCTTGAATTGTTGAAGTGGTTAAATCAAGAAGATGAGTCATACTTCGTTCCAATACAAGTCTTAGAGTCATACTCCAAGATTGTAATTTGAGTGACATGTCTTAAAGAAGGTTTAAAACACTTGTCAAATGTAAGAGTAAAAGTTTTCTACTCTTGTACATTTGAAATTGGTAAGTTGTGATGTTTTGGATAAAACAAAGACCAACTTAGGCCAATTGGGTAAAGTGTTTTTCTTGATTAGAATCCGCACTATCTCTTGGATGTTTGACAAGGGAGTCTTATAGGTCAAGAGGACAGTGGGAGTCTTAAAGGTCTTGAAAGTCTCAAGAACTAATCAAGAATAAAACCTAAAGTTCTTCTCTAGCACACAATTTGAGGTTTATAATCTATTGTGTTGACATATTCTGTGCCCATTCCAGTTAAAGTTGCCTTTGCATATGAGTTCTTAGAGTTCTCAATTGGTTGCACAACAACTTGGAAGCAATGGCAGGCCCTTGAGCTGCCAGGTGGCAAGAAGTTAAGATTGAGTTCAATCCATATGAGTTTGGATTTGTCATTATCCTTGTCTTGTGACTATGGTTTTTGACAATTCACATGGATAAGAACACATACACCAGTAAATCTAAGTGTCATAAGGTTTCTCTCCGATTCATGAAAATGATGGTGAGGAAACACTTTCACTAAGTAGATTTTATCTAGATAGCAATTGTGATATTTGCATTCTCAAAGTCGTTAGTGGAGCGCGTGTGGTTAACCGGCACACTAACCTGGACTTGTGAGAAGTGGCAAAAAGGTCTAAACAATATGATTACGGCATCCCTCTTCATAATTGTTTAGATACACAAGTGTGCTATCTAAGGGAAGGTGTATGATTTTGATACAGCTTTATCAAAACAATCTAGCATCAGAAATCTGAACTTTGGTAAGAAAGTCAATGAAGTATTGATTTCTAGAAGTCTAGCTGATTTCTGAGTACATGTCAAAGCTAGTGGGAGCATAAGTGTTATGCTATTAATCATCATGTTAGTGGGAGCATGATAATTATGATAAGTATTGCAAGTTAGCAATGTTAATTATAGAAAACAAAAGTTTCAATTGGGAAAGAGTTGTTTTGCTATAATTAAGGGAGAGGAAATTATACTTCATATCAAATCTATAAGGTTTAGATTTGAGGTTTTAATCATTTAGTCAAGCATATATATGAATTTCATGTTGGAATGGCTCAACATAAGGAAATTCTGTATACGGGTCCATTATTTGCGTTCTAAAATTCGATTATGATTACGGCATCCCTTTTCATAATCTGAATTGTGAGAACTTGGCAAATAGAAATGGAAATGTTATAGCAAAAGACTGGTTTAGTCTTTATGTGAGACATCATGAATCGTGTCCCATATGCTTCGGATATAGGATCGATTACATGTGCTATATTCATCCTTTCTAAAATTTTCCAAATGCCTGGGGCATTAAGAAGGGAAAAGGTTTAGAACTGGATATGACTAAAAGGATTAAACAATTGTCGAGGACAATCTAAGGTTTACCAAAGATTGGTTACTCAAGGACAATTGGAAGTATAGTGATAATTCTGGAAGGACCATATTGACATAATCTGTAAGGAGGCAACTCTTGTTCAGAAGTGATAGTCAAAATGGAATCTGGAAATGTTTCAAAGTTAGAATTTTCACTCTGTGTAAGATTAAGGAAACTTAATGCAAGAAGGATGGTTCCAAGGAGTTGATCTCCTTTGGAATGATCTGTAATGTTTGTTGTCAAGTCTTTATGACTTTGTGCATAATCATTACAAGAGGATCAATGCATATAAGTTTAGAATCTGACAGATTCCAGTAAATGGAATGAATTTGGAATTCTTGCATTTGCAGTAAGGATTTGGGAGTGTGAAAAGAGAATCATTGAAGTTATGTTCAATGGATCTAGTTCACAAAGTAAAGATCATAGACAAACATAGTATGCATACTTGGTGTATGGCATAACTAGTGTTTAAGAAAACATAGTGTACATGCTTGGAGCATGGGACAACTATTGTTTTAAATTCAAGATTAAAGTTGATAGCTGAAACAGTATACAATGTATAATGTGTAATCATATGGTGATAAATAAAAGGTGTTTATTTATGTTCAAAGAGTTGATACCATATTGGATTCAATTATTATTGTGTTTCATTTTGCATGTTTTGACTTCCCGAATAAACTGGGTTATTCTTTCGGAATGACTAAGTTATTCAAACTATCCACAGTCGGTCATATGTTGGAAGTAGATATGAATTAAGACTGTCATGATGGGTTGTAGAGGTCTAAGGTGTTGGACAAGGCTACAACAATCATGAGTGCTCATAAGTTCTGAGTATTGGATTCAACCCGCGCTCATTGGAATCACTTCATGGATTTTATCACGAGTGATCATGAGACGATAATATCTTATATTCTTTAAACCTAGAGATATGAGTTGTTACTATGAGTTGATAGTACATTGATTGCACGAAACCGCATTTGGTAACTCGGTGCTATAAAACGTGCCTTTGTGTATGATTCAACAAGTAGTAGAACAAGCCATATGAGTCGAAGTTTATCCGTTCCTTTTACCTTCGGGATAAAAGCGATATCTGTGGGCCCCTCGATGATTTGATGATGACAAATGGAAGTGCTCGGCCGGGCCAGGACTGATTTGATTTGTTCAATTAGTCAGTTGTCATAAATCAGAAATCGGGAAACAACAAATGGACAGAGAGAATGATTATAATCCATGTCTCAGTCCATATGATATCTAGAATGGAGGAATATATGATCCCTTATCTAATGGACAAGTCACTGACAAAGGTCAGAGTTCATCTACAAGGTCAGAGTTCGACAGAAGCTTTTGAGAGCTACGATTGCCAGTTGGTTCCTGAAGTCATACGCAATAATAGTTTTAGACTTATCCAAGTGGGAGACTGTTGGATTAATGTCTAAGTCCATAACTATATTTGGTAAGACTTGACCCGACCCGGCATGGTCCATTTGGGTTGCATACCATCATGCACTTGAATGAGAGAAATAAGACACTTATGGTTATTAATATATTATAAGTTCTAGTATATTAATAATAAGAATGATAAGATTATTTAATTAGTATTGATCAAGAATTAATCTAGGATTAATTAAGTGATCAAAAGAAGACTAATTAAATATATGGGTTGATTGTGTAAATCATCCATACTTGTATAGTGGGCTAATGCTCCATGGATAATCAAGTTGGGCTAAAACCCATAGGATGGTCCATGGATGCTCCATGGTGTATTTGTACCCATGGATCCAAGGAAATGGAAAGTCATGACAATTAGGGTTTGCCCTAATTGTAACACTATATAAGCATCATATTATTCACCAAAATCGACTACTAGTGAGTGTACTAGAAGGGCTAGCCGATTTCATGAAGTGTGGGTTTTCTCTCAAGTCATTTCAAGTGTTTTGATGATTGTGATTCCATTTGAGGTGTCACACTTGGGGCACTAGGCACTCAAGCTACATGAAGATTGTCTACACCAAAGAGGTATGTATTCTATCTTGCTATAGTTATTGTTTTGTATGCTAGATTAGAATAATACCTTGGAAGTTCTTATTTGCATGTATAATAGAGAAAACATAGATCCAAGGTATTTAGGGTTGCATGTACACTTAGGAGTGTTAGAATGCTCAAAACCCAACAGTAAACCCCATTATTTGATTTTTTATGTGCACACGGATTATATATAGGAACACCCATATACAATGGTGTAGAAGGAATAGTGTGAATAACGTACAACCGGATTTGGTGAATTAAAAAAAGTCAAGCTTTTCAATATTTCGGCTCAATGTCTGTATATTCCAATAATTATGTCAGGTGACAGCTCTTTATGTTATTATTACAATTCGCTACAATTATTTGTTCTTACAAATCCTTTCCTCATTTATGATAATATATGAAATTACAATACACATATTTCAACTTAATATTTTTTATCCGTAAACATTAGAAAATGAAATCTTATATACTCAAATAAACACCAGAAAATGCACAACAATTCACACGCGTTTTGAAACATAAATAAATCTTATGATTTACCAACTATTTGTGGTTTCAACCCAAACATATTGGTTGTAATCACATAATTAAGTTGTATGTCGCTAAGATTAGATCGATCAAATATATAAACTATTGATTATTCATAGGTTGCATGGCTCAATATACGCCTTTCAGGTACGTAATTGTATTTACAAGAAAATTCTACTCCCACAGTACAAAACTGACACTGTCATTTCTCCACGCAACAGCATAACAAACACATTGAATTATTACTAAGTTCTCAATTTTAAAAGAAAGCAAATAAATGAGACAGAGAGAGATCTCGGCGGAGTGTCAGTTGCAATAAAGACAGTACAGCATGAGACAAGAACAGTTGCATCATGACTTTGTGTTTCTATTCTTCTGAATATCTTTTCTCCAGATTTTGGGGTCAGAATTAAGCAGACATCATCAGTCCTTTTGCGTTTGAATCTGTGGATCGATCGGTGATCATGAAACCTGCTTGCTCTGATCATGATCTACCTTCAGGCCCGTGTTCTATCTTTTTCTTGATAATACAAAACTCATATATGCAGTGACTGGAAGAGTGATTCTGTACGCGTATATATGCATGATTTTATCAAAATAAACTATCTCAGGTAAGTAAACCCTCCTCCCTCAATGTATGTGTCCGTGTGTATGTATAGTGAATAAGTGGAGAAGATTATTTTAGCTCTGAAGTTTTTATTGTATTCCATATGAACAGTACGTACATATGAAGAAAAACGAAGTCCCACACTCTCTTTATCTCCATGGTTCTTCTTGAGCGGCGAATAATCATCATTTTTCTGGCAAATGAAGTCCCAGACTCACTATCTCAGGTACTGATTCTTCTTTGTATTCCATATATATATATGAACAATACATTATGTTTTCATCATTGGAACGCATGATATCTGTGGGTAATTTTTCAGTAACCACAAACAGGTTTGTATTAAAAGTATGGCTTATGAGAACTTTTAATGCTAGAAAATTAAATAATCTTAAATTTTAATTAAAAATTATCTTTTCATTTAATTTTGTTGTGTACAAAGTAAAAGCGAACATTTTAATTTCATAATTAAAATGCTTTAGATAGATATTTATGTCAAATATACATTTCCTTTTTCGAATTTATTTAGGAAAAAGCCTTGTTCAATTAATTACAAAAGAATTTTGTGTACAGATAGTTCCCATAACAAAATCATTTTTTTTTCTTCTAATTAATAGACTCAAATTTATAAGTATCATATAAAAATCCAAATCATGAATAACAACCAAAAAATGCAAAAATAGGTTTTTTAAACAACTAACACACCTATATCCTCAAAATCCTACTCATAGAAACTACATATTGTCACATTTGAACCCTCAACACCTAAAGAAACACCTAGAGAGAGATATCTTTTCAATGCCTATTTGGTGCAAACATAGTGTTCTGAAAGCTAGCTATAATAACATCTCGGGACTTGTCCGGTTAATTTGTTTCATTTATAAACCCTAATGGACGATTAACATACTATTCATTTATACCATTTTAACATTTGAGCCTTTAAAACATGTTCCGTCCTCATGTATAGTTTTGACCTTCTTTTTTATTTTTGTCGTTGTGTTCATTACAATCAACCTCTTATATAGGTAATTAAATAAGACAACGAGTCCACCACAACTACACAATAAAGAAACAGAATACAAAACACATATATACAATGACAAGAAAAACAAAATGTTTTATCGAAAAGAAACAACGTTCACTACTAACAAAAGACAAATAAAGTACAGTTAAAATGGACTATACGTTTTTGCAACTGTACTATATAGTGGCGGTGTTTTATTACAAGAGGTAATAGAGTACGTACTGTTATACAACCATACTATATACATATATTAGAGTACTGTTCTTTGTTATGCAACCGTATTAATTAATCTATATACACTAACTTTCTCCTATCCCTGGAGCGCTATGTTTCACTATGCAAACCAAACCAGTAGTCATCAAGAGTATTCCAATTAAAGGATGTCGCAAACTAATCTCCTAAGCATCATTTCTAGAATTTTTAAACCTCAAAAATACCATTTTTTACCTCAGAATACATGCACAAGGTCTTTATATAACATCTTTAATGAAGATGGAAATTGGGTTCATGTGTATTCCAAACTCAAGATAAGGGTTTAGTATATTGGCCTAAATGCAAGAACCACACCTTGATCACTACCCCTGAAGCAACCTGGTGTGAAGTAAAAAATAAATATATAAATAAAATAACTTTCAAGAAAATAATAAATTATACTAAAAATCTATACAATTTGTACCTATGGATTTCCTACTTCATATGATGTCAAAATAAAAACGACATAAGCATCTCATAATTAACATCTAAGACTCAGAAGTGTGTGCGGGAAGGTTCCTTCACTTTTTGCCTGTTACGCCATTTTTTCCATCACTTTTCTTTTTCTCACCAAAAGTTAGGATGTGTGCGAGACTGATCTTTCACTTTTTTTTAGGATTTATAATTTACAAAATTAATATATTTTTTTAAAAATAATTAGTAAACATAAAAATTAATTAAAATTAAAAACACTTCATTCAAATTAAAATTACATAAGAAAATACATTAAAATAAGCAAGATTAAAAATAAAAAACTAGAAAAAAATAAATATTAGAAAAACACAGCCTAGAAAACATAATTAATATCCGAATTTTAAAAAACCAAAATACGTCACTCGGAATCGCCGTCCTCGTCCTTGTCATCGCTATCATCGTCATCATCATTCTCTTCATAGTCATTCTCGTCATCGTCATCGGAATCCTCGCCCTCGACGAAGATATCCGAATCCTTATCTGATTTGTCAAACAAATTATCATGTCAATACTCTGTCGGCGGCTGAATGTGAGCCCTGTAAACGTGCTCCACCAAATCTACACGAAGGGTGTGATGAATGCCACTATCATATACTTCTCTTCCATTTCCCTATACTCTTGCGTACCAACGGCTACTCGTTCGACATTTAGCAAAACTTCATTTTCGTTGTATCGACATATCGCTCTTCCTTCGTCTTCAACCTTTTCCCTATACTCTTACATGTAGCAACCTTTTCACTTCATATGACCGTGTCCCAACTGCTGGTACTTGCAAACGCCTCTTGAGTACACAAAATGTTCGCTCAACGTCCTTCCTAGCTGACTCTTGTGCTAAAAACTTTTTTTTCGTCGTTCGAACATGTAAATGATTTCACAAAAACAGATAAGGTAGGATATATACCATCAATAAGATAATACCCGCGCTTATATGTTACCCCGTTTGCTTGAAAAGGTAAATCATACGGCTATCCAAGTTAGATATCGTTGAATACCAGCGACTGGTCTAGAACATTGATATCGTTGTTTGCACCAGCTGGACCAAAGAATGCATGCCATATCCAAAGATTGTGTGATGCAATTGCTTCTATAACAATCATCAACTCTCTGTGGTGCCTTATATGTATTGACCACATGATGCATTGGGGCACAATGCCCAAGCCTAATGCATGCAATCGATACTACCTAGCATTCTTGGGAACACACGCTTGCTTTCATGCATCGTGTATAATTGGTGGACATCATTGATAGTTGGTTTGCGTAAATATCGGTGCCCATAAACCAAAATAATTTCTTTGGAGAACTTGTACACATATTCTCGTATGGTACGCTAAGACATCCTCAAATACTCGTCCCATTTGTCTGCACCCCGTATGCTAATTGATGAATTGCGGCTATGCATTTTTGAATTAGAGAGAAACATTTTCTATGCCTACCATCCCATTTCCATTGAAAATATGGAAAATGGCATTCCAAATTGCCAACAATACGTAAGAATAACTCCTTCTTTATCCAGAACCACCGTCGAAACTTTTCAGCGTACACGACGTCATCTGCAAAATAGTATTCTGTAAGATGATTCCATGCGGTTTCACGATTTCTATTCAACGACGATTTTCTTATTTTACTTCGTGGACGTGAACTTTGGCCTTGTCGATTTTGATGTGCGGGAACACCTGTTGGAGGAATTAGGGTTTATGTTGGAGATCTGGATACCCCTTGGATCGTGTGAACACTTTTCGAACTGATATTTCTATCCTATGCATGGGTTACAAGAAATTCAGCCTAGGATAATCGAAAAGGACATTTACAAATCTAGGCACAGAAATTGTAAGCCAGATTGATAGAAAGATTCTATATTCGTATGAAGAAAAAGAGAGCTAATGATTTTTTTTCGTGTATATTCTCAAAGAGAAGAGTCGTTTATATAATAAACGAGATTAGGGTTTGCCTCTTAGGGTTGGCCGTCATGGGTTGCTTTGGAAGCAAGTAAGGGAAATCCGAATTTAATGAGGATTTAGGATTTCCAAAACTAACAAATTTTGTTAGTATTACCATAATCACCCTCAAGAAATTGAATTTCCCACTATGTTCCCATATGAGGATATAAGCGGGATCCTAGCCAGGGGCTCTGCCCCTTGGACCCCGCTATCCCTAGACCCCTCCAAAGGGGCACTGCCCTTTTGGAAACCCTGAACCCAACGTCGCTGCCCCCGGACCCCCGACTTGTTGTCAAACCGATTTCTAATTCAATCTTATACATGCATGCACTCTGCACAAATCCGTACATATATTAGAGTACAAATTATGAAGCCCCTTAGCCCACATGTTATTTTCAATTACATAAAATGATATGGTGACACTAAAATCACCAACAATCCTTCCCCATTTTAGTGTAACCCTTGAACAAACATAACCTTATCAAAACAAAACCAAACTGGTACATAATGAAGATATCGAAACGATTGAATTTCCATTTAGTATCATACACTCGCAAATACTCGAGAATCAGGGTGTTCTAAGAATTGAACCCATTAACCCATTTGAATATCAGTAAGTAAAATACATACTAGTTTATTGAATTGTAGCAAAATACAACTTTACACTATTATAAAGCCGTGTGTCCCAATCCTCTCATGGTCATATCAAGGTCAAATCCACAACCTCCTAAAATGCGACTACACTTCACAATCACGTAGGTAACTCCCTTCCATGTATCTGCACATACATTTATCAAAGAAATTATTAATAAGTACAACTTCAACTTGGCTAACTTGCAGAACCGAACACATACCTGGGATGAATACTTCATGAGTTCAAATCTATAAGTATAAGCTTTCCACATTGAATTCAACTCATAACATTATATTAAGAGGGAATTAAGTGTCTCATCATTACAAAATTAAATGGACTTTAATATCATCCCCATCACAGAATTGTGCACCAAGTCTCTTGTCAGACCTTTAATCAAGTGATTTGCCAATTTTTGTTGCAATTTCTCAAACTCAACTAAAATCGCACCGTTCATGATGAGTCTTTAATCATACTATGTCTAACACCTAGGTATCTAGACTTGCCATTATAAACCTGGCTGTATGTCTTAGCCAAAGGGGCTGCACTATCATAAAGGATAGAAATAGGTGCTATCGGTTTAGACCACAAAGGAATCTCATAGACTAAATTCCTTAGCTAGTCTGCTTCTTTACCAGCAGTTGCTAACGCAACAAACTCAGATTTCATTATTGAGTTTGTAATGCAAGATTGCTTCTTGGAAGGCCAAGAAATGACACCTCCCCCAAGCAAGAATACCCAACCAGAAGGTGAGGAATTATACTCCATGTTGGTTATCCAACTTGCATCTGGCTGACCTTCTAAAATCGAAGGACTCCCCAAGTAACTCAAACCATAATCCATAGTTCCTTTGAGATATTTAAACACTCTATTCACTACTTGCCAGTGTTAAGCACTAGGATTACTAGTGTACCTGCTCAACTTGCCCATAACAAAAGCAATATTAGGTATGGTACTTGCCATATCATACATCAAGCTACCAATAGCCTTAGAGTATTCAAATTGTGAAATGAGAATGCCATTATTTGGCATTAATTTCACACTTGGATCCATAGGAGTACTCATAGGAGAACAATATGTAAAATTTAACCGCTTGAGAATTTTCTCAATATAATGACTTTGAGTCATCACCAAACCATTATTCATCCTTTTAATTTTTATTCCAAGAATTACATCAGCCTCTCCTTAATCTTTCATGGAAAACTTGGATGATAACAAGTTCTTTGTTTCATCTACTTGATTTTGGTCGGTACCAAAAATCAGCATATCATCTACATATAAGGAAATGATCACTCCAACTCTAGTAACATCATCAAATCTACTATAAACAAAATTGCCATCTTGGTCTGTCTTGAAACCAGAAGACAAAATAACCTCATCACATTTTGATGCCATTGTTTAGGCTATAACTGTAGGGTTTTGAGCATTCTAACACACCTAAGGTGTACATGCAACCCTAGAAACCTTGGATCTATGTTTTACTAAGATACATGGAAAATTGATTTTCCAAGGTTCTTAACCTATCTAGCTTACGATGGAGAACTTTTAAACATAAATGCTAGAAACATACCTTTTGTAGTTTGGATTCCTTGAGAACCTTGTGAGCCTAGCACCTCAAGTGTAATGTCTCAAATGTCTCACACAACACTATAACTCTTGGAATAGACTTGAGAGAAGTTCACTGGCACCTCAAAATTGGTTTGTCCTCTTGTTCTTCACTTAGTGCCCGATTTTGCTTGCCTTGGAGCTTCTTATATAGTTGTGGCACAATTAGGGTTACACCATGTAAACTCTAATTGTCTTGGCTTTTCATATTCCACGATCCATGGGTTTGTAACCTCCATGGATTATCCACGGAGCACCTTATGGGTTTTAACCCAATCCATACAAACCATGGATCATTAGCCCACTATACAAGAATAGATTATTTACACAATCAACCCCACATATTTAATTAGTCTCTTTTTGATCACTTAATTAATTCCAAATTAATTCTTTGATCAATACTAATTAAATAATATTATTAATATATTAGAACTTATAATATATTAATAATCCTTTAGTGTCCTTTCTCTCATTTAGTCTATCCAAGTGTTGCAATGCCATGCAACCCAAATAGACCATGCTAATCGGGTCAAGTACATTCTAGAAATAGTTATGAACTTAGACACCTAATCCAACAATATCTCCCATAAAAATCATGCCAATTTAAAACTTTTTAGATCATTCAAAAACCAATAATTATTACAAATTTGTTTTCAAAATGGTTTCATGTCAGAGTACCCCAAAATCAAATCCTAAAATATAAGGATGTGCACGATCACGCATTCAACTTCCCGCGATCATCAGAAGTACCTGAAACATAATCAAAAACTATAAGCCCGATGCTTAGTGAGTTCCCCCAAAATACCAAAGCCATACATTTATAATCATATCATAGCAAATAAACAACATGCATATAGAGTCTACAAAATGACTGGATTGCCCTCACCGGGCATGCAGTCTATCTGGCTCACTCTCAGAACCTTCAACAGATCTGGTCCGCCCACCCGAGCCTTCAGCCTATCTGGACCGTTCTCCCAGCCTTCGGCCTGACTGATGAGCCCTACCGACCTACAGTCTATCCAAACCGCCCTGGGTATGTTGGCCTACAATACAAAGCATGTCTGCCTCAACCCACCCCCAAACAAACAATCACGTGCACATAAATATCATACGCTAGCTAGCATGTACAAATAGTCATACAGATCTAACAGATCACTAACATAGTATCATCCTATAACTAAGATACCGACCTATCCGGTCACTAACATAGCATCATCCTATATACCAAGATACCGACTTAACATGTCACTAAGCATATCATCATGCAATAACTAGGATAACAATACAAAAAAGGGTTGGCGTTGGTGCCTTCGAACCTGTTAGTATAGTGAGGACAACTTACCTCACAAGTAGCTCGAGATGATAATGTCAAACTCCCTAAATACAGCTCCAAACTCAATCATCTACATCCACCAATGATCCACTTCCATAAATTTCCAAATTACTAAAACACCCCCAGAATTAAAACTGATCAACCCTTGGTCAAAGTCAAATTCAACGGTCAAGGTCAACAGTGCATGTTGATCCAGCTCGTCGGGTGTAGCTTACTGACTCGTCGAGTTCCTTCAGAACTCAAGAAATCGTGAAAAACCTAGTCGACTCGCCGAGTTTCCAGACAACTCGTCGAGTCCATGAAGTGTCCTGAATGTCGGGAAAACCCTAACCAACTCGTTGACTTACCTCTCTAACTCACCGAGTTCATGTAGAATCCCGAAGCGAGAAAACCCTCATTCAACTCGTTGAGTTAACTATGCAACTCATCGAGTTCCTTCAGTCCATCTCTCATTCAGATGCTTTTAAGTGAAACCAAAGCTCCAAACTGTAGATCTAGGCTCCTAGGGTGTTGTTATCATGTAAAGTTGCTAACTTTACGTGCATTCAAGGCTCCAAGAAGCTAGAACACTCATAACTAGCCTTAGAAGAAGGTTTTGGACATGGAGGAGGGCCAAAGCTTCATAAAGCTTGAGGCTTTATGTCTATAAGGGCCTAGAGGAGTCCAGATCTGAAACTATTCCCTTGTGACAAGCTCAAATCCGAAAGTGTCTCCATTTTGCACCAAAATGCCCATATTCTCACCTAAGAAGAGATCTAACAAATGGAAGGTCAAGGTAAGGACTTTTTACCTTCATATACAAGCCAAGACGATGTAAATACTGGATCTACAAGCTTATTCTTGTCCCAAGCTTCTTAATCTTCAAACTTCTTCAACAAATGCACCAAAAACATACTTTAGCCGCTCCCACACACTCAAGAATAGGGTTTAGATCAATTAGGGTTGCTTCTAGCCATCAAAAGGTGGTAAGGAGGCTGGAGGAAAGGACTTAAGGTCCTTTAAATAGGGTGCAAACCCTAAAAATTAGGGTTTCCATGAACAACCTCTACTCATCGAGTCGGGGTCCTCTAACTCGTCGAGTAGAAGTCATAAACCACGCAGGCTGACTATGTAACACCCATAATATTTGGGCCAATTTAAAACATTTCAATCCATTCAAAAACCATTAAGTTATTACAACTTGTTTTCAAAATAGTTTAAACATCAAAGTATCCCCAGAACCAACTCACAAATCATGAAATATGAGGAGCGGTACGATCACGCCTTTGCCTTGCCACGATCACCTGATGTACCTGAAACAATAAACTGAAACTGTAAGCCCGAAAGCTTAGTGAGTCCCCCTTTAAATACCCATACACACATAACCATACACATACAACAATGAACAACATACTATGGGCCCAATCAACCATCTGGTTGGAATACCCCAGTCCCTCAACCTTCAGGTTGGAATGCCAACATACTATGAGTCCAATCATCCTACTAGGATGGAATACTCTTGGCCCAAAAACATCGGGTTGGAATGCCTGGACACCTACACATACAACATCAACTACTATGGGTCCAATCATCCCTCAGGATGAAATACCCCAGGCCCTCAACCATCAGGTTGGAATGCCAACCTACTATGAGTCCAATCATCTTACCGGAAGGGAATACTCCTGGTCCACAACCATCGGGTTGGAATGCAATACCTACTATGAGTCCAATCATCCTACCAGGATGGAATACTCCTAGCCCACAACCATCGGGTTGGAATGCCCACACTCCTACATCTATTCTAACTAATATGGGTCCAATCATCCATCAGGATGGAATACCCCATGCCCTCAACCATCGGGTTGGAATGCCCACCTACTATGAGTCCAATCATCCTACCGAGATGGAATACTCCTGGCCCACAACCATCGGGTTGGATTGCCCTCATACTATCAATCAGACATGTGCACTAATATCAGATAACCATACAACAGTCTAAACCGACATACTAGGGTCCTATCATCCTCAGGATTGAATACCCTACAACTAGCAAACAATCATGTGCGCATATAATAGGTAATCTCCTACCAGCATACAGACAGTCAGACCTAACTATAGGTCACGAAGCATAACCGCTTCCAATCTACCAAAAATACTGGTCTAACCAATCATACCAGCCTAACAACCATCCTATCTACTAGGATACAGAGCAATCAGACCACATTGTAACTATCTCAAATACAAATCAAAGGGCCGGCCGTGGTGCCTTATAACCTTGAGAATAATGAGGATAACTCAACTTGCAACTGCCGAACCGAACCATGAAAGCACAATCCCGAAGCACTGCCTTAGACTCCAACACATATAGCCATCAATGATCCATTGACATAAATATCCAAATTACCATAATAACCTTGAAGGTCAAACGGGTTAAGGTCAAAGTCCTGGCCTAAAGTCAACCTTCCTGATTGACCCTACTCGCCGAGTCAACCCATTGACTCGCCGAGCTCTTAACTCATAAAACTCTCATATCACGACTCGACTCGTTGAGTCACCCCATGACTCGTCGAGTCCATCAATCTCTGAGTCCTATCTTGTCCAGCTCACTGAATCACCACTCAAATTACTGATATGAGTCTTAACCAGAAGAGGTTGGGGGTTCTGCGCTATGACTCGCCGAGTCCACGACAATCTTCAACAGACTCGCCGAGTTGTTCGTTTAACTCGTCGAGTCCATGCCCATCATCATATGACTCACCGAGTCAACCCAAGAGACTCACCAAGTTTCTTCATTCCTTCATCCATATAGTCACTTTTTGAGCCATGCAGAGGCTCCAAACTTTAGATCCATCCTCCTAGGGCATGACTCTCACGTAAAGCTGCCAACTTTACATGAGTACAAGGTGCTATTAGCCCAGAACAAGCTAGGGCTAAGGTTTAAGGCAAGAATGTTTCACAACCAAACCAAAGGGCTGATGCTTTATGATTTCATGAACCAGGGCAAGTCTAGATCTGAAGTTGCAACCTCAGATCTAGACCCATGACCCGAAATGGATCTTAAACATACTAAAATGGCCCCAAATCCATCCATAAGTTGATCTATAAAGGAAAGGATCAAGGTAACAACTTGTTACCTCAAAAATGTGCCCAAACTAAAGTAGATTCTGGATCTATACGAGTCCCTTGATGTTATGCACTTGATCTACAAGCCTCCTTTGCTAGAATCTCCTTCTAAAGCTTCCAAGCTCACTCCGAAGGCTCACACACAATTTTAGGGTTTTCTGATTCTCAAGAGGTAACAAGGAGGCAGAGGTGAGGACATAAGGTCCTTTAAATAGGGTGCAAACCCTAAGATTAGGGTTTTCTCTTCCTAGAACCAACTCGTCGACTCCAACCACCGAATCGGCGAGTTGGTCACTTAACTCGCGACCAGAACCCGCTCCGACTCGACGAGTAATCGCACTTACTCGTTGAGTAGCTTCTTCAATCTACACTTTAAGCCCCTAAACTCTTGTTTCTGAACTTGGGGTGTTACAGACTAGGTTCGACACGACGAGTTGGGGCCTCTAACTCGTCGAGTTCCCTCAATAAAATGAATACAAAGCTTTTAAAAGTTATACCTAGGATTTGGGATGTTACATAGGCACTTGTTTCAACCCATACAAAGATTTGACAAGTTTACAAACCATATGCTCTTTATCAGGCATAATGAAACCTTCTGGTTGTTTCATGTAAACTTCCTCATCAAGATCACCATTTAAAAATGTTGTTTTCACATCCATTTGGTGAATAACCTGATTGTGGATATTTGCCAAGGCAATCAACAATCTAATAGTAGAAATACGTGCAAACGGAGCATACATATCAAAATAGTCAACACCAGGTTTTTGTCTAAAACCTTGAATGAATAAATGGGATTTGAATTAGTCAATAGTCCCATTAACATTCATTTTCTTTTTGAAAATCCATTTGCAACCAAGTGGTTTAGAACCTAGAGGCAAATCAGACAACATCCATGTGTTGTTCTCAAGAATTGATGACATTTCATCATTAATTGCTTCCTTCCAATAGACACTATCTCAAGACTCCATGGCCTCCTGATATGTCTTAGGATCATATCCAATACTATATAAATAAGAGTATTCAAGATTAATTTCATCCTTTGAAAGTTCCACCAAATACAGTTGGAAGTCGGATCCGAAATTTTTCGCAATTTGGCCACTTTTGCTTTTACGAAGCTCTTGTGGTTCTTGCACATCACCACCATCTTGAATTCCTGAATTTTGCACTTTATTAGTACCAAAACTTATATCCTTAGGCTTTTGAATTGATGAAAAACACATCTAATCAAAAATTACATCCTATGATTTGATAACAGTGTTAATCCAAACCGAATCATTAGCCCCCTCCCCATTATCACATTGGAAAATTTTAATTTCACAATTAAAGTGGGTACAAACATATACATAAAAGTGAACAAATTTATCAAACACTTCATATTTTTGTTTTAAAGGATACACCAAAACATAATGAGAATATTGATCAAGAAAAATAACATAATATTTCAAACCAATATGACTCAGCAAAGGATATGTCCAAACATAAGAATGTATAATATCAAACAAAAAAGAGACCTTAAAATCTGAAAGAGTAAATGGAAGACGAACATGCTTGCATGCTTAACAAGAAAGAAAAAGATGTTTGGACGTGTTTTTATTTCAATTGATAAAACGACCAGACACTAATTGTTGAAAAATGTTGTCATCGGGGTGACTAAGACGTTGATGCTAAACGGTTGAATCGAGGACAAAAAACACTTAATGAGATAGAGCTGTAATTGGGCAGAGATCATCTGAGCTATCACATCGGAGAAAGAACCTGTTTGCTCTTGAATTCCTTCAATAAGTAAAATACATACTAGTTTATTGAATTTCTAGCAAAATACAACTTGACACTATTATAAAGCCGTGTGTCCCAATCCTCTCATGATCATATCAAGGTCAAGTCCACAACCTCCTAAAATGCGGCTATACTTCACAATCACGTAGGTAACTCCTTTCCATGTATCTGCACATACATTTATCAAAGAAATTATTAATAAGTTAAACTTCAACTTGGCTAACTTGCAGAACCGAACACATACCTGAGATGAATACTTCATGTGTTCAAATCTATAAGTATGAGCTTTCCACATTGAATTCAACTCATAACATTATATTAAGAGGGAATTAAGTGTCTCATCATTACAAAATTAAATGGATTTTAATATCATCCCAATCACAGAATTGTGCACTAAGTCTCTTGTCAGACCGTTAATCAAGTTGCCAAATTTTGTTGCAATTTCTCAAACTCAACTAAAATCGCACCGTTCATGATGAGTCTTTAATCATACTATGTCTAACAACTAAGTATCTAGACTTTCCATTATAAACCTGGCTGTATGTCTTAGCCAAAGGGGCTGCACTATCACAAAGGATAGAAATAGGTGCTATCGGTTTAGACCACAAAGGAATCTCATAGACTAAATTCCTTAGCTAGTCTGCTTCTTTACCAGCAGTTGCTAACGCAACAAACTTAGATTTCATTGTTGAGTTTGTAATGCAAGATTGCTTCTTGGAAGGCCAAGAAATGACACCTCCCCCAAGCAAGAATACCCAACCAGAAGGTGAGGAATTGTACTCCATGTTGGTTATCCAACTTGCATCTGGCTGACCTTCTAAAATCGAAGGACTCCCCAAGTAACTCAAACCATAATCCATAGTTCCTTTGAGATATTTAAACACTCTATTCACTACTTGCTAGTGTTAAGCACTAGGATTGCTAGTGTACCTGCTCAACTTGCCCATAACAAAAGCAATATTAGGTCTGATACTTGCCATGTCATACATCAAGCTACCAATAGCCTTAGAGTATTCAAATTGTGAAATGGGAATGCCATTATTTGGCATTAATTTCACACTTGGATCCATATGAGTACTCATAGGAGAACAATATGTAAAATTTAACTGCTTGAGAATTTTCTCAATATAATGACTTTGAGTCATCACCAAACCATTGTTCATCCTTTTAATTTTTATTCCAAGAATTACATCAGCCTCTCCCCAATCTTTCATGGAAGACTTGGATGATAACAAGTTCTTTGTTTCATCTACTTGATTTTGGTCGATACCAAAAATCAGCATATCATCTACATATAAGCAAATGATCAATCCAACTCTAGTAGCATCATCAAATCTACTATAAACAAAATTGCCACATTGGTCTATCTTGAAAGCAGAAGACAAAATAACCTCATCACATTTTGATGCCATTGTTTAGGCTATAACTGTAGGGTTTTGAGCATTGTAACACACCTAAGGTGTACATGCAACCCTAAAAACCTTGGATCTATGTTTAACTAAGATACATGAAAAATTGATTTTCCAAGGTTCTTAACCTATCTAGCATACGATGGGGAACTTTTAAACATAAATGCTAGAAACATACCTTTTGTAGTTTGGATTCCTTGAGAACCTTGTGAGCCTAGCACCTCAAGTGTGATGTCTCAAATGTCTCACACAACACTACAACTCTTGGAATAGACTTAAGAGAAGTTCACTGGCACCTCAAAATCGGTTTGCCCTCTTGTTCTTCACTGGCACCTCAAAATCGGTTTCACAATTAAAATGGGTACAAACATATACACAAAAGTGAAAAAATTTATCAAACACTTCATATTTTTGTTTTAAAGGATACACCAAAACATAATGAGAATATTGATCAAGAAAATTAACATAATATTTCGAACCAATATGACTCAGCAAAGGATATGTCCAAACATAAGAATGTATAATATCAAACAAAAAAGAGACCTTAAAATCTGAAAGAGTAAATGGAAGACGAACATGCTTGCATGCTTAACAAGAAAGACAAAGATGTTTGGATGTGTTTTTATTTCAATTGATAAAACGACTAGACACTAATTGTTGAAAAATGTTGTCATCGGGGTGACTAAGACGTTGATGCTAAACGGATGAATCGAGGAAAAAAAACACTTAATGAGATAGAGCTGCAGTTGGGCAGAGATCACATGAGCTATCACATCGGAGAAAGAACCTGTTTGGTCTTGAATTCCTTCACAAAAAAATCGAAGGCATCAAATTCAATTGAATGATCGTTAACTCTAGTAACTTTAAACATGGATACTAAATGTTTGGTTATATTACCAGTGATAAAGATATTATGCAAATGAACGGTACGATAGGGATCAACGGTGTAAGGAGCGGAGGAACCGGTCTTAGTTACATTAATAGATGATCCATAACCAACCATAACATAACATATATTACGAGAGGAACATGAAAAGTGTAATATACCTTTGTTTGCATGGATGTGAGATGTGGTCCTCGTATCCATATATCACCTAACATTGTCTATGTCATCAAGACTCATAACATTGAATAATTGAGGGAGTTGCATGGTTTGATCAGATGATGTAGGTTGTGTGACGACATGGGCCTGTGGATTGGACTTGCGCCTAGGTTGTTGGGTCGGTTGACTGTGTTGGGTAGGAGCAGAGTTGGAAGAAGCCCATTCGTGGGAGGGTTGGACCCGGTGGGAGGGTCGGTTAACTGTGTTAGGTAGGAGCAGAAGTTGGAAGAAGCCCATTCGTGGGAGGGTTGGACCCGGTGGAAATATAAGCCCACACAAAACCAAGAAGTGAAGTCCATGGGGTTGTATTGTGAGCTTGCTCCTGTTGATGCTACTGTTTAGGAAATTAGTTGTTTTGTTGTCGATAACCACCACCACCGTCACACCCATTACTGCAATGTAAGTACCTTCCTATGTTACTGTTGGAACCACCACAGGATGCAACAATTTAGAGAAGGGTCGGAGAGGAGGCATTGTCTGAGTGATGAGGCTGAATAGGTCGGTGTTGGTTGATGCGTTGTTCTTCAACCTCAAGTATGGAACAAACATCTGGTAAAGATGGCGTTCTTTAGATGTGTTGGCTCAAAGTAGCAATGAAGTCATACTTAAAAACCAATCCATTAATCGTGTAGATCATAAGAGATTTCTCTGAGACAGAAGCTTCAAGGTTCACCAATGAATCTGCAAGGGTTTTAATATGTGTACAATAAGCAACAACGGATTAATCACCTATTGAGATATTGCGAATTTCATTATTAAGCTAGAATGCCTTGGACTCCTTGTTAGATCGGAACAATTGTTCGAAAGTACATGAGCAAAAGTGTTTTGCTTGAGAACAGTGTTGAGAAGTATTTGGGACAACGTACCATAGATGCAAGATTTAATCCCGTGGTCAATGCATGACCATTCGACATCAGTGAGGGTCGTTGGAGTCTTGACAGAAGATGTTAAGTGTGCATCGACACCATAACCTGCACAATGGATTAAGAATAATTCCCGCTAGGAATCATAGTTATGTCGTTCCAAGTATAGGATTAGTAGAACTGTGGTGCGGATGTTGGTGATACCAGACGTTTTATGAGGAACATGAGAAATAGAGGGAAAAGAATGAGAGATAAGGTTGCAACACTGTGAAGGAGAAGAAAAAGGTAGGGTATGGCGTAAGGTTTAGAGAAAGAAGAGGCTCGATACCATGTAATTGGGTAAAATTCCCATGAAGAGATTTCTCATTAAACAACCAAATAAATACAATACGTATACAAGGAAATCAAAATACAGGGCCTTGAGTCGACCTAACCTATGGGCTAACAACTAAATACATAAACATATAAACATATAGAATACATATGCATTACCAAATAGAAAATATCAGCAACTAAGTGACGAATGCTTTCCGTCTTGCAATTAAAACACAAGACATTTCTACAAGAACAAATAACCCATAGAAAGCTCTTATAAGCGACTAAAACTTGACCACCTAGAATGGAGAGAAGTTGGGATTCTCGGAACCAATAATAAGATCTTCAATGGAGTTGACACTCACCAAAGGTTAGTACATAACTACATATGCATTTGTCATCTATTTATTGTGTTTGCATAAAAAAGATTATTATGCTTAAAACGAAAACCTAGGTACAAAAGCAAACCATATTAGTAAATTATATATATATATATATATATATATATATATATATATATATATATATATATATATATATATATATATATATATATATATATATATATATATATATATATATATATATATATATATATATATATATATATATATATATATATATATATATATACTAGGAACACCACATGACACATGACTCTAATTAATCCGTTCAAAATAAAGAGAGTAGCGAAACTATAAGATTGCTTAATAAATTTGAAATGTTAATCAGACAAGTTCAATATACCCTTTGCTTCATTTTCTGGTAATATGATATACATGGTTCTTTCAAATTCTACTGTTGTCAGCTAAGCCTTTTGTTGCAAATTTATTTTATTAAGGGAGTTAGCAGAGTCAGGAGTTCTTGCCATTACACATGCATGACAATCTGTTGAGGACAATGAGAGCAGAAGAAAAATTGGTATGACTGTATGAGATACTATCAGGTACCAAGATAACATTTTTAAGAGACATGTAGGCTGATTAAATGCCCAAAGGCTAGCTTAATGTTCAGATTGATGATTTTCCGCAAATCTTTTATGTTGACCACCATAACACCCTTTGAAAAAAAAATTGTTGTCATAACTGTCAATTAATCAAATTTCCCGTTAATGGATACTTATATAGTTATATATGATCACTGCACCATGCAAGTTGACAAAACTAATTAATACATGATGGAGAAGAAAATTAATTACCAGTAAATTGAGCAAAAGTATATTGGTAGAAGTCATATGTCACGAACCAACCCTTAATCTAATTGATGGTTTTTTTCCCAGTATGATAAGTTTGACTTTAGTCAGGTATATATAAATGTTTTTTCCCAGTAAGGACCTGGCTAGTCGATATCAAAAGGGTAGCTTTCCACTGGTTTATTGATTGGTTGGATTGGTGTATTAATCCTAAAATTTGTTTGCTTGAACGTTTTGTACTTAATTCCTAGCGTCTTGTTGTTAAAAAAACTATGGTATATATAATTTTCTTTAGATGATATTACTCTTATATATTGATTGAGGTCAATTCACCCTTTTCGGACATAAGTAATGATGTATTGTGCTTGATGATGATCACATCACTCAACATATCATGTGCAATGGTCTATTTCTGCTGTTACATGTGCATGTGTATCTGATATATAGACACTTTTTAACATTTGTTGTACCAATTTTTTTTCTACTTATAAATCACTAAAATTCTAATGTCTTAGAAGTAACAAACAACAAAGAAAATTATGACCGGAAATAGTTACCATACATTTCAATATAGAGTACTACAACACTATTTATAAAATTGAGACAGGTCTACAATTGATGATGTTTAAAATATATATGAAAAAAAAAACGAAATGGAAATAGAAGACGACTTAAATACAATCCAGTTTGTATTATATTCCACACACAAACACAATAAATTAACTATACTGATACATGGTTGATCTGTTTTGACAAATATTGGTCGATAGATTTGGACTAAAGAATCCCAAATGAGTTAAATCAAACACAAAACTAAGAAACCCAGATGAGGGATGATTAGTTGAGCATTGTGATGTTGCTACTTCAGGGGAATTTGCTTACTTGCCTTGGTTTTGAGTTTGGAAATGGTGGAAATTGTTGGTGGTTGACATAAAAAATGAGCTAGGGTTTTGTTCATAATTAATATGAGCACCTGTCAAAGAATCAGTTCTTGACACAATTGCTTGGTTGTAGGACTCAGGTATAATGTTGTCAGCATCGTATTCTCCAGGAACTCCTATGAATCCGAAGCTGGAATTTAACCAACCTGCAGGAGGGTTGTGGTTCATCAATGTGGTACAATAAGCAGGTGCGCTCACAATGCTCCCTGAATAACTTTTTAATATATCATCATTGATATTGGCCAATTGCAGTTCTCGAAGCAAGTGATGCGTACTCGAAAAATCGGAGGGACTCAATGACTGTTGTTGGATGGGTTCAGATGCAATAGACGTGTACCCTAGTTTATCTATATTTTGATTATCAGAGCTTACCATGTACCCTAACCCTAATTTGTGAATTTCGTCATTAGGGTTTCGTTCAAACAAAAACTTTGATTTCTCAAGTTCCTTGATCATCAGTCTCTCTCTTGTTCTCTGCCTTGCTCTTGCTCTCGCTTGGTCCCTCGTATCCTTAGAAGAAGTATTATTTTGAATTCGCTTCCTTTCCTTGTTCTTGATCTCCACCTCCTGATAGTTCTTCGGTTTGTTGGTAGCAACTTTGATCTCGTTGCTGAATCCCATTTCACACTCACGCCAATCGATTCTGTCGATAACTTGATCAGTCATGCTTTGGTTGGTATGTTTTGAATCAAAGTTGTCTGCGACTTCTTTGATAGCTTTATTGGACTTGCAAAAAAGCCATTCAATGGTCTTACTGGCTTTGTCAAACCCTAATAAGTCTTGAAGATCAAAGAACTTTCGGGCAATATGAAGTGACAACCTCATTCTCCTGTCTCTAAGACCTTGCGCTGTATGTATCTTGCTGTGTCTGTCTTTCTTACCAACATTTCTTTTCTTTAGACGTTTCGATGATTCGGAAGGCGTAGGTTCAGTGATGTTGAAGCATTGGTGTTGATGGGTATGGTTGTTTGCGAGTATTGGAATAGTATCGATATCATCAAAAAAAGGTGAAGGGAATCCCAAAAAGAAAGGAGGCTCTTCTTGATGACTTGAATTAGGAATCTCATGACCATCATCCTTATTTGGATCAATAATAAGATTAAGATACTCATGTTTTCTAGAAGAACCCACATGCTCCATATCCCTGCCGGGAGTGGGGGAGGCTACTTGTGTATGCTATTTATAGCAATGACTAGATGTGAATCAGTTATTTTTTGGATGAAGAACTTCAAGAATAGTAGACATGTTAAGTGATAGTGATGCTGTAATCGCACAAGGGTGGTGGAAAAGATGGGGATGGTGGTGGTCGTGATGAAGGTGAAGAAGAAGAAAAAGTTGGGCAGAAAGGTTGTGAAGAAGCACTCGATGCTTTTGTACAGATGCATTGTTTTATCGCTTGGACCATATGTGAGTGATGAGAGAGAAAAGAAAAAACATGGTAGCACTTCACGTGGTACGTAGCAGAGTAGCTACATTTGGGTTTCCTGACCTAGAGAGAGAGATAGAGAATGAGATAGAGACGAGGGATTAGTATCCTTCCTCTCTTTCAAGACATTGAACGTTTATATTTAAAAGTTATTCGGGTTCTATATTCATTTCAAAATATCTACTTTTTCCACAATATTTTTAAAATTTGCATTGGGTGTTGTCCCTACTCATTTATGAATTAAAAAGGTTATAATTCAACATTCAATAAAATATATATATATATATATATATATATATATATATATATATATATATATATATATATATATATATATATATATATATAAATGAGCTAAAGATAACTTATACCTATAAACTTTTCATAAATAATATAAGTGGTTCTTTTTACCTTTTTTATATAGTTTAAGCGGTTTTCATTCATGTCCTTTCTGGTTGGCATTTAAAGTGATATCTTGGCAATTCCATGTTATATTTTGCAAGTTCCTTAGCAATGCCAATTGAGGAAACATCATGCTTTTATTACATTATATTATAACATAAGTTATGTGTTATAAGGACTTTCTTAAATGAGCAAGAAACTACCGACAAATTGAAGGGATTATAAGATGAAGGAGCCATACAGATCTAAATAAGGAGTACAAAATATCATGATAGGATTAAGTTTCATTTAGAGGTATTCTAGCTACAACTTCATTCCTAAGTTAAATGATCAAGACGGCGACTTTCACAACAACATTCATAAATATGCCAAAATCTAAAAGCGACACACTTTGATATATACCATCACTTGCAAACTTTATCCCAAAGCAAACTCAAATAGTAGTACAAAAATGACATATTTACATTTTGGTTGAAACAACTGTGTCACACGTCGATTATTTCATTGGCTAAACGTTGCTAATATAGTTTTAACCTAGTTTAAGCTACATTTTTTTATTGATTTATATGAGCATTGTATAGTATTTCAAAACTTTTAGCCACAATTTAAGATAAAAACACGACATTTACTAGACATTTACTAGTCATGGCTAAACGTTGCCATGATATTTGTTTGATTTTGAAAATATATTTGTGATTGTTTTTATATAAGATGATAGATACATATATGATATCTTGGAACAATTATTTATTTGTCTAAATCATAAAGTTAAATTGGTCACATGAATATGATATTGTTAAAAGCAAATACATACGGGTACATAAATTATTTTATGTGTTCAAAGAACAGTGTTTGTTAATCATTTAGTAAATGAAACAAAAGTAATAACTATAAGTATTTTATTGTGACGTTTTAATTTTTTATGTTCATCTAAAAGTGACAATCATCTTGCTAAATCAAAAAACATATGATTATTAATAATTTATGATCATAGTTCAATTTTTTATATGTATCAAAAAGTAAATTATATTAATGATAAAAGAAAATTATGTGATTATAAGTAATTTTTAGTCATGGTTTAAGAAAAAGATGTGATATCAATTCATGTTTAATATAGATTGGTAATTTATGTATTAATATGTCTAATATCTTAAAATTGCAAAACATATTTTACTTTAAATATGATCTCTAAGTAGAACTTTATCTAGTTAATCAAATCTAAACAAGTTCTTAAACTAAATTACTAAAAAGACTTTAAACTTTCTGCAATTATTACCAATAATGTTCAATACTCCTCTTATGTTCACGAATATAAAAACATTTACTCTTTGACTACACTTATTTTGATTCATTAGAATCCAATTAAAAATTTGTCAATAATTCCAAATCATAAAAGATTTACGAATTACATAATTTGAATAATAAGAATGATTTGAATCCTCATTTAATTGATCAAGTGAAAAGAGTGTAAATCAAACATATTACAAAGATCAAATCAAGGACTAACATATAAACATAGATTAATATCACACAACAATCCAAACAAGTATTTTAGAATTTAGGAATCGGAAATGAAAGGAAATTTAGTAACACATGAATAACTTAGAGCACAAGTGTACGAAGTACGGATGTTAAAACAAACATATAAATTCAAAGATTAAATGTTTCCATGGGCAAATTAATGATAATGTTTTTGAAAATCGTCCCTTTGTCTGTGTTTGAAGTTTCTTTCAAAATGACAAATATTCTATCTTTTAACGGAAGATAGGAAACTATAAAATTAGAAAAATCTCATTCCACACCCTTGGAATAATTGGCCTTGTGAAAACAAGATCATGGAATAAGCAAAGTGTGTTGTTTTGATTAGTTTTCACTCCATGATGCATTGCCCAAATTCGAGAGTTTCCGGAAAAACACGCCTGCAGATTGATTTTGCCTTAGGGAAACACGGGCACTAAATTAACTCTTGTGTTGCTAAACTCTTCATTACACAAATGTGGAATGACCTGTGTAACCATTCCACCCCCATGTTCAATTCTGAGAACACTCCATCTTCTAAAATCTCGATTTCTTCAATCTTGCTCCAAAAATCCCAAAACTTTGCAGAAAGTCTCCTTTAAGCATCCTAATCATGTTCCAACTTTCAAATGCTACTGAAACATAAAAAAAACCATGAGAAGTACACAGATCTTGGATATTGTCCCGAAAATATAAAAGAAATGTAAAATTACACTAAAAGGATATGTAATGTTTGAAATAAACATGAAATAAGTATGCAAAATGTGCATTTTATGCATTTAAAATATCTCCCCAAGCTTGAACCTTTTCATGTCGTCAAGAAAAAAAACTCAAATGAATATGGGAGAGAGAATAGAAATAAAGGAAAAAAGAATTATGCAAACACAAATAAAAGGAAAGAATGCCTTAAGTTATTCAACACAACAACATAATTATGATTAAAATGTTGTCAACTTATATCTCATATGGACAACAAATACACTGCATTCCAAAACAAGGTAAAATAACACATAAGACACAAATATTTATCAAGCATGAGTACAGAGCACATAGAGTCATGTTACCATGGCACCCACTACTAACTCTTATGCATAAAGCAAATGTATCTCAATATATAGGGCGGACTCACTGAAGCACTCATTCACTCATGTATGCACTCATCCACTCATGTATGCACTCATTTCACAAGATGTATGAACTCCCTCCTATCAATATCTACACTTATTTATTTAAGGTGGATGCCACTTTGGCTTCGGTAAAGGAATACCTCATTCTCTATAGTCTTCTCTCCATGCTATTCAACAACTGTATTTGATCAATCTTCATGTCATCTTTCAAGCCTTGAGTAAACTTCCAACATTCCATAATGAGAGAAAGATTGATAAACCATAATGAGGATGCAAAAGATATATATATATATATATATATATATATATATATATATATATATATATATATATATATATATATCATTATTGTAAAAATCCCGATTAATCTTTGATTAATCCCTAGGCGCTACTCGACCGATTAGAGGACGCTTAGCGATTAATCCTTGCATAAATAATGAGTGAAACATTACAAAACGATAAAATTTGAACATTTTGAAGAAGTTTTATCTCAATGGAAACTATTTGCGACATGATTAGTGTTGTATTAATCATATTAACCTATTTTGCTATCGTATTAGTGGTATTTACGAACTTTGATATGATATTAGTCATATTTAATTTTTTAAAATTCAACAAATTAGCAATTAATGGTACCCGATTAATCTCCGCCTAGCCGATTAATCCCTTGACCCCAGTCCACCGACTAGCTAACGTCGAACGTTTTTTGCAACCTTGATATATATATACACACACACACACACACACACACACACACACACATACACACATATAGATTGTTAAGACGTCGCAAGAGCCTAACAAATAATAAATTTGTATAAAAAATAATGCTCAATTGCACTAAGAAGTAGTAGAAGAAAACATGGTAAAATCCACAAGGACACATCCTAACGTCTATGCCTTCTTGCGTAAGGCATGCACTAGTCTGACGGTAAATTAAATATGGGTGTTTTGATGATTAAAATAAATATTAAACTAGAAATTATAACAAAGTAACTAATAACTTTGAAAATTTAAATGATTGAAAGCAATTTCAGTTCTACGGTGATTCCCATATTCATGCAAATAACCCTCAACTTGATTGTTTGAATTGTACATTATCTAAACTAGTATTGAAAATCATTAAAAAACTCTAATTATCTTATTCTATAAGATTATTTAATTAAAACATGCTTTATGAATTAAACCTTAATTTTTACTAAATTAATCAAATAAACTCTTAATTAATCCAGAAAAGCAACATTAATAACAGTGTAAAATTCTCAGTAAAGTTCAATATGTCGCATAGGCTCGAAAGCGTAGTTACTTATTACTGATTAATTAAAACAATTACAGATCATAACAATCAGTAAAATAGAATTATCTAATATCAATTCAAGTAGGTAACAAAAACTGAATCAAAATAAAAAATTCATTTAAACATAAAATTGATCAAACTAGACATAATTCACGATAAAAAATCAAGCCTAATGATTAATTGCACCAAAAGTTGAGTCGATGTGAAACTAAAATCTATGATTTTTAGCCTGACATGGAGAAAACCTAATTACAAATGATAAAAATAGGTACTGGATGATTAATATTTACTAAATAAAAATACCAGATTGAATCCTGTTCTTCGGGTCTTCATTCTTCACTCATAATCTTTAGAAATTCGCCACAGAGCAATATAGAATCAAGTTAGGGAGACTGAAAGGTTATCAGGTGCTTTTTATAATCGTGTTTTATCTTTTTCTCACATATTGATTGAAATTCTTCAATTAAAACTGCTTCTAATCATTCATCATCATCAATCTTCAGTTTCCAACTCCAATTAAGCTCCAATGCTTCATAGAATGTATCCTCAAAGTGTCGTATTCTCATACCGCTCTATTTTGCCTTGAAAATCATAACAAAACATAGTATGGGGCATTCTGTGAATATAATGAGAAATACACAATTTATAGCAATACAAGGAAGAAATTTAGCTTTTTATAAGAAAATACCGAGAAAAACATGCTAAAAGATGCATATAAAATGAATCTAACACACACAAAACTATATACAAATACAAGACATACAAAATATAACCATATAACACAATTGTTTGTTACAAATCAACTATCGATACTAACCAAGCCAACAATATGTAAGTAATCTAACAAATATCCTTCATATGTGAAAGATCTAATATGATTGTGACGGATCTAAAATCGATTGGTCCGGTTCTCTTTTTTATTCTAGAAAGCAACATAAGATGTACATCGACTCAATTTAAATATTTACAAAAATAAGAAATAAAAACCTAAAAACTTTTTACAAAAGTTATATACAAAAAAAAATCAAATTGACTTCGAAGAATTCTTTGAAAGGCATACAAAACTTGTAAAAGATTTTACATTGGACTTCACTTTTTGATGACTTCATGGTTACATAAACAAACATGTATTTTTCAACATAACAATAAACTTCTAACTATTTACAATTATTGACTTTAATGAAATATAAACAACTTTAACAATTGTTAGATGTCAATTTATGCATCTTTTGTAGTAGTTTTTATTAGTATTTGTTATCATATTTTACGTTTTTTCAGATGCATTAGTTTAAATAATGTTTAACTCATGTATTTTGTACAAATTCTCCTACTATTCATGTTTTTATGTCTATTTTTAGATATTTCGAGTGGAGCGTTAATTTGGAATTCATTGGAGCATGTTTGGAATTCTTTGGAGTATAACCGGAGCTTATCTGGAGCCAAAACGCTAAAAAAGACCAAGCACGAGTCATGCCTCACTAATCATGGGCCGTTCTCCACTTACGAAACTTAACCATAAGAGTTTTGATTTTTTAGGCCTTTTAAAACTTCGATCCTGAAGTACAGGTCCTGCTTCCCAAGTATGGGTCGTGCTTGCCTCCTGATCCAAACCAATGCATTATTTTGGATATTTTTAGTTGTATAGCCCAAGAATGAGACATCCTCCCCAAGCACGAGCTGTGCTTACTCCCTGATGACATTTTTTTTTCTAATTTTTCAAGATTTAAAGGATTATTACTCTGCGTCTGAAGAACACGTCCTGGACACCCGAGCACGAGACGTGTTTCATGAACATGCTTCTAAAAAAAGTCTTTTTTTGGCAAGGTACTTCATTTAACTGCACATAGATTCCACCCACCTCTAAAACAGACTGTGCTTACCTAGCACGGGTTGTGCTTGTTTCCATAATCCTTATTTGTTGCCAAGTATGATATATAAATACCAGGGGTACTCTTATTTGAACCCTAGACGACGAGAGGCGGAAATAAACCCTTTTTAGGCAATTTTTTGTCGTTTCCATCAATTTCTAAAGATCTGAAGATTGTGGTTCGTCTCTTTCAATTAGTTTAGTAAAATTTAGCCGCTTAATTTTCTTTTTATCATTTTCCATCATATTTTATCCATGCATAACTAGAACCCTAGATTTCAGTTTTGCAAGATTAATACATGTTACGTAATCAATCATTAGACTTGGTTTTTATTTTGTGATTCTATCTTGTTATTTCATTTTTACACATAATGAATGTTTGATTTTCGTTGTTTTTAGTCTGATCACCTAGTTTAGGATTAAATTAATGTTGTTAATCAGTTGTTAAAATCCGTTATTATTTTGATAAATTGGTAATAAGTAACAAGTATTAGATTGGTTCCATCTTGGGATTTCTTTATGATATAAACTAAAATTTCATATTTTTACACTTCTGAGCTTCTGAGAACCATTAAATATTGTTGGGGATTTTACACAAATCATAATGCTACTCTTTTGACTTGACTAAGAGCTTGTTTAATTAGGTTAATAAAAAGTTAGGATCAAGTAAAGAGTTTGTACTGGTTAATTAACTAGGTAAAAGAGAAATTACTAGAGCTTGCTAGTAGTTTTCAGTACCAACTTAGATAGAACACATCATAAATAACCAAGATTGTGTTGATTGTATGATTAGGAAAGTCGTAGTAGAACTGAATTAAATTTTTATTATTGAATTTACTTGTAACAACCCAAAATTTTCAACAAAAATTTCATCTTATTTTTTTTTGCAGAAACCCCTAATTATCATAAAACCAAAACAATAAATCCTTGGTGTATCAATACAATCGTCCCAAATCAGAGTATCAAAATGTGGAAATCATAAAAAGATCTGCAAGCCAGAGTATACAGTCACACATTTGCCTTCCTGCAATCATCTAAGGTACGTGAAACAAATTTTAATCCACAACTGTAAGCATAAAGCTTAGTGACTCTCTCCCAAAACATCCATACAACACAACATAATAAACAACTGTAGGTTATTAGCAACCCTAGGGATTATCAACAATCTCAGTGGGCTAACAACATGCCCTGTAGAGTAACAACACGTCTAAGGGGCTTTTAGAAACCCTAGGGATTCTTAGAAATCCCAAGTTATTTACAATGCAATTCAGATAAAAAACAATCAACAATAAAGACCCAGCTGGTCACATACATACTACCACACAGGTCTAAGTAGTGAAAAGACTCACTTCGCGAATAACAGCTAGAAATACGACAACTCTCACACACAGGGTAGACATGAGCAACGAGCCACCTAACACCAGTAAAGTCATACCCTATCAGCCTACATCCTTAAAACCCTAGTTTGACCTAAAAAGTCAACCATGGTAAAGACGTCAACCATGGTGAACTTCAGCCAATAGTCACGTAATGACCGCCCATAGGTTACAATGTGAATGCAAAAGGACAAAATATTCACAAACACCACATCTCACGACATGACATGTTATTTCTCACATCATGAGATCTGTTCTGGACATATTTGAACATTAAGCTCTTAATCCCTTAAGCCACTCCTTGAGACTTTCTAGAGGGTCTTCCCCAACCCTAAAGACCAAAAAAATTGTGGCTTTTTAAGTCATTCAGTTCCAATGCATGACTTGGACACTAACTAGGCCAATAAGAAGATAATAGGATGAAGACTCATTCTTAGAGTCTAAAACCAACACAAAACTTCAGATCTAAACTCATACTAAAAGAAAATGCCTCAATGATCTGTAAAGTTGCTAACTTTATGTATCTCGTGCATGCTACCCAACCCATATGTGAAAAGGAAAGCATAAATCTTAGATCTAGTATGCATTACAAGATAATGAGGTGGGAGCTTGATTGCAAAAAAGGATGCACACAAGGAGTCTTCTTCTTCTTATTCTTCTTCTTCTTCTTCAAAGAGCAAAAAAAACCACAAAATGAGCTCTTTATGGTCACAAATGAAGGCTAAGAATGTTTTAGGTAGGAAGGAGGCGATGGAGGTTGAGGGTACGCAAACCCTAGCCTCCCACTTCACTTAAATAGGGAGATAAACACGGGAATAGGGTTACCCTGATCTCATGACGTGAACACCTATGTATCACATTGCGAGCCTTAAAAATGGCCACGCATCTCCGTCAATTGTCACATCATGAGACACTACCTCTCACGTCGTGACCCTCTTAAATTTCAGGTTTTTTTTTCCATTCATAATTAACTCAAACATTGAAAGATCGAGTACCTGTAATAGATGTTACATTATTTTAGTTATTTTCACTGTTGTTTTACTTATTAATTTCACAACAAAACCCCCCATTTTATTTTATTTACTGTTTTTCTAATATGTGCCTTACGTAAAGAGGCATTGACCATTAGGCTGTGTCCATGAGGATTTGACCCTGCTTCCCTATGCTACTCATTAGTGCAACCAAGCAGTGACATTATTATTTGTTTAAGACGTCCATGATAGCATTTTAACAACAACTAAAAATTTTTAGCTTCAAAAATACATAAACTAAGTGGTGAAAAGCTTTATACATCCTTATATATATATATATATATATATATATATATATATATATATATATATATATATATATATAAACCAATCATTTTGAAATAAAAAACAATATATGCATAAGAATTAAACAAAATTCAGTTAATCTAATTTACACAATACAAAGTGAAGCTGAAGAAATATATAAAAACGACTAACAATATAAAGCTAAAATGGAACTAGATAGTTATATAAAACTTTCGTATCACACAATGAGCCAGAGAAAGTGCCCTATATTTGATTGCCATCTGCTATGACACAAACTATGTAAATTGTGTTGCACTTATAGCTTACTAATACATGTTTATACACAACATATTATTAAAACAAATGTGTCCTTGAAATAGTTCTAGATTTCCACAAATTAGCTATATTGCATGTATCTGGGATATAAACAGGAAAAACTTTGGTCTTAATTCTGTATTATGACAAAATATTATTAGCATTCTAGAGATGAAAATAAATAGGAGAGAAAGATGCATGCATCTGATCCTAGAAAACCTAAATAAAAAGATAAATTCAATTGAGAAAATTTAATATCTTTTTGTGCTTTTATTTTTTGTATCCTTTTAAGTTTAACATTTTTTATGTGTTTTTTTTTTTTATAAAATGCAATGTAGTGAATGGAATTTTTGTTATTTTAGTTAATGAATGAAATGCAATAAAATTCACCCTCCCCAAGCCTAAATTATGCATCATCCTCGATGCTTAGACAAAGAGTAGCACCAACTATTGAGGAGGACCGAGAGGCGAGAATTGGGATGTATATAGCGGATGATAGTGGTATGGAGGGTATTTTTGTGGATATTAAGGATAATAGGGTGGTCATGTTGGTTGATCACCCAAACAAACGATGCAGTGAATGAAGGATATAAAATTGTGTAACATTTGTTTTTCAGGTACTATTTTTTGGGTTATCTATTTTGAATCTTAAAAGTTTGGGGAGTTTTAGCTAACCCTGACGTGGTGGTGGAGGATCCCCATAGCATGACCACATCATTTAAGTGGCTACGACGTGGTGTCAGCTATGGTTCAAAACCCTAGACCCCTGGTTTTGAGTCGTATTTTAAATCTCTAATTCCTAGGGTTGCGTCATTTGGTAGCCCTTATCCTTTGAGACCGTTACCCTCCCAAACCCTAGCCTATATACTTGGTTTTTAACTCGTTCTATTGGTTTTGTGAAGCTTGAAGAAGAAGGAACCCTATTTTGGTGCATGGAAGCAAGGAGCTAGCTTAAATCCATCATCTACTTCAGATTCATGAGTTATTGGAGGTATATTGTTCAAACCTCGACCTTCTCTTTTCTTGATCTAAGTTTATGCACCTTTTTGGATGGTTTTGAGTCACTTTTCTATATATCTTTGTAGTTTTGAAACTCTTGGACCATTTAAGTGACACAAGTCACTTTTGGACTTGAGTGTTGGAGGAAATGTGTGTTTTCATGCTTTCTCTTGCGGTCAAGCATGTGTTTTGGTTCCCTTTGGAGTTAGGTTTCAAGTTTGGGTGCATTTGAGACACGATTATGGATAAATTTGGAAACTCTATCCATTAATACCATTGGAGTCATCAGATCTAAGCTTTTGGGCTTTGGAGATTTAGGGTTAAGTGCTTAATCTAATAAGTTGTTTTGGATGATCGCTACGACGTGATGATAGGTTATGACCATAACTGTCCTGTTGCGTAGCTGCCATAACACAGTTATTGGTTTGTTGGATATTGGTACCTATCTCACAGTTGTGGATTTGAATGTTTTAGTTACTTTTGAGGATCGAGGGAAAGCAAACCCTCGACTGTACACAACATTCAGTTGACTTCAAGATGTTTGAGAGATGTTTGTCACGATACTCTGATTTTGATAGTTATGAAATAGATACATTGATGATGATGTAGTTTTACGAAAATGGATTTTTATTCCCTTTGAAAATTTGAAATATTTACTATGGTTTTTGGGATGTTGCAAGTTGCTCCGATTTTGGTTATGCTCTTTTTAGTGGATGCAAGAGGAATGGAAGTATTTGGTGAGTTTGACCGCATTAGTACATTTCTAATAGAAACTCTCATGAAGATTGGAGAAGTCATGACAAAGACGTATGTCGTTAGTGTTCAAGTGTTGGAATTCTATCATATACAGTTGATGCTAAAGAAAAACAATTGACCCTCGTGGATTGGTAACACTACTTTCTGTTATAGGGTCAGCAGGGGCTGCCTTAAGATCCTCTTCTTCATTAGAATCCAGTGTCAATTATGGCACTAGAACACCTAAATTGGACCTAAAATGCAACATTGTTTCCATAATGGGATTTGCGATAACTAGACGATTGGTATTTTGACTATAGATACATAAATAGTCCTCGTTATCGACAGCTCCATAGGAATAACCTAAGTATATATATATATATATATATATATATATATATATATATATATATATATATATATATATATATATATTTTGAAACACGTTAACACGAAATAAACTAAGGTCCATATGAATTTAGTTATTTAGATACTTAAGACTGGATGTTTTAGCAAAATGGTGATCATACCACCACGGTGTAACTACCTGCTTTTGCTTCGACTTAGCTATAAGAATTTATAAATGACCCATTGTCAAAAGTTGGGATGCAGACGAGTGTTGTTAGTCATACACATAGTAAATCAATCTCTTTTTTGTCTAACCTCGATAATTTCCACTTGAGGAAATATGATTAAGCAAGTATATAGTGGACAAATGTTACTACCAGATGGGCGAGACTTGAAACTTTCGCTAAGCTGGAATTATATTGGGTCCTTTCAATTCTATACCAAAAATTGTTATAGTCATTAAAGAACAGTGTGTTTATCCTTACAAAAGGTCCATAGGAAATTAATGGACGGTGCACCAATAATTTCACAAATTTGGTTCTTCTAAAGTTGGTGTGTTCGATTGAAAGCTCAAAAGGATTGAATCTTTGTGTTACGATTGAGTTGAACCGATGATAAGAATTCCAATGTGGGTTGAACATACCCCAAATCACCTATGGAAAGAATTCCATCCCACCCAATATTTCGTATGAGTATGTGCACTCCATTTTAGTATGTAAAGAACGACGGGTAGGAACATGCGTAAATTTTTGAGCAACCGAAACGCAATGCATAAGACCATAAAAACATTTTTTCTTGAGTTGGAGTAGAAAATTCTATACCACCTTGATTTTGGACAGGTGGCGGGGGGGGGGGGGGGGGGGGGGGGTTGGGTCATGATGGCTATCACTTAAAGAATTAACGAATCTACCTTATTTGGAATTACCAGATTTTTGTCTTTTTCATAGAACACACAAATATTCAAGCTTTATGTGTGAAATGCAAGGGAAGTATAATCAGAGTGAGATTACCTGATTTTTATCTTTTTCATTTCTAATTCATGCTTGAAATCACATTCCTTATGCTTCCCGAAGCTTAATCTACAAATTGAAAATTTAGAACAAATTTTCAAGCCCAAAATTTATAGGGTTCTTCAATAATCCAAAAATATCTATGGAAGGAGATATATTTGACGCTTGGGAAGAAGGAAGAAGTTAGAAGTGAAAATCATACCTTTGTTTCTTAGAATGAAGCAAGATTAAAGCAAAACTCATGAGATGTGTATACATGTGTGTGACTATTTGCGTAGCTGGTCGAGATAGAACATAAGGGTAGGCAACCGTGATTTTAGAACAAGTAGGGAAAAAAAAATATGTGAAAAATGGTTTAAGTGAAAAAAAAAATGTGAAATTCGGATATACCCGTTCCACTTGATAAGTTATTAATTAACTTGATGATCGATTAGATCTTCTTAACAGGTAATGCGATGAAGTAAAAACAGTAAATAACACAAGTATAGATCAAGATGTGTCGAATGATTAGATCAAACAATCCTCAGCAGAGCTCGACTAAGAACTTCCACTGTAGAGGATTCCAGGGTTACAAGAACGATAACAATAAACTTGCTGAAATAATAACTCCCTGATCGTTCTATTCTATCGTTACTTTTTAGGAGCATGCAAGCACCTATATATAAACTAAACCTTACTAAACTCACGGATGGACAGGCCCATACCGGAGATACATAATGGACTAGCTAACGAGCCCAATAGACGCAATACATAACACAAAACACGACCCAACAAACTCCCCCTTTGCGTCAAATTGGAGCGAGACTACTTCTTCTTCTTGCTTGGGCCAGCATCGGGAACTTTCTTCGTAGTATCAAACAGACGTGAGATTAGCGCCAGGATAGTCTGTCTGAACCGAATGTACCATTGAATCATATCATCAAAGTATTTGACATCATCCGCTGTGTTCTGCTTGCATCTGTGGATGATCCCCAAAACGTGTTCCAAACAGGCAGTGGTGTATAGATGTTTGTCTGCCAAGGCGAAAAGACATTTTTGTCCTTCGTTCCTGGTAAACATGACCGAGTTCCTCTTCGATTCAATCTTCCCCATCTGCATCAGGTTGAGATCACTGGCAGAGCCAACAGGAGATATTGTAGGTTTCTTCTTAAATACGCTCGCAATCTCCTGATCCATCAATGCAACTTCCATGATGTAGCACACGAGCATCCTCTTGAAATGGTCGATGATCGGACCGTGTTCAGCTTCGTTGGTGAGGAGGATGTTGTGCAAGATAATCCAATCATGGGGATTAAGGTTAGGAAGATCTGCAAGGGAAATAGCATGTTTGGTTTTGGCAGATCCCCGAAGTACCTTGAACCGAACGTTGATGAAGTTACCTTCACTGTACGGCTTTAAGACCCGAACGTTGACAATTTTATGAGCGCTCCAAGTCTGATATTGGGGTTGAGCAACCTTCAGATAAAAATCGATTAAGTCCCGATCAACCTGTGGATGAGGATGAGGGAACTCTGCAACGTTGGAAAAGGCATGAAAGATAAACGCCTTTCGGGTCAGTGGCATGTCGAACTGTGAGTCGACAGTGTTGGAACGAACTAAAGAGATCACAGGTTCCAGCCACAAGATACTTGGTGTGTCAATGGCTTCCTTAATCAGCCTCTCAAGAGTCCAGGAAGGAAAAAGAGTTTTCCTGCTCTCAAGAAGGTCGTGGGCTTCCTTCTGTTTACGTTCGGCTTCTTCAGCCTCTCTTGCCACATGAGCACTGATGTCAGCCTCATTGTTTCGACTTTGCCACTTCAGAATGTCAGCAATTGTCTCTTTATCATCATCTTCACTCTCCTCAGCAATGTTTTTGCCTTTTTCGTTCACACCAGAACCGGAGGCTTGGCCTACTGGAGGAGGTTCGGTTGTGTGAGTTGCTGAAGTAGGAGGTGGTTGAGACATTGTTTCCTTCTCTCCCCCTTGTTTCGGAATGAACACGAAATCAAGGAGCCCTTCGATTTTGCTGAGTAAGGCGAGGGCGGGAGCGAGCTTCTCTGCAAGGTCACGCCTCACAGTGTAGTTGAGAATGGATCATGTGCTTCTAGGATGTTTGAGATAGCAGAGTGGACATCCGAAACACACGATTTTATCACCTCTCTTTCAGATCGAAGAGATTCAATCTCCTGTTGAGAGTTGGAGAGTTGAATGCTCTTGACCTTCAAAGCGGTAGTCTTCTTTGCAAGAATGTCCATGAGAGTGTTCTCGGCAGCCAAATCTTCTTGAAGCTTGGAGAGATGCTCTTCGATGGTTGTTTGGAAGGCTGAGTTATCGTCAGAAATTGTTTGACGAAGAGAAGCGAAGGACTTCAACTCAGTTGCGACTGATGTTGCCAACTGGTGGACAATAGGTTCCAGCATAGTCTTGGCGGCGTTGACACTCTCCTGTAAAGACTTCAACAGGGAAGAAGCATCAGTAAATAGTTTATCGATTTTTTCGGTCCCAGCCTGACAGGCTTTGGTGGAGGCATCTATGGCGGTGGTGGCTGAATCAAGTGAAGCTTGCTGAGCTTTGGAGAAAGCGTCAACAATTTTCTGAACTGCAGCTTCAGATAGGGATGACTGAGAAGTGGAAGAGGAGGCGATGAGTGAGTCAATTTTGTCATAGAGCTCCTGGAGATGCCTTTTGGTGACAGGAGCGTCATCATCGTCATCACTTTTCACTTGAAACGGGCTATAGTAGACCGAGTCAAAAGTCATATTCTCCCCGCCAAGGAGTGGTTCTTCTTCCTCTGATGCGTGACCAGGAGAAGATGGTGGTGGTGAAGCTGGTGGTTCGGTAGTATGGGTAGGTTCGGGTTGGGTTGTTTGTTCGGGTGTAGGTGTGGGTTCGGGTGCTAGGGTGGTTTCGGGTGCTGGGGTGGTTTCGGGTGCTGGGGTGGATTTTGGTGCGTCAGTATGAACCCCCGTATCAGATACATTGGTTCTAACATCTGCAGTGGTGGTTGTGGTTGCTTCTGTGAATATTGGTGGAGGTATTGGGATGGAAGTGGGTGTTATTTGAGTAGTGGAAGTTATGGGAGGAATAGAAATAGGAATGGTTTTAGGTGGAGAAGAAATAGGAGAAGTAGAGACATGAACTTCAGGGGTTGGAGATCGTGGTGGAGTGTTACCACGTTGAGAGCCTTCAGAATTAGAACTCTCACCCTCATACTCGCTTGAGGAGGAAGCGATAATCAACTTTCTTCGCGGTTGGGTTTTTCTCCTCTTCTGCTGTGGAGACTGAGCAGCCCTGGTAGGTTTCCTCTTCTTTGGTGACGGACCTTTTTCCCCCTTGGCCACCTGTTTTCCCTTATCAGCCTTCTTGCCTCTTGGATCAGGCTTGTCGGCGTCATGAATTGATTTCAGCATCTCCGGAGTAAGATCCCTCGGACCAGAACGTCTGAACTCCTTATACGTTTGAATGATCCGGCTATCATCAGGAACATCCCCATACATGGTTTCCGGGATAGACCCGTTGAAGGGAAACTTGGAAGCATCCGACACAATGATCTTCGTGGTATGGAAGGTACCAATCGAAGACATTAAAGCACCAGCGACGATGGGGACGTGATACTTGTCCATCACCCATTTCATGATAATGGTCCAGAACCGAGCATACGAGATCTCTGAGTGTCTGGAAGTGGAGGAGAGACTCTGAATGAGTTGTTGCCACAGAACTGACCCGTAGTCCATGTTGATGCCATTGTAGATCCCGTACATGATGGAGAGAAATAAACGACTGGCTCCATCAGACCCGACACTTCGTTCAGATAAACCCTTGAACAAAACAGTGAACATCCCATTCCACTGTGGAGGTAGGCACGAGTTCTTGAATTTCGTCACCATAGTAAGCACCTCCGTGTATCCCATGTTATAGAACATGTTGAACAGATGACCCATGGGAATTGATTCCGGATTGACCCTGTTAGAATCCGCGTCAAACCCTAACAACGAGCAAAACCACTGCTTTGAAATCGACGCCTTGTGCTGAAATACATCGAAGAAGATTCTGTCGACGACCTTGTCGTAGTGAGCAGTGGCAAAGATTTGGGACAGGAATTCCATTGGAACTGTTTCAGCCCTGGTATGTGCAGGAGCGATTGGAGAAAACTTCAGGCATTCGATGATGGGGACCATGAATGCGTCATACGAGTGAGGAGTTAAATCGATGATCAAGCTTTGCTGTGGGCAAATGGGCAAGATATGGGATGTTGCGTGGACTGAAGAAGAATCTGCATTGTTTTGAAGAAACTGGAAGAGATGATGAACAGTGAACGTTGAAGGATTTCTAGCTCTCTGGAAATATAGGCACGGTAAAGAGGTAAATGGTGGTTTACACTGCCTTTTATAGTGAGGGTAAAGGAGAGAGAAAAATCTTTCCAAATCTTCGATCGAAAAACGAAGAGTTTTCGGAAGTGACTGACGCGTGACAGTTGGCGTGGCCGATGATCACGCATGAGAGAGAATGTCAGTCCCTAATTACACGCCTTCCCATCAGGTGCCGTTTGGAGATGAAACGGTTCCTATTCACACGCTTTCCCTCTAGCGTCGTTTGAAATCAAATCGACTGGACTCCCGCCTGAGTCATCATGTCGTCATCTTATCCCTTTAAATTGTAACGGCATCTTTAAAAATTCTCCCACGTGGATTAAAATTCACCACAATCTTTTATAACAACCAAGCCAATTAAAACTCCTTGAAATGAATGAAACCAGAATTTTGGAAAATCAAAAAGATTTTCGTGCTGAGTGTGTAAAAAATAAAAAGAAATAAAACAACACTTTTTGAAGGATTTTGTGATGTCAATAATGACACGAAACAAAAGATCCCGGGCATGAATCTCTTCCTTCAAAGTCAAGAGAGACTTTAAAGTGTTTGTGTGGTTTCCCGTTGAATAACGATCAGACACTTATTAAGAAGTGTTGAAAGGCTTCTTTTAATTTAGGCTTATGAGGGTGGCTTTCTCTTCGATTCAAAATTCCTGAGCTTGATATAAGACAGAAATCGAACGAAGTACTTGTGAGACCGGGGTAGTCTGTTGAACAAGTAGGTTGAAGATAATTTTAATTTGGCTAGGAAATGTATAAAATCTCAACAAAAATTAAAACTGGATCCCAAGGGAAGAGATGTTATGGGTGTTAACAATTTCATAGGAATCACTCAAAAGAAAAATAAAGATTTCATGTTGTACGTTCGTCAATTCATTAGTGAAAGCTTGAGCAAATTAATTGTTCACCATCAATTTGTATTGGGTATTGAATTTTGGGTTTCACTTAGCGTGTAGTGGCACGACACTAAGATCATAAACGCAGAAATTGTGCAACCATAAACCTCAGTGGTAATGTCTGAGAGTCTCAAGGGCTACATTTGTGAATCGAATGTGATGGAGAAATGCAATGTAGATGGTGTAAAGAAACCAAAGTACCTCTGCTGTAAAAAATAGGACCAAGCAGAAAACTCTTATCTCATGTGAGAAGAGAGTTAGGTAGCTCATGATTAGAATAAATATGATAGTCTAATTGGGAAGACAAGGTTTGTTTATACCAGGTCAGTAAGGCTATTATTCAGAATCAGGTGAGGCTTTGGACACATACAGCAGCATGCTTCTAGGGACATTTAACTAGTGAAATAATTTACCCAAAACGAGACATGAAAATAAAATGAAAAGATAAGAGCCAATAAAAAATTGTTTTGGAGTTTTTGAATTTATATATAAAAAAAGTTGAATAAAAAATTGGTTTTTGGAATTTTTGATAAAATAAAATAAAATAAAAGACATAAAAAAAATTATACAAAAAATGTTGGAACCAAACCCGAGCGTTTGGTTTATTTCAGTTGAGAAAACTTTGGAACTGAAGCCGAGCGTTCGGTCTATTTCGGGTGAGAAAAATTTTGGAACCGAACCCGAACGATTGGTTTATTTCGGTTGCCAAAGAAAATAGGTTTGAAAAAGAAAATAACTTTGACAATAAGATAAATGAATTTGGAAAAATTATACATAAGATCTACAACCAAAAAAAATTACCTTTGAGTGATAAGCGAAGATCAGATGATACAACCGAACCCGAGCGTTCGGTTCATTTCGGTACATGAGCACAAGACCCGAACCCGAACGTTCGGTCTATTTCGCTTCTTAGTTTTGATCTTGAGAGGTAATTTTTGGTACTGACTCCAATTCCATCATACGTAGCCCTTGTAGTATTTTGTTAAAAGATGCTTCAGGAAAAGCTTTGGTGAAGATGTCATCCAGTTGATCAGTGGTTCGAACAAAGTGAATTTCGACATTCCCATCTTCCACATGATCCTTAATGAAGTGATACCTGAATGCTATGTGCTTAGTCTTCGAGTGTTGCACTGGGTTATGACATATCCTAATTGCACTTTCAGAGTCGCAATATAATGGGATCTTTTTCATATTGAGTCCATAGTCCCAGAGTTGGCTTTGGATCCAAATCACTTGAGATGTACAGGAGGCAACTGCGATGTATTCTGCTTCAGCGGTAGACAGAGATATACAGGTATGTTTCTTTGATTGCCAACTAACCAACTTCCCGTCAAGGAATTGGCAGCCTCCAGTGGTGCTTTTCCTGTCTAGTCCACAACCTCCAAGGTCTGCATCTGAATAGGCTTGAACGAAGAAACCTGAGTTGGATGGATACCATAAGCCGAGAGAGGTAGTTCGCTTGAGATACCGAAGTATGTTCTTCACTGCAAGCATATGAGGTTCACGAGGATTCGCCTGAAATCTAGCACAATAACAAACAGGAAACATTATATCAGGCCTGCTAGCAGTAAGGTACATTAGAGAACCGATTATCTGGCGATATAGCATAATATCGACTACTGACTTATCCAAGGATGGAGTGAGGTTGATGCCGAACGCCATTGGAACTTTAACCTTTGAGTCTCCCATCATGCCGAATTTCGCAAGGAGAGTCTTGGTGTAAGCTTCCTGGTTAATAAAGATGCCTTCGGGTCCCTGTCTAATATTTAAACCAAGAAAAAAGTTAATCGGACCCATTGAGCTCATTTCAAATTTAGTCTCCATCAGCTTTCTGAATTCAGCCGTTAAGCTAGGATTCGTTGAGCCAAAGATGATATCATCGACATAGATTTGAACAATCATAAGGTGGTTACCTTCCTTCTTACGAAAGAAGGTTGGGTCAACCGAACCTTGTTTGAATTTGGACATCTTTAAAAACTTGGTTAGCGTTTCATACCAGGCCCTCGGTGCTTGTTTCAGTCCATATACTGCTTTGTCCAGAATATAACAGTGATTGGGACATTTTTCATTGACAAATCCAGGAGGTTGCTCCACGTACACCGTTTCTTCGAGTTCTCCATTTAGAAATGCACACTTTACGTCCACTTGATAGACCTCAAAGTTCTTGTGTGCAGCATAGGCAAGAAATATTCGAACAGATTCCAGCCTAGCCACAGGAGCAAAAGTTTCCTCATAGTCGATTCCTTCCTCCTGGCAGTATCCTTTCACCACTAGACGAGCTTTGTTTCTTATCACATTGCCTTCCTTGTCCATCTTATTTCTAAAGACCCATTTGAGACCAACAACCGAGGCATCTTGAGGAGTTGGAATGAGGCACCAAACTTTATTTCTTTCGAATTCATTAAGTTCGTCTTGCATAGCTTGAACCCAATCGGAGTGATCAAGAGCAGTGTTAACTGTCTTTGGTTTAACTTTTGAGACGAAGGAGTTAAACATACAAAACTCTACTTTTGAAAATAAGGAAGTTTGCTTTGCCTTTAGTTGAGATCGGGTCAGGACCTTTTCAGAGACATTACCGACAACCTGTGAAACAGGAAGATCTCTGGTCCATTTGACAAGAGGAGGGTAATTTGGATCATAGGATGGATCCAATTCAGCATTTACCATCTTTTCTAGTTCAGATTGACTATCATCGTCATAAGACACATCGGCATTCTCCCCCTCGACAGATGAGCTTTCAAGTGTATCTTGACTTTCCGGAGCTACAGGAGTTTCGGGTGGTGTTAAGCTTTCAGGTACCACAGGACTTTCGGGTGTAGATTGGATTTCGGGAGCAGCTGACAACAGTTCTCCTCCTCAACATGTGAGCCCGGTTGTGTTGAAGAAGGTGGATCCTCCCCCTCAACTGAAGCACCGTGTTGTGGCGGGTCATTTGGACTTGATCCTCCTTCATTCATTTGCTTGGCAGCATCTTCGATGAGTTGCTTCAGATAATCTACTTTGTTGTATGCTGCACTAGCTTCCGAGAGAGTAGCCTTCTCTGGTTCATCGAATAACTCAACAAACTTCTCAAACAAATTTGCAATCGAGGCTGTGACTTGGCCTGTTTGAGAAAAAAATTCTCCAACTGTGTCTTCACTGGCCTTCAACTTTTTGACATAGCTATCATCAAAAGTCACATAATAAGTTTCTTCTATCTTCCTGGAACGCTTGTTTAATACTCGATAGGCTTTCGAAGTGAGAGAATATCCCAGGAAAATCCCTTCATCGGCTTTGACGTCGAACTAGTTACGATGTTCTTTAGAGTTGAAGATGAGACACCGTGAGCCGAATACGTGGAAGAGTTTGACATTTGGCTTCCTGTTGTTGATGATCTCATAAGGAGTGAGATTAAAGCGTTTATTGAGATAGGACCTATTCTGCGTAAAACATGCTGTAGCAATAGCATCAGCCCAAAAGTATAAAGGTAAAGAAGCAAAACTTAGCATGGTTCGGGCCGCTTCAAACAAAGATCGGTTTCGTCTTTCGACAATCCCGTTTTGTTGAGGGGTGTAGGGAGCTGAGAAGTTGTGACTGGTTCCTTTTTCTGCCAAGAAGTCTTCGAATTCTTTATTTTCGAACTCCAGCCCATTGTCGCTCCTGATGTTGCGAACGACTTTCCTCAGCTGCACTTCAACCTGCTTGATAAACATCTTTAGCTTGAGAGTTGCTTCAGATTTGTGCTTCAGAAAGAACACCCATGTAAAATGTGAAAAGTCATCAACAATGACAAGAATATACTTGCTGCCGCCGATGCTTTCGATAGATGATGGACCACACAAGTCAATGTGAATTAACTCTAGTGGTTCAACAACTTTAGTGTTTACAATCGATGGGTGACTTTGATGAATCTGCTTCCCCATTTGACACGCAACACATAAATGTTCGCGATCGAACTTCAGCAACGGAAGACCTCTAACATGACCTCCTGTGACAAGTTTGTTGATATCCTTGAAGTTGAGATGAGAGAGCCTTCGGTGCCACAGCCAGCTTTCGTCAGATTGTGCTTTGGACAAAAGGCAGATAGCTGGATTTCCTTTGATAGGTTTGAGATTAAGAGGAAACATTTCGCCTTTGTGCTTCGATTTGAGAATCACTCTTTTTGTTTTCTCCTCTATTATTTCCGAACCCTCATCGTCGAATGAGACCTTGAGACCGGTACCTCCAACGAGCTGAGATACACTAATGAGGTTGTGCTGTAGTCCTTCAACATATGCAACCTTTCTAATCGTGAAATCTCCATTTGTTATCATTCCATAACCTTTTATCGTGCCGAATGAGTTGTTCCCGAACTTGACATTTCCCCCGTTTGAAAGAGACTGAAATTCCCTCAGCTCTTCGTTCCTTCCTGTCATGTGACGTGAGCAGCCACTGTCAATATACCATTCTTCGTCAAACTGCTCGTCACTGATAACCTGCAAAAATCAAGCAGATTTAGGAACCCAAAGTTTCTTGGGTCCACGTGAGCCTTTCACAGGAACATGAATAGTAAGAGAGATGTCAACAAGATATGTTCTTTTTATTAAAGTTGTTTCATCTTTCTTTTTAATGGTGAAAACCTTAATTTTGTTGAGATTTGTTACAGTCGGTTTGGATTCAGGTTTAGGCATTTGGACTTTGGAATGATTTTGATCAGTCTTGACTGAGGAAACCTTCGATTTTCCTTTCAAATCTGTTGAAGATTTTGGATTTTGAGTATGAACAGAATTGGATTTAGAATTAGGTTGAGAGGAATTAGAAGAATTAGAACGAGAGAAGTTAGACTGAGAAGTTTTATTGATTTGAGGTCCTGAGTGACACTTTTGTTTTTGGTCATTTGTGGGACCGAATCTCGAACTTTGGTCGCTTTTGCTCTTGGAACCGAACTTATGCTTTCGGTAGCTGGTATTCTCTGAACCGAACCTTTCCCTTCGGTTGTTATGATCCTCAGAACCGAACCTGTCCTTTCGGTTGTAACTACTTTCTTTCATTCTCATAGTACTTTTCTCTGACTTGGAATTTTTGTCATGATAAGAGAAATGAGCGTTTTGAGATCGCCAAAAATGTTTTCGTTCTGAGAGATTCTTCTTGTATCTCAGATTCCTTTGCTGCTTCTGATCCTTTACTTGCTTCGGCTGTCGGTGGATGTTGGCTTTTTGCTTTTGCTTTTTGTCAGCCGGTTCACTTTGAGCTGATGATGTTTCGCTCAAGGGAGTGACTTCTTCTACAGGAACTTCTTTTGTACCACTAGTACTTGGCACGTTGAAGTTATCAGGCTTGTTTAGCGGCTCTGGCACATATCTGCCTTTGGTTTTCCAGGACGTCCGCTCCGACAGACCAACGGTTTCGTCAGCATTATCGATAGGGGCAGACCAGAAGAACTCATCACAACCATCAACATTATCTTCATTTACAATGGCTGTGAGTTCGGCTGTCTGATGTTCGGTTACTCCTGTGACCTTATACACCTGATTTGGAGTCGTCCTTACCTTTTGGTATACAACAACTTTTTCTTCAAGGATCGGGGACTTTTGTTGGGACAGACGAGCAAACTCCACAAAATTTTCTGAAATAAGATTTTTGTGGTTTTCGGGTTCGCTCTTGACAAACTCAGAACAGTCAACTTCATCCTCTACATAAATTTCACTCATATCATCATCCTCATTAAGCTCAGATGCATTTTCAACATCAATTTTATTTTCTGAGCTCAAGTTGGCATTCAATGAGTCAAACTTTTGTATGGTTTCGGTCTTTAGTTTCAGTTTATCATTTTCATCCAAAAGATTTTTCAGCATGTCCTTATGGTCCTTGGACTTTATGAAAGATTCGATTTTGTCTAGACCATACATATAAGTCGGATTTACATCCTCAGATGAAACTACACTTTCGCAATTATATGCTTCAGCGTCAATTTCATCTTCCTTAAACTCAAGGAAGGGCAAGATCATGCGATGAATTTTCTGTCCTATTTCACAATTAAGATGAAGTTGAGTGATGTTAGAATAAAGACGCTTAGCAATCAAACAAAACACATTTCTTTGTTTCAAAAGTTTTAAATTGTCTCTTTGTAAATAAATGTTTTCGTCTTTGGATTTGATCAACTCCGACTCCTTCAGCTCTATCCACATCCTCCGTTCCTCACTCTTTGAAGACACCCTGCTTATTTGGTCAGTTAGGTTAGAATTGGTGACCCGTGTTTGAGTTAAACTACTGTTTAGATGAGAGATTCTTGAATTTACATTTTTTAGTTATTTTTCATATGAATTTTGTGGGACTTTGAATGAAACAAAAATGGATTGTACCTTCTTGATTAATTCATCAAGATCATTAAACTGCACGCTGAGAGGTTTTGCTGTGAAGCACAAGTCCTCTCGCTCCTTTGTGTCTTCATTCCCACCATCTGTGTTGTATCCCCTCACTTGAGATACATCCGACACCATCAAACACTTTCCATCGCTTCCTTCACCTTTCGCAACGTAAGCCTTTCCATGAGATGGCTTTCTGACTTCATCATCCTCAGAGTCGGTTGACCAGACCTCCACGCCACCGAACTCATCATCCGCTACCGAACCCTGCACAATTAAAGCATTCATAGAAGGGTTAGAAGTAGTTTTCTTTCTCTTGATCTCTTCCAACTTTTTCATCAACACAACTTCTTCATTTTTTGCTTCATCCTTTTCTGCCATTTTCTTTAGGACACAGTCTTTGGCATAGTGGTTCTTTCCTCCACAGTAGTAGCAGTTCACACCTGAATCTCCTTCAGCTTTCGGCTCTTTCATTGGTTCTTCTGCCTTCAGTTCCTCCTTCACTTTTTCAGAACTATAGCTTCCCTGCCAATTTCTGTTCTTATTGGTAGGAAACCTTTTCTTAATAAACCTCTTTGGATTTGACACCATCATTGCATAATGTTCAGAGGTAAGGTCATAGTCTTCTAAGTTAAGATCTTCATCTTCTACCACACTTTTGGTTTTAGATAGAAGGGCCAAGAAACCCAAGCTTGAAACCACATTTTTCTCCTGCAAGACAATCTTTTCTTGGGATTTCAAAATCCCTTCCAGTTTAGCCAATGAATATGATTTGAATTGCTCATGAGCTTTAACAGTGGACACAACCGCTCTCCACTCAGATCTAAGACCATTCAAAAACGTAACTTTTTGTTCAATCAACTTCCTTTCAATATCGTGTTTAATCATCTTACTGAGAAGATGATTTCATCGATCGAATGTCTGAGTAACAGTTTCCTCGGGATTCTGCTTAAATTCGCCAAACTCAGATAAAAGTAAGGTCTGAATGGAATGCTCCAGATCTTCGTCTGTGGAATATAAATCTCGCAGCCTATCCCATATTTCTTTGGCAGTGCTGCATGAACTTACTAGCCTGAAAGTATCCGATTGAAGAGCGAATCTGATTAGTCTCAATGCTTTAATATTGCACTGAAACTTATCTTTTTCGTCTTGAGCAATATCTTTTACGTCCTTCAACATATCATTATACTCTTTCTGAGTTTTAATGATTTTAGACATTGCTGAATGAGCGAATGGTCCAGACACAATTGCTTCCCAAATAAGATATCCATTGTCTTCAGATCCAATGACATAATCTTCAAAGTGATGTGCCCAGACTTCGTAATCCTGGGTGTAAAGGATGGGAATCTTCGTCGTTGATCCAATACTGTTTGAGATGTTTATGGGATTTGATTGTGACTCGTCCATGCTTGATCGTATAACCTGTTTGAAAGATCAGACTTGTAATATATAAGATTAGGGAAAAACAAATAAATGCTGAGTTACGTCAATTATGGGATGACAGCTCAATAAATATTAGTTAATGCGGAATAACCCTAATCGCAACCTTTTTCACAGAAAAGATGTGTATGAATTACACAACCTCCTGCTCTGATACCAATTGATAAGTTATTAATTAACTTGATGATCGATTAGATCTTCTTAACAGGTAATGCGATGAAGTAAAAACAGTAAATAACACAAGTATAGATCAAGATGTGTCGAATGATTAGATCAAACAATCCTCAGCAGAGCTCGACTAAGAACTTCCACTGTAGAGGATTCTAGGGTTACAAGAACGATAACAATAAACTTGCTGAAATAATAACTCCCTGATCGTTCTATTCTATCGTTACTTTTTAGGAGCATGCAAGCACCTATATATAAACTAAACCCTACTAAACTCACGGATGGACAGGCCCATACCGGAGATACATAATGGACTAGCTAACGAGCCCAATAGACGCAATACATAACACAAAACACGACCCAACACCACTGTCATGGAACTATACAACGTAGCATTCAATGACCGTGTAATTGTGCAACCCCTATCTTACCTAACTTTCCATCACCTTGTTTTGATACTGAAGGGAATTCCACATCCTTGTTTTGTGCATTTGTAATAGTAAAAAAGTTATTCCACGTCGTGTTTTGGCCAATGCAACCATTCCACGACCGTTGAATGTTCAGAGAAAGGGCAGAGCTTTTGTTTTGTTTTTTTTTTTTTTTTGATTTCACATTTGGACATTCTAAGCCCCAGTAAAAAACTTTAGGCACCCCTAATTATGTTAAGTACTTTGGAAAACCAAAACATAATTAATTTTTCCGTAGACAACTTTTTCAAAAAGACAAAAATACCCGTGAGTTAACCCTCAAGTAGTTGGCCTTGCTTTAAGTCCATGGCTCTACATTGACCCCAATTTGCTGGATCTATATGCTCAAGAATGATTTTAAAATGATGTTGTCAATAACATACAGCTCTATATGGTCACATCTTTAAGAAGTTGTCACTTATTGAATATTTATTAGTAATTTGATTATTAATAAATAAAATTAACTCTAGTATTTAATTAGGGAATACATATTGTTTTTTGAAAATAATAATTCAAGAGAGAAAGTTAACTAGCTATTATATCATATGGTATGAGTTAATAAATGATGTACAAGTTTTTTGGACACTTAGGATACCACTAACTTATACTAGTCACATTAGTTTATCTATTTAGTGTAACTAGACCACTCTCTCCTCTTTCTTTATCTTTAGGATGTACCTTCCAGGCATGGGAAGGAGTTTGCTTGTTGGATTTGTTTCTTACAACACCATGCTCTTACTGATGGGTTTCGAGCCTAGTTAAAGACCAAATCTTGACATCGGAAGAACAATATTTTTGATCTATAGATTTGAAGGACATAAAGGAAAAATATATGCAACTTAAAGGACATAAAACTAGTAATAATACCTTCATGTTCATCTTCAATTTTGTTTGGTCTAGCCAGCTGATCGAACTTGAGAACCCAGCATAGAGTTCCTCTCTTGGGATCGCAGCCAAGACCAAAAAACTCTACAGATCTGAAATTTCCTCGAACACCAACAACCAAAAGACTCGATTAAAGCTAATATGTAATGGAATACGACGCGGAAAATGGTCAACCACGATGTAGGAATGGGTTTTGACGATTCTAGGATTTTTACTTAGGATTCCGAACTTTTTAATTATCTTGTCTTTTCGAATCAATATGGAATATTCCAATTTCACTTATTTTCTAATTTTCTAATTTTCTAATTAAACTTTTAATTCATTAACAAAACAAGTCCTTAATATGAATGTCTTTTCACTTCTGCTTTATTTTTCTCTTACATGTAATCCAAAAGGACATTGCTATTAATACTAATGTTACTTGTTTGTTATGCATGGTCACTAATTTCCATCAACTCCCACTTGCACTAAGGCATCAACAATTGAACGGTCCAATACTTACTAGGAACATCAATGAATGACAGTGCAATGCAACTACTGTACTTATACCAACATTGCTATAAACAACCCTAAGACTAGTGACTTCAAATTCCTTTGATCTTCATGATATCTTATGATAAACTAAAGACATGGATCTAGGGCCAATCTCCTGCTTCAAGATTATGTTTCCCGATACCGAATTGTGGTGAATTTTCTTGACTGACTATCGAATCCGATCAACTAAGTCTCAACTTGGCCAATCATTTGTCGTCAACAGCAAGTCAACGGGGCCCCCGAAGATATCTACTTCTCCATTTTTGGCAAAAGGATCAAATAAACTTTGACTACATAGGTAAGTACTATTCCTCATGAAATATCTTGTCAAACCCTGTATAGCTGCCAATTATAGACAATGGTGGGAAAAAACCAAGATACAACAGATTGTAGAACAAAACCTCATGCATCTCTATTTGAAGAATAAGAAACATAGTTTTCTTAATTTACTCATGACATGATCCATGAAGTATTCTTTAAGCATAGTTACTCCAATACTCAAAAACTTCATTTTCAATTACTCATCAGTATTGATTGCAATCCTTTGATATGTCCATATTGATGAACAATATACCAATACTCCATGTAAGTCTTAATTCTCTACTATCTTCCAATAGTATGATTAATTATGGAAGTTTGAATAAAATATTATTCTTGAAGTGGTTCTAGACATGAAAAAGAAGGAACATAGATAATATGAATAAACATACCAAATTATTATTAATAATCACCATATCAAAAATATCTAAAATGTTCCATAAAATCAAACTACAAACTGTATAATTAAACCAATTCACTAGCAATTGTGGCCTTATTATCACACCTAAATCATTGATGAACTTAAACTAGCTTCCTTATATAGTGGAACTTTCTGAGTATATGTCTTGTGCGCTTATGATCTCGAGGTTCTTTAGCTAAAGGCAATTGTGGCCTTGTTATCACACCTAAATCATTGATGAACTTCTTTAGCGACAATGATTCCATGACCGTTTCATTGGCCGCAATATACTCAGACTCTATAGTTGATTCAGCTATAGTCTCTTGCTTGGAACTTCTTCAAGTCATTTCTCCTCCATTTAACATGAAAAGAAGACTAGAATGTGATCTAAAATTATATATGTTAGTTTGGAAACAAGCATACACATATTCTTTAACAATTGGCTCTTCCTTTCCACCGTAAACCAAGAACATATATTTAGTCCTCCCAATATACTTTGGAATTTTCTGAAGTGCGATCAAATGGATTTCACCAGGATTGGCTTGATAATAGCTCGTCGTACTAATAGAGTTTGAGATGTTTGGCCTTGTACATATCATGGCGCACATGATCGATTCTATAGCCGAAGCAAATGCGAATCGACTCATTCTATCCAGTTCTTCACTAGTACTGGGAAATTGGATTTTACTTAAAACCGTGCAACGTTGCATAGGTACGAATAATTTAGTAGAGTCTCCCATCTTGAGTATCTTAAAAACTTTATCTAATTATGAATTTGGGCAAAGTCCTATCTGTCTCCTAGATCTTCCATATAGATCTTAATACCAAATATATAAGCATCTTCTCCCAAGCCCTTCAGAGCAAAACTCTTCCCAAGCCAATATTTTACACTATTTAGTGTTGGGATGTCATTTCATATTAGAAGAATGTAATCAACATAAATGAAGAGAAATACAACTACTCTCTTGCAAGATCTAGCATACGCACACTGTTCATCTTTATTTCTTAAGAAACCAAACTCCTTGATTTTCTCACTGAAACAGATGTTCCACCTGAGAGGTGCTAGTTTGAGTCCATAAATTCAAGATTGGATACCATATTAGGAAGCATAGATTGTAAAAAACCTTCTGGCCGAGCCATGTAAACATCATCAATAACGAAAGCATATTTTTCATCAATTTTCCTTATTTCATAGTCATGAAATGCAACTATGGAAAGTATTACACTAATAGACTTAATCATAGCTACCGGTGAGAAAGTTTCCACATAGTTAATTCCTTAAGTATGAGTATAACCTTTAGCAACTAGTTGAGCTTTATAATTCTGTACATTCCTATCCATGTTAGTCTTCTTTTTGAAGACCCATCTACAACTAATGGTTTTAAGGCTAGGTGTAGGATCAAACAAGTTCCATACTTTGTTATCATATATAGATTGAATCTCTCTATTTCTCACCTCTTTCCATTTTTCATCCTCTGGGTTCACCATGGCTTCCTAATAGATGTGCGGCTCATTATTGCTCAACATGTTGTCATCCTCTAGAGTAATATGAAATTCATAAAACTATGGTGGACGAAGTTCTCTATTAGATCTAGGAGTTGGAAGTGGAGGTATATTAGAATCCTCAATAGGTTCTTCAACCTCTTGTTGAAGTCTAGTAGAAACTTCACATTCTTTATTGGTTGACTCTTGAATCTCATTAAGATCAATCGGGATCCTACTAGTTTCTTGAGATATCAAATCTCTTTCATGAAAGACTACCCTACCAGCAACAAAGATCTTGTTCTCAATAGGCTTGTAGAATAATTATCCAAAGGAATCTTTGGGATAACCAATGAAGTAATACCTTTTGGATCTGGTTTCAAGTTTGTCGAGTGCTTCTCAATGAATGAAAGCCTCACAACCTTGAAACCTTGATTCATGAAAGAAAGGAGCGTACCCATTTCCACATTTCGAATGGTGTCTTTTCAACATTCTTATTTGGTGTCAGGTTTAGAATGTAAGTGGTAGTTTTTAGAGGATAAACCCATAAACAAAATTAGAAGTGTAGCACAAGTCATCATAGAACGAACAATGTCTAGCAAGGTTCGATTTCTCGTATCAGAGACACCATTATGTTCTGGTGTTCCTAATGGAGCTAGTTGTGACACTATCTAAATTCATTTATTTTCTAATTAAGTAATTAAACTATTAATGACTTAACACAACAAGTCCTTACTATGTATATCCTTTCAGTTCTACTTTATTTTGCTCTTGCGTGTAACCCAAAAGGAAACTGCTATTTATAAGGAGGTAATTTGAAACGTTAAAGATAATTACCAAATATATTTTTTAATTACCTTGAATTTACAAATCATTCTAGAATATTCCAAATTCATTTATTTTCTAATTAATTAATTAAACAATTAAATAATTAACAAAACGAGTCCCTAATATGAGTATCTTTTAAGTTCTACTTTATTTTTCTCTTGCGTGTAACCTAAAAGAACACTTCTATTTATAGTGATGTTACTAGTTTGTTATGGCTATTTTCACTAATCTCTATCATCTACCACTTGCACTTAGGCATCAACAGTTGACCGGTCCAATACTTACTAGGAACATCAATGAGTGGTAGTCCAATGCAACTACTATACTTATAAAAACATTGCTATAAACCACCTTAAGACTAGTGACTTCAAATTTCTTTGATATTCATGATATCTTATTAGGAAATAGTCTATTTCCACATTTCAAAATGTGTATTTTCTCCATGTGTAGTATGTAAGTGGTAATATGTAAAGCATAACCCACAAAACTAGTTGGAAGTGTAACACAAGTCATTATAGAACGAAAAATGTCAAGCAAGGTTCGATTTCCCCTCTCAGACACACTATTGTGTTGTGGTGTTCCTAGTAGAGGTAGTTGTGAGACTATCGTACAACTTCTAAGATGATCATAGAATTTATCACTAAGATACTCGCTGCCCCTATTAGAATGAAGTATCTTGATTTTCTTGCCCAATTGGTTCTCTACATCTCTTTGGAAAATCTTGAATACTTCAAATGTCTAAAAATTCTGTTTAATTAGATATACATGCTCATATCTACTGACATCATCAGTAAATGTGACAAAGTATCTTTCACCATGTCTATTTATATGTTTGAACATGCTACATACATCCAAGTGGATGATGTATAACAGATCTGTCCCTCTCTTAAAGTTACCTATGAAAGGAGACTTTGTCAATTTCCCAAGTAACCAAGATTCGTAATCTCCATGGAACTAAAGGTTTAATGGTTCCAAGCTTCCACCTGATTAGAAATTGGCGATTCTCTTCTTGTCTATATGACCAAGACGGCAATGCCATAGACACGATTTATCCAAAGTAGAGGAACTAATTTTTAAGGTTAAGTTATTGTTTTTCCTTACACCAATCATAGATTCATATACATCATTGAAAGAATTTTCTTTAAAATAAAGAGTATTATCTTTGTAAACCAAAATACTAGCATTATCGTTATCAAATCCAAAACTAAAATCGTCACACCATAATGCATAAAATGAAATGATGTTTCTTGCCATGTAAGGCGAATAACTAGAATCTAATAAACTAATGGAATAACTAAGCATGAGAGGCCTGATGCATAGATGGGATCAAACATCCGAAGTTGAACAATAGGTGTTTAGGATCCTATTATTTAGGAATTAAATATTTTATGCAATTTGTAATCGCTACCTACGGAGTTGGTTTAAGTGGATAGGATAAAATGTTGGAAATATGTGTCCAATATCATAACTAATTGGTGTAACTTTGAGAATAATAGCAAAGTAATTTTTGGGTTGCCTTCAAGAGCAAGAATAGCTAGAAATAATGTAAGAAGATTGAGAAAATAGTTTATTAATTTATTATATGATTAATAAATTAAATAGAAACTAGCTAAAAATTAATTAGCATTAATTTGAAATTAATTTGGGATTATTTTGAAGTATAGGGACTGAATGTTAATTGTTTAATAGTTTTACAAGGAAACATTCTGGAACCCCATAGGTAGTGGACTGTTTTGGAACCTCCCTGGAGGGTTCTAGAATTAATCGAAGTAACAACTAAGCCAATGATTTGAATCAGGATTAAATATTATTGTTTAGTTGATTCAAATTAAGGTTATCCTATTGCAACCACTACTTCATAAAGGAGCATAAGAAAGCTCATACTTTCATCCAATCCATTAATCCTTAAAGGCTAAGAATTTTGATTCTCCTCTCTATCTCATCTCTTTCCTTAGTTTCTAGGGTTCTTGACTTTTAGGTATGAACCATTAGAGGTATCTACTTTGGGTACTAGTTTTACAAAAAGAAACAAGATCATTCAGAGATCAAGACTACAAAATCAATTTTCATAGAGGTTATTATTCAAATCCCTCTTATTTTATCTTGTTAGGTTAGTTTTAAATATACGTTGCTATAATAGTGAAACTTAGATCCTATGGTGTATGTAGATTTAGGATGACTTTTAATTGTTTTTCCTGATTTAATATAGTGTGAAGTTGCATAGAAAAACATCATATTTTGTGAGACCTCGGTATCCCAGGTACACAAATAGGATGTGTAAATATGAGATTAAAATGTCATTGAAAAGCTTCAATGGCATGACCAGTACTTCAGACATGTATATGATAGAACTTTTTTTTTCCACCATTCAATTAAGTATGTAAGTAGTGCATGTGACATTATTACTTGATACTATGTGCAAATATTTACATGAAATAAGCAACCGATCGGGGTCAAATGATTTTCCATGCTGTTGAAATGAAAATAGATGTTATTGATGCCCCTGGATCTTTTGGTGACTAAATAATATGTATTTAAACAATAGATTTTTTGTACCTAATCTTATAGGAACATGTAATAGTTGCAAAATTTTAAATAAAATTAGATTTACTTATCGTTTAGTAGATGTTCACATTCATTTTCAGAAACGATGTATTATATGTTAAAAATGTTTTTTCATAATGTTATTTACGAAGTATATCTATATGTTTTTTTTATTAAATTAATGGTTCTAAAGATAAAACCTATATAATCAAATAATATTTGATTCAATCTTATCTATGTCATTATCATGCTAACTATATAAAGATGAAACACATATACCAACTTCTATGAATGGAATTTTCGAAGGAAAATTACTGAATGGGCCTTATTAGTTGTATATATGGTAATCCTATTTATATGGGAAGATGATTTACATGTGTTTTTCTCTACTAGTAGTGAAAGTACAAATGTTTTGTTAAAGAATTATACATTGTGATGCATGCAATTTTTCAATCTGGTGATAGATACTTAATCAATTTCTCTAACAACTTTTATTTGTTATTGTTGAAACTTTTGATTTGCTCAAATTGTTTCATAGTGAATATTGAATACAACTCAGTGAGGCCATCATCAACCTTTTTGTTCTGATCAAGAAAATGAATTTGTAAACCAATTCTTCTTTGAACATCTTAGGAGTTGTGGAATTGGTTAACAACTTATTCCGTCAAAGAACACTCTTTCATCATTTGTATTGTCTTTGTGGCACAAGATAACCTGGTCTCTTGGATTTTTTCTTATAATTTTTGAGGTGGTTATCGTATTTTTTAGTGGGATAGGATCACCTGACCACTAGTTAAATATCGATAGAAAAAGTTTTTGAAGATGATAAATTAGACCTTACAATCTGCTATATGATGATTCAAAGAACTCCTTTGTTTATATATATTTTTGGAGTTATGCTCACTACAAACTAATATATATATTGGATATATATTTCAAACAAAACAAGTAGATTAAATACTTTAATTGTACTAAAAATAGGATGAAATATTTTATCCTTATCTAAAAGGTATAGGGTTATAAAGATTATGTTAGACAAGACTTTAACTCAACCTAACATCTGCTAATCTAATTTATATAGACTATCCTAAATGAATGTTTAGGATGAGACTTCTATGATCCCGCTGATTGTCATTCTAGAATAGATATACTTAGAAAGTTATTTTTCTAAGAGTGAGCAATATGGAACTTTAAGGACTAAAGAACCATAAACTAAATGCATCATAGTTTGGAACTAGCAAGTTTTTTAACAACTATTCAACATGTTTAAACAATTGATCAGAAACTAATAGAAGACATAGAGATGCATTCATGTATGATGATCAAGTATGAGCTTGTTAATATTCCTTGATATAATATGAATATAAAGAGTAAGTGAGTTTTTAAATGTGAAAAGATACATAGATGAAAATCTTTTCCGATTTAAGCTGATATCTCATAAGTATGAATCTTTTTCCTTATAATAAAATTGCATAGTGTTATTTCTTTATAAATCAAGATTAATCTTATGTTTTCTACAAAGCTAGTGGGAGAACAGTAACATTACTAGTCCTCTATGTGACTGAAATGCTAATTCTTGGAGTTAAGATCTACTTAGATAGATCATTGCAACTTAAATGATCAAGTAGAATGGAATTAGTTGACAAGGATCTTACAGAGCTTAAGATGCAAGTCTCTAAGAGAGTTTATCTTGTCAATACCACATGACATAATTTTGAGCATGTCTTAGAATCATAGTACAAGAATTGAACTAGATACTATGATTGTATTCCATATGTTGCTACAATTAGGTTCATCATATTGTTGGATTAGGTGTCTAAGCCCATAACTATAATTGGTATATACTTGATTTGATTGTAGCATGGTCCTTTTGGGTTGCCTTCACCATAGCAACTTGACAGGATGAATTTTGGAGAGAGGGGTTGATTAATGATTTATTAATATATTATAAGAATAATATATTAATTAGAAATCATATTATTTAATTAGTATTTTATCAGAAATTAATTTGATATTAATTTTGGGATTAAAGGTGCTAATTAAAAGTACGGGGTTGGTTTTGCCAATCATTGATAGTTGCAGACTGGGCTGCTAGACTCCCTTGGAATGGGGTGGACGAATTTCAATAGGGAGGCCCTATAGAAATTGTCCAAGGCCTTCCAGAAGGAATGTCCATGGGCTGATTAGAACCTAAGCAAGGAATTAGGGTTTCCCCTAGAAACCCTAGCACCCACATCTATATAAAGGCCCCTAGACCTCTTGAAATCGACCACTGCTTCACAAGGAGAAACCCTAGCTGATTTCTTGCCCCCCCCCTCTCTCTCTTATCCTTTGCTTTTGGTGTTTGTGATTCCATTAGAGGTGCAACACGTGAGCCACTAAAGCTTTCAAGAGTCGAGATCATCCGCAGAATACTTGTTATTACGAGATAACTAGCAAGGTAACATTATAACCCTAGTTTTCATATTGATTTCGAAACTCATATGCTAGTATTAGGGTTAATGCTTTGGAACTTCTATTTGCATGTATAAATAGAGAAAAATTTAGATCTAAAGCAATTAGGGTTGCATGAAAACATATGAATGTTGTTATGCTCAAAACCAATTAGTGGTATCAGAGACGGGTATGCTTTTCTGTTATATTTGATGCAATAGTGATTTGTCTAAACCAGAAATCAAAGCAGATTCAAAATCTGCTTGATGAAATCGACGAGTTCAATGAGGAACTCAACGAGTTAGATGAACTCGACAAGTCCATGCCCTGACTCGACGAGTTATGTGATTAATTAATTATTTAAAATTTGATCAAGTAATTTTGAAAAGTTTCAAATTGCACCTTTTAAGTTTTGCAATTTAAAATTTAATTAAAAGTTTAATTTTGAAATATTAAATTAGAAAACCGTAGTATTTTAAAAGTTTAAAATACAACCCTTATACTATATATATATATATATATATATATATATATATATATATATATATATATATATATAAGATGAGTCAGTCTTACCGTTAGTAGGACTCATTTACGAAGCCGATCTATAATGAGGGTATAAAAAAACTGCCTATAAAATGGCGGTTGAATGGGTGTCCACTCTCACCCACCACTTCCTTGATTGGTGGAGGGTCGTTGCCGAACGGGTAGGATAGGACATTAATTCTCTCACTAATAAGTGTATTGATAAATATAAAGTAGCTAAGTCTTTTTATAAATTCCTAATCTTAGTTACTTTAGGAAAATGTGAATTTGATGCTAATCCATGAAATTACACACTCCACCTTGCCAAGTCGTTAGTGTGGCGTGTGCGGTTAATCGGCATACTAATTTGGACTAACAAGGGTGGCAATGGGTAGCTCGTAAATTATCATAGATCAGTGGAGTGTGTATGGTTAACCGACACATTGACTAAGTGGTAAATGACATCGAAAGTACCAAGCTAATTTGCATGGTTATTCACACCTTGTTTGTGATCCTCGGTGTCCCAGTTAATAACTTGAAGAGCATAATCGAGATTAATCATGCCATTGAATAGTTCAATGAATATCAAAGAATCTAGGAATTTCATTTCATTTAAAACCTACTTCTTTTAATTTCGTTTTTCGTGGTGGAATTGGTAAATCGTCATTTGCGTACCTTCAAATAATTTACAATTGTATTACGACATCTCTCTTCCGAATTATGAATTATTATGTTGGGTCGTAGCCTTAATATTTCATTTTGGGTGTTATATTAAGAATTCCTTATCTAATAAAAAAATTGTCCTTCTTCTTTTGCAGATGTCTACCTCAAACAACGTTTTCGGTTCCTCCAACAACTCCTTCTCGCTCTTGAACATTTGTGCAATGATCACTTTTGATGGTTCCAATTTCAATGATTGGATCCAGAAAATTCGAATGGCATTGCGCTACGAGAAAGCCCACCTTCGCAGGTATTTAGACTATTCTATCTAATAACTCATCACATGCTAGTTCTTGCGTACTTGATACAGGATGTGGTTTTCACATTTGTTCTTATTTGCAGGGGCTAAGAAGAAGTAGATATGTAGAGCATAGGAAGATGAACCTGATAATGGGAAATAGGAAGACGTCTCCTGTAACCAAGATTGGAGTTTACTCTTTAGTGCTTCATTGTCACACCCCAAAACCAAGAACGGTGGAAACGTTCTGGGGCGGAGGACGTCACGTAAAGTATCACAACAATGCAAAGTAGTAAACAAGCAACAACATCATCCATTGCATTAATAGTATAATTTTAAATACAAGTTTGTTCGTGTTGGATATAGTGTCTAAGTCCATAACTATATTTGGTATGTACTTGACCCGACCCGGCATGGTCCATTTGGGTTGCACTTCACCCGAACAATTTATGGATAATCTTTTGAGAATAGTACAAGTTATGATTTATTAATATATTATAAGTTCTAATATATTAATATAAGATCATATTATTTAATTATTATTGATCTATAATTAATCTAGGATAATTTAGAGATCAAAGATATTACTAATTAAATATGGGCTTCTATATTTATATAGTGTGGGCTAATGCTTATTTGGAATGGGCTAGGCTTGCATGGAAAGTCCATGGATACTCCATGGATCTTTAACCCATGGATATCATGGAAATGAAGAGACATGGGTATTAGGGTTTACATGGATGTAACCCTAATCCACCACACTATATAAAGGAGGCTTTGGCTCTTGAAATCATACTAGTTGAGGTGAGTAAAGCAATAGGGCCGATTTCAAGAAAGTAGTGACTATTCTCTCAAAGTTCCAAGTTTGTGGTGATTTGTGATTTCCATTTGAGGCATCCACACTATTGGTGCTAGGCTCTAAAACTCCAAGCAATCAACTCCTACTACAAGGTAAGTATTTCTACTAGCTTTATTTGATTCATGTTCCCCATGCCATGCTAGTTAGGATATGAACCTTGGAAAAAATAATTATTTGCATGTATCTTAGACAAACATAGATCCAAGGTTTATTAGGGTTGCATGTACACTTAGGAAGTGTTAGAATGCTCAAAACCCTTCAGTGGTATCAGAGCCACAAAATGCAGATTTTCGATTTTTGCTACTGGAAATGGACTAGAAACATTACCCTAAACTATTTTGGTGTTATAAAACTTGTTTTAGATGGTGTAATGTTTGTTCTAATCCATTTACAATGGCTAATATCAATTTTTCATGATTATATGTGTTCATATGATCTTGAAACTTTGATATGGATATTCATGTTATTGATCTTATGAATTTAGATGATCATAGGAATTACATATAACCTACTTGGTAGTTTAATTCTTGATCATAATGTGTTTTAATGGAGTCCATAACTTGTCCTCAAGTTATGGAAAACCTAGAGTCACACTTGAATTAAAACCATTAAAAGAACACAAGAGTTAGAAAAATGAAGAGTCTTCATTTTTATTACTCTATTTAACTCATAAGTTACAAGAAATGAAAAGTTTTGAAAGTTTACAAAACTTGCCCTCAAGTTTTGGAACAAGTAAAGTCATATTAAAAAAAAAACTTTAGTTCCAACCCTTAGAATTTTAAAAGTTAAAATTCAACCCTTATACTTATAATATTATAAGTTAATAATATATATATATATATATATATATATATATATATATATATATATATATATATATATATATATAAGATCAAAGTCGTCTTACCGCTAGTACGCTTCATTCACGAAGCTAGTCTATAAGGTGGGTATAAGGTTGTTTTCTATAAAATGACAACTTAATGGGTGTCCACTCTCACCCACCGCTTGCTTGACTGGTGGAGGGTCGTTAGCCGAACGGGTAGGACAAGGACTTATAAATTTTGATTAAAAGTATAATGATAAAGTAACTAAATGTTTTATTAAATTCTCAATCTTAGTTACTTTAGGAAAATGTGAATAAGGTGCTAATCCATGGAATTACACTTTACACTTTGTTTAAGTCGTTAGTAGAGCGTGTGTGGTTAACCGGCACACTAACTTGAACTTAACAAGGTAGGTGAAGGGTGACTTAATGTTTATCATAGTATTGATGGAGCGTGTGTGGTTAACCGGCACATCGATTGAGGGGTAGTACATTAAGGGTACCAACAATCCCAGTCACAAAACTTGAAGGGCACACTCGAGATTGAAACATGCCATTGAAGAAAGTTCAATGAATCTCAAAGAATCTAGGAGTTTCTAAACCAATTAAAACCTAATTAAAATTTCGTTTTTCGTGGTGGAAATTGGTGAATCGTCATTCACCTACCTTCAAATATCTTATAGCTTAGATTACGTCATCCCTCTTCTAAGTTATAACATATTGTGTTGGGTCCTAGCCTTAATACTACATTTGGGTGTTTTATTAAGGACTATCTTTAAATCTAATCTAATCTATTCCCTCTTCTTCTCAGATGTCTTCCAATAACAATGCTTCTGGCTCTAACCCTACTAGCTCTTTCTCTCTCATGAATCTTTGTGGGAGAGTCATCTTCAAAGGATCCAACTTTACTGATTGGATCAGGAACATCAGGATGGTCACTCGGTATGAGAAAAAAGAATATGTTCTCGACAAGGAGCTAAAGGTACCTGAGCTAACTGCTACTCCTGAAGAGCTTGCTGATTATGAGGTACATGAAAGGGATGCTACGAAAGTAGCATGCATCATGATGGCCACCATGACAGCCGAGCTCCAAAAGTCCTATGAGGTCTATTATCCTTTTGAGATGCACCAGGAATTGATGGACCGTTACAATTAGAGTGCTCGTCAAGAGCGATATGAAATAGTCTCCTCCATGATAACAACCCGAATGAAGGATGGTGAACCCATCACGGGCCACTTGCAGAAAATGCAAATATATGTGGACCGTTTACTGAAGCTAAATGTGAACTTCCCCGAGGAGTTAGCAATAGACATCATTTTGCACTCCTTACCATCATTTTATGATCAATTCCGCATGACATATCACATGAACAAGGAAGAAGTCACCCTCAGTAAACTTCAGGGACTCTTGAAGACCGCGGAAAGTGGTCTAAAGGGTAAGTCGGTTGTTACTACACCTACTCATACTCCTACTGTGGCCAATGTCTTGGAAATCGGGGATGGCAAAGGGAAGAAGAGAAAGAGCCCTTCTAAGGGTACCAAGGGTGAGAACCTTGAAGGCTCCTCTTCAAGCAAAACCAAGAAAGGTTTTTTCACTCCTTCTGCTAACCCTAATGAGGCTGAATGATTCTATTGTCATGAAAAGTCGCACTGGAAGCGAAACTGCCCAAAGTACCAGCAATATGTGAAGGATGGGAAAGTAAAACCCAACCATGCATGTATATACACTATATTCTCTAATAACTCACCTCATTCTAAGTCTTGGGTCCTTGATACCGGTTGTGGTATTCACATATGTTGTGATTTGCAGGGATTAAGAAGAAGTGAGAATGTGGAGCAAGGAAAGATAAACTTGATCATGGGAAATAGGAAAGCTTCACCTATCACCAAGATAGGAGTTTATTCCTTAGTGCTAAATAGTGGGTTTACATTAGATTTGAATAAGTGTTATTATTCGCCAGAAATGGCAAGAAATTGTTATTTCCTTTCATGCATTGTATAAACAAGGTTTTACCTTTTATTTTGATAATAATAATGGTAGTATTGATGCTTTCTTTAATAATGTTCATTATTTTAAAAAATTACCTTGTGATGGCATGTATGAAAATGTATCTGTTGTAGATAATCTAGGAAATAATGTATTGTATATTGACTCTTCCACTAGCTTAGATAAAGCATCTTTATGGCATGGTCGTCTTGGACATGTAAGTAAGAAACGCATAGGCCAACTCCAAAAGGATGGAGTCTTGGAGTCATTTGACCTAAAGTCAGATGATAGTTGTGAATCTTGTTTGCTTGGTAAAGTGAGAAAGTCACCTTTTATTGGCACTTGTGCTAGGGGTGAAGGTTTGTTGGACCTCATACACACGGATATGTGTGGACCCTTTAGAACCGCCACAAGATATGCTAATCGGTTTTATGTGACTTTCACTGATGATTTTAGTAGATATGGATATGTCTACTTAATCAAGCATAATTCATAAACCTTTGAGAAATTCAAAGAGTTTAAGCAAGAAGTGGAGAATCAGTTGGGAAGGAACATTAAGATGCTTCGATCCGATCGAGGCGGTGAGTATCTTAGTACTGCGTTCCTTGACTATCTTAAGGAATGTGGGATTATCTAACAATTGACACCTCCTAGGACACCACAGTTGAATGGTGTAGCTGAGAGGCGCAATCGGACCTTGTTGGACATGGTTCGTTCCATGATGAGTCGAGCTTCGCTACCAATCTCATTTTGGGGGTATGCCTTAGAGACTGCTGCCCATATCCTTAATCTAGTCCATACCAAGAAGGTTGCCAAAACACCTCACGAGATGTGGACTGGAAAAGTTCCTAATCTAGACCACATCAAGATTTGGGGTTGTGAGGCTTTCGTGAGACGCGAGACTCACGATAAGATCGAACCCCGAAGCTAAAGGTGTATTTTCATCGGCTATCCACAGAAATCCTTTGGCTACATCTTCTACAGACCTAGTGATAATGTGGTCTTTGTAGCAAGAAGAGGATTCTTTCGAGAGAGAGAGAATTCATGAGTCAAGGAGACAGTGGGAGGAAAATTGACCTTGAGGAACTTCAAGAGTCAAGTGATGAAGGAACCTCAAACCCTAGCCCTCAACCTGAGGAGGAAACTCCTGTTGAGCCAACTAAAGAATCTATACCTCTGAGGCGTTCCATCAGAGTTAGGAATGCACCTGAGCATTATCATGGTTTCCATATTACTGCAGAAGGTGAGACACTTATCAGTGATAACACACTGGTAAATTTGGATGAGCCTAACAGCTACACGGAAGCCATGGTAGGCCCTGAGGCTGCTAAATGAAAAGAGGCTATGGATAGCGAGATACAGTCCATGTATGACAATCAAGTTTGAAACTTGGTTGACAATGTACCTGATCGTAAAGTAGTTGGGTGCAAATGGATCTTCAAGAAGAAGACCGACATGGATGGTAATGTACACACTTATAAGGCACGACTGGTTGCAAAGGGTTATTCTCAAACTCCGGGAGTTGATTATGATGAGACCTTTTCACCAGTGGCCAAGATTAAGTCTATTAGGGTTCTGTTAGCCATTGCTACATTTCATGAATATGAAATATGGAAAATGGATGTCAAAACCGCTTTCCTTAATGGAAAGTTGGCTGAAGATATTTACATGGTTCAGCCAGAGGGTTTTGTCAGTACAGAGTACCCCAATAGAGTGTGTAAACTAGAGAAATCCATTTATGGATTGAAACAGGCACCTCGTAGATGGAATCTTTGCTTTGATGAGAAAGTCAAGGAATTTGGCTTTTCAAGGAGTGAAGATGAATCTTGTGTCTATATCAAGGCTAGTGGGAGCATAGTCAGCTTTTTGCTACTGTATGTGGATGACATACTACTCATAGGAAATGACATCCCAACCCTGCAGGAAGTAAAGTCCTGGCTTGGGAAGTGTTTCGCTATGAAGGACCTTCGTGAAGCTGCCTATATCCTAGGGATAAGGATTTTGAGAAACAGGAGTAAAAGACTAATTGGACTTAGTCAAAGCACCTATGTGGAAAAAGTGTTGAAAAGATTCAACATGCATAACTCCAAGAAAGGTGAGTTACCCATTCAAAGTAACGCCGGATTGAGTAAGACACAAAGCCCTAGTACTAAGGCTGAGATAGCAGAAATGACTCGACTACCTTATGCTTCAGCTGTAGGATCGATCATGTATGCTACGACGTGTACTCGACCTGATGTAGCCTTTGCTGCGAGCATGGTTAGCAGGTATCAGGGGAACCCTGTTAAGGCACACTGGACTGCAGTAAAGAATATCCTCAAGTACCTGCGAAGGACTAAGGACTGGGTCCTTACCCTTGGTGGGAGTGATGACTTGAGAGTTGTAGGGTACAGTGATGCTAGCTTTCAGACTGACAGGGATAATTTCCGCTCTCAGTCGGGCTGGGTCTTTACCCTAAACGGAGGGGCAATTACTTGGAAAAGTTCCAAGCAGAAGACAGTGGCTGATTCCACTTGTGAATCAGATTATATAGCAGCAAGCGAGGCTGCAAAGGAGGCTATATAGCTAAAGAATTTCATCGGAGACCTTGGAGTTGTACCAGCTATAAGGGAGCCAATGGAGATTTTCTATGACAGCAATAGTGCGGTTACCTTAGCCAAGGAACCAACAGATCGTGGAAGATCTAGACACATTGACAAAAAATATCACTTCATTAGACATCGAATAGAAGAAGGAATCCTCCTGGAAAAGAGGGTATCATCGGATGATAACCCAACAGATCCCCTCACGAAGGGACTGACTCGGGCCAAGCATCTCCAGCATGCTCGGAGCATAGGGCTGAAGGATGATATTAGTTTTAGTAGTTAGATAATCTCGAAATTTGTAAAGTGTAATTGACATTAGATGATGAATAAAAGGTGTTTTATTTATGAGCAAAGTGTTGCTATCTCTTGTCGATCGTTTACAATATTTCTTTTGCATGTTTTAACTTCCAGAATAATTATGTTTAGTATATCATATTATTTAAACCTCCATAGTCGGTCATATGTCGGAAGTAGGTATGAATCAAGACTGTCATGATTGGTTGCAGAGGTCTAAGGTGTTGGACATGGCTACAACAATCATGAGTGCTCATAAGTTTTGAGCATTGGACTCAACCCACGCTCACTGGAATCACTTCATGGAATTTATCTCGAGTGATCGTGAGACGGTAATATCATATAAGTCTTCAACCCTAGAGATATGAATTGTTACTTACGAGTTGGTTATGCATTGATTGTATGAAAACGCATTGGTAACTCGATGTTATAAAACATGCCTTTGTGTATAATTCAATGAGTGGTAGAACAAACATATGAGTCGAAGTTTATCTGTTCCTTCTAGGATTAGAAGCGATATCTGGGCCCCTCGATGATTTTGTTTTGACCTATGTATTGGGCCTGGTCAGAACTAAATTGATGTGTTCAGTTAAGTTCTATGTCAAACAAATCGGAAATCGGGAAACAAATGCTGGACAATAAGTAAGACCATGTTTCATGTATTTGTCCGGCTGATATCTAGAACATAGGATTATATGATCACTTATCTAAAATGGTGCGTTCTAGTTCAACAGAGTTTAAAGAGCTACGATTGCTGATCGGTTCCTGAAGTCATACTTGCAACTATAGTTATTAGACTTATCCAAGTGGGAGACTGTTGGATATAGTGTCTAAGTCCATAACTATATTTGGTATGTACTTGACCCGACCCGGCATGGTCCATTTGGGTTGCACTTCACCCGAACAATTTATGGATAATCTTTTGAGAATAGTACAAGTTATGAGTTATTAATATATTATAAGTTCTAATATATTAATATAAGATCATATTATTTAATTAGTATTGATCTATAATTAATCTAGGATTAATTTAGAGATCAAAGATATTACTAATTAAATATTGGCTTCTATATTTATATAGTGTGGGCTAATGCTTATTTGGAATGGGCTAGGCTTGCATGGAAAGTCCATGGATACTCCATGGAGCTTTAACCCATGGATCTCATGGAAATGAAGAGACATGGGTATTAGGGTTTACATGGATGTAACCCTAATCCACCACACTATATAAAGGAGGCTTTGGCTCTTGAAATCATACTAGTTGAGGTGAGTAAAGCAAGAGGGCCGATTTCAAGATAATAGTGGCTATTCTCTCAAAGTTCCAAGTTTGTGGTGATTTGTGATTTCCATTTGAGGCATCCGCACTATAGGTGCTAGGCTGTAAAACTCCAAGCAATCAATTACTACTACAAGGTAAATATTTCTACTAGCTTTATTTGATTCATGTTCCCCATGCCATGCTAGTTAGGATATGAACCTTGGAAAAAAATAATTATTTGCATGTATGTTAGACAAACATAGATCCAAGGTTTATTAGGGTTGCATGTACACTTAGGAAGTGTTAGAATGCTCAAAACCCTTCAGTTCTTTCATAGAATAATTATATAATGCATATTTCATTTAAAAGACGAGTCTACACTGCTCTGTCTTCACAAAACCTAGCCATCGTACCTGTCTATTGGTGACCTGAGAATACAAGTTATTTTGAAAGCGAGTATCAGCATAAATCTGGTGAACTCATAAGTATTCAATGTCATTATTTGTAAATAAAACTTGTAATAAAAGACTTGTAATTGTTTTGAGGAAAATTTTGTATAAGTATGGAAACCCTAGAAAATCCCATATTTCCTACTAGTATAAAAAGTAGTCTTCTACCAAGACCCAAATGAAAGTAAGTAAATAGTCTTCTAACGAGACTTTCTGAAAGTAACTAAGTAGACTTCTCACGAGACCCGCTGTAAGTAAGTAGTCTTCTCACGAGACCCGCTGTAAGTAAGTAGTCTTCTCACGAGACCCGTTGTAAGTAAGTAAGTAGTCTTCTCACGGGACCCGCTGAAAGTAAGTAATAATGTGATTGATAGTCCCCATACTAAAAGCTCTCCTTAGAGGAGATTCTGGGAAACTAACGGTGACTCCCGCAACGAATTTCTAGGTCGAAATCCACATTTATTTTACGTAATCATATATATACCCAATGCTATACCTATAATAGCTTACTAGAAATATATGAACGTATACCTTTGCTACCTATAGGTACTAAACTGACTGATTAGAACCTTTATATATACATATGTATACATAATATATAAGTAAGATTTAGACGATCTTCGGACAACTAACCGATACCTTAAGTACACATCCAAACGAGGAAAATGAAACAAGGCGAGTTAGCAGTTCTAAGTCCTTCAAACATTATTTATATAACTATACATATATAGACATGCTTTTAACAATTGTACTAGGAATAGTAAATATTATCTCCTAACTATACCAATTATAGTTACTAGTAATGTATTAGTATAGACTCATGAATGAACTGACTCTTGTGTGATTCCTTGTACTTGGAATAGTAAGTAGTATCTCCTAACTATACCTATTATAGTTACTAGTAATGTACGTGTATAACCGAAAGTATGCATTTTCTACCCAAAGGTACTGAACTGACTAATGGAACTTTTATGTCTATATATGTATACATGATATATAACTAATATTTAGACGACATTCGGACGAATAACCGATACCCTAAGGTCACATCCCAACGAGAAAAAGGAATTAGAGCGAGCTAGCCATCCAAAGTCCTTTAAACATTACTTATATAACTATACATGTATAGGAATGCATTTGAAATATAAAAGTATAAAATAAGTTTTGGTAAAAACCTTTGAAAAGTTTAATAAATAAGAGTTCATGACTTGATGTCAGTTTATAAAACGATTTGAAAGTAGTTTGTTTGATAAGACAGTTTTAAGTATAAGAAAAACCTTTGTTTGAAACATAATTGTAACAGAGTTTGAAAGGAAACATACAATATGTAAGACAGTTTGATAAAGAGTTTTAACATGTAAAAACGTTTGAAAAAGTCATTTGGAGTAATTTTGTTGGTAAAACAACTAAAAGTGTAGTAAATCCATTTGTATGCTAGTTATTAATCACATATGATTGATATAATAACTAGCATGATTCAAATTGTATCCCCCCCATAAAAGCATTTATAAACATTTAAAAACATTTAAAAGGTTAATTAAGGGGTATGAACTCACCTGTTGTGAGTGGAATGTACGGAGGTGACAAGGTGCTAGGTGTCAAGTGGAGACTTGAACATAAACAATGGTCCTAGTTAACATATAATGAAACATATATGCATCCAATTAGTCATTTAACAACTAATTAACCTAGTCAAGACATCCTAGGACATGGAAACACTTTGATTCAAGTGCTATAGGTACCGAAGGGTTGCATCTAAGGGTTGTATGGCATGACATTGGAGTTTATGGCCCAAGACCCACTCTTTTGTGAGTTTATGGCCCATGGTCATTTCCCCACAAGTTTATGGCTGTAAACTCATGGTACTAAGTTCCATTTGGTGTTTTGAGGTCATATAAGTCATGATTGAGCATCCGATGATCAAGTCCAAGCCTTAGGAAAGCATTAGGGGCACAATAAGACTACTTTGTAGAGTTTACGGACTAAGGACCATATCCTTATGTGTTTACGGCCATAAAATCTTATGGGGACTTGATTTGATTGTTTTAATGTCGTAAACACTTCTAGGAAGGATCAAGGTTGGCATCCAAGGCTTAGGAAGGGACTAGGGTCCATTTAACCACCTTAAGAAGGGTTTACGACCCAAGAACATCCTTGGCCGTAAACTCCTTTGTTATTATGATTCTTGATGATTTTTAAGTGTAAACAAGTTCATATTAAGCACACAAGAAGCTAGGATAAGTGTACTTACAATCTAGAAGCTTGATTGGATGCTTAAGGTCCAAGAACACTAGTGTGTGTTCTTGGTGTTCTTGAAGAACACTTGATTATCTATCAAATGAAGAGATTTCATGGATGAAATCATTCACAAATGCTAGATAATGAAGTAAATCAACTAATGAAGGAAGGAAAAATTACTAAGTTTGAAGATCTAGTGATGATACTTGAGAGGATTTTGATGTTCTAGTTCTTGAAATTGAGAAAAAGTGATAAATATGACTAAGTTTCATATTTATACCCTTTGGGGTTTACAGCCGTAAACACCATGTTTAGGCAGTAAACTCCAAACTCTTGGAGTTTTGAGACCTTATTGTTGTACAATAAACCCTTGGGCATCCTCTCTCATGTTATGTCTTGAAGTACTAGGCTTTAGAACACTCAAACTGACTCCAAAACTGCTAAAATTTTGAAATTGAGGGTTTGACTTTGATTGAATGCAGGGATTGTTATAAGATACAAATTTCAAGTTGTCACATCATCCCCCCATTAGAGGGAATTTCATCCCGTAATTCAGATTCAAAAGTGAATACTCCTGAATCATGAAAAGAATAGGTACTTCTGTTCCATCTGCATCTCCTGTCCTGATCGATGGGAAATTCTAAGTTTGGCTTCTAAGTTTATATGTATGGTAGCATAATTACTCGTTGTTTAGAGACAGTCTCCGTCATGAAATTCATATTAGAACTCATACATGGTTCATCAATCACCGTCTCGGTATACGATTCGTATATAATTAAGATTGAAAAGGTAGTCGAATAAATGATTCTTCTCTAAGCTCACATCCTAACGAGGAAAAGAAGTTAAAGAGGAATCATCAATTCTAAACCTGTAGAATCTTGATTATGTACCACCCTAGTGTATACTTTCCTCCGTGATTGGTTAACCGTATGGGTCTTTGGATTGAACTTGACGTACTGTACGAGTAGTTTTCCGGAGAGGTTTGCTGAAGTTACTTCGGGAAGGCTACGAATCGTAAGGTACTCTACGCATGAGTACCTCGGAGTTCTGGAACGACGGCTTCACTAGAGAGTCGATTACGAGAAAAGGATTTTCACTTGAAACTGGCACTGTGAAGATCAAATCGAGTCAAGTCAAATGACGAAGTCGAACTATTCGAAATTACAGGCGTTAGACTGGATCAAAAGGTGTTACAAAACAATGCGGTGCAATCTATGAAAGAGTTTTCAGTACTTTAGTTTCAGCTATGCTATGACAGCTATGAACAAAGTATACTGCAAATAGCCAGTACAGGCAGCACGAGAGTCCCTAACACAGATGGGATCTCACAAAAGATAAGACTCTAGTTGCACTAGTTTTTAAAAGTTTAGAATTCTAACATAAACATTACTGAACGTAATAGATTTTTAACGTGGGCTTGGAGTAGAGTCTCCTGCGGCGTTGATCATTAGCATCCTTCCGTCTGTGCCAGAATTCGCTGTTCCCGGGCAGTTTCTTTTATAGTGACCCACCTCGCCACAACCGTAGCAAGCCTGGCTCACCCCAGCATTGTGTACTTGGTTGATCGGCCTTGCTGGAGTTTTTCATTAACAGATGGTGTGTCCCTTTTTGTTGCAGTTTAAGCATTGCATTTCCCGACAAGGTCCATGATGGTGATAGTTGCATTTGTGCACTTTGGGAGATTACCAACATAAGACTTTGCTGGTAATGGGTTAGCAGAGACTATTGTAGGTACGGTAGCAACATTGATAGTAAGTAGCTGTGGTTTCCTTGAGGATTCCTGGGAGGAATCGTCTTTCCTCTTGTTCCAAACTTGCTTCATGTCGTTGCTGTTGTTTCCCTTCTGTTGATCTTGTACAACAATCATTGAGTTCTGATAGTTTCAGTGGTCAATAATAGATTGTGCTAGCTATTTGGCACTGTCAAAAGTATCAGGACATGACGCTAACACACTTGACTGAATTTAGGATGACAGTCCCCAAATATATCTTTCTATTTTCTTGCTTTCTGGAGCAACCATATCTGGGCAAAGAATAGCCAGGTTGCAAAATCTATTGGTATAGTTTGATATATCAGAACCAACCATTTCAAGATTCCAGAGTTACTGCTCATTTTTTTGAATTTCCCCTTGTGGACAATATTCTCTCATCAACATTATTTTTAAGCTCTCCCAGCTTATCGAATTTGCCACTATTAGAGTCAGTGCCTTAACGTGGCCATTCCACCATGTTAAAGCTCTTTCTGAAAAGGTACAAGTACCAAACTTGACCTTGTTGTTCTCTAGGTAGGCGCAGATCTTAATGACTGATTCTGTCTTTTCTATCCATTATCTTAATATCATAACCCCTTCAGTTCCATTAAAATTCAGGGGTTTGGCGTTCATAAAATCTTTATAGGTGCACTCTCGTGAGTGCCCATGACTCTCGCCATGGTTCGAAGGAAATACCCCAATTCCCGAACCAATAGCACCAGAAGTGTTGAACTGTGTCATGGCAGCCGCTACAGCCGCTGTGACTGGTGCTTAGAACATAGCAGCATCGAACTGACGAGGTGGTGGTGGGGGTGGTATCGGTGCTTCAGTACCATTGTTACGTCTTGGATTTCTTCTAGGAGGCATCTTTCAACTATAAATTTAAAATAATTCAGAAAATGATAAGAATCTAATAGTACAGAAAATGAACATGTCCTATGAAATAAATCGCCATAGTTCAATAACAAGAGATAGTATGAATGGTATAAGGCTCTAATGATAGAAGAATGAAAGTATTTGGGCAAGGATTGTCGGGAACTAATCCAATTGTCAAAATCATTGATATTCAAGATGTAGTTATAAAGACTTCAAGCCTATCACAGAAGGTGACTAGTGTAATCACTAACTCACCAGGTCGTATTGGGCTCTTAGTTATTAATGTGACGCGCATGGTTTTCTGCCATCTTGCATGACTCGCGAGTGGTATCCTTTGTTCTATGTCCTACTCCTGACGAAAGAAATATGTTGTCCACTTATGTATCTTCGGTGTCCTCTGGCATCCCACTAGCTTCGTACTCTTTGTCTGATCCGTTCTCGAAGTTCTCTTTGTTGGCTATTTTAGTGAGGCGGCGTCTCTAGTCAAGTTATCGGTGCGAGAATGGAAATGTCTAGAGAATCTATGAGAATACTCAATCTATTTCTAGTACTAATTTTTATCATGAGATCCTTATTGAATCTTTCTATAATCACATAGGGTATACATATTATATATATATCTTGGATCTAATATTCATTCGAATATGTGATACTACTCCAAATCCACATCCCAACGAGGAAAAGGAAGTGAAGCGAAATCACACCTTCTAAGTCTATGAGATATTTATTATATATAACTCTAGGATTTATACACTTTTCCATTATAGACTGATCAGTAAGGGTCTTTTAATTCTCATATAATTATTTACAGTTATTGAAGATACTCCCATAATATCTCTGTTTTTGGTTTGGTTCTTAGGTTTCTTGTTACTGTATACTTTTAGTATTGTTATTGGATAGTATATGAAAATACTCCGATAGTATTTTACTTTATTTTTAGTTCTAAAGACTCCTTTGGACCTAGTATTCGGTAAGTTTTAGGTTTGTCGCAACACCACTATCATCCCCGAACACACATTCACCATATCTCAAATAAATATAGTTGATCAGGCTATATTAATTCCAGATATGATTACATAACTGCCCTGTTTTGACTGTTGTGCCTAACAATTAAATCCTTTTGTTATGTTCTAGTATGATACTATTCTATAGTAAGTATGTAGGTACGTAGATATGTATACTTTTAGTTAAGTATTTTAGTACATAAAGGTATAAACTCTTGGTCAGAGTATTTTAATCCCATTGTATTTATAGTCTGTATATCTTTTATGAGTTGATATACTCAATTCACTCTAAACAATGCTCTGATACCAATCTATCACACCCTAAAACCAAGAACGGCGGAAACGTTCTGGGGCGGAGGACGTCGCGTAAAGTATCACAACAATGCAAAGTAGTAAACAATCAACAACATCATCCATTGCATTAATAGTATAATTTTAAATAAAAGTGTGTTCTTTCATAGAATAACAATATAATGAATATTTCAAATAAAAGACGAGACTTGACTGCTCCGTCTTCACAAAACCTGGTCATCTTACCTGTCTATTGGTGACCTGAGAATACAAGTTATTTTGAAAGCGAGTATCAACATAAAGCTGGTGAATTCATAAGTATTTAATGTCATTATTTGTAAATAAAACTTGTAATAAAAGACTTGTAATTGTTTTGAGGAAAAGTCTGTATAAGTATGAAAACCCTAGAAAATTCCATATTTCCTACTACTATAAAAAGTAGTCTTCTACCAAGACCCAAATGAAAGTAACTAAATAGTCTTCTAACGAGATTCGCTGAAAGAAAGTAAGTAGTCTTCTCACGAGACCCACTGTAAGTAAGTAGTCTTCTCACGAGACCCGTTGTAAGTAAGTAGTATTCTCACGAGACCGTAAGTAGTCTTCTCACGAGACCCGCTGAAAGTAAGTAATAATGTGATTGATAGTTCCCAAAACTATACCTAATGTATACCTTTGCTACCCAAAGTTACTAAACTGACTGATTAGAACCTTTATATCTACACATGTATACATAATATATAAGTAAGATTTAGACAACCTTTGGACAACTAACCGATACCTTAAGTACACATCCAAACGAGGAAAAGGAAACAAGGCGAATTAGCAGTTCTATGTCCTTCGAACATTATTTATATAACTATACATATATAGACATGCTTTTAACAATTGTACTAGGAATAGTAAATAGTATCTCCTAACTATACCAATTATAGTTACTAGTAATGTATTAGTATAGACTCATGAATGAACTAACTCTTGTGTGATTCCTTGTACTTGGAATAGTAAGTAGTATCTCCTAACCATACCTATTATAGTTACTAGTAATGTACGTGTATAACCGAAAGTATGCCTTTGCTACCTAAAGGTACTGAACTGACTAATGGAAATTTTATGTCTATATCTGTATACATGATATATAACTAATATTTAGACGACATTCGGACGAATAACCGATACCCTAAGGTCACATCCCAACGAGGAAAAGGAATTAGAGCGAGCTAGCCATCCAAAGTCCTTTAAACATTACTTATATAACTATACATATATAGGCATGCATTTGACAATATAAAAGTATAAAAGAAGGTTTGGTAAAAACCTTTGAAAAGTTTAATAAATAAGAGTTCATGACTTGATGTCTATTTATAAAACGATTTAAAAGTAGTTTGTTTGATAAGACAATTTTAAGTATAAGAAAAAACTTTGTTTGAAACATAATTGTAACAGAGTTTGAAAGGAAACATATAGTATGTAAGACAGTTTGATAAAGAGTTTTAACATGTAAAAATGTTTGAAAAAGTCATTTGGAGTAATTTTTTTGGTAAAACAGCTAAAAGTGTAGTAAATCCATTTGTATGCTAGTTATGAATCACATATGATTGATATAATAACTAGCATGATTCAACTTGTATTCCCTCCCCCATAAAAGCATTTATAAACATTTAAAAACATTTAAAAGGTTAATTAAGGGGTATGAACTCACCTGTTGTGAGTGGAATGTACGGAGGTGACAAGGTGCTAGGTGTCAAGTGGAGACTTGAACATAAACAATGGTCCTAGTTAACATATAATGAAACATATATGCATCCAATTAGTCATTTAACAACTAATTAACCTAGTCAAGACATCCTAGGACATGGAAACCCTTTGATTCAAGTGCTATAGGTACCGAAGTGTTGCATCTAAGGGTTGTATGGCATGACATTGGAGTTTATGGCCCAAGAACCACTCTTTATGGAGTTTACGGCCCATGGTCATTTCCCCATGAGTTTATGGTCGTAAACTCATGGTACTAAGTTCCATTTGGTTTTTTGAGGTCTTATAAGTCATGATTGAGCATCCGATGATCAAGTCCAAGCCTTAGGAAAGCGTTAGGGGCACAATAAGACTACTTTGTAGAGTTTACGGACTAAGGACCATATCCTTATGTGTTTACGGCCATAAAATCTTATGGGGACTTGATTTGATTGTTTTAATGTCGTAAACACTTCTAGGAAGGATCAAGGTTGGCATCCAAGGCTTAGGAAGGGACTAGGGTCCATTTAACCACCTTAAGAAGGGTTTACGACCCAAGAACATCCTTGGCCGTAAACTCCTTTGTTATTATGATTCTTGATGATTTTTAAGTGTAAACAAGTTCATATTAAGCACACAAGAAGCTAGGATAAGTGTACTTACAATCTAGAAGCTTGATTGGATGCTTAAGGTCCAAGAACACTAGTGTGTGTTCTTGGTGTTCTTGAAGAACACTTGATTATCTATCAAATGAAGAGATTTCATGGATGAAATCATTCACAAATGCTAGATAATGAAGTAAATCAACTAATTAAGGAAGGAAAACTTACTAAGTTTGAAGATCTAGTGATGATACTTGAGAGGATTTTGATGTCATATTTATACCCCTTGGGGTTTACGGCCGTAGAACATTCAAACTGATTCCAAAACTGCTAAAATTTAGAAATTGAGGGTTTGACTTTGATTGAATTCAGGGATTGTTATAAGATAGAAATTTCGAGTTGTCACATTAATAGTGGGTTAGCATTAGATTTGAGTGATTGTTACTAGTCGTCAGAGATGATGAGGAATATTATTTCCTTTCATGGTTTGTTCAGACCAGGCTTTAGATTTTTGTTTAATAATGAAATTGATTCTATTAATGCTTATTATAATGGTTTATTTTATTTTAAAGCATTGCCTTGTAATGGTGTATATGAAACTGTGATGGTTGTAGATAACTTAGGAAATAATGTGTTGGATATTGATTCTTCTAATGGTATAGATAAGGCATGCTTGTGGCATTTTCGTCTTAGACATCTCAACAAGAAGCGCATATCCCAACTCCAAAAGGATGAAGTGTTGGAGTCGTTTGACCTAAAGTCAAATGACATGTGCGAGTGTTTTTTGCTTGGAAAGATGACTAAATAACATTTCACTGGTAATTGTGAAAGAGGTGAGGGATTGCTAGATCTCATACACAAAGATGTGTGTGGGCCCTTCAGATCTACCACAAAGGATACAAACCGCTTCTATGTGACTTTTAATGATGATTATAGCAGATATGGATATATTTACTTAATCAAGCATAAGTTAAAAAATTTTGAAAAGCTCAAAGAGTTTAAGCAAGAATTAGACAATCAATTGGGCAAGAAGATAAAGATGCTCAGATCTGATAGAGGTGGTGAGTATCTTAGTATCGAGTTGCACGACTATCTTACGGAATGTGGAATTGTTTCACAATTAACACCTCTTAGGACACCACAAATTAATGGTGTGACTGGAAGGCATAATCAAACCTTGTTGGGCATGGTTCGTTCCATGATGAGTCGAGCTTCATTACCAATCTCATTTTGGGGGTATGCCTTAGAGACTGCTGCCCATATCCTTAATCTAGTCCCAAATAAGGAGGTTGCCAAAACACCTCACGAGATGTGAGCTAAAGGAAGGTTCGCACACTAGCACATATCAAGGATTGGGGTTGTGAAGCTTTCGTAAAACGAGAGACTCACGACAAGCTTGAACCCCGAAGTGAGCAGTGTATTTTCATCGACTACCCATAGAAATCCTTTGGATATCTTTTCTATAGACCTAATTATAACGTGGTCTTTGTAGCAAGAAGAGGAGTTTTCTGCGAGAGGGAACTCATATGCCAAGAGGATAGTGGGAGGAAAATTTATCTTGAAGAGATTCAAGAATCAAGTGGCGAAGGAACCTCTAACACTAGCGCTCAGCCTGAGGAAGAGATTCCTGTTGAACCAATTGACGAGCGATTACCTCTCCGACGTTCCGCTCGAGTTAGAATGGCAGCGGAGTTTTATGGTTTTCATATTACTAGGGATGATGATATGTTTATCAGTGATAGTACACTGGTAAATTTGGATGAGCCTTCTAGCTACAAGGAAGCCATGGCGGGCCCTGAATCTGCCAAGCAGAAAGAGGCAATGGACATCAAAATCCAGTCCATGTATGACAATCAAGTTTGGAACATGGTTGACAATGTGCCAAGTTGAAAGACGGTTAAGTGCAAATGGATCTTCAAGAAGAAGACTGACATGGATGGAAAGGTGCATACGTTCAAGGCACGACTGGTTACGAAGGGCTTTACTCAAACCCTGAGGGTTGACTGTGATGAGACCTTCTCACCAGTGACCAAGACCAAGTCTATTAGGGTTATGTTAGCCATCGCTACGTTTCATGATTATGAGATATGGCAGATGGATGTCAAAACCACTTTACTTAATGGGAAGGTGGCTAAAGATGTTTACATGTGTCAGCCAGAAGGTTTTGTGGATGCTAAATACCCCAATAGAGTGCGCAAGCTTGAGAAATCCATTTATGGATTGAAGTAAGCGTCTCGCATATGGAATCTTTTCTTCGATGAGAAAGTTAAATAGTTTGGTTTCTCTAGGAGTGAGGATGAGTCGTGTGTACATGTGAAAGCTAGTGGGAGTACATTTAGCTTTCTAGTATTGTATGTCGATGACATACTGCTCATAAGAAACGACGTTCCAACGTTCCAGGAGGCTAAATCTTGGCTTGGGAAGTGTTTCACTATGAAGGATGTAGGGGAAGATGCTTATATTCTAGGGATAAGGATCTTGAGAAATAAGAGTAAAAGACTAATTTGACTTAGTCAGAGTACTTACTTGGACAAGGTGCTGAAGCGTTTTAGCATGGAGAATTCCAAGAAAGGGGAGTTACCTATCCAAATAAATACCAAACTGAGTAAGACTTAGAGTCCGAGTATTGATGTTGAGATAGCGGAAACGAGTCGAGTACCATATGCTTCCGCCCTTGGCTCGATCATGTATGCTATGACATGTACTTGCTATGATGTGGCTTTTTCATTGAACATGGTAAGTTGATATCAAAGGAACCTAGGTAGAGCTCACTAGATAGCAGTTAAGAACATTCTTAAGTATCTGCGAAGGACTAAGGACTGGGTCCTTATACATGGTGTCAGTGATGACTTGAGAGTGACAAGGTATAGCGACGACAACTTCCAGACCGACATAGATAACTTCTGCTCTTAGTCGGGCTGGGTGTTTACCCTAAATGGAGGAGTACTGACTTGGAAGAGTTCCAAGCTCGAGACCGTGGCTGATTCAACATGTGAATCAGAGTACATAGCTACAAGTGAAGCATTGAAGGACGCTATATGGTTGAAAAACTTCATTGGAGACCTTAGAGTTGTACCAGCTAGAGATTTTCTGTGATAACGAAGGAGCAACTACCTTAACCAAGGAACCAAGGGATAATGGCAGATCCAAGCATATTGACAGAAAATACTACTTCATCAGACATCAGGTAGAAGAAGGACTCCTCGTTGTCAAGAAGGTATCGTTAGAAGAGAATCTGACAGATCCTCTCACAAAGGGTCTGAGTAGGATCAAGCACGTTCAGCATGCGAGGAGCATTGGTCTGAAGGACGATATTAGTTTTAGTGATTAGATAGATATTTTAGAAACTCGTAATAGATAAATGTAATTTAGATTTGATGATTAAGTAATGGAAGATTTCTTTATGAGTAAAGTTTACTATCTTCTGTCAATTGTTTACTATTGTTTCTCTTTTGCTAGTTTTACTTCCTGAATAATTGGATTGTTCAAATTATCCACAGTCGATCATACTTTGGAAGTAAGTAATTAAGCAAGACTGTCATGAATTGGCTTGTAGATTGACTAAGTGCTCAGACATAGCAAAAGTTCGTTTCAATGTTCATGAGTACTCCTGAAATAGGATTTGAGTATTGTATTAAACCCGTGCTCATTTTAATTACTTCATGGAATTTATCATGAGTAATCGTGAGACGATAATGCCATATAATCTTTAAACTGAGATATATGAGCTGTTGTTTACAAGTTCGTTGTGCATTGATAATGCGTAAACACATCAGCAACTTGATGCTATAAAACATATTGTTGTGTACAATTTGATGAGTAAATAGTACAAGCATATAAGTCAATGTTTATCTGTACCTTTTGCCGTAACGGGAAAAGCGATATCTTGTGCCCTTCAATGATTTTGTGGTTACGTATGTGACATGCCCAGTCAGGAGCGAATTGATGTGTTCAATTAAGTTCATCGTCAAACAAATCAAAAATCGGGAAACAAACTGTTGGACATTGAGAATGATTATGTTCCATGTCATTGTCTACATGATATCATGTAGAACGGAGGATTAAAAGATCCCTTATCTAAAGAACGCGTCATTGTCTAGGTTAGAGTTCGACAACGACTTTTGAAAGCTACGATTGCTAATCAAATTCTGAAGTCATACTTGCAATTTTAGTTATTAGACTTATACAAGTGTGAGACTGTTGGATTAGGTGTCTAAGCCCATAACTATAATTGGTAAGTACTTGATTTGATTGTAGCATGGTCCTTTTCGGTTGCCTTTACCATAGCAACTCGATAGGATGACTTTTGGAAAGAGAGGTTGATTAATGATTTATTAATATATTATAAGAACAATATATTAAATAGAAATCGTATTATTTAATTAGGATTTAATCAGATATTAATTTGATATTAATTTTGGGATTAAAGAAACAGATTAAAAGTACGGGGACTAGTTTTGCAAATCATTTATAGTTGCAGACTGGGCTGGGTGGACGAATTTCTATAGGGAGGCCCTATAGAAATCGTCCAAGGCCTTCCAGAAGGGATATCCATGGGCTACTTGGAACCTAAGCAAAGAATTAGGCTTTCCCCTGGAAACCCTAGCAGCCACAGCTATATAAAGGCCCCTAGACCTCTTGAAATTGGCCACTCCTTCTTAAGGAGAAACCCTAGCCGATTTTCTGCCCCTCTCTCATTTATCCTTTTCTTTTGGTGTTTGTGATTCCATTAGAGGTGCAACACGTGACACACTAAAGCTTTCAAGAGTCAAGATCATCCGTGGAATACTTGTTATTACGAGATAACAATCAAGCTAACATTCTAACCCTAGTTTTCATATTAGTTTCAAAAATTGCATGCTAGTATTAGGGTTATTGCTTTGGAACTTGTATTTGCATGTATAACAAAAGAAAAACTTAGATCCAAAGAAATTAGGGTTGCATAAACAGATAGGAATGTTGTTATGCTCAAAACCCATTACATATATGTCATGATTATACATAAATGCCAGATAAATCGTATGCCTAGAGCATGAAGAATAAATACCAGTATGCGTAAGGAACATTCAAAAATACTTACGAAGATTTGAAGAAATACTCCAAATCTAGATATCTTTTTTTGAAAGAAAGCTATGTGTAAACTATTACACGTGTGTAAACTTCCAAATAAATTGATATAGTCCTCAATCACAATCATGGGTGTCATTATTATTAATGAACAGAAATCACACGGATAAAAGTTACATGCAGATTTTAATTACAATTACACAACAAAGTTAGAATACATTGTTGTTTAGGAAACCACATAAAAAGATGGTTGCATGTTTTGCTCATTTATCGTTGGGGGTAATCCCATTATCGTTGGGGGTATATATATATATATATATATATATATATATATATATATATATATATATATATATATATATATATATATATATATGAAACAAAAATGTTAGTATTCGCAAAGGTTATACAAATCAAGTTTGTTGAATCTACTTAACTAAGTTCCTTCATTAGCTAAAGCATGAAATTCAAGCTGATGTTATAAGACCTTGTTTTTCCTAGTGATTAGAAATAATTGAAGCTTAGTTATAGTTTTATCATTAAGTAATTGTTGTGCTCTATAGTAGTGTTATAGAAAGGATCCTTGAATCATATCTAGGATAACCTCAGGATCCTTAAACATATCTCAGGATCCTGACTATTACTAGTAATATTTCTAACACTTGTAACAACTATATTTTCTTTATTTTTCTCACATGTGTAGAACTACTCAATATAAGACCCATTCTTAACGGAGAGTCATCTCAACTAGGCAAAAGACCCGTAATACCAAGTTAAATAATGTTCATATGTTGATTCTGGAGGATCGCAGAATTATTAGACTTCTTGTTACTTACACTATACTATAAATACCACATGTATCTAGCATAAAACAAACACGATTATGCCTAGAATTACTCTTGTACTCGTATTACTTTCATAATCTTTGTAACCTCAGATTAAAATCAATATAACACATCTAGGCAGGTGATTATTATCATCTCCTAAGGCTTTATGTCGGAGATCCTACAAAGGATCAAGGGTGTTCCTTCTAACTCATTTGTTTCACTTTGGTTACCCTTTGATACTAGCAGTACACTAACATGACAGATTCTCATATAATTTTGTCGAATTACACTTCATCAATTTTTGACCAAAAACAGTTTGGTGCCAACCGTGGGTCTGTTGTGTTCATAATCGTTCGAGAATCATTTCTACCCAACTAACATTATCCTCTTCCTCAAATCCTCCAATTTCCTCTAAAATTCTTCCTCCACCCCTATGTGGAGCTCGCAATAAAGCCTCTGAGGCACCAAAGAAAAACACCTCTCCGATCGCTACCCACGGATTTCAGGATTCTCTTGTACTGATTTCCAATAACAAAATCCTCGCTATGATTAAGAGACTAGAACGAAAAGTCAATTAACAGAAGAAGGATAACATAACGATACTCAAGGAAGTGGAGAGAATGAGGACAGAGATCCGCAAGCTGCAGGAAGCAGCACCCTCGATCTTGCAGCCCAAGATCCTAAGTTTCGATAACAAGGGATCCTCAGTTAACCGCCACGAGATAGGATCCTTAATACCAGCCTCTATTCCCGCCTGGGATACGGTTCCAAGAGAGCAAGCCCACACAATCTAGGATCCCGAAAAAAACCTTGTTACTCCCAATAAAAAGGATCCTGATAACTTCGTCAATAATAATACCTTTACCACTAACTCTATGAATGTTGATGCAGAAATGAGTCCGATCATGGCCAAAGAAATTCAACAACTGTGACAAATGAACTGAAGCATACTTGGAGTAGTGCAACCTATACTCAATGTCTCCCAAAGATGCCACGTGATCTCGAGATTCGCTCCTGTAATTGTTGACACAGAAGTCCCAAAACACTTCCAAAATCCAAGCATGAAACCTTATGACGGGACTACGGATCCTAAAGAGTATGTGGCGCAATACAGAGAAAGAATAGAGATCATCCCCATTCCCACACAATTAAAGGAAGCTTGCTTGTGCATGGGTTTTGGTTCCATCCTCACAGGATCAGCCTTGAAATGGATACTAAATATTCCTCCTTACTTTATTAATGCGTTTGCACATTTAGTTAATATTTTTAACAACCAATTTTCTTGTAGCAGAACATTCGAGAAAATCATTAGTGATCTCTATCGGGTGGTTTAGGATCCTAAGGAATCCCTCAGAGATTTCGTGAATAGGTTTGGCAGGGAAGCTCTAAGTATCTCCAACATCGACAGGACAACTGCCTTGGAAGCCTTTAAAATGGGACTAAAGAAAGACTCTCCTTTATACGAAGACCTTGTAATTACTCCATGCAAAATAATGGATGAAGTAAGGAGCAGGGCGCTAAGGTTTATAAGACTCAAAGAACACAAGGATATCCAAAAGACTAGCAACCCACAAAGCTCATATGATAATCCCAATAGGAAGGCCGAATCCTCGGCCCACAGATCCTACAAATTAAAACCTTATTCAAAACTCGATCATCATAGGATTAATGTCCTTGAAGATGAATGGGAGGAAGAAGAATTTCATAAGATCACTGACTACTATTTTTCTATGGATGTTTCAAGTCTAACATTTTCTATGCAGAATGTTGGCGACCAAGCGAGATGGCCAAGAAAGGGAGAAAAGTGCACCAACTGGAAAGACAAATCCAAATGGTGTGCATACCATGAGGACTTTCGTCACATTACAAAATATTTCATAACCCTAAGAAAATATATTAGTTAGCTACTCAGCAAAGGATACCTTAAGGAGATCCTCAGAAGAAGAAAGGAAAGATTCAAAGCAAAGGATCAAGATCCTCATAGGATCCTAGAAAAACCAGGATCCCTCCTGTAGATGCTAAGTTAATCAATGTGATTTCTGGAGGATCTGCCATTTGTGGCACCTCTTATTCTGCAGCAAAAGACATGCTAAAGTATTAAAGACGAAAAAAGAAGAAAGGCCATGGAAAAACACATCGATCACAAACAAGAAGGAAATCACCTTTGACAAAACATATATAATAGATGTCTAGGATCCTCATCAGGATGGCCTGGTAATCACTCTTTACATTACCAAACATTTTGTTAGAAGGATCATTGTTGATGGAGGATCCTCAATTAACATCATACTCCTAGACGCTCTGAAAAGGATGAACAACCCCGAAGGAGAAATAGTCAAAAGATCCTCGATGCTGATTGGATTAAGTGGCGAAGCAAAACATACCGTCGGTGAAATAAAGCTACCTATTTACATAAAGGGGGTAAACTCTTTGCAAATGTTTTTGGTAATCGATACATTGTCCTCCTATAATATTATACTATGTAGAACATGGATCCACGATATGAAGTTTGTCCCCTTGGCATACCATCAATATGCCAAAATGCCCACTCTGTGGGGGAAAGTAAAGATCATAGTTGACCGAAAGGAATCCACATAATGATACAAGACTTCGATGAAATCTTCAACAGTACCATAACGAGGATAACAATTAAAGAAGGGGGCAAGAGTTCTTTTGTAGACAAGAGAACATGATGTAAATGAAGTGCCCCTGAACTACGAGGATCCTAAACTCAAAATCTTGATATGATCCTCGTTTCAAGAACAAATCGAACATGAACTATTAAAGTTCCAGAAATATAAAAGCAAAACATTCACCTGGAGTCATGACGATATGACATGTATAGAAAAGAATATCATAACTCATAAAAATTAACATTGATCCTTCTTTCAAAAAAAAATACATCAAAACAGAAGAAAGTTTACACCCAAAAGAAACCAGATCATCCAAGAAAAAGTAGAAAAGCTCCTCAAAAAAGGGATGATAAAGGAAGTCAAGTTCCCAAGATGGCTAGTCAACGTAGTCGTCGTACAGAAGAAGAACGGAAAATGGAGTGTATATGTGGACTATACAGAACTAAATAAGGCTTGCGCTAAGGATCCTTTCCCTTACCACACATAGACCTCATGATAGATGCTACAGCTAGCCATGAACTGCTAACTTTTATGAATACATCAGTGGGGTTCCAACAAATCCAGATGGAACCATCTGACCAAGAGGATAGTGCATTCATTACCCTAATAGGTATATACTGCTATACTGTTATGCCCTTTGGTCTTAAAAATGCAGGTGCAACATACGAAAGGTTAGTCAATCGGATGTTTAAGGATAAAATGGGGGACACCATGGAGGTCTAAATCGATGACATAATGGTAAAATCAAAGAAAGCTGAAGATCACCTCAAGGATCTTGAAGATGCCTTCAACATACTAGACAAATATAACATGAAGATGAACCCTTCCAAGTGTCACTTTGGAATGAGGTCAGGCAAGTTCCTTGGATATATGGTGACTAAAAGAGGAATAAAAGTAAGTTCGGAACAGATAAAATCAATTTAAGATCCCCATCCTCGACGAAGGATATTCAAAGACTAACAGGAAGAGTATTAGAACTTAAACGTTCATCTCAAGATCCTTAGAGAGGTGCAAGCCTTTTTATGATATCTTAAAGGAGAACAAAAGATTTGAGTGGAATAAGAGCACGAAGATGCTTTTTCTAGAACTCAAAAGTTATCCTAGTTCTACACCTTTTCTAGTGAAACCACTAGATAGGGAACCACTCCTCCTATACCTTTCAATATCCTCTAAGGCTGTAAGTGCAATTTTAGCCAAGGATCTCAATTGGGGACAACATCCCATATAAGATGCAAGTAAAATTCTCCTAGATCTTGAGACCAGAGATATCTGGTAGGATGGCAAAGTGGTACGTGAAGCTAAGCACATATGACATCAAGTATGAACCAAGATCATCAATAAAGTCACAAGAACTAGTAGACTTTGTGGCTAATTTCAGTTATGATCTACAACTTGAAGCAGAGTTAGAAAGCAAGGAACTACAGAAAGAAGAAAGCATGTGAAGATGGACACTCTGATGGGTTTTAGCAATAAGAACATCCTATGTGCTCATGCAAACCCTAATGCTTAGATCTAGGTTTCTCTATTGTACATGCAATTCATCCAAGACTTTAAACCCTAGATCTAGCATGTGATAATCAATATTAACATAAGAATGGGTTTTAGATCTTAACTTGATTGTTATGTAGTAATAACAATCTCAAATCCTCCTTGTAATGGCTTTAGAAAGCTTAGAGTCACAAGTGTCACTCCTCTAATGGCTCACAAACACCAAGAGCAAGAGGATGAAGAATGAGAAGAGGAGAGACACCAAAAAACGGCTGGAAACCCTAAGGAAACTCTTAGACACGTTTTTGGTGCCCTAGGGATCCTTAAATAGTGAGGCTATCAGGGTTATCTAATAAGGAAACCCTAATTTGACTGCTTAGGCCCTAAGCAGTCCATGGACTCCCTCCTTAGAGGCCTTGGACGATTTCTAATGGGTTTTGCCATAGAATTTGTCCACTCCATCCTCTATGGAGTCCACTAGCCCAATATTCAACAATCACACAATTGACAGTTCTAGTCCCTTAAGTTTAATTAATATCTTTTAGCCACAAAATTAATTCTTAATTAATTATTGAATAATATTAATTAAACAATATGATTTCTCCTTTAATATATTATTCTCATAATATATTAATAAATCATAATTAATCCTCTCTCTCCATAATTCATTTTATCAAGTTGCTTTGGTGAAGGCAACCCAAAAGGACCATGCACCATCGGGTCAAGTACATACCAAAATAGTTATGGGCTTAGACACTAATCAAACACACTCTTCACAACAGTCTTCATTCATACATACTTCCAACATATGAACGACTGTGGACCGTTTGTATAATTTGATTATTCTAAAATAATTTAATTATTCTGGAAGTCAAAACATGCAAAGTGAAACACAAGAATAATACTAATCCCATATGGCCCGAAACTCTGGGTATAAATAAAACGTTTTATTTAATCACCATATTGATTACTCATTATTTGTTGTTTCGGCTACTCAACTTCTTACTTGAATTATAACAAAAATTGTCCCATGCTCTTAGCATGCACACTATCTTTACCTATGGTCCTTACTTTGTGAAATAGTATAATTGAATAACATTTTCAATCACACTCGTTTCACAATTCCTAATCCATTAGTGTAAGAATACAAAATTCTTGCCACTACTAGAATATGTTAGATTCTAACATTTTATGCAACAATCCTTTTCGTAATATCATGGCACAAAAGTCACCAAGACTCGGCCAATGAAATTACAAAATGCTCTATTGGAGATTATTACAAGACAATTCCATTGTCATGAAGTCTCATATTCAAAGTACATTCCTTTGAACATCCTTCTTGCATAAAAGTTTCTAATCTAGACATTGATTCTCGATATCCAACTCCCAATATGGAAATATTTCCATATTGTCGATATGACAACTCATTCTAAATAGAAACTTATCTATTCATAATAATGTCAATATGTTCCATCCATGACTATACTTTCAACTGTCCACAAGCAACGAATCCTTGGCGAACCTTAGATTGTCCTTGGCAGTTGTTTAATTATTTTAGTCAAAACCGGTTCTATTTCCTTTTTCCCTCTAAATGCGCCAGACATTTGGAAAATTTTAGAATGGTCGAATATTATAGCGTATGCAATTGATCCTATACCCGAATCGTATGGGATGCAATTCATAATAAAAAGATCATACTTTACCAGTTTCTTACTATAATATCATCATAATATTTCTATTTTCTGTGTTCTCAAAAATTCGAACTATGAAGAGGGATGTCGTAATCATAATCGTACTTTGAGAATGCAAATAATAAATATACACTTGACTAAATACAATTAAATTTCTCGATCTAAACTTTTAGATTGAAAACGAAGTATAACATTCTCTCCCTTAATTATAGCAAAAACATCACTTCAACCCTTGCAACCTTGCAAAGTTAAACTTTTGTTTTTCTATAATTAATATTGCCAACTTGCAATACTTGATTAATAATCATGCTCCCACTAACATGATGATTATATATTCATTCTAGCATAACCCTTATGCTCCCACTAGCTTTGACACGTATGTAGGAACCAACTAAACTTCTAGGAATCAATACTTATTGACTTCCAAAGTTCATTGTTTCTAATACGATATGCTTCGATAAGCCTTTATCTAAGCTTCTCAAAATCACACACCTTTCCTTAGACAGCTCATATGTATGTCTTAACTAATTCAGAACTTATCTTACTAAATCCTAAATGTTCAGACTAATTGCCAAATCTCACAATTTGAACTATGAAAAGGGATGCTGTAATCATAATCAAATTTGAGAATGCAATTTACATAGTTTCTATCTCCTTAAAATCTCTCTTAGTGAAAGCGTTTCCTCACAATCATTTTCATGAAGGAGAGAAACCTTATGACACTTAGATTTTATGGTGTATGTGTTCCTATCCATGTGAATTTGCCATTACCATAATCGAAAGATAATGTTTGTGGCAAATTCAAACTCTTATGGACAGAACTTGTTCATTCTTAATTTCTTGCCATCAAGGGTCCCACCATTGCTTCCAAGTTATCTAGCAGCTCACCTATTCCAGTCAATGTACTTTCATTAAACAAGGTGTTTGCCCTTATGCAACCTATTGAGAACTCATAGAACTCATATGCATAATCACTAAGCTGGATTGGCACATAAATAAAATTTGTCAACACGATATGTTACAAACCCCAAGTCGTGTGCTAGTTTTTAATAATAGGATTGCTCTTGATTAGTTCTTGAAACTTTTCAAGATCATTTAGACTCCCACTGACCTCTTGACATAGAAGATTCTCTTATGAAGAAATTTTTTTTCACAAAACAAATAACCAAGAGTTAGTGTGTGTCTATATCAAGACATTACACACATTTGGTTTTAGTTGGTCTTTGTCTTCTCCATGACATCACAACTTATCAATTTCAAATGTGCAAGAGTAGCAAAAGAAATTTTCTACTTCACATTTGATAAGTGTGTGTCACTCAATTCACAATCTTGGAATACGATTCTATGACTTGATTTTGGAACGAAGTATGACTCATCCTTTTGATTTAACCAATTCAACATTTTCTAATTCCTCTTCTTAGCCATACCAGTGCACTAAGATGTCCTTAGAGGATCAATTGTGATATGGTTCTTAATCATTACGATGATCATAAAACCGATACGAAAGTACTCTCCCTTCTTCTTAGATTGGAGAAACTTTTATCTTTCTGCCTAATTGATTCTTCTTATTCGTTCTGCCATTCATTGAAACCTTTTCAATGATTCAGAATTCTACTTAATCTTGTAAGCATAACCACACTAACTAGACTTTTAATAAATTATGACGAATAGTTTTATTGTTATTTTTGGTGGACTTGACTAGTGGACAACATTGTGTTCTATTCCTTTAGTCCTTTACTTGACTCACATACTTGTGTGATGAAGGAATTAGTCTTAATTTCCTAAGTACCAAGATTTCCATACATCACATGATTCAAATCATATGATTCCAAGTTTCTATCCAATTGAAACTTGGGTGATGGGAATCTTTCCTTACTTAGAAAATTACGACACTACCATAAATAACATAACTAAGAATCACATCCATTTATAGAAATACATAAACACCAATTTTTCACAACGATTTCATTGCAAGGATATACATAAATAAGATAAATCAAAAATTTATTTTATTCATAAAAGCAGCGTAAAATATGTCCTTACAATGCAAAATCAACTGAAAAGCAATGCAATCAAATATTCCTAACAACTCTATCATAAATTTCTACGCTCAAAATCTTATCTTCAAATCCATGCGATCGTGATCCATTTCTTCGTGATCAAACTCATCTTGCTCTTCCATCAAGCTTCTTATCTTTTCATTGATCCTGCAATCTTATCACATTATGTATTAAGAATCAACGAATAGGAACTTAATGGAGTTAGATAGTGGAGTTTACCTGAAGTAGAGTCATACGTCTTGACTCTCCCATCTCTTAGATCTCTTAGGTGTACTGGGCAGCATCGTCTCCAATGCCCCTTCTCTTGGCAATAAAAGCAAATTGACTCTTTTGGAACAGCACACGGAACTACCTTAGACTTTGCCTTTCTCTTATGATCAAACTTTTCGACCATGGCATGCCTTTCGTTGCCATTGCCTATATCCATAGAGGTCTAGAAGGTAGATCCACCAATCAACTTTGCTTTTCCAGTGCGCCAAATCATTGCTGATTTAGCACAAATAAGCATATAAGTGAGATCGATGAGGGTCACGTCGTGGTTCATCATATAGTACTCTCTTACAAACTCACTATATGAGTCATGAATTGACTGAAGAGCCCAATCAACAGCCAGTTCCTCACAGAAAATGGATCCCAACATTCTTAACCTATCAATGTGTGACTTCATCTCTAGGACGTGTGCACACACTGACTTTCCTTCTTCATGTTTACTTGCCAAAAGGGCTTGAGTGAGTTTGAACTTGTGGGTTAGGGATAACAATAGGAGGAGGTGGAGGAAGTGAAGCATGATCTCGTGTTCCTCGATCAAATCTTGGAATATCATCTTCATGTGGAAAGCTTGTTCCACGGGATTTGGGAAGACCATAGCTGTCATACTTTGACATTTACAAAACGGGAGAAAAATTCAAGTTAGTTGATTGATCGAGTCCTTAATAAATCACCGAAATGAGATATTAAGGCTAGGACCCAACACAATACTTTACAACTTGGGAGAGGGATGCCGTAACCCACATTGCAGAACATTTAAAGGTAAGTGAATGACAATTCACTAATTTTCCACCATGAAAAACGAAAAAGAAGATTAAGTTTTAAATGTATTGAAAAACTCCTAGATCCTTTGAGAGTCGTTGAAATTTTCAATGGCATGTTTAAATATTGATATGCCCCTCGATTTGTGACTGGGATGCCGAGGATCACAAAACAGGGTGTGAATAACCATGCAAACTTACATGGTGCCTCCAATGTTACAGTCACTTATTCGATGTGCTGGTTAACCACACACGCTCCACTAACGTCTTCGCAAGGGTACAAAGTGTAATTTCCTGGAATTGCATCAAATTCACTTTTGCCTAAAGTAACTTAGACTGGGAATTTTGTACAAAACATTTAGTTACTTTATACTTCATTATACTTTTAGTGTAAAGGGTTTGCCCTATCCTACCCGTTCGGCTAACGACCCTCCACCAATCAAGGAAGCGGTGGGTGAGAGTGGACACCCATTAAATGGCCATTTTATAGGTCATAACCTTATATCCCCCTTATAGATCGGCTTCGTGAATGAGGCCTACTAATGGTAAGACTAGCAGTTTAAGTTATACATATATAATATTAGACTTTTAATGTTATATATAGTATAAGGGTGTATTTTACACTTTTAAAATACTATGTGGTCTAATTTAATAAATTATACTTTTAATTTAATAAAATGTGAACCATATCACTATGGATTTATTAACTCTCTTTTAATTATACACTTAATTAATTTAATAAAACCATAAGGGTGCAATTTGGACTTTTTCAAAACATAAGGTTTTAGAATTTAACATTTTAAAAAATTAAACTTTTTAATTAAAATTTAAATTCCAAAACTTGAGGGAAAGTTTTGAAACATTTCAAATCATTAGGGTTTAGAATTTAAATATTTCAAAATCAAACCTTTTAATCAAAAATTTAAATTCCAAAACTTGAGGACAAGTTTTGAAACTTTTCAAAACTATCTAGATCAAAAAACAAATAAGGAAATTAAACAATTAATTGGTGATTATCTAGTTTTGACCTAATCCAATTTCATGCAAGATAATTAACCAAAGAATTCAAATAATTTAAGATTTATCAAATAAGGTAACAATTATCTAATTAGATGACAAAAATCTTTTATTTTGAGAAGGATAACCATATGGAATCAATAAAAATCATATTTTATTAATTTGAAACAACTATGGCAATTATCTTAAGTCAAAATAGGCAGAAATCCCGAAAATCCGACTGTCTAACAGCTAAACTCGTCGAGTCCACTTTGGAACTCGTCGAGTTCCTCATGGAACTCGTTGAGTTCAACAGGCAGAATGCATAAAAATCGATTTTAAAGCTTGAACAAATAAACAAGGAATCAATACAATAGAAACCAATCAAGTCTCTGATACCACTGATGGGTTTTAGCCATAAGAACATCCTATGTGCTCATGCAAACCCTAATGCTTGGATCTAGGTTTCTCTATTGTACATGCAATTCATCTAAAACTTTAAACCCTAGATCTAGCATGTGATAATCAATATTAACATAAGAATGGGTTTTAGATCTTACCTTGATTGTTATGTAGTAATAACAATCTCAAATCCTCCTTGTAATGGCTTTAGAAAGCTTAGAGTCACAAGTGTCACTCCTCTAATGGATCACAAACACCAAGAGCAAGAGGATGAAGAATAAGAAGAGGAGAGACACCAAAAAATGGCTAGAAACCCTAAGGAAACTCTTAGCCACGTTTTTGGTGCCCTAGGGATCCTTAAATAGTGAGGCTATTAGGGTTATCTAATAAGGAAACCCTAATTTGACTGCTTAGGCCCTAAGCAGTCCATGGACTCCCTCCTTAGAAGCCTTGGACGATTTCTAATGGGTTTCCCCATAGAATTCGTCCACTCCATCCTCTATGGAGTCCATTAGCCCAATATTCAACTATCACACAATTGACAGTTCTAGTCCCTTAAGTTTAATTAATATCATTTAGCCACAAAATTAATTCTTAATTAATTATTGACTAATATTAATTAAACAATATGATTTCTCCTTTAATATATTATTCTCATAATATATTAATAAATCATAATAAATCCTCTCTCTCCATAATTGATCCTATCAAGATGCTTTGGTGAAGGCAACCTAAAAGGACCATGCACCATCGGGTCAAGTACATACCAAAATAGTTATGGGCTTAGACACTAATCCAACACACTCTTCACTGATGGATCGTTAAACTTTAGAGGAATATGCCTTAGCATCATACTAAAATCACCACATGGGGACATCATACCCCAAGCAGTCAACTGTGAATTTGATGCAACCAACAACAAAGTTGAACATGAAGCATTGGTAATTGGATTATAGTTGGCAAAGGATCTTCAGGTATTCATTGACTCCTTATTATTAACTAAACATTTTAACAAATCCTATGCAGTAAAAGGCAAAAGACTAACACTATACCTCCAAATCCTCAAAAAGTTGGCCTATGAATTCGTAGCTTTCAACCTATGATCTTCCCTTAAGATCCCACCAGGAATAAGGATCCCTATAACCTATATACTAATCCCAGAGATAGAAGATCCCTCTAATAAACCAGATGATCCCAATCACCATAACCAAACAACTAACATGGCAATAATCAAGGATCCTGACCCTTAACCACTTCCTAAGGTTCCTAACCTCCTGTATCCTAACATTCGGGATCCTCCATAACACTCCAAATCTTGGATCTAACCCACTGTGGAATATCTCCAAAATGGCACAATCCCTAGAGAAGAAAAAAGTGAGAGAGCATTCAAGATGAGGGTCTGATGATTTGTGATGATCCAAGGAAAATTGTACAAGAAATCCATGAAGGTGCATACCTTAGATGCTTAGAAGATCATGAAGGTGCAGAAGTGCTTAAAGATATACATGAAGGAGATTATGCAAACCACACTGGGGGAAAATCAGTATGCTACAAAGCATTAAGCATTGGATACTACTGGCCAACAATGAAAAATGCTGCTTTCTTGCATGCCCAAAAATGTGATGCTTGCCAAAGACATAGCAACAACCTACATCAACCAGCAGAACCGTTGCATTCTTTTATTTCCCCTTGTCCATTCATGAAATAGGGAATATAAATAATTGGAAGCTGTCACACCCCAAAACCATGAACGGCGGAAACGTTCTGGGGCGGAGGACGTCATGTACAGTATCACAATAATGAATAGTAGTAAACAAGAAACAACATGAAAGATGAGTCTTGAACGAGCTCCATCTTCTCTAAACCTTTCATCGGTACGTGTCTACTGTTGACCTGAGGATACAAGTTATTTTGAAAGAGAGTATCAGCTTTAAAGCTGGTGAGATCATAAGTATTTTAGTGTATTAATTTCTAAGAATGTATTTGTACGTATGAAATGTAAGTATTTGTACGTATATGAAATGTAATTATGAAAACGTTTTGAACATCCTAGAAAGCCCTATGCTTCCTACTGAGAGTAGCCTTCTACCAAGGCATCTAGTATCTGTGTGTGTCTCTTGTAAGAGTGTGTATTTTCCCAAATCCGACTATCATTAACCAAAAATATAGCTTCTACAATACCGTGCATCATGTGAATGTTCACGAAGTGTATGTAATAGGAAAATGAAATAGTACTATGGTCCAGTATCAAATAACTACAACCGTACTAACTACTTTAAATCTATTGTAATTTAAAGTAACATGTGATTGACCTGTATCCTGCTACCGACTCTAGTAAAACGACGATGTAAGACGCCGTAAGAAATTACATTTGGCACCCGTAGACTTGCAAGTCCCACTGTAGCGAGCAGCAAGGTGTAGGATAGTCCATCCAGTATAGATCTATATGCAAACTCTTACGCTCCCCAATTAAGGAGATTCGGGATACAAAAACGGTCATGGCAGGAAGTGTCATGACCCGTTTAATGGTTCACATAACTGCATGAATGTACACGGAATGAATGTGCTACTGTAAGGTGTACTCCTTCTCGGTCTAGCCTGTATGTACTATAATGTTCTGCGTGTGCTAGCTGTAATGTATGTTCTCTCTCTATCTAGCATGTATAGTAATGTACTGTGTGTCCTAGTTGTAATGTATTTTCTCTCTCTATCTAGCAAGTATTGACTCATGAATGAACTGAATCATTGTATGATTTCCCGTTCTAGTAATAGTTTTAATATCTTCCTGAACTACCCCTATGGTAGCTTACTAGTAATGTAATTGGTACGTATGAACATGGACGTATACCCTTGCTACCCAAGGGTATTGAACTGACTGGAAGAGCCTTTATGACTATATATGTAGACATGATATATAACTAATATTTAAACGACCTTCGAACGGATACCCGATACCTTACCAGACCACATCCCAACGGGGAAAAGGAAATAAAGCGGGCTAACCTTCCTAAGTCCTTTAAACATTACTTATGTAACTATATATATATAGACATGCAATTGACAATATAAAAGCATAAAAGAAGTTTTGTAAAACCATTGAAAAGTTTAGTATCTAAGAAAGGATGACTTGATGTCAAATTGTAAAATGATTTGAAAGCAGTTTGTTTGATAACAACAGTGTAAAGTATAAGAAAAACATTTGTTTTGAATCACAACTGTAACAGGGTTTGAAAAGATACACTCAGTATGCAAGAAAGTTTAACAAAGAGTTTTAACTGAGTAAAAATGTTTTGGAAAGCCATTTGAAGTAAACTGTTTGGTAAAACAGCTAAAAGAGTAATAAATCATTTTGCATGCTACTTATTAATCACATGTGATTGATATAATAACTAGCATGATTCAACTTGTATCCCCCCTCCCACATAAAAGCATTGAAAAACATTTAAATCATTGATTTAAAGGGGTATGAACTCACCTGTAGCAAGTAGTTGGGATGAACAGACGGTATAGGATGCTAGGTGTCAGGTGAAGCCTTGTACACACTCTTTGATCCTACATAACATATAATATCACATATATGTAACCAATTAGCCTTTAAACAAATAATAAACAAAGCTAAGACACTATAGGACATGTTAAACACCTTATATAAGTGTTATAGGTCCCAAGGAGTGCATCTAAGTGTTGTAGGACAAAGCTATTGAGCTTAGGGTTCAAGGGAACCCTCTTTGTGAGTTAACGGTTTTGGAGACCATAACTCATTGGGTTTACGTCGTAAAATCTTGAGTTTATGGCCGTAAACTCATACTTCTTTGACCATTTTGTGATTTGAATTCATCTAAGTCATTCCAAGTATTCCTACATTGAAGTATAAGCCTATGGAAGTGGTTGTGGCATCAAAACACCCCTAAATGGAGTTTACGGCCCATGGACCATTTCTCCATGAGTTTTCTGTCGTAAACTCCTATGGAACTAGGTTTTATGATCTTTTCAAGTCCTAAACACTTCAAGGTAAAGGTCTAGGCTTGATTCAAGGCATAAGGAAAGAATTTGGGCCATTTATAATCACTTTGGGGTGTTTACAGTTTTGGGAGATCCCCAAACCGTAAACACATATAAATGAGGGCTTTGGTACTTTTTATGTGCTAAACACATCAAGGAAGGATTCTAAGTTAATACCCAAGACCTAGGAAAGGATAAAGCACACTTTGGCACCTTTATTTGGGGTTCATGGTCCAAGAACTCCTTGGACCGTAAACACCATGATCTTGGTGTTCTTGGGACTATTTTTTGATGTGTAGAAGTGTAAAAAAGCTTGTAAGACTCTAGGATAGAAGCACTTACAAGTTAGTAGCTTGAAAAGATCCAAAAGGCCAAGAACACAAGTGTGTGTTCTTGGTGTAAATTGAAGATTGACCCTTTTGGAATGATTTGACGGTTAGAAGTGTGATAAAGCACTAGATTAAGTCATATAACAACTTAAGAAAGCTAGAAACACTTACTAGATCGAAGATCTCGTAAAACGTTTGGATGATATTTGAGAGAGAAATAGGACTTGGATCTTGAGATTTGGAAAAAGTGTAAATAATGACCAGTTCTCATATATATACTCTCAGATTTAGGGTTTTTGGCTGAATATATTATTCTGGCAGTAAACTCAAATTTCTTGGAGTTTTGGAATAACAGTGTTGCACAAATAAATATAAGGGCATCCTCTCTCCTGATATCACCTGAAGTGTAAATCCTAAACTACTCAAACTCGTTCCAAAATGTTTGAAACTTAGCAGCAACTTTTCTGACTTCTATTGAATTGAAGGGTTGTACAGAATAGAATTCTCGCTCTCCCAAGTGAATTCGGGTCCTTGGTTGACATCGCCGCGGATTTTCACTAAGGGAAACGACTATGAATCGTTCGCATGACCTCTCGGTCCAAGTCACTACAGTTCTTCCACGTAGGTGAGGCTCTTGTGGGACTCGATCTCTTCGAGTGGGATTTTAATAGTCTCGTCGGATCGATACTTTTTACAAGTTCGAGACATGAAGGGTAGAATGTACGTTACTAAGCTCGTGGAGTAGGTTTAGTTTGTGAGATACAGGACCGATTCTGGTAAGAATCTCGGAGGTCCTAACTATGTTGGATTTAGCTCTCCACGCTTTCCGAAGCGTATCGAGCCATTCCCAGAGTGAGACTTCCTAAAGAATTTGTTCTCTCACTTGGAATTCCAAGGTTTCTTTTCTTGCTTATCTTCCCAGTAAAGGGCCACCCCCTGTTGGGTCAAAGTCGTAAGGGTTTCTGTAATTCGCGAGGAGTTTTGAATGGACTCCTGACAGTAAGTCGGCAAGACCTAAAATTTGGCGAATTTCATAAGAGTCTTCGATACCGACAAATTCTCAACGGTTTTGACCTTTGGAAGGGTCTTCAAAATTCTCACATTTCGAATAATGTGTCCTACGAATTCAACTCTTCGAAACTACAACCCGTATTTAGAGAACTTCACGAAGAGTTTCTCCGAGGGTAATGTTTCCATGGTTTCCTTCTTACTACGAGAGTGGATAAGTAAATCATTTAGAAAGAGAATGACGAACTGATCCAAGTAAGAATGGTGTACCCTATTCATTAAGCTCATGAATACTGCGGGCGTATTGGTCCTATCCGAGGGGTATCACTACGGACTCGCAGTGTCCGTATCGAGTTTGGAAGATTGTCCTTGGGACATCCTTCGCTAAAACTCGAAACTGGTGATGATCGGATCTCAGGTCCATTTCTGAAAGGTAAGAAGCTCCTTGCGGTGGGTCAGCCGACTCATCTATGCAAGGCAGAGGGTGATGATTTCTAATGGGAATCTTGTCGAGGTCTCTAAAGATGAGGGACTTACGAAGCAATCCGTCTATCTTCATGAAGAATAAGACCGAAGCTCTCTAGGATGAGAACCTTGGTCTTTCTATTCTAGTGCTGAGTAGTCTTTAAACTGTCTGGACAGTTCTTGTATCTCCATGGGCGTTAGACCGTAGGGCGATCTGTTTACAAAAGTTGTATTGGGTTCTAAGTTTGTTCACATGACGATGCGATTACTCGTAGTCTTGGGTAGTCTCCGTCCTGAAGTTCATATTAGAATTCGTACATGGTTCAACGATCACAATCTCGTGTATACGAGTTGTATATAATTAAGATTGAGAAGATAGTCGAATAAACGATTCTTCATTACGCTCACATCCAAATGAGGAAAGAGGTTAAAGTGGAATCATCAATTCTAAACCTATAGAACCTTGATTATATATCACCCCTATGTATACATTCTTCAGCGATAGATCAACCGTATGGATCTTTGGATTGAACTTGACGCACTGCATGAGTGGTACTTTGGGGATTTCTTCGGAAAGGAAAAGAAACATGAGGTACTCCATGCATGAGTACTCGGTGTTTTGATATGACGGCTTCGCTGGGAAGGCGATTTCGGAGGAAGAGATGTATGTACGGAGCTGGTATTGCGAATCAAATTGAATCTATTTGTATGATAATGTCAGAATCATATGGGAACTAAAGACATTAGATTTGAACATAAGGCGTTACAACCAAAACCAACAGTGCAATCTTTAACAGAGTTACAGTACTTTTAGACTTACAATAAGACTATTGCTGCGAATGAGGTATACTACAAAAGACAAGTATACACAGCACGAGCATCCCTTTACTGACGGGATCTCGCAAAAGATAAGACTCTAGTTGTACTAGTTTTGGAATTTATAAGTCTGTTACAACGAAACTCCTTAATTACATTAATGCGGGTCCGGAGTAGTCTCTCCTGCGGCAATGATCCTTAGTATTTTCCCATCAGTGCCAGAGTTCTTTGCTATCAGGCAATCCTTCTTGAGGTGTCCAATTTCATCGTATTGGTGACATATATGTACAGCACCAACATTGGTGGTGGAAGTGAAGTGTCGGGCTAAAGTGACGTGGACACGAGTGTTCTCCTTGTTCATCCACTTTGAAACTTTCCTTTCATAGGTTCTAGTTTTAACACCACCATCGTAAGCCTGGTTGACTCTGATGTTAAGGGATTGAGTGATTGGTCGTGCCGGTGCTCCACAGCTATGAGTATGGTACCCTATTTTTAGGCAATTGCAACATTGCATCTCATGGCAAGCCCCCGTGATGATGAAAACTACACTTATCACACTTCGGGAGTTTTCTCTCGTATGGTTTGCTCGGTACTAGGATGGCAGGGGTTTCCACTTGTTGTTGTTGCATGGCAAGCTTTTGGGATTGCTTACGTTCTTTCTGGGCTTGGCGCTTTCGTTTCTTGTTCTCTGTTTTCCGGCTTTGCGAGCCTGTGACTGTTATCGTTTGATGACTTCCTGGATTGATACTACGATCGGGATTTTCAACCCCTTCGTCAGCATTGATTGCGCTAATAGCGCTTCGATGTGCAAGGACAGCTGTCACGGCAGCCATCACGACAGCTGTAACTGCGGTTTGGAAAGTAGCGGCGTCCATAGGAAAAGCGGAGGTTTCGTTGTTCTGCTGACTGTTTCCGGATGACGACATGATTCCGTAACATGAAAGATAAGGATTTTGTGAGCGATTCTGGTTGACCCTAGCTGTACTTTGATCGCTCAAGTAAAGAGTAAGAGTATGTTCTCGAAAGTTTGACCTACATCCCTATGATGCAGTCCTAGTACGGATTGGAAGTATGTTTGGAAAGGTTCGACCTACATCCCTATGATGCAGTCCTAGTAAAGAATGGATGTAAGTTCATAGTATGGTCTTATGACGCTTGACGTCTAAAACAGGGTACCATCGTCTGGTAAATAACATGATCCAATCCTTGAAGAAGAATTCGGAATTATCCCTGAGCTAGAACACCCTAGTTCAGTAACTCAACTAGAGTGGGTTTCAAATAGACTCCCATGATAGCATGATGAAAGTATTTGAATAAATAATGACACAGAAGTTAGCCGACTGCCAATATCTTTGATATTCATGACGTAAAAGTTTGGGAAAAATGACCTTGTAAAAGGTCTTACATCATATCCAGAATAGAAAGTCCTTGACAGCATAAAGACCTAACTAAAAGTACTTACAGTACAAGATAGTTCATAGAAAATGCCACATCGGGCATAGACTGAAAGAAACGATTCCTTTTAACAAAGAAAATAAAGTAAAGCATCTACTACTGGCGACGGTCATCCCTCTAGTGAACTCTCAGTTCAGCCAGTTGGGGTTCCACATCAAGTAGGTGTCTTTCGTACACGCTCTGGCATACTCGGAGCTCTATGACTTCAGCTCGTGATTTAGCCAGCGCTTGAAGCAGGATTTCATGGTCTCTTTCAGATCTCTCCGAGCATCTTCCAGGAGAATGGTGCGGAGAGTATGCATTCTCGCATTGGCGACAACTTCTGTGATCTGATGTAGGGTTGTCCTGCGTTGAATCTCATTTCGAGCCACTCTGCGGACCAGGATTGGCAAGATTCTGTCTGCTGAGCCCCGATGGCTTAGGTCATAAAATCTTCGGTCACCATTAAATGGCATGGGCTGATCTTGTCCTTGGCTCCATGTTTCCAAGCATTCTACCCACGGAGGCGTCGGGCCATGAAAGGCCGGACGAGGGATAGGATTTGGAAAGGGAGCTGTCTGGGGTAGGTTCTCAACCTCAGGCTCGGAGTTAGCACCATCCGAAAGGTCTTCATCATGGTGATCATTCAAAGGGATAGGATGATCATTCTCTGGTTCTTCTCCAAACCATCCAGCAATGACTTCGTTCGGAAGTTACGGATTGCCGTGGGGATGGAGTTCAACCATGTTATCTACGCGAGAATTGTGGTAAGAAAATAATTATTAGACGAACTATCTAGATAATTATTTAGAAAATCTTCATTAGTTACATCACTATTTGTGAAGTGCATACCATTTATATGTAATCAAAATAGGATAGGCCTTCGAATAAGTGACCTTAACTCCAAATGCACAAAGAATAGAGGTAAAGCAAAATTTTCATAGATTCTAAGTCTATAACATCCTAGTTACATATAGCCTTAGTGTATCCACTTAGCAACAATCAACTTAGTAGTGAATATCCTATTTAGTTCTCAAGTATGAAGTACTTATAGTAACACCAAATACTCCTATAGTATTTTAGGTTTATGTTCTATTGTTCTCATTGTGGTATTGTTGGTAAGATTTTAGACTTGTTGCAACCACACAACTACACTTAGGCACATGCTAGTCAACCCTCAGATAATAAAGTTGATCATGCTATATCTTCCTAGTTTTGACTATATGTCTCTAAGTCCACTTTTGTTGCCCAACAATCGTAATTCTTTTGTACTGTCCTAGTGACACTGATTTTAGTATGAATGCAGGCACGTATACTTAATTAAATATTTTATTATTTAAAGTATAACTCTTGGTCAGAGTATTTTTAATCCCATTGTATTTATAGTCTGTATATCTTTTATGCGTTGATATACTCAATTCACTATAAACAATGCTCTGATACCAATCTGTCACACCCCAAAACCATGAACGACAGAAACGTTCTGGGGCGGAGGACCTCATGTACAGTATCACAACAACGAATAGTAGTAAACAAGCAACAACATCATCCATTGCATTAATAATATAATTTTAATACAAGTGTTCTGATATGTCTAATAGACACTAAAGTATAAATCAAAATGAAAGGTGAGTCTTGAACAAGCTACATCTTCTCTAAACCTTGCATCGGTTTAGAAAGAGAGTATCAGCTTTAAAGCTGGTGAGATGATAAGTATTTTAGTGTATTAATTTCTAAGAATGTATTTGTACGTATGAAATGTAAGTATTTGTACGTATATGAAATGTAATTATGAAAACGTTTTGAACATCCTAGAAAGCCCTATGCTTCCTACTGAGAGTAGCCTTCTACCAAGGCATCTAGTATCTGTGTGTGTCTCTTGTAAGAGTGTGTATTTTCCCAAATCCGACTATCATTAACCAAAAATATAGCTTCTACAATACCATGCATCGTGTGAATGTTCACGAAGTGAATGTAATGGGAAAATGAAATAGTACTATGGTGCAGTATCAAATAACTACGACCATACTAACTACTTTAAATCTATTGTAATTTAAAGTAACATGTGATCGACCTGTATCCTGCTACCGACTCTAGTAAAACGACAATGTAAGACGCCATAAGAAATGACATTTGGCACCTGTAGACTTGCAAGTCCCACTATAGCGAGCAGCAAGGTGTAGGATAGTCAATCCAGTATAGATCTATATGCAAACTCTTACGCTCCCCAATTAAAGAGATTCGGGATACAAAAACGGTCATGACAGGAAGTGTCATGACCCGTTTAATGGTTCACATAACTGCATGAATGTACACGGAATGAATGTGCTACTGTAAGGTGTACTCCTTCTCTGTCTAGCCTGTATGTACTGTAATGTTCTCCGTGTGCTAGCTGTAATGTATGTTCTCTCTCTCTATCTAGCATGTATAGTAATGTACTTTGTGTCCTAGTTGTAATGTATTTTCTCTCTCTATCTAGCAAGTATTGACTCATTAATGAACTGAATCATTGTATGATTTCCCGTTCTAGTAATAGTTTTAATATCTTCCTGAACTACCCCTATGGTAGCTTACTAGTAATGTAACTGGTACGTATGAACATGGACATATACCCTTGCTACCCAAGGGTATTGAACTAACTGGAAGAGCCTTTATGACTATATATGTAGACATGATATATAACTAATATTTAAACGACCTTCGAACGGATACCCGATACCTTACCAGACCACATCCCAACGGGGAAAAGGAAATAAAGCGGGCTAACCTTCCTAAGTCCTTTAAACATTACTTATGTAACTATATATATATATAGACATGCAATTGACAATATAAAAGCATAAAAGAAGTTTTGTAAAACCATTGAAAAGTTTAGTATCTAAGAAAGGATGACTTGATGTCAAATTGTAAAATGATTTGAAAGCAGTTTGTTTGATAACAACAGTGTAAAGTATAAGAAAAACATTTGTTTTGAATCACAACTGTAACAGGGTTTGAAAAGATACACTCAGTATGCAAGAAAGTTTAACAAAGAGTTTTAACTGAGTAAAAATGTTTTGGAAAGCCATTTGAAGTAAACTGTTTGGTAAAACAGCTAAAAGAGTAATAAATCATTTTGCATGCTACTTATTAATCACATGTGATTGATATAATAACTAGCATGATTCAACTTGTATCCCCCCTCCCACATAAAAGCATTGAAAAACATTTAAATCATTGATTTAAAGGGGTATGAACTCACCTGTAGCAAGTAGTTGGGATGAACAGACGGTATAGGATGCTAGGTGTCAGGTGAAGCCTTGTACACACTCTTTGATCCTACATAACATATAATATCACATATATGTAACCAATTAGCCTTTAAACAAATAATAAACAAAGCTAAGACACTATAGGACATGTTAAACACCTTATATAAGTGTTATAGGTCCCAAGGAGTGCATCTAAGTGTTGTAGGACAAAGCTATTGAGCTTAGGGTTCAAGGGAACCCTCTTTGTGAGTTAACGGTTTTGGAGACCATAACTCATTGGGTTTACGTCGTAAAATCTTGAGTTTATGGCCGTAAACTCATACTTCTTTGACCATTTTGTGATTTGAATTCATCTAAGTCATTCCAAGTATTCCTACATTGAAGTATAAGCCTATGGAAGTGGTTGTGGCATCAAAACACCCCTAAATGGAGTTTACGGCCCATGGACCATTTCTCCATGAGTTTTCTGTCGTAAACTCCTATGGAACTAGGTTTTATGATCTTTTCAAGTCCTAAACACTTCAAGGTAAAGGTCTAGGCTTGATTCAAGGCATAAGGAATGAATTTGGGCCATTTATAATCACTTTGGGGTGTTTACAGTTTTGGGAGATCCCCAAACTATAAACACATATAAATGAGGAATTTTGGTACTTTTTATGTGCTAAACACATCAAGGAAGGATTCTAAATTAATACCCAAGGCCTAGGAAAGGATAAAGCACACTTTGGCACCTTTATTTGGGGTTCACGGTCCAAGAACTCCTTGGACCGTAAACACCATGATCTTGGTGTTCTTGGGACTATTTCTTGATGTGTAGAAGTGTAACAAAGCTTGTAAGACTCTAGGATAGAAGCACTTACAAGTTAGTAGCTTGAAAAGGTCCAAAAGGCCAAGAACACAAGTGTGTGTTCTTGGTGTAAATTGAAGATTGACCCTTTTGGAATGATTTCACGGTTAGAAGTGTGATAAAGCACTAGATTAAGTCATATAACAACTTAAGAAAGCTAGAAACACTTACTAGATCGAAGATCTCATAAAACGTTTGGATGATATTTGAGAGAGAAATAGGACTTCGATCTTGAGATTTGGAAAAAGTGTAAATAATGACCAGTTCTCATATATATACTCTCAGATTTAGGGTTTTTGGCTGAAAATATTATTCTAGCAGTAAACTCAAATTTCTTGGAGTTTTGGAATAACAGTGTTGCACAAATAAATATAAGGGCATCCTCTCTCCTGACATCACCCGAAGTGTAAATTCTAAACTACTCAAACTCGTTCCAAAAAGTTTGAAACTTAGCAGCAACTTTTCTGACTTCTATTGAATTGAAGGGTTGTACAGAATAGAAATTTCGGGTTGTCACAGAAGCTACCAAAGTCCGCTGGGGGAAAGGTGTTCATGCTAGTGATGATGGATTATTTTTGTTTAAAAATTATACAAGTGAAACTTAACAAAATTATATGAGAGGTTGTGATGTTCAAAATAAAGCAAGTATAAGATAATGATCAGAGTGACATAAATGGCTTACAAGGAAAGCTCTTGATCCTTACTAGGATCTCCAAAACAAAACCTTAGGAGGTGATAATGATCACCTGCCTTGATGATTTTATTGATAAGAAAGGTTGATTGCAGAGATGAATGTAAAAATCAAAGTACAAGTATCGTGTATCAGCTAAGTGTGTTTGTTGTGTGTGTAATACAAGTGTTATTTATAATCTAAAGCAAATAATAAGAAGTCCGATAGTTTTGGGATCCTCTGAGATTAGCTTATAGACGTTATTTGACTTGTTATTCTGGGTCTTTTGCATGGTCAAGCTAATTATTCGTTGAGAATAAGTCTTTAGCTGACTATTTATGCACATATGAGGAAAATAAAGAAGCATATAACTGTCACACATGTTATGAAAGTAAATGATAATAATCAGGATCCTGGAGTATGTTTAAGGTACCATAGGCTTTGAGGATCCTGAATGTAATTATGGGATCCTGGCCCTAACAATTGCCCCCAAATTATTCTTGCAAACTATTTTGAAGTTAGTTGACCAATATTTAAAGAGATAATTTGAAAATAAAAAAGAGAATAAAAAAAGATAAGGGATTCAAATTTGAAACCCTAACATATAGAATTTATCCATTCAATAACCATCATTACCCAGTCAAATTGACCTTTCTCTCTCCTCTGTTACGACCATAAATAGAGGCAATTGACTAAAGCTATTCTTCCCTTCATCTTTTAGCTTCCATCCAAGGGTTTACCTGACATCTTCAAAGGTACACTTCTCACTTTTTCTCCTTAGTTTTCTTTTCTCTAACCATAGGCAAGAAAATGACCCTTTCTCATAAAAACATTATCGCTCCCTCTGAGGATAAATTTGTTGATCAAAAGATCCTATCTTATGACAAGATATGTTCTTTTGATGAGGATGATATCGAATCATTGAAATCGGTCGACACTTTTTCCAATGATGCTGTTTTCAAACCTTTCAACTCGAAGTATCAACCTGATTTTGTTTCTACCTCTTGGGTCTTCTTCCCTGAATACCTTATTTCCTTGGGTTTGAAGTACCCCTTTTCTGGAATCATCTCTAAGCTCTTTGAGGTTACTAAAATCTCCTACATCCAAGCCATACCTATTGTTTGGAGGATCTTGTTTTGGATTAACATATTGAACCAGTCCAAAGACCTAAACATAGGTTTAGTTGAGTCGGCTCATGTGTATGATATTACTACCTTCAGAAGTTCTCACTTTTTTCTCATTATCAAATACCACATATCCCCTTTTGTTCTGAATACAAAACACAATGACGAAGCTTGGAAGGAAAAATACTTTTTTTGTGAGACATGATTTGAACCTTGGTAGGGACTCCCTGCCGAAGACCTGGGTCAAAGAGGGTAGCATTAATTTATCCTTGTACTGAGGATCCTGGGATTCAAATTTCATTATTTTGTTTGATATTTGTTGCTTTCAAGTTTGAAGAGCTCAATCCCATTGTCAATGATACCGAAGAGAAGATAGAGAAGTTCATCGCTCATTCCATAACTGATAGATCTTTAAAGTTTGATTTGTCTAGTCTCCAAGAAGGTTCTTCCACCACTGATCCAATGGCAACCAGTAAGAATTCTTATTTTGCCCATAAAAATTTTGAATTGACAAGGATCTTGAACTAATGAGGATCATGTGTGATACGTAGGATCCAAGTTACACGTTCCAATGGCCGATTTGGTTTGTCTGATATCGAAGAAGATAGGTCTAATAGGCTGATTGTAGTCAAGAAGGAAAAAACTACCTTTCCTCTTCCTTTCAAGAAATCTCAGAATGATCCTACTGTGAAGACCCCAGGCTCTCAGAATGATCCTATTGTGAAGACCCCAGGCGCTTTAGAAGTTGCTTTCCTTTTACCAAGTTGTAAGTATTTGTGTGATTTCCGTTTCTGCCTCTTACATGCTTTTACTAATCTCATGCTTGTTTCAGGTTTTTGCTTATCTCTCCCAGTGTGGAGCCGATCTAAGGATTCAGGCTGAGGGGGTTGAGCAAGCCCTAATGGAGCGAGAGAAGGAGCATAAGGTGACCAATAAGGATCTTCTCAAGAGGGTAGAGCTTATGATCAAGGAGAAAGATGATAAAGAGGAAGAGCACGCCGTTGAGATGGAGGAGGTGATCGTCGAGGCAAAGTCCAGTGCTACTATGGCCGTCTGCGAATCCAAGATCAAACTATTTGAGGACGTGGCCAATGCGGGATCATGGGACCTGGTAGGGTGGCGTAAAGCTTTAGCCAAATTGACTGGTAAGCTCGTAAATATCAGTCAGGATCCTGAAGGGTAGCTGTCAAAGGTGGACGGGGTGGAGAAGACCATAGGCGATGATAACTAGTCAACGGTTTAGGCCTATAAAATTTTAGTTTGAGTAGTTTTCGGTTTTCTTGGGGTGTAAGACAATATAACTATTTTCTATATTTTTCTCTTTTTTTTGTGGGATCGGTGGACAACCCCTTTAATGCTATGGTTGTGCTATACTTCTTTGTATGCTTGATTGAATTGTGTGGTTGTAGCTGTAGGATTTCCGTGGATCCTTATAATCAGGACCTTAAAGAGTTCAGGGTTTGTAAGAACCCTTAGGATCTGAATAACCTAAAAACAATTAGTAATCCATTTAGGATCCCAAAAATAGTTGAGGTCCATTAAGGATAATAAATTTCCGATCATCATATAAGAAAGACAACTTTTGAGAAATAAGGATAGATAGAACCTGATTATCCTCTGGCTTCGTGACTTTTGAGACTCACTTTAGGAGAAACGTAAAGTTATAAGTCTTTTCGTTCCATGGGATCCTAAAGTTCGTATATGGAAGGATACTTGTTGGTCAAGGAGGATCCTTGATTGTCTTTACCTTATTAAACTTTTAGGAGGATCTCTCCTTAGGAATCAATTGGAAATGGCTCCAACCAGGAAAGTAACTGAGGTAATTTTTGTTTTGCAACATGATAGTGCTACAAGTCTTACATATTTTTCTGGGGAAGTTACCAACACATTAGTTTTATAATCCTTGGAAAATCTCTGGAAAGAATCCCAATCTGAGATTTACATGTTGGTGCTATAAACTTTCTTAAATTACTGGTAAAAATCACGACTGCGTGATAATGTTATAAAGCATAGTTATTTTATGGGGAAGATCTCAATCTTGAGATAACGTGAACCTTAGGAATTATTTAGGGAGGATCCAAACTTGAGATAACATGTCACTATTTTAAACCCTAGGAATTATCTGGGAGGATCCCAACTTGAGATAGCATGTCGATGTTATAAACCTTAGATTTCGACTTTAGGAACTTAACTTATGCTTAGAAATAAGAGGGTTGCCAAGTCACTGCAACGTAAAATGATCGCCTTATTCACATCACATAGTTAGATAACGTGCATCCAAACGATTTTCGTGTTCTTGAGCATTGAAAACTTGATCCACAAATATTTTATTAATTTCTACCATTAATTAACAAGTTCGGGTAATAGAGGAAAATTGGACACAACAACATGTGTTTAAAACTTCAAACTTTATTAATGCAGTAAATGTTAATATCAAAGCTCTTAAATCTTAAACACCAAACATATTTAACTTTTAAATATACTATATATATATATATATATATATATATATATATATATATATATATATATATATATATATATATATATATATATGTTGAGTTGGTTGGTATGATACTACCATGATATTTGGAAACTTTTTACCACTACCATACCGAAATTAATTAATTGGTATGTTACTACCAACCAAACATATTGGTTATCGAAATTAATTAAACGGAAAATCTAACATATTCCTATTAAACCACTCTTAACATCATCTATGTCACTAATAAGACTTGAACACTCGATATCAAATAGAAAAGACAACACCTGATACCGTTGTGTTAAAAACTCTTTATACATATTTTTCAACCCTAGTTTTTAGACCTAGTGAGAATTGATACGGTTAGAAACCATTTTATGTTGTTTTGTCCATCATGTGAAAAATATAGTTGATTTGTGGTCTTCACACAACTAGTATTTTAATGTCCACTAAAAGTTTGTAGGTGGTCATATGCATCTTTGACTAAAGTAAGGACCATTCTATACCGGCCTATGTTGCTACATTGTCTCATTCACTTCAATAAAGTTGGTATTTTTAATTTCGCTTGGGCCTCATATGTCATAGTTTTATTTAAGTGGGTCCTTGAATTAAAGGTTTTAGAGCTTGAGCAGCACAAGTCATAGTCTGCGGCATTACAGTAGGGTGAGTTTCCCGCTCAGCAACATACAACAAGCAATGCAGGGTTGTACGCAACACATATTCGAAATTCAACATACAAATAAATTGGTCAAAGTATCATTTGACCAGTCTCCAAAATCAAACAACATAGCCGTAATACGGGGTCCATATTTCAATCCTCTGTAACTAAGGCTTTAGAATTCGAACAACCTAAGATAAGCCCAAGTTTTTACAAGATAATTAACACAAACAATTAGATTAGTCTATTAGTCATATGACTATTGTAAACAAGATATATATATATATATATATATATATATATATATATATATATATATATATATATATATATATATATATATATATATATATATATATATATATATATATATATATATATATATATATATATATATATATATATATATATATATATATATATATATATATATATATATATATATATATATATATATATATATATATATATATATGGGAAAAATGAGTGTGAGGCTGTAATACATGTAACCTTAGGTGTGGAACCATATAATACGATGCCGTTCTAGACGAAAATAAGGTTACGTGCATTTGATGAAAATAAAGTCAATTGCATTCACTTATTTTAAGCATTTACAATTTTATATGTTTTTTTCCTTTATTGTCGGCTTCCATATATACTACGTCGTTTTCTTTAAATTATAAATCCACAGTCTGATTTCCTTGGTTTTTTTTCTCAAGCCCCAATTTTTCAATCTTATGCTCTTTTCCATCGATTTTGTTGTGGCTGCAGTAGTTATCACACGATTCTAAATCTTACTATTCTTCCTTGACAATGATATGGGTTTGCGATAATGGGTTACAAGTTCAGCTTCTTCCATGGCCGTCGTATTGCTCCTCAATCCTCATTTTATACAACCTTTTCCCTTATTTCGTCCTAGTAAGTTTCCCATGAAATTGAACGTTTACATTATATCTCTCTTCCTTTCCCTGTTCTGATTGTAGGATTTAAAATGTTGAAAGACAAGACGTGGGTCCCAATCCATTTCTTTGTCATTTGATTTTGACTTTTGTTTTTCATGTTCCAGTGGGTAGCATGTTATTGTGGTTTAACTTAGTAGTGGTTTGAATAGTTTGCAAAAAGTTACAGTAACATGTCAAAATTCTTTTTAATTTATGTGAAAGTTGTATTAGATTGAATGGCTTGTACACTAGCAGAAGGTAACTGACATTATATATGTTATAGTTCTTGTTTATTGGAATGCATAGTAGGTGTTTGATGTAATGTCTAAATGAAATAAGCCACTAAAAATACATAATATAGCAGTTTATTATCTAAGTAAAGTGGATGCAGTTGAAATTATCCATCTTTTAAAAGAAATAAGCTACGAAAGTATGAAGTTTATAGTATGCAATGGATATTTCAATATGTTCGTTGTGTGTATATGCTATTTAAAAGTTTTCCAATTTCCATGACAGTCAAGGATGCTTCGTGAGGGAAGATCGTGCAAGAATCTAGGATGTTTGACAAATTGCCAACTTGAAGAACGAGGGACATGAAAAAAACAACTGAAAGCAACAATTGATCAGAGTTGAAACTCGCAGCAACCCAAATTTTAGCTACTTCTAGTTTTTTAGTTGGCGGATTCTTATTTGTTAGCTTGGATTTTTTGTACATCAAAATTTTTTCTAAATTCAGTTTTTTTTAGTTGGTAATTTTCTAAGGTGAGTTCTTTTCATTTGGGGAATTCTATAAAACAATTCTTATTGGTGCTTATTATCTTGTCAATTTACTTGAGTGTTTGAATTGTATAAATTATAAACTTAGAATATTGTATATTTTTTTTAGAAATCAGACTCAGAATATTGTATTTAGTTATGATAACAAAGACCATAATATTTTCTATGTTAAATTTTATAACATTATTACTTGAACGAATTTTGATATATATTCAAAATTTCCAATTTCAAAGTAACCTGCTTACATTTTTTTACTGAAAGTAGCTACATATCCCTGCAAATTGAATCCTTAAATATGATTAAAGTCACAAATAAATACACATCTAATTCAAATGGCATATGGTTACTTTGAACGTACCTTTTGTAACCATTTACAAAGTCAAAAAAGACCGACATATAATAAATAATAAGATACACTAACTAATAATTTAATCTATATTTACATCAAGAGATAAAAACCATTAAACAAAATCTCAGGTGCATTCATTCATTAATATTCCATGTTTCTAAAAGCATTCGACGGATTAATATGTATATATATCTTAAAGTTGCATAAATTAACCAAAAATGTGTTGTAAGCTCTCTTTAAGGAAAAAAAAATAGTGGTTTATGAGGTAAATTGATACCAAGCAGAAACCAAACACAATATGCACAAAGCACACATCCTCACAGCATCAACGAGCAACACATGTAGACAACAAAAAGAACCCATCCACCTGATTACACATTTCCATCGCTGTTTTTCTGCTACAGATTCGTCCACCTAATAATAATGAATATAAGTATGCTGTGAAAAAATCATGAAGAATCAATAAATATTACAGTTACCTTTCTTTTAGGACATCCAGTGGCATAATGACCTGGTGTTTGACAGTAAGAGCAAGTTCTCTTTTTCTTCACGTTCTCTAAAGAAGACTTAATTCTAGTTGCATTTTTTGGACACCCTTTCGTATTTGTCGGAGCAATAGGATCACGGACAAATACAGATAACTGAGGTGTCATGTCTACTTGAGAAATTCCCTTGTAAGGACTTTGAGAAACATTCTCTAATGCTTTAGGATTTTTCCGAATCTTTTGATCTTCTAAAAAGTTTATCACGAAATTGTTGAATTTTTCTATCTCTGTAGGTGAGTCGCTTGCTTGTTCGATTGCTTTATCGCAGTTTGAACGAACACACCATAAAGTTAAGGCACTAACTCCATTTTCACAATTCATTTCTTCTAGTCCAATGTTGCCATTACCCACCTTATACCTAACACTAAGTGTCCACCTTGGTAAAATATAGTGATCAGGAAGGTTTTCAACATGTCTTTTCTTCATCACGTAAAGGCTATGCTTGCATAATATCCCATATGTTTCATACTTAGCACATGAACACGTGACATTCACATGATCCATAAAATGAAAGATAACAATTCTCCAATGTCTTTTATCAATATTAAGCTAGCCAACCCTATATTTGATTTCTTTTGTGGTTTTACTTAAAGTCTCATGAGTTAAGTTACAATTAGCTTCTATCCATTCTTTTTTGAAAACCTCAAACATTTTTCTCGTATAAAAGTGACCTGCTTTTGCTTCTATCGGGTGAACAGAAGAAAGGATTGGACTGGAGTTCATGGTCTTAAAGTCTTCATCTTCTTCGGCAGCCCTTCGAGGGTCAACTGCTTTATCATATTGGAGTACAAATTCATTCAACATGGTCTTGGAATTAACAAATCCATCAAAAAAATGAATGAATGCTCTCGCTTCTTCCACTTGTAGTCATTCCAGCAAAGAAAACATCTTTCAAGAAAGCTTTGGCCCAATGTATTCGTTGGTTATACATATCGTTTATCCAACTGTTACTTTCGATGTTATACTTACCGCGAATAACTTCCCAATTGGTTTCAAATTCTTCAATTGTATCACTCTTTACCCATTGTATATAAGCCTCTTTAAAATCACTATAACGGGCTACAAGTGGTCGCAGATGTTCCAATTCATGCTTCTTAATGTGGCATGCACAGAAACGATGGCGAGTGTTTGGAAAAACTTTCTTGATTGCATTACCCATAGTTTTATCCTGGTCTGTTATCATTGCCACTAGATACTTTCTAAACATACAATTTAAAAAATGCTCAAATAGCCATCGAAAAGTTTCTTCTTTTTCATTTTCTAGCAATGCACCACCAAACAATATAGATTGGCCATGATGATTCACACCAACAAACGGAGCAAATGGCATCTTAAACGTATTTGTCATGTATGTGACGTCAAACACAACGACGTCCCCAAATTTAGTATATGCCTCTCGTGATCTTCCATCAGCCCAAAAAACATTTCTAGGAGACCCATCTTCAAACAAATCCACGGCAAAATACTGGTTATTATCAACTAATGCTTTATCTTGGAAATGTTTGATCAGCCCATAAAACTCTTTACCTTTATATTGTTTACGTTGCTTAGAAAAAACATCGGCACATTGCTTTGAGGTAACATCGACATCATATGAAGTTTTCATTGCATTTACAGCCTTTTTAATTTGACAAGGCCTCAACCCCGATTGACCTAGTTCCACCATAAGAGACTTACAAGCCATTGAACGGTGGATCTTCCCATGAGAACGATGTTTCATTACTTTGGTAGGAGTTGTACTCAAATTGTGATTGTGTGTGTCATTAAACACATCCACCAACCATTACCCATCTTTTTCTTTTGTTATTCGGAGCATTGCTTTGCATCCGATCCTCAAATTTCTACGATGTTTCTTAGCCACCCCACATAAACTATTGCCCTTCAAACTTTTAAAGCCTTGTTTATTACACACATAGGTCTTCCGATAAGGCTCATTTGTGGTCTTATTTTTAAAGCTCCAATGAACACATATACCGAATCCATGAAGAAAGGCATATTGGTTATAAAATGTTTATGCATCCTTAGGTGTATTGAAAACCTTCCCCATAATATCATATTCATCACATGCAACATTCATAGTGTCCTCATTTACTCCTTCAGATTCAAATGTTGATTCTAAAGAAACATTTGCATCAACACTGTCGGTTGTGTGTGTTGCAAACGACTGATTCCCTACTAGGTTTTCTGAATTCATGATCTTAATTCTTATCTTTCTGATGTTACTGGATGAAATTCAACCTAAAATAATGCACCGAATTGGTCAATCTGATAATAAAGAAAGTTAATAGCTACTTTAACAGAATGTTGGTACCTGGTAATTTTGATAATCCACGAAATTGATGAGGATGAATGATAAAACAGGGTTCTACGTTGCTTAATCTAAAGAAAAAAAAATATTTGTGATTACGGAATTCGAAGTTGAGAAGGAAATGCAGGTAAAATTGATAAGGAACGACAAAACAAAAAAAGATTAACGTTGTTCATACCTGGTCGTTTGGATTAAATGATGCAATTGATGACCATGAATTATAAAATAGAGCACTAGGTAGGTTACTTTTATAAAAGAATTAAGGATTCTGGCAATCGAAATTAAGAAGGAATTATGGGTAAATGGAGAAGAATTTTAATATGAGTAGGATTTCATGGAAGCCGACAATAAAGGAAAAAATAACATATAAAATTGTAAATGCTTAAAATAAGTGAACGCAATTGACTTTATTTTCATCAAATGCACGTAACCTTATTTTCGTCTAGAACGGCATCGTATTATATGGTTTCACACCTATGGTTACATGTATTACAGCCTCACACTCACTTTTCCCTATATATATATATATATATATATATATATATATATATATATATATATATATATATATATATATATATATATATATTATAATGTGGATGAACAACTATTGTGTGAATGTGTGGATAATGTTATTCTATGAAAAAATTTCTAAGAAAATATGTTGTTTAGTAATGTGAATACGTTCAATCTCACATAACTATTGTTATTTTAATAGATTCTCACCAATTCTAATTCATTTTTGTTCTCATACATCGTTTTTAATTATTTTAATTCTTACAGAATACGACTCAATAAACATCCCGATAACATTCTGACAGAATGAGAATAATTAAAAAAAGTGTATAATAACCTTATAGACGATTTAATTAGTGAAAATGCTTAATAATTAAAATAATTATATAAGATTGAGCGTATTCATATTATCAAACAACATATTTTCTTTGTAATTCTCACAGAATAGCATTATCCACACGTCCACACAATAGATGTCAATCCACATTTGAACCTAGCTCTCTCTCTCTCTCTCTCTCTATATATATATATATATATATATATATATATATATATATATATAGAGAGAGAGAGAGAGAGACAGAGTGAGTGAGAGAGAGACAGAGCGAGAGAGAGTAATTATTATTTGAGAATTTATAGTTTCCCGAGAACCAGAAACCTGAAAACTAAAAGTAGGGCGTTAGATCGAAAAAAAGGAGGGTCGAGATTTATTGTGGTGTTTTTACAAATAAGTAGAAAAAATAAGAAGGAAGAGTATCTTAATTAAATCAACCAAGGGTATTATAGGAAACAAAAATATAATTAAATCATATTCTAAATTTAATATCTGATAAACTAAACTTCCTTCTCTCCCCTCTCGCTCTCTCTCTTTCTCTCAAACCAACGAATCCATCATCCAAAGACTTACCTCCGATGAATCGCCTTCAATCCTCCATTCTATTCGATGCTTCTGAGATATCTATGATTTTAAAAATGCCTCCCATCATTCTAGAATCGTTTCATCAATTTGAATTACATTAGTTGCAAGATTAGGATTTTTCGATTTTTCTACTTCTTCATCGATCTATCTAATCTATTTCTTCATTGATCTCTCATATCCGATCAATTTTGCATCCACGACCTCCGCGCCACCACTGTTTTGTCTAGATCGGAACTAATCTATCGCTCCTTGATTGATTTAATCTCTCCCTCATCGAGTCTGTCGTTGATGGATGAAGAATTAATGTCGGTTTCTTCCTCATGTCTTTAGCCATCGTCCACTTATTTCATTGAAGCCGTCGAGATCATGCTTTTACTAATCTGTATGTTTGTTGTTTTCGATGGAATTACTGCAATCATGAGCATGATTTTCAATTGTTGTAAAATTATCTATCTTCTTTCATTGAAACTGATACACTTCAGATTTGGTTGATGACTTGTTGTAGAATCCACAATCTCATGTCGCTTGAAGCCATGAACCTGTCAGAGTTAATTAGTGTCTAGATCTTTTGCTAGCTACGAGAAGGTGGCATCATCAATGGCGGCGAACAACCTATTGCAGTGGATTATGTTGACGAAAGGGCCATTTCACTTCTCGCCTTCTTTACTCCAGATGCTTATTCTAGTATCACCTTCATCAATATCACTTTTAGCATATTATTCCTCTCAATATCCTTTTAAAGTATCAACTGTAGAAAGCTTGAATGATTAGTAGTAAAATGGTGTTGACATACAAGAGGAAGTGGTTCTCTTCAAGACTTGGTTTAAGGTTTGAAAATTAGTGACCTGTGATCAATCTACTGGATGTCACACTTTACAAGTACTGAAAACATCATTCATAGAAGAAGAAGATTCAAAACATGAATCTGAGAGAAAAGATCTATAAGTAATATTTTTATCGAGTTTCTATTATTGTAGTTTAATGATATAGTCAAGTCAACCTGGATTACTTTTTCTTACTTAGTATAGACTCATGATTTTCTTTCCAGCTAATTTGTTATGCTCTTAATTTTGTTTAATAAGTTCTGGTGTTTATGTTTCATAAGAGTTGTATTTTAGTGGTCAGAATTATAATCGTTTTTCTCGGACTGCTTGGCCTCATATTGATATGAAAACTATAGGAGTTTGAGTTATGTTAGTGATACTTATGATATCAGGTTACCACTGCATTCATTGTGTACATATCTACATTACTTGGTTCTTAATTAACTTTTTGTTTAACTTTTATGCAGATATTGAACCCATGTTCTGTATATAATGGTGGCAGCATTGCAGTCAAGTGTGACAACATATAGGACATGGTGAACTCATCATCTGAGATGGCTAAAACAAGTTGAAAGCAAGCCACACATTGTTTCAGATCCTTCTTTTGGCTGTGAATGCAATTTGGTATCTATAAGTGGACAGGTAGTTTTCACATTACATCATTCGTTTTTTATTCGATCTTCTTTATTCCTGTTTTTGTTTCTCTTATTTGAGGGCATCACGATTCATCACTCCCAACTTTGGTAGTGATGAACCGTGATGCCCTCAAATAAATGGACCAAAAACCTTTCACATATTTTGGTTCTAGAGTATTTATGAAAGAATTAGAAGGATACCACAAGAAAAAATCCAACTTTCGAACGCAATATTTTACAAATGACTTAAAAATATAACAATAATGTACATTTTTGCATGTTCTTATTTTATGAACTATGCTAATGCATAAACATTGAAAAATGCTGCTCAAACTCTTTATCAATGGTTAGTTTCTCAGCGCCTTGTTGACTATCTACATTCATTGACATTAAATTAAATAAGTAATAGCACATAAAAAAACAAAATACAACAATACAACTACATAATGTTAAAAAAAAGGAACCACAAAGATGGAATAAGATGAGATAAGGACTTGCTTTTTATCTTGCAAAAGATGTGGAAAATACCCATACAAAGTTTGTCAATATGAAGCTCTGAATGTTAGTCTCATTAGGTTACCTTTATTTACAAAGTTGCCCACATTTATGGTTGTCTGCATTTAGAGCTAGAACCAAAAGGAAGAAGTAGGGTAACTACAACAATATATTACAAGTTGAAAGCTAAAAAACCATAAACGAATCAATTACATTTTGCATCTTTTTCATTTAATTATAATCAAAATTAACTCATATAAATCATTGGTAACCATTGTGATGTTAATGTTAACTGATTTGACTTAAAATGTAATTTATATGATGTTGATGGTGTAAGCATTTAATTGGTAGAAAAAAATGAGAAATTAGGGCGATAGTATTATCTATTTTGCTTGTATAAGACATAATAAACTGGAGGGTATAAGTTTTATCAATTTTAAAACCATTGTAGATGGACTTGGTGTTGTTCTTTATCAGTATCCATTCAGTGTCCTCTCTAATAACCAAACTCCTCAACTCCTCACCATTAGGACCCAAAACCAGTTTTAAAACAGGCTGCAATGCATCTTTTGCTACAAAATCCCTATCCATTTTCCAAAGAACTAACAGGTTTTCAAGCCTATTCCACCAGTTTGAAAACAAAAATCAAGACTTAAAACTTGATTAATAAGAAAAAAAGGAAAATGAAAATACCTCAACTTTCCATCCTTGAGTAACAACTCAATAAGGGCATTTCTTAGATATGGATTCGGATCTGTGAGCAACCTTTTTGCAAAATAAGGATAAGAAGCAGCTAAAACCTTAAAATTAGGATTCGCATAAAGAGCCAAACCTTCTAGAACAGTAAGTGATCTCAATATCAATGCATAGTTAGTGGCAGGTAGTTTTCACATTACATCATTCGCTTTTTAATTCGATCTTCTCGTTTCCTTTTTTGTTTGTCTTATTGATTTCATAAAATCTTATCTTAGTTTGCTTCGATCTACTACATAATACAACTTTTTGATATGTTTGTAGTATAATCTTATGAAGTTAGTGCAATCATACATTCTCCATTTCTTATAAACGAATGTGTATTTGACCTCTTTCTGATAATTTAGCTTTATGAATTAGAAAACTCAAGTATATGTGTTTGTAGATCAGATTGTGGAAATACATATGATTTACATGTAAATCACATGTTATTCACATGTGAATCACATGTAATTCACATATGAATCACATGTAATTCACATATGAATCACATGCGATTCACATGTAAATCACATGTAATTCACATATGAATTACATGTGGTTCACATGTAATTCACATATGAATTACATGTGGTTCACATGTAAATGATATATGAATTACACATGATTTACATGTAAATCACATATGAATTACATGTGATTCACATGTAAATCACATATGAATTACATATGATTCACATGTAATTCACAACTAAATTACATGTAATTCACAAGTGAACTACATGTGATTCACATGTAATTCACATATGAATTACATGTGATTCATGTAAATCACATATGAATTACATGTGATTCCCATGTAAATCACATGTAATTTACATACGAATCACATGTGATTCACATGTAAATCAAATGTAATTCACATATGAATCATATGTGATTCATATGTAAATCACATATGTATTCTTGTGAGTGTTTGTGCATAAATCATTTTTTTTTAAATTTTCTTGTAGTTGTGGAAGAAATTGGGGTGAATATTGATGAGTTGAAAAATGATAAATTGAAGAAAATATGGAAATATTGACAATAAGACATGAAAATGCTTTGAAACTTTGTAGCATTTTTTTTGTTTTTTATATTTTATTTTGTATCGAATAAAATATTTATTCTATTGTGTTCATAGATTATTAAATAAAATGAGTTTTCTTATGATTTCCTTACAAATATTATTATAGTATATGAAACATTCATATATGCATTCGTAAAAATATGCATATCTGTAGCCAAAATGTTGATTTTTTTTAGTTAAAAAATTATAGTATTTTTTAAATATTCCAAGTTTTTTTATTTTATTGATTTCTAAATGCTTTTAAAAAAATTACAGTTTCTTTTTAAAAAAACATTATTTCAATTTTTTTTTAAAAATTCATGTTTTCTATAAAAAAATTAAAAATTTTGCACTTTTAAAAAAATGGAAAATACTATTTTTAAAAAAATCTAAAAATTTGATTTATATGTAAATTTTTAGACATTTCTATTAATATTTCCAATAACACAAAAAATTAAACATTAAATGAGATTGACAAGATTATGGTCATGCCCTTAATAAATTAGTTTTGATCTAACGCTCCATTTTTAGTTCTCGGGTTCTCGGGAAATTATGAGTGTCAACCGATGTCACTCATATATATATATATATATATATATATATATATATATATATATATATATATATATATATACATGTATATATATATATATATATATATATATATATATATATATATATATATATATGTGTGTGTGTGTGTGTGTGTGTGTGTGGAATAGTGAATATACCTTAAGGGTACATAAGATTTGGTACCCATTAATAAAAACGACGTAGCTTTGATTAGCTATGTTTCCATAATTTTCTGAAAAGCTTCGAAGATTATCTTTTTTTCATCTACTTCGACTGCTTCCTTAATTCTTTCCTTTTTTATGATTACATCATTCCTCCTCCCATCTCTCTCCTGGAAAGCTGCATCGCGCCTCCTCCGTTCCTGATGTTTGGTTATTTCCTATCGATTAACCCTTATACGATTGCTTCTCGTTCGTGATTTTGGATTTTTACGACTGCTTCCACTCCCAATCCCACTTTCCAAACTACCCAAAGCGGAATCTCTGCTCTCTTCAAACCCAATTCCACCAACGTTTGTTTCCCCATAGGTCTTGTAAATCAATTCCGTTTTAGAATCTGGCAACTTCATAAAACATATAACAACCCAAAAGCTGGAGTCTTGCAGCCAATTAATCACGAATAATAATTCGAAAACAATTCTGATTCATCAAAAATTCCGATTTGGCATTGAATACATGTACTTTGCAACATCTATCGCTATTGTAGATTTATTTTCCATCAAGATTCGTCATTTTCACTCTTATATTCAACATTTTTAGATATACTTTGTAGCTCATGAGCATCCAAAATAATCCCTTCTCATATTGTTTTCTGATTCCCCTTGTGCAATGTGTCTAGAGTGTTTAAGGTTTTATGGTGAAATCAATATCACTACAAGCTCCTCATTTTCAGATGCAAATGTGATCTAAGCAGCCCACATGTGGTCTAAGCAGCCCACCCACCAGGTGTTCGACAAAATGCGTTCACATATTATAACACTCAAAACTAATCCTACAATACATGATACTCATATTAGTTGTATTTCTCGTGAAATTGTTCTACGTTAAGGTAAATATCTAAATGAGATGATTTTGTAGCCAACATGTTCTTCAAATTGTGTTTATTTGTTAACCATGTAACAAGAAGACATTGTGCAAGTAAAAAAAGTAACCCTCCCAAAGTTAATACTAAAGCCTGGTTTACAACAAATTTCAACTAACCAAATTAAAGAATATGATAGTGTTTGTATGTGAAGTTGTACGATTTTGATAATAAGTATTAACTATTGGTTGGTAATATTTCAGGAAACTGATATGGAAATGAACTGCATCAACTAACCAAAAAAGTAACCCTCCCAAACTGATAATAAGTATGTGAAGTTGTACGATTTTGAACCAAAATGCACACTTGTAATTATATGTAAATTTTTATGTTGATGTAAAGACTATGTTCTTTTACCTTGTTAATTCAACACCTTTTTGATTTCATTACATTCAATCCAACTATATCATAAATCAATAAGAAATCTGATGTGATTTATTATCATTGTAATAATCTTATCTTATTCATATCCCTACTTTCATACTATTATTGTCTTATGATTCGACTTGCTTCATGTTTTCTTTCGTTTTATTTTGGGACAGCGGCAAAATTGTCCAAGAAAGGAAAAAGTTTCATTTTTAACCTAAAATGATAGAAAAGTTCCGTTTTTAACCCAAAATGACAACGTATTTTTATTTTTAACCCATAATTGCAGAAAAGTTTTGTTTTAACCCTTTATAGTATCATAATTTTATTTGGAACACATAACAACTAACATATTCAACTTTAAACAAAAAAATCACAAATAATCAACAATTTTCATTCGAAAACATTAAAAAATGACAATAAGCCCAAAATGTCGGTTCCGGAATGGAACCGATGTGATTGGTTCTGGTTTTTGTTTCAAAATTTTGGAACCAATTGATATTGGTTCAGTTTTTACTTTTATTTGTAATTTATAACATGTATTACTTATGTATTACTTATGAATATATGATTGCGACTATTAGCTAGTGTGACCTCAATTATGCTTTCATTATTTATTATTACATTCTCCTATTGTGGCACGTATCTTGACAAATTACAAAAGCATAACTGAAGATGATAACATGGTGCTTTCATTCAAATTTTGATTATTAATTATACTACTTAAAGTTAACTACTGACATATTTATAATTTTATATATTAACTTTACATGAGTGTACAACACTTTTTGATGATTTATCCATCACTAGATCTGTCTGCTTTGTTGTTGTATCTTCCTCTATAATGCATAAGTACAAGTAATGTTATAATACATACAAAAAATATGCTTGTAATTTTCATTCACAATTGAGCATTCGACTGGTGAAGTCAAACCATTAGAAAGAGATATTTGGTGACAGTATTCTAGGTGGTGTAAGGAATATAGATGGTAGGATGATACTAAAGGTAATTCATTTCTCAACTCTTTTCAAATATCCCAAAAAATACGTTTTCGCCCTTGCTAAAATCATATATTTAAAGGAAAAAAAGACATAGAAAGATTCAATGTTAAACAAGATAGTGCAATTGGCAGAAGAAGCTCAATGCAGAAACCCAACTTCAAACATGGTTAGATAAGTTTGGTTAACAGCAAGACATTCATTTGTTTTATTAATTTCCATTGCCCTTATTAGGCCGTTTCTTTTTAAATGACCCTTTTTTAGTACTCCAAGTAATATGATTTTCTTGTTTTCTATTGCTTTTTTAAGGAAATTTTTTAGTGCATTCCATTACGCTCTTTTTGACAGTTCTTTTAAGGCTATATGATCTAAGAAATACTTGTTTTCAGGCTATATGATCTAATACATACTTGTTTCATTAAAAACCGAAGAGAGTACTATTACTTAAGGAGTTGTTTCTTTTTTTTCCCATGTCATAACCTTGATCACCATAAAAAATACTCCTCAGTCCTCACTCTTTTAATAACAATAAAATAAGTGATCAACGACTTACTTGGAAGTCTTATAAAATTAAAAAACCGGGTTCTTTGTTTTTCCATGTAAATTGTGATTTCTATGAAGCGAGATTTGTATGAAATCCTCTTTTGTGAGTTCCAATTTATATGAAATCTATTTTTAATTAATTCTGGTTTTCCAATTGTGATTTTCTGTGAACTCAGATAGAACGAAATCCTTTGTTTTGAATTATAATATATATATGAAATCGTTTTTTTAAGGAATTGGTGAATTCTAACTTCTTCACAACGATGATCAACAAATGATACGAAAGATTTTTTGTTCAGAACGATAGGTTCACCAATGATTAAGGAAATGTAGTTTTTTTTAAGGAATTTGTTTTTTTGATTTCAGAAAAAAGAACCACGGATCAAAACTACGTAGTCTTAAGCATTGGGTACCTAATCTTATATATATCCTTAAGGGTATATTCACTTTTCTCATATATATATATATATATATATATATATATATATATATAGTGAGGTTCAATAGAGAACCATAATTAGCCAAGAAACCAATGAACCAATTTTTTTTCAACATTTAGAGCTTGTTTTTTATTAAAAGAAATAAAAAAAAATAAACTCATAACTTTTCATCCTCTTTACAATGATATCAATTCGATAAAAAAATCGTCAAATTCACAGTGTGAATCTGAATTCACACGATGAACTCGAAAAAATTATACACAATAAGCTCTAAAATTAAAAAAAAAGTTCCTTGGAGAACCAATTATTATGGTTCTCTGTTGAACTTTCTCTCTCTCTCTCTCTCTCTCTCTATATATATATATATATATATATATATATATATATATATATATATATATATATATATATATATATATATATATATATATAGTGGTTCAAATGAAAACCAAAAAAATTTAAGAACCCTAAAAACCATTTTATAAATGCTTCATTAAGAGACAAAACAAATAGTAATATTATATTAATTAAACTTTTCCGTTCCCTAGTTTACAACAAATTGCCACTTGTCATCCGACCACTGTCGGACCGCTGCCGGATAACTGCTAGCCCGTCATCGTAGTAACACCAAATCCAGTGGCCTTTTACTGTTTGTGTTCAAAACTTAATAGAACAAACATTTTGGCTCCAATTTCTTTGGTAATTCTTTTTAACACTATCATTATATTTTGCAACCAAATATATATAATTTAATAAAAAAATTGAATTATGTCTTGACAAATTTAATTTTCTCTCTTCTAAATTGTAGACATCTTTGAAAAATGTATCGTTTATAAGACATATTCGTAGTTTAAATTTCATATTCACAGTTTAATAAATATATTAATTCACTAATTTACAGTCTATTATGTTTATGCATATATTCATTCATATTTTAAAACAAAATTTATATAAAATACACAACTTAATAAAGTCTATTCTCAATTAAATACAGAAAATTCATAAATTAATATAATCCATTACACACTAATATGCATATTCTGAGAATCTGAACCCAAACTTTACCACGACCAACTACCACATTCCCTCACTAACCACCTGTGCCACCGTCGCAACCATCATTCCTTCCAAATCAAATATGCATATAAAATCATAGATTCACAACTTAAATATTATATTCACAGTTTAATAAGGACAAAACTGCACAAATGGTCCCTGTGGTATATCGAAAATTGCTACTTTGGTCCAAAAAATTGTGGACTTGCATCAAAGGTCCAAAGTTTTCGTTTTGTTGCATGTTTGGTCCAATTTATTTTAAACTTTTTTAAAATACCAATTTTCCCTTTGTATTTTCTTTTTCTATTTATTTATAGAGAAATTAAATATCCTCCTACTTTTTGCTCCTACAAATCCTCCTACCCAATTAAATAGTGACATGTTTAACATTTAATGGTCATTAAATGAATTTCAATGATATTTTACTATACTAATATGACACATGTCATCATTTAATTGGGTATGAGGATTGTTAGGAGCAAAGAGTAGGACGATATTTAATTTCTCTTATTATATTACAATAATTAATAAAAGAAAAGATCACAACCCACCTGCATCACTACCTTACCCATCCCTACACTTCCCCCTTCTCTCTCTCTCTCTCTCTCTCTCTCTCTCTCAAAATGAAACTACCGTCACCACCATCACCAACTTCCGAAAAATGGGGGTTCCGACCACCACAGATTTATTCCCGGTCGGAGGAACACCACCTCTCAATTTCTTTATCTCTCTCAGCAACATAATAACTCGATGAAGATAGTAATCCAAAGAATAGATGGCTTGTGAAAATTCAAGCAGAGGCAGCGACGTACTAAAGAAGACGAAGGGCAGCGAAGACATGAAAACCCAGATCGACGTCGAAGGCGACTTCATCCTTCAGTAATTCCGATTTGAAAACCTAGATAAACATCGTCGTCTTTACACCTCAACGACGGCTTCTTCTGGAAACTCGAGCCACAAACGCCGCCTTCGTTTCTCTTTTCTTCTCCAGTGAGTCTAGTATATCTCATATCCTTCTTCTTCTTCGGAGAAAACCATCTGTCGTCTTCGTCCTTCTTCACTGAAAACCCTAATCTAGATTAAGGGTTCGTGAGAACCACGAAGAACAAATGAAAATCAGGGTTACATAGATTACTGATGGTTTTTATCGAAAATCGGGGTTACAGAGATGGTCTCCGGTGGAGATGAGGAACTAAGCATGTGACAAGATGGTTTCCGTGGTGGTAATTGATTATGGTTTTGTTGTATGTAATGTCGGCTTTCAGATCTGTCAGAGCTGGTGGTGGCGGAGACAATAGGGGCTGAAGGTGGTGGTGACTGACGGCGACGACGGTGGTGTAGTCGGCGATGAAGGGTTCGTGAGAACTAGAAAGAACAAACGAAAAGGGAAGGAGAAATTAGAGAGAGAGAGAGAGAGCGAGAGAGAGAGAGAGAGAGAGAGAGAGATTTATTTTTATTTGTATTTTCATGTTTTTTTTTAAATAAAAAAATTAGAAAAACAGATAAGAAAAAAAGGGAAAATCATATTAATAGGGGCAAATTCGTCATTTTATAAAAAATCAGAATATATTGGACCAAAAACACAACAAAATGAAAGTTTTGGACCACTGGTGCTAGTCCAAACTTTTTGTACCAAAGTGACAATTTTCGACATACCACAGGGACCGTTTGTGCAGTTTAGTCTTTAATAAACCATATAATTCACTAATTCAGATTTAATGCAAAATAATTATAAAACATAATACATTCTTACATATTTATACAACACAAAAAATAAATATATTTAGAAGAAAATCAATATAAACACTTACACAAATCATTTGTATTTTAACACAAATTTCATTAAAAAAAATCATAGTTTAAAACAGTCAATTCACAGTTTTGTACACAAAATTCACATTTAATATAATAATTTCACTATTTATTACAAAAAAATTATACATTCACAACCATATTCTCAACTTAATACTTATATTTATATCTTTATATCTATAATTTGGTGCTTCTTTCAAAGTTTATTTACATAATATTCGTAGTTTAATACAGTCAATTCACTGCTTAATACGTTAAATTCGCAATTTGATACAATCAATTCACAGCTTAATGAAGTCAATTCATAGTTTAATAGACAAAATTCACAGCTTAATTTAGCGAATTCACAGTTTAATGCATAAAAAATATACATTCAAAACTCATAGTCTCAACTTAAAACTTACATTTTACGAATTTCGTTCATAATTTAATAAAGTAGTTTAAGGCTCTCGTTCATAGTATTCATAACTTAAAAACATACTTGATTTTTTGAAGCATTCTCATCAAACACCTTGTGTGCACCACACAAATTCACAGTTAATAAAGCATTTCGTGACTTTCAATCACAGTTTAATCAAACAACTTGTGTGCTATATAAAAAGATATTCAGATCAATTTAAAAAACAACTTAACCTTATAAAAAATCATGTATTCCCAGATTAAAATTAACAAAAAGTCATGTATTTACAACATAAAACATATATTTTCTTATTAATAATAATTAAAACTAACATCAACATAATTAACCAATTTGTGAAACATTAAAACATCACAGTTCACAACTTAAAAACCATAATTTCATATTATTTGAGAAAAAAATTTACAAAATAACATATTCTAAATACAATTCACAGCATAACAACCACAAAACCTAAATTCTGAAAAATAATTCTATTATAATGTTATAGCAAATAAGAAAAGAAACTTGGATTTACAACTTAAAACTTATAAACAATTATGAATTCACAGCTTAAAAGTTGTATTTTCTTATAAATACAGTTCAAACTAACTTTACTAGAATTAAACAATAACTATACCATTAAAACATCACAATTCACTGTTTAAAAATAACTAAATACACAAGAAAACACTAACATAATAACTCAAATTCTAAGTTCAATTAATAACATAATAACACTAGAGCATAAATTGTGGATAACAATTTTATGAAAATATTGTAACAAATAAAAGCTAACTTAGATTCGTAACTTAATCACAATTAAAACTAATATTAAGCCAAGTAAACAACAAATAAGATATTAAAACCTTAAATACACAGCTTAAACAAAAGTAAAAAAATCAATACAAAAATAGACATACCTGATGCATAGATATGGTGGTGTTTTGCCTGAGATCAGAGAGAAAGTGATGGAGACGAGTTAGCGGCGTTGCACCAGAGCTACAAGGATACAACGATGGTGGATGATGACGAAGATTTTAGTTATGGTCACTTAATGTCATTGAAACTCGAAGATCTGAAGGCGTAAATAGTAGATATAGAGGCGAAAATCATAGATCGGCCACCGTAATCGTAGATCTATCATCGGAGAACGTAGATCTGGACCAAAACACTTTAGATCTAAAAGAATCATCGTCAATAAAGTACCAACGGTCTATAATGCTTATCAGATTAGCATTAAGAAAGTAAGGAGTGGAGGCGGACGATGTAGATCTAACCTGGAACACATCGAGTCCGAATGTGTTTCTTTAGATATCAAAGAGGAAGAGATAGATGTGATAGAAAG